>NC_136059.1:336425007-337674694 GCF_964261635.1 Lissotriton helveticus
ATTACCAAAATAGAAGGTTAAATAATTGTAAAGAACTGTTTACCTGTCTGGGTCTGTTTGTCTTCTGAATGTTTTGTCTTAAGTGTTTTTTCATTTGTTTTTTATTATATGTTGAATGTCATTTATTGTTATACGTTTGTAAATTGGTGATGTCATATTCTAAATTAAGGTTGTGGTGTGTATGATGATTTAAAAGGTTTTTCTAATATTATGGTATAAAAAATAAAGAAAGATTTTTCTATAAAATGAAATAAAAAAAATTCTATTCACTGAAATAAAAAATAATGAAATGGAAGTTACTGGGTCACATTGAATGTTTTTTTGTGCCTCTTGTAAAACTACGATGATAGAAAATATATCAGCACTGGGAGGTTGGTTGTTGTATTTTTCACTTTCTAGAAGTGGCATTTCTAAGCTATTAATGACAAATTCCTCTTTACCTCAGAAGAGGTTTGTCATTGTGAATCCAATGATAGGAAACATTAAGATGCTGCTCTACTGTAAGCCCCTATTGCAGCTTGAAGTAATTCCAACCATCCCCCCTTGTTAACCTATTGGAAGAGCAAACCTCATATGTAGTGAAAACACACATGGATATTCTTCACTACCTGGGCTGGGAAAACGTGTACCTGCCCTGCCTTTCCCCTACCACTTGGTTCGCCCCTTAAGACATACCCCGGGGTGCCCTAGTGGAAGTGAAAGGTCCTCTCAGGATTGGTCAGTGGTTTTAGAAAGGCCAACCTGAGCATAAGTGCAATTGCGCACACACAGGCTTGCAATGGCAGGCTTGACACATGTTTAAAAACCTCATAGGTCCAAGGGTGCACCCAGAGGCGTGCAATGGCAGGCTTGAGTCATGTTTAAAAACATTTGGTAAGCACCACTTCCTAACGCCTTTAGGAAGGGCGTGAGCACTTTCAAACTGCACTTACAATGGGAATGTGCCCAGAGCACTAAGGCCCCTAAAAGAGAATCAGCAAAACCCCAGTGTTGTCCCATGGAAAGAGCCGACCTCCTGAGTAGTGAAAACCCACACGGGGTTCTTAATTACCTGGGAAGGTAACACCCATGTGCACCTTCCTGCCTTTTGCCTACCACTCCTCAGGGCTTACCCAAGGGGTGCTCATCTGGTAGCGGAAGGCCCCCTCGGGGTTGGCTGAGTTCGAAATGCCAGCCAGAGTAGAGTCTAGGCGCAACTGCGCCCCCACAGACCTGCAATGGCAAGTTTGATAAATGTTTGAAAGGCTATTCTGGTGGCCAATGCAGTACATACCCTGGGTATGTGGTGTACCTTTTTACAGGGCACTTACAGGTACAATACCTAAACCAATCAAGTAAACACCACGTCCTAGAAAGGGTGCACACACTTTCAAATTGCATTACAGTGGCAAAGCGACCAGAGTCCCAAGGCCACAAGAAGAGAATCAGCAAAAACCAGGAGGAGAAAAAACTAAATGTTTCAGTGAAATCCCCTATGACGGGCCAATGTCCAACAAGAACACTGAAAATAGACAAAGAGAGCTTTGCAAACACAAAAATAGTTACAGACAAATAATATGGGAAAACTGCACAAAGTACAATAAATAGGCATACTAGACAGAATACAGGAAGCATATACCCTCAGATAATTTAGAGAAGAAGGGGATGAAGAAAGGAGGCAATATAATACATTCTAAAATTAGTAGGAGAAGGTCATAATGAGAACTGATCTTGAGAGCGAAAGAGAAAGGTAGTGTTCATGTTGGCAGTAAGGCAGGCCCAGGTTGGAAAAACCATTCCAAAAGGAGAAGTTTAAGGTGCTTCTTGAATATAAACCGTGAAGCAGTTGTGCAGTGGAGGGAGAGGGAAGCTCTAAATTCTCGCAGCAAAGCGAGAGAAAGATTGGCCCATGGATAAATTGCTTGAAGGACAGGAATACCAGAAGGATTGGATCAGTACTGCATGGAGACCATTGATCTGAAGAAATTCTCAGCTTTTTGGCTAGGGTCAGAGGGCTGCAGGGGTGAATGTCTTTATGAGTAATGCATGCAGTTTTGAAAACGGATCTAGCATTAATGGAAATGCATAGAAGAGCTAATAGAATGGGGTGATATCAATTTATTTGCTCCCAGTGTCCAAACAAGTCACCTCACTCATGAGTACCTTCAGTGGAGCTAGGTGCACCTTTACAAGGAAAATGTCATGTCTTGAGAGAACAGAATACTGTCTTGAGAACCTGCCCTGAGATAACCCATCTGATTCCTCTTAACAGTCCAAGTAGTAAATTTCTTACAATTTCTTTCAGCTATTTTAAATCTACATAGGTATGCCCAACGCTTAACCTGAGGAGGATAATAAACATTTGGAAACAGAAGGTAACATCCAAGCGATCTATAGACTTAGACCTATCCACAAGAGAAACAAAAGCAGCTAATTTAAAGCCAATTTAGATTTCAGAATAATTTGAGAAATACTATGTTCCAGGGTGGTCACAGACAGAAGACAAGCTTGGTATGAAAGCTGAGTCCTATTTTTAGACTGATTTTTTCAAGGTAACCTGGACGTTTCAACACAGGTCGTCTCCCTGGGTATTTCTTTTTTGCATTTGTAAAGCCATGTTGTGTTTAAAAAATAGTTTTGGTCATATTTTATCACCTGTGTTGCGTTTTAAATTTGTGGTTTTCCCTGCCCATGATTGCCTCCATTTAGTGTGTTGAATTGTGGGATTTGCAGTCCAACCTCTGTAGTTTGTCCCTTTCAATCCTTGGTGACAAATCTGTTTTCCCTCCACCTGTGTGCTAAAACAGTGCACCCCCAGCCACCATTTTGTGTTCACAAGCCAGTGAGGCCAGCCCCTCTGCCCCCCCCACCCCCCCAGCAACAGGGATTTTCTACAACAGAGGGTGCTTCTGTGAGCTGTTTAAACTGTGTTTACTGGGGCCTGTGCACTTCGACAACCGCCTTATCTTCAGAAAATTACTCAAGATCTGGCTCTTCCCCACATAAGCACCTGGATCTGTGTGTCTGTTACTTTTCTCCTGAAAACGCATATCCAATGCACTACCCTATTTCTCATCCTGTGCCTCTATCAATATATTTAATCTAATATACTTACTTCCTTTATGTATCTATATACTTTCAATGTACTTATTGATCTATATATTTATCACTTTCTTCTAATTTAGCATTTCCAATGCACTAGCCTATTTCTCAGCCTATACTTCGCTCAATATATCTTCTAGCCCAACCTTCTGACTCATCTCAAACTTCTTTCTACTACTCCTTCTAATGCACTACCCTATCTCTCATCCTATACATCTATCAGTATATCCTCTACATCCACTCTCTAATTTATCCCAAACCCCATACCACTACTATGATCGCCAAAATAACCCTTTCTAGACTCTTTCCTGCTCTACCCCTCCTTGCATCATCTGACATCTCTTTTTACTACACCGATCCCCTAAAACAAACCTTTCTAAACTCTCCCCTCTGACTTCTTCCCTCCAAAACTCCTTTTTACTCATCCAAAAGCCTCTTCCTACTGCTAAGACCTAAAAAAAATCCTTCACTCTTTTATCCCTCCACTATCCTTTTCAATCACAATTAACAGACTAACATGTTCACTTCTCAAATTCCATATTCCATATTCAACTATACTAATATACTGCCCAAATAACTGAATAACATAGCTACTACTCAAATTACTTCATATTTATACTATACTCATTTTCAACACTAATCCTTTATGGGTTCCGGAGTGGCGTGCTACTCACCAGAAAAGCGCTTCAACACCCATGAGGGGTAACAAGTGCTATATGAATGCAAATCTTTCTTCCCCTTTTATCCATCCGCTATCCTTCTCACTCCAAGTAACAGACTAATATCCACCACTGAAATTACCTCATATTTCACCATAATAATTCACCACTATTCCTTTATAGGCTTCCTGAATAGCATGCATCAACAAGTGAGCGATAAATAAATACAAACCTTTGTCCTCCTCTATCCTTCTGCTATCATTCCAAATCCAAATGACTGACTAACCTATCCACCACTTAAAATGTACTTGCATGTTTCACTATACTAATTCAACACTAATCCTCTATGGGTCCCGGAGTAGCGTGCTACACGCCGAAAAAGCGCTTCGACGCCTCATCAGGGGTAGTAAGCGCTATATAAATGCAATTACAATACAATACATCTAAGAAAGAGCATTATGGGTGAGGATTTAAGCAGGTAGTGGCGTTAATTATTGAGTGAAACCAGGTAAGAGCACACTTTGAATTTAAGGACAGACAACATCTGTTTTGGGATGATGTGCCTGTAACTGGCTTGATTGTCACTCTGTAAAAGGAGGGCTGGGATTAGACTAAGGTAGTTCACCATTACCAGAACTGTTAATCTCGGGAGTCTCTGGATATTTATAGAGCTATTCATCTAAATAAAAATGAATCATTACAAAGACTTTTGAGGGCAACACATTTTTGCAGTGTGTATTGCACACTATATCACCGATGAAGGTTCATATATATTAAAGTGTTAGAAAAAGTTAGCAGTGGAAAGTGTTTGCAAAGGCTATATTTTCATAGTTGTGTGTCTGTGAAAGTAACAATGAAGGCTGAAGGTTCACTTTTACAGCTCCAGGCCTCGAGTGGCAGCAATTATTCAGACATGGAGGCAGAGTATACATGTTGCCGAACTATTGTTGAATTTTTAAAGTGTGGTGTTATTCTTTGAGACTTGGGTCAATGTGACCCAACAGATTGGGCTTATTTTTACTGACTGCTGTTGCAAAGGGACCCTTTTTTGAATGGTTGCTCTAGTTTGTAATTTAATTTGAGACTCACCAATTCTTTCTGATTTCTAATACTGCGACAGTGCTATACAATGCCGAGAATGCGTGCTTTAACTCCAGGAGCAAAGATGAAATTGTGTTAAAACCACATTTGGTATGTTTGATTTAAGTACAAGGACATGGTATATAGTGCAAAAACTACACCTGTGACATGTAAAATGACACGTCACACGTGGAATAAAGTACCATAGTGTGCCATCCACTTTGTAACTCTAAAAACTACTGGCTTCCACTGAAGCCTGGTCCCCTGCAAGTGCAAATGTCTGAAGACAGAGCTGTATTAATAAACTCTTTTATAGGCCTAAAAACCTGCTTCTAAGTGCTGAGTAAGTCAAACCTAAAATTACCTTACCTGCTTCTAAGAGCTAAATAAGCCAAATCTAAAAGGACAATATCGGCCATAAGGTAGGGTGCATAGTGCCTAGAAGTGGGAAATGCCAAAATGAATGTTGCCATATACCTACAATGAAAAAGCTATTTTTCCTGTATTGGGTCTAGCTATACTCATCGGAAATACTGGTAAAGCTAAATCACTATTTCTGCATTAGCCTCTATGAAAGTGTCACAGAAACAGTTCAATAACATTTTTCCTGTTTTTAAAAATAGAATTCTTTGCTAAAGTCAAATTTTATCTATCTAGTTAGGAAATATAACTTTCAGAAAAGTTAGATCTACTTGCTTGAGCCACCGTAGTCTGATTAGCCTTAGTCTGCAGCTGCTGGCTAGCACTGCCTGTAATGAGGTGTGAAATTCCATCATGGAGCCACTTTGAGACAGGTCGAGGTGAATGGGCAACGAAGATCCATCTGCGCTCAGCAGAATATTCAGGGTCAGGGATCTTGCCTCTTCTGTTGGCACAACAGTGTTAAGTCTTGTATAAGAGTGCTGTAGAGGCAGTAGTAAAACGTTTGCACCTTTGAAATGGATCAAACTGGCCCAGATCATAATAACTAAGTCCCATTTTTCAGAGGGAAATCTCAAATGTTCCAGAGCACCAGGAGGATAAAACTGCTTCAGGTATCTGGCCTTCGGCTCCATGGTAGCAGCTATAATTTCAGCAGCGTCAAAAAGTGACATAGTCCCATTCTGCATTGGGAGTTAGAAGAAAGTTCAACATTTTTCTTCATGAATGTCCCTTTCTGAACTTTTAATTTTTTTTCACCAGGAACATTGCACTTGGGGTATCCTTGCCCGGGCTCCATTGCATTCGGCCTGAAATGTCACTTTAGTCCCGGTCTCCTGTCAACATTGACGTCCATTGGGCGCTTCATTTTTCTTGTCATTTTAATTCTTTAAAACTGAATATCTCTAGTTCTCATTATTGTATTTTTATTTGTTATGGAGTTTTAATGGGTGCAGCTTTTTCTACTATTTATGCACTGCTCAAATACTTTACACATTGCCTTTGGTTTAAGCCTGACTGTTTGTGTCACATCATCAGGTATTGAGTGAGGATTTATTTTAATTTCATTTGTGTGACATCTAACAGGTGGTGGCCTTATCCTTTCAGGTGGCCACTTTCCCACCCCAAATACTAAACAACTTTCAAATAACTACCATACATCAATGCTGGCCGCTGAAGTTTAACAAGGGTGGAGTGCAAATAGCCTGGCTACAATGCAAGTGGTAAGTGGAACAAACAAGCACAACAAGCCCCTAGGGCATAAAGCCAGGTCTGTAGTATTCTATCCTATGGAGGAAATCCGAACAAATATTTTGCAGCTCAATCACTGCTAATTCTTTAGGGGCATTCATGATGTATTCCAGCTCGTTGTGCTTGACAATCTATAGTTCTGCAAACAAGAAATCGTCCAAAAGTATTGGAACAAACAATAACATTATATTCCCAACATTTAGCTAAACACCCCTGGGGCTTACATGCAGTTCAGATAAAGGGGGTCATTGATTAAGCTTAGTCTCAGGTTTTCAACACTTTCTTCACATATCCACTTCTCTTTCCACCCTGCTCCTCCCACTGAAATTATTTGTCATGTGACGTATCTGAGAACCTACTTGGGAAGGGTTCGAAAGTTATCTCCACAGAGATCCTACAAGCTCCAACCTTCAGCTTCAGAACCAACCCTCAGGTTAGATACATCTTACAGGTCCAAGCATTAGAGCTCTGTTCTCCTAATCTTACAGGTTTATGCCTCTGACAAAGTCTGTATATGGCAATCAGGTCATAAAAAGCTAATAATAGTATGGCGTGCATCCACGTGAGTCTTAAATTAATCAAGCACAGCGAGGAAATATCTTCCTTGACCATGACACGTACCCCATAATATCAGAACTGCACGTCCCCAAATCTGAAACTATCTGTACTGTTCAGGGAAATTGGTGCAGCTGCCCTTATGGAAGGTGGGCTGTTGTTTCTGTGCCCTTTTGTCTAGGCTCGCAAGCACTCAGTGCATGCTCCCAGGTGACTGCATCAGAATGTGTCATTCATACATATAAGAGCAGTGTCAGTATAAACAGAAGAAACATTGTTGATCTGACATCAGGTGTGGCGTCAGCATAGTTGCCACTTCCCCACGTCTTTGATCAATTGTCATTATATTCCCTTTTTCATCCACTCGTCTCTTGAAAACAGCAACAGCTCAGCAGCACATGGTTTGCAGAAGCGTCATAAGTAGGCTACAAATATGCAGTGTTTTGCTATTTTGTGCTCGCAGCTTGCCACAAAAAAATCACCTCCCAATTAGAGAGACTTCAAAAAATCTGAATCTAAAAGAAAAACAACTAAAAGTTGTCTTGTGCATAGTGTAGCAGAGCGGTGCGCCTCTCTTGCTCAGATGGTCTGTAGGGGGAGCTGAGGAACTGGCCTTCACCACCGACCACTGCTCTAGAACCAGTGCCTTGATGCTCCTAGCAACTCTAGAGTAAACCCAGCCATTCCAGAAGCCACCCAGTCCGAGTAACCTATACATACCCTTTCTGAAACTCTCTTCCCTTAGAAACAGAACAACCTCCTCAAATTCTGAAAACAACGAAAACACTCTGGGGCTTGTTTATGAGCCCTTGCGTCACTTTTGCACCACTGGTGCGTCACTTTTTGTGATGCACCAGCAGTGTAAAAATGCACCTTGTTGCGTCATATTTACAAAGTGATGCATCTAGGTAGATGCGCCACTTTGTAAACCCCTGCACTACATTATACCTGCGCCAGTTATAATGTATGCAGGGGGGGGGGGGTTCCCACGCAAGCAAGGGTCGTAGAAGTGACGCAGTGAAATCTACCAGGCTGTATCAACCTCAGCTCTTTAGGCTAACTCAAACCATTGATGATGTAAATACATTCCATTTCGATCAACTGCATGCACTTTTTTTTTACATAAATACCCAGAAATTTAGCAATTTTATCCGGCTCTTCTGGACCTACCTACCCTGGACAGCACACATTAGCTGAATGTAATTATTTCTTTTGTGCCTACCGTGTAACTGTGACCGATGTGGTGTCGCCACCTGGTGGTAACATCGCTGCATAAAACTCACCTGGATGAATAAATGGAAGAGCCGGCGTTCTCCCTTTAACCGGGTGTATCCTGTTTGTGTTTGTTTCTGCATCACTCTGCTGGTTTTACTGCGAGCACAGGGTGTCCTAACCGGGGCTCCGAGGCATGCAGTGGTTGCCAGTGTCAGAAACAGCCTGCTAATGATTAACTCATGATGCCGGTGTTTCTGTAATGCAGCCCAGAATTAAAAGCTCTGTTTTGCTCAAGGAATTAAGTCATGGTTCACCCACAACGCTCCCAGGTGGAAGACGTACGTACACATGGGCTACAGTAGAGTGACTCAGAATTGCCAATGCTCACTCGTCACTCGTCACCCTGAAATGTGGTTAGGGTTCCGAGGATTAAAAAAGTGGTGGCCCCCTACACTCAATTCCCCTCCTACCTGTGATAGTAAATCTGTGCCAAAGGGTGGACCAAACCTTGTCTTAAAACGAGCAGAAGACCTGGTGATCACCTATAAGAAGAGAGAAAAATGTGGTCAGCAAGATTTTAGTTTATCTAGGTAACAAAAAGTTACCATGCATTTAATGCAGTCAGTGTAAAGGAAGCACATATCACAATCTACGGTTCAGTGTTTTGTCTCATTAAAGCAAAGGAAAAAAAACCTCTCAAGTTTCCCTGATCCACGAGAGGAAATCATCCAGTCTAGACATTTTTTTCTCTGCATTCTGGGCCTTGGATGTTCTAAAGCCGCAATACAAGCACCCACATGCGAAGAGAAAACCTGGCCTGGATCAGCACGCATCGACCTGGAGAACTAGAGAGCCCTTAACACAAAGTTGTAATTCAAACCACTTAGGTATGATAGCCATAGAACTTTAGAGTGCATGCATTAACCCACTATGCTGTCTTACTGGCTTTGTTCCTGACTGATAAATTCCGAGAAATAACATACGTACATGTAACCATGCTAGTAAATCTATGTTTCTCCTTTACCTAGCTGTGAATTTAGGTACGGGTTTAATTTGGGAAGGCATCAGTAAGTTCATATGGTGATAATTACCCTTGCATCCTCATTGTATAATATTTACTGCCCATCCAGCCTGGCCCTACTCCCTGGATGCAGAGGGATTGCATTAGGGTGACCTCCTCAGTCCAGATCATTATTGAATATCCTAAACGTTTCACTTACAAATTATTGATTCAGGTGTGTTAGTGTGTTCAATGGAAGCAAAATAAGAAAAACACCCAGAATATATTAGGATATCACTCTAAAGTCCAGGATTGGAAACAATGTCCATAATGATCTGAATGGAGGTGATCACCTTAGATTGCATATCAATCACTGACTTTCGAATAGGAACAATGGATGCCAGTGATCACTTACCTCAAGAGATCATGCTAAATATACGAGGTGTAACACCAACCCTGCCAGTAGGGAATCCGAGCGTGATGTTCACAGTCAATCACAAAAGAATAAAATGCAAAACTCTCAATCTGGAAGGCTTCGAGACTGAGGCAAAAAAACTCTGGGAGGAAGGCAAAACGATGCACATGGGCATCTTAAGCCACTGGCAAACCTTCATCAACAGCCTTGGGGCAGCCTACACAAAAAGAGAGGATGCCCGTGTAACAATCGCAAAGGTGGCCAATTCATGAATCCTACAGTGCGCAAGGTAACGACCTGACAACTGAGAAAAAAAACCAGTCTAAGGCTTCTTAACCACTTCGTTGCTCATGATGGCTCCAGGCCGTCATGAGTCACGGTAGTCGTGTGCTCATGACGGCCTGGAGCCGTCAGAACAGTGCCGCTCCGCCCATGCGCGATTAAATCCCTGCCTATGCGGGCAAATAAATCAGTGGGCAGACTTCTGACGACTCCAGGCCATCATGAGCACAAGTCTACCGTGACTCATGACGGCCGGGAGCCATCATGACCACCGCATCGCCGCACCCACACCCCCCCCGCACCACGGCAAAATTTGCGCTGCAGCTGACACATAAACAGAGAACTGCAGCAGCTACGTCAAATGGGCCCCTTACGAGGCTATCCATGAGGAACTAAGAAACCTAAAAATCACCAAAAAGAAATTCATCTGGGATTCAAAAAGATGGCATCATTTCAACACAGCACCATCCGACACTACGAATAATCCACAAGAATCCACAAGAATCCAGTAGCTGTATATTTGACCAGACCATATCACCGGAGTCAGAACCCACGGCCTTCACACATAAACAGATCATGAATAGGATAGCGAAAGGCAAGGCAGAGGGGGCACCGAGTCCTAATGGAATTCCACCAATCCTGTATAAGTAAGATCTGGAATATTGGACAGCAGCACTATTGCCACATTACAAACAGATTCTAGAAGCGGAAATAATACCAAACTTGTGGAAGGGGTCAAGAATATCTCCAATCCAAAAGAAAGGCAGCAAAAACAAAGCAAAATGACAGGCTTGCTGCCTTAAACCGTTCGGTGCTGCGGACGGCCTCCGGCTGTTCCACTTGACTGTGGGCATGTGCTGAGGATGGCAGGGGACATTCGCGCCGCGGTCAATAGACAATGACGCCAAATACTACGCTGGCCTTTTACTGGACGAGCTTACCGACTGGGCTGCTGAAAAGGCAGTAATCCCTATTAACCAAACAGGCTTCTGTAAACTCACCGGAACAACAACAAACATACTCGCCTTATCTCTTCTACTAGATGCTGCCAAAACTGCCAACCAGCCATTTTTCGCCTGCTTCATTGAATATTCGTCTGCCTTTGATAACATCAATATTAATAAATATAGGTCAAGTTATCGAAAATAAATATCCCATCGGCTCTACTGTCTCAGCTGATTATACTCCACACTCACATGTGGGTTCAAATTAAGCTAGGAGCGGGCAGCTGTCTGTTTAAAAAAGTTCAGACGACCAAGGGCCTCAAACAAGGCTGTGTCCTGGCCCCAACTCTATTTAACCTCTTTATGTCTGATCTCACCCCCGAGTTATATAACTGCAACTCCCATGCTCCTAAATTGGGAGGTTTTAACTCTCAAACTTACTTTGTCCCGCTGACATCACCCTAATCAGTCGCACGCCGATTGGCCTACAATATCTGATTGACCCAACATACAGCTATTCGGTTACAAATAAAATTAAGAATAAATTATGATAAAACAAAGGTGATGGGAATAAATTCAAAGAAGACCACACACAGATACCGCTAGTGTACTAGGAGGAGCCCCATTGGAAACCGTCGAAGAATTCAAGTACCTCGGTGTAATAGTGGACAGCAAAGGCACATTCCAGCAACAGAAAGAAGCACTAGCAAGGAGAGGCAATGCAACAGTGGTAGCACTAAAAAAACTCAAACTCAAAACGGTTGGACCAAGTCTCACCCCTTTGCTACAGGTCCTCCAAGCTAAACTTATACCCACCATCACCTACGGAAGTAAATGCCTACGAGGAGGTAATGTGCAGATCTTGATAGCACATTAGCCAGGGCAATGAGAATTATAATCAATCTTCCAAAATACACATCCCCAGCACAAATAAGAATTTGGTCCACGGAATCAACAAATGATGAGGAAGAGCACCTATGTCAAATGCTGGCATAAAATAAAGGGAACTTGAATCAAAAAAAGACAGTGCGACAGTGACCTACCTACAAAATTCAATAGACAGCATGTCATTACAAAACCTCCAGGAGAGCGCTGGATCACATAAAACCTTCAAAGAACTGGTAAACAAAAAGGTAAAAATTATATCGCTAGTGGAGGGCAAAGCAGCACTAAAGAAAGGGCACATGGCTGGTTTGTACTACAGAGTTAAATCAGAAGCTTGTAGAAGCAATCGCAATGGACCGCACACCGCTAGCCCCTCCTCCGGATCGCCCCTAGGGACTCTGGTACATGGAGTTCTTGAGTGGTTCACCCCAGTGGGTGCAAGTAGGTACTTGTTGAACTGATGATCTCTAGACCCGATACATGTCCCGGGTTTTTGGATGTCGCCCGAGACATGGCTCGGGTTTCGGGATAACTTCCCTCATCAGTAGAGAAAATAGTAAGGGGTGGAAGAGAAGGCCGCCAAACAACCGTCAAAGGCCTCGATGCCAGAACCGGCACGCAGGTGCGTCGTCCAGGAGCCCGTCGGCTCAAAGCTCAAGGGAGCCTATTTGTAGAAGCAATCACAATGGACCGCACACCGCTAGCCCTTCCTCCGGATCGCCCCTAGGGACTCTGGTACATGGAGTTCTTGAGTGGTTCACCCCAGTGGGTGCAAGTAGGTACTTGTTGAACTGATGATCTCTAGACCCGATACATGTCCCGGGTTTTTGGATGTCGCCCGAGACATGGCTCGGGTTTCGGGATAACTTCCCTCATCAGTAGAGAAAATAGTAAGGGGTGGAAGAGAAGGCCGCCAAACAACCGTCAAAGGCCTCGATGCCAGAACCGGCACGCAGGTGCGTCGTCCAGGAGCCCGTCGGCTCAAAGCTCAAGGGAGCCTATTTGTAGAAGCAATCGCAATGGACCGCACACCGCTAGCCCCTCCTCCGGATCGCCCCTAGGGACTCTGGTACATGGAGTTCTTGAGTGGTTCACCCCAGTGGGTGCAAGTAGGTACTTGTTGAACTGATGATCTCTAGACCCGATACATGTCCCGGGTTTTTGGATGTCGCCCGAGACATGGCTCGGGTTTCGGGATAACTTCCCTCATCAGTAGAGAAAATAGTAAGGGGTGGAAGAGAAGGCCGCCAAACAACCGTCAAAGGCCTCGATGCCAGAACCGGCACGCAGGTGCGTCGTCCAGGAGCCCGTCGGCTCAAAGCTCAAGGGAGCCTATTTGTAGAAGCAATCGCAATGGACCGCACACCGCTAGCCCCTCCTCCGGATCGCCCCTAGGGACTCTGGTACATGGAGTTCTTGAGTGGTTCACCCCAGTGGGTGCAAGTAGGTACTTGTTGAACTGATGATCTCTAGACCCGATACATGTCCCGGGTTTTTGGATGTCGCCCGAGACATGGCTCGGGTTTCGGGATAACTTCACTTACCACAGTCCTTAGGGGCGATCCCGCTGGTGTGTGAGTAGTGTGCGACCCCACCCCCAATTGTAATGTTAATGCTCCCTCGAGCAGTTGGCTGACACCCTGGGACCCCGCACCTGCGCGCCTGAGTGGTACTAAACCTGGCAATATTTGGCAGCCACCGGCAACCCCAGAACACGGCCTAATCCCTGCTGATGAGGGGTAAATACCCCGAAACACGTGTCCAGGGATGGCGAAGATAGCAGAGAATCGAAAGAAGATGCATCACGAAACACGAACTACACTTACCACAGTCCTTAGGGGTGATCCCGCTGGTGTGTGAGTAGTGTGCGACCCCACCCCCAATTGTAATGTTAATGCTCCCTCGAGCAGTTGGCTGACGAGCCTGGGACCCCGCACTTGCGCGCCTGAGTGGTACTAAACCTGGCAATATTTGGCAGCCACCGGCAACCCCAGAACACGGCCTAATCCCTGCTGATGAGGGGTAAATACCCCGAAACACGTGTCCAGGGATGGCGAAGATAGCAGAGAATCAAAAGAAGATGCATCACGAAACACGAACTACACTTACCACAGTCCTTAGGGGCGATCCCGCTGGTGTGTGAGTAGTGTGCGACCCCACCCCCAATTGTAATGTTAATGCTCCCTCGAGCAGTTGGCTGATGAGCCTGGGACCCCGCACCTGCGCGCCTGAGTGGTACTAAACCTGGCAATATTTGGCAGCCACCGGCAACCCCAGAACACGGCCTAATCCCTGCTGATGAGGGGTAAATACCCCGAAACACGTGTCCAGGGATGGCGAAGATAGCAGAGAATCGAAAGAAGATGCATCACGAAACACGAACTACACTTACCACAGTCCTTAGGGGCGATCCCGCTGGTGTGTGAGTAGTGTGCGACCCCACCCCCAATTGTAATGTTAATGCTCCCTCGAGCAGTTGGCTGACGAGCCTGGGACCCCGCACCTGCGCGCCTGAGTGGTACTAAACCTGGCAATATTTGGCAGCCACCGGCAACCCCAGAACACGGCCTAATCCCTGCTGATGACGGGTAAATACCCCGAAACACGTGTCCAGGGATGGCGAAGATAGCAGAGAATCAAAAGAAGATGCATCACGAAACACGAACTACACTTACCACAGTCCTTAGGGGCGATCCCGCTGGTGTGTGAGTAGTGTGCGACCCCACCCCCAATTGTAATGTTAATGCTCCCTCGAGCAGTTAGCTGACGAGCCTGGGACCCCGCACCTGCGCGCCTGAGTGGTACTAAACCTGGCAATATTTGGCAGCCACCGGCAACCCCAGAACACGGCCTAATCCCTGCTGATGAGGGGTAAATACCCCGAAACACGTGTCCAGGGATGGCGAAGATAGCAGAGAATTGAAAGAAGATGCATCACGAAACACGAACTACACTTACCACAGTCCTTAGGGGTGATCCCGCTGGTGTGTGAGTAGTGTGCGACCCCACCCCCAATTGTAATGTTAATGCTCCCTCGAGCAGTTGGCTGACGAGCCTGGGACCCCGCACCTGCGCGCCTGAGTGGTACTAAACCTGGCAATATTTGGCAGCCACCGGCAACCCCAGAACACGGCCTGATCCCTGCTGATGAGGGGTAAATACCCCGAAACACGTGTCCAGGGATGGCGAAGATAGCAGAGAATCGAAAGAAGATGCATCACGAAACACGAACTACACTTACCACAGTCCTTAGGGGCGATCCCGCTGGTGTGTGAGTAGTGTGCGACCCCACCCCCAATTGTAATGTTAATGCTCCCTCGAGCAGTTGGCTGACGAGCCTGGGACCCCGCACCTGCGCGCTTGAGTGGTACTAAACCTGGCAATATTTGGCAGCCACCGGCAACCCCAGAACACGGCCTAATCCCTGCTGATGAGGGGTAAATACCCCGAAACACGTGTCCAGGGATGGCGAAGATAGCAGAGAATCGAAAGAAGATGCATCACGAAACACGAACTACACTTACCACAGTCCTTAGGGGCGATCCCGCTGGTGTGTGAGTAGTGTGCGACCCCACCCCCAATTGTAATGTTAATGCTCCCTCGAGCAGTTGGCTGACGAGCCTGGGACCCCGCACCTGCGCGCCTGAGTGGTACTAAACCCGGCAATATTTGGCAGCCACCGGCAACCCCAGAACACGGCCTAATCCCTGCTGATGAGGGGTAAATACCCCGAAACACGTGTCCAGGGATGGCGAAGATAGCAGAGAATCGAAAGAAGATGCATCACGAAACACGAACTACACTTACCACAGTCCTTAGGGGCGATCCCGCTGGTGTGTGAGTAGTGTGCGACCCCACCCCCAATTTTAATGTTAATGCTCCCTCGAGCAGTTGGCTGACGAGCCTGGGACCCCGCACCTGCGCGCCTGAGTGGTACTAAACCTGGCAATATTTGGCAGCCACCGGCAACCCCAGAACACGGCCTAATCCCTGCTGATGAGGGGTAAATACCCCGAAACACGTGTCCAGGGATGGCGAAGATAGCAGAGACTCGAAAGAAGATGCATCACGAAACACGAACTACACTTACCACAGTCCTTAGGGGCGATCCCGCTGGTGTGTGAGTAGTGTGCGACCCCACCCCCAATTGTAATGTTAATGCTCCCTCGAGCAGTTGGCTGACGAGCCTGGGACCCCGCACCTGCGCGCCTGAGTGGTACTAAACCTGGCAATATTTGGCAGCCACCGGCAACCCCAGAACACGGCCTAATCCCTGCTGATGAGGGGTAAATACCCCGAAACACGTGTCCAGGGATGGCGAAGATAGCAGAGAATCGAAAGAAGATGCATCACGAAACACGAACTACACTTACCACAGTCCTTAGGGGCGATCCCGCTGGTGTGTGAGTAGTGTGCGACCCCACCCCCAATTGTAATGTTAATGCTCCCTCGAGCAGTTGGCTGACGAGCCTGGGGCCCCGCACCTGCGCGCCTGAGTGGTACTAAACCTGGCAATATTTGGCAGCCACCGGCAACCCCAGAACACGGCCTAATCCCTGCTGATGAGGGGTAAATACCCCGAAACACGTGTCCAGGGATGGCGAAGATAGCAGAGAATCGAAAGAAGATGCATCACGAAACACGAACTACACTTACCACAGTCCTTAGGGGCGATCCCGCTGGTGTGTGAGTAGTGTGCGACCCCACCCCCAATTGTAATGTTAATGCTCCCTCGAGCAGTTGGCTGACGAGCCTGGGACCCCACACCTGCGCGCCTGAGTGGTACTAAACCTGGCAATATTTGGCAGCCACCGGCAACCCCAGAACACGGCCTGATCCCTGCTGATGAGGGGTAAATACCCCGAAACACGTGTCCAGGGATGGCGAAGATAGCAGAGAATCGAAAGAAGATGCATCACGAAACACGAACTACACTTACCACAGTCCTTAGGGGCGATCCCGCTGGTGTGTGAGTAGTGTGCGACCCCACCCCCAATTGTAATGTTAATGCTCCCTCGAGCAGTTGGCTGACGAGCCTGGAACCCCGCACCTGCGTGCCTGAGTGGTACTAAACCTGGCAATATTTGGCAGCCACCGGCAACCCCAGAACATGGCCTAATCCCTGCTGATGAGGGGTAAATACCCCGAAACACGTGTCCAGGGATGGCGAAGATAGCAGAGAATCGAAAGAAGATGCATCACGAAACACGAACTACACTTACCACAGTCCTTAGGGGCGATCCCGCTGGTGTGTGAGTAGTGTGCGACCCCACCCCCAATTGTAATGTTAATGCTCCCTCGAGCAGTTGGCTGACGAGCCTGGGACCCCGCACCTGCGCGCCTGAGTGGTACTAAACCTGGCAATATTTGGCAGCCACCGGCAACCCCAGAACACGGCCTAATCCCTGCTGATGAGGGGTAAATACCCCGAAACACGTGTCCAGGGATGGCGAAGATAGCAGAGAATCGAAAGAAGATGCATCACGAAACACGAACTACACTTACCACAGTCCTTAGGGGCGATCCCGCTGGTGTGTGAGTAGTGTGCGACCCCACCCCCAATTGTAATGTTAATGCTCCCTCGAGCAGTTGGCTGACGAGCCTGGGACCCCGCACCTGCGCGCCTGAGTGGTACTAAACCTGGCAATATTTGGCAGCCACCTGCAACCCCAGAACACGGCCTAATCCCTGCTGATGAGGGGTAAATACCCCGAAACACGTGTCCAGGGATGGCGAAGATAGCAGAGAATCGAAAGAAGATGCATCACGAAACACAAACTACACTTACCACAGTCCTTAGGGGCGATCCCGCTGGTGTGTGAGTAGTGTGCGACCCCACCCCCAATTGTAATGTTAATGCTCCCTCGAGCAGTTGGCTGACGAGCCTGGGACCCCGCACCTGCGAGCCTGAGTGGTACTAAACCTGGCAATATTTGGCAGCCACCGGCAACCCCAGAACACGGCCTAATCCCTGCTGATGAGGGGTAAATACCCCGAAACACGTGTCCAGGGATGGCGAAGATAGCAGAGAATCGAAAGAAGATGCATCACGAAACACGAACTACACTTACCACAGTCCTTAGGGGCGATCCCGCTGGTGTGTGAGTATTGTGCGACCCCACCCCCAATTGTAATGTTAATGCTCCCTCGAGCAGTTGGCTGACGAGCCTGGGACCCCGCACCTGCGCGCCTGAGTGGTACTAAACCTGGCAATATTTGGCAGCCACCGGCAACCCCAGAACACGGCCTAATCCCTGCTGATGAGGGGTAAATACCCCGAAACACGTGTCCAGGGATGGCGAAGATAGCAGAGAATCGAAAGAAGATGCATCACGAAACACGAACTACACTTACCACAGTCCTTAGGGGCGATCCCGCTGGTGTGTGAGTAGTGTGCGACCCCACCCCCAATTGTAATGTTAATGCTCCCTCGAGCAGTTGGCTGACGAGCCTGGGACCCCGCACCTGCGCGCCTGAGTGGTACTAAACCTGGCAATATTTGGCAGGCACCGGCAACCCCAGAACACGGCCTAATCCCTGCTGATGAGGGGTAAATACCCCGAAACAAGTTGCCAGGAATGGCGAAGATAGCAGACAATCGAAAGAAGATGCATCACGAAACACGAACTACACTTACCACAGTCCTTAGGGGCGATCCCGCTGGTGTGTGAGTAGTGTGCGACCCCACCCCCAATTATAATGTTAATGCTCCCTCGAGCAGTTGGCTGACGAGCCTGGGACCCCGCACCTGCGCGCCTGAGTGGTACTAAACCTGGCAATATTTGGCAGCCACCGGCAACCCCAGAACACGGCCTAATCCCTGCTGATGAGGGGTAAATACCCCGAAACACGTGTCCAGGGATGGCGAAGATAGCAGAGAATCGAAAGAAGATGCATCACGAAACACGAACTACACTTACCACAGTCCTTAGGGGCGATCCCGCTGGTGTGTGAGTAGTGTGCGACCCCACCCCCAATTGTAATGTTAATGCTCCCTCGAGCAGTTGGCTGACGAGCCTGGGACCCCGCACCTGCGCGCCTGAGTGGTACTAAACCTGGCAATATTTGGCAGCCACCGGCAACCCCAGAACACGGCCTAATCCCTGCTGATGAGGGGTAAATACCCCGAAACACGTGTCCAGGGATGGCGAAGATAGCAGAGAATAGAAAGAAGATGCATCACGAAACACGAACTACACTTACCACAGTCCTTAGGGGCGATCCCGCTGGTGTGTGAGTAGTGTGCGACCCCACCCCCAATTGTTACATCAGAAGCTTGCCTCAACCCTACTTTGGCACTGGCTTCACGCGGTTAACAAAGGAGAAATACCTTCATCTACGGTTGGGCATTCTTCCATCATTTTTTTATCTGGTCAGTGAAAACGCCTACAAACAACAACTAACTGCCGATTTAGTGGATCTCCAACTAGCCTGTCACCTGGTCCAATTTTTAGACAAGGCAGAAAAAATGCTGAACTCCAACTTGCAGACAACTGGTTGAGCCACCTTTCGTACTTAAGACGTATTTACCTTAAAATCAGCACCCAACAGAATTGGTATCCTACTCGTCTCAGCTACCTGGAGCTACGCAGCGCTCGAATTGTTGGAAAAATGGAAAAACGCCAGGATTACCCATAACTCCACAATACAAAACTCTTAAAATTGAAAAATTATCCTTTTTTAACAGATCGCTTGTAAAACCTGAGACTTATGGGACAGTATATGTTGCTACATAAATAAGGACTTGACATTTGAATAACTTAGCTATCACTGCCTTATCAAAGCGAATTTTAAAAATATGGTTTTATTACATGAAATAATTTGATATGATGTTTTATAGTTGCAATGGTTTTAGGGTATCACACAATAAAGATTGACTTGACTATAGATACTTAGGCATTTTATTTGACAATAGAGTTTCGTTTAAAATCTTTTTAAAGATTTGAGGGCTAAAACTGCCATTCTAATTCATGCTTTTAAATGTGTATATAAATCGCTGGGATGCCAATCATATGATTATATTCTTAAGGTTATGAGAGCAAAACTCCAGCCAACTATTACAGCTCTCCAATTACAAGGGGAAAAGACGCGAAACAATTTGATTTATTAGTTATCAAGGCATGTAAGACTATTATTGGGATTCACAGGTCAGTTGGTCAAGCAGAAATAAGACTGGAGTTTGGTCTACAAAGGCAGAGGATGGTGTCACAAGGGTCTTTCTTGAAATGTATGTATACCATGTATACATCTGACGCTGCTTCTTTATCACACATATGTTGGCTTGAAATGATCAATTCTGCCTATTCTGTTTCCTGACGAACCTATATTTCATTTTGCCTACAGACTCTTGGTCTGCACATAGGGTCGATTGACTAGACAATGGTAATTTTTAAACACATCTTAAAAACAACAAATCAGTCAATTCTTAATGCAGATAAAATAGTTTTAGATGCAAAAACCCATGCATGGTCTGTGATTAATTCACAACAGGATCTTCGAATTAAACCATATTTGAATGCTTATATCTTGACTCAATGAAAAAATGCTTTTGTAAAAATTCGAATGGGTATAAACCCAACCAAGGAAGGTATGCCGAGCTGTATTCAGCAATGGCCAAGCAATAACTGTAGACTTTGTGGGTGGCCACAAGAAAACTTGTTGTATGTAATGTGTGCATGTCCTAAACTGCTCAACATATGTTGCACCTTTTTAAAAACCCCTATTTCTTAAAACCGGGGTAAAATCGGCTTGTCGGGCCAGTCGATTCGCCTGCTATGCCAATTCATAAAGTGTTTAGCCATTACTGACAAACATTTGGGGCTGGCAGTCTAGGGGTTTCCTTAATGAATTTAGTATTAACAAGGGCACTTTTAAGGTTCAAACTTTCTGTATGATACAGCGTCAATCTTGTAGTTATGGTTATGATTGTGAAAACCCTGATGCTTTGTTTCAGATTATTTGCACAGTGTATATATCATAGTTTGTTTGTACAATGGATTTTATTGTGAAAAAAATCCTATGAAGTTTTAGATAATAGGCTTTTAGAATATACTGAGACCCCACACTGCTTACTCTGCATTCTGCATTTTAATGACTCAGGCTGTGCTCATATGTATTTCATAGCTGCAGTTATTGTGAGCATTTTGAGGCATGTTTTCAGCTTATTTGCACTATCTGGATATTATGGATGAGCAGTGTCTATGCTGCTATGGTATTCTGAATCAAGCGATACTTTGAAAACTCACTTTATTTGCTTATTTGCACTAAGGAATCTATTCCGCAAAAGTTCTAGGTATTGGGTCAGTCTTAGATAATAGGTGCTAATTTTGCTGTTACGGCAATTACTGATGACACACTAAGGTAGAGTCGAGTGACCCTGGTGCTGTGTATATGTGTGTGCATTACAGATGCTGGACAAGCTACCACCCCTCTGAGAGGCTCTACGTGCACAAAGATCGAACCCCGGGTGCACTCCGAACACAAGGGAAGAGGATAGCCCCCAGAGACAGCATCATGAACAAAACTTACGAGGTCCAGGGGGGGCTGGTTATAAACCAGTCCAAGGACCAATCGTATTGTTCTGTATGCTCCATGAGCATTGAAATGCACCTAAATGGAATTCTGATTTTTAGTATTTAGTAAAAAAAAAAGTCTATCAGTATAAAAACATCAACTGAGCCTGCTGAACACATGCCCTAAAGTGGGTGAGGTATAATTTGAAAATGAATTGGTTAGAAAAGTGCATCAAGGGTGCACTCTGGCGTTCAAAGTAAGAGACTGTCAATCATTGGGTCCTGAATCAAATACCCAGTAACATTATTGACTTCATCCCAGGGTGGAAGGTGGAAGCCGCCCCCCTTCTACCCTAGCGAAACAGCAATGAAAGTGAAGAAAAACAAACACATACGCGTTAATAAACAATAAAGAGACCATGAAAGACAACGCTGAAAATATGTTAGGATACAATTGCATACCATGTAAGTTCTTCCGAAAAAAAAAACAAAGGTATGTTGGGTCTGGCCGAAACGGGGAGAATCAAGGGTCAGAGGATGAAGTCTGTGTATTGAACACATTCAAGCCGCCAGTTTTTCCTGGGAGCCTTGTGACATGGGAGCTCCTACTGAGAGATGTGTGTCCTATGTGAGAGTGACTCAGATCTGCCAGGAGCTTCCCTGTGACGTAGATTTCATGATGTGACTACTGGGTGCTGGTTACCTATATAATTCAAGACCCCAATTAATTTACCACCTTAAGATTGGCAGTTATCCATGCTTGAGAGCTGAGTAACAGCCCAGGCGAATCATAGATTAAGTTTCAAGCAGTGAATGGAAACAGAACCCTCGGACAGGAAAGACGTGTCCCTACCAGCATACAATGGCAATTGCATGATGGGCTGTCGCTTTGTTGACAAAGTTGCCCTTACTAAATGGTAGTCAGATCATTTACAAGCATGGGCACAGCCAACAAATCTTGCTTTTTTGTTAGGAGATGTGTTTGGTCATAGCTGTGCACCTGTGTGTTTGTCGAGGCGAAATTTCATAATGAAGTAACATGTTGGGCTAAAATAATGCAGAAGCTGCAAGTAGGGACCGTTTTTTGGACAGGTTGCCCAAACAAAGTTGCACAATACACTCAAAGAAGAGCATTATGAAAAGGTGTCAGAAGATGAAGTTTATATTGTAATCAGTCAACTTAATAGGCGTTGAAAGCAAAATATGCACAGCAGATACTTCTAACCGATGGTCAGTATTTTCTTTACATCTTTAAGAAAACCTATGTGCATGCATGTCGTTCTCTTGTCAACAAAATAATCTGTAAAATCCAACATGTTGTCATGATAGCAATATAAAACAAATGGATGTGTCAGGGTGAATAGCACTTTGATTTGAAAAGTTAAGGCATCCAAAGAGCAAAGACTTACTAAACAAAAAAGCCCTAAATTAGAAATCAAACTGGTATCAAGTCAGCAAACTAAATACATGAAAGGACATACACTGGCTCTCAATTAGATCCTACACATCATGTTACATATGCAGTCAAACAAAATTCCTTTAATTTACATCACCAAACGCTAATAGCATAATGTTGCATCTTAGGATGCATATTTTAATGTATTGTTACACGTGTTATGTTATGTATATAATGATTCACACTAGAAAAGGAACGTGCAAATACAAAACAGATTCATGAGATTCAAATATCATATTAACATTAATTGAATCGATTCCATAAACAGTCTTCCAGACGAACTTTGTGTGATTCGTTTCCTTTATTCAAATCATATGCTGTTATCAGTCAGCTTTAAATTGGTTTTATGTACAAAGTTAACAGCCGACGTGTGTCAGTCTTGCTGGTTCTACGGCCCTCAGTGTGGAAGCACCTCCAGGGAATTAAACAAAGTTTTTGACGGTTGCAGCAGGTCCGCAGGGGTCGGCGCTCGTTGTTTATATGCGTGATTTGCTGGTATATTGCTTCGCTGACTGGCACAGCGTTATTGCCGGTCCCAGTACGTCTCGCTAACCGGCACAGCTTTATCCTTATATTGTAAATTTTTGGGGGCAGTACAACATAATTTGCATTGCTGGTTGCTGAGAACTTGTTAATCAGCACAACTGCTTCTACAACTTTACTTCTAACTCATGTAAATAGTTAATGATTACCTGTAATATTTTCCCATATTGTGGGTGTGTTTTTTAGCTGCAGTCTTCCAGCAACTTCACTGTCTCCTTCGTGAGAAGGTTACTCCAGGAGGGGTTTCCTGTGACTTCCTGTCTGGTGGGGGACAATCCTTTTCAGGCAAGGCGGTGAGAATCTGGAACTCATTTCCGCCTCAGCTCCGGACCACCACCCCCTCCCAGGCCTTCAAAACTGACCTCAAAGTTCTCCTTCAAAGACACTTCCAAATTTAATTCACGCCCTCTCTATTATCTGAAGGAAGATCTTCCATTATAGAAAATTCTATTCTCCATTACTATGGAAGTGCCTTCCCAGTGTGTTCTTGTGGTTAGAGTGTCTGCCAAGTATTGCAGCATTATCCTTCTACTTGTGTTTGGTACTCTTTTGTAACATGCACACGTCACTTTTCTCTTGTAACACACTGTTTGCTACCTCTTACACTTTGTTTGCGTTAGATACTTGCAAAAGTGCCACCATTGCCTACGTAACGTTTGTTCTTGTGTTTGAGTGTCTGCCATTTATTGCAGTATTATACCTCCACTTGTACTTTGTATGCCTTTGTAACTTGCACACATGTCACTTTTACCTCCTGTAATGTACCGTTTAATACCTCTTGTTATTCTGTTTGCTCACATTTGTCACTTTGGTCTCATGTAACTTAACGTTTGCTTTTGTAATTTGTACCCTTGTAATTTCTCCTCGTGTATCATTACTGTTCTATTGTGAAGCGCTCTGACACCTTCGGGTAAAGTCTGCGCTATATAAAAAAGCATTAATAAATAAATAATTACTTCCTGCCATAACAATAGAAAGGAGACTGTGAGGAGGTTTCCTGTGTATAAGCAGACATGGTAACACGACTATTCAGAGTATAGTATTGTTGCTAGTGGAATGTTTTGTTTGTTCTATGTTATGTGAATTTAGAGGTAGCAGTTGTGAATTTTACATTTCTGTGGAAGAGCAATTGTGTACTATAGCATCAATTAGTATAGACCAACCTCCACCTTTTCTTAATGAGGTGGGAAACTCATAATATCGTGGAAGGACTGGGGAAAGAAATGTTTCCTATCTGAAAGCTATTGGAGGGGAGACATTTTCTCCATTAAGGAAACAACATATTTTGCTACATATCTTAGGGATAAAGGGGCGAAAGGTTTATGAAAATCTTACTGCCTCAGGAAATAACTCAGAAGGAGAGGAATGTCAAGAGGATGTGCATTCCTTAGCTCTAATTAAATTAGTGAAACACTTTGGTCAGAAAATTAACATAGTGTTAGAAGGTCACAAATGTTTTTGTAAAGATCAAGGTAAGAATGAGAAGGTCACAAGCTATGTAGTGGTTTTAATTGGGTTGGACAATTTGTGTGAGTTTGGTACTTTGAGTGATTCTCTTATTAGGGACCAGCTGGTCTGCTGGACCAACAATCCTAAAATACAAGAAAAGTTACTGACGGGAAATCCCGATTTAAAGGTGGCTGTTGAGATAGCTACGACTGTAGAGCATACTCCCAAATGTATAAAAGAAATGAAACACAGTAATATATCACACACAGTGCAAGTTGAAAAGAATGAGTCTTCTGTAGATGCTTGAGTAGGAGATGCGGGAGAGTGTAACAAAACGAATTATTTACTAGACAGAAGAAGGATAGAAGAAGTCAGGAAAGATAAACTCAAATGTTTTAATTGTGGGAATTTTAACCATTTAGCCAGCAATCTGGGTTGCCCTACTCGGTCCATTATATGTAGGAAATGCAACGAAAAGGGTCATTATGCAAAAATTTGAGTGCAGAAAGGAGAAGTGTGAATTGGATTGGAAACAACAGTGATGATGAGAACAAATTGGTTTTCCATATAGATGAAGATGGTGTAAGTATGGGGACTATGCATCCTACATGTATGATTACTTTGAATGGGATGAAATTTAAAGTGTTCGCAGATTTGTGTTCCCTGTACACATTGACTGATCATAGCATTTTTAAGGAAAGACAGGTCAACCATTGGTAATGTTTATTTGATGAAAAGAAGTTCTAATTTATTCAGTTGGGCTCACCAAAAGGACCTAGAGATTGTATTTTACCCTAACAATGTTGATCTGTGTTTGTCAGTGGATGTATCCAGAAAGGATGATCTCAAGATGCTATGTGAAGGGTTTCCTGAGGTATTTTCTGGAAAGTTAGGACATCTACAAAAATTCCAGTAAAATTAAAGTGAAGAATAATGCTGTTCCAGTGGTTCACAAGATTAGACCAATTCCTCATCTCATGCAGGAGCCACTCAAGGAAGAATTGAATAAACGTGTAGCCCAAGGCATGATAGAACCCATTGAGAACTCATATAGGTTGGTGCAAATTGTGGTAACGCAGAAGTCTGGGGGGACAGGTTTGCGGCTTTGCGTGGACTTAAGAGATTTAAATGCCAATATATGGGTAGATAGATTTCCTTTTCCCAGGATGAATGACATGATCAGTGTAATTGGCAAAGCAGAAGTGTCATTGACTTATAATGTGCCTCCCACCAGATTGAACTACATCCAGATTGCCAAGCACTTACATAATTTATTACGCCTTGTGGTGTTTACCACTTTTGCCATATGCCATTTGGCGTAGTGTAAGCGGCTGCGGTGTTTCAGGGAGTGATGCAAAATGTATTGGCAGAAATTAAAAACATTCTATGTTTACAGGACGACATTTATATTTTTGGGTATTACGGCACACTCAAGGAGGTCTTGGAAGCTTTGAAGAGGGCAGGTTTTACAGTAAGTAGGGACAAATGTCAGACTGGTGTAGATTCAGTGGAGTACTTGGGAGATATTATTTCTAAACAGGGGATGAAACCTAAATGAAACTTAGTTGTGGCAGTTAAACGGGCGCCTTCTCCCAAGAATTAGGAGGAACTCAGGTCTTCCCTAGGTCTTGTGGAATACATGACGAAGTTTGTCAAGAACTTTGCTGACATAACAGCACCTTTAAGGAGGTTATTAAAAAAAGGAGTAACATTTTTGTGGGACGGGGCATGTCAAGAATCATTTGACCTCACTAAAGAAGCAATAATTAAAGCACAGGGAATAGGGAATTTCGACACTCATCAGAAAACAATTTTGACCATGGATGCCAGTGGGATTGGTATTGCGGCATCTTTGTCACAAGTTGTGGATGGGGAAGAAAGGATAGCAGCCTTTGCGTCAAGGGCCTTAAAGAATGCTGAACAGATTTACTCTACAGTAGAGTGAGAGGACTTAGCTTGTTCATGGGCAATACATCATTTTTAATTTTTTCTGTGTGGTTTACCCTTTGTTTTGTGCCCCGCTCACAAGCACTTGATATATATGTTTTCGATTAAAGGAAGAGACACCAGTTCACCACGTATTGCCGAATGGTTGCTAGGCTTGGAGGGTTTTAATTTTAAAATTGAATTTGTACCTGGACTGAGGAACAATGTGGATGATTGTTTATCTAGGCTACCCAGCATGGATGGAGCAGACAAGGATGGGTGCGAAGAAAGAGAGATCGTTGGTTGGATAGAGATTCCGGGTATCTCGTGGATGAATGGGATCCTGGGATGTAAATAGATGTTGTACAAACAAGTTAAGGAAATAATCATTCAGGAGTGGCCAGTCAACCTAGGATGCCTTATTACGGAGCTGATCTTTGGGCTGTGAGGAATGAATTGTGTATTGTTAATGAAAGAGTTGTGAGAGGAAGCAGATTGAATCCTCTGGCTAATTTAAGGGAAAGAATTGCTGTAATCGCTCATGAAGGACATCTGGGCAGAAGTATCACTATAGTTAAAGTTAGAGCCACCTTTTGGTTTCACAAAATGGATAGTGTAGTAGAAAGTATTGTAATGGATTATTTAGCATGTGCTCAAAGCGATAAATCAAGGTCTGTTAGAAGTTCACAGTTGTCTCCAGTTGTTGTTCCTTCCAAACCCTGGGACAAGTTAGGTTTGGATATTATAGGTCCTTTAAAAAATTCACAATGGATTGGAAAATTCAAGCTGGTAGTGGTGGATTATTACTCTCATTGGATTATGGCAAAAGTGGAGAATAACATCAACACTAAAGTTCTTATCAGTTTTCTTCAAGTGGTGTTCACCATGGAGAGAGTTCCCAAAACGTTGATTACAGAGAAGGTGTTTAGGGGGATTGGCGATAGGCTATATGCAGGCAAGGTGCAGGATATACATTTAGTGGCTGAATTGAACAATAGGAAACTAGAAAACCTGGGATTAATCCTAACTTCCCCACTTAACTAAATTGTATGAGCCTAGGCAATTGTTTAATTTCACTCTCATTGGATTATGGCAAAAGTGGAGAATAACATCAACACTAAAGTTCTTATCAGTTTTCTTCAAGTGGTGTTCACCATGGAGGGAGTTCCCAAAACGTTGATTACAGAGAAGGTGTTTAGGGGGATTGGCGATAGGCTATATGCAGGCAAAGTGCAGGATATACATTTAGTGGCTGAATTGAACAATAGGAAACTAGAAAACCTGGGATTAATCCTAACTTCCCCACTTAACTAAATTGTATGAGCCTAGGCAATTGTTTAATTTCACTTTCCCTCCTTTCACATTAAAGAAGACCTTTAAATACACAATCTCAGGGTGTGTGCTGTAGAAAAACCTGCTCCTGAGCTTGTTTTAATTAAATTATAATGTTCTTTACGTACAATAGTAACCCAGACCACCCAAAAAGTGCACAGAACTACTGACTTGCCTCTTTAGTTAACTATATGGCGTTGTTGTCAGGGTAGGGGGGAAGAAGTAATGTTTCTAAATTAATGTTTGAAAACTATAATTTTTTAGTTAATACTTCTCAATGCACTGATATATACTAAGGTGAAAAGGTTGTGCATATAATTAAATACACATTTTGAATTTTGAAGAGAATGTCATATTTTTACACTTTTGCTGCAAGTTGTCTTTAAATATGAAGGTGTTTCTAAAGTTAAGCCAAGACTCCCTAGTGACTTCCTTTCTTTAACCCCAACTAGCATGTAAAGGTCAGGGGGCAACATGGGCCTCCCGGCCATACTTTGACTATCCATGGTGTAGATAGTGGTATGATTGATGGGTTAAATAAGGAACACACACGCTTGGTAATGATGCTTCGCAAATTAGTTCTAATTAGCATGACAATGGTATTAAACATACTAGGGGACGGAAAATAGGGTCACAGTTATGCGTTGTCCTTTACATACTGGATTGGAAATTGGCACGATAATGTTGCTGATATACTAGGAGTCTGGGGTGTGGAATCTGGCATTGCAATATAACTTTACATTAGTTGAAAGGAAACGGTCATCGCGATCGTTCTTTAACCTCTTCGAGGCTCATGACGAGCTAAGCTCGTCATGAGCCACGGCGCTCCGTGCTCATGACGAGCTCAGCTCGTCATGAGCCGTGGAACGCTTGCATGCGGGGATAATTCCCCGGCTGTGCTGAGCGTTCCACGGCAGGTAATGCACCTGTGACGAGCTGAGCTTGTCATGAGCACAGGAGCGCCGTGCCTCATGATGAGCTCAGCTCGTCATGAGCATGTGGGCGCTGTGCGCACCCCCTCCCCCCCAGCACAGCGGGTTATTAACCCCCGCAGCGAAGGAGTTAAATATTAGGTGTGTGCAAATTGGAATGGTAATGGTGCTGCATTTTAAGGGTAGTGGAAATGAAACTGGTAGGACAATGGTATTTTACGTTCTGGGGCTTTGAGGTGGAAACTGGTGTGAACTATAGCTCCATACATGTAGACATTGGTTTGACAATAGCCACTGTTCACACTGAAGCAATGTGTACACTAGCATCTGTAACCTAATGGAAAATTATGTTGTCTGAGATTTGAGCCTGTAATCAGTAAAGGGAGGGTAGCAAAAAAAACAAAAAACTACATGACTCACAGGACGACCCCATGAAGAGGAATCCCTTCTTGTTTAGCACCAGTCAGGAGAGCCTCATATTTTGAGGCAAAATCTGACATATTTAGACATCACACTACACAGACTGTCAAATTAGCTATCTTATCACCAGCAGCCCAGGGGATACACTCGATATTGTTGTTTGCTTTCAAAAATATTTGAGCAACACTGAAATATGGATTACCTGTTCCCTGACATATGATATCAGCACCTTTGCAAATAAAAGATCTTCTTGGTTTGCCCTGTATTTTCTCACACAAAATGTTGATGTTTATTAAATGGGTCGTAGAGAGTGAAGAGCCTTATGTACCGGCCTAGCATTATAAATTGCTGTTATCCCACCAAGCATAAGACTTATACTGTTGGGCACATTGTATCAGGTAAAAGCCATCTCATATGGCACAAGTATGCCTGCCTAGCGACCATCTTGTAATACAGCTGAAAAAACCATAAACAACTCCATTACCAGATGTCTCCCATCCATGCATGTGCATGCAATATGAGAATCTCTCAATGGGATGCCAAAGAAACATAAGAAACTCCATTACAAGATGGCTGCTGCGCAAGTGCCCGCATGGACTGCTCCGTTCGGAGGCAAATATTTGCAAAGCCAATAGGTCGGCACTTTGTAGTAGAAGTGAGACCTATTGGCTTTGACAAAACCTTTTCAGAAGCTAGGTTGGTTAATAGTAACACACATTTTCGCAATGCCTCTACCCTCAAGCAGCTAGTGATTTTATGAATATACTTGACCTATTTACACATTACCTTAAGAGTCATAGCAGAGTGCTTTCCCAATACCAACCCGTACATTTACTCATCTGCTATGACACTAGAATGTGAAACTTTCATTATAAAATGACAACATCAACCATGCATATTGTCTGCTGTGGCTTTTTTATGGCAGTCTACTGTCCAAGGGGTTAGTTTGGGAAACTAAAGCAGTGTGTTTCAAGTTTCACCACGAGAGCCGTGAATGAAAATAAGTCACCAGATCAGACTTGGCCAAGTGAACGAAGATTGCCAACTTGAATAAAAAAGTTCAGAGCAAGGATATCAAAGTCAGCGTAAATTCTGTCTGTGTAGGTTTTATCAGCAATTATTGAATTCTGAGAGCCTGATTACCAGGTGTACGAGTATTCGGCCTGATTATACTGGTCCATACCTGGTACAATCACTGGGGCAAAGGGCCAGACCAGAGGGATGAGGTACAGCCTGGCTCTCACCTGATCCACAGCAAATAGAACAAGCATCCTGGGACCGGTTTTGGGGTATCACCCCTCATCAGCCAGGCTAGCTTGAAACCTGTGGAATAGTGAGTAAGGGAGCCACGTCTGGGCATACCCTTACCACTTAGGGCAAACACAACAAGCTGATGCCCAGAGTGCTGAAACTTTTCAACTACTCACCCCTAGTCACAGATCTGGGTTGAATCCATTCTTCTTTCTCTCACTATGCCACCCCAGTTTGGACGCAGCCATAAGCAAATCAGTCCTGATGCTGCTCGTCGTAGGAACAGTTCAGCCGGAACTGCCTAGGCCAGGCCCCCCTGGGCTGGAAGCAAGCACCCTGGGACCGGTTTCGGGGTATCACCCCTCATCAGCCACACTAGCTTGAATCCTCCACCAGGATAAGCTCCCTTGATATCGTATCACTGCCAAAGTAACCTAAATACAACATCCATACAGGGATGGTAATCAGATGTAGTGGTAGAAAACAGATGACAAAGGGCAGCTGAATCAAGTCTGCTATTAAATCTCCCTGGGAAAATACACCATGATGGCTCACGTGTCCATCTAAAAAACATAAACTGCAAAGATTCCGTGCAAGCTTAGACACAATGGAGATTTCCATATCCATTAACCAAGCAGTAATCCTTACTAAACATTACTCAGACATTATCACACAGACCATACACAATCAAACACGACCACCACAAATCTGGTCAGTGGGAAAATGTAGGATTATGCTGAAAAGCAAACCGTTGGGTTGCTGATACCTCCTTGTGACCACACACAGAACAGAAATGTGCTACACCAATGTTCAGACCATAACCACTGAGTCCTAACATGCAGCATAATAGACAGGACTGAAACCTAACTGTTCATTTGAGCTGGTGCCTGCTTGCTTTGGCTAATGTTCCAGAAGAAACTCACATGCATCTTTTTGACTCACAACTTCAGTGTGACTGATATGAAATGCTACTTCATATTTTCTGTTTTTTTCTGGTGCTATTTGTTGGATTATTTAGCATTTTGCCTCACAGCTCCCAGGAATCCATCCTTGACTTGCCAAATGATGTAAACTTTTTTATAACTTTTTAATAATATGGCTTATCAACATGAGATAAGAATGCCAAATAATTGGTAAGTTGCTTTATTAAATTACATCATGGGGTGCTACATGTATGTACAGTAGTCTAGTGTCACGGGTTACACCTTCAGCCAGTCTTGGCTTTTAGCCAACACTTTGAATGCTGAGATGGAATCCTATATTTAATATGGGAGAAGTGAAAGGAAATGCCTCAGATTGTAAAGCGTTTTTGGCTAGGGCTCCAAGATTGATGATGTCATACCTGATATGGGGCCAAAATGCATCCACCTATTTAGCAAAGTTTAAAAAAATGGTGTGTAAAGTTACATCTTCACCAAACTAGGACATTTTGTTGAAATCTCTAACTCTGCTTTGTGAAAAAATATTTGAAAATTAAGTGTCTGATGCACAGAAGACTTAGCATTTGCCAAGCCGGTGCTAGTGCAATTGAACATACAAGTACAAATACAAAATCCATATTCGCCCACAAGTGTATTACGACTTATAGTACAAGAACTTCAAACCCATGTGAGCAGCAAGGCAAAGGGGACAGGCAATAGAGCATTTTCTGACCTGCAATCTGCAAAGGAATGGACAGATGCTTATAACCTCTTTTGTGGTCACAGAGCGTTGAATGGTTAGCGCCTACTGAGGACAGATGATCACCATTCAGAGTGTGTATGATGGCAATAGCTGATAGTGTACTTTCTGGTTGAGCAGCCTGTAAACATCGAAAGGTGATGACAGTAGTGCCAAAGACCACTATATTTATGATGTAACATTGTTGGTGACACTGTGACATCGGTGACTCTAAGGGAAAATGGTAGCATTGCAGGCTCAATAGAAACCCACATTGTCCGATAAAGGTCTGCCAACAGTGGAGATTCCACTCCACCATTTGCTACTTTTTTCAAGATGTCACAATAAGATCTTCCCTCATTAATTTTCAAGAGGTGGGAATGGTTAGTGCATCCCACGTGCTGCAAAGGGAGAAAAAGTGCAAATATTTCACTCTAAACAGTCTCTTTTATGTATTGGTGTTTTCTTTTCTCAGAGCTTTCTAACACAAGCCTACTTTATATATGTATATATATATATATATTATCCACACGAACAGGCAGCCCCAAAGGAGTTCCAGCACAAGGAGATGCGTAGTTCACAAATCTTTATTGATGACTTGCAAGCAGGCACTACAGCGAGCATTGGCAGCAGTCTGATCTGAGCGCCAAACGCGTTTCAGGATTCCCATTATCCCTTCCTCAGTGGCGATTTGATGAATGAAAAGAGCAAAGTTACTCGCACACTTAAATGCATATCACCTGCCCCAGTGGGCGTGGCCCTGTGCAGAGCCTTCTGGTAAATGTAGTGCGCTGAGGTGTTCCCCAGTGGGTGCGCTCGTTACTTCATACTAGTAAAAAGTTTTTTACCCATGTGGGTTCGTGCCATGTCCGTTGGTGTGCCTGCCCCGCTCTGTAGACACCAATAGCGAACATCAGCTGGAACCAGTCCTGCACAGGCTCCAACTCCCTCCTTTCCGTTTTACGAAACACCAACGTGGCGCTTACACGGACCCGCAATCAAGCAGTGGTTAGAACTCCAACGGCTGGGCAACAGCCGTATTTTCAATTATCCACACGAACAGGCAGCCCCAAAGGAGTTCCAGCACAAGGAGATGCGTAGTTCACAAATCTTTATTGATGACTTGCAAGCAGGCACTACAGCGAGCATTGGCAGCAGTCTGATCTAAGCGCCAAACGCGTTTCAGGATTCCCATTATCCCTTCCTCAGTGGCGATTTGATGAATGAAAAGAGCAAAGTTACTCGCACACTTAAATGCATATCACCTGCCCCAGTGGGCGTGGCCCTGTGCAGAGCCTTCTGGTAAATGTAGTGCGCTGAGGTGTTCCCCAGTGGGTGCGCTCGTTACTTCATACTAGTAAAAAGTTTTTTACCCATGTGGGTTCGTGCCATGTCCGTTGGTGTGCCTGCCCCGCTCTGTAGACACCAATAGCGAACATCAGCTGGAACCAGTCCTGCACAGGCTCCAACTCCCTCCTTTCCGTTTTACGAAACACCAACGTGGCGCTTACACGGACCCGCAATCAAGCAGTGGTTAGAACTCCAACGGCTGGGCAACAGCCGTATTTTCAATTATCCACACGAACAGGCAGCCCCAAAGGAGTTCCAGCACAAGGAGATGCGTAGTTCACAAATCTTTATTGATGACTTGCAAGCAGGCACTACAGCGAGCATTGGCAGCAGTCTGATCTAAGCGCCAAACGCGTTTCAGGATTCCCATTATCCCTTCCTCAGTGGCGATTTGATGAATGAAAAGAGCAAAGTTACTCGCACACTTAAATGCATATCACCTATATATATATATATAGGACTCCCTTTAAAATAAATAAATAAGGGCCAGATGTAGGTCGGTCGGTAACGGCCGAAAATCGGTATTTTCGGCCGTTACCGACCGGTATTTCAGAAATGGTATGTAGGGGCATTATTTTACAGAATCAGTAAATTTACCAATTTGGTAAATTTACCGATTCTGTAAAATACCGAATCGGTATTTTTACCGATTCGGTAAATCTGAGATGTAGGTGGGACTCTTCTGAGTCCCACAAGCCTTACCGAATCGGTATTTTACCATCAAATCCAATTTGATGGTAAAATACCGATTCTGGTGTGCATGCACATGTGTGCATGCACACCTATGCCATATGACAGGCAGACCTGCCCTTAGGGCATGTATGCCTGCCACATGGCACCCGAGCCTGTTTTGGGGGGGCCAGAGGGTGTCAAAGTGACACCCCCTGCACCCTTGTGAAAGTCGGTATTTACCGATTCGGTAAATACCGAATCGGTAATGCCCATTCATTCCTATGGGCTTCAAAGCCCATAGGAATGAATGGGCATTACCGAATCGGTATTTACTGAATCGGTAAATACCGAATTGTTCCGATTCGGTATTCCAGCACATCTGGAATACCTACATCTCCACCCCTCTGATTTACCGATTCTTAATTACCGAATAGGTAAAATTCGGTAATTAAGAATCGGTAAATCATTTCTACCTACATCTGGCCCTAGATGCCATAAAAAAAACTCACAAAGTTGCTTAACTCCTTCCTTTTCAATCATCCAAATTGAAGGTGAAGTGATGCTTGCCTCAAGACTCACGACTATCTCTACTCCTAATTAACATTCTTATCTGGCCTCTTTTTCTAGCAAAATCATGGGCTAAAAGACTGATTGATGTTCCATTACAACAGTGATGATAGACAATCTATGTTCAAAATAAAAGCCCTAATTATTATTTTTCCAACTTAATACCAAAAAAGAGGGTTGGAACATGCAGCACACTAGGCAAACCAAGCTTAATTAATGCTAAATAGTAGAGGCAAAACAGAAGTGCAACTCGTAGGGTTGGGTCACAATCTTTGTTCTTTATACAATCCCGTGAAACCACAAACATTTTACATTTCAGATCAAATTTACCAATACTCCATGGAACCTATGTATTATTACTCCTCCAGCACACTATACACTTCTTCCCAAATTATCAAACGCAAACAGCTTTTCTTCTATCACACTCACTGTCCTATACATTGATTCCAGTGGAGATGGCAGCTTGTAGTTAGCTAGCAGAAACTAGTAGAAAGAACAACATACCAGATGTCAGTGAGGTACTTGATACAATGAAGTGATCCAGGAAGCATCTTGTATTCGACAAGCTACCGTATACCATGTTCACAAGATATACACTCAAGCACTCTGGATATGCTTTCTTTCAGCATCTTCCATGAACACAGGGACATGCATCTGAATTTCATTGGCACAGGACTATATCAAACATGCTCTAAGGAGTTCTAGATTTGTTAGAGTAAAAACTGTATGAATATGGTAAAAGAAGGTCAGTGTCAATCAGAGGTGCTTAGGCCATCTATGAATAGCTGCAGTGTAAATCTTTGTGAATAAGGCCAAGAGCAAGTCCACCAAAAAGTTTCTGGTGGAATGCCTGAAGTAATCTCAGCTACTGGTTATTATTCTGGGTCATATGTACTACAGCATGGCAAGCAATAGGCGCCTCAAGGTTTTTTCTGAGGCCATCTACAACAATTAGTTTCAAACGTCACCTACAGACATCTTCCTTCATAGCAAATGTCAGCAAAGAAGAGCTATTTTTTAATAAAAGAAATTTCAGACTAATACTACAATGTACCAGAGAAAAATACTACAGCTTCTGATTCATTTCTGATAACCTTCAGAAGTAATAATATGTCTAATAAACCACTGATACATTGTTATTTTATTTATAAAAGGCAAAAACTTTGTAAACTTAGGAAACATTACATATCGAAGTGAAACAGTGTGTCGTACATTCGATAATTGACATATCACTCAGTAGTACTATTCATATATAAAGTGATGAGTGCACTCTTTGTACACGCCTATCATCATCTTAATAATAATAGCAGCACATCTCAGCATGTCATGTATCAACAGCAAGTTGTAGTCTTTGTAGACTTTGTGAAGAAGTGTATAGTGTGCAGTAGGAGTGTGCTGGTAGAAAAGAAGTTGTCTATGTTTGACCATGTGTGAAGAAGTATGTTGTGTTGAACGGGGTAGAATGCTCTCTAATGAAGGAGATGTGTGTGTCAGTGTGTGAAGTAGTTTGACCTCTGCTAGTAGAGCTGGAGTCTGTGAGCAGAAGTGATGTTATTTGCTCTACTTCCAAGTGCAGGTCAAGGGGTATACTGACCCTCAAGAGTAATTGTATTGAAAGGGTTGTATGTCGGAACCACACATGCATTTACAAAGCATGCCTTTCTAATGCGTCTAAACAACAAACACGTCTTTACCACGCCTATGCAAGTCATTATAACAACTTGCCTTTGGGAAAGCGCCGGACTTCAAATAGTATAATTTATGATTCCAACTCTAGTCTACAGAACATTTCGGAAGATGTTGCACTTTAAATCCAACACCAGTTCAACAGCACTTTCCCCAAAGCAAGTGGTTGTAATGACTTGCGTGGTAAAGGAATGCATGGTAAAGATGCGGTTTTTGTTCAGACTGCGTTGTAAAGGTGCTGCATGGTTTAGACTCCGTGGTAGAGGATATTTCCCTATTAAAATCCATTGTTGCAATTGCTAGCTGTTTAATGCATCATGTCTTCATAATATGGCTGGATGTACTTGTTTAATTTTTTCATTTGACTACATTAATTTCTGCTTGTGTGAGAACCAGTCAACTTCTGCAGATATCACTTGATGTTCCACACAGAAGAGTATTTGGAGACCTGTCAGCTGGCAGAAGAAAGGAGTAGAATTATGTTCATTGTCTGTCTGTTCAAAGCATAAGCGGCCTAGCGACAAAGCATTTCTATCGTCTCAAGTGCTCCGATTGGAGTTTGCAACCACAGTTTTTTTTTAATTTTAACGTACTAATCGTGATTGCAACCATATACCATGCCTGAATTTGTAAATTCTGAATCAGGGGGCATAGCTAAGATGGCAGGTGAGTAAGACATGTCTTTCTTGCCTCCTCGTTCCCCGACGCCCGCTGTAACCAGAGCCGGAATCGCCCGCCGAGATCACCCATTGCCGAGTGCGAGAACTCAGGTGGTGAGTTGTTTCCATCTGCCTGACCTCGAAATCCAGAGATATCTGAGGGGAGAGAGCCAGCAGCCAGCATTGCAAGATGGCGGCAGCAGCATAGTCTGCGGTGCAGTTTCCCACGGGGGATGTAAGCGGCCAGAAGATTCTGCTGGGGGTGCCGAGCTGAGGCGGACTGACGCGGGATGCCTCAGACCCCTGGGGGGCCCCGCATAAGACAGGTTCTGAGGCCGGACTCGTGAGAGTAAGTGAAGAAGCCCCAGTTCAGAAGACGTATGCACGTACAAATCTCCTACAGATACGAGCGGATGGTTGGAAGGAGTGGAGACGACAGTGGCAGCCCTAGACTGGTGAGTCGAAGGGGGACTCCTGGAGTGTCAGGGAGCCACCATAACCGCATCGTGGGAGCGGAGGAGAGGCCCTGAAGGGAGGCCCCGCGGGGGGGCCTGGCGACTGGAGCGCATTGATCTGCTCAGATCCAGAAAAAGGTGGGCACTACATAACAACAAAGTGAGCAGGTCCGGCGTCGCCCAGGCCCCTAGCACCAAGCTCCAAAAGGCCCAAGACAGAGCATAGAGGGCTGGAGGGCCCATGATACTCTGAGCAGTGGACAGGGAGTGAGGGAACATCCTGGAAGCAGCAAGTAGGGCCGAGGCCCTGTCCATCACAACTGGGGACTCACTGAAGAGGACCGAGGGCTCCGTTTGAGAAGAGCAGTGATCCTCCTGGTGGGGCCAGTGGCTGTGACCCCAGCGCAGACTTGATGGGGGCTACAGGCTGAAAGCAGAGCTAGCTCCATGTGAAAGACTTGGCCCAGGGCGCCTGTAAGGTAAGCAGCAACCACATCACTGGGGGCACCCTACGCTGGTCAGAAGTAGCAGAGCACAGTAGCGATCCCCGGAGACTGTAGGGTCCCTCTGGAGTTGAGGACAGCAAATGGTCACCCTCTGCCCCAGTGCCAGACAGCTGGACGGAGTTCAAGATTCTTCTCTGGGCCCCCAGGGCATTGGGGGAGGACCTGGATGCTCGCCCACTCAGAGCTGCGGCGCCATACATAACACAGCCGATAGAATTAACAGAGCCTGGGCAACTGGTGACAACTGATCAACGAGACACAGGAGGGACAGAGCAATCCCCCCAAAGACAGAATCAGAGTGAGTCAATGTACGACCTGCCTCATTATTATTCATGAGGTAAATCAGATTATTTATGCAAACCAACCTACTACTACATGGGTTAGTTTGTAAAATTCTATACTGGTCACAGAAAAATTGGTTACAAATTGCAACCAGTATTTAGTACATCGGACCACAGTGTCTTACATACTTCTGAAAATGGAAACCATTTGCTGTTAGACTGCATTACAGGGGTCTGACACCCCTGTTTCTTCACACCAGTACCACATTTCCTAACTTGCAGCCAATTTGTTTGTAGATAAATAATAAATGTGGACCATTGTTGAGGGCATTGTGAGCAGCTGAGTAATGATAGGTGAATCATGTCAAAAATGAAAGGCTATGGTTTGGACAAATGAAATAACGGTTGACAAGTCGTAGTTTCTGTATGAACACTGCAATCTCCCTTCCTATGCCTAAGAAGCACCACAAATAAAGAGTTAAGCAACTTTGTAAAGGATTTTGAAGGCATTTTTTAATTTTTTTTATGGAACCAATCTTTTTATTAAAAGAATGTCAGAATCAGGGAACACAGCTTTCCGCCTACAACCACCGTCTGGCAGCGTTTGCTTCACTTGTGCTTACACAGCTGTATGACTACAACCCAGAGGCCAGCAGCGTGCTCTGTATCATTTCTTGCTTAATCTGCACTGATTCCTCTGACTGATATAGAAACAACAAAACATTAAGAAACAGTCCCCCCTGTACCCCTAGCACCACATCCGCACCAGTCATCTCCCTTCCCCCCCAGGATCAAAGTGGTAGAGAGGGGACCTGCTTGCCTTCTCATGGTGGTGGCCATGCAGTTAGTTAGGTAGTGCCTTGTGGCAACAGGCGAAGAATTTATGAGAATTTGGGACATGTATTCTCCCCCAGTTCCTTAGATAGCAAGTGTAGAAAAGAGGCCCACAACTCGGCGAAAGTCTCTCTCTTGGGGTCAGCAACCAAGGACAGTCGCTCCATGGCCAATACCAGCCATAAATTCTGCAGTCAAGCACTAAATTCAGGAGCAGTCAGCGTCCCCCAAGGCGCTAGGATCATTTGTTGAGCTACTAGTATGGCCAACGCAATCTGTCTGCCCCTCAATGACTGGAGGGGAAAGGTCAGAGGGTTCAGTAGTCCCAGAATAGTGTACGCTGGAAATCTAGGAAGGGATGTGTTAAAAGCCCTGTCTATATTATCTAGCACCTCAGCCCAGTAGCCCTGAAATTTGGAACAATGCCATAATAGGTGTACTAACGTCCCAGGCCCCCCCCATCCCCGCCAACATAGTTCAGATTTGCTTTTATCCCAGCTATGTATTCGCGCTGGCATATAGTACCAATACGATATCACCTTGTACGTTGTACGCGGAATCCATACCTGCCGTGTTATGTGTTGTGTGGTGTGACCGAAAGTATATGTCATCCCACTCTTTGTCAGAGAGTGCCCTTTCCAATTCTACCTCCCACCTTCATTGCCCTTCGTTCGCTTCCCCATGTTGCATGGAGAAAGCAATGAGTATAATTCAGAAATAAGTCGGCGACCCCCTGTCTTGTATACTAGCCATTTCTCAAATGTCGAAAGCGGATGCGATGCCTTTTAAAGGCAGGAGGGCAGCATCACCCATTGCTTCAGTTGTTGGTAGGGGAACTCGTCAGATGGGCAAAGGTCATAATCCCGGCTCAGCTGGTCCAATGGGATCAAACATTTTGTGTCGAACAGGGAGCCAAACCTTTTGCAGCCTGCCTCCCTCCATCTTTGGAAAACTGATGAGTCGCACCCTGGGGGAAACTCTGGGTAGTCAACAATCGGGGTCATTGGTGATGGAAAGGTGGTCCATCCCCTCTTGACCAATACTTCATCCCAGACCTTCATAGTTGAAGATGTCACTGGGGAGGAATATAGACCCCATGCCCTGTGCTTGCGAGGGAGCCATCTCTCCCGCCATATGTTTACCCCTGCCACGGATTGGTCCATGAAGTTCCAATGTTTTTTAGAGAGGGGCCGGTTTCATTCGACAATATACATGAGGCACGATGCCTGAAAATATCGAGTGATCATAGGAAGACCCACCCCTCCCTTACTCCTAGGCAACGTCAGGTGGGTCAGCGCTAAACGTGATTTCTTTCCCTCCCCATACAAATGTATTAATTAGCACCTGCAATTGATTCAGTGCTTTTGGTGGTAGCACCATGGGAATTGTTTGAAAAATGTAGAGAATGTGAGGTAGGATTGTCATTTTAACAGCAGCAATTCTTCCAAACCAGGCTAGCCGGAGTCGGGTCCAGCTTTCTAGAACTTTTGTGGTTCGGTCAAGAAGGGCCGTATAATTTAGGGTCACAGTTCTTGCTATAGTTGGGTCCAGTCGAATTCCCAGGTATGAGATCTCTTGAAAAGGAAACTGATGCTGGATGCTTTCCACTAAATCAGTTGGGAACGATAGATTTAGTATTCATGATTTATTAAAGTTGACTTTAAAGCCTGCAGCATCACCAAATCTATTTAGTTCAGTGATTGGTGCTGGCAAGGTGGTCTGGGGCTTGGTAAGCGATAGTATGACATCATCAGCATATAAGCTGACCTTATGGATGTCTTTCCCAAACTTGATTCCCTCTATCTGAGGGTCGTCCCTCAGGCGTTACACAAAAGGCTCCATATACAGAGCAAACAAAAGGGGGGACAGAGGGCCTGCCTCATCCCACGGGTGATAGGAAATGTGGTGGAAGTAGATCCATTCACACGGATAAAGACCCTAGGCCCCCCCGTAGATGCAAATAATGCACCCTATAAACTTTTCGCCAAACTCAAAGTACTGCAAAGTATCAAATAGATAGACAGGGTGAGCTGGGCCTACCCAGCTCTCCCTGTCGAATACTTTCTCTGCATCTATCGATAAGAACAGAGCTTGCTTGCTTGACCTCTGGACGCTGTCCATAAGGTGAAAGAGGCGCTTGGTATTATCCCCCTATGTCTGGTAGGAATTAAACCGGCCTTATCGGGGTCGATCCAACCCGCCATTAATGAATTTAGACGGGCTGCCAGGATACTGGCAAAGATTTACGCATCAATGTTTAGTAATGATATGGGTCTGTAAGACCCACAATCAGTGGAATCTTTGGAAGGCTTCAGGATGACCGAGATGGCCGCTTCTAACATTGAATCAGTCACCGAACCTGTCTCGAGAATAGAGTTGAAGAGCTTAGTCAAAAAAGGTGCTATCTCTGGGCAAAAAGCCTTGTAAAACAAGGCAGAGAGGCCATCGGGACCCGCCCCCGTTCCTACTTTTAGGAGTGAGATTGCAGAGATGGTTTCTTCTATTCGAATTGGTTGGTCGAATTGCTCTGCTGTAGCCTTCGGCAGGTTGGAGAGTGCACAGTTCTCCAAGCAGGATCTAGGGTCTAGCACCGGGGATCTTGCCCTGTATAAAGAATATTATAGAAAGCTCGAAAAGCTTCCACTATATGTGAGTCAGCAGTGACCTCCTCCCCTCCGGGCTGTTTAATTGCAGCAATCGAAGATGCCGCAATTTTAGCCCGAAGCCTCTGTGCCAGTAGTTTACCACATTTGTCACTACTGAGATAAAATTTATGTCGCAGACGTAGGAGTGCATATTCTGCTCTACTGAGATCTAGCCATTTCAGTGGCAGCCTCTTTTTCTGAAACCCATGCCATAGTCTCGGGGCTCCCTTTCTCGTGTGTGACTTCGTGTTCCAGCTCTTGTCGCTTATCTTGGCGGGCCTTATTCTCTGCAGCAGAGATTGCAATAAATTCACCTCTCATCACCACCTTCAATGCCTCCCAGACAGCCGCCAGGAACGCCGTGCCCACATCATTGATCTGCAGGTATTCTACCAGTCTGGATTTTATAGTAGCCGCAGTCACTGGGGACTGTAGCAGGCTTTCCCGCAAGCGCCACCTAGGGAGGTTTGTTGGCCCTGATTCCCACAATTGTTAACTGAGATTAAAGCAAGGCCAGAGAGGGATCTAGGCTCTATACCAGAGTCCGCTAGACGGGGCATCAGTGACTTGGAGGCAAGAAAGTGATCCAGCCGTGCGTACGTCTTATGGGCCATCAAATAATAAGTGTAATCCCTCTCTCCAGGGTGATGAATGCACCACACATCCAGGAGGCCGTTATCTGCAAGCCAACTCATCCCCCCTGAGGAGAAGGCTCCAGCTTGGGCTTACCTCTGTCCTGACCAGTCCATCCCTGTATCCATTACCAGATTAAGATCTCCTCCCACCAGGACCGCTGCATCTGGGGACGCAAGCACATCTGTTAGGGCTTTAAAAGTAAATGATTCCTGCAGTGTGTTAGGGGTATATATGGAGTCTATTGTGATATATGAATTTTCCCCCAAAAATATGATTGCCAATAGGTGGCCCTTTATGTCCACAAGTGTAGCCACTACCTTACCCGGGAAATGAGCCCTAATCAGAATTGCCACCCCATTTTTCTTGGCTGGACCTGAGGACCAAAATTGTTACGGGAAGCTATGTGTTCATATGGGCATAGTGTCCCTCGAGAGGAGATGAGTCTCCTGTAATAGGCAGACGTCACATCCTAAATTTTATAAGAGCGAAAGGATTGCTGTCCTTTTAGCCGCATTGTTCAGCCCTCTGACATTGAGGCTTATCACCTTTAGAGCTCTACCCATTTTGTTGGATTGGAAGAAATGTGCAGTGCGAAGCAGGGTTCTCTCTCCCTGCCCCCTCCCAACCATAAAGAGTCAGCTGCAACAACAGGGAACGAATGGAAGGAACCCTTGTGGCTGGTGCGGAAAAGATAAAAAAGGAAAAACAACAACCCCAACAACAGATTGAAACCACATCCCCCAAAACAGGAACACATGGAGTGACAAAGGTTTGTCTTCAACGGTAGACTTTTAAGTTTTAGCTTTTCTTTGCCTCCAATCGGCACAGTAGTGTCCATCATCGTAGCTCTACACCATGTCTCCCCCGGCTCCACCTCGAGTGATCCATCCCAGCATTTGTTGAGCTAGTATTTCAAGGGGAGATTGGGCAATCGGGCGATCCGTTGGCTGGGACAGGGACAGGGAGGCAATCACCGCCTCCCTTTCTCTGGCAATCGTTGCTGGATCTGGCTTAAGCTTGGAAGAGGACCTCCCGACCAGCTGCCAACGTGCAGGTTTCGATTAGAAGGTATCACAAGGCCCGTTGGGATGCTTTGTAGTTGAGGTGTCTGTAAGTCCCAGCACCTCTTGCGCCTCCTTCAGGGAGCGAAGTTGACACAGTCTACCTTGGTACTTAAAGATGATTTGAAAGTAGTGACCCCAGGAGTATGAGATTCCTTGCTCTCGGAGGTGGGTGGTGATGACTCGAAATTCCCTCCTCTTCACCAGGGGGGGATGGCGCTAAATCCTGAAATAAGGTAGGTGTATTTCCTTGAAAGTGAATGGGTTGGCTTTCACATGCTTTGAGGACTAACCTCTCCTTCAACTGAAAATCGTGCACACACACACGAATGTCCGGAGGTGGGGTATTTTTCCCTTTCAGCAATCCCACCCGGTGCACCCTATCCATCTGAATTTCCATAGAATTGTTGCCACCCTGGACATGTTGGAAAAGGGCAAGAACATAAGCCCTAATATCATCTCCCTCTGCTTGCCAAGGTACTCCCCTGATCCTTTGGTTGTTTCACCGAGAGCGATTTTCGAGGTCCTCAACACGTGCCTGTAAGACTATGTGCTGCTCCTGGAGACAAATCAATTCTTGTTGCATCATGTTAATCTCCTGGTCTCTGCTGGGGTCATGCTCCTCCAAGGTCGCAACTCATTATACCACCTCCTCTATATCATGTCTGATCTCTTTCAGGTCGGTGGAGAGCTGGTTTTTCATTTCCTGGATATTCTCTTTGAGAGAGGAAAACAGCTCTGTCATAAAGGACTTGGTTACCGGGCTATCCGCACCCTCAACCGCCTCTACCTGGCCTTCCTCGCTGTGTGCACTGCCCGTAGGGCCACTCGCTTTAGAATGCTTCATAAGCATCTCTTTCACTGTCCTGTCTTTCTTGGCGCGCACTGTGGCCATGTTAGTAAATGGCTCTGAGCAATATTTTGTTGCTTGGTTGCTCACCCTTTTGTTTTCGTAGATGCGGTGTTGGCTGCTTGGTCTTGTTGTTCCTCTATGTCTCCGCACTATCTCTTGGGTGCAGCAGCATTCCCTCCAGTAAGGTACCAGTGAGCGTCCGCAGCCTCCTCAAGGTAGAACGTTTCGGTATCGCCTTGAGCCGCCTTCTCCTTAGAAGCCTGGGATCTCTGATTATATTCTCTCTTACTATTGTGCAGTTCACCACCGCTTCCGTCGCCGCGGAAGGGTAGTGCAGAGGAGCACAGAGTTGCAAAGGTCCTGGGGGTGGGAGCGCAGACCGAGGGCCCCCCCGAAACCGCGGCCCAAAGCGAACTGCACCGAGGCCCCGCTGTCAGGTCAATCCTCTTGAAGTGTCCCTCAGCGGCCCGTCCTCTTCAAGAAGGCATCCCAGGAGGCCATGATTCTTGCAGCACAGGCGTCACAGTGGTAAAGCTGTGTTAAGGTTCCTGCCCTTCAGATGCGCTTATGGCCAGGTTCCTCTGGTGCCAGGAGGTTTATGGCGAATATGGGTCTGAGCTACGCTTGAGCGTCTGTGTCCAAGCCCTTTTATGCATTTGCTGCGATCCTTGTGAGCCCAAGCAGGTCCGAGGTTGGGAGGGCCCGATGACCTCAAGGCGGGAGAGTGAGCGGGCTATCCCTCCCCCACTGGCCACGCGGTCCCAGAGGTCACGGCCGGTGATCACTGTGACCCAAAGTGTGGCTAGGGCCAGTACCCCTCTATAGCCCATGGGGCGCAATCACGAAGTGAGGTACTGCAGTTGCTCTCTTGCCTCACTCGCAGCAAGGCTAGAAGCTACCTGCTGTGCCCTGCCCCTGCTCAGCCTCGACGGGGCGGTAGCTACAGGTCGGTGGAAGGGGCTTCAAGGGCCGTGTTGGTGCAGTCTCTTGCACGATAGCCCACAGTGGTCACCACAGTGACAGTCACTCACCCGGTGAGCTCCGGTGCATCTAGGGCGCGTTCACGCAACCACCGGCCCTAAGATGGCAGCCGTTCGCCTCTGTCTTCCAACCTCTGTGGCTACTTGCTGAGGAGACGCCTGCTGCCCAGCAACCAAGTCCCCGGGCCCCGGGGCATACAGAGCACCATACAATCTGGCTGAATACTCTAGCGGGGGGGGGCCCGATGGCAAGTAGCGCCTAGCCTGGTACCACAGATGCTGGCAGCAAAATGGCGGATGTTGTTTCACCTTCTCTCCGTGTCTACTCACAGAGTGGGGCTTCGTCAGCATGCAGCCCACCGCTCCACAAGGTTAGTCACTGAGGCCACCTCAGCCGCGCAGCAACTCCTGTTCACCATCGTCTTGCGCCCACCGTGGCCAGCTTATATCACTCGTAAGCCGTAGGCGCCCGCGGTCCGTGCCGCACCGCAGCCATCAGGCCTCACCCCGTCGCTGCCTCCTCCTCACCGGTCCCAGCGACATATATCCGCTGCGACTTCGGATCGCAGTGGTCTCCCTGCCTTTGCACAGTGTAGTCCGGGTCTCCCCAAGAGCAGCGAGGGTCGAGATAGGCAAAAATACAAGGCTAATAGCATGGCAAAATCCCATACTAAATATAGAATTGCAATCCCAGCATGCAAAGTATTGGCTAAAAGCCAGTCCTGGCTGAAGGCTTTACCCGTGACAATAGACTACTGTTCAGGCATGTAGCACCCCCCATGATGTAATTTAATAAATCAATGGACCAATGAATAGGACTTTGGCATTCTTATATGTTCATAAGTCATGTTGGCCGCTCAGGGATGGATTCCTGGGAGCTGTGAGGCCAAATTATAAATAATCCATCAAATAGCAGCAGAAAAAAAACAGAAGGCATGATGTAGCATTTTATATCAGTCAAACTGAAGTTGTGAGTCAAAAGGATGCATGTGTCTATTCTGGAACATTAGCCAAAGCAAGCAGGCAGCATCTCGGATGACCAGTTAGGGTCGAGTTCTGTCTATTATGCTACATGCTAGGACCCAGTGGTTACGGCATGAACATTGGTGTAGCACATTTCTGTTCCGTGTGTGATCACAAGGAGGAATTAGCAATCCAGGCTTTTCTGCATAATCCTAGGTTTTCCCACTGACCAGATTTGCGGTGGCCGTGTTTTTTGTGTATGGTCTGCGAAATGATGTCTGTGTAATGTTTAGTAAGGGTTACTGTTTGGTTAATAGATATGTAAATGTCCAGTGTGTCTAAGCTTTCCTGGAATCTTTGCAGTTTTGGTATTTTAAAAACATCACCACTGAGACAGCCAGCTTGTTGATTGTTTTTTAGAGGTACTTTTTTTTCATTAAGGCAGGTGGCATGTGCTTCAAATAAAACAAGAAAATGACCCATTCCGCAGTATGTCAAGGTCACGCTTATTGGCTATGCCAATGTGTGCTGTTAATTATCTTCCATTTAATTAGAATTTGATAATCCTGAATGTAATGGAGTTTGTCCCTTTTACTGCCCAGTAAACATGTGCCTTAACCCAAATAAAACAGCACATATATTTAATCACTTTAGTGATGGCTGCACGGCCAGCTTCAGCAACGGGTAGAGCCTGCATGATGAAGAATTCTACTGCTAAGGGTGTCTGCAGCCCTCCGCTGTATATTCCTTTTTTTCTGCACAACCACGTGCACTGACATTTCTGGTTCTTAGCTGCAAGGCAGCGTCGCAGTAATGACTGTTCAAAGGGTTGAAGGAGGTTTTTGTTGGAAGTGGTTCAGTAAAACAACGCTGTCAAAAAGAAAACTCAATGTTCCGACATAAAAATAGCCTTGGCGTGAGGAGGCCAGGAGAGAGTCTTGTTTAACACAAGGTAACTGTGCCTGCTATGAGCTGTCTGTAAAAGCATCTCTTTAATCAAACAGCCGGGTATTTGAGACAAAACTATATGTAAAAATCAAGCCCAATATGGTGTGCTTTAATATGAGTAGATTGATGATTAACTACGAGGGAAAATTCATACCTGAAGTAGTAGATCAGCAGGTACACTGAGAAGACCTGGTCATTTTGCTTTGCGTAATCTGCAGGACTTAAGGTCCGCTCCCCATGCTAAATCAGCCCTTCATTCTTCCTAGACTGTGAAAATGAACTTTTGCACATTAGTTGTGTACTCAAAATAGTCATAAGTGTTATTATAAATGTTAATTAACACATTTACACATACCAATAAATTGTTATAATGCTATGCTACTATGTTGCCAACTAAAGACATTTGGGACCCTCAAGCGCATTCCGGCTGCATCAAAATACACAAAACTGTACTCCCTAGCACCCGGCACACACCCAATTGTGGACAATCTAGGTCTCACCATGAGCAAGGACTCATAGCCTGAAATCAGTGTTATCTACATATCACAGCGGACTACAAATCGCTAGCAATACATAGGTACATAGAATTCTACAAAATACTCAATGAATTTCGAAAACCAAATTGCCTAGAAGGAACTCATCCTGTTACTCAAGATTCCACAGACAAACTGGCAAATCATTACACGGACAAAGCCGACACGTTGGACTCGTACTTAACACAGAAACAAAGCACCAGCACTAACCCTTGTACAAAACAAGTATCCTAGATGCTCTATTCAAGCCTCCCCGTTCCTTCCAACACATCTCACATGATGAATTTATGGACCTGGTCAAAGCAAGCAGGCCTGCCGGCAGCCCTTCTGATCCCTGTTCTCCACAAATTTTCAAGACAATTCTTTTAACAACCTCTGCTGCCATTCCAGTAAGAAGAATCATCAACTATTGCTTAACTACTGGAATATTTCCAGACAAACTCAAAAAGTCATACATACGCCCCTTTACTGAAGAAAACAAACTTGGACCCGCTGAACCCTGACAACTACAGACCCATTACAAATGGACCTTCCTGTTCGCCCAGATGTCACAATTCATTGAAGAGAATGACTTACTTTCAGATTTTCAAACAGGATTCCGTCCGGTAAGAGGCTTTGAATCTGCCCTCCTTGCCATCTGGGATGACCTAAAGAATACAGTTGACGGCAACGGGGTTGCTGCGCTACTCCTCTTGGACCTCTCAGCTGCCTTTGACACGGTTGACCATGACACTCTGAAACAAAGACTTTATGAAGTCGGCATAGAGCATAGAGGGAACTGCTCTAGACTGGATCGCGTCCTACCTTCGAAATAGAGCTAATGTCATCCATACCCCACCTTTCTCGTCCAAACCGTACTCCACAAAAGCAGGGGTCCCTCAAGATTCTATCATCTCGCCCACGCTTTCCAACATCTGCATGAAGTCTTTACCAGTACTGATCAATAAATTTCACCTCACGTGCTACAACTATGCAGATGACACGCAAATACTCCTTCAACTGGAATGCCCCAAAGGCATTGGAAAATCACCAATTTTCAGCTGTCTCAGAGCCGTGGATCAGTGGATGACTTGGAGCCATCTCAAATTGAATGCTTCAAAAACTGAAATACTCATGTGTGGCGATTGGAAAAATTACAACCCGCTTGCCGCATGGCCTGATGAACTGGGATCACTGCCTAAAGTATCAAAGGATGTAAGAAACCTTGGAATTACCATGGACTCCAAGCTGTCGATGAATGCCCAAGTGGATAAACTAGCAAGATCAAGCTTTGCTACTATAAAAACGCTGCGACGAATTTTCCCTCATTTGGGATTTCCACAGAAGGTCCAAACTACCATCTCCCTTGTTCTATCCAAACTCGATTACGCCAATAGCCTCTACCACGGATCACCTTTAACGACCATGAAAAGACTACAACAGATTCAGAACTCGGCTGCCAGACTACTCTTGCATATCAAACCGCGATACACATCTCCCCTGCCTTGAAAGCCCTGCATTGGTTGCCGGTTGCTAGAAGATCCACGTTCAAGCTGCTTTGTATTACCCACAAAGCAATACATGGAATAGAACCACTCTTCATCAGGAATAAAATCAACAAACACATTCAACAAAGGAACCTCCGCTCTAAAGGAGCATCTCGCCTCAAAATCCCACCATACAAGAAAAAAACCAGGGGTGGCACATCCTTCTCTGTTCAAGCAGCCAATCTATGGAACTCTTTACCCCCCAACATAAGATCCACCGACAACCATTTCATCTTCAGAAAACTACTCAAGATTTGGCTCTTCCCCACACAAGCACCTTGCGGAAACAGAAATTTACATTTGTTTTCACTATATATATATATACCTATCTTTGTGTATTACTTTATAAAACATGTCAAATAATTATGTTTAGAGAAAAGAAAAAAAAAGAAAATAATAATAATATTAATCAATAAATAAAAATCATCTTTGGTCTACATGTACATACTTCCATTGTGCATCTATGTAACTTCCATGTACTTGGATCTGTGTGTATGTTACTTTTCTCCTGAAAAAGCATATCCAATGCACTACCCTATTTCTCATCCTGTGCCTCTATCAATATATTTAATCTAAATATACTTACTTCCTTTATGTATCTATATACTTTCAATGTACTTAAGGATCTATATATTTATCACTTTCTTCTAATTTAGCATTTCCAATGCACTAGCCTATTTCTCAGCCTATACTTCGCTCAATATATCTTCTAGCCCAACCTTCTGACTCATGTCAAACTTCTTTCTACTACTCCTTCCAATGCACTACCCTATCTCTCATCCTATACATCTACCAATATATCCTCTACACCCACTTTCTCATTTATCCCAAACCCCATACCACTACTATGATCGCCAAAATATCCCTTTCTAGACTCTCTCCTGCTCTACCCCTCCATGCATCATCTGACACCTATTTTTACTACACCGATCCCCTAAAACAAACCTTTCTAAATACTCCCCTCTGACTCCTTCCCTCCAAAACTCCTTTTTACTCATTCAAAAGCCTCTTCCTACTACTAAGACCTAAAAAAAAAAAATCCTTCATTCTTTTATCCCTCCACTATCCTTTTCAATCAAAATTAACAGACTAACATGTTCACTTCTCAAATTCCATATTCAACTTTACTAATATACTGCCCAAATAACTGAATAACATATCTACTACTCAAATTACTTCATATGTACACTATACTAATTTTCAACACTAATCCTTTATGGGTTTCGGAGTGGCGTGCTACTCGCCAGAAAAGCGCTTCAACACCCATTAGGGGTAACAAGTGCTATATGAATCCTAATCTTTCTTCCCCTTTTATCCCTCCGCTATCCTTCTCACTCCAAGAAACAGACTAATATTCACCACTGAAATTACCTCATATTTCACCATATTAATTCACCACTAATCCTTTATAGGCTTCCTGAATAGCATGCGTCAACAAGCGATAAATAAATACAAACCTTTGTCCTCCTCTATCCTTCTGCTATCATTCTATATCAAAATAACTGACTAAACTATCCACCACTTTAAATGTACTTGCATGTTTCACTATTCTAATTCAACCAGAAAACCTTTTAGGCGCCTATTTCTGGCCACGTTGTAGTATATTTGACCCAGAATGATAACCCGTAGCTGGGATTAATTTCAATAATTGTTTTACTGGACTGGCTCTTTGCCTTATTCAGAAAGCTTTACCCTGCAGGAATTTGGATATGGACATAAGCACCTCTGATTGACACTGACCTTCTTTTACCATATTCATAAAGTTTTCACTCTAGCAAATCTAGACATGCTTGTAGCATGTTTGATATGGTCCTGTGCCAATGGAATTAAGAAACATATGCCTGTGTGCATGAACAATGTTGCAGGCATATCCAGATTGCTTCAATGTACATCTTGTGACAATGATATAAGGAAACTGGTTGATTACCAAAATACCTAAATTCTCAAATCCATATAAGGTAGTACTTTGCTTTTTCTTTTTCTGAGCAAGACAACTGAAACCTACTAACCTCTATGTGAATGATGAAAAATACCACAAACTCATTCTTGGTTCTTTGGTAAATTCCAAACTCAAACTCAACTACGCTTTTACCATATTGGAAGGTGTCAAGGAGTGCTAGGTTAAACAACTTTACTTTGCAGAAAAATTGCAGCAAAAATGGTTTTGAAACAAAACAGGATAGCATTTTGGAAGGTGGCCTTCTATCACTAGTGTCTGGTTTCCATATTGACCCAACGTGTCTAGTCACCGGGGAATATCAAACAGCTATCCACCCTGAGGAAGTTCCAAAGGGCTCTCAAAACCCTTCTTTGTAATCTCATATTGTCATTGGGTGTACTTTTTACTTACTGTTCAGACACACACTGCTTTTTTTTCTTATTTATTTGATAAGTGAAAGAGACACCGAATTAAGTCGATATATTACATAAATTCTTTAAAATAAGGAAAAAATAACCAACACAAAGTGCATTATAAAACTCCAAAATAAAAGATTAATTGATAAAGACTGATTATCGTTGTTATTGCCATTATTTAGCTTACAACAGGCCACTAACATTTTATTAGAACAAACTCAGTGACTTTCCAAATGGTTGCCAGATTACTATCACAAAAAAAGTCTTAATGTACAGTGTACGGCAAGGACCACATAGTGCAGGATTTGAGAAAAGTGAATTCCTTTCTTGTTACATGTTGTCCTGTGATACCAAATCCAGCTGTGATTTTGACACCAACGACGCAGCCCGCAACCTCACACAGTGGATCGTCAACTGCGCCGACGCCCTTGCACCATTGAAGAACCCTCCAGGCAAGCCCGGCAACAGGAAAACAACATGGTTCACCGACTACCTCAAAGAATTGAAGAAATCCTGCCAAACCCTCGAGAAAACCTGGTGCCGCGAACAGACGACAGAAAACATGACAGCCCTCAAGAACGCCACCCGCAAACACCACCAGCTGATCCGCACCACCAAAAAGACTTCGTTCAAAGAACGGCTGGACAACAACACATACAACAGCAAGGAACTCTTCAGCATCGTAAAAGAGCTCTCCAATCCCAACGCCAACAGCAATGACATCACACGGTCGCAAGACCTCTGCAACTCCCTCGCCATGTTCTTTCACCGCAAGATCGCAGATATCCACAACAGCTTCGGTGCCCAGACTCCGCCCCCAGCAACCGAACCAACGCCCTCTACAACCACCCTCAGCGCTTGGACTCCCATCAGCACCAAAGGCACCGCCCACGCTATGAACACCATCCACTCCTGCTCACCCTCCGACACCATCATCGCTCCCCACCTACGGAACATCATAAACAACTCCCTCGCGTCTGCCACCTTCCCAGAGAGCTGGAAGTACGCAGAGATCAATGCCCTACTGAAGAAACCCACAGCGGACCCTAAAGACCTCAAAAACTCCCACCCCATCTCTCTTCTTCCCTTCCCGGCGAAAGTGATCGAGAAGATTGTCAATAAACAACTGACCGCATTCCTCGAGGCCAACGGATCCCTCGACCCATCCCAGTCCAGATTTCGAGCCAACCACAGGACCGAGACGCCCTCATCGCAGCCACAGACGACATCATGACCCTACTCGACAATGGGGAAACCACCGCCCTCATCCACCTAGACCTCTCAGCCGCCTTTGATACAGTCTGCCATCGCACCCTAATAACCCGCCTCCACAACGCAAGGTAAAGCCCTGGACTGGATCACCTCGTTCCTCTCCGACAGAACCCAGAGAGTCCGCCTTCCTCCCTTCCGCGGCCACCAAGATCATCTGCGGCGTACCCCAAGGCTCATCGCTCAGCCCAACCCTCTTCAATATCTACATTAGCCCCCTCGCCACCGTCGCACGCAAACACAACCTCAACATGGAGGGGTGTGGCTCACTGGTTAGAGGCGGCAGACCCGGAAGCAGAGGATGGCCCGGGACCAGGGTTCAATTCCCGACACGGCAGGGTCGTGGGCCAGGGTCAGCGGACTTGATAATTCTCGCCTCGGTGCCTACTCTAACCAGGGATCACACTCGGCAACTCTGGGCATTAGCTTGCCTCATCTCCACAACGGCCCCCCACATACGCCGGGGATGCCTGGTTTCACCTTGGAGATACCCAGTAGGGGCCATCTCACAGCGAAAGCCAGGACGGGTTCCCCAGCGGTCTATAGCGCAGAGATACTCTTCGGGAGTCGGTTCTAGCGCGTTAGAAACTCACAATTAATTAATTAATTAACATCATCTCATACACCGACGACACCCAGCTGATACTCTCCCTCATCGAAGACCCATCCGCCACCAAGCTCAACCTCCAGGAAGGAATGAAAAACGTCGCTGAATGGATGAAACTCAGCCGTCTGAAACTGAACTCAGACAAGATGGAGGTCCTCATCCTCGGACCATCCCCATCCGCCTGGGACGGCTCCTGGTGGCCCACAGAACTGGGCACTGCACCAACACCCACTGACCATGCACGCAACCTGGGATTCATCCTTGACTCATCTCCACGATGACCAAGCAAGTCAACGCCATCTCATCTTCATGCTTCAACACCCAGCGCATGCTCCGTAAGATCTTCCGGTGGATCCCTACCGGAACTAGAAAGACGGTCACCCAGGCCCTCGTCACCAGCCGACTAGACTACGGGAACACCCTATACACAGGAACCACAGTCAAACTTCAGAAAAGACTCCAACACATTCAGAACGCATCCGCACGACTCATCCTCGACATCCCCCGCCACAGCCACATATCAGCCAACCTGAGAGACCTGCACTGGCTCCACGTCAACAAAAGGATCACGTTCAGGCTCCTCACCCACGCACACAAAGTGCTCCACGAATAGGTCCCGAATAACAACCGGCTCACGTTCTACACTCCAACATGCAAACTCCGCTCGCCAGCCTCGCCCTCGCCACCGTCCCACGGATCCGCAGAACCACCGCCGGAGGAAGGTCACTCTCCTACCTGGCGGCCAAGACGTGGAACTCCCTCACCACCTCACATTCAGGAAACACCTAAAACCTGGCTCTTCGAGTAGTAGCGGCACTCCCTCCTCCCTCCTTCCCCCCAGCGCCTTGAGACCCTCACGGGTGAGTAGCGCGCTCTACAAGTGTATTGATTGATTGATAGATTGAGTGAAGGAATGCACCTTTGTTAAGTGTATGTCAGCGCATATGGTCTGTTGATCTGAAGGGCAAAGATTGAGGGCTAAACAGAGGCTGTATATGTATGTATGTGATATTTCTAATGTGCAAACCTAGCCAAAAGGCTGTCAGACACAATACATGGTTGAAGACAAGCATAAACTCAAGGCGGAGGCAAAGCTGAGTTATGGAGGTTAATGCACTGTGATTTGGAGTTCTTTAAATAGATGCGTCTTCAACTCTTTCCTAAATTGGAGCAGCATTTGGGGGTCCTGATGGATACAAAGATGTTGTTCCAGATCCTAGGTGCATGGATGGTAAAGGGCTGAAGCCTGGTTACCCGGTACACACCCTGAAAACTATTAAGTATTATTATCCACACCCTTATCGACTTGGGAATAAAGAAATTATGAGTAACAGTGTCAGTATTCAAATCTGTGATCTGCAGGTCTTTGATGGGTGCACAACCACCTTAGCTATTCCACCAGTCTACAGTAGAATAGAGGGCCACCAGTCCTGTAGGGTACAAATGGCTAAGAGAGGAGGGAATGGCCCTTAATTGCTGTGACATGCATGAAGTTTGATATGCCTAACCAGAAGTGCATCACGTTTTGTAAAGTCTTCAACATAGCATGTTTGAAAAACTTCAGATTTTGGTCTCTGATATTCGTTGGCCAAAGCAAGTGTAGAAATTACTTAATTTGTCTCAACTTGACCCTAAATTCCATAATCAGACATTGCTGTCTAAAAAAAAATATGAGTAAGGAAAGGCCCATCTTCCTTTGATTTTGGGACTTTCTGTAGCTGTAAACCAATGTGGTTTCCTTAAATGCCTATTCAATGATGGAAGAGGTAGAGACTATGGATGCTTAAAGAATTCATTACCAACATATAAAGCAAGAGGTCTGAAGAGACATAGAAACTAAGGAAGTATTACCACATATTCCTTGGGTAAAATAAAATCAAAGATGTTCTGCTGATATGCTTTAATTACTCCCATTTTCCGGATCGACTTGTGCAAAGAAGCATTGTTGGCACTGATGCACTGTGCTCAGCTAGTATACATACAGAGAGGCCTGGTCCACTTATGGCCTCACTACAAGATGTCAGAAGTTTCGGAGCACAAAATTAATTATTTGTATAAAAGCACTGGACTCAGTGCCTCCCTGCAAAAAACCATGGGTGGGAGACATACAGGGGCTATCATCAGAGAGAAGCCCAGTCTCCACAACCCTGTTTAACACTAAGGGGTGAGAGTGTATTGTGGCTGTGCGCTTTCATCCCAGACAGTGCACTGCCACTGTTCCCCTACAACACCCTCCACAGCCCTTGCCTTGGCTTGGCTTGGCTGTTCAGTCTGGACTTTTCCCATGAGGCACAGGGTCAAGACTGATTTGCATATGGTTGGGTCTGAACTGGGGTGGCAAAGTGATCTAAAGAACAATGATTGATTCAACCAAGATCTGTGACTGGGAGTGAGTGTCTGAAAGGTTTCAGCCCTCCGTCCATCATCTCCTTGTGCTTGCTTTGTTTGCCCTAAGTTGTCAGTTTATGCCCAGACGTGGGCCCCTTGCTCACTTTGCCACTGGATTCAAGCTAGCCTGGAAGATGAGGGGTGTTACCCCGAAACTGGTCCCAGGATGCTTGTTTCTGTTCCAGGGAAGACTGGCTTGGGAGCTTGGTCTGGACTGTTCCCATGAAGCACAGGGTCAAGTCTGATTTGCATATGGTTGGGTTTGAACTGGGGTGGTGAAGTGAGCTAAAGAACGATGATGGATTCAACGCAGATCTGTGACTGGGGGTGAGTGTCTGAAAAGTTTCCGTACTCCGTCCATCATCTCCTTGTGTTTGCTATGTTAGAATTCTTGCCACTTGGCAGGCAAAGAAATGTTGAGGAACATTACAGGAAAGTTTATTTTACAGTGCATAAGAAGTGGCTTGCAATGATGCACAGAAATGTCCCTTCACCAACCATTGCATTTGAAGTCAAATAAGCCTCACTGTTGCTCTGTGCACAAGATCTAGAACCCTTCCTTAAAGGGGAGTTTTCTCTGTACTTTGAAAAGTACAGCTTAAATTTTGACTGTGTCAATAACTGTGGGCATATGTGCCCAGTTCAATGCATATGTTGCAGAACCTGACCCAGGTGCACCAGTATTGGCATGGAAAGCTATGTCAGTGGCCAGAGTTGCAAATTGTGTACTGGCTGTTTTGATGTTGCCTGTCTCAATTGCCATTGTTTGGAGGGCCTTTTCACAGATAAACATTTACATGGGAAGGAAAGAGCTAGCCCGCATGACCAAAGACTCATTAAACAAGTATTTTACGATGTACTACAATAAGTTTGATTCGTAAAAATGTATTTGGACCTCATGTACCCTGTATGCACATTAGCTATACACATGCACTATCAGTGCAGAAAGCAAGCAATAATAAAAGCAAAACATTCCACAAACCCTGGAAAAACACAGTTTCTGTTGTTTTATTGTCACAAAAATGTGTAACCACTGATAACCACTGTTTTTTTATGGTATTGAAAACACTGAAACCCCCCACCAGAATTTAATAAAAATAGAAACTGAAAACAGGAAAACCTAATAATAGGATTTCTTTTTTATTTACAATCCATAGATCCATGTATACAGCTGCCAAATGGCACAGTCATGTGCCCCCTTTAGGGCAGTTCTGTTTGTTTGGTCAACAGAACTTTTACATTCTGGGGCTTTTAGATGTAGGTTTGAAATCAAAACATGCTGATGGTGTCAACACTTAGATTTGGCTGAAGGTGTCACAGACGGAATGAAGGACAGAAAAATATTCTCCCACCACAAACCACCTTTGTCCATCACCCTCTGCTCCCCTATGACAGACAGTATTGCAGTCCTGAAATGTACATCATGCAGCCCTGCCAAGTACATGCATCAGGCGTTAGACTAACGCATTTCAGTGTGGTGATCCGCATCACCGCACTGAAATGTGAAGTCACGCATATTAGGGCATGTGGCCCTCAGCTGTCAAGCGCTGCAGTTGAGCGCTGGCCCGTTTAATTGCGAATGGAGTGGCTCAACCGCCGGCAGGGCGCCGAGGCACGCAGCTCGGCAGTCAGAGGCTGGCCTGGGTAAACTCGCTACAAATTGTGCAACATTTACTGCTGGGTTGTTGAAATAATCATCTAGCAGTCACGTGCGCGGCTTTCGCACCTGAAAACACGTCAGTCAGTGCTGCCAATGGGCAGTCAGCGGGCGGCAGTTGAATTCTGCACAGTGAGCCCGCTCTCTGTAAAATGCATCCTGCGGTTTCACAGACAATCCTGAGCCCGACCCCTGAGAACCCCACGGGGCCACAGTTGTCTGGGTGGCGGCTGACTAATGTGCCCTCTGCGCCCCTGAGCAACCCGGCCTGGACCCATGACTATAGCTCAGCTGACACTGAGCTGGTCTGAGCGGTCTCCAGACAAGCTGAAGCCATGGGCCTCCGACATGAGAATGCAGCTGTTCTCTTCAGCGTCGCTGAATAAAGTAAGTAAGTGTGTGCCCAAAGCAACTACTGAGCGCATGAAATCATTCTTTGAAGTAGCGCCCTGATTTAAAGTTCCAAATGTTCTGCTTGTCATAATTTGGAGCCTCTGCCTGCCAGCAGTGTCTATTATTTAGGCGCACAAATTATTGATTATTAAGGACTGGGAGCGCTGGTCATGGAGAGCGGCGACTAACAAACAAAACCAGCGTATTCACTTGTGTCTGCAAAGCCACGTCATGTGTCTGCAAAGCCACGTCATGTGTCTGCACGCTTTTATTACTCTAAATTATAAGGCACAATGACAGCACACCTCTCTTTGTATTTAATTTGTTTAGAACAAACTATATGTGTAGCATGCCTCAGCCTCCCTCTCCTGAAGGTGCTCAATACCAGTCTGCGGTGGCTCGAGACTGTTGTAGATTTATTCATTTATTAGGCAGCAGACGAGATGGGGCCTCTCACAGCACAAGCTAACGCACAGGCCATGATTATTGCATGGAAATGCGCTCCACACAGGGATTGTAGACAGTTATTTGTAGCATTTATTATGTCTAAGTAAGCTCCTCTTCATTGCTTGATTTTGCTTGCGAGTGTCACACAGTCGATGAAATGTCACTCATAATTACACTCAATTTATGAAAATGTCACAAATAGCAATCTGAAACCTTGGCAGCTATGTACATCAACCAGTAGTCATCACGTGCAATATCCAGGGAGTGCATACAGTCCATCGCTCAGGAGGCAGGTGACCCAGGGTGCCCCCTAGGGCACAGTAGCCTGTGCTCTGCCAGTGCACCCTACACAGAGCTCTTACAAGGCACATGGTCCATGCATGTGGCCATGAGGTCAGGCTGCAGTGCACAGACTGTTCTCTATCAGCGTCCAAAGTTTCACCTTTCTCCACTGGCGCGACCTCTTTCTCCTGCAAATCTAGGGAGCAAGGTGAACTGTTTACAGAAGCAAGCTTCGACACCTAAGACTGAAACGTCAATGCTGGCCCTGCAGTGCTTCCGTTTACTGTGGAATGATCCGTGTAATAATCTGTGTTCCATCTGTCACCTCTGTTGTTTAACACTGCTCGTTATATTTCAAAACCCCCCTCCCCCCATATCTCTTCACATTCAAAATAAATCCTTTTGATTCCCCCGGTCTGCAAGGGTGCGGGGGCCTAGTCTAGCTTTGAGGCACATCCAAGAGTCCACATGTGACAGTCATCTGATAGGAGGTGGTCGGGGCACCCCAATAAACACCCAACCTGTGTGTCATCCATGTCAGACAGACTCATTGGCCAATTAGCGTGCAGTTCTGCTCTGTGCACTGCCCCAGAACTAAGTCCAGGCTGCTAACTGATGCGCCTGGAAAAGGCTCACAGCGTGTAACAAATTGTGGGTTTTTTTTTGGGGGGAGGGGGCAGGGGCGCAGTGAAAACTCTGGTGCAGCTATCTGAATCCTCACAAAGTCTCCACCCTTCTATCGTCATGGGTTGTGCAGAACACAGGCAGGAGGGAGTTTCCTAACCAAGAAGATCTTAAACATGTCTCATGTAAGAATGAAGTCTCGCTACCAGATAAGCAACGCTTTTGAAACCCCACAGCCGTAACACTTGGTTATACAAGGGGATAGGGGAAATGAACAAATCACCTTAAAATGGGGGAAATGAAGAATGCTGAGAAAATGTGCAGCAGCAAATCCAAACACAATTAGTAACACAGGAGTGGCGAGCATGTGGTGCAGAGGCCAGAGCTGCTTACTTGAGAGCTGGGGATTCCGGTTTCAGCCTCGGAGGCACAACATCCTGTGATTCTGGGAAAATTACTTAGGCTTTGATTAAGAGGTTGTCGGTCTCTGACGACAAGACTTCTAGTGGCGGTCCTGCAGCCTCTGTCTTCTGAGGCAGGCTTTTAGACCTGTACCAGCTGTGCCATGGAACCGCCATTCCCTGGCAGTGGCACAGCAGACAGGGGTATACAATATGTAAGGTGGCGTTGAGCCCGAAAAGGCTGGTGGTGAGGAAACAAAGGGAGCCATACAGGTCCCCCATGTCCATGCTGGCATGGGGACGCATTCATGAGGGCACAACATGTGCCCCCCTCTTTGCATGCACCCCAAGTTCCACCACAGCATGGACTTCACAGTTCATTCCATTCTGGAACTTCTATTGCATTCCAATTGCAGTGCCTGTTGTCAGGGCACCCCCGTGGGAAAGGCAAAAGAAACGCCCGCCAGACACGAGTTGTACTCATAATCTGGCAGGCGGTGCTGTGCTGGCGCAGAGCTGGCGCAGCACCGCCAAAGTCGTAATCAGGCCCTTAATCTCTCCGGGTGATAACTTGCTATATAAATATGCTGCAAGAGAACTTTATGAAAAATAGTTCCATCAAAGCAGATGTTAACAGTATTTCAGCTACAGGAAACTGATAAGAGAAGCAGACGAGGAACAAGCATTGATAAATAAAGGGAAATATGCTTCAGCCAATGGAAATGGAGGAAACGTGAGTGGCATGTACAGGAACCAACAAAAAGCCAGGAAAGAGAGGGGGCAGGATATAAGCCTCTTTTAAGTTTTTATTAAAAACACTAGATTTCACAACACAGCGAAAGAGCTGTGCAGGCGAAACCTAAAATAGGCATTTTGGGGATCTCTAACTGTAATATGATGCCACCATTAATTTGTGCCTTAAGACTTACATCCCTTATGGAGGTGAAAGCCATGTCATGAGGTTAGAGTCAATGGATCATTGTTTGGAGTAGCAAAGTCTGCAGTTCAAAAGGAAAGTTCTGTGAAATAACCTTATAGCTCAAGGGTATACATATGGTTCAGTAGAGGAATAGAATGGAGAATGAACCAATGTGCAGTTAAGGATAGGAGAGAAAATTGCAGTTCAGATTTTAAAAGGAGCACCTGTGAAGCAAACTGACCATCAAATCTTGTTAGGTTAGAAAGACTTGACCTGCAAAGGAATTCAATAGATCACACTGTTCAGATAGAAGGAGACCGACAGTCTCAAATACAAATTGTTGACACCAAAGTGTGCACAGAGCTGCTCAAGTCACTGCTTGATTTATCTTCCCAGGTTGACCTGAATGTGAAAGTGCTGCGGTCTAACAACACTCACAGGCTGATAGAATGTGCTGTTTTAGTTTGAGATAAATGTAGCAGGCAAGGGGACACATGCTTAAGTATCCTGTTTAGCCTGTAGTGGGCGTTGTGGTTGTCCCTGTTCTCAACCTGCCTGGTCACAGACCGTCATCAGCTTCCACTGCAGTATTATTTTATATTTCTAGGTATGGATTGACGGTACAGCTGCCTCCATGACCTTTTCTTGCCAATTCTTTAAACTATATACATAGAGTGAGACTTTGGCTCCACTCAGAGGAGTTTTTTTCTCATATCGTAAGCTATTTGCTGCTTGGTGTCTCAGTTCCCTAAAAGGCCAATTTGGGAAGGAAAATTTTGAATATGTACTGTAACGTAGCTGGAATTCCAGTGAGGTAAAAATGGGGGATGTATAGGTAAACCAGGAAACTCTGTAAAGAGCAAAAATTGGAAAACTTTGCAAAACTTCACCGGCATAAAAAAAAATCGGACTCCCACTTCCCCTCAATCTAGTTAGTGGAAAAAAGTCTTACACAGACACAACATAACTGATAATTATGAAAAAAAGGATTACCATCCAGGATCCGCTGCAACTTAAAATCTACAGTTTATATGATTAATGAGATGTGCTCTGCTGAGTCTGATCACCATCCTTCAAGGGGTACCTATCACAAATTTCAATGCCACTGGACTACATGCAGCTGGTTAAAGGTGATCAGAGGTAGTTAGTGATCTTTGACATTTGGGGGAGGGGCGACATTTTTTGCCTTAAGTTCCAACAAGTGAGGCCATTTTCTTCTAGAAAGTTTTGGGGGCAATGGGTCTCTTATGGCAGTCTCACACCCCTAACACATATGCACACTTTACTTCACCCATACTCACTTACATTCATTCACTCATTCTTATTCTCACTCATTCATTCTCACTCTCTTACTCTGACCCCTTCACACTGCCTTCTCACTCTTACCCCCTCTCACTCACTGTCACAATCTCTCTCACTCATCGTCACTCATGTGACCATCCCTCTGTGTGATTATCAGAGAGGCCAGAGATTGAATGTGCATATGATCACACCTTTATTACAGAGTGACAGAAACTTTGAGATTGCCTTTGTTAGAAATTGGGGTCTCTAGTTGACGAAGGTATGCACCTTGTGCAAATAGAGACCCTTGCTTCATGTCAGCCTAAGGGAGTTACACACTTTAGATAACCCCTGACCACCCCCTTGGTAGCTTGGCACGAGCAGACAGGCTTATCCCAAAGGCAATGTGTGAAGAATTTGCACCTAAATGCACAGTAATACAGTGAAAATACCACAGAAGAGACACCTCATCAGTTTAGAAAAATAAGTAGTACTTTATCTAAATTTTGACAAGACCAAAACCACACAAATCCAGCATACACGTTACAATAACACTTTGCCAACAAGGTAATTGACATAACATCACAGTGCAATAAAGTAAATTCTTATAGGTTCCACACATCATGAAAACAACACCATCAATGTACGTATTATGCAGGTCCTGAAATGGTACTCGTTTTCCTGTCATTGCAAGGTAGAAAGCGACATAAACCACAATATCTAGGCGTAAATATGGAGCAGTTAGACTAGGAAGAGGAAACATTCCTCACCATACATCGCTAGAATTGAAATATACCACCTCAATTATAGGACATCTAATTGCTGGCTCTGTATATACTATGCCAAAATGAGGTATAGTGTGCACAGAGTCCAGTGGAACCCCAAAGGTAGGCAGAGGTAAAAGTAGATAGCACCTTACTTGCTATTTGTGGTAGTGTGGGCGAGCAGTAAGGCTTAATCAGAGGGTAGTGCTAAGCAATTGTTGTACACACTCAGGCAGCAAATTATGTCACATACTCAAAGACTGAACTCAGACCAATTTGTTTGTACCAAAAATACTATTAAGTTATTTTATTTCTAGAACCAAGCCAAGCCTGGTGCAGGTAAGTGAAATAATACTTTGCAAAATTTTATGCAGGTTCAATTGCAGTTGGTTGAATTTCAGGTAAGTCAATATTTCAAAATTACTTTTCAGTTACTCTACAGATTACTTTGTACGTTACTTTTTAGATTACTTTTAATGTTACCTTTTCGACTCAGTGTGATATGCCTGGATATCACACTGGGACATTTCCAACAGAAATTGTTTTTGTACAGTTGCTGTTTTTCAATGTTTCATACAAACCAACTCCACACAAAACAATTTTCAAGAAAAGCAGTCAAGATTGGGAGGAAATTAAGTTATCAGTTTGCAGGTAAGTACACGTTTGTGGGAGTTGGTTGGAACCAGGGTTCCCCCAGGGTCAAGGATGCACTCTTGAAACACCCTCAGCAGCACTAGAACTGCCAGGTGCAGAATGCTGTGGCCCAATGTCATCCAATGTTTGTCTTCATATTGCTTCCTTTTTAATATAGAACATTCTATCCTATGTAGGTAGAACATTCTAATATCATTATTGCCCCTATGCCTCAAGTTACAACAGATGCTAAAGGACCTCTCCCTTGTTACATTCCACCCCTTTCAGTTTGGGGTTATAATTTGGGTTCTGGGCTGCTATTAACCAGTCAAGCCCTCAGCAGAAGTCTATAATTCCTATAATGAAGTATTGCTGACGTTTAAATCGTTGTAGGATTTCTGAAGAAAACACACTTTGATATAAATTGCAAACTGTATCCATATCTTTGTGGAATTCAGAAAGGAAGGAGGAACAAACGCTTAAACTATTACTTAGGCTTGTGAAAAAACTGCTGGATTAACCAATAATCTAAAAGATTATCGGAAGCCTTTTTAAATTATCATGAACCTCTCTGCTCTTCTCCAGAAGACAATACAGATAGAGTGAGGATACTTTTCTAGTAGGAATGAAATATCCCTCCCAGTTCACAGATAAAAGATATCTTTGGGAAACACCAACTCATGTATTAGAAGGAAAAGGTTCAGTAAAACTCCTAGTCTAATACAATGGGCTGTATTATGATGTTGTTGCTCAGACCGCTGACAGCCCATTAGTGGCAGTCCAACCACTGACAGCCCTTTAGTCGGAACCGCCGTATTGCGATACTCCCCGTCGGACCCACTGCTGTTGGACGCAACACTGACGCCTCCACCAGGATCAGAGATCCAGACGGTGCAGCGCTTGTAGAATCGTGGCGGTGCTGAGGCAGGCACTGCCGTCAGGATCATGGTATCCCTTAATGACAACCTTTTCATGTCAGGACCCCCGCCATGAAAATATTGTCAGAAAGCGTTCTGAGGGGGAAATAGGACCTCCGGCAGTCGGAGCCCAAGGAAAAGTGTTCCTGAGGGCACATGTAGTGCCCCACTTCCGTTGTACTTACCTCCGTGCACCATGTGACATCCATGACATGGAGCTTGGCACACTGTGCACAGACCTGCAAGAGATGCTGCACGGCAGTGGCATGTGCTGAGGCCACGGCAGAGGCATGCCCCCGCTGGGTTGGTAGCACCCACGGCGGTCGGTATCATAGTCGGGGCCAAAGTTACAGGCCAGGTAACTATACTGAAAGGTATTTACAGACTGAGTAGAGCACAGTATTCAAATTCTTTGTTTTAGAAAGAATGGTTATAGTTGAAGGAAAATATGAAAAAGTATTACCAAATGATCAAAAATGTAAAACTAGAATAATCAGCAATTAAAATATTCAGCAGAGAAAAACAAAGCTTAAAGTGATTGATGTGATACACAAGTAGAGAAGAAAAATGGCTATAACATAATAAAAATGTCAACAAATGCAAAAGTGATGAGCTGCGGTTCTCCAGAGAGCATAAACTTTCGATTGAGGTTATCCTCTGGCCATCGTGCATCAATGACTTGGCCCCACTGAAAGGCTTCTGAATGAATGCATCTTCGACAGTCTCGATTTCTGGGAACTGAGCAAGGCAAACCCTAGTGGTGGTCGGCACTCAATGAATCCAGATTGGCGGCAGCGTCTGACTTGCCTATAGGGCAATCAGGCAGTACCTGATGGACATCATTGTGTGGGCCGTTTTTATAGAAGTTTGAGGACCTGTTTTATGGAGTCCACCATGGAAAAACCATTGGATGCTGGAGGGAGCTTCTTCCACCAGACTTTCTGACACTTTGTCATGCATGGAGGGCAGAATTCGGAATACAGAAAACATGTTGTTCCTCTGAACACCAGGGACCCTATTATGTAAAGGGTGTACTTTCCCTGTTTGTGCCCGATGCACCTTAAAACAGGTGCGCCAGGTGCAAACATGGAAAGTGCGCCCTATTACATGAAGTGCGCTGCCCGCAGGGCAGCAGTGAACTCATTCTGCCCTCGGGGCAACCCATTCAGTTGAAAAATGGAGCTGCTGCTTTGAAGCCACTCTGTGTTTCACTGTTTTGGTGGTGACCCGCCTGCACTTTTAAAGGGGATTAGAGATCTGCTTGCAGGTGTGTTAAGTGCGCCTCCTGACAGCTTTTTTGTCTCTGCACCCAAGTCTATATTACGGCACGGGCGCAGAGGCAAAGGGATTCACTTATTTGTGTGAGGCCACGCCCCCATGCAAATAAGTGGAACACCCTTTGAAGACAGCGGTGGTGCTTTAGGTGCGCCAGCGTTATCAGTATTACAAAAGGGGTCACACATGGTCCATGGCCCCTTCTGTAATACCAAATTGGCCCAGTGATGTGCAAAGCGAGCACAAATGCCCATTGCGTCCATGGGGCACTTCCATAATACGGCCCCCCTGGGGTTTTGGACATAGATATTGCAGCTTTTTTAATTTTTGACTTTGACTACAACACAAGCATCAGGTAAAATCAGAAATCAGGATAAATAAGGTTCATTGCACAGTCAAAATAATCAATGGCTTCTCTCTTTTTAAAATTAGATCTAAATAATTTGTAACTGGTGATGGAAACATGGCTATTTCCAAAGACTTACAATCTGGCTGTGTAGCGAACCCACTCAGGGTCCTGTGAACTGCAATGGGTGGATGAATACATGGATGCACAGATGGATGAAATGGGTGATTGAGTACTTAGTGGATGATTGGTCTAATGTATGATTGTAACATTAGATGAGTGAACGCATGAGTGGGTAACTAGAAAGAGCAGGGATGGATGAATGCGTGGTTGAGTTAGCTGGCGCTGAACCCGCACTGTCAAAAGGGTGTGTATGCACATGCATACACACATACACATATAAAAACGGTTACATTGAAGTTAAGTTGTTAGAGGGGTATCTAACACCTCAACATATGTTAAAAAAAAACAAACTCAGAAATTCACTTGAAAACCAAACCTCAGTGTAAATGCAGTTAGACTTACATATTTAAACAGAAACAAATCTGAAATTCTAAAGTTATGGTTAGGACCACAAACCATAACTCACACTACAGCAAAGCAAACCATAACTTGCTCACCAAATGCAATGCTAATGACCTCACCCTAAATGCTACAGATGTAATTAGAATTGTAAATAAAATTACAGATGAAATTAAATACTATATTACTCATTTTGAAAGAGATGTTTATGAATGTGCTATATTTTATTGGTATTAATGTTTTGTTATTTGGCGTGTTTATTCGTTGGTACTTATATAGCTGCACTTTAACTGTGTATTTTTGATTTTTTTTTAAATAAAAAAAACATAACCATAACTTCTATTTAACCTTTGGGTTTTAAATAAAATCAGGTTTTTGACCATATACCATTGACTGAGGACAGCCGCGGGGCCCTGAATAATTACCATTATTATATCACAGCTCAATTTCAATGGCCTATGTGCTGGTTTTGTGGCCTTTGCCTCCTGGAAGTGGGGACTAGTTTTGAGTTCCCTCAGCAGGACACATACTGGATTCCTGGGATCGACCCAAATAGAGGCCTTTAGAATTTCAGATTTGTTTCTGTTTAAATATGTAAGTGCCCTCTTTTTACATGGTTGACCCCACTTTTTGGTAAACTGCTGATGTACTTTGACTGAGTGTGCCCTGGATTCCTGCCAAACAGGTACCCAGGGCCTATGCTCTTTCTCTAAAACTGCACTAAAAACAAAACCCATTTGTCACTCTTTGGTCACAGGTCAGTCCCTTGTAAATTGTACCACAGGACCCAGCCAGGGAAGGCAGGGCTGCAGCACTTATTGTATCACCTTTAGAGGCCCTGTACCTTTACACACACACACACTGGAATTGCAGGCTGCGTGTTTTCATGAGGAACAAAGTGAAGATTAGACATGGCAGACATCCCTCTGTGCCATGCCTACAACCCACTGCACTGGCATAGGTCAGCCATCCCTCTAGCTGGGCCTACTATACCAGTGGTGAGGGTACAGGTGCATGAGCCCTGTACCCCTACAGCAGAGGTCTTCAATCTGTGGGGCGTGACCCCCATGGGGGCCATGGAGTCCTAGGAAGTGGGTCGCACATTTCCAGGACTCACTACTGTCAGGTATTTAAAAAAGGTAAAAAGAAAAAAAGACAACCGTCCGGGACACTTGCTTCAGACGAAGTTAAGTAAGCCTCCTGAGCTGTGAAAGGAAAAGGTCAGGCAGACTGGTAAAACAATCCTTCGTGCTAGGGTGCCTGCTTGACTGAATGCAATGCAAATGTGCGAGTTAGGCTGCAAATGTGAAGGGTGCGTGGGAGCAGTTCTGGCTTTAATTGCTCCAAGCATTGAGATGGCAAAGATTTGGGCTTTTTTAGTGGTAGGGGGAAAAGTCAACAACTGCAGTGAAGTACATGCTTTTAATCAGAATTGCATTTACACAGTGCTTGGCGCCACTGAGGTGGTGCTGAAGGGATGGTTATGGTTATATTTCATTACTTATGGTTTGGTAATAATAAAATCTGCATTTTGGAAGCTCCATTTAATCCTAAAACTATTTGCACAGTTTGTAGAAGTCTATCTTAAAATGTGTGTAATGCAAGTATAAAATAATGACTTACTCATTCACAGTGCTTTCTATCACAGACTGTGACCACATAGCACTAAAAATACACAAGTCACTATTCTCCACTGCACCAACCAAACTTAATTCTGTGGTTACACACAGACCTCAACAGTGCATTAACCCTATCCGACGCCACAATGGGCGTGTGCGGAGGACGACAGGGGGCCGTCCTGACCACGGCCAGTCATAAATCACCCGCACCGCGGCGGAATTCCAGCCGCGGTCAACATGTTAATTAATAGAGGTTTCCTAATATAATACAGTGCATATCTCTTTTAAGTAATAACTTTCTAAAATGTATTTTTCATTTAAGCAACCCACTATTTTATATGTAGCTACCTGATGGTTAAAGACCTAAAAATCAAACAAAATATTTTAGGGCTGATTTATGAGAGGCTTGCGCTGCCAGAGTGTCACTTTTTTTTAACCTACAACGGTACAAGAATCTGAATCATATCTATGAGGCGACGCAAAGTCACCCTGCGTGGCTTTGCATGCCCTCATAGATATGGAGGAAGACAAAGCAGTGGAATTCGCTGCGTTATCCTACTCTGTCAACTAGGCATTCCATGGGCATTGCTGTGGGTGTTCACATGCAACACCCATGGATTTTGATGCTGCCCCAGATTTACAAAACCATGTAAACCTGGGGTAGCGCCAAAACCGTATGCCTCCCCACAGCAGGCGTAACAAGGAGAAATGTTTTCATTTCTCCTCGTTTTTCCTCTTTCCATGTGTGCAGCATTCTACAGCTCACATAGAAAGAGGAAAACCCCTCTCTGGATTGTTTTTGTGCAGGAAGGTGTCCCTTCTTGCACAAAAACAATCCTGCATACATTAGCGCTAGGCAGCAATTTGTGTGCCAACGCAGTGGGAAAGGACAGGAACGCACCGTATTTCATAAATAAGTTGCCTTCCTGCACTTTCACATTGGGCGTAGGACAGCGCAGCTAGTAGACTTGCAGCGATGCCCAACACCAATTCCTCATAAATTAAGCCCTTTGTTTTTAGCCTCACCTTTGACCACGCCCCACGCTCACTGACCTTAGGTTTGATAAAAACTGTTTAATATTATTTCCCCGCTGTAAAAATGATTTGCTATGGGAATTAGGGGCGTTTATGGTTGTCAATAGTTGTCAATGATGAGGAGTACCAAGTTCTAGAACCTTTTGTCAGGAGGGGGTCCTTACATCTAAAATATTTTTACAGGGGGTCTCAGCATCAAAAAGTTTGAAGACCTCTGCCCTACAGTGTCTAAGTCAATTCTTAGACATTGTAAGTGCAGTAATTCTTTTAAAGAGTATATGGTGCTGGGAGTTTGGCATTACGAACTCCACAGCCCCATATTGGCTTTACTGAAAATTGGGAAGTTCCCACACTGATGCCAGTGTGGGATTTAATGAAAAATTCACTCAGAGTGCATCTTAGAGATGCCCCCTGAAAATTGACCTAACACTAGTGTGCAGGCTGAGTGGCTGCTTGCCAGCTGCCAACACCAGACATGTTTCTGGGCCCCTGGGTCGAGAACCTGCTGCTCTCGGTAGTCTGAAACAATGCACATCCTGGGATGAGGTGCCAAGCCTCCTCCACCAGGATGGGCAGGGTCCACAAAGGGGAAGCTTCAAAGTCTTGCCCCCATTGTGAACTACCCCAACCCTTTGCTGCTTTCACCTACTGGCTCCCACCGCTTCTGACCCCACTTTGGCAGAGAGAATCAGCAGGAAAATCAAGTGAGGGAGGTGAGGTGAAGCACCACTCTCAGTCCCTGCCATCTTGCAGATGGGGGGACCCAGACAACCAGAGTGAGGCATATGCCCCCCTCCCACTGGAGGGTGGCATAATAGGAGGTGTAGCCACCCCAAGGAAGGGAGCCATTGTCCCAACCTTTACTTACCTGTAAAGCCCCTAAATTTAGTATTCAGGGGCAACCCTGAATCTTGCCTCCTCAGGCAAGATGCAACAAGAAGAAGAGAAGAAGAAGGACCGAAGAGCCCGTGCAGAAACTAAGAAGAGGAGGACGCCCACTGACTTGGCCCCAGCCTTACCGTCCTGTCCCCACCTCGAACTTGCTCCAGCAAAATCCCGGTGTGTCCTGCAGCCACCAGCCTCAATAACCCGTAGGCCCTGCTCTGCCTTCCAAACCAAAGAATGTGTCTCCCGTGAGCACCGGATTTGCTCACCAACAGACTCAGACTCCAGCCAAAATCGTGAGTCTGCACCACTCTGCACCTGACACCCACGGCCCGAGTTCGAGTGGCCTAACACCACGAGGATGTCTCCCTGGTGATCCTGACCTGAGATCTGGTGATCTCTGACCTACCTCAAAAGTTCAAACGAAGCTTGCAGCCACATTCTGAAGGATACCCCGATTGCGCCCACAGCTGGTAATAAAACACGATGCCTAAAGACACCCCTGCACCCGACGCCCCACGTCCTTGGGTGGCCCAACCGATGGTGTCCCAGCATCCGCAGGCATTCCAACTTGCCTCTCCAACTGGTGGTCACCTCCAGAAGATCTTCGTCCCCGAGCCTGCAGTCTTTGTTGCAACTGGAGAATCCCCATTGAAATCAACAGGGGCCCAATGCCAAAACAGACGCCTGCACCCAGCCACCCCTGCGCCATGCAAGTGCACTTTGGGTGCTAACTTGGATCCCTCTTTGCCCTGAGCCTAACACCAGGAGCTTTGCTTCCACAACCCTCTGGCTGGCTTGTGAGCAGCAACCAACCGGAGGACCCCTATCCCCCCGGGGATAACATTGGGCCTCAGCACTCTGCACCCGGCCGCCTAGTGCTGCTGAGGGTGCTTTGAAAGTGCAACCTTGATCCTGGGGAAACCCTGATTCTTACCCCAGAATACCAACGCCCACAACCAAATACTTACCTATTAACGAATTACCACATTTTTTCCATAGGAATAAATACATTGACTGTTTCTCCGTGGAAATTTTTGTGTGAAGTTGGTTTTGTATAACTTGAAAAACTGCAAATAACTAAAAACTGCTTTACTTTTCTTTTCTCTTCTAAATGTCCCAGTGTGAGATCTAGGGCATATCACACTGAGTAGAAAAAGTAATCATTAAAGTAATCTATAAAGGAATCAAAAGTAATCTAATAGTAATGTCCACTGTATTGAAAAGATTTACAAACCTGTAACAAAGACAGTTTCATTCTGCTTGCTTGTATTGTTCAACCTACCTTGAAAAGTACCAGGCTTGCTTGGTTCTAGAAAATAAATATAACTAAATTATATTTTTTAGACCAAAAAATGTATTTGAGTTCAGTCTTTGAGTGTGTGACATAATTTGCTACCTAAGTGTGTACAACAAATGCTTAACACTACCCTCTGATAAAGCCTTACTGCTCGCCCACACTACCAGAAATAGAGAGTAAGGTGCTATCTACTTTTACCTCTGCCTACTGTTGCAGGGTTTCTGTACTCACACAGAACTGTGCACAGAGGAGTGGAACCTCGGCAAATTAGGATGTCCCAAAACTTACCTTAGCAACCAACTCACCCCTTACCGAGCTAGCTACAGTGTCTCATTGGACATATCAAACACCCAATGTTTAGACAAACCAGAACATGAACTTACAGTACCTCAGGGTTCGTGGGACTCATGAACACTCTTTCGTTATATTATCATTACAAACCAGAACATGGAGTAAAGAAGACACATGTGCATTTGAAATGTTTATTTACTAATGCCGTCTTCTCAGGCGCAGTATCTTTGATAATACAAGTATACTTATTATCAGTAGCAAAATTATCAGCATAGTTACTAAGACATAAAAAGCGAATGGTGACAGCATGTTAACATGCTGTAATGAATAAGAGTTAACAACACTTATATCTCACCCTCCCTAACACATATATTATATTATTATCTAAGAAGGTCTCTTTGGGTTGTTTTAGGGCGGGCCCATACCTTAGTGTCCTAGCATGAAGGAATCACATCAGCATACACCAGCTCTCTCTGCATGTGCACCGCATCAAGTGTGTTAACAATTCTCGTGCAAAGCAATATCAATCCCGCCTCAAGCCCAAGTTGGCAAAGGCTGCACTTGTGTTATGACTATGAAGGCGTGGAGATCAGACCTCATAACAATTCCATATCGTGTTGCTCCTGAAACTTCAGCACTCTCCGTGCAGACATGTTTTATTAAACAAAGCAGATATCAGAGCAATAACATATTATTCTCACATTCACCACGGCAAACTACTAGGTTGAAAGCTAAGTCAACAAATGAGGGTCGTGTGCAGAAGTTGCAAGAAAGGAAAAATGGCGTTTAAATCTCAAACGTACCTATGCTAACTTAACACGATATAGGGATATATAGGAGTTATACAACACCCCCCCATGATCCGAGAACGGACTAAATAAGGTAACAGAAGTGCCATCACATGAGAGCAGAATCCATTTATAAGCGAGCATGAATAAAGATTCAAATATAAAAATGAATGCTAAAAAAATAACCCACAAATATACTGTGGCTCAAGCCAATAGGCAAGCAAAAAATAAAATGTCTTGACCAAAACTCAATAAAATCAAGGAAATGCTATCAATCAGCATGTCAATTTGAGGCAGTGTCTATGATAAGACCGTATATGAAAAGTAAGCTGCAACAGCCTCCAGGAGGAAGTCACTGTCCTCATCCGAAAACAGTTCAGCCATCCAATTTAAAAGATGAAAGGAACATACGTGATCTTCCAGCACCGGATCCTCTATAACCATCAGAGGACAGCTCGGTGGGTTTTCAAGAAAACTTCGTTCCAAGAAACTTTGCGCTGCCGACAACACATCCCAGGGACCCATTAGTCCATGTGCCACCGCCAAGGCCATAATCCTTTCGTCAGAACAAACCAACTCGTGAGCAATGATAGGACTCATCAGTTGATCAAAATCGACGTCAGCAGATATTGGTCCGCAGAGACACAAATCAATGGCCCAAAGGAAATCACAGGTCAGGCAGCGAAATACAGGCTGGACACAGGTGAAATAGGAGAACCGAAATGATAATCCAAACGCCGTGCTTAGAGTCGCTAACGGCAGTGTGCCATAGTAATCAAGCATGCGGTTGCGAAACCGCGTCAGTAGTAGCTGTGCGTGGTCTTGCACAGGAAGGGCATCCATATTTAAAAAGGCAGAAAACCACTAATGCGCCAGCCGCTAATGCAAGCAAAAACGGAAACCCTCCAAACAAGGATGAAAAAATAGAATGGAAGAAAGCAGGGATGACTCCAAAAAGCTTCTCAAAGGAAGTCACGAGACCACCGCTAACAACTTTAAAAAAATGTGCTAGGCCCGTCGTGGAGGACGCGTTAAAGATAGAACGGACCATGGCTCCGAAATGCAAGGGCAAATCAGTGTTTAAAAGAGCCTGAACCTCCGTGCGGGTGTTAGCAATGTGAAGCACGAAAGTTTCACGGGCCGAGCTCAAGGCCACCTCTTTCTGGGACAATAGAGCTCTTATTCTAGCCATGCCGCTGAATTCTGCTCCCAAGGTCGGTATCTGTGGCCAAATGGAAGACTCCCTATGTTCACGTGTGGGAGGATAAAGAACATTTCTGCAGCAAATAACTCGCTCACTAACTGTTACTATGAAAGCTATACCTTTAATTAAACCACAACAGTTTTCATTATTGAGCATTAAATAACTACCATTCTCTAACAATTTAAACGTGGGGATGATAGCAGGAACTGGCGTGCCCTGTAAAACGCAAGCCATATTCGGGCGGTCCTTGTTACATGAACCGTGTAATTGTATGTGTCTGCACATTAAAGAATGATCTGGAGTCTCAGTACACTCATCCCCTGTTAGATAAACCTCTTGGTCATCCTTGAAACATCTGTATGTGTATGGGAGTGACCAGACCTCATGAAGAAAACCGCTACCTAAGGGTTCAAAACGACCTATTGGCACATATTTCATACAATTTGAAAACTTATATAAAGCAAAAGGCAGTGTTATTAAACCGTGGATAAGCCACGTAGCAGCAGTGGATTCTGCCACAGAAAAAGGTAAAGATTCCAACCTTTCAATATGTAGCATAGAAAAGGAAGCATCACGCATTGAAAGCAAGCGTTGTTTGTCTGTCAAATTAAACGGTGCAAATAAAGAAGAAACGTTCATGTATCCCCAGGGAACTTTACCCATTTTCAGAGTCTGAAGTGTCCATGCAAACTGCATGATCGAACGTAATTGATTTTGACCATGGTATAATACAGATACTTCATCACGTACAATATCAACAACAGACGACACAATATTATCTAATGTGTAAATTCTAGAGGAAAGCACGTTAATGCTATTGTCAACAACTGCAAGCACTTTCTCAAGATTCGCCTGATCAATAGCCCTAAGGCGTGAAGCAGCCTCAATCTGTGAGAGTTTCCAAATTTCATTGTAAACACCATATAACCACCTTTTCGACCTGCCACTAGCTGGGCCCTTAATGAAATCATTCAAATCCACGTCTGCATTCAGTTTGGAAAGGTGATACTTAACCGCAGGTAAAGTTGAATGTTTCAGCCAAGCTTGACACAACTTGCCAACAGAGTAAGAGGTGACAGTATGACTCAAATCAAAACGGGGATCAGATCTAACAGTCTTAAAACCGTCAGTTATATTTAAAAATCTTTTTTGGCAAGAATCAGCACTACGGTGCCAAAGCAGCCAACCCTTGGGATTCATACTGGAAATGTTAAAGGAGGAATTCAGAAGCAGAGCCTGTATTTCTCTAATGGACAATTTAGTAAAATTACTCCAATTCTTATATTCCTCCAACTCCGGGAAAGACGGGGTGTTCAACCTTTTAGATGTAGCCAATCCAAAGCATGTGGTCTGGGAAATGGTTTCATTTAAAAACCACATATGATTCGGGATGAGACATGCACGGTGCAAAGCCTCAGTGCCTTGTACCTGCCAGGCCCTTGAGCCCCAAACTGATTTAAGGTCTATGGTATCCTTCCATAACTCATACCCTCCAGTAACTAATTGATCCAGGAAGGCCTTTGAATATAACAATTTTGTATTTGTAAGTCGAACCTTGGACAGTGGCTGTTTGTTAAATTTAAAATAAAAGGACTCGGGATTGGACTGATTGAAGTCAGTGAAATAAGTATACTTTTTTAGAAACGTTTCTGAACTCCCTTGTGTAGGTGCTGGGCAATGTTCCCACTGAGTAAAATTAACCGCATCCCTTCGGGAAGATGTCTTGTGTAAGAAGTGATTGCCATAATGTTGGTAACAGAACAATTCACCATAATTAGCAGATTCTAAATATAAATCCTCAGCATCAAAAGCAGCATAATATTTCAAATCAGAAAACAAACTTTCCACAGCATTAACATCCCAATCATCAGAACGAATGTTTTGTTTCACCACATCCCCCATATTAACTCTTAGTACATTAGGGACATTAACGACTTCCGTTGGACCATGAATCTGAAAACGAACTGCATCCCACGCGATTCCATCCAGAACAGGCCACGCTGTGATGTTAACCAAAGTCAAGTCTCTTTTTAATCTGTGTGTAGAATGTGAAGAGGAAAGTGGGGCCAAAGTTCCATTCAAATGAGTAATGCAAGTTCTCTCCTCGACATAGTGTCCATTCATAATCCGAAAAAAATAAAACACAAAACCAATTGACATAAAAAGGTAAACTGAAAAAAGGACCAGCCAAATGTATATCCAAGGAGGTATCAAAAAATGTTTTTTAAACAGGCTAGCATATAATGCAATTTTAGAGGGTTTTTTCGAGGCAAGGGAAGCAGAGTCAAATGAAAATCTGGATTCCGTGGCTAAACGAGCTTGCAGGTCGGGCATGGACAAATCAGTGGGGTATGTATAGTCTGTCTCATCAAGGTTAGTTCCTGGTAAATTATTCAATAATGGACTGGAAACAGCAGGTAATTCGATGGCCACCTCAGGTTCATTATTAGAAGCAGTGTGCATAACTGAATTTCTCACAATGGAAGGACAAGAAACAGCCGGTGTCATGCTAAGAAGAATCGGCCACTCTGTGTATCTTGACATTGTCAATAGAAATAAACCTGTTTTCCTTACGACCTGGAAGTGGTGGTAAAATGACTGTTCTTGTGCCCTTCACTCCAAGCACTGGGACCGGAGCTCGATAGGAGGGACCAAACTCTTTCTTGTTGTCGATCTTCTCTCGAACCAGTTCTCCAACTTGGGGTAGCCAGCCAACTACCGGGATCTGCAACGCATCATCCGACGTGGAGGGCAAATGTTCCTTTGCAAGAGTGTCTCTCGTCTTTTGTAGATTCTGTAAAACATTGCAATGTTCATCTGCGTCAAAGGAAGTGGCGCGAACCACCGAGTCTAGACCGTCAAGGTCAGGGACGAACATCTTGATGCCAAAGAGCATTTCGTATGGGGTCCGCCCACCCAGAGACCTTCTAGGGAGATTATTAAGAGCACGCTGCACGCCATAGAGGTGAGCCAGCCAATTTCTGCCAGTGCCTATAACTCGGGCTGTCAAAGATTGCTTTAAATCACGGTTCATTCGTTCAACTACACTATTACCCTCGGGTCTGTAGGGTGACGAAAACTTGACTTGGACCCCCATCGAAGTCATGGCATCCTTATACGCCTTAGAGGCGAAAGCCGGACCCTGATCCGAATGGAAGGTACCACAGGCAAAAATCCCTATAAAGATACGCAAATCTCTGATGACAGTCCGGGAATCAGCGCTGCGATGTGGCCATAACCACACAAAGCGTGTGCATGAGTCAACTGCTACTAAGATGTATTTATACGCAGTATCAGATGAAAATGGACCGCAGTGATCTAAATAAACACAGCCTAGTGGTTTATTAGAAATGTACAACTGAGTCTGAGGCGGACGCGTAGCAGTTGAAGGTTTAATCTGCTGGCATATGTCACAAAGAAGGACATAATCACGCGTCTGTTTGTACAGTCCCCGCCACCAGAAACGTCGTTGTAGTTGCGTTACAGTGGCTGAGACGCCCGCATGCGCAGACGCCACACCTTCATGAGCCGCTGTAATCAAGTCTGTTCTGCGATCCGTGTTGGGAATCAGCCGTTCCCCAACATCAGGAATTGTCACAAAAGGAACCTTTTCGGGACTTAAGTGGTATTTATACTTCGAAGGGAAGCCCGAAGGATGTTTACTTCCCTTCTCAGAGGCAGCAACCGCTGCCAAGATGTCGCTATCAATCTTGGTTTTAGACCTAGTAACTGCTGCAACTAAGTATGTAGATACTGCTGATTTCGCCGCTTCATCAGCAAGCGAGTTGCCAAGAGCGTGTACTCCCACGCGCTGATGACCGAGAGTATGAATCACATAAACGAGTGGCAACATAGCCTTAAGCTCTGCCACTCGAACCCAGATCATTTTATGTTTTATTGTGCTACCCTTGGAATCACGAAAGTCATTTTGAATCCAAAAGAACAAGTTTTCATTGTAAGACTGGACACAGTAGTAAGAATCACTTACAATTAGAGTAGTAACACTTGGATCTGCGTACTCCAAAGCTAGTAATAGAGCACGAAGCTCTGCCAATTGTGCAGTGCAATCGCCCAGGGGCAACGTGTGTACCTCCCTGGAAATGAACTCGTCATTCAACATAGCACCGACCACAATGGCGCATGCGGAAACGTAGGCATGTTTAGAGCCATGCGCAACCTGCGCCGACCCATCAGTGTAAATGATGCAATGGAAGTCCTCCAAAGGTCGCATCGCCAGAGGAGCAGGATGAACGAATTCATACTGCAAGTACTCCTGTGACCGTAAGGAGGCGTCAAAAATAAACATGACATCTGCGGATGACAATGACGCAGCCCACTGAATCCACCGAGGGTGCAAAGCCTTTGAATTTGGTACACTGGCTTTCGTGACTGCCTCTAAATGAGGACAGGGTGTTACCACTAGCATGCGTTTCCCCTGTGACAGAGCACGTTCTTTTAGAATTGCCATCTGTACAGCAGTTAAAACCTTTTCTATGGTGGGAAACCGCATCTCAGCCGAGGTGTACAAGTGTGACTTGTAAGCAATAGGTACTGTGTCACCTTCATTAAAAGTGAGGTAGGTGAAACCCACCGTCCCAGGAATTATTCTTATTACCAGGTTGGTGTGGTTATCACGAGTCAGTAAATATTTAGAAGCGAGCAGATCAGCCTGCAAGGATTGCAAAATGGCTGAATGCTCAGGCAGCCAGCATGATTTTGAGAAAGTTGGTTGTATCAAAGCATACAGAGGCTTGACACGCTGGGCATATTCCGGAATGTAAGTTCTGCCGAAATTCAAAAAGCCCAGTAAGGATTGTAATTTCTTCAGTGTTGTTGGTGCGCGCAATTGTGCGCACTTCTCCAAGAAGTGAGGAGCCAAACCTCTACCTTCATTGTTGAGCTCATAGCCCAAAAACAACACTGTATGTTCAGCAATGTGCGATTTTGCAAAGTTGAATTTGTAACCCATGTCTGCGAAGTTGCAAACAAGAGAATTTACACGACACAGATGCTCCCAAATATCGTCGTCTGTGAGATATATGTCATCCACATACGAAAAAGCATCCGGGTCGAGAGCCTCCAGAATAGAGACAATTCGAGCGGTAAATACACCAGGACTATTCTTGTAGCCCATTGGAAGACGCCGGAATTGCTTTTGGACTCCAGCGCTTGTAAAACTGGTCCATTGGGAGCTAAAGCTGTCCAGTCTGTGGGCATAAAAACCATTGGATATGTCAAGCGTTGTTTTGAAACGCTTACGCACGAGACTATCCACTAGGGCAGAGCCGTGGGTATTCTGTACTGCACAGTTACGGCAATGCGAGTTCAAATGCCGGTAATCCAAAACCAAACGATATGATCCGTCAGGTTTATTCACAGTAAAAAGGGGATTATTCATCGGTGACACACACGTTTCAATAACTCCCTGATATTCCAATTGTTCAAGGATTTCCGCGACGGAAGATTTTGCTTCACGCCGAATGGGATATTGAGGTTGAGGCTGCGGCTGAGACCGCAACGGTATTTCGTGGCAAGGCGACAATTTATCCCAACCACATTGGTTACGGTACAGAGCCGGCGCGAGCGCCCGAGCCCACTCTTCTGCAAAATGCTGCGCATGCTCTTTCGAGACAGTGTTCGCGAAACTGGGTAGGATTACCTCCTCCCCTCGCTGCCCCGCGAGCACAAAAGGTGGGGGCCAGTCAGCCTCCGAAAGTAAAATATCATATGTAGAAGACAGATTCTCCCAAAATACACCTTTTACGGTACGCTGTATGTCACCTTCAATTAACAGGACAATTTCATATAGTCTTTCAGGGGGAGCAAGTCTCGTATCTGCTGTTTCTATCACAACGTAGACATCAGTCGCTGTCACCCTCAGTAGTGGACGCAGCGCCTCTCTGACTATGGTTATCTCCGCCGCGCTGTCCAGCAAGGTCAGAGCCCACGTCAGATTCCGAAGCCGCGTTCTCACTATCTGTGGCATATCGATGCGCTGTTAAGGCTGCGACTTTCTTTTTCGCAAACTGCTGACGCCTAGGCGTAGAATCCTCCTGCTTCACTGCGCCGTCCGTCTGGCGGGACTGACCACGTCCTTGTTGGCCACCACGTCCACGTCCACCCCCTCCTCCTCCACCGGTTTTCGGGGCCGATGTGTCCTGAAAGGAACGAGGAGAGCGTTGATCAGAACCCTGAAAACGATCAGGTGATTTAATCATCGCGCGGTCGCGCAAATCATAAACTTTTTCGGATGGCGCAGGAGCTTCTATTGCAGGAAAAGTACTCTGAGTCTGCATTGTCTGCTTCCCCTGTGTCTGTTTTTTAGGCCAATTCGATTTCTTGGACTTGGGCTGGGCATCTGTCACTGCAGATTGTCCCTGTGGTTGTTTTTTCTCCTTCACTGGAAAATATTTCAGACCTCTACTTGTGCGGCCAATCGTTTTATAAGCGGCCACCACAATCTTTGCTAACTGGCGGGGTTTGTCGGCATCGGGCAGAGCAGCCAAAGCATTCGACACCTGAAAGTTAACTGCATCTCCTTTAACATTGGAGAGAATGAGATCACTTACAATCTCAAAAGAACCACACAGGCGCATACCCAATTCAACCGCTGCCTCTGGACCGTGATCATTCTGAACACGTCTAACGATTTCAGGCAGGGCAGTCATAGACGGGGTGCCGAAGCACCTTGTATAAACTGCCGCAAAAGTTTTTCCCCAGCTGTCACAGTCAGCAAGTTCAGGAGTAATATCCTTTGGTAGAGTAATCGTCAACATTCTATGTTTATCAGCAGGAGTAGAATTCGGAAAAACCGCCTCCAGTTGATCAAACTTCTCTGCTAGCCAGAATGGGAAGTCATCGTTGTCAACAGGACGCGCACCAAAAACCGAATTTACCATCACTGGATTGAGACGCATTCCGCCTCGTTCCATGGGAGCGGCCGCACCCCCCTGGGGACCACCAGGAAGATGTCGACCAATGTATTGCACTAAAGCACGAATCACGGAAATGGAAACTACATGTAGCCTGCGAATTTCTGCCAGGGTACAAGCCCCGTGATTCGGGTGCGGGGTAAAGCCACCCAACGCAGGCCAATTAGTACCTGGAATTGAGAGTGGACCTAACCTCGCACGGGACAAAGAGTGGGGGAGGGCGCCATCAAACCAAACTCGATGCTGCCAATGATCAATAGGTATTTCCAATGCCCTGTATGGCGTATATTCAGCCGGGACATCCGAGGCGGTGTAGGAGTGGTACAAACCAGAATTAGCGTCCACAGCCGGAAACGTAACCCAAGAGTAAAACAACTCGTAAGGAAACGCCGGATCTGCACTTACCACGAAAATCACAGCCATCCCATCTACTGGGACCTGGTACGTCTGAAGATGGTTGCGTATCGCTACGCGACTATGCTGCGCAATAGCCACCGCTGCCGCCATCACAGAATTGGAAACAAGAAAACACAAAGAATACTTTGTAGCACAACTGGGTAGTAATTCAAAGAAACCGTTTAAGTAAGAATCAAGCTTGAATAAAAACCTATTTCAAAAAATAGGTAGGTTTCACCAACACCCCGTTTTCCGGAAACGGATGTGAAGGGGTTAAGGCATGAACGATAAACTACTCGAGTGTCATGATATAAGACCACCGAAACCGTTGGGCGCCATGTTGCAGGGTTTCTGTACTCACACAGAACTGTGCACAGAGGAGTGGAACCTCGGCAAATTAGGATGTCCCAAAACTTACCTTAGCAACCAACTCACCCCTTACCGAGCTAGCTACAGTGTCTCATTGGACATATCAAACACCCAATGTTTAGACAAACCAGAACATGAACTTACAGTACCTCAGGGTTCGTGGGACTCATGAACACTCTTTCGTTATATTATCATTACAAACCAGAACATGGAGTAAAGAAGACACATGTGCATTTGAAATGTTTATTTACTAATGCCGTCTTCTCAGGCGCAGTATCTTTGATAATACAAGTATACTTATTATCAGTAGCAAAATTATCAGCATAGTTACTAAGACATAAAAAGCGAATGGTGACAGCATGTTAACATGCTGTAATGAATAAGAGTTAACAACACTTATATCTCACCCTCCCTAACACATATATTATATTATTATCTAAGAAGGTCTCTTTGGGTTGTTTTAGGGCGGGCCCATACCTTAGTGTCCTAGCATGAAGGAATCACATCAGCATACACCAGCTCTCTCTGCATGTGCACCGCATCAAGTGTGTTAACAATTCTCGTGCAAAGCAATATCAATCCCGCCTCAAGCCCAAGTTGGCAAAGGCTGCACTTGTGTTATGACTATGAAGGCGTGGAGATCAGACCTCATAACAATTCCATATCGTGTTGCTCCTGAAACTTCAGCACTCTCCGTGCAGACATGTTTTATTAAACAAAGCAGATATCAGAGCAATAACATATTATTCTCACATTCACCACGGCAAACTACTAGGTTGAAAGCTAAGTCAACAAATGAGGGTCGTGTGCAGAAGTTGCAAGAAAGGAAAAATGGCGTTTAAATCTCAAACGTACCTATGCTAACTTAACACGATATAGGGATATATAGGAGTTATACAACACTACATTCGGGGTTCCACTGGACTCTGTGCACACTATACTTCATTTTGGTATAGTATATACAGAGCCAGCTTCCTACAAGGCCCTCAACAGTTGGGAATGGCATTATGCAGGAGGCCATGGGGTGTTGAAAGAGGGGCTTGAGTGAAGTAGTAGGCAGCATCCCTTACTCCTCCGATATCCCAATATGGTTGGTACTTAATTGCAGGGAACTATGAGTCATGCGCAATGTCCAGTACTGGAAGAATGCTGGCCTGTGTACTTGGGAGGAATTTTTTTACAGACAGACTGCTTCAAGTGTTTAAGGACCTAAGGAAGGAAGCAGGGCTCCCACCTGACATTTTTCTCCTGTATTCTGCCCTAACTTGTCTACTGTCTTTACTTTGGATCAAAATACTAGATGCCCCTGAGACATCAAAGGTTCTACAAACATTGCTGGTGTACGGGGTTGCCCGAAAAGCGATGACATGCCTCTACAGTGCATCGCAGGGCATAGGGCGGCTGAGCTTTGCCACCCTAAGAGAGCAATGGGAGGATGGCACAGGACAAGGGCTGAATGACACACAATAGAAATGTTGCTTATCCATGGTTAAATGTGTCTCACACAATGCATGCCTCAAATTTACATAGCTTAATTAGCTACAGTGAGTTTACCTAACCCATTCCAGGCTCACACGTATGCACCCACTTACTGCTCACAGATGCCTGAAGTGCGACGAGGAAATGGATACAGATTTTTATCACATGATGTTGTGCTGTCCACAAATTCCAGGGTACTGGTTTGAGGTGGCGGTGCATTAAACAGACATTGAGGGTGGACATATCACTGTGGATCGCACGTACTGTCTGCTAGGGCAGGCAAAGCACCCTAGGGCCACAAAATTCATGCATTTTTCTTAGACCCCACCATAGTACTCACAAAGTGACGTATAGCGATGGCTTGAAACTTCCCTCTGGCTCACCACTTACTGGATGGCTTAGAGATGTAAAAAAGTGAATGTATGCAGAGCTAGATACCAATGCCAAAACACAAGAGCAGTCGAATTCCCACATCACCAGGGCAGTGGGAGGGCTTCTTGAGGTCAAAACAGATGAAAGGCTAAGGCTAGCCCATACACCCCACTTCTGCTGAGGGTCGGAGCTGGACCCACCAGGGTGCAGACAAATTCACAATAAATAAACCCAGCCTCTGGCGAGTGATCCCCCCCCGAAGCACCAATACTCAGATATGTCGGTCACCTCCTCAACTACACTACCTGTAGATGTATTGGGTGTAACACACTTCCTACCGGCCTGTTCATTTGTGTATTTTGGTTTTCACAGTTATTATTCTCCAGTATCTTCTTTATAGGAAAATAGATATGGTGCCCTACACTGTAATGACTGCTGTGGTAATAATTTGTACCTACAGTGGGATACTTGTAAGACGTATGGTGATTACACGGCATAAAGCTGTTTAAAATCGATAAAAAATGACTGTATGTTAGAATTGGGGGGTCTCTAGTTGGCAATGCTTTGCACCTATGTCCAAGTAGGGACCCTTCTTCCTAGTCAGGGTGAGGGGGATACACTTCTAAAATAACCCCTGCTCACCCCCTTGGTAGCTTCGAACGAGCAGACAGGCTTATCTCAGAGGCAGTGTGTAAAACATTTGTGCACACATACAGTAATACAGTGAAAACACTACAAATAGACACCATACCGGTTTAAAAAAATAAGTAATCTTTATCTACATCCAAAAAAGACAAAAGACAACGAAAATCCATCATACAGTACTTAAAAATAGGTACTTTGCAAGATAACCTTAAAATTGCAGAAATATCTAAAAGACACAGTTCTTCCGCATCAGTACCTCCGTCGGGGGCTACCGCCATGCTTAAAATGACAGGATCTAACAGTTTCAGCCAACCGTATCGCTATGGGTCAGCTGTAGCGTCAACAGACTCGTAGAAAGTACATTTTTTGTTGCATCTGATCCCGTTGGTATGAGTCGGTCGGAGCAACTGTTGTAGTTACGATGTGATTTGAAGAGGTGCAGTATGCGGTGCCCTCAAGGTGTGGTGCAGACAGCGGCTCGGTGACAGTCAGCCAACGGCGTCAGTGAGACCAGGCCTGCAAAGCAGAGTGAGGCGGTTCTCGATGCGGTGTTGGCAAGTCACCGTGCAGGCGAGGGAGCTGGTCGATGTTCCGGTGTCAGTGAGGTCCGGGCGGCAGAGTGAAGTGAGACGGTGCGGAGTGTGGTGCCCACAGGACGCGGTGTAAGCAGAGGCTCGGAGACGGTCATCCAACGGTGTCAGTGAGACTAGGGTTGAAGTGCGAAGTGTGGCTGTGCTTTCTGCTGTGCCTGAAGGACATGAAGCCAGTGAAGAACTCAGTGACGGAGTTGGCTGCTCTTCTCCTCTGTAGCAACTGAACTTCGTGGTTCCAGAGTTGGTGCCCAAAGGGATGGTGACGTCTTTGCTGTTCCTGAGACTTCTTGAATAGAAGGCGATCTCTACTACCAAGCACTTGGAGAAACTCTTCAAGTAGGATACACACATAATTCCTCTCCTTGGCAGAGACAGCTGCTGCATGCCAAACTCAGACAGCCCACAGCAAAAGGGCAGTACTTCTCCTTCGGCTTTTCCAGCTCTTCTCCTTGTCAGAGGGTCCTCTTGAGTCCAGAAGTAATCTAAAGTTCTGGGGTCTGGGCCCCAATATTTATACAGCAATTTCCTTCGTCCGCTTATGGCAGAGAAGCTGTGTGCTCAGTTAAAACCAGTTCTATCCGCTCTGGTCCAGCTTCCCGGCAGGAGGTGGAGACAGCATTGCTTACGGCAGACTAGGCCCATTCAGGTGAAAAGAAATCTCCTCCCCCTACTCTAAATGCACCCCAGGTCTATTCAGCCCAGTCATGACTCATCCAGGAAGGCAGGACACATCTGTAACCCCCCCCGCAGTGGCTGTCTACAGTGAATGCACATCCCCAAACCCTGCCACTCCAAAAACAGACAGTCAATACACAACCTAGAAGAGGCACACAGGATGGCTAAGCAAGAAAATACCAACTTCCTATAAGTGCTTTTTTCAAACACAGTGTGTAAAAATCATCCTTACTAAAAGATGCATGTTTACATTCTGAGTTCAGGCATACCAAACTTTACCTTCCTATCTGATCCCAATGGGGAGTTATATTTATAAGATGTTATAAATAACCTCCCATTCTATCCTATAGGACAGATAGCCTTTCAATTGTGAAAAATGAAATTCACTGTAGTTCACTGCAAGGACATGTTATACACACCAGTACATGTCCTACCTTACATAAACACTGCACCCTGCCCACAGGGGTACCTTGGGCCTACCTTAATAATAACCCGGCATTTGTAAAGCACAAACTAATCACCCGTAGGGGTCTCAAGGTGCTGGGGGCCGTCGGGTAAATTAAGTGAGCTATTGCCCAGAGTCACATGATGCTGAGCTGATCTGCCTTTGGCTCTGGGGATCGAACCATGAGCCCTGCACTGCAGAGCCAGCCACCCTGGCTGCTGCGCCACACCTCTCCCTCTTAGGGGTGACTAACAAGCAATAAAAGGGAAGTTTTGGGCCTGGCCAGTGGATGCACTTGCCAGGTAGACATAGCAGTAACAACTGTGTGCAGGCACTGCAGTGGCAGGTCTGAGAACCCTTTTGAAAGGCTGCTTGTGTGGGTGGTACAATTAGTGCTGCAGGCCCAGTAGCCCTGGGCACACTCAGTGCACTGTACTAGGGACTTAGTAGTAAATCAAATAAGCCAATCATGGAAACACCAATCCATAATAACAATTTACAGAGGGAGCACTTGCACGTTGGCACTGAACATCAATGTCACAGTGCCCAAAGCATCTAGACCAGCAAAAATCGAAGTCCAGCACACAGCAAAAACACAGGAGGCAGAGGTAAAAATACAGAGGGAAACCACACCAAGGATGCCAGGTCTAACACTGTGGTCTAAAGTAATTAAGGAAAAACTGTGGCTTGTCAAACTCTGACCTGAGAAAGACGATGAGAGAAAGAGTAGCATGTCTCACTAGTTGTGCAACAAATTATGTTCCCCATCTATACATGGGTTTCAGTCACATTGACATCAATATCGTATCCTGGGGAAAGTGAAATATTACTTTCAGTAGGTTCTGTACCAACAAGACAGGTGGGCATACATTTCACTCAACTGTAGTTAGGAACAACAGACATGAAAATTTGATTATTTTTTAACCTTTTGTATTCATAACAGATTGTTAAATTCATATCAGAGTGCTGCAGGAGATATCTTTTTTTTTATAAGGGGTAACCACTATTGCAGTCTGTCAGGCTCTTGCAATAAAGACATCATTAAAAATGTATACATAAACACACACAGAAAGAGGGATTTAGGGTTACCCCTCTGTAGCCATTGCAGTGCTTTAGTGCCATTCATATTTTGTTCCACCTACTACAGATTTAGCAAGGGGCTATTGGACTGTGAATGACAGGACTTTGTATGCTGATCACATGCACATTTCTGCCTGAGAATTATTGCACTTGACTCATTTTATATGCAGGCAACAGCTTCTAAAGCGGGTGGCCATCTTGGAATGATATTATGCATAGCAGATCATTATTTGCCCTTTTCATGATGTCTGCCAATTACAGCAAAAGGAACAAATGATTGACAGAATGCTGACCAATCCAAACCTTCACCCCCAGTCACAAACATCTGGGTTTAATCCATTGTTCTTTAGCTTAGCACACAACCCCAGTTTGGACCCAGCCATATGCAAATCAGTCTTGGCCCTGCCCCTTATGGGAACAGTCCAGCACAAACTGCCAAGCCAGGTTCTCCTTGGACCATAAACAAGCATCCTAGGACTGGTTTCAGGGCATTACCCTTCATCAGCCAGGCTAGCTATAATCCAGTGGCGCAGTGAGCATGGGACCCACGTCTGGACATACCCTTCCCACTTAGGTCAACAAAAGAAAAAGATACAAATAATGGACAGAATATTGAACAATGTAAGCATTCACCCTGACTCACAAAGATCTGGGATTAATCCCTCGTTCTTTTGCTCACCATGCCACCCCAGTTTGGACCCAGCCATATGCAAAACAGTTTTGACACTGCCCCTCATTGGAAAATTCCAGCCCGAACTGCCAAGCCAGGTCCTCCTTGGACCGGAAACAAGCATCCTAAGTCTGGTTTCAAGTTATCACCCCTCATCAGCCGGGCTAACTTAAATCCAGTGGCACGGTGACCAAGGGACCCTCGTTTGAGCATACCCTTCCCACTTAGGGCAACAAAAGCAAAAGGAACAAATGATGGACGGAATGCTGAACAATGCAAACATTCACCCCCAGTCACAAAGATATGCATTTAATACATTGTTCTTTTGCTCCCCATGCCACCCCAGTTTGGACCCAGCCATATGCAAATCATTTACCCTGCCCATCATGACAGCCATCTTGGAAAGCTGCATCTAAACATGTCACCATCAGGGAACAGTAAAGCAATATTACACTATGCATGATATCATTCCAAGATCATAGCTTAAATTAGCCTAAATAAGGTGGTCACCTCGGAAAGGTATTAAACGTAGCATATAATCATTATACCATTCTAAGATGTACCGCATTTACATTACATTCTAAAACAGAACAAAGTGGATGCCTGGTATAAGGTTTGATTCTTTTGTCTCTCCTCCCTTAGCTTCTGCCAATTGACGGATATCAATTCTCCTTCTCACACTAGTAGTTTTGCAAAATAAATCTTCCTTCTTCCTACTTTCACAAGGTATGTATTGTACCGTGTTGGATTGGCCCTTTATGCAGAGTCATCATCAAACCTTTTTGCCTTCACCCTCCTGTTTTCTGAACCCGTTTTGTTGGCTTTTAGGACTCTACACACTTCATCACTGCTAACCAGTGTTAAAGTGTTTGAGCTCTCTTCTTTAATTATGGTAAAATTGTCTTACACCCAATTGACACATTTAATTTACTTGTAAGTCCATGCTAAAGTGATACTACATGTACCCAGGGCTTGCAAATTAAACGCTATTAGTGAGCCTGGTGCAAAAACAACAGTTGATGGACAGAATGCATAACAATGTCATAAATTCACCCCAGTACAGAGATCTGGGTCTAAATCCATCTTTTTTTGCTCACCATGCCATTCCAGTTTGAACCTAGCCATACGCAAATCAGTCTTGACCCTGTGCCCCATGGGAATAGTCCAGCCCGAACTGCCAAGCCAGGTCCTCCCTGGACTGGAAGCAAGCATCCTAAGACTGGTTTCGGGCTTTCAGCCCTTATCAGCCAGGATAGCTTGATTCTAGTGAAATGGAGAGCACGGTACTCACGTCTGAGCATGACGGGGTGACAAATGCAAAAACAACAGTTGATGGACAGATTGTAGAACAATGTCATACATTCACCCCATTACAGAGATCTGGGCCTAAATCCATCGTTTTTTTGCTCACCATGCCATTCCAGTTTGAACCTAGCCATATGCAAATCAATCTTGGCCCTGTGCCCCATGTGAACAGTCCAGCCCGAACTGCCAAGTCAGGTCCTCCCTGGACTGGAAACGGGCATCCTAGGACCGGTGTCAGGCTTTCAGCCCTCACCAGCCAGGATAGCTCGATTCCAGTGACATGGAGAGCACGGGACTCACGTCTGAGAATACGCCTCCCGCTCGGGGTAACAAAAGCAAAAACAACAGACAATGGACAGAATGCAGAACAATGTCATACATTCACCCCAGTACAGAGATCTGGGCATAAATCTACCATTTTTTGCTCACCATGCCATTCCAGTTTGAACCTAGCCATATTGGCTTACACCCAATTGGAACATTTAATTTACTTGTAAGTCCATGCTAAAGTGACACTACATGTACCCAGGGCTTGCAAATTAAACGCTACTAGTGAGCCTGGCGCAAAAACAACAGTTGATGGACAGAATGCATAACAATTTCATACATTCACCCCAGTACAGAGATCTGGGCCTAAATCCACTGTTTTTTTGGTCACCATGCCATTCCAGTTTGAACCTAGCCATATGCAAATCCGTCTTGACCCTGTGCCCCATGTGAACAGTCCAGCCCGAACTGCCAAGCCAGGTCCTCCCTGGACTGGAATCTAGCATCCTAGGGCCAGTTTCGGGGTGTCAGCACTCATCAGCCTGGTTAGCTTGATTCCAGTGATATGGAGAGCACGGGACTCACGTCTGAGCATACCCATCACACTCGAGTTGACAAATGCAAAACAAGAGTTGATGGACAGAATGCAGAACAATGTCATATATTCACCTCAGTACTGAGATCTGGGCCTAAATCCATCGTTTTTGTTGCTCACCATGCCATTCCAGTTTGAACCTAGCCATATGTAAATCATCCTTGACCCTGTGCCCCATGGGAACAGTCCAGCACGAACTGCCAAGCCAGGTCCTCCCTGGACTGGAAACGAGCATCCTAGGACCAGTTTCGGCCCTCACCAGCCAGGATAGCTTGATTCCAGTGACCTAGTGACATGGAGAGCACGGGACTCACGTCTGAGAATACCCCTCCCGCTCGGGGTAACAAATGCAAAAACAACAGACGATGCACAGAATGCAGAGCAATGTCATACATTCACCCCGGTACAGAGATCTGGGCCTAAATCTACCGTTCTTTTGCTCACCATGCCATTCCAGTTTGAACCTAGCCATATGCAAATCAGTCTTGACCCTGTGCCCCATGGGAACAGTCCAGCCCGAACTGCCAAGCCAGATCCTCCCTGGACTGGAAACAAGCATCCTAGGACCAGTTTCGAGCTTTCAGCCCTCATCAGCCTGGTTAGCTTGATTCCAGTGATATGGAGAGCACAGGACTCAAGTCTGAGCATACCCATACCACTCGGGGTGACAAATGCAAAAACAACAGTTGATGGACAGAATGCAGAACAATGTCATATATTCACCTCAGTACTGAGATCTGGGCCTAAATCCATCATTTCTGTTGCTCACCATGCTATTCCAGTTTGAACCTAGCCATATGTAAATCATCCTTGACCCTGTGCCCCATGGGAACAGCCCAGCACGAACTGCCAAGGCAGGTCCTCCCTGGACTGGAAACTAGCATCCTAGGACCAGTTTCGGGGTGTCAGCCCTCATCAGCCTGGTTAGCTTGATTCCAGTTATATGGAGAGCACGGGACTCACGACTGAGCATACCCATCCCACTCGGGGTGACAAATGCAAAAACAACAGTTGATGGACAGAATGCAGAACAATGTCATATATTCACCTCAGTACTGAGATCTGGGCCTAAATCCATCATTTCTGTTGCTCACCATGCTATTCCAGTTTGAACCTAGCCATATGTAAATCATCCTTGACCCTGTGCCCCATGGGAACAGCCCAGCACGAACTGCCAAGGCAGGTCCTCCCTGGACTGGAAACTAGCATCCTAGGACCAGTTTCGGGGTGTCAGCCCTCATCAGCCTGGTTAGCTTGATTCCAGTTATATGGAGAGCACGGGACTCACGACTGAGCATACCCATCCCACTCGGGGTGACAAATGCAAAATCACCACCCCCTTTTGTACAGCTTTTGGCCGCCATAAGTGTGGCAGGGTATGCTCAGACGTGAGTCCCTTGCTCACTTTGCCACTGGATTCAAGCAAGCCGGGCTGAAGACGGCTGGAATGCCAGAAACCGGTCCTCGGAGGCTTGTTTCCGGTCCAGGGAAGACATGGCTTGGCAGTTCGGGCTGGACTGTTCCCATGAGGCACAGGTTCAGACTGATTTGCATATAGCCATGTCTGAACTGGGGTGGCAGAGTGGGCTAAAGAACGGTGATGGATTCAACCCAGATCTTTTTACTGGGTGTGAGTGTTTGATTGATTCAGATACTCCGTCCATCACCACCCCCTTTTGTACCGCTTTTGGCCGCCATAAGTGTGGCAGGATATGCTCAGACGTGAGTCCCTTGCTCACTTTGCCACTGGATTCAAGCAAGCCGGGCTGAAGACGGCTGGAGTGCCAGAAACCGGTCCTCGGAGGCTTGTTTCCGGTCCAGGGAAGACATGGCTTGGCAGTTCGGGCTGGACTGTTCCCATGAGGCACAGGGTCAGACTGATTTGCATATGGCCATGTCTGAACTGGGGTGGCAGAGTGGGCTAAAGAACGGTGATGGATTCAACCCAGATCTTTTGACTGGGTGTGAGTGTTTGATTGATTCAGATGCTCCGTCCATCACCATCCCCTTTTGTACCGCTTTTGGCCGCCATAAGTGTGGCAGGGTATGCTCAGACGTGAGTCCCTTGCTCACTTTGCCACTGGATTCAAGCAAGCCGGGCTGAAGACGGCTGGAATGCCAGAAACCGGTCCTCGGAGGCTTGTTTCCGGTCCAGGGAAGACATGGCTTGGCAGTTCGGGCTGGACTGTTCCCATGAGGCACAGGGTCAGACTGATTTGCATATAGCCATGTCTGAACTGGGGTGGCAAAGTGGGCTAAAGAACGGTGATGGATTCAACCCAGATCTTTTGACTGGGTGTGAGTGTTTGATTGATTCAGATGCTCCGTCCATCACCACCCCCTTTTGTACCGCTTTTGGCCGCCATAAGTGTGGCAGGGTATGCTCAGACGTGAGTCCCTTGCTCACTTTGCCACTGGATTCAAGCAAGCCGGGCTGAAGACGGCTGGAATGCCAGAAACCGGTCCTCGGAGGCTTGTTTCCGGTCCAGAGAAGACATGGCTTGGCAGTTCTGGCTGAACTGTTCCCATGAGGCACAGGGTCAGATTGATTTGCATATAGCCATGTCTGAACTGGGGTGGCAGAGTGGGCTAAAGAACGGTGATGGATTGAACCCAGATCTCTTGACTGGATGTGAGTGTTTGATTGATTCAGATGCTCCGTCCATCACCACCCCCATTTGTACCGCTTTTGGCCGCCATAAGTGTGGCAGGGTATGCTCAGACGTGAGTCCCTTGCTCACTTTGCCACTGGATTCAAGCAAGCCGGGCTGAAGACGGCTGGAATGCCAGAAACCGGTTCTCGGAGGCTTGTTTCCGGTCCAGGGAAGACATGGCTTGGGAGTTCGGGCTGGACTGTTCCCATGAGGCACAGGGTCAGACTGATTTGAATATAGCCATGTCTGAACTGGGGTGGCAGAGTGGGCTAAAGAACGGTGATGGATTCAACTCAGATCTTTTGACTGGGTGTGAGTGTTTGATTGATTCAGATGCTGCGTCCATCACCACCCCCTTTTGTACCGCTATACATCTCCAACGGCGCGCGTCCATATAGGTGCGTTCACGACAGAACCCTTCAATATTGGACGTGGCACTAGATAGGGTTGCCCCCTCTCTCCCCTCCTTTACGCCTTGGTCGCGGAGCCCCTTGCGTGTGCTCTACGTGAGTACCACGGGCACCGCGGTATCCGTTTTCCCGGGTACAATTTGATAGTGTCCACGTATGCTGACGACACATTGCTCTACGTGCGAGACCCGGAGACTAACTTCTCGTGAGTGCTGAGAGAAGTGGTCTTGTTTGGATCGCTCTCTGGGATTAGCGTGAACTGGAACAAAACTGTTATGTTCCCACTCACCGCAGCCACGAGAAGGGTGGAATCGGACTACCCTATACAATGTGTTAGGGTTCGAGGGAGAAGGAGACCTTGAGCTGTGATTAGAGGCGGATTCACTGAATCAAGCATACTTTTCACCTACTCCCTGTGAGACGAACACTCATGACCAGGAGAATGCACTTTACACACACTCCCTTATTCCTCTAAAGGGACGCCGAGCACGTTGTCTGACGCTTGGCTTACTGATCGTGACCACGCCCCCCCCTTGTTACTTCCGTGTTGCTCCTTGTCCCGGCGAAGCAAGTTCTGTGGTGTCCTGCTGAAGGCTTCGTGGATGTTTGGGTTCCTGTCCCCTCTCTTCGGCTGTTAGCGGTATTTGTTCGTGACAGCATTTCCCCCCCTTACTTGTTTGGCTGTATATTTTCCTTTATTCCCGTTCTTGTGGGTACTCGGGCATTCCCCCTATTTACGAGTACTGTTCCTTGTGGGTTGAAGTTAAGCTCACTGCCTTCGTTTTTCCTTTCTTTATGCCCACTGGAGGGAGTTGCTGTTCCGCTCTACTTCCCTATTGGAGCCGGACAGCACACCTCGACGAGTGTGTCTCTGCTCCGTCCTGCTGTCGCCCCTCCCAGGGCCGGGCAGACACCTCAGATCCCGTCTTTGTCAGGAAGGGAGTCGCTGTTCCGTTCCACCATTACCTAGGGGAACCGGACGACACACCTTCATGAGCGTGTCTCTGCTCCGCCACGCATTCCCTCGCTGGCCGGTCGGAACACCTCATCCCCTTCATGTGTTGTAGTTGTTTCTATTTTCTTTACCCCGTGTCTACTGCTTGATTGGTGCTTGAGTGAGTGTGTAGGTCTATGCTTTCAGACCCCTGGTGTTCTATTTCATATCTTATGTCCAGCCATTACCCAGGAAGGTCTTGAATGTGCTACAGGACCTCCACTTTAAGGAACACAGTACAACGCATTCTGGTGAGTGTGGGAGTACCTGTAATCACAGCTCAATGTGTAGAGTGTTGGTAACCTTGCATGAATATTAAGGGTACTTATTGTTCTTCCCTTTTAGCATCAGCGCTCTGGCAACCATTCTACAAGACCTCAATCCTCATCCTATGGGGAGGGTGGTGGACACCCCTTTGGTTTCATTCCCCCATACTTTTAGAGAGCAGCATCTCTGAGCGAGTTGTTAAGTTCTCCTCAGAGTGTTGCTTTTCGGAAGTGGAGGGACTCATCTTCGCTCCTGTGGATTCGGCCTTGTTCCTGACACAATGGACCAATGACTCGGTCAGATATCTGGGCCTACGGCTTCACACGGACGCGGAGGTGGTCATACGAGAAAACTATGGCGTAGCTATCTCCAAGCTTGAAGATGATGTAGAAAAATGGATTAAACTTCCTCTCTCAGTGATGGGTCGCATATCACTGCTGAAAATGATCGTACTCCCCTGTTTCCTGTTTTTATTTAGCAATATCCCCATGGTATTGTCTAGTGCATTTTTTAGACAGTTGCACTCTTTGGTGTTGCGACTGGTTTGGGCTGGTAAGCAACCCAGAGTGGCGTGGAATATCCTTATACGTCCCTATGAAGACAGGGGCCTACAGGCCCTTGATCTGGAATTATATTATCGCGCCGCTCAGGGCGCTCACGCGTATGGATGGATGCACGGTCCTGCCAACGCTCCTCATATACTCATCGAGAGAATAGTGGCTGACCCTACTCCGTTGCCGGCACTTATGGCTCAGCCCAGAGATCGACGTACGGGATTATTAGACTCGTTGAATGCTGTAACACACGCCTGGCACTATCTTAAGGATGCACAGGCTTGCCCGCTGCTGTATGCACCGGGGGCCAGACTGGAGTGGTGCTCGTAGCTGTGACAATGCAGAGATAGGGGTGTCCTGTCATCACTTGCAAAATTAAACTTAACTACCATGGGAGATCTGTTTATCAATGGCACGGCTCGCACGTGGGAAGAAGTGGATACGGGAGACGGACCAAGCGCTCCGCCACTGGCTCGATTCCAGTTCCACCGGGTGAGACTAGCGCTCAGGGCCTCATTAGGGGAGGAAATGGAAGAGCCTCCAACGATACTGGCATACGAACATGTAGTCACGGCTAAGTCTCCAGCTCATTTAATATCGCGACTATATCGTGACAGGGGGAGAAAACAACGCATTATGCAAAACCCAGATTAGCATGGCAGACAGATATGGAGACTGATCTTCCAGAGGAAAATGGAGATATTGTTGCACTAACGTTAAAAGAGTATCCCTTAAAGGCCGACATCGGCTGTTGCATTTTAAATTTCTTAATAGGGTGTACTACTCCCCCGATGGTATTTTCCAATATGGACTGCGCGATGCTCCCAACTGTGAACTGTGCTCAGAGCAAACTGTAGATTTTTTACACCTCGCCTGGCTGTGTCCGGAGATTGCAGATTTTTGGCACGCGGTCTACGCTGAGGTGAATAGGGTCACTGATTTATTGCTGTCCCCCTCACCGCTGCTTGCCTTGCTGGGTTACTCTAAAGATGTTGCGCCCGAATTTCGCAGACTGATGGATATAGATTTCCTTGTGGCCAAGCGCTGCGTAGCGATCACCTGGATGAAAGGGCCTACCCCGACACTGGCCAGATGGTCTAGGGACATGCTGTATTGTTGTACACAAACGGGATTGACAGTGAGTTATTACCCCCTCGTAATCCTGTTGCCTCCTGGGAACAGTCCAGCCCGTTCACTTGGCCACTGGATTCAAGATAGCCTGGCTGATGAGGATTATGAATCCGAAACCGGTCCCAGGATGCTTGTTTTCAGTCCAGGGAGGACATGGCTTGGCAGTTCGGGCTGGTCTGTTCCCATGAGGCATAGGGTCAGACTGATTTGCATATAGCCATGTCTGAACTGGGTGGCTGAGTGAACTAAAGAATGGTGATGGATTAAACCCAGATCAGTTGACTGGGGGTGAGTGTTTGATTTGTTCAAACGCTCCGTCCATCATCCCCTTTTGTATCGCTCTGCAAGACCTCTAGCACACCGCCAGAGGTCGACCTTCCGTGCAAGCTTCTTATCACCAAAAGAACTCACACCCACTCGTCCAGTTCCTCTGCAGGACCTCCTGCACACCACCAGAGGTACACCTCCCGTGCAAGCTCCTTATCACCAAAAGAACTCACACCTACTCCTCTAGTGCAACACACCACTCATCCACACGCACCCTCCAGACTGGTGAGACAGTTCCTCACTGCCCCTGACTCTCAACCTGTACCCCTTTTACTGAGCACCAGGCACCATAATCTGGGAACTGGGAATGGGACTTCACGCACTGGACACACTTTTGCTGCCACCACTGGTTCCCACCATACTGGGGAATCCAGACACACACACTACACTCAGGTGATAACCACTTCCTGAGCTAGCCATTTCTCCACCACACTCCCTCTCTCCCATCAACCCACACCTCTGGGGACAGGAACAGGGATTGGGCACTGGACCCAGCAAGGGACTATCTATCTATGGGAACCTCCCCACCGACTGGCGTCCCACCCTGTAATTTTCTCTCTTCTGCCACTAAACATAAAAGCGCAGGAACACTATTTAAAAGTGACACTCTTGAGGAGAAAACAAAATCAAAAACAATAATCCCCAGCATGTGACACAAGTCCTAATCCTCACCGCTGATCACCAAAATTAGAAATGGGATTTCTGGTTGGCTAAGGCTTGCGCCAAAGCCAGGCAGAAACCACCACTCTAGTCAGGACAAGGGAGTTACACACCAAAGATAACCCCTGCTCACCCCCTTGGTAGCTTGGCACGAGCAGTCAGGCTTATCCCAGAGGCAATGTGTAAAGCATTTGCGCACGCACACAGCAACAACATCCCAGGCACACCACAAAAGGAACTCCACACAAGGTTATATAAAAAATAGCCTTTGTATTCTCATAACACATTAGAATAGTAAACACCTAACATACACTGTGCCAACTGGCAACGGCAATATTCACAAGGGAATATTTACACATAACAGGGCCACGTGGGTCACTGTCAGGATCAGCAATTAGCAGAAATTGGTAAAAGTAAAATAGATCATAAACATACAACCTGTAACCACTGGTAATCACTGTACTCCAACTCAACCTGTAATATAACCTACATTATGCACAGTCACATCACTAGTCTAAACACATTAGACCCTACCTCCTAAGTATAGCTCACATTAGGGGTGTACCTCACACAGTGAAACATAATCTCACTAGCTTAACCACATGAAATGCGTAATAACCTCATAATCCTAAACCATATGTAGAGGTATCAAAATAGGGTGCGTAAAACATACTAAATGCATTACATTTCCTAGCACCATAATCACATGAGCACATAAATCACATTAGTACCTTGCGCCCTACACATCTACCAGTCCCCCTGGCCAACTGGCCATCTCCAGAGGGGCTCAAATGCCCTGTGTCCGGAATGTCAGGGCGCGCTGCCAAGGCAGCGCCAGTCAGGGGTGCGTCATCTGAGCAAGCCTAAACGTTGCAGCTGCCCACTACTTGCTGGGCAGCTGAGAACCATCACAGGGGGGCCTAACCGCGCAGCTGGCATTAAGTGATGCGCAGTTGTGGAAGGCCTGGCACCTCTGGGCCACATCTGTCCCTCTCACGGACTCTCTGAAGGATTGCGCCTAAACGGTGCAGCTGCCCACTACTTGCTGGGCAGCTGTAGGAGGTAAACTGCAGCAGGGGGCTCTCAGTAGCCCTTTAAACAGACTGCGTCAAACGTTGGAGCCCTCTAGGCTCTAGACATCCTGTCCCCTGGAGCACATGGGCTCCTAGAACAACTCTGCACCACTATGGAAAAAGAACTTGCCCCCAAGCACTGTGGAGTGCACTCGTGCCCTTAAATAAATAATCACATGGTGGGCCCACACGGGGGCCTTAAAATAAGGGTCAATGCGTGGGAGCCATCTAGGCTCTAAAATAATCAGACCCCCTCGGGGCACACTGGCTCCGGAATCAATTCAGCGCTGCTAAAAAGAAAAATAACTTCTCCCCATCGCTGGAGCAGCCCCACTGTCAAGCGGGGGCTGCTCGGGTAACGAAAGAACCTAGCGCGGCGCCTCACTCTGGCACTCTCCCCCTCCCCTCTGACCGTCTGAACTCACCGGCTCTCTGGGGCAGACACGGAGGTTCCTCCTGGTCTCCGCTTCACCCGGTCCCTCTTCTGGGACCGGGACTTCACCGTGGAGCCTGAGGGCTCCAGCACTCCTCTCTTCTGCGTGGGTGGGGGACTCGGCCCGGGGAGCTCTCGATGCTCAGGTCGGGCTCCTCCCTCGTGTCCTCCCAACGCGGGGCTCTCTCTCCATCACGAGAGCACCAATGACCGGCCTCACCTCCTCACCCATGCCCCCTCCTGGGGCCCGGAACTTGCTACTGGCACGCGAGGAGGCGGGGTGGACTCCCGTCCTCCTCATGACACAGCTGATTTTCCCCTCCTGCAGCAGGCGCCACTTCCGATTCTGTCCAGCGGCCCGCCCACAACCAGGCAGGCCGCGGACGGCGGCGGCAATCTTAGCACTCGGGGGAAATGAGGGGTAGGCTCCCTCTGTGTTAATACTGTACAGCGGGTGGGCACCCGCTCGTAAACACCGAAATAAGCGGGTGGGCGCCCGTTAATAAATTAAATAAAATCGGGCAGCTGCAATCGCGGGGTGGGCACCCGCTAATCCCTGCAATCGGGGGAATCCCTGTGCAGGGGATTGCCTCAGGGCTGCCAAGCTCCAGGACTCCTCTGGGAGCCAAATCTCAGCGCTCTTAGGGCGCAAAAGGGCAGCATCTTGTTTGGGCAAAGGAAAAAGCAAGGCAAAGGGTCCAAAAGGTCCTGGAGCATCAAGGATGGAGCAAACAGCTCCCAGCAAAGAAAAATACTTCGGCATCCAGGGGCAGGGCAGGGCCCAGGGAGGCAGGCCCTCCCCTGGACCCCAGCAGCAGCATGCCCCTGGTTGTTTCAAGTCAAGAACAAGAACATTTTACATGGGGTCACAGCCCCCTTTTATACACACATTCCCTTTGTTTAAAAGGGTGCAGGCAATGGGGGAACCAGCTACAACTGGTTTAGGGGAACTCCTGAGCACTTTGTTTTCTTCAGCCCCTCTCTCCCTTTCACTGGACAGGCTACGGACATCAGACGCTCCACAGGGGGTGGAGCCAGCATTGTGGAGGGAAGGCACAGCCCTATTCAGGTCCCAGTTGCAACTCCTCCCTCCCATCTACATGCAGATCTCTCCATTCACCACCGGGCAGACTCATCCTGACTCCTGGAGCCAAGCGCACCAGCCAGCTCCTGTCAATCACAAGCCAGACAGTCAATTCACATTCACTGCACATAGAAATGCCAACTTCTAGAAGTGGCACTTCTACACTAGACACATTAAATCTGCGCACACCGTCGCACAGCATTTAATCTCACGTGTTCGCACATACCAAACTCGCCCCTGCACTTCCCACACATCTGGAACTACCATGGACACACATATCCCCATGCATTCCTATGGGAGGGCAGGCCACTCTCACGACACATACACAGAGAGCACACGCACTTTACACTGGACCACAGTAAAAAAGTGTGCAGAGGCCTAAAATCACCAACACCAGGTTACAGAAACAGTCTAGGAAAATGCTAAAAGTTTCGGGGTGAACCTGTCAAAAGGGCCAAGTCCAACAACACCCCACTGTTTGGTCAATGGATCAGCTAGTAAAAGTTAATTAATGACTGACTGACTGACTGAATTATTTATTAAGCGCACTAATGCCGAGGCGTCTTGGCGCTATATGAGGATTTGAGATGAGCATTATCAGTCTAAGGTTTAGTAAAAAGCCAGGTTTTTAAGGCCTTTCTAAACACAAGCTTATTTGTTTCCAATCGTTTATCAGTAGGCAAAGAATTCCAGAGTCTTCCCGCCTAAAAGTAAAGCGCCTTGCCCCCCCATCGGGCTTTTTTTATCCTGGGTACACAGATCAAGCCCAAGCTACCAGATCTTAGTGAGTGGGAAGGTACGTAGCGGGGAAAAAACAATTTAATTTCTACAGCACCTCCTCTGTTTACAGCTTTATGCGCTAGGCACAAGGCCTTGAACTGCACCCTTCATCGGATGGGGAGCCAGTGTAATTGCCTCATGCCGTTGGACGTTGGGTGGTGTTTCGGGAGATCTAGCAGCATTCTTACCGAAGCATTCTGCAGTGACTGGAGTTTGGAGAGATGTCTTTCTCCAATTCCCATATACATTGCGTTACAATAATCAATGCGTCATAAGACCAGGGCTCCCACTACTGTCTTCCTTAGTATGAAAGGTATATAAGGTAGTATTTTTCGGATGACCTTCATCGTAAAGAAACAGGACAAGGTGACTTGATTGACTTGAGAAGTGAGTGTTAGGTCTTTGTCAATCATAAAGCCTAAGTTCTTAACTTTTAAAGCCGGAACGGGGCAGATGCCAGCTTTGGGTGGCTCCATAATTGATTCCATATGGAGGGTTTTGGCCAAATTCTATCACCTCCGTTTTCTCAGTGTTAAGCTTTAGAAAATTCTTATTCATCCAGCTCTTAACACTCAGGAGGCAGTTTCTGAAACACTCAGCTGTGAATTCTACACTTAGGTATGTGACACCACTAACTGGGTTTCGTCTGCATATGACACCAGTTGTAGGCCATGATGTTTTATTAATTTTGCCAATGGTGTCACATACAGATTAAATAGAGTGGGAGATAGTGCCGATCCATGGGGAACTCCACAAGGGAGAAGAAATTCTCTCGACTGGATACCATCCCAGTAGATTTGTTGTATTCTTGAGTCCAGAAAGTACCCAAGTAGGTTTAGGGCAGTATCTCTTATGCCTACAACTTTGAGTCGTTCCAGTAGGACCCCATGGTTGACGGTGTCAAAAGCTGCTGTTAGATCGAGTAGTATTACGACAGCTCTTCCACCTTAATCCATGGTACTACGGATTTCCTCAGTTGCTATTATTAGAGCAGATTCCGTTGAATGACGTGATCTAAAGCCATGTTGTGTGGAGTCCAGGATATTATTTTGATCTACAAACTCCATCAACTCCTGGTTCATTGCTTTCTCTAATATCTTAGATGGCAACGGAAGGCAGGATATGGGGCGATAATGTTTTGTATCCAGAGAGTCCAGTGATTCTTTTTTCAAGATAGGTCTTATACAGGCCTTCTTCCACTTTTGAGGAAAGACTCCAGATCTTTTACTTTCATTGAGAAGAGGAGTCAGAAAAGTACTTATGATTTCGGTGACGTGATGAAGTATATAGGGAGGGCATGGATCTAAAGGTGAACCGGATTTAGGGGCCGATTATGATGGCGGACGGACCTGAGTCCGTCCGCCAGCATAGAGTAGGAGGGACCGTCCGCAGGGGCAGTGGCGGTCCCTCCGTGAAGATTAGGATGTGACCGCCAGGGTGGCGGTCACATCCTCTATCTCTAACATTGCGGCGGGTGCAGCTTCAAGCTGCACCCGCCGCAATGTTAAAAAAGCATACATTGCATTTGTATGCAGAAAGCGGCAGGCACCGCGCGGTACCTGCCGATTTCTGCATACAAATGCAGGGGGGTACCGTAGGTACCCCCCATGTGCACCTCCCACCCCCCCCCTTCACCTAGGGGGCCCGCAACGGGCCCCCGCAGTGAAGTTCCACATGCTTTTCCACGGCGGAAAACCCGCCGCGGAAAAGCATCTTTCAAAGCCCTTCCTAATATGGTGGACGGTGTCTGAGAGACACCGCCACCATATTAGAGCTTTTCCGCCGCGGTTGTAAGCCAACCGCGGCGGAAAAGCTGCGGACGGAAACCAGGACCCACCAGCCATCCTAATGTGGCGGTGGGACTTTGGTGGGTCCGCTGCGGTTTTTACGCATCCTCTGGGCCGGCGGTGGCTTCCGCCGGCCCGGAGGATGCGGAAAAACCGCAATCATAATAGGCCCCAAAGTTTGGGTCAGCAAATTAGCGACCGAAGTTTCATTAAGAAAGGAGAATTGAGATAAAGTATTCACGATTGAAGGAGTCTCAGTTGATTCCCCGTTATTATTCTCCATATTTGCCGGCAAATTTTGGAGGTCATTATAGACAGTTTCAATTTTTTGTTGGAAGAACAGAACAAGGTTGTTCACGATTTTTTTTTTTCACAACTGTTAGGTTGTTCACGAAATTTTGATCTGGAACAAACACTGTGTCTCGAGGACACTTAGCTAAAGTCGCTACAGTTTTAAATAGCTCTTTAGCGGAATGTGTGGCCTCTTGAATTTTATTAGTGAAATAGGTCCTTTTGGCTTGTTTTATTTCTACTTTATTATCCTCCAGAGCTTTATTATATTCCTTACGGTGCTGTGCACTATAGTCGGATCTCCAGATCCGCTCCTGGCGCCGACACTTAATTTTAAAAGATTTAGTCTCCGCTGTATACCATGGTGAGGTGACTAATTGTCTCCTTGGTTGCTTAGTTTCCTCAGGAGCCAACTGGTTGATTGAAGGGCTAATCCATATGTCAAGTTTATTCGCCCCACCATCACTATCTTCTATAATAGGGATATTATTGGACAGAATGGTAGTTAATTCATCTTTCTGAATTTGTTTCCAGGGACGGATTTTCACTGGTATGGGACAATCCCTTCGGCAATTAGTAGATAGATTAGTATTTATTTTAAAATGAATTACTGCATGATCTGACCAGGGAATGGTCAGTACATCTTCTATTTCAATGCAACCGTTGCTAGTAAAAATGCCATCCAACGTATGTCCGGCTTGGTGGGTAGATTTGGATACAATCTGTTTCATCCCATAGATTAGCATGTTATCAATTAATATAGCAGCATCAGAATTATTGTTATCATCTAAATGAAAGTTAAAATCACCTAAAACTGTAAAAGTGGCAGTATACAGACATGATTCTAGAAAGGCTTGTAGTGCTTTAGTAAAAGGGGCTCTCGGTCCAGGCAGTCTATAGATCAATAAGCCTGGAAGGAATACTTGGTTGTTATGTTTTATACTAAAGTACATGGCCTCAGTCTCCAGCGAGGAATCAGATCTATAGCTTACTTTAAAATGGGAACGATGTAGCAATGCAATGCCACCCCCCACTGCTCCTTTTCTTTCCACCTGTGCCACTGAGTAACCAGTTGGGGCAATAATGTTCCAATGTGGTCCAGAGGAGGGAGAAGCCCAGGTTTCTGTAAGAAATACCAAATCTGGGCTAGTGTCAGATATTAAGGATTCTAGTACGTATTTATGCTTAGCGATAGACTTAGTGTTTAACAGAATACATTTTATTGAGTTAGTCATTTCGCATCTGGTCGTGTTTGCTGGCTTTCTACCAGTTTGGCTTTTAATTTGGTTTATGGTTTCGTTTATTAAAATAGTTGAGGAAATATTGTTAGTGGAGTCCGAATGGAAAACAGTGGCTGTGACTGGCGTGCCACATGTTATAAATCCACAGCTAGAACAGCATTTAGGATCCATAGAGCAGTGATCAATCAATAGAGTTGGCATTTGGCACTTACCCCTGTTTAATAACAATAATTAGTCTCACGTATAATATTTCCTATTAAAACCTGCAGGGGTTCAAGCGTTGGTCGTGTTCTGGGCGCTGACGGGCGCAGACGGGCTTGCCTTTGGCACGCCAGCAGCGTGCCCGCTGCACGCATCCACTGTGCGGTTGCACCAGCGTGTGTTTTATAGTCTGCCTGGAGACTAGAACGCTGACCCCGATCGTGGCGGGCCCGCTCTTACAGACGGACACCGCAGGGTCAATGTAGCCTGATTACAATGTTAAAACAATATTTAAAAGTTTTACCGAAAGACTGTGCATATTATAAAATTTAGAGCCAAAGTGCAAATTAGCAAATTGTAGCAGCCTAGATGTGGGTCAGGAAACAGCTCGTAATCACGTCTAAAAACACTCCCCCTCCTCACACGCTGCGCGATTGCGCCAGCGTGTGTTTTAAAGTCTGCCAGGAGACTAGAACGCTGACCCTGATCGTGGCGGGCACGCTCTTACAGAGGGGCACCGCAGGGTCAATGCAGCCTGATTACAATGTTAAAACAATATTTAAAAGTTTTGCCGAAAGACTGTGCAAGTTATAAAATTTAGAGCCAAAGTGCAAATTAGCAAATTATAGCAGTCTAGATGTGGGTCAGGAAACAGCTCGTAATTACGTCTAAAAACACCCCCCCCTCCTCACATCCAATGGACAACTAGACCAGCTTAATTCTCCATTTATTCAATTGTATTAAATATTTCAACCTCTCCTAGCATGACCTTATTTATTAAACCTTTATTTCAAATTCGATTAAACATTTTATTAATTCACCTAACGAAAGAGATATTTAGACTCAAACAGTTTACATTTATTAGCAGAATAGTTCAGAAAAATAAGTCAAGGACATATTACCAATCTTCTCGGAAATGAAAATCAGGGTTAAAGCAGAAGAGTTCCCAAAAACAGCCTCTCTATTCTGTCTCGATGTTCACCTCCCATCAAGGTTCCGTCCCCATCAAAAAGTTAAAGTCAGGAAAAATGTCAAAGTCTTTCTACCAAGGAAAAAATCGGTCAGTCCGACAGCATGTCGTGGTGCGAAAAGTAATTCAAAAGCACACTCCTTTTCTCTCTTCCAAACGACCTCTTGTATACCCTCTTTCTCTAACTTTCTAACTAAAATTTTAAACTTTTAGGGTTCGCATTCAATTCTCATTGGTCCATTCAAGGGGTGGATGAGGATAACCTCATTTCCTCATTGTCCATATTTTCGCCTAGTCATTGCTCCATACACAATAAGGTTCCGATTGTTCGTTATTACATTCTTTCACCCATGTTCTTTAACTTGTCACTAGGTACATCTTAATTTGGCACCATTCTGCTTTTCAGGCCACGCTGACCTTGACACCAGCCGCACAGGCACAGGCTGCTTGCACATCTCTCGAGCACAATCGCGCATGCGTAGAAAGACATTCACTTGGAGCCTTGCAAACCCTGCATGTTTTACTAGGCCGCATGGGCCATAACGGGAACTATTATAGAAAAAAACACAATTAAACGTTAGATTTTGAAGTAAAACCCTTCAGTTTACCTCCCCCATTCTATGTTCACCCTGTTAGTGGTTACCTAGCTTTCAAGCCACAATTATGCATTGTTTTCTTACCATCCTCCATCATTTCTGCCACAATTATACATTTAGGAAGCATACATGCATAGCTTTTCATTAGATTATAGCATTTCTGCACTATATTAGTAAGACAATTTCACATAATTAATGGATTACGGTTTGCAACACAAGCATTAGTATCCCACGTGTATTTGTGTGTGTGCTTTCTATTCTACGTTGGTTAATTTCAAAACCACACGATTAATACATATTACAGTAATGGGAAGGCGACTTCACGAGGGGTATACAAAACTTTTTGTTTTCACCCTCGCTCCATCACATACACTTGAAAAACAAATACATAAAAAAGAAAAGCCATCACAATGAAAACCTCATCACTTGACAAGTCAGACTTATTGACTTTGCAAATGTTTGTTAGACTGTTAAATTGAATTTGCTTCTTAATACAGTTGTATCGCTGCTTATAATGTAATAAGCATTATTTCCTCAGGTCCTCGTTGACAAAAGTGTTGTGCTTATTTACCCTTCATGAATGTGACTTGTGACCTTTTTTGTCTTACCAGTGAAAGAGAGGCTCAATGAGAACCAATCTTGATGCAGGAAAGATGAGAGACACCAAACTATGAAATATTGGCATCTGAGGTGCTTTATCATACATTAATTCCATAAAAGCTAACAGTGAAATGCTAAAGGTGAGGGAAACAGAATTGCGAAGCAGGGATGGATGGCGTTAGAATCAGCAAACAACACCACTCATAAATGCTAACTGCCTCCCAAGCTACACTCAATATTGAAAGACTTGAGCTCTCCTTATGCAGACTCTTCTTACTGCTGCATGAACCAGCTAAGTGCTGGTGTAAAGGCCGGGGCTGATGAGTGTTGGCTTATCATTAGCAGATGACCTTGTATTCCTCTCTGTTTACATGGTAATAGCTCTGGGAAGCAGGTAAAAGCTGTCTCTAGACAGACCAAAAAGGGAAAACAAAAGTAATAAGGCTTCAATATCCCAGAAGGGGGATGCTTTCTCTGTCCCTCTGCATATGTTGCTGTTCTATTTAATTATCTTAAATCCTAGAACAGAATGTTTCTTGATTTTCAATAAAACAGAGCGCAAGGTCTGTCTACATTTGGAAGTACATTAATGTTCAATAAATCATTGTGAATCGTTTGTGCTTCTTTAGACATGTGTTTGACCCCCGTGGTCTTCTTTGGTTTGCCCCATAATGCTCGAAAGACCAAGGGGCATATTATCAAGGGGCTTTATCTCCGCTTTTTTGGCTTTAAAAGCCAAGAAAGCGGAGATAAAATTATCTCCCTATTATCAAGCTGTCGCTAACACCAGTTAGCGACAGCTAATAGGAGATAGTGACCATCTTGGGCCCCGCTTTGCATGTCAGTGATATTTATCACTAATGACATGCAAAGTGGGCGTGCCAAGATGTTAGCGACTGAAAACAGTCGCTAACATCGCTATCTCCTATTACCAACTTATGGAGATATTCGCGCTAAGCGAGAATACCTTCAAAAGCTAACACCTGCCCTGAGCAGTTCTTAGCCATGTTAACCAATGGGAGGTGGATAACATGGCTAAGAGCATTTGCTCGATAATGCATGAATATCGCTGACTTTTCAGCGATATTCATGCATTGCGGCCGTTTTTTATCGCATTTGCGATAAACCTTGCTAATAGCAAGGTTTATCTGCGATAAAAATCGCCGATGTGCGGCGATAATTTTTGTCTCTAAACAAGTTAGAGACAAAAATTATCTCTATTGGTTGGTAATATGCCCCCAAGTTCTTTGAGACTTTCGGTCAAATGTTAGTCAGTGTTTTTCACGCTTTTACGTGCCTTATAAAATCGTTCTCAAAGGTCGAATTGGTTCATCCTTGTGGCTAATAACGAGTACATCAAAAGAGAAAGCACCCCCTAGCACTCTGTGCAAGATGGCAGAGACCACGCCGCACATTTCATCTGCAGCATACATAAACTCCGCTAACTTTGGCCTACTTTTCTCTCAGCCTCGTCAAACTACATAACAGGTTCCACAGGTTTATTCTTTCTTGTCCTTCGCCCATTATTAACTAGGTACTTAATGCAGCACGAGGCTGGTTTGCATAACAGCCGGGAGCGTTATTTTCATTCTTTACTGTGAGCTGCTCCACAGCCTCCATTTCACTGAGCTTCTGTACAAACCATGGCTGTCCTGTGTCCCAGGAAGAGCAGCCAAAGCAAGGCAGCCATATTGGGTGGGTTTCCTTTTCTGTTCACACTAGGGGCCTGATCATGATGGTTGTGGGATGGTTAGTAGTGGTGTTGTTACAATCATTGGCAGTTCAACAGGGGCAATGTGTGGTGCAAGCTACAGAGGCCTTCTTACGAGAGCCCTGGCACATATTTTTTTTTTTTTTTTACAAATTTAGCACTGTTATTAGGTTTCATCTACCAGAGAGCGCAAATTTACAGACAGGGTCGGAGCTAGACATGGGCCGTGTAGGCAGCTGCCCAGGGCCCCGCACTCAGCTCAGAAACATGGGGCCCTGTTTCTGTGTAAAAGGCCACACTTTCTCAGTCAGCACACCTGCTCCTTCAGAGCCCCCTCCCCAAAGCAATCACATTGCTAATATGTTTTCAAACGAGGTTTCTCGACCTCGCTGCTCACGGTGTGGTATCATTCATAGAGGTGCAGTAGTGGGGGGTGGGGAAAGACTGGGTATAGGAGGTGACAGCAGCAAGGCCAGCAATTATGCTGCCTCTCAGAGACCTCTGTTAAAAACCTGTGGTGAAGTCTTGTCTGCCCTTTGTGTATTCCGTTTCCAGGTAACAGAAGGCTCTTTTGTTTCCAGGACTAGCCGGACATTAACAGGTAAGGAAAGGTGACTGAGGGGAGGAGGGAGCATCCAGATCAGACTTGCAGGGCACACTAGTTCAGTGTTTAGCAAAGTGTCTTGCTACTGCTTTGAGGCACAGGGGAGGTGTTTCTCCATCCAATGGGCCTCAAAGCATTTAATTATGTATATTAAGCTCTGCATTCGATTCTTCATCAGCATCTCTCGCTACTCCGACAGCACCCTCTACTCAGCATCTCAGCATCAACGTCTCTCAGACAGCATCCCGGTCTTTGCTGCTAAACTAACTAAAGCTACCTCAATTATACCTTTTCGTTTCTGAAGTAGCGCCCATTAATGTTTCAATATCATAAAATACTAAAACGGATTGGTCAGGCAAGGGGGGAAGATCATCACACCATGCTTACATATCATTCTTCAGCCATGGCCGGTGGTAGGTGTAACTGCAGGGCGGTGACGTAGGGAGGGGGAGGGGCAAGGTGGGGGGTTGTAATGTATGGATTACGGACTTTAACAGGTAAGTAAACATATAAAGTAATAAAATGAATTTTGTTGCACGCACTGCATCGCATTTGGTGATGCAGTGCACACAACGAAATTCGTTTTATTAATTTATATGTTTACTTACCTGTTATAGTCCATAATCCATACATTACAACCCCCCACCCTGCCCCTCCCCCTCCCTACGTCACCGCCCTGCAGTTACACCTACCACCGGCCGTGGCTGTCATTCTTTTCAGTAAGCCTTTGTTAATAAACCCATCCCCTTCATTTTTATTCATACTTTTATTTTCCCTCCCGTATTCACATTACATTCGATGCAAATGTTTAACTTAAATATGTGGTTTTATTCATTCTGGTCTTGTACTGCAGATTACCAGGCTTCTGGCAGGCTGTGGCCCTGCACTCTTCTTGAACCACACGTCTTCCTTCCAGACTGACTTCCACTTCCCATGTGCCAAAATCACGTGACACGGCTCACTTCAAACATACCCAAGAGGCCCAAATGCGCACTAGTAATAAAGTCGGAAAGACAGATGTTACTTTCAAGAATAAATGGTTTCACTCTATACCATCAACAAAGAGAGGTACGCAGTTCCCTTAGAGAGGTGTATTCAATGAGTGAGACTAGAAGAGGCCAGGTATAGACATAAGAAAGGAACGTGAAAGGGGGATGGGGATCCTCCCTTTCGGGACTAAAACCCTCACACACCCAGCAAGCTAGGTGTCATGCTTCATCATATGGGTTTTGCTCCTCGTCAAACTGGCGGTGCAATGTCTGACGGGCACCCAGATGGGGCTCTTTATCGGAGATCTTATGTCCCTGCCAGTTGGTGCATGCGGGTATGAGGGCCTAGTGGGAAGGGTGTAGATGTGTGAAAGTGATGGTCGTGATAGTTAAAAAAGGTTAGGTAGTCCACAAAGTGTTTTAATGGCGTGGCTATCTACCTTAGTAAAAACGGTGTGGAGAGATAGACTTCCTAGTCTGAGGATCCAGGGGAGTATACTCTACCAAGTGGTCAGTTAGTGGTTGGTCAACATGTTTCATGCAGTTGTTCTGAAGGATACAGCGCAATTCATCAGCACCTAAAAACTATATACACTATCTACACATTGTGGATGGTGAAGGAATTACCTACTCCACATGGAGTTCGAAGGTAGGCCGTAGGTCCTACCAAATCTTAGTGGAACCTGGGGAAGAAAAAGAAAAAGCAAAGGTACGTATGAACGTGGAGAATTGAACCTGAAGACAAGTCCACGATTAACAGTTCACTCAGAGATACACATCTAGAAAAAGGAGTGAGAAGTTCACCCTGTAAAATACATAGTAGCTAGCTATGGTAACGCGTTTAAAAACGAGGCACAGAGGGAACAACAACAGAGTAATCATGTAGTGGCATGTTAATGTCTTAAAAGAAAACGGGGGGAACAATAATCCTGTATGTCTGCACCCTAATGTGTGCTGTGTATACTAATAAGGGAAGCATGTGGCTGGGCTGTCTATCGAGGTCTTTGGTAGCCCATATGCATTACGGGCAGATGGAAATAATCATACTATAAATGTTGACAGAATCGTACATAACCACATGTAGTCAATGCGATAGGCGAGGAGGCAGTGCATATAAAATTACATTAGCTGTGTCATACGTTAGACCTTGGAGACGGGGACATTATTTAGACGATGTAGGAAATTCGTTCGAATACAAGCATGATGTCATACAGAAAATGTTCTGGCAGAATAAGGGCTATTAAGTCATGATACAGAGTTAACGCTTTCTTAGTTATCCATGTACAGTTGAAAGTGACCGATGTAAGGTTTCGAAAGCTCAATTGGGTGATAATCAATACAAGTGGTTGGGAGAGGAATTCAACTTAATACAAGGGACAGTCAAGGGGTGGCAATGTTCAAAAAGGGTTCGTCTGTCCAGTGTCTTTTTGCAGCGAGCCATCACTGGTAGGCTCTCATTGCTTTTCTTCTTTCGTTGGCACTGTTGAGCACCGGCGGTGGAGCTATGCGTCCAGCTCTACTTCACATCTCGCGTTGCAGGGTGTGGCCATTCTTTGCTCTCGGACCACAGTCCTGTGTTTGTCCTCAGAGTCAAGTTCAAAAATTCCATATGAAAAAAGGGGGGGTTATGGGGGCGTGCTTTGGGAGGCCGAGGGAAGAGAGGGTGGAGTGGGATCAGATCTGAAAACGGACCAAGGAGGGCAGAAATTTCAAGCAAGTGGGCCCACCAATCGGGCACAATGGGCTGGGACTTTTGGCACGAGCTCATCAACGTGCAGGGGCTTCTGGGTGGCCCTTCCTTCCTTCACTTTCCACGCTGAGAACGGTGCCTTGTCCCGCAACTCTTTGCTCTGCGGCTCCACCTAGGTCGAGGTCATAGATATTCCCCGATCTGCAGGCAGGCTGTGCGTCACATCCGGCCTCTCTCCTCCCGACGACTGCACGTTATCCTTGAATGAGTATAAAAAACAATTTTTAGAGAATTGGCAGGGGAAGACGTTTACACACTTTAATTTCTCTCCCAACCCCAAGTAGTTGGGGAAACGTTCAGTGGTCACGATAGGGTGGATGCTTAGTAATCCTTACATCGGTGTATGTCGTTAACTCATGCATCATTGCTGTAGTGCAGGTTGGCAAGCATTTTTATTTTCAAACAACACGTCTGTCTGGCGTTTTTACTCTTGTTATAGTTGCGAACGTGGCAAGAAGTCTGATGTCTAAAAATTACATAGTTTATCGAATTCAAACCGGCTCCTTCAGTAGAGACTCGCGTTTGTCTAAAACAAATCCTGTTGAGCTATATGTTTCTTCAAGGTCTGTTAATTTATAAAAATTGTGAAATGCTGTTATCATGGGACTATAGCTACAGTCTTTAAGATTTTCTGGGACGGCTGGTACAGAACTGGGACCATTCTGGAGGAACGGGGACGTATCGGACATTCTATTTTGTACAATGGGCGGAGGTAATCCGAACGATGAGGGTGGTGTTACCAAAGTACTTAAGACAAAAGCCACTGACATATAGTTCCCTTTTTAAGGGTCAGATTAGGGGACATCAGTTGTCTCACCTGTCCTTTCTTTCTCAGCCAATTAAGTTTCATCATTTTACAGAAAGGAGAGGCAGTAATATGGCAAAAATACGATCGTTTTGTTTCTGTCAATTTGTTCAAACACTGTCTTGTCTAAGAGCCAATTATTCCCGTACCAGCGAGGTACAGTGTCGTCATTTATTCAAAAGGGAGCGAGGGAGCCCTCAGAGGGAGAGAGCGTCGTGCGTACCAAATAGGCTATTAGTACAAGTACAACATAAAAAGAGGGAGAGAGAGGGAGAGACGTGTACAATAATAGGCTATTCAGTGCACACACATATAGATCAGTACGGGTCAGTTTCACATAAAAAAACACAAGCTGAGGGAAAACATAAATTCATAGTTTACGTATACACAAATACCAGATAGGGTGCGACAGTACATACATCAAGTACGAAAACGTAAGATAAAACAGAGGGCTATTTTTTGGCGAAAGAGCCTTTTCATGCGTGTTGCATATTTTCAGTACTCCATTTAATTCATTTGGGGGTCGAGCTCTTCGTTCTCCTTCCTTCCTAATAGCAGACAATTTCTGTTGGTAACCTCGCTTCAATAAATACTTACTCCTTTTAATTGGTCGGACACTGGTCCAGTCGTGCTTATACTCACGGTGGGGCCTTCCAACATCTAACAAATGACGATCCGAGTTGAGGTAAAGGAGGGGTGTCTGTCGGATGTGCGATGGTGCAATTCTGACTTTTCTATGAGGATGGAAGAAGAGGGGGTGAATCTAAAACATGACAATATCCCTAATTTCTGGGCTGAGGGGGGATTTTAGATGAATCCCAACCCGGGGTATCCTTAACTTTTCTCATCTAGTCTGCACATTAAGTTGACTCACTGGTGCGCGTCATTTAGGGCGTTCATTTGGGATATCGGTTGGGGTCCGAGGTACTACAATAACCCTTCAAGCTTCTGGCATAGGCCACTCTCCCATTCACTAGCTCCAGAGAGGGAGAGAGAGTCGTTCCTAGGTAGGGTAAGTGCTATATTCTGTCTCGTCCTTCACATGCAGGTATCATGTTTGGGCTTGTTTTTCTTATTCCATTAACCGCTCGATCCATACCTCAGTCATACAAAAAAAAGCATTAGTCCGTCAACCCAGACGTGCGCCACACATGAGCATTCATACAACACAAATCGGGGCCCACGCGTGCATTCATACCATACAATTCTTCTTCTTTCTGTGTGTAACACGGTGCATTCTGGGTCTTCTCCATACTCCAGCTGAAATTCCGATATTAACCTGGAGAGAAAGAGAGGGGGGGGGGGGGGTGACAGCGTACAAAGCACATCAGCGTGCAAAAACACGAAAATGTTTTTACCTACCACGTGCCTAACTTATCTTCTTTGGGAAGCAGTACCTTGCATCTCGGCATTGCAGCCCAGAGGAACTGGTTTATTGTCCTATTCATAGATATATCTAAATATCCGAATCTTTTACCTATTGCTTATGCTGCAGGAATGCAAAAATACGACAGATCTTGACTATTCTTTTCGCATTGTTCGTATGTACCATGCCTTTCTAATTTTCATAACCAAAATTGCTTCATTTTACTTGTAAAAACTCAAACGAGACAAATGGTTGCAGGATCAATGAAGGTTGATTTTATAATTGAAAGCAAAACAAGATCAGTTACAATTAAATTGTTTATACGCATACCATGGGCGAGCATCAGTAGCATTACTTCGAAAATACAATAATCAATAGTGAATAGGAACCAATATCAGTAGGGTTGTCCGCATGCCCAGTCAGTGCCCTTCCCCGCCCGCCACGTGCTCAAGGACCGTATACATATCCCATAATATCAAGGCTACGTAACTAAAACGTCATAAGGAGTTGCAAGTCTCGCCTATACTGGCGCCATTTTGGGGCGTGGCCGGGTGGGTCCAGAGTATAGTTCAAATGCCTCCGACAACTAGCGGCCGGACCAGAATCCCTTTCGGTAGTCCAAAAAGTTCGTTAGCGCCAACAGAGCGGACAAGCGGCGTGGACTGCGGCTTAAAGGCGAGGAAGGCAAAAATCTTCCCTACCGGGTCACGCTGAGGTCCCACCGGAGCTGATCGAGTTTGGCAGTCTACAGTGTCTCTTAGTGATTCGGACAAAGGTCGGTGTCAGCACGAGAGCACCACCACCTTGTGACAACGTTGTGGCCACTCCGGAGAGCGGGACAGCAGGTGTATCCCTCCACCGACACGTTGAATCAGTCTTTCCTTCGATACCAGATGTGGATAAGGTGGCGGTCGCCCGGGGCAGTGGCATATCCATGGGGGATAGTCGAGCAACAGTGGCGGTGGCCCCCACCGGAAGCCTGCGGGAGCCGAGGGCCAGTGACTTTCGTAGAATTTTTAAAACTGAGAGGACGTCTTCAAGAGTGGGGCTCATGCCCGAGCAGGCAAGCATCCGAGTTCCAAGGCAGCCCAGAGCCACTCCAATGGACCAGGCCCAAATCCGGGGTGTTGGCCGCCATTTTGTGAGCTCCGTCGCAGCCGCCTGTCGCTGCACCGCAAGAGCGGGTGCAATTCAGCTGGATGGTGGATGAGACACTGTTCCGCCAGAGCGGGCGCAACTCAGCTGGCCGAGCGAGGCACTGTGCCGCAAGAGCGGGCGCAACTCAGTTGGCCGAGTGAAGCGCTGGGGTGTAGCTGAGGCACCTCCACCTGGGGAGGTGGGGGAGGCTCGTTCGCGCTGCCTCTCCCTCCCAGCGCACCCCACGCCGTCCGGATGCCACCTCAGGGCGGACGAATGGGAAGGCCAGTACAACGACATCGTGGCCGTGGTGCTTCCGGGCCATCCACCCGACGACCTCTTCGGCCGATGGCTGCCAGCAAGGCCTTGGCCCGTTGGGTAGCCTCCGGCCTATTCGCTCAACGGGCCGCTACCGACGCTACCTCGCCGGCTGATGGCTTTTGTAGACTTTTTTATAGCCCAAAGCCTACTAAAAAGTAGCTCAAAGTAGCCCAACATTGAAGGCGGGACAGGAACAGCGTTAAGCAGACGGCGAATGCGTTGGGTTTGTTGCTGCAGCCGGCTGCCATGTAAATAGTTGTTTAATAAAAAGTTTTAAATAGTTGTTTAATAAAAAGTTTTAAATAGTTGTTTAATAAAAAGTTTTAAATAGTTGTTTAATAAAATGTTTTAACATGTTACTTTGCTGGAGTGTTGTATATATTTATAATGCTTGCATAGGGTTTGTCGTTATTTGGGCGGGGTGGGCGGTGGAGCCGAGTTGTCTTGCAGCCATCATTGCGTCGAGCTCGATTCTTCTCACTAGTTTCATATTTCTCATGGGGGGTTGTTCCTAATGTTTCTATTTTAGCGAGGTCAGAAAAGAGATCCCATCAGTGGCCTACTGATTTTGCTCGATTCCTTTTGTTTTTCCTAACTATATATATTTATTTTTTTTGTTTGCTAGCACGATACAGCGGCTAACCCGCATTTTTTTTTTATATATATATGTCCTTTTTAGGTCTCGTCGAGACCTATTGCTGCTGAGATAGCGCTGAAGGGACACAGATGGGTGCACGAGCCGCCTGGGGTCTGTGGATGCGCTTATGCAGACCGGCCGAAGGCACGCACACGCGCAGACACACACACACACACACACACACACACACACGCGCAGACACACACACTCACACACGTGCAGACACACACTCACACACGCACGCCAAGCCCCCCAAGCCCCACTTACCGAATCGGCGGCCTCAGCCTCACTCCTCACTTCTGCTGCCAACACTCCTTTGGGCCATCCACTCCCTGGGCGCGGGCTTCTCGCAAAGACGGAAGTCCCGCCCCACAACAGCCGTGAGCGTGCACATCCCGAAACCGGAAGTTCGGGAGAGTGCACGCTCACACCTTGTTATGCACTCTGTTCCCTCGTTTTTGCTGCCATGCTTGTTAAGAACACCAGTGTGTAAACACAACAATGCTTTATTTATTTATTGAGGTGGGTGTTGCTCCCTGTACACGTTGTGTGTTTTGTGTCACGGTGTGTTTTTCACTTGTTGCCTCCTCACTGCGTGCGCGCCCTTGTGTGTTGCTCCCGGCGGCAGGAGCACAAGTGGCCAGATTCCCATAGATTGTCCCGTCCAGCAGCTTGGCTTTCAGCGGCCAGCCTCGGAGCGGCGGGCGGAGCCTGGCGGGACTGAGAGAAAGGCACCCGGTACATCGCCCGCTCCCAGGCCTCGCCTGAAGCGCTTCAATTCCCAACCTGCAGCGACCGAGTGGGCGGAGCCTGGCGGGACCGAGAGAAAGGCACTAGGTACATCGCCCGCTCCCAGACCTCGTCTGAAGCGCTTCAAATCACAACATGAGGGAGTGAGCGGCGAGGCCGGGGCGAGCCTCATTCGCAGTCTCGAGATGCTAGGGGGTTGCAGAACCTGAGAAGGTGAGTAATGGGTTTGTTTTGGAGGCGGGGGACTTAGGGGGTTGTTGCTCCCTGTACCAGTTGTGTGTTTTGTGTCACGGTGTGTTTTCAGTTGTTGCCTCCCCGCTGCGCGCCCTTGTGCGTTGCACCCTTTGTGTACATCTGGACGTGGAGGGGGGGGGGGGCGCTGCCTGTTTCCTCTGCCGAGGGGCTGATATTAAAATACCAGGTTGTGTTTCACTGTCGGCTTCTGCTGCCATACACCAAGGAGGGAGTGAGAGGCGAGGCCGGGGCGAGCCTCATTTGCAGTCGCAAGATGCTAGGGGGTCGTGTTTCCAACGAGGCATATAAGTGGGTTAACGCGCCTGCTGCCGAGAACCCTCCCCCCTGTTCACAGACTGTACGGGGAGGGGAGGGGTGGAGCACTGAGTTTGCCAGATGAGTGTGTGACCGAGAGTCACGGGTTCAAGTCTCAGCAAGAAAGCTTGGAAGGTTAATGTCCCTGCTGCAGACAACTGGCTGTGCACAGCGGGTCTCGGGTGCCAGTATGTGAAGTGGTGAGTTAATATCCCTGCTTTGAATGTTTGTTTGCTGCAGGCCACGTGCTCCGATCTAATATAGCTCGTCGGGGAATGCCCCTGTGTTTTCTGTGCGCACAATGATCAAAAGGTTGGAATTTTACGACAGCTGCGAGGGTTAATGCACTCCCTGCAGGTGTGTGTGTCTGTGCTCCACAGGCCATATAGCCTTTTCTGTTGATTGCTTACCGCTATAGTGCCCCTGACGCATACCTGTTTGTGTGTCCAAGATTCAGGACACCGGTTCAAATCCAATCCCATTAAAAACCTCTGTGGGTTGTGCCCCAGTTGCAGAAATGTGTGTGTATGCTACATGCAATTGATTTCATCACAGTTAGACACCTTGTTGTCTACTCTAGACCCATCTATTGCTGAAATGTAAGAAGAGGAGAGATGTGTACAGCATTATGTCAAGGGTAAATGTGCAAAAACTAGATTTATGTTTGACCCGTGCACTACTAGGACCTGGAAAGATTGGCTCATGAAACAGGGGCTCGAGCTGTGTGTGGTTTTTATTATGTTCGAGTTTGCGAACTTCTCTGTGGTGCGTCTTCCTTTTACTGGGTTTGAAGAAAGGGTTCTGAGACAAGGCAGCTATCTGGATTAAGGGACGTGCTTCAGAGCTCTTTCTGTAGCCTCAAGGCCCAGCAGGGCCAACTTAGCCTTTCATTCTTAGGTCTGTCTTTAATCCTTGAGATGTTGATATGGCAAAATACAAGAGCAGCATTTATGGACCCTTCTCCTGCAGAGCAGCTGACGTTAAGGGGTCTGGAAAGGTGCAATGAGGGGTGCAGATGGCATGGCTTGAATCTTTTAGGTGGACTTACTTATAGGTCAGTAGAAACCTTACTTGACCGACTGGTGGTGTGTTGCTCTGTGTGTGTGTGTGTGTGTGTGTGGCTATCTGTGTGTGTGGCTATCTGCGTGTGTGGCTATCTGCGTGTGTGGCTATCTGCGTGTGTGGCTATCTGCGTGTGTGGCTATCTGCGTGTGTGGCTATCTGCGTGTGTGGCTATCTGCGTGTGTGGCTATCTGCGTGTGTGGCTATCTGCGTGTGTGGCTATCTGTGTGTGTGTGTGGCTATCTGTGTGTGTGTGGCTATCTGTGTGTGTGTTGCTATCTGTGTGTGTGTGGCTATCTGTGTGTGTGTGTGGCTATCTGTGTGTGTGTGTTTGGCACTGTGTGTGTGGCTCTGTCTGGGTGTGTGTGTCACTTTCTGGCTCTTTCTGTGTGTGTGTGGCTCTTTCTTTCTCTGTGTGTGTGGCTCTGTCTGTGTGTGGCTCTGTGTGGGTGGGTGCGTGTGGCTCTGTGTGTTTGTGTGTGGGTGGAAATGCAATAGGTCTCGCATTTGCGAGAGATTAAGCTATTGGCATTATAAATGACAATGCCATTTATTTATATGTTTTAAAAAAAAAAAAAAAAATGTCATGAGCAATGCCAATAGCTCTAAGTTTTACAAAGACGAGACCATTGCATTGTAAATGCTTGTTATTAGGGGTGTCTTCCGGTGGAGCCGGATGATCTGCCTCTAATAAACAGTCCGGGCTGAACCAACTACCAACAAACGGGGCAAAGATAGGCATGACGGGTTACAAAGGGGACAAAAGTCTGCACTACCTATCCTTCACTATCCGCAAAGACTAAACAGAGTATTGCGACCCTGTGCTTATTTGTGAATAGAGAATAACCCAAAGAGAACCAATTCCGAACGATCAATGTTCGGTCAATCAATCAATCAAATGAGGGATAAAAATAGGCACGACGGATTACAACGGGGGCAAAAGCCTGCGTTACCTATCCTTCACTATTCACAAGGACTAAACAGAGTGTTGCGACTCTGTGCTTTTTTGTAAATAGAGAATGATCCAAAGAGAACCAATTCCAAAACAGTAAATGCTTGGATAACAATCAATCAAATGGAGAGGGAAGTAGGCACGACGGGTTACAACGGGGGCAAAGGCCTGCGTTACCTACTCTTCACTATCTGCAAAGACTAAACAGAGTATGGCGACTCCGTGCTTGTTTGCAAATAGAGAATCTCTCAGAAACAATCAAATGAGTAATACTAGTTTTTTCAAACAATCAAACAATCAATTCGCAATTTGTCGTGTTTACACGACCTTACCCGGACCGCATGGACAGTTTCTCATCTTCCGCTTCCAGCGCCTGATCGTCCTCTATTCTCTGTAATTGCTGTGGCACTCCTGATGGTTCCCAGTCAGGACCGTAGATCACTCGAGAGAGGTCTGCTCGGAACCGGTGAAGTTCGGGTGATCGGCTGCCAGACGAGGGTCTATCGGGCAGGTGCACTTCCCGATCGTTGCAGTCATTCACTCTGTCGTTCGGACCTCTCACTGGATCCACGCGTCGCTGATGGGCCCCACGTTTGGGACGCCAATTGTCGAAAGGTAGGGCCGAATTCGACCAAGAACCCTTCAGTATTTGCCCGGCGTTAGCCGCCTCTCATACCATTCGAGATTACCAAACAAAGAGGCAGGCGCTGGAGACACAAGGCAGGAAACAGGAGTTTATTCCGACGGAGCAGAACACGTCAAATCAGACAACAGGGTATCTTCTCGAGGTGCTCTAAACGCATCCTTGAGGCCTGGCCTCTTATACACAGGTTTATTGCTTTATTACATGAAACACATTCTTGTCAATACTTTTATGTACGGAAAGACATCCTCGGAATCCCCGCTTCACCCCCGTTCCCACACATATTTACAGTAGAGTTCCCACCTCGACCTCAGCATGTGGTGGTTGTCGCGCAGCTGGACATTCTGCTGGGAACGGGAAAGTGGGCGATCGGTCAAATCTGGAGGTGTGAGGGTATTGATTAACCACAGCTCCTTTGATGTGAGGCGGGGCCCTACTGTAGGGGGCAATAAACTGCATCAGCCGGGCTAGGTGATGGCCTGGGATCGGGCTGGACAATCGGGCAGGAAGGAAGAGGTTATCAAAAAGGGGCCTGTTCTTTGAATGAGATGAAAGAGCGAGGGGGTTCAGCACAGGATGTGGCTCGGAGACAGGGTCGCGCTAGAGGTGCGCTTATGGTCCAAGCAGGAGAAACCGGGGGCTGTCGGGGCGCGGGGGAATGCTTGCAAGGCTGGGGTGTGAGGGGGAGAGGCGCGCAGGCTATTGGCAGTGGGCAGAGAGGTCGTGACACAAAAATGGCTGCCACTTACTTTCGCGATGGGGCCTAAAAGGGACAAGATGGCGTGGCTACTGTTTTCATGATTGTCGCTCTACTTTCAACAGTGGCCGTGGTGAACATAAATGAACGCCGCTTATGTATACCGATTTTAGTCATTTTCCACAATCATGGCCACAACTCTGCATATAATCTTGTATTCATGACCCCACAATAAGAGCATTATTACGCAAATAACAAACAAACCAGACCACTTACTACCTTGAGAGTTTCAAACAGCCTTGAGCAGACTATCCAATGCCCTTGACAACTTTGAATCTTCACACTATCAAAACCCTATCTCACTTCACTCTCACACATAATTTTTAAATGCATATCAAATAACCTACTGTATTGCTTCACACATGACTCATCTGAATCAACCAATGGCTTCTATACATATTTCTTCTAGAAAATGACCACCATTAGCAAACCACTAACCACTCCTTTCTTACCTTCCTGCTGCTTCTCAACCGAAGCCTTTTATACTCTTAGACGTTACCACAACATGCGTATCCAAACTCATTTCTACTATCAAAGACTTCAGCCTATTCTTGGCAGGGACTTTCAGTTCTCAGCATATCAAATCTATTTCCCTCAAATCTAGCGTTCTTCTCTGCTTAACCTCTTTCCTCAACTATTCGCTGACACCTGGTACATACACAACTTGTTTGAAATCTTCAAAATATCTACCCCTTTAATAAACCTACTGCTGATCGCTCCTGCCACTCAAATCACCCTCCAGTATCGTAAAACAACTTATTTTACAAGACATAATGACTTGTCTTTAATAGCTTTATATAAAAAGATTACAACACTTATGTGACTGTGCCGGCATTGCTCAATATAATCACATTTTTTCTGTCCTCATATTCTTGGAGCTCTTTGCTGACTTCGAGACTGTAACCCACATTACTCTACCTTCATTCCTGAATTCACTAAGGATTAGTGACATGGCTCACAACTGGATCACATCCTACTTCTCTGAACTCTTTTTGTCAGTCACCTAAGACTCCGAGACATCAACACCTACCCTTCTACCAGTAGATGTCCAGCAAGGCTCTGTCTTTGGTCCGCACCTTTCTCACTCTACACCTCTCCCCCGGAGATATTACCTCGTGATTTGGTTTCTATTATCAATTTTATAATATGAACAACCAAATAATTTTCTCCTTTCCTTTTTCTATACCTCAGCTCCAGTCACACATCACAAAGTGCTTCACTGTGATCAGGATGCAGATGACAGTATAGTCACTCATCCTGAATTTCTCTAAAATAAAGGTCCCATATTTTTGCTTTTCAACAGCATACATTGTATACTTTCCCTGTTCAACAGTATCAATCTCTCTTACTAATTCTATCCACTTCCCCCTCTCTGAAATTCACCTCCTCAGACAGAAACCAAGAACAATTGAAAGATATATTCTTTTCCAACAAACAATATAGAAGCAGATTTCCAATTACTGAATATGCACAATCTGAAAACAAATACAATACAACATAGCTAAAACACTAAGGAACTATTTAGTATTCATTAGACTGGACTATTACAATAATCTTACTGTTGATCTCCTGGGACAAGACAAGACCATAAAATGCATTATCTGAACTCTGTATAATTTACCCCATGCAAACCGCTACATCATCATACTGTCTGTCCAAGAGTTAGGCCTCATGCCACTTTCTGACCCTTGTTTCCAAAGGAGTAAACATTTAGCTCAAAGCTACCTCTCTGACATCTTAGCCCAATTGACATCTACTCAAAACCGAGCATCGTAAGCTTCTTATTACTCCTTTAAGACGCAATGCCCTACCTCCACCTTTGTGGGTTAAAAAGGCATGACGTGTGCCAGTTTCCAATCATTGTAGGATCCTGAACAAGTGATTTGTTGTTTAAAATGAGTGGTGAATATGTCTACTACAAGAGTGGTCAAAAATACAATGGGCAAGGAAAAGGGGAAGGAAAGATTGTTCTGCCATAATGATTTTTTTACAATGAGGAGTGCCAAATTGTAATACTCAGCACACAGTGAATAATATTGATAAAAAATAAATCATGTTTTAAATTGTTAAGTAGTTTTTAAACACCAATCGATAGGGCGTTAGGTGGACCTCCTCTTAGGCTTTGGGTGGGGGGAGAATTGGCTCAGTAGCAGATTTTGAGACAATGAGCTGGAAACATTGGTAAGAACATGAGAGTATTTAGACACAATATTATACTTTGTGAGCTACACTTAGAAGTGTTTGGGAAATATATCAGATTATTTAGAGTTTAGCGAAAATAGATGTCTGTCCTGTGTGTCCTATTTGGACTTCATGGCCATGCATACCCTCTAATTAGGATGGATGGGACATTCTCTTGTTTTTGGTGGATGTCTCATATTCAACAAACTGTTAAAAATGCCCAAATGTTCTCATTAAAACACACTCAGCAAGTAGAATGGAACCAAGCTTGGTGGAATTTATAAACCTATACTGAGTGCACCAAGATCTAAATGCCCAAGAAGGTGACTCTTCATGTGATTGCTTGTGATTCAACTGGCCAAAGGAGCTGCAAACACCCCTGACCCCTGTTCAAGTAGTACAAAATTGCTTTCTATCATGAAAAAATGGTAGTGTGGTTATGTCAATAATATGTGTATAAACAAGTGATGCTCTTCGATAGCATATTTGCATCCTCACGCTCTATTTCGGTATTTTAGATTTTTTTTATTATTGTTTATTAGTCAATTAAAACCATAAACATAACACAATACACAGTACCAAACAGTAAAAAAGAAGACATCAAAGGGCTACTTCAAACATAAAGCCTCATGTTTATGGGCCTCTAACTTTTCCTTCAGCCCTTCCTTTCAACTGTAATAAAAGTGCCCAATACAGAAAATAGAAAGTCTTGCAATGACTTAATCAAGCTACAACGAATTTGTAGTACTACAATTAACTTTCTCCTAAAAACACCACTGTAGGTGTAAAAGTGCTTAAGTGCAAAATCGGTAGGCCCTAGACAGGCATAGTGCAGTGTGCAGTTTAAAAGGTGAAAATGTACTTCTATGTTTTACATGTCCTGGTAGTGAAAAACACCTACATTCATTTGTAACTACTTCAAGGCCTATCCCTCCCATTGGAGACAATGGAAGTTACCTTATTACATTTTTTAAGTGTAATTTCCAAATGGGAAGCAATACCCCCTTCAAGTTTGGTGTCTCTGGAGTCACAATTTAAAATCCTAACATAGTGAAGTCAGATTTTAAAAGTGCTATTCTGAAAATGCCACTTTTAGAAAGTTGCAAAAAAGGGGGAGGTGGGTCCACGGGACAGACAATAGGCAGGGCCGTTAATAAATGCACATATGGGGGTGAGGCTATGTCTGTGGGTATTAGAAGCTTCAGCAATTTGAGCTTTTTAGACAAACATTCTTCAATTTATGTTTATCTTGGTTCATTTATTCAAACCTCTTTACTCAGTTTTTTAAATTAGATTTTTAAATATTAATCACACGAAAGAATGAAAACAGTATCTTTCAATTTTCATATAAAAAAACATTTCATAGAATATTTTCACTAATAAACAACATTAAATCATATTTGACAAACAACCTCACATTACGTTTTAAATAGACAGTTTCTAAAACAAACAGTTTATAAAAAACAAATACACTACAATCGAACAACTACTTTCTATCCTGCCTTATTTTTTGAATGTCCACAGAGCGTTTTGTTAATTTATCAACTACAATGGACAATACATTGTGGGCACAGAGGGTATTATTTATCCCTTAGTTTAGAATGGATTTAACCATATGCCGACATGTAAATGAACCAGGATAAACATAAATTGAAAGTGTTTGTCTAAAAATCACAAATTGTTGAAGCCAAGCTAGCAAGATATTGAGCACAGGCTAATTTAGGCTTGCTTATGCCTTATCCTGACTAGGATTGTGGTTGCTGCTTGACCAGGGCTCACAACCCTTTCAACCAATAACCCAATTTCTAATACTATGACACTGTAAATGACACAATTAATAGAATAATTGGTTACATCACATAAGAATATAGTTTCAAACATTTTCATTTGAAATGGTCTTTGAGTTCAATTTGTGGGTTAAATACTTATTTTTAATTCCAGACTTGTTTTGTTTCCGCAATTATTATCAGCAAAACAGCCCCAATAAACATCAATAGATCGCCGAATACGTTTCATCCCATATTTTGGAACTAATGCTCAGCACAGTATAGTCTACTCCCCTTTTTGCCAGTTTGATCTGTTTATCAGTGAGATTGAATTCTGAAAACAGTGAGGTAGTGTTGATTAAATGCCAAGGCATATAGCCTGCACGCAAGTTTTGTAGCGTCCAGCCTAATGGCATGATAGAACGTAATTGAGATTGACCATGTTGCAACATGGCCAAGTCTTGTTCCATGATGTCTATGGCAGAAGACACAATGCTGTCCAATGAATATATCCTGGACGACAGAGTCGTTAACCCATTGTCTACTACAGAGAGAGTTTCTCTAAATTAATACAATCAATTTCTCGTATTGTTTTGCAGTCTCTGCTTGGGTAATCTTACATATTTCGTTATAAGCAGCATAGATACCGGCATATATGAAACGTTTTTGACGCAGTTTTCTTGGACATAGCAAGAATTCCCTAAGGTCTGCACCATCTTTAAGTAAAGATAAGTGGTGTTTTACATCCTTAAGTGTACATTTCTGTAGCCAATCAAGGCATAGTTTCCCTAAACTGTATGGTGTTACTACCCCAGGATACTGTCTTTGAACATATCTTGGTTCTGGCCTATTGATAATGAAACCCTGTGTTTTTTTCAGGAATCATTCTTGACAGTTGTTTGCGTCTGTGGGCCAGAGCAACCATTTTTTCCATTCTGGATTTGATCTGTTGTGATGCAAAATATTATGTACGTCGACCTCCCCCGTGTAGTGCTATTACTTGCAGGTATAGGTATGGTCGGTGTGTTCATGTCTTTGATCTTTGCTAACCCAAGGCAAGACGTTTGTTGGACAGTGTCATTCAAAAACATAATTTGCTCAGGGATGATACAGGCTCTAAACAAAACTTCTACTCCCTGCACTTGCCAATCTTTTGTACCCCAGACAAATTTTGTCTCAATGTTGTCTTTCCAAAAGTCGAAACCCTGTCTAGACAGTTGGTCAATAAAGGCTGCAGAATAAATCTGTTTAATAAATTGTTAACATACTTTTCATTCCTGTCTTGTTCACATTTTAAAAATAAAATGATTCAGCATTGGATATACTGAACCCTGAAAATATGGAAATTTCATAGCAAACGTTTTTGAGCTATCCTTTGGAGGTGTAGGACAATGTTCCCATTGGTTATACATATATACATTTCTAGTCATTGCAGATTTGTGCAAGAAATGATGGCTATAATGGTTATAACAATACATTTGTTCATAGTCTGATGAACCCTCTAAGTATTCATGATTTGTGAATACTGCAGACATTTTTAGATCAGACATCTTGTTATTAACAGTCTCAAAGTCCCACTCATCAGAAAAGGTACTGGAGGTAATAAAGTCACTCAATGAAATCTTGAACAAGTGTGGAATCTTCTAAAGCTCCGACGGGACAAAAATTTCATATTCAGTTCTGTCCCAAACTATACCATCTGGTATAGGAACGGCTGTGATATTCACTGCTGACAAGTCTCTTTGTTCACGATGGGATGATTTGTGTGGCTGGAGAAGTAAGTTCACTTTTTTGCTTGCTGTGTCCATTTGAATATATCTTCCATTTATCAGCATACCCAGTGTTATTACCAGAGCTAACCAAAGTAGAAAGAAGAATATTCCCAAAACAATCCATAGCTCAATCCATGGTGAAACCAGATAAGTCTTCTTCAGGAGATGACAAAAGTCTGTTGCTTTTTCTTTGAAAGTTCTTTGTGCTGGTGTCGTTTCACGTTTGCAGGGATCCTCAGAAAACATATCAAAATTAATGAAATAGCCAGAGGCAGTTCTGTCAATGGTTGGAATTGCATCTGGATTTGTTAAAATTGCTGGAACCACTTGATAACTTGTTACTTCGTTGTAGACTAGTGAATTAGGACAAACTGTTATTTCGGTCTCAAGAAAAACGAGTTTCATAGCATTGTTGCTTAGTCCTTCTTTTCTAACTGTAGGATCTTCAAAGGTGACGAGTCTCTCAGTTTGAACCTCTTGGATTGTTGCTAGAGGAGTACGTCTTCTACATTGTCGGAGGCCACTTGGCCTACTGCTTAGTATCGGCCACATAGTGTGGTTTGATCAGTTCGACGGACACAAATCTTTTCTCCTTTTTACCAGCAAGGGGTGGCAGTAGTACTCTTCTTGATCCGTGGATTGCTAGGGTAAGTACTGGTTTTCTGTAAGAAGGCCCAAATTCCTTCTTGTCCGCTATCTTTTTTCTGACTAGATCACCAAGCGTTGGGATCCATACAGGCCTTTCTGGGACGGTTGGTTTTTCCCCAGTGGTGGTTGGCTTCAGGAACACGTTTATTTGTTTCGATCTTAGTTCATTTAAGTCCTTTAAAACAGCCAAACGATCTTTGATATTACATTTCTTATTTTCCACCACTGTTCCATGTCAATAAAGATCCAAAACCAACATTCTTGTCCCAAATAGGACCTCATATGGAGTGACACCCCCTAGAGAACTTCTTGGCAAATTGTTTAATGTACGTTGGACCCCATAAAGATGTTTGACCCACCCATCACCCGAACCAAATACCCTAGCTGTTATACACTACTTTATACCCCGTTTTTTTCTTTCCACAACAGAATTTCCCTCTCAATGGAATGGAGAAGAATACCGCAATTCAACACCCAAACTGGCCATGGCTTCTTTGTAAGCTCAAGAGCTAAATGCAGGGCCCTGGTCAGAGTGTAGTGTGCCTATTGCGTATGTGCCGATAAAGACTCACAAATCTTTTATAACAGTTTGAGCGTCAGCCGAGCGCTGAGGCCACATCCAAAGGAACCTTGAACTAGTGTTTGTGGGACTGCATTCGTCCAGAGGGATGCCTGCACGTAGATAGTCTAATGCTGTCTAACAATGGTATCTGTACTGGGCTAGCTTCACTGTAGTCAGGTATCTGGTGGCGTTCTGTTCTGCGATCTCTATTGCAGTTTATGCAGTTAATGACGAAGATGTGAATATGTGCATTCATCCCTGGCCATCAGTACATCTCTTTTAATTCTAATATTGTTTTAGAGATCCCATGATGTATCAGACCCTCTCCCAGGTGTGCTTTGTGCATCAAAGCTGCCCTACGTTCCATGTTTGGAATTACCCTATCCCCCACTCCAGGGATTTGAGCAAATGGAACATTGTTCGCATCAGTTATATACGAGTATTTGAGTGGAAACGTTTTAGGTAATACTGCACTGCTGCCTTTGCTTGAAGCATTGACAGCCAGTATTATTTCACTGTCTATTTTCGTTTTTGAATGAGTGATTGCAGCTACGGAAGCTGTTTGCACAGCCTCCTTCATGGCTTCATCAGCCAATGAATTCCCTTCAACGTGAACGCCATCACGTTGATGACCCAGCGTGTGTATCACTTGAGTGTTTCGTAGTCCATTTCGCAACTGAACTACTTGTTCCCAAAGCGTTTTGTGCTTGATTGTGCCACTTTTTGCATCTTCGAAACCTTTTTGAAGCCAATTCTGTAAATATTCATTGTAAGATTGAACACAGTAAAAGGAATCGCACACTATGAGTGTGGGGAATTTGCGATCCGTATTTTCAAGTGCCATTATGAATGCTTGTAATTAAGCTTGCTGAGCTGTACAATCTCCTAGAGTTTGCGTTTTTGTGACCATAGTTGTTTTTCTGAACGTGTTGATCGTCTTTGGACTTCACGCATTCTTGTTTTTGATCTGACCATCCTCTTCTTTCGGATGTCCGTGACGATATCTGAAAGGTAGGAGAGGAACGTTTAGCAGTATCTTGATACCTGTCAGGTTTTCTCAAATTATCTCTATTCCTGAGGTTATACCTTCTTTCAGAGGGCTCCTTTTGAGGAGACCTACCTCAGGATTGAGAATATTTCTCTTTTGAATGTTGTTTGTTATTTTTCCACTTCTTTTTTAGAAGATGTAGGATTGTTTTTAGTAAAGGTCTTTTCAGGACTTTCAGACAGTTGTGGTTTAACTGGTTTTCCACCCAAACTGTCTCTGCCTAATTCTTCATAGGACTTTTCAATTATTCTGGCTAGTTCTTGTGGTTGTTCTGTTACATCAAATTCCCTTCATTTCTGGCAGATTGCCACTGATGCTGCTTCTCCTTTAATATTAGATAATATTATTGTTGAGACCTGGTTGAAAATTTTCAGGAATTTCATACCTAAATTCAGAGCAGGCTCGGCCACGTATTCATTTTGAATCTGTTTCAGGACGTCGGGTATTACCGCCATAGACTGAACACCATGTTCTTTAGTGTAGATAGCAGCGAAGACTGTGCCCCAAGTGGTGCAGTCTTCCAGATCTGGTGTTTTCCCCATTGGTAAATAGATTGTTAGAATTCTATGTTTGTCATAGGGGCTGGTATTAAGAAATACCGCTTCGATTTGAGTAATTTTTTTAGCAATCCAGAACGGAATTTGTTCACGTTTTACAGGCAATTTACCCATGACTGTGTGTAAAGTCTGTGGAGTGATTTTTAGTGTATTCCCCTGGTGAGAGGTTTGTTGTGAGATAACTAATGGTGGTTGGACTGTGAGAGTCCGCATGACATATTGGACTAATTGTCTGTAGATCTTGATTAACTCTTTGAGTTGAGCAAGAAATTCTATGTCTGCCATCTCCTCGATTTCAGGATGAGGTGTGTAACCTGCTAAAACCGGACATGTTGCTCCTGGTCTACCTAGTGGACTAAGCCTGGTAATGTGATTTAAGTGTTTTAGGGCACCTTTAAACCAGAGTTCATGCTCCTGGTATGTGAGTGGAATTTCAATATCCTCGAACAGAATATCTTCCTCAGGTGGTTCATCTTCTTTGTAGAAGTGAAACACTCTTGTTATTGGATTTGATTCTGGGAATATTATCCATGAGTAGAATACCTCTGTCTATTGAGATTAATGTGCCTCTATCACAAAAACTGCTCTACCACCTCTTGGTGTTAGACCATGTCTTAAGAGTTTTAGAGTGATGGCTCTCCTTAAATTTGGAGGAATGATTATTGCATTCTCATCGGTTTCATTAAAACCTGTATTGTCAAAAAGTACTGCAAAATTGTCGGGTACAGCTGTGGTGTTAACTGCGTTGTCGCCCATTGTTTAATGAAAGTTGCAGAGCAAGTTTCAAGGGAACAAAGATAAGGTGCACAATATTTTGGAACACTGTATCCTTCAACGTTGAACAAACCAAACAGCTAATACATACTCAGCTATGGCGGATATTATCTCTACCCACTCCAGACGTCTTATGGAGTTTTATGAGTAGGGGTCTATGAGAAAAGCACAACTGAGTTACTTCAGTATCTAGCGTTACATTAGTGCCTTACCAAACCGTTGGGCGCCATGTAGTGTAGTTCCTATGCCCCTGATAGGCTCTGCGAATTGGAATAATATACACTGAAGTTTTGACATAAGACCGAGGTCAGCATGTCTCTATCGAGTACATTAAACCTAATTAGTTGTGTGTGCCAGCTAACTCAGAGGTCACTAGAAACTGCTCGAATGACAAGAAGGGATTAGTTTCTGACATCCGCATAAACATGACAACTTTGTTTCCCTTAGAGTCGGAGCAATCTCAGAATCATGGAAACAATAGATAACAGTTTCACTCAGTCAATCCTGCATGCTTCGTTTCTACAGAGTTTGCACAGAAATAGGGAGACGGGCGTTTCAATAAAAAGGGTTTATTGAACAGTCTTATTTCTCATTCAAGAGATATGAACTGCTACAATTGTAAGACAGAATGCGAAGTATAATATGTACAGCGTTTGCAGTAAGATAAAATAATACTGTCATAGGATGGTTTGTAGCTATGACATATATTCATAAAAATACATACATAAATAACACAGGCTAAAATACTCATCTGGTGCCTCTAAAATGATCCTACCCCAGTGTACCTAACCTAAGTGTAGTACGAGGGAAGAAGTAGGTGCTCTTTAGCTATAGTCTGATTTAGCCAAGAGTTGCCAGAAGTTTCTTTAGGTTCTAGTCCGCTCCATACATTAGAATGAGTGAGGTTGGAATCTCTCTCCGGGTCTCGATCTCTAACACCCCACAAGGAGAATCAGAAACACTGGAGCTGGATACTCTGCAAGGAAGACGACAGCATCTGGTCAGTGCGTCAGTTGGGGACTTGACTTCCTTCCGAACTTGCCGTGGTGAGCCGTGTCGTGCAAGTAGTCAGCTGAACCGTACTGTGGTTTGCCATGGCAAGTGAAAGTATATTTATACCTTGAAGGTGTTTAGGAATGCCAGTATTGACGTAAAAGTCGGGCATCAGAACATCGTGAATGAACCCCTAAGGAGTAGATGTTCACGCATAATAAATGAGTTCTTGGAGTAATCAATATCCTTGCAAGGGAAAGTCCTAAAGGCTTAAGAGTCTGGTTTTCCAAGAACTTGTTGTGATGTGGATAGATGGATGTAATTGATCATGCCTGTATTTGGTTAGCATGAGCAACGCCTAAATAAGGGCTGAATTTCTATGCCTAAATAAGGGCAATGTGATTTGTACCTATATATGAGCAAGAATCGGGAAATCTATATATAGTATCTGATTCGATACACAACACTACAACTGAACTTACCTCACACTACAATGCAACAATGACATCCATACTAGACCAAGTAGCTCCCTTGGAAAAAAAGAGTCAGGAACATTCCATCAAGATCTTGGTTCAACACAGACCTAAATCCTGAAAGAAGACACCTAAGAGCTGCAGAAAGAATCTGGCGGAACAACCTGTCCACAATCCACCTTGATCAACTCAAAATAGAATGCAGGAAATATAAAAAACACATCAAGAATGAAAAAACGACCTTCTCCTGTGTTGCATTAGACAATGCCAAAAATCGTCCCAAAGAACTCTCCAATCTCATTAGACAACAAACATCCAAGCCTCCCTCAACATCAGTGCAGGCCTCCAAAGACCTATGTGACAACTTTGCCAATTTCTTTAACGAGAAAATCACTAAGATTGAGCTCTCCCTGGATGACCACCTGCTGTCATCCAACGAAAGCCTGCCCCCCGGCACAGAAGGCAACAGCCCACCCAGGCACCTCCCTAACAAACGGAAGTCTTTCAAACCCGTCTCTGAAGCAGAAATCACTGAAATGATTATCAGGTGCAAACCCGCCTCACACATAGCGGACCCTATTCCTGCCCAACTGGCTAAAAAACTCAACCTCACCCTAGACCCTCTCTGGACTAAGATTATAAATAGCTCCCTGAGAACTGGAATCATGCCAGAATGTCTTACAATTGGCCAAGTCACGCCATTACTAAGAAAAATGGGCTCTGACCCAAACAATCCCAATAACTTCAGTCCTGTCTCCAATCTCCCATTCTTAGCCAAAATCCTGGAACGATGTGCTCTCCTTCAACTTAACCAACGCTTTGACAGTAACAACTTTCTAGATTCTCCCCAATTGGGTTTCAGAAAAGGATGCAGCACAGAGACAGCGATTCTGAATGTCATAGATGATGTCTACAAATCACTTGATACAGACCGATGCTGTCTACTCATACTCCTTGACCTATCAGCAGCCTTTGACACGGTCGACCACAAAATGCTCATTAATGTACTCCGAGAAAAGATTGGAGCAGACGAGGTGGTCCTACAATCGTTTACCTCCTTTCTTCAGACCCCCTCCCACTGAATAAAAATTAACAACTTCACGTCTGAGTTAGTGCCCACAACCAGGGGTGTCCCTCAAGCATCAGTATACTCCCCATCACTGTTCAGCATCTACATAGAGCCTCTCACCGCCATACTCAAAAAAGCCAACATCACCTTCCACCTCTATGCGAACGATACCCAGTTCTACCTAGAAATTCCTCTATTGGAGACATACAGAGACTAAACAACACTGGCTATCCCTCAACCACCTAAAACTCAACCAAGATAAGATGGAAATCCTTCTCATATCCAACAAAGAGCAAACCCCCCCAAGTCACATAATGGCTAAAAACCATTGATGCTCTTAACTGCAATCTCACACCGGCCGACTCCATAAAATCCCTGGGAATCACTCTGGACCCAAACTTAAACATGGACAAATATATCATGAACACCAAAAAGAGCGCATTCTTCAACCCAAAATAAAACCCTTCATCCCTCCCAATGTCCTTAAACAGGCTACACAATCCCTGGTTCTGTCCAGATTGGACTACGGGAATGCAACCCTCACAGGCACGGTAAAATCTCACTTAGCTCCCCTTAGATCAACTCTAAATGCAGATGCCAGGATGGTCACTGAAGTAAAGAAATACAACCACATCTCTCCCATCAGCTCCCAATCGAAATGCATTCCAACTTCAGAACTGCTTGTCTAATACCCAAAGTTCTGCATTCTGGTATGCCTACCTGGCTTCTAAACTCAATAAGGCCAGCCAGACAAGGAATCTCAAGAGTACTAACACTCCACTTCTCATTCCCCCGAAAACTTGCAAACAAAAAACCTTATCACGCTCCTTCTCTGGAAATGAGCCTAAACATTTAAAACTTCATCCCAGTCCATATCAGGACTAACCCCTTCTTCATAAACTTAAAAAGCCAGCTCAAATACCTCTTCCTCAACCGAACTCATCCGAATGGATAGCTGCTGCACAACGAGGAATCTTGACCGGTGCAGTATATAGTCACTTCGATAAGAAGGCTTTTACATTACCTGCCTTTTGACTTGCTCCTTTGTCCCCCCACCCTGAGCAGGATTTGGTTATGTGACATGTCCGTGCTATCGAAACATCATCAATAAACAAATTAATTTATTTCACTGTATTTAGCTCAGGTCTTTTTCCATTCACTCACTTTTCTGATAAAAATAAAAATAAATTCCAAAACATGCCCCACCCAAGTCTCAACCGTGACCTATAGCTTTCGGCTCATATCCCATACAACGAAAATCCAGAAAGCTTCTTTCTCCTCTCAATTTGATGGTTTCTCTGTTCTTCCCACACACCACACAGGCTTTTCTCTGGTGTAAAGAAGGCAAGATTATTAGGCCTCCCAATGGAATTATGGGTTAAACAATGCATTGTTTTGGTCGCCAGTCTCCCGGCCATATCCAATTTGTATTTAGCCTCGTGGGATCACGGTACACTAAATGGGGCATGGGCTGTTAAACACACAGATAGTATTGAATAGCATGCATTGTGGGACAAGCACGGTAAGGAGGGTCAACGTATATGTTTACTGCCAGCTCTGGCCTTCAATGACAGCTATTCCCTTTAAGTATGTGTTTTAGAGGTAATAATCAATTATTGTAAAAGAATGATGCACTTTGAGCTCTTGGCAAGACCATCCTGGGGAGTCACACCCGACATGGAAGAAGGAACAAATTACACACAGTATTCAAGCTAGCACAGCGACAGCTAGCTTCAGCAAGCAGACACAACCAAATGCTTATTTGCTTATGAGTAAGACTTTAGGAAGTACTGAATACAAACACAATGTATACAAAATTAGTAAGGTGGCCGCATGTGTATGTCTGGCAAACGTTAGCAGCAGATAAACTATCTCAAAGGATTAGTGGGCCTGTTGCAAATATTTGTGTGTAACATGAAGTCATGTGTTCTAAAATTAATGCAACAAGGCATATCAGTGAATTAACGCAGTTGCCACTGCGATCTATGTTGCGTATACCGGTGGCATGCACTAAACCTTTCATCATTTTGAAAGTAATCAATTTTGCGCACAGTCCATAAAATCAGTCATCTGGTTACCAGCACTCAAATGTAATTCTAGAACAACAAAATACAAATATTCAACACCAAGCACTGAATGCAACTATTAGCAGTGGCGGTGTGAGTCTATCCTTTGAAAATCCCCTCAGCTTTGTTAAAACGCCTTGGCCACCTAAGATCACTGTAGCGTTGTCGCTAGAGGGGCCTAGCGGCTCATAAATGGGACACAGACACGTGCTTCAGGTGGTGGCCAGAACCTAACTGAGCCATGCCCTGGTCCCGAGGCTATTTATTAATTACTTTGCGTGCCAGCCGAGCGCATGCCGGGCCGGCCCATTTCAGGGACGTAGTCGGGTCTGCAGAGACCACCCCCTCTTAGTTACTGTGAGGTGGGCTGGTCCTGCCCGACAACATTACATTCCTCCTTTACCTAAAGAACAATTAAACATCAGGTAAACAATATAAACTTTTTCAAACAGTAGTCATCAGTCTCTGACATATAAGACACTCATGGAACAGTCTTATTTGTTTCGACAGGGACCTTCCACTTCTGGCTTACAGTGGTTGACGGCTGGCCACAAAGTCTCGATACTTCTGGGACGGCCTCGGATGGGGCTGCAGGCAGTATTGGCCCTGGTTGTTCCTGCCCAGGGGTGTCAGAGGCACCTCCATCGAGTCTTCAGTCTCGGGCGCTGAATGATCATCTGAGCGCTCTTGGCTTTGGGACTCCTCCGTAACCAGGGTGGTTCAGCCATCTTCCGCTGGCTGGTGTAGGCCGTCTGGTCCCGAGGGGGCTGGCTCGTCGGGCGGTATGAACTCTTCAAACTCGTCGGCGGGAATCCTCTTGAAAAACGATACATTCCGGGTTACCCTTTTGTTCCTTCGAATGGCTGTTACCTTTGTGCCCTTGACTTCTGTCACAGTCCAGGGGTCTCGTTCAAATGGCATTCTGAATTTCCCGCCTGGGTGGAGGTCTCGCACCAGTACCCGGTCCCCGATAACAATGAGACTGTCTTCGGCTCGCCTCCTTTGGGATGCGTCTTGGTTGGTCTTTTCTCGCCGGGCATTGATCGATTCGGAGGGACCGGGGACTCGGTCCACACCGGATGATGTGGGATGGTGTCAGTCACCACTCGGCCAAAACAGAGGTGGCTTGGGGAGATTCCGGTGGTGCAGTGGGATGTGAGGCGATACTCCCGAAGGAATTGATATGTGGCTTGTTCAAGGGCGTGGCCATCCGTCAAGGCTATTTTGATTGTTTTGTTCAGCGTCCGCATCAGCTGTTCAACTTCTCCATTCGTCTGGGGCCACCCGGCGATGCTTGATTCGGTGGGAAGAGAGATATTCTGGAATTCACTGCTAGTGAAAGGTGGGCCATTGTCTGTCCCGAGTTCTCCGATCAGGCCGTGAGTGGCCATAATCTTTTCTAGTTTGGGAATGACGCCTCCAGCAGCTGTGGAGGGAAGGATCTCTACTTCAGGGTATCGTGAGAAGTCATCTACAACTACCAGCATGTACTTTCCACCCGGGAGGCTGCCGAAATCCGCACTGGCTCTTTCCCACTGGGAGGTTGGGCCAGCTTCAGAGATTATGGGTGCGGGGCATTTGGGAAGGCTGGTTGCGAGGCACACTGGGCAGCGCTGGATGATGACTTCCACTTGTTGGTCCAGGCCCAGAAACCGGACTTTGCTCCGGAGGCGGTTCTTGAATTTCACTATCCCTTGGTGCGCTCCATGTGCGAGGAGGGCGGCTTGGTGAGTTAGGCGCCCAAGCAGGACAAGGTGAGGGCCTCTTAAGAGACAGCCATCGGCAGAAACTGACAGCTCGTTGCATACTTGGTATAGGTCCTTTAGCGTGGACTGTGCTTCTGTGGTGCGAAATGACGTAGGGTTTTGGAGGGGACTCCAGTCCTCTGAGGAGAGCGCATGGATGGCAATCTGGAGACAGTTGTCATCTTTAGTGGCTTGTATTACTTCTTTTAGCGAGATCGGGAGGGGCCGGGACCGTTCCATGATCATGCGTATGTATTCTTCTGTGGCCACGGCCTCCGCCGCTTCTAAACCTGTGACTGGCCGGGCGTGTCGAGACAAGAAGTCGGCTGGGTTGCGTGTGCCTGGTCGGTACTCCACCGTGAACTGGAATTCTTGAAGTTGTAATACCCACTTCTCTATTCTCGGAGGGGATCGAGATGAAGACCCTTGGAAGAGTGGAAGTAAGGGTTTGTGGTCAGTTATTACCACAAACGGGTGTCCACACAGATAGATGTGGAAATGGCGACAACCCCACAAGATTGCAATAGCCTCTTTCTCAATTTGAGAATAGCGCTGCTCCGTGGGTGGAAGGGTCCTGTTGGCGTAGGCGACGGGGGCCCATTCTCCACATGCTTGCTGCTGGGCCAGCACCGCTCCGAGACCTGTGGGGCTAGCGTCTACCACCAACTGTGACTCATTCCTGGGGTCGAAGTATGCTAGGGTTGTGTTGGCCGAAAGGGCGGCCTTGGTCTTCTGGAATGACTCTTCCTGTTCCGTTTCCCAGACCCAGTGGCTGGTGGTCTTAAGGAGGTCTCGCAGGTCCGACAGGTTTTTGATGAAGCGTCCACAATATGTGACCATGCCCAGGAAACTGCGGAATCCGGACACTGATGTAGGTGCAGGAGCATTTTGGATGTCGTAGACTTTGTCCAGATCAGGGCCAATCCCTTTGTCAGAGTAATGGTATCCAAAGAAGCTGATGTCGCTCCTCAGGAACTCGCACTTCTCACGGTGGAGGGTGAGGCCACTGTCTCGGCGTCGGGTGAACACGGCGTGAAGGCGTTGGAGGGGCTCTTCCAGGGTGGGTGCGTGCACCAGAATGTCGTCGCTTACGTTTAGGACACTGTCCAGCCCCCGGAGGACGGTCTTGACTATGTTCTGGAACACCTCCGCAGCACTGGAGATTCCAAAATTGAGACGGATGTAGCACTACAGTCCCGTGGGGTGGAGAATGTCGTAATGGGGCGAGAGTCTGGATGGAGCGGGATTTGGTGGTATCCTGAAAGGAGGTTCATTTTTGGGACCCATTTAGACCCTGACAACTCTCCAATGATGTCGTCCACCATTGGGGTCAAATGGCGCTCGCGCTTGATGGCAATGTTGGGGACTCTCATGTCCACGCAGATGCGGACAAATATGCAACAACAGCGTGCCTCTGACACCATGAATTAAACAAATATTTGGAAAACCAATCGTTTTTTTAATTAACGTTGGGATCTTTTCATTTATCTTATTTTCTTTTTTCAATTTTTGCAAATTACACAAACATAACCCAAGGTGGGCATTTGAAACATTTCTTAATGTGTACAATCAAAACAAGGCAGTGTGTTCTGTAAATATATACAGTGCAAAACAATTTAAACAAATAGTGATATATACATTCACAACAAGTGTTTTCCAATTACAAATAAAAATATTTCAAGGTACAATGGGGATGTTGATTTTTCATGCACTATTAGTGACAAAGCAACAAGGGCAGATTGGAACTTTTTACTGTCCTCAGGCTAAGGATGCTTTTTTATGCCAGGGGAGAGGTCAATGAGGTTATTTCCAACACGAGGGACAGAGGAACCCTGAATTTGGGGCTGAGGTGGATGCAATTCAAAGTCTGTACCCTACTCGGTTTGCCTAGAAACCTCTCTCAAAATGGGCCAACGCGTTTCGACCTTCTGGATGGCGCTTCTTATTGTGAAGGTCTTCATCAGGGGATATGCAAGTTCAAGAGGACAGGACTTGTGTACCTTTACGATTAAAACAGACACATATTGCCATCAGTGTCACTTGTGTAAAGGGGTGAGTGACTGTGACAAGATTTATCTCCACGATGTAAAACGAAAGCATATACCGTGTTTCTTGTTGTGGCTGCAACTGTTGTGGGGCGAAGGGTCCTGTGGTTCTATTTTGACTGTGTCTTGGGCTATGGAGAAGGAGGGGAGGTAGGGAAACAATGGGCTACATGGTCTGCTTTGTTCTCTGATTGTGTGATTGTTCCATATTAACCACGTGTGCACTTATTGGCCCCAATGATGATCCCTTTATCTACTGATATGCGAGCATTTGCTCGATATTACAAAAGCCATTTTTTTCTTTTAAGCGACGGCTGTTGGGAGGGAGAGGGGGGGTAGGAAGGTGAAAGGAGACACCCGTGTTGTATCAAGGTGCCCACAAATACGTGCCGGCATGCAGGGCAGAGGTCGACTTATATCCCAAAGCATACCTTCTTTTTGTGCAGGTCTAAGCTTTCCACTGCTCTCGGGCTGTTGGCGGGCGTCTTGTTTTGCCCCCCTGTCAGGTCTGCAGAGACCACCCCCTCTTAGTTATTGTGAGGTGGGCTGGTCCTGCCCGACAACATTACAATCGCCTTGAAATAACTAATAATGAGTTCCTATTGTGATGAGAATGTGCTTCAGGACATACCTCAAAGCATCTTTAGTGCGCGTTTGACTATAGTGCAGTGTACATAAAGTGATAGATCAGTAGTTGGTGCACCCCTCCTACAGGAGAGTGAACTTAAGCATAAGGCCACTAGCAATGTACCCGGTAAGACAAATCAACTAGTAAATACCACTGAGTTGAATCATATGAACACCTGCTATTTAAAGATCGGTTACACTTCTGCGAGTTTGACTTATTTAGTGATACAGGTCAGGGAAGGCATGGCTTGGCAGTTCGGGCCGGACTGTTCCCATGAGGCACAGGGTGAGACTGATTTGCATATGGCCATGTCTGAACTGGGGTGGCAGAGTGGGATAAAGAACGGTGATTAATTAAACCCAGATCTGTTGACTGGGTGTGAGTGTTTGATTGGTTCAGATGCTCCGTCCATCACCATCCCCTTTTGTACCACTTTGTTCGCCATAAGTTGGCAGGGTATGCTCAGACGTGAGGCCCTTGCTCACTTTGCCACTGGATTCAAGCAAGCCTGGCTGAAGACGGCTGAAATGCCAGAAACCCTTCCTAGGAAGCTTGATTCCGGTCCAGGGAAGGAATGATTGGCAGTTCGGGCTGGACTGTTGCCATGAGGCACAGGGTCAGACTGATTTGCATATGGCCATGTCTGAACTGGAGTGGCAGAGTGGGATAAAGAACGGTGATGAATTAAAACCAGATCTGTTGACTGGGTGTGAGTGTTTGATTGGTTCAGATGCTCCGTCCATCACCAACCCCTTTTGTACCACTTTGTTCGCCATAAGTTGGCAGGGTATGCTCAGACGTGAGTCCCTTGCTCACTTTGCCACTGGATTCAAGCAAGCCTGGCTGAAGACGGCTGAAAATGCCAGAAACCGGTCCTAGGAAGCTTGATTCCGGTCCAGGCAAGGCATGGCTTGGCATTTCGGGCTGGACTGTTCCCATGAGGCACAGGGTCAGACAGGGTCAGACTGATTTGCATATGGCCATGTCTGAACTGGGGTGGCAGAGTGGGCTAAAGAACGGTGATGGGTTAAACCCAGATCTGTTGACTGGGTGTGAGTGTTTGATTGGTTCAGATGCTCCGTCCATCACCACCCCCTTTTGTACCGCATTGACGAAGGCGGCGGGAGACAGCCCTGGGGAAGAGGGCGTCCAGGGAACATCCAACTGCCCCGATTCGAAATGGAACATTTTCGATAAATTAATTATAGTTTCTCGAGGGCAACGGTGGCACAAAAAAGTAGAAATAAAATATTCCACTGATGTAAGCAAAGCTTCTTGTCATTGCTCTATTAAGTATGTTGTAGGTTTTCTTAATAACTTAGAAAAAGAGGTGCAATGAGGGCTCTCTTAGCAAGCTACAGGTCGTGTTCCCAACAGGGCCTCCAGCATCCCGAGACAGCCACTCCCCTCTTTAGGTTTTTCATCCTAAAAAGAAAAGGAATTTCGAGTAGGAAAACAATCCTGAAATTTTGAGGATTTGGTTTCAATTCTAGACAGGCCTGTGAGGGGATCTCTCCGTTCCCCCTAAGGTGGACGAATCCTGTGCAGGAACTGATTGAAAATAGCAGCAGGAAGGGATGGGCCTGCATGAGGTAGACAAGAGGTATGCTGGAAGTCCTCAGTACCCAGAGAAAGCGGGGTTTCCTCAGCAGCAAGCTGGCTTCTGGATGCTAGCATGGCAGCAGGTTGGAATCAGAGGAGCCTCATAGTAGACTGGGGTTTTCAGGGTGCTTCCAGTGCAACAGGAGGTGCTACGTTGTCTTCCAGGGTAACAGGTATTCTTTGACTGCAGCATGGGGTGTTCCAATGCCCTTGGCTGGGCAGCTGAGGTGTGTGAAGTACGGAGGTCACTCCAGGGGAGAGCAAGATTCTTCCTTGGCGGCGGCCAGAGGTGTGCCGTGGTCTTCCCTTGGCTGCCGCAGGCGCATGCAGAGTGCTCACATGGGCCACAAACTGCTGAGTTCTGGGGGGCAGTGGTTGCAGTCTGCAGTGCGCCGGCCAGGGTCCAGGATTGCCATCTGCACTCAATGGTCACCAAGCCCCAAAATAAACTCTAATCAGCATTGTGTGTGCTCAGTTGCAGGAAGCATTTCCTCCATCCCTGCCCAGGACACTGTCACCGTTTACTGTTTTAAACAAAAAAAACTCTCTCCCCTTGAAAAAACAAGCAGTTACGAGGGTCCCGGCAGCTTCGAAAGTGAAAGCATGCAGAGCGCGCTCAATGTAAACAAAGCACGTCATCCTGCCACAAGTAGGGCAAACTCAATAAAGAATATAGTTCTTACCATGTAAGAACAGAAGTAAAGGGGCCAGTAGCCATGGGAGGTTACAAATGATGACATGGCCGTACTAAGGAGGGATTAACAAGCCTATTAAGGAATTAGACCCCAGCCTTTACGAAGGAGAAAGACACAAGCCAATGAAAAATATGGGCAGGTGAGTGGATGGGTATTCTCTCCCATACTGAACTACAACAGATCATCCCCAGAGCAGTACTTGCGCGCTGGCTCAGACTCGACCTAAAAAAGGCCTGAACCCCAGACTGTGCTGGATCTCCAACAAATCATGTCAGACACACACACATGCACGCATGCACACACACACACACCAGTGATTGAAGAAATTAGATAGCAGCTTTTTACTCACCAATGGGACTCTAATTTGCCATTAGTACAGACTGGAGCCGGAGAATTTTTCTTCAGCGGTACCCCTGCGTGTCGGTAGGTGGTGTCGGTTGACTCTGCATTCGTTGCTGGTGTTGTGATCACCAGAATGACGGTTCAGTATCTACTTAGATGCCACCCCTGCACTCTGGTGTCAGTTCTTTACACAACATTCTACGCCAGAAGCGCAGAACTATTCAAGACTATGACCACTGGTGAACAAAACTAAAGGAAGTCCCTTACCCTAGAAGTCAGTTCGCAGAACGGGGAGGATGGGTGGGGCAGTAAGGAATCCATAACTAATATATGTCTCTTACAGATATATTGTTATTGAAGGTAAGTAACTTGTTCATCAGAAAGAGACTATTAGTTATGGATACCTTACCTTAGAATAGATACCCCAGCAATACCAACCCCAGAGATGGGTCTGCGAACTATGTTCACACCAGAAAGTCCTGAAGAACTGAACAGCCAAAGAAGCCGTCTCTCCGGACTTGGCTGTCCAGGCAGTAATGTTTGGTGAATGTGTGCAATGAAGACCACATGGTGGCACACCAGAAAGTCCTGAAGAACTGAACAGCCAAAGAAGCCGTCTCTCCGGACTTGGCTGTCCAGGCAGTAATGCTTGGTGAACGTGTGCAATGAAGACCACGTGGTGGCCTGGCAGATGTCATGAAGGGAGACTTCACGTCCCAAAGCAGTAGTGGCTGCTGTCGCCCTGGTTGAATGGGAGTGCAACCCTACTGGAGGTTCCTTTTTTGCTAAGAATAACCCATCGACAGCTGGTCCGCTTTTGCACAGCCCAACCTTTCACATAGCCAACAAAGAGCTGATCATCCACCCAGAATTGTTTTGTGCAATCCATATACAATGAAAGCTCACGTTTTGGATCCAGACAGTGGGGCCTCTCCTCCTCTTTAGAAGGATGCTGGGGCGGGAAGATGGGCAAAGTGATGGTCTGTCCTATATAGAAAGAGGTAACCACTTTGGGTAGAAAGGAAAGCCTAGTGCGCAGGACCACCTTGTCCGAATGAACAGCCAGGGAAGGATGTTTTGAAGAAAGAACCTGAAGCTCACTCACCTTGCGAGCAGAGGTGATGGCAATCAAAAAGGCAGTTTTGAGTGTCAAAAATCTGAGAGGACAGTTATGTAGCGGCTCGAAAGGAGCGCACATAAGGTAAGTCAGAACAAGACTTGAGTCCCACTGTGGCATTACAAAAAGAATCGGAGTAAACAGGTGAAATGCCCTTAAGGAAACAATTTACAATAGGGGACTTGAAAAGAGAAGGTTGATCTGGAAGGTGAAGAAAAGATGAAAAGGGCAAAAGATAGCCCTTTAGACTGCCCAGAGCAGAGCCCTGCTGGGCCAAGGAAAGAATGAAGAGGTGAACCTCTAAAAAAGGGGCAGAAAGGGGATCCACAACCTTTGCTGTGCACCATGGCACAAATTTGTTCCATCTACAGGCGTATACTGTTTTGGTGGAGGGACACCTGGCTGCCAAAATAACGTTACAGACTTCGGGAGGAAGGTCGAAAGCTGTCAGCTGTTGCATCTCAATGTCCACGCAAGGAGGTGGAAACTCGACAGGTTCGGGTGGAGGACCATCCCCTGTGGCTGCGACAGAGGATCCTCCTGAAGGGGCAGTCTGATTGGAGGATCGATGGCCATGATCAAGAGCTCGGGATACCAGACTATTCATGCCCAGGTTGGAGCCACAAGAATGACTTGGGCCCGGTCATGTTTGATCTTCTTCAGCACTCTGGGTAGAAGTGGTATAGGCAGAAAGGCTTATAGAAGACCACAACTCAACTCGCGCCGAAAAGCAACGCCTCGCAAGTGCTGCATTGGAAATTCCAACATGCGTGTTCTCTTCGGTGGGGAATAGATCAATCAATCAGGCGTTTTATAAAGCGCATTTGTTGCAAAGTCATCCTGTGCCCTGGGCACCACCCCAAATTTTTGCTGAATGGTACTAGTGGTAACTGATTTGACTGACCCTGGGCTCTGCCTAACCAGGCCCAGGGCCAGTGCTATGCTGAAAGAGACCCATTAGAATACAGTTAAGACACCTACATACACTTGGATACACAATGGTATGGTAGGGTACCCCTGTGACTGGCATGGCCTCCCTTATTGACCCCTAGTATATAATAGGGCAGGGGGATTGAAATTGCCTAGAAGTCCCCAGTACCCTGGAACATGGCAGTTTAGAGGCCAGCAGCCTTTTTCTGCATTCGCATGTGTGCACTGCTGACGCCTGAGGTCATTTTAAAAGCAGCACTGGGTGCCAGGACTGCTTTTAAAAAGTAAATTGTGCCCAAACTTGACTTTGGGGTTTGGGGCACTTAACAATGGATAACCTACAATGTTATGGCATATAAGGGACCCCCAGGGTCTCTCCTAGTTATCTCAGCGGTGGGGGGTCAGGTATTTATAAGGTACACCCTTATAAAATGTGTTTTTGTATGCCTGGGTAACGTGGAATATCACATTTCACTCCCCACATTGTGGTAAAGTGCTGCTCAAATTCGACGTTGATGCTAGGAGCTCTGTAAAGGGAGAATGTGCAATATTTCTACAGATTCAGAACCCCTAAAATCTCCCCTAGTTGCACATGGGGTAGGGATACTGTAGATATAAGGCACGTACTTATAAAATATGTTTTTATAAGCCCTGGTGCTGGAAAAATGGCCCAAGTCATTTTTCCCATTGCAAATCCCCTGTTACATAGGGTAACATGGTGGAAAGTTATTGATTAATAACTACTGATTGGAGAGGGATAGAAAGGCCATTTAAAGACTTCCCAGAATGGTACTAATACATCCAGCAATATCATATTGTTGAATTTCTCCTAAAGTGTACATACAATAAGTTATAAGACTTTCTTGTTTGTAAGTCCATATTCAGCCTTCCAGTGGTCTGCCCTGATTGGTCAGAGTTAAGTGGATTAGCCAGGCTGCCTTGAAGAGGTGATAACGAGCCTGCTCTGCTGGGAGGGCAGTCTGCTGTTCCATAAGACTGCTAGGCCAGGGGGGGAGTCGTAAACCATGGTTTTCAAAGGCAGAGGGATGGCCACAGTGTCAGTTTCCATTCTGCACTTTTGACACCCACTAGACCTAGGATTAGGGAAGGTATGTGCAGATGATAGCGGGAGTCTGTGGAAATAAGCCATCCTAGGGGGTGGTTTTAGCCATCTCTTACCTCCTTGCTGGAAAATCAGCCATTATGGATTTGGAAGATTTGATGCACTCTGGGACAAAATAATACCACACTCTACAGGATGTGGTCATAACTTTGAGGAGTTACCCTGCTCCCATTGGTCAGAAGTGACATTCTGCATGGCAGAGAGAGCTTGGAATAAGTATGTGAGAGGGGCAGAGCCCTCCAGATCTGCTGCTTGAAACTGAAGAGAATCAGAAGGGTCTGTCTGCGCTGAAGATTTTGAAGTGCATTTCCAAAAGCCAGGACTCTGAGTTTGCGCCATTTTGCCCAATTGGAAACTACAGCCCTGTGGATCAAATCTGCTTCAAAAAAGACTAAAGAGTGGACTCACTGCAAGCTACAGGTTAACAGAGCTCACCTGGACATCCCCACAAAGAATTCCCAGCCTGGAGTAGCAGCGGATTTGTAAGGGTTTTGTTCAAGTGGATTGCGGAATTGAAGTTTCACACTTTCAAGGACCCTCTAGGCTATTCCAGAACCTTGGATTGTGTTTTGGATACTTTGAGACCCACAAGCAGAACTTCAGGAAGGAGTTCTAACTGGACCCCACCTGCTGGAGAAGGCGGCACAACACTGGTGAGAAAATTCTCCAGAAAAATTTCTAAAGGTGTGTCCCTGTCAGAGAAAACGAAATGACTAAAAGGGGCACTGTTGGTTTCTAAGCACTAGAAAGTGACTAATCTTTAAAAAATCATATATCTGGTTCCCTACAGTGGATTCTTTTCGTTTTGATGTCATTTAAAAGCATTTAAAAGATACAAATATTACCTATTTTTATAAATTGGAGTTGGAGTTTTATTATGTGTTGTGTCCTAATTATTTACTGAAATGGTGTTTTTAAATGCTTTACATACCTGTCTTTGACGTTAAGCCAGTCTGCTCGCAGCCAATCTATCAAGGGTTAAGCATAGGAATAATTTTCTAAGACCTATGCTGAGTCCTAGCATGGGTTAGTGGCCTTATTGCCAGTGGCAGACCTACATTTGCCCCTACCAATAACCCATTTTACAATGGCGCTACTCACCTGTGAGGATCTCAGGGCACTGGGGGGGTTGGGGGGTCTGATCTAAGCTAGGCTCTCCCCACTGCTGAAAGAGACTGTAGGAGAGTAGGATCTTCTCTTATGGTTACCCCCACTTTTTGCTGATGTTTCACTGTTTTTCGATTTTAGTCTAGCTGGGGCCCTGCTATCCAGGAGCCCAGCCTAGCTGCTTCCTCTCTAAATTAAATCCATGTACTTTAGGTACACTCCAGTTTGGTTACTGGGGTACCCTTATGAGTCCCTAGTATATGGTACCTTAAATACCAAGGGCATAGGTACCCCAGAGGCCTACCAGGGGTTGCAGCATGTATTGTGCCACCCTTGGGAAGCCTTCCAAAATGACACCACAGGACTGCTACTGCTGCCTGGGTAAGGTGGTGCCTGCACCCCTTATTTAGATATAGGTTACCTATATCTACCTTAAATCACTACACATATAAACCTATCAGTCACCCCTATGGCAGGCCTTATCAATCCTGAAGGCGGGTGCTGGGTTTTGTGTGAGAGGGTGCCCATGCATGAGCAGGGGCCCTCTGCAGCCTTCAGAACATATTCTCTGGGGCTGTTCTGTGATGCTGCCAGACCATATATTCTTAAGTGCATTATAACCTCGCTGTAAATGCTAACTTTGGAATGGCTGCATGGAAACATGTTGTGTTTGGTGTCACACAATTTGGAATCATACCCCCGCGCCAGTCCTGTCGACTGGGCTATGATTCTACCCTTCTAGAGGCAGAGACATGTAGACACCGGTATACTCGGTACCAGTTTAAAAGAGCCCTTTTAAACTGGTATCGAGATGATGGACTCAGATGATTCAACATAAGAAAAAAGCCTAATGCATTTCGGGATATAATGTCCCTTCGTCATCACACTTGAGCACAAAAGGTATTGGTGAAGGGTGCATGACATGTTAACCACATAACTAACTTCATTGGAGTTTCCTGAAACATCGTATGAATTATCTCCTGTTCTTACTATTACAGGTTGCCCCTGACGAAGGAACCTCATATCCCGAAATGCATTCTGCTTTTTTCTTATGTTGAATCATTCATGTGAGTCCTCATGTAAAATGGACAGAAGATCTGTACTAAATGTATATGTTTTGATCTGCTTAAAATAATTTTTTTGAAAATGTAAAATACAGTGATAATCACTTGGTTTAATTTTGTGATCATTTGTTTGAACGTTGAGTATTTCACAACTTGTTGCGCACGGTAGGGTCCAAGTCACACGCAGGGACCTGGGCACGTCATATTTAGTTCACATCATATGCCAGGCAGGCATTTGTCAACCGTAGCACACTCACGGATGAATCTTTCATACTAGACAGAGCATTGAGTGCGCAATCCACCAACACTGTCACTATAACTAGTGGACAGCCAGGCCAACTTCTAACAGAGACCTTGCACCACCTCCGAGATAAGACGCCATTCGTGATCCATCATGCACCAGAGGTTGAGTTGGTCCGCCCTGGCATTCAGAGAACCTGACAGGTGTTGAACCACCAGGGACATACCCTGATGCTCCAGCCACGTCCAAAGGCGAAAAGCCTCTTGACATAGGGTCCACGACCCCACCCCTCACAGTTTGTTGCAATACCACATGGCGGTGGTGTTACCGTGAACACCTGCACTACTCTTCCTTTAACAGAAGGAAGGAATGCCTTCAGTGCAAGACTAATCGCCCGGAGCTCCAGAAGGTTGATGTGGAGCCCGGACTCCACCGGAGACCGAAGGCCTCTGATGTCTGCCTCCATCATGTGGCCGCCCCACCCCAGAAGTGATGCATCCGTCACCACTGTGAACTCTGGTTGGGGAAGGGAGAGGGATCTTCCGTGGACCCAATCCTGGTTCGTTAGCCACCACTGCAATTGGGGGGCAGTGCCTTCTGAGATCTGGACACAATTGGGAAGATTTTGCAGATGCTGCGCCCACTGGAACTTCAGGTCCCACTGCAGAGCCCGCATCTGCTACCTGGCATAGTCCGTCAGCAGGACGCAGGATGCCATGACGCCCAGATGTCTGAGTCATCCTGAGCAAAACCCGGGATAGAGGCTGAAAGATCAGAATCATAGCCCGAATATCCCGGAATCGTTGCTCGGGAGGAAAGGCCCGAAACTGCGCTGTGTCCAGAACCGCTCTAATGAAAAGGAGCTTCTGAGAGGGAATCAGGTGTCACTTCAACATGTTGAGAGTGAACCCCAGTGAATGCAGGAGGTCTGCTGTAGTCTGGAGGTGGGAGACGTAAGCCTGGGGCGAACTTGCCTTCAACAGCCAGTCATTGAGATAGGGGAAGACTGGAATACCTGATCTGCACAGATTAGCTGCGACCACCGCCATCACTTTCGTGAATACCCGAGGGGCGCTGGTAAGGCCAAAGGGGAGCAAGGTGAACAGAAAATGCTCGTGGCCTAAAGTGAACCGTAGGTAACGCTGGTGGGCAGGCAGGACAAGGATGTGAAAAGAGGCGTCCCGCAAGTCCAATACTACCGTTACAGTCTCCAGGGTTGAGGGCAGACAGGACCTGAGCCAATGTAAACATTTTGAACTTCTCCTTCCGGAGGAAGTGGTTGATGTTCCTGAGATCCAAGATAGGACTCAGGCCTTTGTCCTTCTTGGGCACCAGAAAGTAGCACGAATGTATGTATGTATGTATGTAGCTGATTTATAAAGCGCAGGAATCACTCCCGAAGGAGTATCTACACGCTGCCGGAAAGCGAGAGTCAGACAGGCAGAAACTAACCACAGCTTAAACTTTGAATAATTACCACTTCAGGAGTTTTCTGAAGCGGATGTGGCTGGGACATTTACATAGGTCATCCGGTAGAGTATTCCAGTATTTTGGGGCCAGATGAGCCACAGTTCTACCAGGTTATCAAATGTTTCTTAAGCGAGGGACCACTAACAGTCCCATTGCCTTCTGATCTGAACTGCCAATTTGGGCAGTAAAATTTAAACTTGTTTGCCAGATAGCTTGGCCTCGCACCATATAATGCTTTATGGGCGAGACTAGCCGTTATTAATTAGTTGTTTCGTTACAGGTGATTAAGTCGCTCCTGATTAATTCTATATGTGAGTATTCTTTTTTTATATAGACTATGGGTTCTTGGTTCACTGTACTAGGTTTCTGAATAGGATAGAGCGTTTGGTGAGAGGTCTATTCATTCATTATTTTTTGGGATACAGAAATACGTACATCCGTGACGAAATATTTGGATCTTGTAAATGCAGCAGCCTGTAAGTATGGACTTGGTCTGTCACACTTCATATACTGTTTAATTTTCACTCTTGCACCAATCTGACGATTGTGTTCGCTTTGGTTTTTAGATTGATTGGACATTACTGTCTGTTTAGGCCTTAAGCCCTCCGGCTGGAGGTTTTTGGTAAGACCTTTTGACTTTTATTGTACATAGGTCACAGACTAGTACACTGCACGGATTTGTGCACTCTGACAGTGGTGGTAATTGTTTGTATTTTCTACACCTAGGTTGCATGTCTTGGTTCTGCGTTCCCTCTTTGGGTGATTAGACGATACCTATTAAGCAAGGAACTGTAGATTTAATTTTCATATTTATTTATAGATGTATATGTGCAACTTGTCCTGATGATGGTCCTATGGATTTGCTTTAACCGACGAGGGACCGAAACGTCGATGCATGACACCGTTTTGTTTTCATTTGTACCATTTGATGTGACGTTACAATGAATATAATATGTTGAGATAAAATCCTCTCCACATGGTAGTTTGATTTTCCATGTAAAGAACAAAAGGTGTTGAATACTACGAGAAACCAAATTTGTAAATTGTGTAGTATTTTTGTTGCCATGTCATATTTTTGATAAAGGAAATAACTCATAAAAATAAATAACAGTAAAAGACTGCATCTTCCTTGCTTTCATATGAATAATAGATCACTGTTGTGACTAAAAGAGGATTGAGGAAAACTATTTAAATAACTCCTATGGGGACAATTTGTAATTTTATTATTTATGGGCGAGACAACATATCTCAAATTTAATTCTCTGACGTATGGGAAGCCAATGGAGGAGTTTCAACAGTGGTCCGGGCAAGGTACGAAGGGGTTTCTTAAGAGCCAAACGTGCATCCACATTCTGGACAATTTCAATCTGCTAAGAAGTGATCCATTTGCAGCTGCCAATAATTCATTGCAATAGTCCAGGCGACCAATAATTAGAGCCTGAATTAAGGTTCTGTGAATAGAATGGGGCAGCCATAAGAACACTCTACGCAGATGGCTCAGCGTATGGTAGCAGGTCCCTACGGTGGTCAGAATTTGGTCCTTCATAGATAGCTGTGCATCCAGCCGGACCCCTAAGTTTTTTGCCACTAAGGTTAGAGAGGGGGCAGAGCCCATTTCTGTTGGCCACCACTCAGGGGACCAGGCGGTTTGCGCAGCGCCAAGCAGCAAAATTTCAGTTGTTGTCGCATTTAGCTGTAAACAATGTCCTGTCATCCACTCTGATATGGCTAACGTACCCCTAGCGAAACGCTGATCAACTAACTTCATGTCTTTATCAAAGGACAGGAGTAGCTGTGTATTGTCCACATAGGAGAAAGGAGTAAAGCCATACTCCCAGATAACTTTGGCAAGGGGGTCACATAGATGTTAAACAGGGTGGAGCTCAAACAAGAGCCCTGGGGCACCCCCTTGGAGAGCTTCAGAGTTTGGGAACGGTAAGGGCCCAAATTGATGGTCTGACAGTATGGTAAGAGATGGATGAATATGTATTTCCAGGCAGTGCCCTAATTTGATCATGCCAAGTAAATAAGTGGGACAGACTGCATTCTCTCCACAGTGCACTTACTGCCAGCACGCTCGCTCCTTAATTGCAGCTATCATACAGTGCGCAGGGTTGTCAGGACCCAGGGGTGCTATAGTTTGTATGAATAATGCATTCTAGTGAGGTGATGCGGACACCAGCACTAGGTTTACCCCAGGTTCTTGGTGCTTGACAGGGCTGCAAATGTGTGAAGCGCACTCTCTTCAAAATTCCAAAAAGTGTATCTCTTTAACATCTGGAAACTTTGATATTATCATGGCACATTTTACCACTGCACTGAGAAGCATTTATTAAAAGTGATAGCGTTTAAACATGAACTTAGAATCATTCTGTCCCTGCCCCCAGCCTGTTGATAGTGCAATTAGTGCACTAACAGGCAAGACAGCTGTCATGTAGACTCTGTATGTGGTCGAGATTCTTATACCAAAAGAAACATTAGTCTATTAAATCAAATGCACTATGGTCTTGGGCAGCTGGCAATCAGGGTGCAATGCGCTTAAATACAAAATTGAAAAGAAAAAAGGAAGATCAGTAAAGTATAATATTTAGGGCCAGATGTAGGTAAATATCATTTACCAATTGTAATATACCGAATTTTACCGATTCAGTATTTTAGAATCGGTAAATAATATGTAGCTAATGATTCGGTAAATTTTACCGAATCGGTAAAATTCGATTCGGTATTCTCCATTCTCCATTCATTCATGCCTCCAGGCCCATAGGAATGAATGAGAATTACCCATTCGGTAAATACCGAATTGGTAAAAGGGGGTAGACTTACAAGGGTGGCAGGGTGTCACATTGACACCCTGTTGCACCCCTGTATAGTACATGGGTGCACATGTGGCACACATACATGCCCTAAGGGCATGTATGTGTGCCACATGGTACAGTTGAAAAAAGCACAAAATAGCTTTTTTAGGGTTTTCGATATTTACCACCAACTTGTAGTTGGTGGTAAATAACGAATCCTTACAAGTGAAAAGCACTCACTTGAGTGCTTCCTACATTAAGGATTCGGTAATTTACCGAATCAGTATTTAAGAATTCGGTAATTTACCGATTCCTTCAATAACCGATAAGGTAAATTACCAAATCCTTAAATTAGGCCCCTACATCTGAAAAGCCTAATACCAGTCGGTAACGGCCGAAATTCGGTAATTTCGGCCGTTACCGACCGGTATTAGGCTTCCTACATCTGGCCCTTAATCTTTTAAACTTGCCTAATCAGGCAGCTTCTTCTTTGAAAGGCTCTGTTCCAGTCAGTCTTGCAGGTTGATGAGCTGAGGCCAGGGTTGGTGGGGTACCTGTCGCAGTCCCACAAGTCCGAGTCACAGAGGAGCTGAAAGTGAAAGCTCTACTCTGAATCCAGCTGAAATACTATAAACAAGAAATACCCTGAGCAGAAACATGCACAGTGAATTATGTTTACAGCATGCAGCATGTGACTCATAGTCACAGGGTCGAGTTGAGTTTCATTACTCTGTGACGTCATGTCAAATTAGTTTAAATGCATTTATTTTAAATTAAATGCAGCGTTACTAATAATCACAGCACAATTCAAAGTGCAGTGATTACTGCAATAATGTTTCGTAGGCAGTAAAAATAATATTATCCTCTCCCGTTCCCATCTCATCAAAGAGATGGTTGGGATCAGTTATTCCTGATGACCCGATTCCATCCAGTGACGACTTGGGAAAAGGCGGGGTCATCATGCAGCTTTAGAAACTAGCAGCCTTTGGAGGTACAAGGTTTATACTGTACACGCCCGGGGCTGCCTGATGTAATTTATGGGAGGTTTTCAAGGGCCAAAAACACACCTGCGCATGGGTCATAAAAAACCTGCCTGACTGATTCCTGCCCTGTCTGATGCCCATGTCTGACCAGATTGTCATCCATCAGGCAGGCAGGAGCGCAGCAGGACTAGCCCAAGGCTTCCCCATTTCTTTTACAATGCAAAGTGACATCGCCACTGGTACCTCTTAGCATTTTAAAAGAAATGTGGATGCCAGGCAGTAAATGCTTTTTGCAATTACCATCTACACTCATCCTATTTCCATATGCGCATGGAATCCATGCACACATGCAAATAGGGCGGGTGTAGTCCCAGGTCCCAGGGAAACAAAACGCCGCTGACCACTGGAGAAGGGAGAAAACATACTCCAGACAGCTGACAAGCTGGCAATATACCAAAAACAAAAAACGTGTACTACATAAATACAAAATAAGTAAACTTTTTTACCACGTAAATTTGGCCAAACATCACACAATGGGAAAACCTGATCTTAAACTCTATGTGTTAATCAGGATCTTAGGTCCTGATTACGAGCCTAGCGGTCTTACGACTGCCAGACTTGCGGGGGCGGTTCACGGTCTGCCGCATTAAGGCTTTCAAAGTTGTGAGGGAGGACCTCCGGCTGTGCCAGGAAACAGTCATTCTCTGACAGTGGTGCAGCTGCGCCACAACGCAATATGCCTAGCGGGGACTGGCGCTTTCCCACTCAGCATAGTACAAGTTCGTCCACCACCAGCATTTCATAATGGGAGTCCCGTCATGAAAAGTCAGGTGGTGGAGGAACAAAGGCGGCCCTATAAGACTCCCATCTCCCCCTGCCATGGGGATGCATTCAAGCGGGCACAATATGTGTCAACCTGTCTGTATCTCCACCAAGTTCCAGCACGGCATGGAAGTCCACTTCCATGTCATGCTGGAACTTATTTGCCGTTCCCTTTCCGGTGTCTTTTTCAAGGCACCACCATGGAAAATGCAAAGGACAGCAGACCATATTACAAGTTGAATTTGTGTAACTCATAAGTCCGGCGGTCCTTGTGTGGGTTTGGCGTAGTGGAGGCAGCAATGCTCCGGCGCCGCTGTGCCAAACTCACAATCAGAACCTAATGTAGGAGAGTAGGATCTGCTTACTCTGGTTACCCCCACTTTTTGCTAGTGTTTCACTGTTTCCCGAATTTAGTCTAGCTGGGCCCCTGCTATTCAGGACCCCAGCCTAGCTGCTTCCTTTCTAAAATGATTGCAGTACTTTAGGTACACTCCAGATTGGTTACTGGGTTACCCTTGTGAGTCCCTAGTATATGGTACCTTAGGTACCCAGGGCATAGGTACCCCAGAGCCAAAGGGGATGATGGACGGAGTGTTGAACAATGCAAGCACTCACCCCCAGTCAACTGATCTGTGTTTAATTCATCATCATTCTTTAGCTCACTCTGCCACCCCAGTTCAGACATGGCCATATACAAATCAGTCTGACTCTGTGCCTCATGGGTACAGTCCAGCCCGAACTACCAAGCCATGTCTTCCCTCAACCGGAAACACGCATTCTGGGACTGGTTTCTGGTTAATCAGCCGTCGTCAGCCAGGCTAGCTTGAATCCAGTGGCAAAGTGAGCAAGGGACCCATGTCTGGGCATACCCTGCCAACTTAGGCCGAACAAAGCAATACCAAAGGGGATGATGGACGGAGTGTTGAATAATGCAAGCACTCACCCCCAGTCAACTGATCTGGGTTTAATCCGTCATCATTCTTTAGCTCACTCCAGAGACCTACCACGGGTTGAAGCATGTATTATGCCACCCCTGGGAAGTCTTCTATAAAGGCTACCTATATCTACCTTTAATCGCTGACACATACAAACCTTTCAGTCACTCCTATGGCAGGCCTTATCAATCCTGAAGGCAGAGTGCTTGGTTTTGTGTAAGAGGGTGCCCATGCAGGAGCTGGGCATCTCTGCAGCTTTCGGAACTTATTCTCTGAGGCTGTTCTGTGACACAGCCAGACCATATACTCTTAAGTGCATTATAACCTTGAGGTAAATGCTAACTTTGGAATGGCTGCATGAAAACATGTCATGTTTGGTGTCAAACACTTTGGAATCCTACCCCCCTCGCCAGTCCTGGTGGCGGGGGTAGAATTTCACCCTTCTAGAGGGAGAGACATGTACACACTGACCTAACCAGTAATAGTTTAAAAGAACCCTAGCGTCACAAAATGGATGCTGCAGCCACAGACATGGGTCTGACCTCCTGCTGCTGGACGAAACTATGCAGGGGAGGCCTGGACAATAGGTTTCCTGTCACAGGAAGGTGTAACCACCTCCCAGACAGGCTTTAGTGTATTGGGGATGGGTGGGGGCACTCAGTGCTTTTCAGACAGTGCTGAGGTACACACTTGGTGTCCCTGTGCATACCCCAGTTCAAACCGGTTGCAGGGGCACTCAGCCCCTGCTCTGGCGCAAAACTGGACAAAGAGTAAGGGGTGTAACCCCCCTCTTCCCAGACCCTCCCATAGATGGGTCCCTAGAGTATGTCCAACCCCTTTCTTCAGTATAAGTAGGGGATCCCTGGCAACAGGACTTTAGATTATACCTGTACAAAACTCTGAAGCTGAATCCTAGAACTTCAACAAACTACTAAAGACTAGAGAACTGAAGAATCTCCCTTGGGGTCAAGATGTGACTCCCCTGCTCAAGCAGGCACCAAAGATGCATCTTGCCAGTCTGGATTTCTGAAGCTCCCACCGGACTCTGAGGTATTTGTGACTCAGGACATGGACTTCCAGACTTCTAAGAGGTTGACACAAGATCCCAGCAAAACTGAGAGCCGCAGCCCTCACAAGTGCCGTGGAACCAGAACTCCTGGACACCGTGTACATTTGCTAGTGCCTCAACTTCCCGAGCTTTCCCGAAGTTGTGCATTAGGCTACTTGTAGTCCAAGAGCCGAGCACCATCTGCACCAAAGATTGTGGGCCTACACTCAAGGAGTGTTCCATGAGCCCGCTTCTAGCATTTCTGCTTGAGGCCCCTTTGTGATGCCTGGTCTGTCGACTGGTGGGTTCCCATGAAGGTAACCCTTCTTTTCCCTGGCCTTCCCTGGTTGCTCCAGAAGTGCCCTGACTTCCCACTGAGTGGTGAGTCCCTCAGACCTTGCTGGTCTGCACCAAAGCCAATCTCTGCTTTCTGTGTGGGTTGCTGTTGCCAAGGCTTGCTGGGTCCAATCCGGAAACCGACACTGCAGCACTCGACATCCTTTGTAGGAAAACTTGAATCCAGCACTTGGTTGTCGTTGACACCTCCTGGTCCTTGTGGCTGAAGAGTCAAGCTTCACCTTCTTCACCTGAAATCACCTGACATCGGTGGGTATCCACTCACCGCATTCCTGGTCACTGGCAAGTGACCCCGAATCGGTCCCCTCTACTTTCGGGTTCTTCACATCTCCGATCCAACCTTGGATCCACCCGGACACTTTTCACTTGGACGCCAGCAGCACTTTGCAGCAGATCGCCATTGAAATCGACAACGGAACCCGACACGAAAAGACACCTATGCACCCGGCTTCCCTGGGTGAGGTCACTCGAGGACTCTGGTGCTCCCATGGGTATTGACTCTAGAACCTCCTAGTTATAAATGGGTTTGCTCCAAGTCCTCTTCTAAGTGTCCTTAATCTTTGAAATTCCAACCGCGACTTTGCCCATAGAAGTCAATGGTGATTTGCGACTGTGTTTAGACACTGCACGCGTTCCATGTGTCACTACCTTGGGTGGTTCCTGGGGGCCCCAGCAGTTCTAAAGGCTCTAGGCCTTGTCTCTATGTCAGTCGTGGTTCTTATACCTCTTTCTTAATATATGGTTTGGAATGCCCCTAGGGCTCAATGTATATTGTGCTAATTTACTGTGTGCTAATTAAGTTTACTGAATGTACTTTTTCTTCTAGCCTCATAAAGAGACTAGAGGGATGTGTTTAGAATAAATATATATATTTTATATATATATATACTTGGTGTGTTCTCCTTTCATTTGGTCATTCACGAGATTATAGACTGGTAAAACAAGCTGCTTTACATTCCTTCTAGACTTAGCCTGAAGGCTGCTCTCCACAGCTACCACTGGGATAGCTTTCTATAAAGGTTGTTTTTAAACCTACCATCAATAAGGGTCATTTGGACTGGTGCAAGGTGCCCACTAGATTAGTGGACATCATATGCCAGGCAACTTCTCACATCTAAGTTTCTTTAAACAATGTTTAGATCTGATTTATAAGGAAGAATTAATTCTATACCAGGGTACAACTCACCTTTTCACTATCACATTAGAATTACTACAAGGGCCTTATCTCACTAGCACAATTATAGTAGACCACAGCAAAGCTCTGACAGTGTTCAGGAACATCATTTCACCAACATCACATCCCTTTTTAGCCTCCCACGACGTAACTATAGAAATCCTTACATTTAAATGGATAGTGATTAGACTGATTAAGTCACAAGTGTTGCAATCCTTTCAGTATTGGTTGTAGCAAAACGGGCAACCCAAAGAGGCAGAACAGAAGGGGGAGGGTGCAAAGGAACTGCAGGCTTTTCTTTCAAGACAGTGACACCAGGGCACGATTATAATTAATAATAACTAACTATAAGTGTAAAGTATTAAAAACCAGTTGTTAAAAGTGTAGCTATTAAGTCTGTCTCTGGAAGGGGTCCTTAACAGTTCCTGTCTTCACCAGGATCACCCCTTCCATGCTTCCTTCATGCATTGATCAGAAATGTGAAGCAGTTAAGAGCAGCAGCAAGATTTGGAGCTAACTTGTCAACCACCAGTCACCGGAGCTCACAAGCACATTGTAAAATGTGTTAATTTTGCACACGCAGAATAAACACCTACAGTTTAACACTTCTAATTCATTGGACTGGCATTTATGAGCAGTACTGTACAATTCTGTGTCCAGTTCTGCCATTGTGAACTCCTGAGAAGAGTGTTACTATTGTAAACGCCAGTACACTCTGCTGACAAAGCAGGTTTGAAAAATCCCATCTTCAAATATATTCATTTTTACCTGGGATTTTTCAAACCTGCTTTGAAGAAGCAGCTGTGATTAAAAAGATAGAGAGCATGGGGGAACACATTAACTCAGATCCTGAAAATGAGAAACAGCTTAGTGTTTTAAATTCAACATTTGAACATGAAGAAATTAACAGTCCCTGATGTTCAAATCATGAAAATGTGAACCAGTGTCAGGAGAAAGAATTAATTTCCTGAGTAAGGAAACAGCTACATGTGCAGTAACTACACATGATAGACTGACTGATTTGGCTCAAAAATATGAAACTTATGTTTCAGGATGTTTTCCATTCCAGAAAAGTTTCAGTGTACATATGGGTGATGAAGCAAATGAGAAAATATGTTCTTCAGGCATGCAATTGCACATTGCAGAAATAATCAAATATATTTTCAAATGCAATGGGTTTGAGAAATTAGGAGACAAGTGGGCAAGAAAACATGAGAAGAAAAAGAAACCACCAAACCTAGCAAGGAAACTGGATAAGAAAAAGAAACCACCTGACCTTGTTGAGGAAAATAATAAACAGGATGAGGGAGAAGCTTTTGCTTACTCATTGAGAAAAAAGGTGGGAGAAGTGAATGATGAGCCATGTTCATGTGCCATGGAACAAAAGTGAACTTGCTGCATTTCTGAACACATTCCCAAAATTGAGAGTCAAATTTATGCTGTGGTACCTACAAGTTGATGGATTTGTTGAAATTTTAAAGGAGTTATCTATTAATTAAAAAACGTTCTTTGACATTGCCATGCAAGCTGAATTGTGGTTTGAATCTAAAGTTGTTGTGCAAAGGCCAGGTGAGGAGACAGTGAAAAGGGTTTACATGAATGCACCATCATTTTCTTTTTTTTTTTAAATGTTTTTATTTTTTTCTTACAACCCAACACATTATTCTGGTAGAACACAGTACACAATAATATACAATCTATTCATTTGCCTAGGAGAAAGGAAAAAAAATAAAATAAAATAAAATAAAATAGTACATACACAGCCTATGTAATTCATAGTTGAAGGCAGTTAACAAAAGATAACAATGAACATAAAGCGGTTCCTCGAATTCCCGTCCAATTTTTTGTTCTCCAACTGTATCCTATCCTATCCCACTACGCCAATCTGCTATTGGCTTCCAAATACGCAACCCTCTTTCCCTTCCCCTCATGCCTTTCCTTGCATAAATTGGCTTTTCCAAATTATATGAGGACAATAAATTAGCCAGCCATACTTGTAGTGAAGGGGGGTTAGGGTCTAGCCATGCCCTAGCAATGCACAATCTATATACTGCCATAGCCAAGAAAACAAACTATTGCTACCCTTCCCCTTCTTCTGGTACTATTCCTAAAAGTATATGTACTGGCTTAAGTTTCAGCTTAATTTTCAATGAAGTCTCTAATAAGTGTTCCAGGTTTCGTAACAATGTGTGTAACTGTGGACATAGCGCAAACATGTGTATTATGTCCGCATCTCCTGAATTACATCGCGGACAGGTTATACCCTCCGTCCCTCCCCATTTCGCTATCCTTGCTGGTGTGTAGTAGAGGGAATATATAGTTTTGTAATGCTGCGACTGTAGAGACGCCGAGCAAAGAGCTGTGCGCCCTAAATCCAAAGAGTCCTGAAACCACCCTGGATCCCCTTCTAACTTTTCTGCCCACTTCTCACTATATTTATCCAAATCATCCTGCATACCACACACAAAGCTGGCGTATAGGCTTCTTATTGAGCAATCCCCCCCTACTCTTATTTTTTCCATAATCTCTACTTTATTGTACCCAACCAACCCACCTTGCTTATTTCCCAAAAAAACTCCTAATTTGTAAATACTTAAAAAAGTCCTTATTGTTCAACCCAAACTTGATACTCAATGCCCAAAAAAGTGACTAAACCCTCCAACCCCCGAAGATCTCCAATACTTACTACCCCCTTTTGCATCCATCTCTCCATTGTTATGTCTCCAAACACCTCGTCTGGGAATGACCTGTTTTTAAACAACCTCGTGTATCGATTGAACCTTCCTAGTCCCACTTTTTTCATAAATGCCGTCCATATCTTAACTCCTGCCTCCACCGTCTTATATCTAGTCCTTTTAAGACGCCCATATTCCACACAAGCTATAAAGCAGTTTTCCACCTCTTCACCAAGTACGGCCTTATAAATTCTAGAAGAGCAATCCCTTACCCTTGGATCTTCTCCCCCCCCTATTAAGCCTTGCATATATTGAATAGCCGCAGCCCAATAATACAGTTTAAAATCGGGTGCCCCCCAACCACCTCTTTCTCTGGGAAGTGTCATGTACCGATAAGCCCTGCGCGTTTTGCCATGGGCCCAAATAAATTTATTGAGGATTCCTTCCAGTGCTGAGAACCATTTTGCTTCAAAAAATAGCGGAATTGCCCTAAAATAGTACAAAAATCTTGGGAGTATAAGCATTTTTATTACATTTGTACACCCCACCAAGGACAAGTGTAAATTATTAAGCCGTTCTAAATCCGATTTTACCTTCACCAATAGGGGAGCCACATTATTCTGCACTACTACTTCCAAATCCGCAGATATTTCCACCTCCAAATAAACTGCAGATTTTACCACTCTTGAATCTACTCCATATTGTACATATCGATTGCATACTATTTGGGTCTTAGTTTTGTTTAAGCTATACCCAGAGACTCGTCCAAAAGTTTCGGCCTCCCTCTCTACTTCCACCATCGCCTCCTCTGGATATGGGGTTAAGATAGCCACGTCATCCGCGTATGCCAGTGTTTTAACTTCACACCCATTCAGGCTCATCCTAGGAATCCCATAATTCAATTCAAGCCGACGCATAAAGGGATCCAAATATAGTGCAAATAGAAGAGGTGACGACGGACAGCCCTGCCTTGTTCCTCTTTCAATACTGATTCCTTCTGAGTGCCCCCTACACACCCTAATTCTAGCTGTAGGATTTTTATACAGCGTCTGCATTGCTTTGATGTATTTCTTGCCAATGCCATTCCACCTCAATACCCCCCATAGATACTCCCAGGAGACTCTATCAAAAGCTTTTTCAGCATCTAAAAAGATTGCTGCCATAGAGTCTCCTGGGATACTAGCAGCATCAGAAAATGTTAATACCTGCCTCGTATGTTGTGTGGTCCCCTTGCCTGGTATAAACCCGTGTTGGGAGTTGACAACTAGCTTTTCAATAACTCCTGCCAACCTTCTAGCCAGGATTTTAGAGTAAATTTTCACGTCCGCGTTCTTTAACGTGATTGGTCTATATGATCCTGGTTGGTTTGCAGGTTTCCCTTTTTTGAGGATCATGACTACATCCGCCCCCCCAAGAATCAGGAATTGCTTCCCCCAGTTGTGCCTTACTCATAACGTCAAACATGTCCATACCTAACACACCGAAAAAAACTTTATAAAATTCCACAGGTAGCTGGTCAGGACCCGCAGCTTTACCAGAAGGGAGAAGATTTAGTGCCTCAATGAACTCCTCTTTCTTAAACGGCTCCTCTAGCTCCGCCTTACTTTCTGGAGAAAAACCTACTGGAACCACACCCCTCAAATACCTCTCTACTTCTTGAGAATCCCCCTCCGTATCTTCTTTATATAGGGATGCGTAGAACTGCCTAAAAATTTTCCGAATCCCATCAGCCTCTACTACTCGATTTCCATGTTGATCTGCCATCTCCAAAATGTCAGCTGCAGCCACTCGCTGCCTAGTACGTGCAGCCAACAGATGCCCAACTTTTTCACTAAATTCATATATCCCCTCTTTTTTAGCCAGGTATTTCCCCACCGCCTTAGTTGACATATACTCTGTGGCTTCTGCCTTAAGTGACACCATTTTCAATAAGAATGGCTCCAGAGACAGCTGTTGATGAATCGCTTCTCCCAATCCCCTCTCCGCCTCCAGGAGTTTCCTATTCAATTCCGTCATCCTATTTTTTTCCTTTGCCCTTGTAGCTAGCACGTAACTCAGGGTCTCCCCCCTTACCCCAGACTTAAAGGCGTCCCAAACCATCCCCGAACTAGCTGTACCCTGTTAATATCCCAGTAGCTTCTGATCCAGGATCCCATGCGTTCTTTATACTCCTCCTCCTGCAGTAATGCCCTTTCAAATGTCCACTCCCTCTTTTCCCTCCTATCTTGGCCTATTTTAATAGTTAAAACCAAAGGGCTATGATCTGAGATTAAGCGGGGATATTTTTCTATCGCAATCGCATTTATGAGGGACCCAGAAATTAGAAAATAATCCAACCTACCCATCACTTTGTGTGGGGCAGAATAAAATGTGCTACCATCTATGGCTGGGTGTAGCTCTATCCAAGGATCAATCAAGAAGTTATTACTAACCAGATCCCATAATGCCCTATAAGTTCTTTTTTTTCTCCCTGAAAAGGGAGTCCCTGATTGCAGTAGAGGATTCCTAAAATCATGTATGTTCAAATCTCCACATAACACTATCGGCTCAGGCCAGTTCGCCAACTCCGAGTCTAAATACTGAAATATCTTAGGATCATCTTGTGTTGACCCATATATAGTTACCAGAGTAAATGTCTCACCCCTAAATGTCAAATCCAACATAACCCAACGCCCCCACTCATCCTCCTGTTTTTTATTTACTACCACATCCCTGATTTTCCCTAGGATCGCCACCCCCCTATTCCTTGTACCTTGTTTCGAGTTAGCTAAAACAGCGAATCCTAATTGCCCTAAAATATAGGCTTGTGCCACCTCCACATGAGTCTCTTGTAGGCATACTAAATCCAATTGTAACACACCCAGCAATGCTGCCACTTTATTTCTCTTGTTGGCCTCATTTAACCCACACACATTGATACTCGCAATTCTACAGCTCATTACGGCTTTTCTTATTTCCTAGCCACCTTCCCAAGCCACTTAGAAGAGTATTCAGAAGGATATAGACAATAACTCCTACATCTCTACTACCCGTTGCAATTTTTATAAACCGCATACCAAGTGTACTCACAAATATTGACATAAAAGTAAAAAATACAATGTGCTGAAACAATTCAGTGAAATTACCCAATTTTTGCCCCCTTTTCAACCCCCTTTTAGTCCCCCTTACCCTTCCCACCCCTTCTAGTCCCCCCCCCTTTACTGGCAAATAGGTCAATAAGACCTATGTGTGACCGCTTTTGGATAGTGCCAGTCGCACCCTCCTCCCACCCGAGATCCTGCCACCCAGTGATAATCCCCTAATTGAATGCCATCTAACCAATGTTACCTGTTACATTGATCTATTACCCACCCTTCTGCCGTTTTAGCTCATCTAAGAACTGCTGGGCTTTGATCTCCGACAAAAAAAATCTTGTTCTCCCTTCCGTTATTACTTTAAGCTTCGCTGGGAAGAGGAGGTATGCTTGTGAACCCTGTGCTTGTAAAGGCGCTATCATCTGCCTTAGCCTCTACCTTCTCTCCACTGTGGCATGACAAAAATCGGGCCTGGCAAAGAAGGTAACGCCCTCTGTTGTGCGCCTATTGTCAGGTCTAGCTTTCTCGATAATCTCTTCTCTTAACAGGTAGTTCCCTATATTTACAAGGATCGCCCGAGGTAGGTTCCCCTGACCGCCCCCCCTCCTCCTTGGCCTTTCTTCAATGTGAAGGGGAACCTGTGCGCCCTCTGTATCTCCTTTTCTTAATGCCAGTCGGATTCGGGAAATGCCCCTTTTAGTAAATTAACCACAAAGCGTCTTGTATCTTGTCCTCCAAGCCCTTCTGCCACACCCAAAAGACGAACGTTATTTCGCCTCTGGCGATTTTCGAAATCTTCCAGTTTCCACTGGAAGTCCTAGGACAGTTTTTCCTGCGTAGTTTGAAAGGTCTGCCAACTCCCGACATCGTCCTCTAGCTTGCCTGTGCGTTCCTCGACCTCCGTAACTCTATCCGCAATTTCATTGTATAGTTTATTCATCTTCCTCATTGTATTCTGTATTTTTTTTTAAGCCTGCCTCGCTCTCCGGCTCTCTGTCCTTGCTTCTGTTTGCATCTGTTTAAGAGTGTTAAGCAAAATATCAAAAGGAGCTGATTGCACTGTGGCCTCAGAAGGTACTTCCCTTGTATTGTTCTCCTCAGAATAGGTCAGAGAGGTAGCAGAGTAATCCCATGTTAACCGATTCCCAGCCCCCAATGGTGTCTCAGTGTGGCGCCTGCTTAGCATCGATAATCTTTTCAGTTTCTTTCTAGTCGTGTCTTTACCAGAGGTACTTAATCCTGAGCTAGCGTGCTCATCTGAACTTCCCTCGGTAGTTTGATCCGTTTCTGTATCCTCATTGGGTGAAAAGAACTCTCCCTCTGTTGAGGCTCCTTCCCCATTTGCATTTACCCTTCCTTCATAGTTTTTTTTACTGCTGGTTACTGTGTTTTTTTCGACCAAACTTGCATCACTCCCCCAGGTTTTACCAGTTTTCTGCCCCATGCCCAGCTCAACTTCCAGCAACATTATGGCTCCCAACATATCTGCTTTACCTAGATCATGTGAGCCTCGCCGAGTCTCACCTTCAGGGTTTACTGGGCTTATCACTGAGCCTGGCGCCGAGTTTCTTCTGCCGTGAGCTCCTGTCTGAACTGCCAATGTCTCTGTGATTACAGCAGTATTGACAGCGTTGATTTTGTCAGCCGGGCCTGGGCTGGGATGTTGCTTAGCGACCCTGCGTTCGACGCTCCCTGCGTCCTCGGCGTCCTCGCGGGCGTTCTTGCCGACATCAGCCACACTGCCGCTGCCATTCGTGCTTCCCTCGCTCAGCCCAGAGATCCTTGGAGAGAATACTTCCACTAAGGTAGACTGCCGTAAGGGTGCTTCTTTATTTTTGGGTTTGTCCCCGTCAGATGGTTTTGTCAAGTCTGTATTACTCACAGATGCCGCGTTTCCCTGCCCTCCTGGTGTGTTTACCTTTCCTCGCGGCTCCGGCTTCTTTCTCGGGAGGGGGGCGGTGATCTTCCGTACTGCCCCAGAAGAGCGCGGCGGGCCATCCAAGTTGATCGCCGTCTCATTTGCCCCCGCTGTGACAGCAGTTTTTACCAACGCTTGTGCCGCCTGACCTTTCTCCTTGCCCTGCCCTCTCTCGGGCTTTGGAGGACGCATCTTAGCCGCCTTTTGCTGTAGCTTTTGCTGTAGCTGTAGCTGCTGCTTATACCTTGTCAAACTGGCTTCCTTCAGTAAAGCGTTTGCTTTTGTCGCTACTTGTGCCCAGCTCCGACTCGTGATGATTTTTTGCTTCAGGGACCCGAGCAGCTTCTTTAGGCTTTCAGCAGTATTACTGAAAATATTGCTGTCAATATCGAAGCTCCTTAACCCAGTAAACAGGCTCGCATGGATCCAAGTTGCAAGGGACATCAGGGACATCAGGGGATGCTCCGTATTGCTATTTCATCCCGGTGTGGGAGAAAGGGTGAGTGCGACCTCTCAGCACCGTCCAGCCGCGGCCATCTTGCCCTGCCGGAGTGCACCATCATTTTCTGTTGGTTTGGAGAAAAACATAGCAGTGATTACTTTCCTGAAGGGAAGAGCCAGCAAAGGATGTTAATTGGGTGCAGATTAAAAGAACACAGGATGGAAGTAAAGGTGTTTTTTTTTTTGCTTTGTGCAAATTCAGGTATGGATGTTGCACTGCTGGAAAAGTATTATTTTGCCATCTTTATAACAGATTTGAGCATTGGAAGAAGAAATATAAATTTAAACATGATGCACAAACACAGAGAGAAATGCAGGTGCAAAATATGCCAGGGAAGCAAATGCAAATGTCAGTTCAGAAACAGGTACCAATGGCAGGATTTTTTCAAGCCCTGATTGTCCCCAAAAATATGGAAAATGCTGAAATTAATTTAAATAAGTTGTCCAGAGCAAATGTGAATTCTTTCCAGAAATAAAATCAGAACCCATTTCAACAGGTTGCTGTATTTGAAAATGAGAGACTTTTCCCTAACAATTCTGAATTCACCAAGTCCATTGTGAAAACAGTGGAAGGTCCACAGATGTAGGAGTTTTAAACAAAGAAATTACAAACCCAGTTTTAGAAAAGGTTGGAGCAAAAATAGACCCATTTGATAAAAATTGCCAAGTTGTTGTTTGTGACTCAGGCCTAGCAGGAAAACAGTTGTTTTGGAAATTAAACAGCACAGATTTCTGTACACCAGTTGATGTTAATTATCAGATTCCTGATGAGGATGTACATTTTAAAATGGCCCAACAAGAGACAGCTGTAGCATTGTTTTCAGAAAGAACAGTTGAAAAATGACCTTCTGATTTGAAAGAAATAATAAACACAGAAATAAGAGAGTTCACAGAGAAGGGTGTCAGAATAATAAAATGTGTGTCTTATTCAAATTAGAACCAGGTGATATATTCTCATGAACACCATCAGTTGCATACATTTTTTCCCATAATTGGAGATAAACTGAGCAACGGATTTTTGATGGAATTGATTGGAGGTTTATGTAACATTCTGATCTCGGGTTCACAGAACCGAAATGAAAAGATTAGATTAATAGCATAATTTTTCCATGTTGTCTTGTGGTACCGAATCCAGACAATATATTTTTTCACATTCCATGTGCTGAAGAATGGCTTACTGTTATTGATTTTTGTCAAGTTCATCTCACAGTGTCATTGCATGAGAATAATCAGGAGTACTGTCAAAAAGAATATGAATGCCTAGGACACATAATTGGAAAGGGAGCTAGAAAGGGGTCACCAGAGAGAGTGGAAATAATTCACCAGATGAATCCACCTCAATTTCAGAAAGAAGTTAGGATGTTTTTGGGAATGTTCAGTTGCTATAGTTAGTGGTTACCAAACCTTTCCCTAGTGGCTAATCCTATACTGAGGCTGACACACAAGGATGTGTCTGATCCACTCCCATTAGATACCAATTACATAAAAGCATTCCTAGAGTTGAAAGAGAAAAAGTGTTGTACCCTAGCACTAGGAATGAAAGTTTATTTAAAAGAAAATACACCAAATTGCAGTGAGAGGGAGGGCCGTGCTTTCTTAGTGCCTGTTCAAAAACATGAATGTGTTCAAAGGTCTGTGACGTATTTCCCAATGACCATTGACCCCCAACATCAATTAAACTGTATATGAGTGTCTAGATGTCATGAAAATATGCATAAAGCCAATATCAGACTTTAAGGATGAACTTCTTATTCAGCCCAACAATGTACATTTTGTAGATGGCCCATGTTTGAAAGGTAATAATGACACATTAAGAGCAGCATATGATGTGCTCCCTATACATTATGCTGTCAAAGCTTCATGGCTTTCAGTAGTTACCTCAGCCCAAAATTCGAAATTGATTGCCCTTACCATAACATGCAGTATAGCTGCTCAAATGGGAGTCACGATTGTCATGAGAGGGAAAAATGCTAATTCAGTTACACAATATTGTGTTCTGTTAGCCTATACATTCAATGGAATTTCCACAGGTGAATCAGAAAAGGATACTGTTCATCTAGAAAATGTTTCAGAAGCAGAACAACAGGGTTGTATCAGAACGAATTATGAGAACAATTACAACTGCATAGTAGCAAATGTTTTATTACAAAAACCGATGCCCAGGTATAGATTGCCAGTTTCTCTGAAATCAGATCATAATGAGGTCTCAAAGATAAAGAGTGCAGAACAACAGATTTTACAAAGAATGGATTGTAGCTATCTGCCTGAAGTTTCAAGTATAATAAAGCAACACAAAGACAGTACAGAGTGTCACTTTGCAAAAGACTGTGGGCCTCATTCATGAAATGTGACGCATCGCTGCGTGAAAACTTTTCACTGCGCACTCCTTGCGACACCAATGATGCGTCATATTTAATGTATGACGCATCATGTCGCAAGGAGTTACAGATACGTCAGTATTTCTGACGTATCTGTAAGCGCAAAAGTGACGCATTGCTTGAGTGTGTCACAAAAGTGACGCAACTCCAGCAATGCGCCCTTTCACATGGGGCGAGCCCCATGTGAAAGGGCCTGCGTCAGTCTTACGCCTGCAGTGAGGCAGACGCAAGATTTTGACGCAATGGCGTCCTAAAAGTGACGCAGTGAAATCTCATAGATTTCATTGCGTCACTTCTACGACCCTTCCTTGCGTCAATACGCCCCCTTGCATACATTATACCTGGCGCAGGTATAATGTGGCGCAGTGGTTTACAAAGTGACGCATCTACCTAGATGCTTCGCTTTGTAAATATGGTGCAACAAGGCACCAGCGGCGTAAAAGTGACGCACAACCTCATAAATGAGGCCCTGTGTTTCAGCATCTCTGGAGTAGCTTGAATCAATTGCACTTGTGAAAAACACAGATGAAAAGACTGGCTGTTGCTGTGAAGGTCTGACTGATGTGGAGTGTGCAGTTTCTCACCAGATTGCAGCTGCTATACAAGATCTACATATTGGATGGTGCCAAAACTTTGATCTGAGAGAAGCTGTGAAATGGAAAGGCTTGTTCCAAATGATCCTGGCAAAGAGTGTTGTGAAATGTGGTGAACTTCCAAATTGGGTGCATGCCTCTCACACACATATGGTCCTGTGTCCCCCAGATAAACAGCTCCTCTTCAAGATGAGATGCCAGCAGTGGTCAAAAGCCCACAGAAGAGAGTTAGTCAAACTGTAAGGGAGCACACAGAGCATGAAGCAGCACTAGAGAAAACTGAAGTGGCACTGGAAAAGCAAAACGTGAAAACTGAATCAGATGAAAGCGGTGTCAAAAGGGTGAAGGAGTCAGGTGCAGCCTCTGAAGAAGAAATTAGTGCTGTGGGCCTACAAGTGGAGGTAGGAAAAAGCTGGCTGAAAGAGTATCCAAAACAACTGCAGTGGTCCCTTAAAAAATAATTAGCACCCATAGCTGAAACATCTGAATCTGATCAAAGTGAAAATAAAAGTGAAAGGCTTGGATTGAACAAGTGCAAAGAATTGATGGTGCTCTCTCAGAGTTTCTCAGCACCTGAGTGGTCAAATTGCATGGAAAAAGTTCAGAATGCCACGCTGTATGAGCCACCCTGAAGGCATGCTGATGACAGAGAGTCAAGAAATGCTGAAACAATAACTGAGCATTGTCTAGAGCTGAAGAGAAAAGAATCTTTGAATGATGAAAGAAAAGAAGAAAATAAAATAAAAAAGAGAACTGTCTTGCTGAATTTTCCTTTTATTATTTTAGTTACTTATTTTAGAGAAGATTAACAGTTTCAAGAAGCTACTTACTGAACTCTGCACTTAACATTTGAGCTTGGCCATATATGATCTGATTACACACAAAACTTGTGTTGCGTTAGAAATAGAGGTAAAATTGTTATATGCTCAGGTTTTGTAATAATACCTAATTGTAGTAGGAGATTTTTTGTTCCCTTATATACCTGTGTGTGCTAATGAAATTACCATGTCTACATACAGTAAAGATGAGTAGTAATATTTTAGATAGAGAAAAACTTATTTGGCTTAACATGATGAAAATAAATAAGTGTGATGATTTACAATCATTTGAGGTATCATGATTTGTTATCATCAAAGGGTGAGATGATAGAGCTAGATTTCATCAAGATTAAGCATCACTCTGTTTTGTGTTTCAGACAGACTGCATTTAAAATGGCACACAGATTTTGGTGCAAGTGGAAACACATGGCACTTTTGGTGCATGCAAAGTGAAAGACATGAAATGAGGTCTGGTCAAAATGCTTTCAGTCTTAAATACTTTGATTTAAAACCATGCTTAATTAATTTATCATGGATGTTAATGTGTTTAGTTTAGATTTAACCTCACTATAGAATGTACATTTAATTTAGAGAATGTTTTTTTTTAACTTTTAAATTAGCACATAATTGTGGGCCTTTTCAAGGAGCAGTCTCTCTGTCAGACATAGAGAGGGAGAGAGACAGATAAACAGGCCAGGGCAGAGAGAGCAGCTGATAGAACAGGTTTAGATTTAAGTTTATGCTTTGACTAATTAACTAGTTTTGAAAAGATTTATTTGTCTTATGCATTTATTTCTCTTTATGGGAGATTTTTACCAATTATTAATTATTGATTAGCCTTGCAAAACTCACTCTTGAATTATATTTTCCTGAACTCTTTAAAGAATTCTGACTGACATTTGATGCCTCATTCCCTTCCTTTATGGAATGCTTGTATTCAGTCTGTAATATTTTCTGTATTCATTCCATTTTTCCTATTTTCAATTCTGTGACCTGATTGATATTTGACTAATGAATAAAGGGTCAGAGAACCTTAACTTTTAACTAGAAAATAAAACCCTTTAAAAATACTCACAATTGAGGAGCCGCGCCAGCGACCAAGATGGCCGCTTGAGCATCGGCTCCGCCGGCCGCCACATCCTGACTTGCCATCCGGCACATTATCCTGAGCCCCATCCCTACCATCGGGTGGGGGACCAGCACCTGAACCACCAAGTGAAATTCTGAATGATTTGGGCACTCCGATGACAAACACCGTCGTCCGGAACTTTGGGGCCTTCTGGAAACGACACCGGGACCCCGCGTGTGGCACTGCCCGCTTTGGAGTTCAACAACATCGGCGAGTGGGACCGCAAGTGCTCGGTGGAGCCCGGTCCATGGAAGTCATGTCGCATCTGCGGTGCCTCCGGGTCCCCCTCTAAGACTTGCTCTCACTGTGCTCTCCTGCTAGGACGGAGCACTCCACGATCGACAGGCTTTGATTGACTTGGCGACACATTGGCTCGGCCTTGTTCGATCGGCGAAGGTGGTGTCCGGATAGGGGTTAAGAATGGTGGCGAGAGGGGACCCCGAAAAGCCACCGCCGAAAACATCGAGGACTACCAGACTGGTTCAGTCCAATAGACTGGAAAAGAACAGTTTTTCTAAGGGCTCCCCGGTGGACGAGAAGCGCGCCCAGACGGATGGCCAGGACGATGAAGGATCTGATGGCAGCGATCACCGAGGTCCAGTCTTCCCTCGGTAGGATGGACTCCAAATTGGACACAGTGACTATCGAGGTGGGCCTTATCCGAGCGGACCTAACCAAAACCACGGAGAAGGTCAAGACACTTGAGATTAAAACATCGAGCCTCACAGACGATGTGTCGGAACTTCAGCGGGAGGTGCGAGACCTAAAGGCGTCTCGGTCTCAATGCGACCGAAAGCTGGATGAGTATGAGGGACGAGCGAGGCGCAATAACGTCCGCATCCTAGGGGTACCGGAGAAGTCAAAGGGACAGGCCCCGGATCTCTTTGTGGAGGATCTTATCCTTAACCATCTAAAACCCCAGGGCCTTAGTAACTTTTTCACGGTGGAAAGAGCCCACAGAGTTCCCGGCAGATGCCCGAAGCCTGGGGCGTTCCCTCGTCCCATTATCGCACGAATATTGAATTTTCGAGATCGGGATGCTATCCTACAGACGGCAAGATCCTCCGGACCGCTGGCATTTGAGAACGCTTCCTTGCTCTTTTTCCCTGATTCCACCCAGATAGTCCAGAAACAGCGGCAGGGTTTCATGGCAATTAAAAGGCAGCTGGGGGGCTCGGAAATCAAGTATTCCATGCTGTTCCCGGCTCGCCTTCGGATCGAGCACGACGGAAAAACTTGTTTTTATGACAATCCTGAGGCTGCAGTGGACTGGCTGGACCGTGTTCAGGTGCCAGATACGGAGGGAGACACCCGGGCGGAGAATGAGGAACACTGACTTTTATTCTGTTTGTGCCGATTTGATGATGGTGGTGGCGGTGCTGGTTTCACTGGGGCGATTTCTTTCCCCCATTGAAATTTTTGACATTTTTGGACTTTTATTGAACATTTTTGATGGGGGTTCGATAGCGGGTTGGGGATCATGGAGGTTGGTGGCCTGTTTTAAGGTCCTCCTCCGTTTTCTACGTTTAGATCTTGTAGTTAGTCTTGGGGAGACAGGCACACTGCTAGTTGGGGATGTGCACACATTGCATGCAGGGGTGCAGGGAGGGGGGTTGGAGAGTTGGGTTTAGGTGTTTTTTGATTGTTGGTTTGTGTTTTGTTTATGACCTAAGTCTGCTATGGGTGTCACGGAATGCATCAGAATTCTCGGGGGATGAGTATGGCTTCCGTTAGATTGGGCTTGGGTATATCCCTCCTCAGTTGGAATGAGAATGGCTTGGGAGATAAGATCAAGCGTGCTATGGTGGGGCAGCTAATCAGACGATGATCGCCAGATGTAGTTTTGTTACAGGAGATCCATCTTATGGGTAAGTGATGTATGGCGCTGCACCGGGGAGGGTATAAATTGGTGGCTCATGCAGGTTTCACCGCGGGTTCTAGAGGGGTAGGGATATTAGTGAAGAACTCCTTTCCGTTCACTATACAGGTGACTTGGTCTGATAACCGAGGCCGCTATGTCGGCATCTCGGGGCTCTGGGAGGGTAGGCCTGTCACGTTCCTTTCAATATACGTTCCTCCCGCGCTGCAGACAGACACCTTTCGCGATCTGAGCAGGGTGTTTTTGTCATTGCCCGTCGGTATCATGGTGATAGGAGGAGACTTCAATGCTGTGATGGATGGTGAGTTGGACAGGTACCCCTCCCTTGTGTTGTTGCCCTCTCGTAGATGGTTGTCGGATTTTGTCTCCGCAGCTGGTATGGTTGATGGGTGGAGACTACGGCACCCTGGTGACTCGGAGTACACACATGTGTCTGCGGCACATCACTCTTTCTCCAGGATTGATCATGTATTGGTGCCTGCGTCGCAGGCGATGTTTTTTCAGGAAGTGAGTCATCTGGCTAGAGGAGTGCCTGATCATTCGCCGATTTGGCTCCAACTGAAAATAGGATAAGGTGATGTGGCTAGGATAGCCCCAATTAGCGCTTGGCGTTTGGGAGACCCTGCTACCAAAAAGGAGTTAGTACGTGTTACGGATAGCTACTTCCGAGAGAATGCAGGGACAGTCGACTCTGGCTGCTCCCTTTGGGAGGCCTATAAAACTGTTGTCAGGGGGGAGGCACTCTCCCTAATCTCTGGGCAGAAAAAGAAGAGTAGGGCGGAAATCGAAAGGATTGAGGCGGAGCTATCGGTCTTGGAAAGGGAGGTGTCTACTGATGGGGACCCGGGGGCGGTACACCGCCTCGGTCTCCTCAGAGACGAATACAAACGCCTGGCGCGTGATAGGGCGAAGGAGCAACATGCCAACACACAAAGTAGAATTTACGAACACGGTGATAAGGCCGGAAAATTGATAGCGTGGTTGGAGAAGGGAGATTGGGGGTCGCGTCCGGTGCCTGAGCTGCAGATTGCAGACTCGGGTGTCATGACGGATCCACAGATTATAGTGGATGAGTTTGCCCGATACTACAAGGAGGTCTATACTTCGATGGGACACTATACAGTGGAAGAAAATGCGGAGGTCATTCGGGATATTCCAATGCCCGTCCTATCAGTTGAGCATAGGGAGTTTCTGGATTCCGCCATCACGAATGACGAGGTCGCGATGGCTATCCGGGGGGTTCACTCCGGAAAAGCCTCGGGCCCGAATGGTATCCCTATAGAAATGTACAAACTGCACGCAGACCATCTGACTCTGTTTCTAAAAGACATGTATCTCGATAGTAGGGATAGTGGTGTACTGCCATATGACCAACGCATCACCAATATCATTGTAATATATAAAGAGGGCAAGCCCCGGTTTGAGTGTTCCTCCTATCGACCGATCTCCCTTCTGAATGCGGAGCCCAAGGTCCTGGCCAAGTTACTCGCTAACCGGTTGGTGAACGTTGTTGCAGCACTGGTGCATCCGGATCAGTCCTGCTTCATTCCACGCCGTAATACTGCTCTTAATCTCCGTCGACTCCATGGAGTGGTGGCGGGTGCTTCCCGCATTCATGAGCCGGCGGTGCTTCTGTCGCTGGACGCTACTATGGCTTTAGAGAGGGTGGAATGGTCTTACCTTTTTGCGGTGTTGGAGAAGCTATGGTTTGGACCCGAATTTATACGTTGGATTCGTCTTCTGTACGCTGCTCCGTTGGCTCGAAAGGTGGTGAATAACCATAAGTCCCAGGATTTTCAGCTGGGGAGGGGCACCCGCCAGGGATGCCCCCTTTCACCACTCTTGTTTGCCCTGGCCCTGGAGCCACTTGCGGCTTGGGTACGGTGGGACAGGTCAATCAAAGGGCTGCGATGAACACCGGAGTGGGAGGATAAAATATCGCTTTACGCGGATGATATTCTCATGTACCTGACCTCCCCCCGACAGTCCCTGATTGTTTTCCTGGACATCTTAGCAATATATGGGAGATACTCGGGCTTTGCCATCAATTGTGCGAAGTCGGTCCTTTTCGTGTTGAGCGGCGATCCGCCTAGGGTGCCAGCGAATTGTCCGGTAAAAGTTGAATTAGTAAGTTTTCGCTACCTCGGAATTCACGTATCAAAAGATCCTAAAGTGCGCTTCAATGCTAATTTGGGTCCCCTCTTGGCCAGACTCCGCTGTGATATTGCTAAATGGAGGGAGTTGCCGCTCTCCCTGTTGGGTCGGGCGGTTTTGTTTAAAATGATGGCGCTACCACGGTTTTTATATACCTTACAGAATTCCTTTGATCCCGTACCCTCTTCATACTTCAATGAGATTGAATCGTTGCAACGTCAACTTCTCTGGGGTGGGAAACCGCGGATTGCGCTATCTAAATTGATGTTACCCTGGTACGATGGAGGGATTGGTTTGCCCAATATCAGGAAAAATTACTGGGCTTCCCAATTAGCTCCTGTTAATCATGTATTCTATGGCTCTCCGGCTGACCCCGGGTTTACCATGGATCGTGGCCAGCTGCTGGGGGGTGAGTACACTAGGGTCCTGTATCCTAGACGTGGTAGGTTTCCTCTGCTGGGTCCGACGTCGGTTTCGACGCGGGTGTGGCATGAGGCTAACCGGGCTCTCAAATGGGAGGGTTAGATAACAATGGCTATGCCATTGTGGAACTCGGAAGCATTGGGTGGTGTATGGAAATCGAAGGGTTTCGATCGCTGGGACCTGATCGGTATCTCGCAGGTCCGAGACATGTGGGGTAAGAAGGGGATACTGACTTTTGAGGAACTGCAAGCCAGACACCAACTGAATGAGAGTGAGCGGTATCGTTATTTACAAATTAAGCATGCACTGGCGGTGGCTATCCCACGTGATGTGAAGCCGCCGGTGGCCTCTCCGCTGGAGGATCGACTGTTGGATGGGTACCTTCCTACCAAGGCGATTTCTCTGGTTTGCAAGAAGTTGGTCAATCATACTGAGGATCCCCTAGTGAAAGTTAGGGAACAATGGGTTGCAGATGGCTTGGTCTTGGACGATGAAGACTGGGGGGAGGCTGTGTCTTCCCCTCGGGTAGTGGTGGTTCCTATGAGACTCCGTCTGGTGCAGCTTAGGATTCTTCACCGGTCCTACACCACGGGCCCAGGGTTGTGTCGGATGGGGCTTGCTTCAAACGCAGATTGTCGTAGGGGTTGTGGTATGGTTGGGACTTTTTTGCATATCTTGTGGGAATGCCCGGAGATCCATGACTATTGGATCGAGATCCATGAGAAAATGAATGAGGTGTGGGGTGTACAGCTTGCACTTGAGGCACAATGTTGCCTACTTAATGTATGGAAACCTTCCGACCTCTCGTGCCATAGTAAACTTTGGGTCACTCTCGTGTGTATGGTTGCCAAGCAAAACATTGCACAATTATGGGGTGCTGGTCGAATTCCTCAGCTTGGGAAATGGATGGAGGACCTTGATTGGTGCATGTTTCGGGAGAGGTCCATGTATGTGGCCAGAGGGAGACCCCGCAAATGGGGAAAGATATGGGATGTTTGGAATGCATACCGTGGGGATATATGTACGCATAATCCTTAACATAAGAGGGAGAGGGAGAGGAAGTAGTGGATTCTGTCTCCCCTAGCAAGTATCATAAACAAAAAGGAATCCACTAAGTGGAAGGGGGTTGCTACCACAATGGTGGGGAGCAACCAGGGTTGTTAAAATACCCCTCACACACCAACAGGCCCCTTGGTGTCATGCTTCATCATCGGGGTCTTCGCAAACCTCTACGGGATGCGGCGTGCTACGACTTCACGACTACGCAGGAGCACTTTAATGGTGAACTATGTGTTTGGTGTGTGTGGGTAAACAATGTGAGTGGTGAGGTGAAGGTGAAAAATTAAAAAATACCTGGCACGTGAGTACTGAAAAAAATTTTATTAAGTCTCCGGCTGGTATTATTAAAAGAGTGCTGGGATGGTTGTGGTCTACTGATTAGGGTAACCCAACCATGTCAGTGCGTCGACATGTTTCGGAGTTTGAAGAACTCCTTCTTCAGGACGAGGATGTGCACTACTTATCCCCACCTTACTCACATGTGTGTAGATTTAAAAGTGTGCTCTACAAAAATTAGATATGGTGAAAATGTACCTATCTATGTTTAAAGTAAGGTCCGTTGCGCCCAATTGGCGATTCGAGACACCTGTAAACAGAAAAATCAAGTAAAAAACAGGATAATACATGTTTTCTAATCTCTTGCTGTGTAAATGCACAGGAGGGTAACAAGGAACAAAAGTGAAGGTCCAGGAACCCTGAAAAATGAAAAAAACGAATAACACATGAACTGGGACACACATTCAAGCATAGTGTCTGATGGGACCACTAAGGGTATAGTTCCTGACACAGATGTATTGCTTACTTATGGAAAGAGGTTACATGGCCTCATGAGCCACAGCGTGTTGGGGGGTCCGTTCTACCCGATGTGGCAACCTGTGAGGTATTCAAGGAAATGGATCAACATGATGTAAACCCTCGCTTTTGATGAAAGTATTACACACCACATCCACACATTCAGACACACTCACGGTTACTCTCAGGGCTTCCTGACTTCCTCCCTCTTCACGCGGCTCCGACGAGTGAATTATGAGTTAAAGAGAGGGTTTTTTTATAGTCTGGATGGTTTCAATTAGCCGCTAATTGAGGGCGGAATAGGCCCATAAATGTACATTGCTTTAAGGCTCTTTGCCGCTTCTGCGCGCATCGGGGATTGTATTCCCGTATGACCGCGCATGTGCGGTAGAGCAGTGGGGGCCGGCCGCGCATGCGCGGTCTGTTTGTAGTGTAACATCGCATTCGGGCAGTGTAGCTCGCTAACGCGCATGCGCGAAAGAAAGACGTGTCTGTCTTCGCATTTAGGGGATGTCACAGCGATTAATTGTGGAGATGGCTTCAGGTTTAAACGACTGAAAATGCTAGGATGAGGGCAGAAACTGATACATTTAAGAGAGGTTATTGAAAAACTACTGTCAGTACAGAAATCATGTTTGCAGCTATAAAAACCTAATTACATATATTGTAATTATAGAAGCCCTTGGGGAAAATGGTAACGATAAAGTTTGCAGCTATGGTTAACCACTAACAGCCACCTGCTTCAGTAACCTATCAAACACGGTATCTACCTGCATGAGCCTAGTTACCCAAAACTCATTACTTAGGTGACCGTGCTGTATAAACTATATCTACAAGGAATAACTGCACCTACAACTCAATGGGTTTCTATGATCATAACTCATGTAACTATGTATCATGTATGTGCCTGTTTTCCCCTTATATTTATATTTATTTTTACCCAGGTGAATATCCTGACCAACATCCTCTATTGGTTAAACCATAGCTGCAAACTTTATCGTTACCATTTTCCCCAAGGGCTTCTATAATTACAATATATGTAATTAGGTTTTTATAGCTGCAAACATGATTTCTGTACTGACAGTAGTTTTTCAATAACCTCTCTTAAATGTATCAGTTTCTGCCCTCATCCTAGCATTTTCAGTCGTTTAAACCTGAAGCCATCTCCACAATTAATCGCTGTGACATCCCCTAAATGCGAAGACAGACACGTCTTTCTTTCGCGCATGCGCGTTAGCGAGCTACACTGCCCGAATGCGATGTTACACTACAAACAGACCGCGCATGCGCGGCCGGCCCCCACTGCTCTACCGCACATGCGCGGTCATACGGGAATACAATCCCCGATGCGCGCAGAAGCGGCAAAGAGCCTTAAAGCAATGTACATTTATGGGCCTATTCCGCCCTCAATTAGCGGCTAATTGAAACCATCCAGACTATAAAAAAACCCTCTCTTTAACTCATAATTCACTCGTCGGAGCCGCGTGAAGAGGGAGGAAGTCAGGAAGCCCTGAGAGTAACCGTGAGTGTGTCTGAATGTGTGGATGTGGTGTGTAATACTTTCATCAAAAGCGAGGGTTTACATCATGTTGATCCATTTCCTTGAATACCTCACAGGTTGCCACATCGGGTAGAACGGACCCCCCAACACGCTGTGGCTCATGAGGCCATGTAACCTCTTTCCATAAGTAAGCAATACATCTGTGTCAGGAACTATACCCTTAGTGGTCCCATCAGACACTATGCTTGAATGTGTGTCCCAGTTCATGTGTTATTCGTTTTTTTCATTTTTCAGGGTTCCTGGACCTTCACTTTTGTTCCTTGTTACCCTCCTGTGCATTTACACAGCAAGAGATTAGAAAACATGTATTATCCTGTTTTTTACTTGATTTTTCTGTTTACAGGTGTCTCGAATCGCCAATTGGGCGCAACGGACCTTACTTTAAACAGAGATAGGTACATTTTCACCATATCTAATTTTTGTAGAGCACACTTTTAAATCTACACACATGTGAGTAAGGTGGGGATAAGTAGTGCACATCCTCGTCCTGAAGAAGGAGTTCTTCAAACTCCGAAACATGTCGACGCACTGACATGGTTGGGTTACCCTAATCAGTAGACCACAACCATCCCAGCACTCTTTTAATAATACCAGCCGGAGACTTAATAAAATTTTTTTCAGTACTCACGTGCCAGGTATTTTTTAATTTTTCACCTTCACCTCACCACTCACATTGTTTACCCACACACACCAAACACATAGTTCACCATTAAAGTGCTCCTGCGTAGTCGTGAAGTCGTAGCACGCCGCATCCCGTAGAGGTTTGCGAAGACCCCGATGATGAAGCATGACACCAAGGGGCCTGTTGGTGTGTGAGGGGTATTTTAACAACCCTGGTTGCTCCCCACCATTGTGGTAGCAACCCCCTTCCACTTAGTGGATTCCTTTTTGTTTATGATATATGTACGCAGCCAGAAATAGATCCAGTTCGTGAAGACTTGAATGAAACCTGAGTCCACTTTTCACACTCCTTAATAATTTTGTAATGTTGGAATCTACATTCTCTGATTATGATTTGCAGATACCTATGGCACGATGGTCATTTTCTGTTTGTATTTTGTTGTTTATGTTTAATAAAAAAGAATTAAAAAAATACTCACAATTCTCTTTATTGGCTTAAATATTAACTGCATTTTGATTTGTCATGTTTATGAAAGTCTCCTGAAAGTGATACACTGTGGCAAAGGTCCATCACCTTTAAAGCAGTAAACTAGAGGTAAATTATGTTTTGTATTGAGAAATTACCGTGAAATTACCACTGGATCAATGCCGTAGGCCAGAAAAAGGAGAAAAAACACGTAGGGGCCGATTACGATATGGCCAGCAAGGCTCCGACCTACGGTCGGAGCCTTTAGGGCCGCATCGTAATCGGCCCCTTGGTTTCCTTTCCAACTGCCTCATTATGTTGAAGTCAGTCAGAAAGGAAACCTGCGGGTCATTGCAGCAAGTAATCTCAAGGGAATGTCTTTCCTCCCTTGAGATTAAGATCATGGTTTCCAACATGGTTTCCACGCCGGTCTGTCCAACATGGAAACCATGTTAGAAAGCATGTTTGGGGGCCCCCAGTAGGCCCCCTTTGGTGCATGACCTTCAATAGCAGAAAGAAAACTAGCCACTATAATTGGTTGTCAGATGCAGACAAAACATGTTCACAAATAAGATGAACATTTTCACATGACTTTAGTTCTGAACATCAAGTAAATCAGTAAAGTTATATGAGCATGGCACTTTGGGGTAAAGGGAGTGAATGGGGCAAAACAATCTTCTACAGAGTTCTTGGGACAAGACATTCTGGCATGTAATCCAATGTAAAATTTCCGCCATGCTTCTAAATGGAGTGGAATATATTCCATTCAAGGCTTGATCCATTTTCCAATTATGCATCATAGAGATGTCAATCCTAGTCCAAACTCTATGGCTTGAATTTGTTCTGCAAGTGTTTACTCCTTAGCCTTGGCTGTAGTGATCTACTGGGGTTATCAATTGCTATACTCCAAGGAGGGTTCTCTGAGTAGGTCTTTGAAAAACGATTTGCCATCAAATCATGGGGCACAAAGCGTTTTCCCAAGTTTATCTATGACTTACAAACTTTTGAAATAACTATGGAATTCCTGGAAGATTGATCATCGGGCCAACCTAAATCAATCCATAAAAGGGTCATCCCCCAACTCAACTATATACTGGGTGGTGACCATTGTCAAAAAAGAAAATCAAAGCACTATAAGATAATAGTAGAACTGGCTTCTGTTCTGTAGTTCCCACGGATCAGTAGTATCTGCATGTTTATGGACAACATAAACCTTGGGTGAAGTGCCTTGACTGATTATATGCACCCCCATAGTATATGTTGGCTTAGAGACCAACTAGCTCACAGTGCCACCATAATCCCCCTTAACCTGAAGAGGGAGCGAATGGTGACTGGTAACCACTGAACATGACAACCCTGTCTCCTCAGGGATCCTGGTAACAGATTTAGAATACACAATGGGACGGGCTTCGATATATTCATTGAACCAATGTTATTCTTGTATGGAGTACAGGTGCTGCAATAATCAGTAATTATGAGCACCAAAGTAGTAAATAGCAGGTATAATTCCATATGCTAATAACAGTGTATATATGCAGGCATATAAGACACGTTACTAATCAGGCATACTACTATTATGCAATCCCTACACTATGTGTGTCTAGGGTGGTGGGCATGTGTGAGTGTATAGCCAAGAATGCCCCAACAGGGTGACCCAACCTCCAACTCCATTACCTGGTGGGACAGAATGTAGGACCCTGGCTTGGTCATGAAGTGGACATCCCTCACAAAGATGTTAGGCAGCTGCTTGGCAAAGTATCAGGAATGCAAGGATCTCTTGATGTCAGCAGAACCCCCTCTGGCTAACCCCAGGAAATGTGTATTTATTTATATAAAAAGCATCCTTGCGATGTATGTACAGATGAGCATTCTTATGGGTTTGCAGATAGCCCTGTCGCCTTGTGGATATAGTTAGAAAGACATTGTACAGCATGTGCAAATGCCTTGCACTCAGTGTTCGAGGCATCATGATAATGTTGCTCGAAGTGAAATGTGTAAGCAAAGCAGTTTCAGAGAACCTAATCCAACATTGTCACACACGCGAATATGTGCAAAAGGTTATCATAAAATGTTATCGTGCAGAAGAGGGTTATGTATGAAAAGGTACAGCATTGCTACATGGGCCTAATTGAGCCACATAATACCCACTCCTCATAATAAGGGTTGGCCCAAAAGCCATCTAAAAAACAGCAGGCCAAATAAAATGATAAAACTTGTAAAATCTAACACCACTCTAAAATGACCTATAAATGCTATCCTGAAAAAAACTATTAAAAATGACAATCAGGCAGTTTGAAACTCCAAGCACACAGAAAGCCAAGGTGCCTAAAGACAAAAGAAGAGAGAGAGAATAAAGAGAAAAACATAATTTTGTTTCTATTTTTTAAAACAAGCCAAATAAACTCTTCCCACCAAACTGAATATCCAATTGTTTATGTGTTCCAAGTGGCAGTCGCAACATTGTTGTTGCTAGCAACCGCAGACGTTGTTCCCAGAGGCGCACCTCAATGCAGGTTTATAGAGGAAAGGTGGTCTCATCTAGAGCCAGAGAACCCTTCAGATAACAGGACAAGTTAGCAACCAGTGCATTACAAGCCCCGTAAAGCGAAATGTCCTTGCATACTAAGGATCCACTCAAAGCATTCTCACAGTTGGAACCGCTGAGGAAAACTTCCATGTCCCCATTCCTGCATCTAGACTTGTAAGGTAATTCGAAGTATTCATCCACAAATCCTTTCCCTAATTCTTCATATCTGCCTATCTGGTGATGTTGTAGACAATATTGGAATTGGAATGTCGTGACTAATAGGGTAATATATCCATGGATGATCTGATCTGTGGATGGCGTCTCTACAACGGTGAAAGGTTTTTCAATGTGCAACATAGTATACTTTGCATCTCTCCGTGCCATTAATATCTTTCTTTCAGTTAGATCGAAGAAAGAAAACAAATTGGAAGTGTTATTATAAAGCCACAGCACATGGCCAGAACATAACGTTTGAAGTGTCCAGCTTAATACCTCAATGGACCAAAGTTGCTACTGTCCATGTTGTAAAATAGACACGTTTTGCTGCATGATATCAATTGCAGATGTTACTCAGTGGCGGCATCTCGAGGGAGTGATGCAGGGTGGTGGGCGGGGGAGGGGCAGGGTGGAGAGTAGTAAACTCAGGCATACGGCCCAACGGAGTTTAGTAAATAAATAAATAAATAAAATGAATTGCATTGCTCGTGCTGCAACGCCAAATTGCGATGCAGCACGCGCAATGTAATTTGTTTTATTTATTTACTTAACTCCGTTCGGCTGTATGCCAGAGTTTACTAACTACACCCTACCCCTCCCCCGCCCCACCACACCACCCCACAGAACTCCCTTGAGGAGCCACCACTGATGTTACTATGTTGCTCAGTGAATATATCCTAGAGGATAAGGTGGTTGTGCTATTGTCAACCACTGCCAAAGCCTTTTCTAGATGAATCCTATCCATCTCACGCAGTCTCTCAGCAGCATCCTGTTACGAAACTTTCCATAGCCCATTGTATATAGCAGATAAGTAGCCCTTTTGATGTGGGTTCCGGAAGCCTAACAAGAAATCCCTGAGATCCAGGTCATCTGCCAGAAAGGAAAAGTGTTGTTTCACCTGAGAGAGTTTTGAGTTCTTTAGCAAGCAAGGCATGACTTTCCAACAGTGTATGATGTCACCACCAAGAGTGTTCAGATTGTACATAACGTCGGTCAGGTCTAATGATCTGAAACCCTTTGGCATTACCCAGGAATCTGGCCAAGCCAATTATCATTTCCAATTGGGGTCTGATGAATTGTAGGATCCATTGCACAGGGTGGCATCTAGTGTATCCTCATTTTAGCCTGTATAGTGTTGCCAAACTTCAAAATGTGCAAATGTGGGAATTCATAGTGTGTTTAAGTCATTTATCTTGGTTATTCCAAGACATGATGTTTGTTCCACAGTTCTGTTCAGGAAAATTATTTGGTGTGATATTAGCGATGCTCTAAACATGGCTTCAGTTCCCTGAACCTGCCAATCTTTTGTCTGCCAAGCAGACTTTGTATCTATTGAGTCTTTTCAAAAGTCGAAACCCTGTACAGAGAGCTGGGAAAGACAATAACCAGAGTAAATCAGCATGGTGTTTGTTATCATATTTGTTTTTGCAGATGTAGGTGCAAGACTGTAAAAATATGAGGCTGGGACTGATGTGTCAAAATCAGAAAAATAAACAAACGTCTGTGCAAATGTCTTTCAACTGCCTTTCATTGGTGTTGGTCAGTGCTCATATTGGGTGCGATTATAAATGGCACATGGGGATTTGCTTTATACAGAAAGTGGTGACCATAATGCCGATAACAGAACAAATGTTTGACATTACAACGCATACATTTATAATGCATGCCTTTACAATGCAGTTTTTACATTGCAACATCCTTTACAAAGCATTCTTTTACATAGCATGCCGTTACATTGCATTTTCAGAAACTACCTTTACAACGCATTCCATTACATCGCATTATACCTTTACAACGCATAGCATTACAATGTATACCATTACATTGCATTTAAGGTAAGTGTTGGATAGTATAGGGGTAATAATTACTATTCTAACCCCAGTGAATGTAACAGTAGTGTAAGTGTTGGATAGTGTAGGGGTAAAAATTACTAATATAACTCCAGTGAGTGCAACAGTAGGGTAAGTGTTGGATAGTGTAGGGGTAAACATTACTATTCTAACTCCAGTGAGTGCAACAGTAGGGTAAGTGTCGGATAGTGTAAGGGTACTATGCGTTGTAATGGTATGCATTGTAATGACTTTCGATGTAATGGCTGCATTGTATTGAGATGCATTGTAATGACATGCGTTATAGTGACATGCAGTGTAATGGCTGTGTTGTAATGACATGCGATAAAAAGTAAAAGTAAAAGTCCACATTTGTAAAGCGCACAATCACCCGTAAGGGTCTCTAGGCGCTGGGGGGCCGTCGGGAAGATTAAGCGAGCTATTGCCCAGAGTCACATGGTGCTGGGCTGACCTGCCGCCGGAGCCGGGGATCGAACCGTGGTCCCCAGATTCCAGCGTCAGTCGCCCTGGCCGCGGTGCCACACCTCTTCCGATGCGATGTAAAGGATGTTGCGATGTAATGACTGCTATGTAAAGGTAGTGCGATGTAATGACTGTGTTGTAAAGATTTTTTCCCTAACAGAACATATCACCGTAATTAGATATCCCTTGATACACATCATCAGAAGAAAATGCAGTTGATTGCTCTAGATCTGATAGAAAATTATACACTGTATCAATATCCCATTCATCAGAAATAGTACTTGCGGCAATTATATAATTTAAAGACATTTTAAACAAACACGCAATGTGCAAAAGTTCAGTAGGACCATACACATCAAACGATACCATGTCCACACTATTCCTTCAGCAATTGGAACCGCTGTAATTTTCACCAGGGACAGGTCTCTTTATTCATTGTGCATTGATGCATGTAATTTCAATAACAAGTTCACCAGTTTTACTGCAGAGCATTCTGAAAAATAATGTCCATTCAGAAGCAGGAAAAAGACAGTCACCAAACCAATCCAGAGGACTAGAAAGGGTAATCCAATTGTAATCCAAAAGTGTAACCAGGGAGTGACAAAGTATGTTTTTTTCAGCCAAAGATAGAGAACACGCACTTGTAGCTTGAAAGAGAGAGGCGGCGACAGTGGTGTCTCAGGTTCATTTGAATCCAATGAGTCGTCATGTTCTACGAAGATGATAGCCAGAAACCGGTCCTAGGATGCTTGATTCCGGTCCAGGGAAGACATGGCTTGGCAGTTCGTTCTGGACTGTACCCATGAGGCACAGGGTCAACACTTATTTGCATATGGTCATGTCTGAACTGGGGTGGCTTGGTGAGCAAAATAATGATGGATTAAACCCAGATCTGTGACTGGGGGTGAATGTTTAGCCATTGTGCAACATTCCGTCCATCATCTTGTGTGTTTTGCTGTTCACCCTATGTGGGAAGGGTATGCCCAGACGTGGGTCCCTTGCTCACTAAGCCACTGGAGTCAAGCTATCCTGGCTGAAGACGGCTGATAGCCAGAAACCGGTCCTAGGATGCTTGATTCCGGTCCAGGAAAGACATGGCTTGGCAGTTCGGTCTGGACTGTACCCATGAGGCACAGGGTCAAGACTGATTTGCATATGGTCATGTCTGAACTGGGGTGGCTTGGTGAGCAAAATAACGATGGATTAAACCCAGATCTGTGACTGGGGTGAATGTTTTGTGCAACATTCCGTCCATCATCTTGTGTGTTTTGCTGTTCACCCTATGTGGGAAGGGTATGCCCAGACGAGGGTCCCTTGCTCACTACGCCACTGGTGTCAAGCTATCCTGGTTGAAGACGGCTGATAGCCAGAAACCGGTCCTAGGTTGCTTGATTCTGGTCCAGGAAAGGCATGGCTTGGCAGTTTAGTCTGGACTGTACCCATGAGGCACAGGGTCAAGACTGATTTACATATGGTCATGTCTGAACTGGGGTGGCTTGGTGAGCAAAATAACGATGGACTAAACCCAGATCTGTGACTGGGGGTGAATGTTTAGCCATTGTGCAACATTCCGTCCATCATCTTGTGTGTTTTGCTGTTCACCCTATGTGGGAAGGGTATGCCCAGACGTGGGTCCCTTGCTCACTAAGCCACTGGAGTCAAGCTATCCTGGCTGAAGACGGCTGATAGCCAGGAACCGGTCCTAGGATGCTTGATTCCGGTCCAGGAAAGACATGGCTTGGCAGTTCGGTCTGGACTGTACCCATGAGGCACAGGGTCAAGACTGATTTGCATATGGTCACGTCTGACCTGGGGTGGCTTGGTGAGCAAAATAACGATGGATTAAACTCAGATCTGTGACTGGGGTGAATGTTTAGCCATTGTGCAACATTCCGTCCATCATCTTGTGTGTTTTGATATTCTACGAAGTAGCCAGACACAGTCTGGTCTATTTTTGGCAGCTCAGCAGGTTTTGTAGAACTGGGAGATGACTCAGTCTGTGGCAAATTGACTTAGATCATATTGTTGTCTTGTTGTCTTCTTGAAATTTGTGTTTCTGTACTGGTTGATTGTACAGTGGTTGTTGTTGCAACAGAGAAAAGAAATATTTCATTGTTGTTTACTGTTTCTTATTGGAGCGACAAATCTTCTTTAGTTATCAAAGTTTCCATCTAAACCTCCTGTGTGGTAGCAAGAGGAGAGTGGTGGCTACCCAGGAGCCCGCATGGCTTACTGCTCAGAATCAGCCACATAATGTGGTTTGATCAGATCAACGGAGAGAGACCTTTTTTCTTGTTGGCCGACAAGGGGCAGAAGAAGTACAGTTCTGGTATCTTTGACAGCCAGGACATGTGCAGGAGCTCTGCATGACGGCCCAAACTCTTTTTTGTCCACAATTGTCTCCCTGACCAGGTCTCCAATCTTCGGGACCCAACCAGGTCTTGCCAGGACAACATTCACTTCCCCAGTGGTGGTGCGTTTTACTTGCACGTTGCTTTGTTCGTGCTGGAATTAATTTTGTTTCTGTAAAACAGCCAAACATTCATTGATGTCAAACGGTGTGTTTGCAGCCACTGTGCCAACATTATCGAGGTCTGGGGACCACATTCTCTTTCCAAACAGGATTTCATATGGAGTTCGACCACCCAGGGATGTTCTTGGCATATTGCTAAGTGCCCGCTGGATCCAACATAGGTGTTGGACCCAACTACGACCTGAGCCTAGTACCCTTGCTGTTAAAGGCTGTTTTAAGTAACTATCAGGAACCCATGCACACTCTAAATGATGAACAAAACTGACATTGTAGACATGTTAAGACATTAGGAGACAAAGCGTTAGATTACAAACAAGTAATAAGTTGTCCTGGAATCAGTCGTAAGAAAGGGTATTTTTAATGTTCAAGAGAACCAGCCGACACGTGTTTCGTCGCGTCTGGGACAATCTTCCCGCGACTCCTCAGGGCTATGAAGAAATGTAGTATCATGGGGAGAGTCGCTCCGTAGGTGATACTTCCGACCCGACAGGGCCCTGGACTGTTTAGCTATGAAAAACAGTGATTGGAGGATTTATTCAATTTAATCTTCGTGGTGCGAGATAAAGTAAGGATGAGTGAATACAACGCAGGACACTCCAAGAACGTAGAGAAGTATTGCTGTAGAAGATTTGAAGTTATTAATCGGTGTGTCTCCACGGGTTTTCTGGTTGTCAGAGCGATAAATTGTGAAAATCAGAGGCAGTTAACCTTAATAGATCAGACGGGTACATCCGAAAACTGCTCTCCTTATTGTGTGCCGGGTGAGACACACCGATTAATAACTTCAAATCTTCTACAGCAATACTTCTCTACGTTCTTGGAGTGTCACAGCTATGAAACTCTTAAGAGGGTGATATGTTTGCACTTTACAAATAATTTATTTATTTATTTTTTATTTATTAAAGTTTTGTATAGCGCTGGCTGGACCCGAGGGTATCAGAGCGCTTCACAGCAAATATACATGGGTTAGACCGATAATGCGGACAAAAAGCAGGTCAATTAACAGTACAGTCTATACAATAGCAGCCAGGCGTGAAACAGGGCGGAGAGTCGTAGGCAAGTCAATCAGCTCTGGGGTGAACGAGAACATGAAACTATAAAGTCTGGGTTTAGTTCTAGTTGGTTCCGGAGCGCTCAAGGAAGAGGACTTTGAGTAGCTTCTTGAATTTTGGGAAGGATGCGGTCATTCTGATGTGTGGGGGGATGGAGTTCCATATCTTGGGAGCATTGCCCGCGAAGGATTTGCTAGATGTTGAGAGTTTCTGGGATTTTAGAGGAATGAGTAGGAGCGTGTTGGAGCTTCTGAGGTTTCTAGACTGCCCGGCCCTTTTGAGCTTGTTGGCCAGGTATTCCGGTTTGCCCGTATGCAGGGCTTTATGTGTGAGGCAAGCTGTGCGGAAGCTAGCTCGTTGGTCAATAGGGAGCCATTTCAGATCCTTCAGAGCTGGGGTGATGTGTTCATATTTCTTTGTTCCCGTGATCATTCTTGCAGCTGCATTTAGGGTAGAGGTCAGAGGACGCAGGTGAGATTTGGCTGTTCCAGTCAGAGTGGCAATGCCGTAGTCAATTCTGGAGAGGACCAGAGCCTGCGTGGCCTGTTTCAGGTCTTTTGTGGGGAGGAATGGTTTTAGTTTGTAGAGCAATTTCAGGTTCAGGAAGGCACTTTTGGCAGTTTTTGAGATATGTTCTTTCATATCCAGTTTGGGATCAAGGGTGATCCCTAGGGATTTTATGGAGTTCGATGGAACAAGCGGCACATTTAGGGCGTTTAAGGCTTTGAGCCAATCAAGAATTTGGGGGTTTTCTTCTTTGTTAGAGATGAGGAGCATTTCAGTTTTTTCCTCATTGAGTTTGAGGTGGTTGGAAGAGAGCCAGAGCTGAACTTCGGTAAGTGTGTGGTTCAGTCTGTGGATGTCCGAGATCGATGTGGTTTCCAGATAGAGTTGCGTGTTGTCCGCATAAAGGTGGAAGGGGATGTTAGCTTTCCTTAGAATTAAGGTGAGGGGCTCCATGTAAATGTTGAAGAGTTGAGGAGAGAGTACAGACCCTTGAGGAACTCCTCTGCTGATGGGAAGAATGTCTGATTCGCAAGTTTTGATTTTTATTCTTTGTGTGCGGTTGTTAAGAAAGGAGGAGAACCATTTTAGGACAGTCTTTTCGAGGCCTGCTTGATGATGTTGAAAAGTTCTTTGGGGCGATTTTTGGCATTATCAAGGGCCGCGCAGAAGAAGGACGACTTTTTGTTCTTGATATGGTTGTAGTAGCTTTTGCGGGCTGCCTTGAGCTGGTCCCGGTTGCGTGAGGAGGGGTTGGACCTCCAGGATCTTTCCAAGTATCTTAGGTGTCTTCTTTCATCGTTAATGTCAGTGGAGAACCAGGATCTGGAGGGGATGTTTCTTTGTTTTTTTAGTTTCCTTGGTGCCAGCTGGTCTAAGACGAGCTCCAAGTTAGAATGGTAGAGCGAGGTGAGTTCTGTGGTTGAAAGGGGTTCTGTCGTGGTCGGGAGGAGTGAGCTGAGGCCCTTTTCAAGCTTGTCAAGAGGTACTCTCGATAAGTTTCTGATCCATTTGGGGGATGTTTGCGTGGGAGGGACGGAGAGCGCCGGGTAATTGATATGAAAGAGTATGGCGTGATGGTCTGACCAGTCTACTGGGATGATGTGGTCAATTGAAATTGTCTTTTTATCTGCGATGATAGCATCCAGGGTTGCTCCTCTGTGGTGGGTTTCCTCTGTGCAGTGCTGGGTCATGTCAAGGTCATGAATAAGGGTGTTGAGGGATTGAATGAGCGGGTTTTTTGATACATTCCATCTTAGGTTGAGGTCGCCCAGAATTATACTGAAATCACTGTTGAGAGCTCTTTGCGTGATCAGATCCGTCAGCTGAGCGCCAAATTCGGAGGTATTGCCCGGGGGATGGTAGAGGAGAAGGCATTGGAGTGAAGGGTGTTGAGGCAAATTGATGTTGACCGCGAGGGATTCAAAGGAGTTGTAAATGACGGCAGGAGATTCAGTGATGGAGAGGACGCTTTTATGGATAATAGCTATTCCGCCGCCTTTGTGAATGGGCCTGTCTTTGTGTATAATTGAGAACCCGGGCGGCACCAGCGTGTCCAGGATGGGGCTGGATAGAGTGTTCAGCCATGTCTCAGTGATGAAGGCTACGTCCAGGTCCTGTGAGAGGATGGTTTCGGCTATTTCTGTTGCATGTTTGACGGCGGATCTGCAATTGATGAGCAAACAGTTTATTTGGGAGTCATCCTGTGAGATATGATTGACCGATGTAGCTCTGGGTAAGGAGGAGAGATAGGGTGGAGGTCTGGCAGCTTTACGACGGAGCGGGTCCCTTCCCACTCCAGTAATGACTTGAATTGAGGAGAAGGGAGGGTGGTCAGGGGGCATTGTTAGAGCAGGCTGCCTAGGCGGGGTTTCATAGGAGGTGATTAGGGAGGTCACTTCCTGTGGCGAAAGGGAGGGAGCCGTCCTTCTAGGACTGTCGATTCGAGCCTCAGTCCTGGGATTAGAGAGAAGAGGCTGGGAGCCTGTGGGGGGCTTGGACCCAGTGTGGGTATGAGAGTCAGTCTTGGCGGGAGGCGGCTGGAGGCGCGGAGGAGGGACGTTCAGGGAGGGGGGCTGGAGTTTCTCTAGGGAGGATAGGGTTTCTTTCAGGCCGGGGATCAGAGTCGCGATCTGATCCCCGGCCTGAAAACACACTTATTTTAGTTGAAAAAGTAATAATTCACATCCAACCGTCATTTAAAGTCAAAAGATTAAATGTTAAAATTTCATCAATATTGACCACTTTTTTGAACGTTCGACAGGTCCGGGGTCATCGTTTTTCATCAGAAAATTGATTTTTTGGAATCTACAAAAAATGATTCAAAATGTCATTGGGATCGGGACTCATGTTGAATAACCACTTTTTAGACCCTCACAGTGACCAAAATTGCCATTTTTACAGAGTTTTCGCTTACTCAAAAGCTTCAATTTTGACCAATTTCAGGCACAGAAATGACTTTAAACACACTTATTTTAGTTGAAAAAGTAATAATTCACATCCAACTGTCATTTAAAGTCAAAAGATTAAATGTTAAAATTTCATCAATATTGACCACTTTTTTGAACGTTCGACAGGTCCGGGGTCATCGTTTTTCATCAGAAAATTGATTTTTTGGAATCTACAAAAAATGATTCAAAATGTCATTGGGATCAGGACTCATGTTGAATAACCACTTTTTAGACCCTCACAGTGACCAAAATTGCCATTTTTACAGAGTTTTCGCTTACTCAAAAGCTTCAATTTTGACCAATTTCAGGCACAGAAATGACTTTAAACACACTTATTTTAGTTGAAAAAGTAATAATTCACATCCAACCGTCATTTAAAGTCAAAAGATTAAATGTTAAAATTTCATCAATATTGACCTGTTTTTGACTGTTCGACAGGTCCGGGGTCATCGTTTTTCATCAGAAAATTGATTTTTTGGACTCTACCAAAAATGATTCAAAATGTCATTGGGATCGGGTCTCATGTTGAATAACCACTTTTTAGACCCTCACTGTGACCAAAATTGCCATTTTTACAGAGTTTTCGCTTACTCAAAAGCTACATTTTTGACCAATTTCAGGCACAGAAATGACTTTAAACACACTTATTTTAGTTGAAAAAGTAATAATTCACATCCAACCGTCATTTAAAGTCAAAAGATTAAATGTTAAAATTTCATCAATATTGACCTTTTTTTGACTGTTCGACAGGTCCGGGGTCATCGTTTTTCATCAGAAAATTGAACCAAACCTCCATTCCGGTAACAAGAGACATGGCAGCGTCCAAATCCCAATGTGACGACTTTGCCAGCTTCTTCAACGAAAAATTCGCGAAAATTGACCGATCTCTCGGCACGTTGCCCTCAGACCACCCCGCTACAACTTCCCATTTAAGACCAACAATCACATCCACTTGCTGGTCCTCCTTCCAACCTATCCAGGTTGAATTGATAAGTAATATCATAGCCTCCGCCAAACCCTCAACCCACTCCCTTGATCAGCTTCCCCCGAGAGTGACCAAAGACTTGAAGCTCACTCTAGCCCCTATCTGGGCCAAGATCATCAACAGCTCTCTGAGCGAGGGCTCCATCCCGGACTGCCTTAAAATAGGTCAAGTCACGCCTCTACTAAAAAAAAACGGGCCTTGACATACAGGATATGAATAACTTCAGACCAGTCTCGAACCTTCCACTACTATCCAAAATCTTGGAAAGATGTGTGCTGTCGCAACTTTCCCAGCACTTAGAGAACACAAAGCTTCTAGACCCACATCAATCAGGGTTCAGAAAAGGCTGCAGTACTGAAACCGCAATACTTAACGTCCTAGACGATCTTCACATGTCGCTCGACTCCAACCATTGCAGCCTTCTCATCCTCTTAGACCTATCGGCTGCATTTGACACAGTCGATCATGCCCTACTAATCAAGGTCCTAAAGGAGAGAGCAGGCCTGGGCGAGTTACTATTAGGGGGAGTAGTCGAGCTGGGGGGATCTGATTGGATTTTCGAGTTCGGATGGGCGGGGAGTAGGGAAGGAGGGGGGTTGCGGTCTCTTTGGGGGAGGTGAATGTCTTCACTACGGGGGATGGCGTGAGCAGTGGGAGTGAGGGATCGCGCAGGGCGCTGTGATTCAAAGACGGCGGGGGGACTGGGAGTTCTAAGGGGAGGTGACTGAGATCCTGTGGGGGTGCGGGAGACGTGGAGAGGGGGAGGGAGGTAGGAGGGGTAGGGGGGGTGGGGGAGTCCTGGAAGTTAGGGAGAAGGGGGAGGACGTTAGGGGATGTAGGTGCGAGGGGGGTGGGGGGGTTCTGGTAGTTTGGGAGAGGGGGGCGGGCGCTAGGGGCTGTGGGATAGGGGGGGAGGGGCTCGGAGGGACGGGTGGATGTTGACGTGATTAAGGGCGAGGGGAGGGGATTGATGGGGTGGATGAGGCATGCTCTGCCGGATAGAAGTTTGGTGAGGGTCACAGGAGGTGGTGGGGCCTGTAAGTAGTGGGTAGAGAGCCATGGCCGTCTTAAGAGTGTGAAAAAGGGAGTCGAAGAAATCGAGGTTGTCATCTTTCGCCTGGATTAGAATGGTGCCATTCTTGAAGATGGAGATGGAGATGTCTCCGGTCAGGGACTGTTGGTTCAGGGGGGAGATCGTTAGTTTCCGGTTGTGTTCTGATACGGTGGTTTTGGAGACTGGAAGGAGTGAGTTAAAGGTGGAGACCCAAGCGTCTGGTCGGGTGGTATGGAAAATGAAGTCTGTTTTACTCAGTCCTCTCGTTGAGCAATGGTAGGTGTCCACGATAAGAGTTTCAGGGTGTTGTCTAATTAAATTCTGTTTGAGGCGTTTTTTGGCTTTGAAGGAGATACTGTGTGGGAAGGTAATGGCGTAGGTATTCTGTTCAAGAGGAAATAACTGGTTGAGTGCAGGGCTGGGGTGAATGTCTAGGCGCAGGGACGGAGGCATTATGGTGGAGCAAGAGATCTGCGTTTGTCTCCTTGGGTCTAGGCGTCGTGCTTGCGTAATGGAGTGCTTAGAGAAGGGAAACTCCTTGATTTGCTAGCAGATTTGTAGTACCCAAGGTAGATGATCCACAGAGAACTAGAATGATAAATGTTGTAAATAGGGTTTCCAGAGTCCCTTCGTTAGGGGAAGATGGTTCCTTTAATAAAATTAGTTCGCCAAGTTAAATGGGAGGAAGACGTTGTAAATAGGGGCCTCCTTAATTGTCTAGCAGATTTGTAGTTACCCAGAGGTGGGCGATCAGCAGACTACTTGGATGATGGGTGTTGTAGATAGCGGTTTCCAGGGACCCTTCGCTGGGGGAAATTGGTTCCTTAAATTACTTAATTTGCTCGGTTAACTGGGAGGTAAACGTTGTAAATAGGGGCCTCCTCTGCCCCTTTGCAAGGAATTGCAGTTTTGAAAAGGTTGATAATAATAAATAATAAATATTGATGCTTATGTCCCTCTCTAACTGGAGTTTAATTTCATATAAACGATGGGGAACACTTACCCTAGTATTCAGTGTTTCCACCTTGATATGCTCACTCAACATTACTTCTGCTAGACAATCCATCAGGTTCTGGTGAGCTATTGTGTCTTCTACCACGCTGACCAGCATCATCACTGCCCATTCCTGTACAGAAGCAGAGTCCTCAGTATTCTGGGCATGCCTGATTTTAAATCCAGCTACTTTTTCCTTTCTGAATCGAGGTTTAAGAGTCTTTGATTTTTCTTACTTATTAACAATGTAGTCAGGCGAACGTTGTGATTCCGTCTTGGGTTTCAAGCGCTCTTCGGATCTTCGCTCTAACCATCCACCTCTCTCCGAACATGTATCAGGTGAATCCTGAAAGGAACGAGATGAACATGTATTAGCTTCCTGATACCTGTAAGACTCTCTAATAGTATCACGGTTCCTCAGATAATATCTTTTTCAGTGGCTACCTGCTAAGGAGACCCACCCCATGATCGTGTTTATTCTTTTTTTTACTATCCCATTTCTTCTTTGTCGAAGAATTGGATGCTTACCTATATTAAGAATGCTTCGTGTGGCTCAACCACAAAGGTTTTGTCTCCACCCATAGCTGGGAGACCAAAATGTAAAACCTTCGGAGTAACAGCATGTCTGCAGTTCTCTGCGATATTCAGTGCATGGGGACCTTTGTCTACAGACATAATAGAACAAATGAATTATCGAGAGGGTGAACACAATGTGAGAAATGTTATCCTTCAAGCTTGAACAATCTACAGCCAATACTTAGGGTCTACCTACTCAACTGAGACGGATTTCCCTACCACCATGGACATCTCTGGTTTGGAGGTGAGTAGGAGTCTCTGAGAACGCACAATTAAACTACTCAGGCAAGCAGTAAAATTAGAACCCAAACAACGGTGGTGGCACCATGTTCTGTAGTTCCCACTTATCAGTAGGATTGGTGCATTTGTGGACAACATAATCTTTGGGTGAGGTGCCTAGACTGATTCCATGCACCCCTGTAGTATATGTTGGCCTAGAGATCAGCCAGCTCACAGTGCCACCATAAGCCCCACTAACTTGAACAGGGAGAAAATGGTTTCTGGCAACCACTGAACATTACAACTCTGACCCCTCAGGGATCTTGGGAACAGATCTAGAACCCTTTCGCTCAATCACTTGTGCACTCTTGTTCTCAGAGAAGTATATGGAAAAAAGACAATGGGATGTTCTTTAATATATTTATTGAGCCAACGTTATTCTTGCATAGAGTACATGTGTTGCAATATTGAGTCGACAGAAGCATATGAAAGGGAGTACGAGCACCAGACTAGTAATAGCAGGTATAGTTCCACCATGGTATTAAAATGAGTGTACATATGCAGGCATATAAAACAATGTAGTAATTAGGCATACTCCTATTATAAAATCCCTACTCTCTGTGTGTTTAGTGTGTGTGTGTGACAAGAATCCCCCCACTGGATGATCCAACCCCATTACCTGGTGGGACAGAATGCAGGACCCCATCTTGGTCACAAACTGGACACCCTCACAGAGACTTTTGGCCGCTGCTTTGAGAAGCATCAACATGCAGGAACCTCTCGATGTCGGCAGAAGTGTCTCCTGTGGCTAACCCCTGGAAATGTTTATTTATTTATAATAAAAAGCATCCTGGCGATGTATATACAGATTAGCATTGTTATGGGTTTGCAGATAGCCCTGTCGCCCCATGGATGAAGTTAGAACGACACTCTACAGCATTTGCAAAGGCCTTGTACTCGGTGTTCGAGGCATCATGATAATGTTGCGTGAAGCAAAATGTGTAAGCTAAGCAGTTTCAGAGAAATGAATCCAACATTGTCACGCACGTGAATATGTGCAAAATGTTATCGTAAAATATTATTGTGCAGAAAGAGGGCAATGTAAAAAACTGTGCAGCGTTGCTGCATGGGTCTAACTCAGCCACATTACTCAGCATGAATAGGATGCAACTGTGCCATGAATTTCTGATAGAGCATAAAGCTAGAAGAATCCTAGTTTGTTGAGAGCAGGAAGCTTACCATTAGAAGCTATAACTGGCCCTGGGTGGTGCACTCTTGTTCTAAGCAGTTATGTCTAGTGCAAGATCTTGACGTGTGATTTCACTGATCAAGTTTAATAGAATGGTGTCAAAAGATATATTACATTCAATCACTACTTATGAAATATGAGTTAAATAGTCGAATGACACTCTAACTTTAATAATGCCCCCTAATTAAGAAGTCTGTCATTGTATTTTTAAATGTTTTTAATGTTTTAAATGAATATTAGTATACATTAATTTATATTTCTGTTTCTACTGTGTTGAGGTGGATCGAGGTCCAAACTGAACAGAACTGACAGTGGAGACATAGGTTGAGAGTGGTAACACTTGACTCTAAACTCATGGTCATTGGCACCAAAAAGTAGGATTTACATTACCAGGAATGGATCCTGGAGAGGATACTGACATCTCTGGTCAAAAGCTCACGCTGACATCATCTGGCACTTAAGGAAATATAAAGTTTAAAAATGTATCGAGGACACTGCCTAGCTCAGGAGTTCACATTTGGAGCATCCTGGAGCTATCAAAGGGAATCGAAGAATCTATTACTGTCTCTGTGTGTCTAAGGTTCAATGTTGTTATTTTCAACCTACTGCTTTTCTCTGTCAATGCAAACTCTAATTCCCGGTGTTGCTAATGTGGAATCCTCTTTCCAGTGCTGGTAATCTGTGCTCCATTGTCCAGATCTGTTAATATGAATTCCAGTGTCCAGAGTTTTCAAATCAACCTGCAGTGTTGTGAACTGTCAACCTGAACTCCAGAGTCAAGTGTTGTCAATACGAACTCCAAACAACGGTAATGTGATTATATTTCCAGTATTCTGAGTTAGAACACTAATTCTCTGGTGCACTGAATCAGAACTGTAATTATGCTTGGAAATAAGAAATATACTCATAAACAATGAAACACATGTCTACATCAAGATTTGACTCCTTCTCAAAGCCTGCTGACATTTATTTTTTATTTTATTCATTAAGCCCCTACATTCGTTTAGCCTTTCACGGTGTAAAACATGGGAAGATTTTACATGTGCATATATATTAATACACAAATGTCACGCAAATAGCATGCATATATATTAATACACAAATGTCCAGCAAACAACATGCATATATATTAATACATAAATTTCCAGCAAACAACATGAACGTTGAGCATCCCCTCAACATATGTATTGAGCATTTTAGAAGTAGCACGCAAAGTACTTACATTTAGAGGCTATATAGATACTACATTACATAATGACTGGCTGACGTGGGAGCTCCAAGTATAATGCATTTGCTGGGAGAGGAAAGCAACATAGGCAAAACTATATTTTACTCCTGCGCCCACTTTAGCACTTGTTGCATCACTTTGCCCCTTGTTGCTGAATCACACTTACCCTTATATGCTCTCACCCCATATGCTGTATTTACATTCCTGAGGTGTGTGGATATATTCATTAGGACCCCCCGGCTTCCACACCCTACACTTTTAAGTTATTACATCACTCCAATTCCTCGAAATGATTGAACTCGCAGTCCCAGGCACAAAACAAATTAAACAGTCCACGTGTGGATTAGTTGCACTTTTCAAACACGAAGTTCTCCAGTTTTCTTTTGGAAAAATAAAGTACTTGGGATCATATTCTCAAACTGTAAACAATTCTGCATCAAATTACCTCTTATTCAAAACAATTGAATTTCACCATTGCTGGCAGACACATGTCAGAGCTATGTTTCATGTTTAACAAAAACAACTATTCGATCTTTTATCGTTGCAGCTGAACTCTTAGGCAGATGACTTCACACTTTCAGGCTCATGCATCAAGTGTTTAAGAATTAGCAAAAATTGTGAATCGCAAAAAAAATGGCATTTGCGATCGCAAAATACAGTGTAGCAATGCATCAACGGTATATTTGCAAAAAACACTGATTTTCGCAAATATAAAGAATCGCAAAAAATTCTGCGAAAATAATTGCTATTCTGTATTTGCGCCTCCCAAATCGCAAATTGCGATTCCCTTGAAAATCGTAAAATTGCTATTGCAAAATAAGAAGGATCACAACCAGGTGGTAATCATGAGTGCAAATTACATACAGCTGCAAATCAACTCAAACATATTCAAACACACCCAGAATGAGCTCCCACAAGTCAAAATGGCAGGGTTGTACCTGATGGCGAGGATGATGAGGCTGCAGTTCGTGAGTCGCAGCACGCCCCTTTTCGTAGAGAACTGGGAGGGCCCCAATGATGATGCATGTCACCGTGGGGCAACCCTGGTGAGTGAGGGGACACTAGAAAGAAATTTTTCTTTCTTGGCAGGTATCACTGACCAATCAGGTCAGTTACCACAACATGAGCTAGGTCTATGAACCCAACAATTTGGATTCTTGGTTTTGCAAATTACATACAGCTGCAAATCAACTCAAACATATTCAAACACACCCAGAATGAGCTCCCACAAGTCACAATGGCACGGTTGTACCTGATGGCGAGGATGATGAGGCTGCAGGCTGCTTGACACAGACGGAGGCGAATAAATGAGCGTATTTTCAGAGTCCGCATAACTTTGCTAGGACAGCAAGAGGATGAGATATACGATAAGTATAGGCTGAATGCAGGAATGATCCATGGTCTCATGAATGAATTGGACCCCGTCCTGCAACGATAGACACGGAGGACCAATGCCACCCCAACGCATGTGCAGGTCCTATGTTGCCTACATTTATTGGCGTCAGGCAGTTTTCAGGGAGTCATTGCAGCAGCTGGAGGTGTGTCGCAAAGTGCACTTTCAAGAATATTCAAAGCATTCCTTGATGCCATGATGGTCCGGATAGGCTCACACATCAATTTCCCTACCACAGCGCATGACCTTGCTAAGACTAAACAGGAGTTTTACAAGATTGCTCGCTTCCCACATGTTTTGGGTTGTATTGATTGCACCCATGTGGCAATATGTCCCCCTGCAGCACAGGAAGATTTATATAGGAATAGGAAATGTTATCATTCCCTTAATATTTAGGTTGTCTGCAATGCAAAAAACACGATAACTGACATTGTGGCGCAATTTCCAGGCAGTGCACATGATTCCTATATATTCAGGCAAAGTGGCATTCACACCCGTCTTGTAAGGGGAAAATTTGGAGAGGGACATCTGCTTGGTAAATATGTGCAATACATTCTCACATTCATTGTATGTACATCAATGTCAAACAACCACTAACCCCCTTTGCTTTCTCACATGTAGGTGACAGCGCATACACCGTACGTAATTACCTGATGACACCTTACCTCAATCCTACAACTGCCAGCCAACAGAGGTACAATGCAGCACATATATCAACAAGGAACGTCGTAGAGCGCACATTTGGGCTGCTGAAGAGCCGATTCAGATGCCTCCATAAGACCTGTGGAGCACTTCAATGCAACCCTGACCAATGCTGCAAGATAGTAGCAGCATGTGCCATGCTGCACAATATTGCGACAAAGGGAGGAATGGAAATCGAGCTGTCTGACAGCGACTCGGACGATGGGAACCAGCAAGTGCTACACCACCGTGCCCACAAGGGTCAAGCGCAGCAGAAGGGCGCAGGAGAAGATTGGACATCACGCAAAATTACTTCTAAGGTGAGTAATGATGACACAAACACTGTATATTGCAAGCAAAGTAAGCTTTATGTAAAGAAATAATGACCACAGTGTTGAAGCACACTTTCAATGTGACCAGTGGCACAGGAGTCTAGGTAATGGACATGTGTGGAATAAAAAGTAAGGATGACTTGAAAGTCAGTCAAAAGGTCACATTGCAACAATGGTTACATCACCATCTCGGAATCGCATTGTACATGGAAGTCTAGCGCTTTCTCCCACGAACACGCAGACGCCTGTCGGAGCCAGCAACTTCCTCCCTACTGTTGGAAGTGGGGGGGGGGGTACTGCTGCGTGTGTTGTGTCTTACTGCAGTGGCAACTGGCATGACTATACTGCTCATGCTTGAGGCACCCTCACTACCCTCTTCCAGCGTGGACATGTTGGCTGCACTAGTGGATGCATTCATCATTTCCACAGCATTGATCACCTGGTCCAGTACTTTCGTCACATCCCCGCTCCAATGGCACATTTGTGTTTGCATGGTCACAGACCTACGTGCCAGCAGTGCTGTTGTAGTGGCCAGCCTATTGTTGGATTTCTCATACATTTTGAGGTGCTGCATAAGTTGGCGATGCTGTCTTTTCTGACATGCATGTCCCTCCAGCATGACCTTGGTTAGTTGCTGCACACTATTGGACAGTACTGAAATGTTGTCTGCCATCTTTCCGATTTGGATCTGTACTAATCATGTGTTCTTGCTCTGCGGCGATGCGTACGAAGCATCTGTCCCTCAAGGCCACCCCAGACATCATTTGGTTGCTTCGCCTGCTGTGTTCTGCGTGCTCTACGTCTTCTACGCCGGACTCTGGGATTGCCTCTCCTGACCGGTGTTTGTGGAGTTGTGATGGGAGTAGATTGGCGATGGCTGCCCTCAGGTGTTACATCGACCTCATCATCTGAAGCCATGGGGACCAGTGTTGGGACAGGTGCCCTGCGTCAGTGGCGGCTGGTGACATTTGAAATTGGTGAGGCGTAAAACAATTGTTGTACTTCATTGCGGCGAGCGAGAGTAGCGAGCGAGCCTGAACCACCTACGGAGGGCTCGGGGGTGTTTCACGGTGGAAAAATAGTGGGCAAATGGTGCATTTTCAAATTTTCAAGCAAATTTGAGAAAGCAGGAAGGTGTCAACCACTCTGAGGTCTGATGACAAGGCACCAGAGCCAGACAGCAGGCAAAGTACTGCAAGCTCAACAACCAGTACGTGTCCTTGAACAAACCTACTTAAACGGGCAGCTTGAACATGATGTTACCCAGTTTGCAGCACAGTACTGCATCACTGCTAGAGAGACTCAGCAAGAGATGCCGTGGGGAAAGTACCTGCAAAGGCCAGAAATAGACAACTGACCACCCAGCACAGCAACAACAGCACAGTGCTGTGGAGCGCTCATCCTTACACACAGCTAAAACAAAAAAGTTTATTTGGGACGACCTTCTCTTAATTTGACATTAACAATAATGATCCATTAGCACTGTTGACAAATTGCCCAGTTCCGAGTGCAAATGTGTTCACTCATTGTTACAATGCATTCAATCCTGCACCAAAAGTTATACGAGTTTTCTGTCACTTTGGAAGCAGCAATCCATTATATCCAATCAGCAATGCACAAACAACCATTCAATAAACAAATGCCTTATTTCATGTAACTGCATGTAAACACCTTGGATTTCATGGGGGCAGTGAGCAGACATCATTTGACTTTCTGTTGGTAGTTTATAGCAGATTATAGACCTATATGGGGGGGTTATATTGTAGGTTATGCGTGTAGAATTGTATCTGGTGGTATGTAGAGAGTGTGAGCTGTTTGTGTGCTGGGCAGTTGTGTAGTGGCAATTTATATAGTCTTAGCTTTGTTATTGTACAGCAAGAACTCACTGCCCAAGGGAAGCTAAAAGGCCTGGAGAAGAAGCAGAGCGCAAGTAATGCCACGCAAACAAGCCACTCGTCCAGCTAAAAAGAAAGTCTGCCTAATGCATCCATGCAGGAATGATCGCGCATGCACACTTTATACCGCTGGGTCTCGTGCAGCAAAAGTGAGTCTCGCCTCACTCTTTCGAGAGACGCAACAAATATGTTTAGAACCAATAAAAACATTGAAGTCACCAGCCCCACATTTTTGGTAAAATGAAGAGCGGTGACATGATAACAAAGTAAATGTCTCTTGTTAATTGGCCCTGCTGAAAGCTAATCCAACATTGAATCTAAATATAAAATAATAGCAGCACCATGCATGTCAAATAAATATAGAACTACTAGTTAAATTAACTACAGTAAACTTCCTCCAGCAACAACTTGCCTTGTCAATCGCTCTCTCGTCTAAAGTGAGTGACTCCCGTAGTTAAGCGTCCTGCTGTGCCGCCGAATGGTGACACTCGGCGCTTTATAAAAATACTAAATGAAAAAAATGATCATGCACTCATGTAAACGCAGGAGAAACTCCATTTGCGTCAATGGTCCCAGCCCTCGGTAGGGTATCGGGCAGACCACAGACATTTCCTCCTTCCGGGCATGGAGACTACCGAATGTTGACAAGCGCGGCCCACAATGAGAGGGGTATTGCTCTGGGCTTGGGTTGCTGAAAAAGAAATAGCTGTTCTAATGCAGTCGGTGCTTAAAATTATGGCACGTATTTATCATGTTTCCCCACAGCAATGACTGGGTTCAACGAGCGCTCTGCTCCCAGGCTGAGGCCTGTGGTGCACCAATCTAATACCACTTACAACATTTGCCATAAATCAAAAAAAACTTTGCAAGGTCGCAAACCTGCAAAGTTTGCCACCCTCACCATATGTCTTTAAAAAGTAGTTGTTTTTGTCGTGAAACAGAATCACTTTTGCAGTATTTTTCACCTTCTAGTTTGTATTTTGCACAGCTTGCACAGGTGATGAAATTTGAAAATTGTTAGTTCTGAAAATCCCACCAATGAGTGTCAGCGATTCCCACCCCTAGTTGTCAGTTCGGGAGATTTTGCATTTTTTAGTCACACAAGTAGGCAACAGATTTGTACTGCTTTTTCAAACCGCTGCTGTCCTAAAACCCGGACTCTGCCCCGTCATCAGAGTCATCCACATAAACAGTTATTCATTACTTTTATTAAACAGACCACGTTAGATGTCTTGGAATGCACTCTCGTGAGAGTCTCTCTCATGACTTATGCACACTGTCTACTCACCATTCTGTCCTCGTGCAACTGTCAGGGATTCATTGCCCAGTGTGTAGGTAACTTACAGGCCTGGCACTGGCAGCCAACAGCAGGAGGTGTTGAGGTCCACCCTGGCGGCGCCTGATCGGCATAGCTGCGCACTGCACTCGCACGGATTATTCGCCGCAATTATTTGCCCCAAGGCCCTGGGCCTACCCTACTAGGAAGAATATTTTAAACTTAATTAAGGGCCCACGCCGCCGCCGACTCAGTGAATTCTACTACTTCTTCGTGCTTACTTTTTAACCCTCGTCGAACGATGATCCATCTCATCAGATCAATGTAATTTCGAGGAATGACTTCCTGCCGTGTGCCTTATGCCCGGGTGTTCTGATAGTGGGTTTTTATTACTGTTAGCAAAGATCTGCTTGGGTTGGTTCTGAGAATCCGCTTCTAGGCGAGGTGTGAGATCTTCAAGGACCGCTAACTGCTAATGGAGGGTGCCTTGCTGAAGGCCTACTGACGCACGTACGGTATGAGGCCACTTAACTTAAGCAGCGTTTTGTCACCATATATACAGCCTGACATCGGCACCCAGCATCAACCCTTACCCAACTGTCTGAGTCTGCATCGGTGTAACAAGGAAAGCCCACGTTGTTCATGCCACACGGCCGGCATCAACCGTGCCAAACACCTAGAAGTTTTTATAGAGCAAAGGTCACGTATGGTACATAACTCAGCTGCACGTTCTGTTTTAGCGCCTGCTACGCGATTAATGCTCCCGGGGCACCATCTTCATCTATACAGCTGATTATTTATTTGATTAAACACTAATGGCTTTGCAGAGTGCACTCTGAAAACATAATTACTTCTTGGCGCTATATATAGAGTTGCGTTACAAGAGTAAAATGTGCTACCTGCCGTATCTCTCAACTCCAAATGGCGTGCATTATATACATTTTCTGAATGTTCTTCAAGAGTTCGGCTATTGAACAGACCGTGATCCAGGTTTGTTGAGATAAGAGGGGGCCACAAAACAAATCAACGTTCACGTGAAGCCGTGCACAAGGAAACATTGCACCTAGCCTAGGTCCTAGATGTCCCCCATGCAGTGCCAACTACAAAACCTACACAGCGGCGGCCGAAATGCTCGAGGGAGGGGGGGGGAGGGGGGGAGGAAGGGGGGGGGGGTCGCGAACCGCGGGTGGAGAATAAATTTACCAGCATTACAAATTATAAAAGTAAACGTACTTGAGGGCTAGGATACCACCTCCGCTCTGGCCTGTTCTGGTGGGTCCGCGACGCTTGTTCCTGCTGCAGGAAGCAGCCAGCAGGCAGCTTCCCTCCCCTACGCAACGCAAGGGAACTAGCGCCGGCCAATCACGGAGTACATGGAGCAGGGCTAATACTGCCCATAATGAGACCCGGCTCCCCCGGGTCTCTGCCTGTGTGGGTGCAAGGAGAGGAGGAGGGAAGGGGCTACTGAGTGTGTGAGCATGCGTGTCCTAAATGCGCACACACTTCTGCTGCCCCCTGCCCTCCCTGCCACGCTGCTGCCTGCTATCTGCTAGCCCAGCCTGCCGGCTGCCACTCACTGCCGCAGGGCAGGCCCGCCCCCCACACCCTTCCGCGATGACGTCACTATAGTTAGTGACTCCGACTGACGGCGACCTCAAGGCAAATTGCATTATCATGATTCAGTAATTGTATCGTATGTATGCAGTGACGGTCGTCCATGGCTAGTGGGGCAACGCCCCAACGCCCCCAATGGACGAACCGCCACTTTGGTGCACGTGACTATTTGGTTGCTGGACCCAGTGTGTCCTCATGTTCAGATGCACTAGAGGGCTGCATTTGCTGGTCATCACTATCCTCAGCCTCTACAAGTTCTGCATCAGTGAGGTTACACAGTGCAAAACAGCATTAATGCATGCTTGTGATGTCATGTCACAGTTATCTATTGTTTATTTTGTCATTAAATTGAGCATATGTTACACTATTTAGAGTTGTTTTTTGCATATGTGTGTGTTTTTCATTGTGACTGCTTGACCTGCCTACATCTGCCATAATGCACTTCCCTTTCTGAGAACATTGTGTAGTAGATGCTAATAAGTGTGCACTTATGCTGTTCTGAGAACAGGTTCTAGCTTTATTATTTGGGACAATGGCAACATGCATTTATCTTACCTTCAGATGTGTGTGCAGCTCCTGAGGTGTCTAGCTGTGTCACACCAACAGCAGCTGCAGGCTGGATTGTGGATTCCACCAAGTCCTCCATGGGAGTGTTCCCAGTGTCTGTTGGTGGTCCCCCTCCTGTCTTTTTTGTCTCCTTCAGCCGGTCAGCAATGCGTACCTTGGCCCGACTGCGCAAATCGTACCATCGCTTTTTCAGCTCTTCAGTGGTGCGGTGTGTCACCCCAATGGCATTGACTCTGTTTTGGATCCGGATCCATATTTTTCTTTTCTCCTGCTCTGGCACTTTTAAAGATGCTTTGCCAAATAGCTTGTCATGGCTGTGGACTACTCCCTCAATGAGGATGTCAATTTCTTTTTCAGAAAATTTTATTTTTATTTTCCTGCCTGTTTGGCTGTCCTCTGCTGTTTGTGCAGCTTCCATTTTCATTTTGTTAACAGGTGTTTCCAATCTCTCAGTCCCACTCCTGTTCAGCTCCCAGAGCCAGCTCCCTCCTCTCCCTGAGCCTGTGCACTGAAAATGAAGCTTGGGCTGCTCACTTCCTGCTTCTGATGTCATCAAGATGCATCAATGTGCGACTCCGGTAATTGCGATTTCGCAAATAGAGAAATCGCTCATAGCGAAATCTCAATTGCCGGAATCGCTATTTAATTGCGATTTTTTTGTGATTCTTTATTTAATCACAAATTTTATGTTGCATCGCGTTTTGCGATTCTTTATTTGCAATTCCTTAAAAATCGCAAATAAGGAATCGCAAATTTTTACAATGATGAAAGTGCCTGTTTGTTCGGCCGGCACTTCTCATGTCAATCAGCAGACCTCCTGATCAGAGTAAGACAGATTCTTATTCAAAGTTTTGATCTGGTCACTGTGTGTCTAATTTCCCTTATATGCAATGGGGAACAAGGCACTTATAAACGTCTAGCAAGATTTACAACATATAGTAAAGCACTTTAAGCAGAAATGGTTCTAAAGGCCACATGAACCTTGGGTACCAGTTTTATCTTCAAAGTAAAAAGAATTTTGCAGTTGTGGCAGAAAAGATGTGGATTCACACCAGTTTACGCAGGGTGCCAAATTTCTTCCACTAACCAGCCCCTTAGTATTGTAGCATGTATCAATCCTATTACTGACTCTCAAAATAGAGTTTGTGAGTCGCTAATAGGAAGGGTTGTGCCACAGCGTCCCTTCCTAATAGCAAGTTGTATGGGGATGTACAGCTTTTTTGTGACCACAATGCAGTCGCAAAACAATCTCAGTTTACCACCTGTTATAAGTAGGTGGTGAGCCACTCACAAACAGGAAGGGGTCAAAGGGACCCCTTCCCCATTTTGATTGGCAGCGAAAACATTTTTAAAGAGCAGGCAGTGCTCTTAAATAGTGAAACGTTTCATTTTTATTTTTGAAATGCATCCATTTTTCGTTTAAGGAAAAACGGCTGCATTTAAAAGAAAAGTTGTTTTATTTGAAAAGCAAACACAGACATGGAGGTCTGCTGTCCTCAGCACGCCATAATCCCTGTGTTATTGCCCATTCCCAATGGGTCTCAAAGTGTGACCTGCCTCATGAATATTGATGAGGCAGGTCATTTGCTACTTAGTTGGGAATTGCAAAATGTGTCTGAGTCCCACTAGAGTCACACTAGGACATTTCCTTCTGCTACTCGCAAATTGCGAGCCACTACAATTTGCAAATTGCGAGTTGTAAAAGGAAATGGTCGTACATGTGGCCTTATATCCTTTGAAACACAAGGTTAGGATACACATCCCATCCAGCCCATTGCTATCTTCCTCTAAAATATATAGGTGTACGAAACTGACCCCGATAAACTCACATCAAGTGATAATGCACTTTGAACTGCCATTGTATGTTTTTTGCAACACCTAATTTCTCGAGCCTGCTTCCTCCTAATAAAGCGTAAACGCTGACACAAGTTACAAAGCACTAGAATGAGGATTTACAAAGCTATCTATAGGGACTGCCAGCTGGAACGAACATAGGATTAACACCTGCTATTCCCTAGTTACCCCTAAGGGATGTTCCATCTGTTGGCTGTATGACACGCAGCCATAAAATGTAAAACCCTAGTCTGCTTGTCATGACATTTTCATTATTTGGAACGCATTCCCTAAGCAACAAGACCCTGCTTTATCTTTACAGCATTGATACTCCAGTTAAATGCAAAGTCTTTTTTGAGCTATCCATCTCGGTACAATGTTTGATTTTTCAAGTACGTTCTTTGTTCTAGATAGAGTGAGTCATGCTTGGAATGTAATGATAAACATTGTTAAGTACATATAGAGATAATATCTCGTGGACACCGAGAGTTATCATGCTGTAGAATGTAATGTCCGAATTTCTAAATCCTTTCCTCCTGTTAGGGCTATTTCTGAAGTCAATAAAATGTTCAATCGCATTTTCTTTTTAGGGCCATCGGTGCCTTGGAATGTAATGTTCGAATTTTAAAGCATATTTCTCTTGTTAGGACTAATCATGCTTTGGGAAACAATTTAGAATTTTCAAGACCTTTTATTTTCTTATGGGTATTCCTCTTTTAGGGCGCAATTAAATAACTGTTCCACACTTCTCTGTGGAATGCCCTGGGAAACATTCCAGTCACTTTTCTCTATTACTGTAGTCAGGACCTAGGCATGCTCTCCATGTCCGGGATGCAGAACTCCTTGATTGGTGCTGCAACAAGTTCAGCATTGTGATGATGGACAGCCGATCCAGGCCACTGGGTTAGGAGATTGGAAGATCTGGTGCCCGGCTCTCAGACCGCAGTGCAGCAGGGTGTTGGGTGGCACTCGTGTGGGACCTATTGATGGCAGCCCTATTTTTGCATTAAAAAGTCTGGCATTTAAAGAGCCCAATCCAATATGGTACCCACTCAGAAGAGTCTGGCTTTCCCCTTTTTATCACATCAATTGGCAGCCATGTGAGTTGTTGGCTTTTCTCCTTCTCCGTGGTTAGTTACTCTGCCTCTCCCTTTCTTATGTTTTTTTTCTTTTCTTCACATTCTATCCCTTGGGTTAATCTGGTAAGGCTTAGTCATTCTACATGTGTTTGTGCTTTTGTAAAGTTACCTGTTGCTTGCATTGGTACCTGTCTCCTTCACTTACTCTGACCTAGCAGTTGCAGACCTTACAGGAGGTGAGTAACCATTTAACTGCATTTTCTGTGATTATAGCATCTTTTCTAATAAGTGGGGTGTAATACCTTCTTTATATAATACAGTCACTTGAACATTTTTGCGGTCCTGCAGCAACTCATCCAGAATCAGATATAATAGACACTGGTTGCAATTTGCAACGCGTATTTTTAGAGACCAGTGCGGTATTTTGCGAACTGACCTATGTACCAGTAAATCAGTTCCAAAAAAAGTAATCTTAGATGGCCACAATTTGAACTTCCTGAAGAATATTAATACGGTTATGACCCACTACTATACTCTGCTGTAACAGGGATGGTGGCCTTCTGGGGTCAGTGGACCACCTTGTCTGTAATTGCTTTTCAATAAAGCAAACTTTTTTATGAAGCCCCTTTTTCTTAAAGGAGATAGGACTACATTTAAAAAGAAAAGTTTATTTCTTTTGTTACAGTGGTGACACTTCCTGTGGACCACTGCCTCCTCTTAAACAAACTTTTTTTTACATTTGCAAAAGGGAAAGGATTCCTTTGTGAATGAGTTGCCACCACCTTTTATTTGATGATATAATATCAATGTTTTGTGAGTGGATTTCTGTTGTGCAACATTGAAATTTAGCATAGCGATTTGGTATCTAGAAGGGGCACCTACAACACACCCTTTCCAAATACAAAATCAGTATCCATTTCTTAACAGATTAAGCAATAAGGAACACCTTTTTCCGAATCAGTAAATGCATTTAGAACATATGAAAAGGGGTTTTAGCATTTGCCAACCCTCTAATTTACCAAATTACTGGTTTGCTAATGCTTAAACCCTTGAAAGAGAGAGAGAGAGAGGAAACGCAAGGAGGGAGCGAAAATAACATTGTCTGGGTGACCAGTGGCTGCTGAAAAACTAGTGGTTATATATGGTGCTCTTTTCTACTATCATTCAAACCTGACAGGATATATCACCCTCTGGAATGCAATAGAGTTTTCAAGCCCAGTTCGCTTTTTAAGGTACATTAATGCCTTGGAATGTTGTTTCACAACTATAAAAGCTTAAGTCTCTTTTTAATGGATATATATCCCTTGGAATGCAATGTTAGAACATTCTGTCCATTCAAGCTTTTTAAGGTATTGTTTTACTTGGTAAAGCAGCCTTAAGTTTATTAGGCATGCAATTACTGGAATTTTAGTACTGAATATTTAAATGTACATAGGAAACTTATAACATTGTTTCAATCATTTTTTTGTTATATCTTATGATATGAAACTGTTGCCAGGTTCAATCATGGCATCTGAATTTAGGTGCTCCCAAACAGGAATAACAACTGCAGTTGGATGTAGTTCATGGTGAAGCACAAATCGATGGATGTTTAGTGTATCACCAGCAGGTTTGACTGATCTCCTGAGGCGGAAGCCGGGAGCGCGATTTGCTATTTTTAAACATTTGAGAGTCACTATTGTTGTGTTTTAACTCACCCCTCTCCCCCTCCGGCACCTTTCAGGGCACTTGCTTGCTCCTGACCAGGCCGCGCAGCCGATTTCAGCGCTGCCACGGAAGCTGCACTAAGTAATTCTTGCCGCAATCACCGGCGCTCGCAGAGGCCACGCCCTTCTGAGGCCACGCCCCCTGCCGAACCCATATAAGAGACGTTGATTACAAACGCCGTCAGATTGACTGATCTCCTGAGGCGGAAGCCGGGAGCGCGATTTGCTATTTTTAAACATTTGCACTAAGTAATTCTTGCCGTTTTTACCACGCCCCTTCCCGAGATCACCCCCCCTTCCCCTCTTCTCTTCTATAAATTTTGTGCCTCTTCCGGATGCGCAGCAGACGAGCGCAGCGGGCACGCCGTTTGCGCGCCGAAGGCAAGCCCGTCTGTGCCCGTCCGCGCCAAGGTGGCGCCTTGTGCCAGCTATGCTGCCTGCTTTGACCTACCTGTTTCTAACCAGCTACCTTCTGGCCCTCCCTATTCAAGAGAGACGCTCATACAAGCTACATGCAGACAAAGGAACTTTTTCACTGCTACACACGGCCCTCCCACGAGCTGACTTTCTGGGCACTGACTTGTTAAAATGTGGGCTTCTGAACGTGAGGTCCCTGCCTAGGCACAGCACTGAGATCCAGCTATTGATTGAAACTCATGAATTAGATGTCCTATTTATGACGGAAACGTGGACTCGTCCTGATTGCCCGGTCGACCCCGGCTTTGCATGTCCTCCTGGGTTTAAATTTTTACACACTCCTAGGACTAGCGGGAGAGGTGGGGGGGTAGGTGTGATTTTTATTGCATCCTGTAACATTAAGGTTTTTGTTTAAATCCAACTGAAGGCATTGAACTTCTAGGCTTATCAATTCAGGCCCACTCCGGGGCTACTGTTACCGTTGTATTATGCGATCGCCCACCTGGCGCGTTTAGCCTTCAACAACAACAAGCGCTATTGGCTACTCTTACTAATATCGCTTTTTCCCATCATAAGCTGATTATTCTGGGGGACTTCAATCTCTGGCGCAATGGCGCCCTTGATTCAGGCCTTCGCAATTTACTTCAATCCTGCGATAGCTTTGGCTTTCCCAGTTCTTTACTGGGGCAACCCATAAGGCGGGACACCTTTTAGACCTGCTGTTCGCGGCTCCGCATTTGGTGGCAATGGGGGAAACCTTACCTATGGAGTGGACAGACCACTCACTTGTTAAATTTTTTATACACAGGGACGGTGGCCATCACAAGGCTCCTGTGTTGACTAGGAAATTCAATTGCAGAGACTGGAGAGACCTTACATGTCTGCATTCCCTTGGTGAAGTGTTCCAGGTGGAGCAACTTTTTGATGAGGACAAGCATGTAGAGGAAAACTACACCTCACTATGCACTGGCATTACAGCTATCCTTGATGCTCACGCTCCTCTAAAAACTCGCAGCTGTAAGAGTATAGACTCCACTCCCTGGTTCAACGATACCTTAAAAAATCTGAAGCAGGGTTGCAAAGAAGCTGAGAGAAGGTGGAGACGTGATTACATAGAAACCTTTAAGGAGGTATGGAAAAATAAAGTTCGTGAATATAAGAACTTGATTATGAAATCAAAAGCAGAATATTATTCCTCTATGATTTGTAACTCCGCCAATAATTCTAGAAGCATTTTTAATATACTGAATAGTGTTACTAACCCCGAATGTGCCAAAAACGCCATCATCCCGTCCCAAGAACTCTGCGAGAACCTTGCTGTATTCTTTAAAGAAAAAATTGAACACATCATTAGGGACATGGAAGTCTCTCTGGATTCTGGCCCTCTCTCCGACCTGAGACTGGGGTCCTCATTGGACCAGTTGATGCCGAATGAACTTTTACGCGAGTTCCTACCTCTTACGTATGAGGCCTTCAGTAAACTAGCCAGAGGGATTTCCTCTGGGTCTCCCCTAGACCCTATTCCTCATAAAATCTGGAAGGAATTTGAGAAGGAACTTTTCCCCTCACTCCATCTTATTTGCAATCAATCTCTTATGACGGGTACTGTTCCAGCTCAATGGAAGCGGGCGTTAGTATCTCCGTTGCTTAAAAAGCCCTCTCTCGACCCAGACTGTTCTAAAAACTACTGACCCATCTCCCTGCTACCGTTCCCAGCCAAGATTGTTGAACGGTTGGTTAGTAACACTCTCTCCAACCATCTGGAATGTCATCATCTACTAGATGTTGATCCATTTGGTTTCCGTCCTGCCCATGGAACCGAAACCGCCCTAATCACCGCTATGGACGAGCTTCAGAGACGTGCAGACAGAAAGCAGGCAGCGTTTCTGATCCTGCTTGATATGTCTGCCGCCTTTGACACGGTGAACCATAAGATTCTGCTGAAACGGCTGTTTAAGGAGGGAGTAAGAGGGTCGGCGCTGCAATGGTTCCACTCATTTCTGCAAGACAGGCAGCAGGCGGTGTCCATCCCCCCTTTTCAGTCAGCTTTTACTCTGATTTCGCATGGGGTTCCCCAGGGCTCAGCAATCAGCCCAATCCTTTTTAATCGTTATCTTAGACCTTTGATTACACTTATCAAAAGCTTTAACATTAAGATTGTCAATTACGCTGACGACACGCAGTTGATCCTCTCCTTGGAAGGAGAGGAGTCTACATCTGTGGATGTTTTCCACAATTGCCTGCGTGATTCGTCTCGTTGGCTAATGGACAATTCCCTCCATTTTAACGTGGGGAAGACGGAGGTGCTCTTCAGCGCTGGAACTAAGATCCCCCGGCCATTTCCAGACAAATTCTGGCCCCAGGAAACAGGGACCACAGTCTGTCCGGTGGAATCAGTCCGCAATCTAGGGGTCATGTTGGATCACAGGCTCAGTATGGAGACGCACATACAAAAGACGACTGCCTGTTGTTTTGCCATCCTCCGCTCCCTAATGAAAGTCCTGCCCCTCTTACCTTCCCACGCTCGTGCCCCAGTGGTAAGGTGTACCATCCTCAGCAGATTGGACTATTGTAATCCCCTTCTGCTGGGATCCCCTGGGTTCCTGCTGGATAGGCTCCAAAGGGTCCAATCAGCAGCTGCTAAACTGGCCTTGGGGCTTCCGAGAAGAGCACACGGGCCATCCTCTCTGGGCAAACTACACTGGTTACCAGTGAGACAGAGGATACAATTCAAGGCCCTTTGTATTATCTTCAGGGCTCTTCACGGAATTGGCCCTGCGTCCCTACAATCAAAATTTGCCTGGTATACCCCGACTAGGCAGCTTCGGTCTTCTGAGGCCAAGCTGGCAGTTGTTCCCAGATTCAGGAAAGTCAGAGCCGGAGGCAGATCCTTCGAGGTTGCAGCGGCTAAACTCTGGAACACGCTCCCGGCCGACATTCAGCATATTACTGAACTCCTCCCATTTAGGAGAAGGATCAAAACCTGGTTATTTCCCACGATTACTGCCTGATAACTCACGCCCCTGTGGTCACTTCCATTCTTTTCTGATCTAGTCAGCGCCAGAATGCCTGCAATGGTGGTAGTGCGCTTTACAAATTCCTAAAATAAATAAATAAGTGGTGCCAGAAATATTATAAAAGAATGGACATTTTTTTACTCTGCCTGCACGGTAATTCAATGAGATAAATGTACTGCACTAAGACCTGCAGGTAAAATGTTGAAGCCGGCAGGGCTGATGCAGCCTTTCAGCCTGTCAATATTTATATATGCGGGGGCATATTATCAAGCATGGCGGCAACATTATCGCCCCTTTAGCGGCAGAAAACTGCTGCTAATACGGCGGTAATGCGCTTGATAATACGCCGTCGAGAATGCCCATAGAAGCCCATGTTCACACCAGAACATGGGCTTCTGTGGGAATTCACAAGGGCGTATTATCAAGCCCATTATCGCCACTTTAGAAGCAGTTTTCTACCGCTAAAGCAGAGATAATGTTAACGCTGTTTCTTGATAACATGCCCCAAAGTAAACTACTGAGTTAGGGTAATATGAACACCTCTTCATTCAATCAATCAATCAATCAGGATTTGTACAGCACAGCTAGTTACCCAATAGGGTATCCAGGTGCTTGCAGGTTCAGGAAGGCTCAATCGAACAGCTAGGTTTTGAGGGCCATTCAGAATTCCAGAAGTGAGGTGATGTTCTGGAGCTGTTTGGGAGGCTGTTCCAGGTCCTTGCTATGATAATGGAGAAGGAGCATCTGCCAATCCTGGTTCAGTAGATACGGGCAGTGTGGGCAAGTGATAGGGTGGCAGAGTGTAGTCTTCTAGATGGTTGGTGGAAGTTCAGGCAGTGGTTGATGTAGGCAGGTCATTGGTTCTGTACAGCTTTGTGTGCAAGGGTCAGTACCTTGAATTGTCATCTCTTCTGTACGGGGAGCCAGTGGAGTTGCCTGGGGTGGGATGTGATCAGCAGCGGCCAGTGCAGGTAAGCACAGTGGGGCGGGCGCTGCAGTGGGGATGTTGACAGACGATGAAATAGGAGTTATTTACTTAATTTGCCATATTTTGTCCCCAGCAGCGTCCCGCCCATCCCACCGTGCTTACATGCAACGGTCGCTGCTGGGTGTGATGTAAGCTTGTCAGTGGAGGTGCAGGATGACTCTGGCTGCAGCGTTTTGTACAGATTGAAGTCTCTGTAGGAGCAGTGTGGCAGTTCCTACATAGAGAGCGTTGCCATATTCTGCTCGGCTGGTGATTAGGTGCAAAAACTTAGAAAGACAATGGCGTAAATACTATGATCCCAAAATTAAATCATTGTATAAATCTGCCCTCAGTAACTATCACCTACTTTGCAAAGATGCCCGGGCAAAGCACGTTAATTTAACTATCCTTGAAGCTCAGAATTGTCCCAAAGTACTTTTTAAAGTGGTCAAAGAACTCTCTGGAGCCTCCTGTCAGCCCAAACCCCCCTGTCTTGATTCCAAACAGTGTGATGATTTGGCGGCATTTTTTGTCAATAAAATCGCTACTATTTATGCCGATTTTAATAAACAGGCTGGCAATCCTCCTACAATTACTTTAGCCAATGGTCTTTCTAACGAACATCTTCCTCAGGCACCTACACTAGTTGATAATACTATTAGTCTAGATAAATGGGCGCCACTTGATGCCACAACTTTTTGTAACATCTTGAGTGGCATCAAATCAGGGTCACACATACGTAAACAAAAAGATTCTATCAATGTGTAGTGGTTTAATTTTTATTTTATTTATATTTTTATGGGTGGTGACAATCTAGTAAATAGACTCTCTCTTTGGGTTGTAAAGATGAGAGCACAATGTGCTTTTTAAAATACCCCTCACACACTAAAAAAATCCAGTAGTGTCATGCTTCATCATTGGGGTGTTCCCGTCCCTCTACGGGGCGGGGCGTGCTACGACCTGACCGACTACGCGGGAGCACTAATATGGTGACAGGACTATGTGACAGTGCAATGTGGGTGATGTCAGTGAAGTGTAGGGACCTAACGATGTGTAGGAATAAAAAAATTAAAAATCCTCTGGCTAGTTGAAAAAAACAATGTATTCACTTCCCTAGCTGGGGATGTTAAGAAGGGGGTTTTGAGGTGGAGCAATTCGCTACAACCTGGTCTACATGTTTCGTAGGCAGTCCCCTACTGCCTACTCATCAGGACCTTCTAATGGTCCCTACTAAAACAAAGCTCAGTTACTAAGTGTAATAGGCCTGTCGTCCTAAAAACCAGCAGTAAAAATCCACTGTTGGTTTTAGCTTCAGGGCATGAGCTGGCCCCTAGTGAAGCAAAAATATCAAAAATGATGACCTGATTGTGGTCTCTGTAAAGCAAATGGGAAAAAAAGGGGGGAGAGAGAAAAGCACAGAATTTTACACTTGTAACTGTGGTTAATCTTGAGGCACTCATTAGTATTAGCGCCACACGTTCCATTTGTCATTATCAATTGCCCATTACACAAAGAATACACTTAAGACTTTATGGACAGAGTGATGGTTCAATCTGCCATCCCCTGGGTGTTCGTTATATGCCCGAACATTATGATGCCCCTTGTAATTAGGGCTGTTTCCATCTCAACACACACACACTCTCATAACTCAATACATTCAGCGGCACCTCACAGGGTTAAAAAACGAGGAACCCGACTTTTTATAATGTCAATAATGGTCTTAGGATCAATCATTAAAATCCCCAAAGCGGGGCACACCCCAATAGTTGAATAGTTAATGATACATACTCCTGTGGCGCATGTGATATGCCCCATGAGCTGGCAATCGGTAGGTAATCACCGCGGCGCTCTGAAAGAGAGGAACCACGCCCTTAGCGTCGTGAACCAACACACCCAGTAAATATAGCAGGCGCTGTCTCAAAAGCCAAGTTTTTTGAGACCTTTGGCAAGGTCTTAAACTCACATTGTCCGCATAATCTTAAGCCTTACTTCTACCCGCGCTGCCGCTCTGAAGAGTAATCGCGTCAGGGGCGCGGTGCTTCATATGAGCTGGACCGGGCGCCCGGGTCGCTTTGCAGATCTTGTTGCAACACTAGCGCGCTAACCCAAAATGGCCGCCTCAGATGGAACTGAGGAGTACTATTAGCGGAAGTCTTTCTTTTGTGCCTGTTGAATTACCAGAAGTTACCAACCTAGTAATATTTTTTAGAAAAACTTAATTATTGGAAATGTGATCCCTGTAAATTGACATGTAATATGTCAGTGATGATTCTGTTTAAAACGGACATAATTGTGGATTTTTGATACTTGATAGTCAAACTGGAACTCCTTGAGATGCAAAAACGGGCCGAGCTGGGTGGCAGGCTCGCAGATAGAATATAGATAGTTCATCGCCCGTTAGATTTACAATCAGGCTCATTTTTGGTTCTTCGATGCCCCTGTCATGCTCCTGGTTGCTACTCTCGGGGTTCCTTCTTCTTCGTTGCTCCAGTGTACCGAGCTGCCCCTCCGATTCCTTCCCTTGGTCTGTCCTCGGCGCGCCCCTAAAAAAGGACCCGAATTGTCAAAATATCCATAGTCCTGTTGGAATCCCCATGGCGGGAAAGGGGTATTAATAAGCCTAAGTAATTACCTAGCCCCTGGCGTTCACCCACATAGGGAAGCCCTTATCGCCCTCTTTTCATATACTGGTCAGTTCCCAATAGCGAACCTGTAATATAATCCGGGCAGAGGCCCCCCTGCCTTTAAAAGTTTTGTTTGCCCATATTGGTATATTCTATCTGCGAGCCTGCCACCCAGCTCGGCCCGTTTTTGCATCTCAAGGAGTTCCAGTTTGACTATCAAGTATCAAAAATCCACAATTATGTCCGTTTTAAACAGAATCATCACTGACATATTACATGTCAATTTACAGGGATCACATTTCCAATAATTAAGTTTTTCTAAAAAATATTACTAGGTTGGTAACTTCTGGTAATTCAACAGGCACAAAAGAAAGACTTCCGCTAATAGTACTCCTCAGTTCCATCTGAGGCGGCCATTTTGGGTTAGCGCGCTAGTGTTGCAACAAGATCTGCAAAGCGACCCGGGCGCCCGGTCCAGCTCATATGAAGCACCGCGCCCCTGACGCGATTACTCTTCAGAGCGGCAGCGCGGGTAGAAGTAAGGCTTAAGATTATGCGGACAATGTGAGTTTAAGACCTTGCCAAAGGTCTAAAAAAACTTGGCTTTTGAGACAGCGCCTGCTATATTTACTGGGTGTGTTGGTTCACGACGCTAAGGGCGTGGTTCCTCTCTTTCAGAGCGCCGCGGTGATTACCTACCGATTGCCAGCTCATGGGGCATATCAAATGCGCCACAGGAGTATGTATCATTAACTATTCAACTATTGGGGTGTGCCCCGCTTTGGGGATTTTAATGATTGATCCTAAGACCATTATTGACATTATAAAAAGTCGGGTTCCTCGTTTTTGAACCCTGTGAGGTGCCGCTGAATGTATTCAGTTATGAGAGTGTGTGTGTGTTGAGATGGAAACAGCCCTAATTACAAGGGGCATCATAATGTTCGGGCATATAACGAACACCCAGGGGATGGCAGATTGAACCATCACTCTGTCCATAAAGTCTTAAGTGTATTCTTTGTGTAATGGGCAATTGATAATGACAAATGGAACGTGTGGCGCTAATACTAATGAGTGCCTCAAGATTAACCACAGTTACAAGTGTAAAATTCTGTGCTTTTCTCCCTCCCCCCTTTTTTCCCATTTGCTTTACAGAGACCACAATCAGGTCATCATTTTTGATATTTTTGCTTCACTAGGGGCCAGCTCATGCCCTGAAGCTAAAACCAACAGTGGATTTTTACTGCTGGTTTTTAGGACGACAGGCCTATTACACTTAGTAACTGAGCTTTGTTTTAGTAGGGACCATTAGAAGGTCCTGATGAGTAGGCAGTAGGGGACTGCCTACGAAACATGTAGACCAGGTTGTAGCGAATTGCTCCACCTCAAAACCCCCTTCTTAACATCCCCAGCTAGGGAGGTGAATAAATTGTTTTTTTCTACTAGCCAGAGGATTTTTAATTTTTTTATTCCCACACATCGTTAGGTCCCTACACTTCACTGACATCACCCACATTGCACTGTCACATAGTCCTGTCACCATATTAGTGCTCCCGCGTAGTCGGTCAGGTCGTAGCACGCCCCGCCCCGTAGAGGGACGGGAAGACCCCAATGATGAAGCATGACACTACTGGATTTTTTTAGTGTGTGAGGGGTATTTTAAAAAGCACATTGTGCTCTCATCTTTACAACCCAAAGAGAGAGTCTATTTACTAGATTGTCACCACCCATAAAAATATAAATAAAATAAAAATTAAACCACTACACATTGATAGAATCTTTTTGTTTACGTATATCAGATTGGAGGGTGATTCTGTCAATACCTCTTCACTTCCTCTACTGTTTTGGAATCAAATCAGGGTCCCCAAAAGATCCCTGCCCTCCTTCAGTTTTTCAAACTTTGAATCAGTCTACATTGAATCTAATTATGGAGTTATTGAACACTTCTCTATTTGAAGCCAAACTCCCGGCAGCTTGGAAACATGCCATGATTGTGCCCCTGCTAAAAAAAGCCAATTCGGACCCTGAGGAGCCATCCAACTCCCGTCCTATTTCTCTTCTCCCCATTTTCTCTAAAATTTTGGAGAAGCACGTTAACACCCAGCTCACCAACTTTGTGGAGACTCATGATGTCCTTCATACCTCTCAATCTGGTTTTAGGGCAGGCTTTTCAACGGAATCCACACTGCTGGGTGTTACGGAAAATATCTGTCTACAAGTGGATAAAGGAGAAACCAAAGCACTTATTCTTCTTGATTTAAGTGCCGCGTTCGATACTGTCACCCATACCATCCTTCTTACCACTCTCCAATCTTTTGGTATTACTGGCCTTGCACTTAAGTGGCTATCTAGCTTCCTACTGCAAAGGACTTTCCAAGTTTTCTCTTCTACGTCTAGTTCCAAAGTTCATGTTTCTCAGCATGGAGTCCCTCAGGGCTCCATACTGAGTCCTCTGCTTTTTAATATTTATGTAAGTCCGTTGGCTAGAATAGCGGAGCAAGCTGGGCTCACGGTATATTCCTATGCCGATGATACCCAGATTATTTTTTCACTTTTGGCCCAAACTAAGCATAATATTTCGGGGCTCTGGGCAGGGCTAACAAATATTGCCGATTGGATGCACACCAATAAACTTAAATTAAATGGCGGGAAAACCAAACTACTTCTCTTCGGTAATAACAAATCCCTCTAGGGCCTTCAACATTGGCTGTCCAAGATGGGATCCCTCCCCCTTCCTGTGCAATCGGCTCGCAATCTGGGCTTCATTGTCGATGACCAGCTGACAATGAGGCAACAAGCAGTCAAAGTAGCTTCCACCTGCTTCGTCATTTTAAAATGGCTGAGTAAAATCCTATGGATGCTCTCTCTGCCCACCCAGAAAACTGTAGTCCACGCTCTTATATCATCAAGATTGGGCTATGGGAATGTGTTATATCTGGGTGCAAGCAAGGAAGTATTACATAGGTTACAGATTGTTCAAAACTCTGCCGCCACACTGCTTTGTAAACTCCCTGCCAGAACTTCCATCTCAGCCTCATTGCGTGATCTTCACTGGCTTCGGATCCATAACCGTGCCAAATTTAAACCATTATGCTATATGCACAAGATCAATTCTGGCAAAGCTCCTCATTACCTAAAGGCCTTGGTACATCAATATTGTCCCCCCCGCCTACTTCGATCGTCTAATCAGTGCCAATTTAAAATCCCTAGGATTAGACGAGTCAGAATGGGTGGACATTCCTTTTCTTGTTTGGCTCCTTCACTTTGGAACTCTCTTCCCTACCACTTACGCACTCAACAACACTACCTTTAATTTTGTAAAGATGTAAAAACTTGGTTGTTTAATCAATAATTCCCTCCTTTTCTTCAGTTTTCTAGTTTTTTTGTGTTCCCTAGCGCCGGGAAACCTATGGGTAGCTGTTGCGCTGTATAAATACAATAAATAAATAAATAAATAAATAGATGTGTCTTGTGTGTGTCGTGGTAGTCACTTGAAGCTCTTATGTAGCATGATCAGGGTTAGGAAGCAAGCGGAGATGACATCGTTTATCTGTGATTTCATGGTGAGCTTGTCATTAAGGATGAATCCAAGGTTCCTGGAGTGGTCGTTGGATGTGGGTGTGGATCCTAGGTTAGATGGTCACCAGGATTCGTTCCATGCTTCAGGCAGTTGTTCTTCATTCGTTTGGCATTGCTAGTCATGCATCTGTGGAAGTAGGTCCTGGTGGTGGTGCAGTCATCGGTGACTAAGAAGATGAGTTGGGTGTAATCTGCGTAGGATATTATGTTGAGTCCATGAGCTCTGACGATGTTAGCTAGCAAGGTCATATATGTGTTGAAGAGCCTGGGCCGAGGGATTAGCCCATGGGGACACCACAGACAATATCCTTGGGTTTGGAAGTGAAAGGTGGTAGGGGGACCCTCTGTTTTCTATTGGTGAGGAAGGAAGCAATCCATCTGAGTGTATCTCCTTAGATGCTGATATGGTAGAGTCTTTCAATCAGCGTATGGTGGGATACAGTGTCGAAGGCTGCAGAAGGTTGAGGAGGATAAGGGCTGCTGTTTCTTCTCTGTTGAGGAGGATTTTAATGTCATCTGTGGCTGCAATCAGGACTATATTGATGCTGTGGTTGCTTAGGAAGCCAGAGTTGCTGTTTCTTGTCCAGGTATGTTGTGAGTTGCTTGTTGATAGTCTTCTCCAGTACCTTGGCTGGGAAAGGGAGCAGAGAGATTGAACTGTAGTTTTTGGGTTTGCTAGGGTCGGTGGAGGGTTTTTTGAGAAGTGGTCTGACTTTGGTGTGTTTCTAGTAGGGTGGCAAATTCCTGGCCGATTCTTTGGTTTCAGAGGCTGTAGACGTAATGTGGGCATGGATTAGTGGAGCTCTCGAATGGATGGTTTTCCTGATGGATGTGGTGTCCTGAGTTAAGAGGTCATTCAGTCGGAGCTTCATGTCTGGTGCGGTGGTGGCCAAACTGTTGAGGAAATCTGTGGGTCTAGGTTGACAATCAAAGTTTTTGTATATGGTTGCGATTTTGTCTAGGAAGAAGTCGGCGAGGTTGTCACACAGTTCGAGTGAGGGTATGATGTTCTTTTCACTGGCAGCCGGGTTGGAGAATTTCTTAATGATGTTGAACAGTTCTTAGCTGTTGTTGATGTTGGTTTTGATGGGAGCGGCTAGGGCTGTTTTCTTTGTTAGCCCCTAGCATGCAGTGGTAGAGGTCAAGGGAGGTCTTGAAGGCTGCTCTGCCGGAGTTCTTGCTGATACGCAATTTGCTCTCCCGCTGTCAGGCTTTGCTGATCTGAGTTCTTGGGTGTACCAGCTGACCATTTTGGGGGATCTCCTTTGCTTGTTGCTCCTGATGGCGGCGATGCTGCTCGTACAGTTGGAGATCCACGCATTGAAGTTATTGATTTTCTTTTCCAGGTTGGTGTTGGTAGCTGGGTAGGAAATGTTGAGGGCATCTGTCCAGTTGATCTCTGAAATTTTGCTCTAGTTGCCATAGGGGGGCACTGGTAATCTTGGAGTTGGCATTGTGGGGGCTGGAGATCCTGAAGTGGATGATGGCATGGTCAGTCCAGGTGAGTTATGTTACATGGCTTTATTTGATGCAGGTATTCTCCACATGCAAAATAGCAAACATGTGCAAAACTGCCAAAGAGATTACAAGTGTTAATGTTCTTACTTTTATGTTAAATAGGAAAAATAAAAATCTTAAATAAATGTATGCATAAAGCATCAGCCAGTGGTAGAAATGGCAAAGGAGCGAGAGCAGAGGTTGGCTAGGACTTAGGTTTATAGGCCATGGCTACCAGCAGATAATAAACTGCCTTTGCAAGATGTACTTCAGGAACAATTCATATCACCATTACATTAGAGATGGCTTTTTTCAACGTGACTGCCACAGAGTTAGTGTTACATTAACAATGTATATCAGCAAACCTTCTATGGAAGTTACCATCACACAGAACAAGTACTTCTCAGCATAGGTGCAATAATATTAATAAGGCCCTGACAGCAATGCTAAGGAGGGATGTTTTGGGTTAAGTTGATCAATATCATCAGTTTCCAGTTAAGCTGACATACCTTTAGAGCAGGACTTCCACATGTTTAATTGGACAGTACCAATACAATTTTTCAACCAGCGACTACTTAGTGACTAAGACCTGGTTCAGAGAATAATGATAACAGGAGTTCCACCATTAAGTAACAGAATTCCTGCCCACCCACTTTGGTTTTCCAAGGACGTTGACTCCACAATGACAGAGCCGCCATTACCTATGCCTCCAGAAACGCCTTTTGTGTTGTAGAGATGGCTCTGAAAATGGAAGCAGGGCAGCGGGGAGGGGAAGTATGCCCCTGATCCTGCACTTTTTTACTTTTATAAAGCAAGCCTGCCTTTATTTTTATTATTGATGAAGCTACTAACAAAGAAATGCAAACTAGAGGGTGCCAGATGCATTATAAAAACTAAGAATGCCTGATGTCTTTCCCTGAAGGGCATTTTGTTCTCCAAATTCTGCAAAAAGTTCGGAAAAGCATAGTGTCCGGTTTGGCACCATTTTCATCTATACCGTTTTCATGAAAGATCACCATGTAAACCATGGCATTCTCATACAGTGTCCCCCATGTGCTGGGAGAAAATTCCGAGCGTGGTGGACATCTGCAATATAGCCCTACTTTGGGAGTATATTACATTATTCACATATCATAATCTAAACTCCTCTACGCTGCTGGAGTTAAAGCTTGTCATTCAGTTCATAAATGAGGCTCCAGTTATAATTGTTCTCAAGTCAGACTTCATATCACTTCCATGAAACCACAGAATAAATAAACTGATGCTGCTTCTCTTATGAGTACCCTTCCCTTTTATTAGAGACCACTCTTTAGATCCATCATAACCACCAGCATTTCCCAAATGAGGGATCCCAATGGGACACTTTACCTGGCTTTTTGCCAAAATAATTTGTCAGCCAGACCTCTGTCCAGGGACTGGAAGTTCCCTATTTAAAAGTCCTTTCCAGAAGGTGGACACTGCTTCTTTAAGTGACAATACTAGCCTTCCATGCCTCATTCCACTCCTTATTTGATAGCCACCTCATACTCACCTTGCACTTGAAAGCTAAGGTTTCAGAGGGTCAAATCATTCTAAGTAGGAGCTGCTGCTACTTTGTTTACTTGCCCATAATGACACCCTCTTGAAACCCCACTAAAGTGTATCTCAATCTGGTGCAAAGACCTCATGGCTTTGTCAAGTGTGCTGAATGGTTATTGTGCCTTAGGTAACTAGTACCGTCCTGTAATAAGGGCAATGGGTGATTGATGCTGCCTCAATGTCACCTAGCAGAGCCCCGTCTGTTGTGCCTGAGGCGGTGCTGCTGACTCAGCCCTGCAGACAGCCCTGCCTATCTGCAAACTCAACCATACCCCCTTATAGTGCATGCAATATTGGTTTCACTCAATGCAAGACTGGCACACCATTCCGGGCAGTGGATTACTGTTAGAACGGTGATCTGTGGCGTTGAGGTCCAGGCCAGAGCTGGCATCAAATCATCCTTCCTTTCTGTAAACTCAAAAAGCACTATGTAACACCAAAATGATAGGTCAGAGAGTTTAGCCCTAGCTGCTGTGATATGTGTGTAAGATGCAGCCGCTGTACAAATAGCAGACTGTGAATGGCTACTAAGATTACCAGCTGTGGCTGCACTGTTCGTCACCTTTCTGAGATGTGCACTGTTGGACTTGGCCCTTTTTGCAGTGTCATCCCTGAACTGTTTGCCTTCCTACTGTATTTTGTCTGTACTGTTTTTGTTGGTGTTATGACTCTGGGCACTTTACCACTGCTGATCAGTGCTAAAGTGCATATGCTCTCCCTATTATAAATTAATGTATGAATTAGTGATTCCATGATTGGCTGGTTTGGTTTACCTGTCAGACCCTAGTACAGTGCACCAGGAGTGCCCAGGGCTGGCAATCCAAATGCTACTAGCGAGCTTGCAGCACTGGTTGTGCCATCCACAGAGGCAGCCTGTAAAAGTGTGTCTAAGGCCTGCCATTGCAGAGCCTGTGTGCAGTCTGGTACAGCCATGCTAACTGGGCAAGTGCACCCACTTGCCAATCCCTAAACCTTCCCTTTTCTTCATATCAGACACCCCCATGGTAGGCCCAAGGGCAGGGTGCCTTGTAAGTATAAGTTAGGACATGACCAGGTGTGTGTGGCATGTCCTAATAGTGAATTACAGCCATTTTCATGTTTCCCTATTGCAAGGCTACCTGTCTCCATAAGCCAGAATGGGCAGTTAGATTATTACATATTATAATCCTAACTGACTCAGGGAACATGGTAGAAATTCGAGTTTAGTATGCCTGAACTCAGAATGATAAAACGCATATTTTAGTGAAGTTGGTTTCAACATTCTATGTTTGAAAATACCACTTTTAGAAAGTAGGTATTTTCTTGTCTAACTGTCCAAGCCTGCCTCTGCTAGGTTGTGTATTCCTTGTCTGGAGTTTGAGTGACAGGGGCTGGGGGATTCCAGGAGACAGGGTGAGTCCGCCCAGTGGTGAATAGAGAGATCTGCGCCTAGATGGGAGGGAGGAGTTGCACCTGGGACCTGAATAGGGCTGTGTCTTCCCTCCACAATCCTGGCTTCACCCCCTGTGGCGCGTCTGATGTCTCTGCCCTGCACTGTGAAAGGGAGGAGTCATGTCAACAGAGTGCTCCAGGGCTGTGCCTTCCCTCCACAATGCTGGCTCCACCTCCTATGGGGCGTCTGATTGTTCTGCCCTGCACTTTGAAAGGAAAGAAGGAGTCATGTATATAGAGTGACCAGAACTGGTTTGGATTAGGCAAACTCCCTCTGCCCTCAGAGGGCAAAGGATTTTGGCGTATAAATAGTGGGACCCTGATCCCAAGAATTTAGATCACTTTTGGACAAACAAGAAGAAACCTTTGCTGAAGAGTGGAACCAGAGAGACTGAGGAGAGACTATCCCTAAGCTGACGTGCTGCTTGGGGGATTGGCCTGACTGCCAAAGAGAGGAGAGAGGAACTTTGTGTTTACTTTCATCAACTTGTGTAAGGATCTCCAAGGGCTTGGAACAGAGCTTATCTCCTGCTGAAGTTTCAGGGACAACAGAATTCATCCACCAGCTCCTCAAGAGTTCTCCTGCAGTTCCTGCAGTTGTGTTGGACTATTTGGGGACTTGTATGTCGCAAGGAGCTGGAAGTGCGACTCAAGATCAAAAAGCGTGACGCAGAACTGCTGCTGCTGCTTCACAACAAGATGTGCCTCGCATCGCCGGAGGAGAGGATCAACGGAATTCCGCCACGGAAAGGCATGCGGATTGTGCTTACAGGGGTCTGTTGTGGGCCCCCAGGGTATTGAGGGGGTGGGGTGCACATGGGGGTACTTATGGTACCTATGGTACCCCCCTACATTGTCATAGACAAGGTGGCAGGCACCACGCGGTCCCTGTCACCTTGTGCATGACACAGTGCATTCCCAACATTGTGGCGGGCAGTGCTGTGAGCACCGCCCGCCACAATGCTGGGAATAGAGGATGCCACCGCCACGGTGGCATCCTAATTGCAGATGCGGGTGGAATAAAGTCCGCCCGCCATCCTAATCGGCCCCTTACTCTTTATGTTAATCTCCAATTAACCTTTATACAAGGGAGCTTATTACAATGTTGGGCGGAAAACCTCTTCCCGACAGTTGGAATCTCCTTGACTGCGTCGGAGTCCTTCCAACCGGCTCGGTCGGTTTACTCAGCTGAGCACTCGGTCAACTCACGGAATATCTGTGTCGGTCAGAACTATATTGTACACCCCTATGGACAGCGTTTCCGCCCTCCAGATTACAATGTCAATTTTCAGTAGCCTTTCTGTGTCGGCCTGTCCAACACAGAAGGGCTGCCGGAAAGTGACTTTGGGTTCCCCTGGCAGAACCCTTATGGCCCGCAACATACTGTTGATGGCCGAGGGGGTACCTAATGGACCACCATGTAAACCCTGCACAGTTTGGCCGGTACCATGTGTTACAGGGTTTTCTGCAAAAACCCCATTTCCCCATCTGAGTCTGTGTTACGGCTGGTTGTCGGGCGGAACACAAGCTCCCATAGGCAACAATGGGACTCTGACCGGACAGTGTCCGGTCGCATCGTAATCCAGCGGTGAGAACCGCCGACCGCAGGTTGGTCGGTCCCAAATCCAAGTCAGTGTCGGGCAGAGGCTTTCCGCCCAACATCTTAATGAGCCCCTAGGTGTAGTTCAACATCTACAATAAATCAAAAAAGTGCAGACGGCACAGTTCCCAAGTATGCGATATTGTGCACATTTTACAATGATGGATTTATACAAGCTGGATGTCTATTTGAGTTTATAATTTCAACAACAGTCTGTTTTTTAAGCACAGATTTTTATTCCCAATTTAATTGTGTAATAGACAATCCCACATAAAATTGCCAACGTTTCAACCCTGCAGCCTATGTGAAAGGGATTGAGACAATAAGTAGCTTTTGGCACTTCACCTCTTAGCAGGACACCTTGTTCACATGCAGTGTTATCTGGATACACTTTTTGTCGAGTCAAAATGGTACACAGTACACCCTTGCGACCGCTTGTGTATGTGGAGCTGCTACATGCTGCGTATAAATCATGATGATCATCCGTTGAGAGAAGGCAGACGTGCTGAACTCGGCGCGTTGGAGCAACACGACTTAGAGGGAGGATGTTATTTTTCATAGAGGTAGTCTCCTCAACATGATTGTTCCATTATATAAACAACTTCTAATTGCTTAAAAGTATAGTACACAAATTTTGTGCACCCTATAAAACACCTGCTTCCAGACTTTAGCACAATGTAATGAAAAAAAAAACCTTAAAAGTCTATTGCCTCTAACAAATGCTTCTCACAGTAAGTAAGTCAAGCCTACTTGCTTAACCTTTCATTCAAAACAGATCACTCCTAAGGAATCAGACACCATTTTTCTCAGTGCACCAATAAGGCTTATAGTATTTACCACTGGCTAGACTCTATTATAAACACAGGCCAACTAAAAGTGCATTAGACAGCAACTATCATGCATATGCTCATAAATTTACAAATATGTACAGAATTATAGTTGGAAAAACAATATACAACCGCTCTGAATATTCCCTAAAATTAATCATCACAGTGAAAATCTACTAGAGGGTGACCAGACCAAAACACTTGCCTACTATCGTAATCTTTGAGATTATATGTAACCAGATACCTCTCTACATGCTGCAACATAGTGGAATGACAAGTCACTTTTAAATGCCTATTGGTTTTAACAAACATTTTCACAATAATAAACCAGGCCTACGTCCCTTGTCATAAAGGTTCATAATAAACAGACCAGACGTATTGAAACTAGCATTTCTTTTCCCTGTGCACCAATCAGGTCTATAAGTGTTACCATTACCTAGTCACCATAAAATACTCAGGTCTACTACACTGAGAGTAAGGTTTTCCACATAGCAACCACCAGGCATTCTGTCATAAAATTGCAAATGTATACAATATTACAGCATTATACTATGTATTATAAACAGGCTTTACAAGGATTCTCACAGCGCAAATCTTCTTTACCCACGTTTTGTCAGAGGGTAACCAACACCAAAACCCTTGCCTACTACCCTAATCTGTGAAATTTCATGCAACAAAATACTTGTCTGTAGCTTTAATGCAGCATAATAATAATAATCCACCTTTAAATGCATATTGAATTTAACATGTGCTTTTCACAATAAACATATCAGGACTATTGTCTTTTTCATATAATCTCTTAATAAAAAAAAGATCAAGTCTTCAGCCATGAGGCATCCAACACTGCTCTAAAACACACAACTGCACTCTGAAGTCTAAAGTTAATGATGGAATGGGAAATTGATCTGTGCTCCTGTCAGAGGAAAACAAACACCATAAATGATCTACTTATATCTAAGACACATTTACAGTGCCATGTGTGTGCCCTTGAAAGTTCAAGCCTTTATGTGTGTTCGTGAACCTTCTCTCGGAAGCTATATTGCTGCTGGCTTATGCAGCTGGCAGTGGTGGCTCCTCCACTAAGGCGGAGGAGCGCGGAAAAATAAAATGCTAATAAGTTATTATCATTTTATTTTTCGTTGCTGTGGGGCTGGATTAGGGTGGGGTGAGGATGGTCGCTCAGGGAGGAGTGGACTGTGCACACTTAGGGGCCCATTATTTACGCAGGCAGATCGCATCTGCTGGTCCGGCGGTAGCGATCCGCCCGCCGAATGACCTATCTTCACCCCCACCATATTAGAATGGTGGGGGCACTGCTGTAACAGAATGACCTTCCGCCGCTTTTTCACTGGTCGGATTGCCTGCTGGGCAGAAAAGGGATTGGTAATGGTGGTGGTGCTTCACAGGCACTGCCATCAATATCAGGATGCAGGCCTTTCCATGGTGGAGGCTCTGCCACGGAAAGGCCTGCAGGAAAACACCACAGGGCCCAATGTGGGCCCCCAAATGGTGGGGAGTGTGGGTAGCTGCACTGTGGGGTTCACGTGGTACCCCCATCATTGCCATGCACAAGGTGGAGGCACCGCACGATGCTTGTCACGTTGTGCATGGCATGGCACAGCATGGGCTTCAACATTGCAGCGCATGCTGCTAACAGCACTGCCCACCGCAATGTTGAAGTCAAGGAAGCACCCACCAGTGTGGCGCGTGCATCTTAATTTGCCTAGCGGGACTGCTGCAACTTCAGCGGTCGGTCCCGTGCTCCATTGAAGTGGCGGGCAGAATGATGCCCTAAGTGCGCATGACTGATTGACCACTGTCTTGGCCCGGTTAAACAGTCATGCATAATTTGCATATCCCCACAGGCTGTAATGCACAGCATGGTAAGGAATTTGTACAGGCTACCTGTCCCCATCTGAACGCTGATCCACAGTGCTCAGACCAATCACAGCACTGAATTGCAGCGTTGGGATTGGCTTAGGGGAGCCAATCAATATGGTGCATTGCAGCATTGCGATTGGCTATGAGGTGCCTGGGTGCTTCCTGGTTCCAGGACTGCGGAGGAGAGACGCAGTGGGTGACCAAAGGTAAGTATTTTTCAAAATATATTTTTTAGCCCCCGTCCCCTCCGCCCGCCACCCCCGTTCCCTACTAGCCACCAATGGAAGCTGGATAAACAAACAAAAATGATCACAGCTCTGTGGTGGGAAATCACCTTTTCTGTGGAAGCAGATAACCTCTGCCTAATCAAAACATGTACTCCTTCCTGTCCAACATGTGGGCAGAACCAATGACTCCTTCTGTAATAATCCTTGGTGAACAGTCAAAATATCGATTTTTAAATATCTAAGTACATTTATATCGAGTTTTAAATATCGTAGGGACAGAATATCGACATCAAGAATATCGACAACCAGAAAATCGAAATGAAGGTAAGAAATATCGATATTGCAGATATCTATGTTAATAATATCGATATTTGTTATTAGTGTTATGTATTTTATATGGGTGTGTTCTATATTTTTTGTTAAGTATTGTACTCTTTTTTTAAATATATGTAAAAAAAAATTGAAATTAGTAATTGTTTTAAACGTTCTAGTACAGTAGCTGGTTGTGGGTTTATAGGGGAATAGGGTGGGAAGTAATTTAATTATAGTAAATTAAATATTCATTTTTAGGAATTATTAATTATTTTTAATTACATTTTGTGTTTTAGTTCTGTAGAGGGTGTGGGTTTATTGGGGAATACAGTGGGAAGTAATTTAATTCTCATTAATTAATTATTAATTTTGTATTCCTGGTATTAATATTTAATGTATTGCTAATTAATTATTAATTGGTAATTAATTATGAATAATTGATAATTATTTTATTTGTATTAATTTATTATTGGAGTGGGTTGTGGGTTTATAGGGGAATATGGTGGGAAGTAATCTATTTGTAGTTAAGTAATTAATTAAAACAATTGGGTATTGATAATGTATTTTTTGTTAATTAATTATTAATTGGTTATTAATTTGTATTGTATATTATCTTTTGGTACTGACAATTAATTGTTTACGTTAATTATTAATTGGTCATTACTTTTTATTAAATATGATTTATTGTTATTGATACTTAATTTATAATACTTAATTATTAATTTTAATTTTTATTAATTTCAAATTAAATTAATTGTGTGGAATTTTATGTGGCGTGTGTTGTGTGTTTATTGGGGAATAGGGTGGGAAGTATTTCATATTATTAACTATGACATATTTTTAGTTTTTATTTAATTTTTTGTAAATTTATTAATAAATCACTATTTAATTACAATATTTATTTGATTTATAAGTATGTTATTTTTAACACCTACCCTGTCCAACGCTTTCCCTACTGTTGCACTCTCTGGAGTGGGAATAGTAATTTTTACCCCTACGCTATCAACGCTTTCCGTACTGTTGCCCTTTCTGGAGTGGGAATAGTAATTTTTACGCCTACGCTATCCAATGCTTTCCCTACTGTTGCACTCTCTGGAGTGGGAATAGTAATTTTTACCCCTACGGTATCCAACGCTTTTCCTACCGTTGCACTTTCTGGAGCGGGAATAGTACGTTTTACCCCTACGTTATCCAGCGCTTTCCCTACTGTTGCACTCTCTGGAGTGGGAATAGTAATTTTTACCCCTACGGTATCAAACGCTTTCCCTACTGTTGCACTCTCTGGAGTGGGAATAGTAATGTTTACCCCTACGCTAGCCAGCACTTTCCCTACTGTTGCACTCTCTGGAGTGGGAATAGTAGTTTTTACCTCTACGCTATCCAACGCTTTCCCTACTGTTGCACTCTCTGGAGTGGGAATAGTAATTTATACCCCTATGCTATCCAAAGCTTTCCCTACTGTTGCCGTTTGTTGAGTAAGTATATATATTAATGTATATGTATATGTTTAATTTATTTTAACATTATATGTATTAGTTATTATTTTTAAATATGTTGTAATATTTTTACCTATATTTCTTTTAATTATATGTATTATTTACTTAATTTTACATTATTATTAAAGCATTTTAAAACAAAATATTTTTAACATCAATATTTTTGACAACAATATTTTTTTTTCTCAATATTCTTGTACTTACCAATATGTAGACTGGACTTCGATATTTTTGACTTCGATATTTTTGTATCGATATTTTTGTAGGTCAATTTTCTGTCCGTCAATATTCTGTCAGACATTCATAATTCTGAAAGCTCTTTTTTAGGTTAATCACATCGGTTCTGGAAACAGCTATGCTGTCACTGTGCTTGTCAAGCCAGACCTAAGAAGCATGAAATTCTACTCCCAAAAAACTAGGAACATTTGCCAGGGTGGGAATTCAAACAGAACATCCTACGTTGCCTGCAAAACACAAAGAAGGGTGGATTTGCTATAGAATGATCTGCACATCAATTGGCGTTCTCTTATTGTATCCACTTCAACCACTTATTATGTTCAACACATTCAATATTGAGTGCAGCCTTGGTGTTTGATGCACATCCACCTAAAGCATCAAGAAAGACCTCCCGCCCACAAAGATTGCAGCAGAATGTCACAATACCAAAAACAAAACACCAGCGCACATCACATGTAATCACTTTTATCCTCTGTACAGTTTAGCACACTTTCTCCATCAATGTTCTTTGTCGGAATAATCTTAACATTCCCAGAGAGCCATGTTGTGTCGACAGTTCAAATTTTATTTCTTAAAAGACAATTCTCCAAAGCCGACACACGTTTCGACCTATTCGGGCTTCCTCAAGGCTTCGTTATAGCGTGTTGCACAATATTCTCTTGCAGGCACCGCTTTCGCAAAATGTGTCGTTCTTAATATAAGATTCATCAACAATAAGATCCAAAGTTTTAAAATATTTGAGACGTATATAGCCTGATCCTCCGTATTGTCAGTATTCAAGGAGCCATGATAAAACACCACAAACTGACTCCACAACAGTTTAGAAAAATAAAGGTATTTTTAATCTAAACTACACAAGACCAAAACGACAAAAATCCAACATACACAGTTCAAGAATATGGTTTCAAAAAGAGTTCTTAAGGTTGCGTTAGAATGCTCTACGTTGCGATAGAATTCTCTACTGATGCGTGAAAAGTTCACAGTTGCGTCACGTTTACTCACAGTACCTTTTAGTTGCAACAAAGTTCCAAAAGCAGAAGCTGGTGCGGTGGAAAACAAGCGATGCGTTGCTCCTGAGACCCTGGGGAGGCGATGCGACAACCCCGCTGCAGCAGCGGGCGTGTTGCGACGAATCCGGTCTGTATGGGGAGGAAGGCCACTTGTATGGATTCCGGTGCGTAGGTTCCGTAGGAAGTCTGTTCTCGCAAAGGCACGATGCGACGATCTCGTAGGGGCTGCGACGATCTCCGGGGCGACGATGCGCGGTGCAGCGGGGATCCTCTCTCTCGCAGCTCCTCGATGCGTTGATTCTGCAACGACACTCGCAGCGACGTGATGCGACCCGCAAGCAAGCGGTGCGGCGATCTCACCCAGTGACCACAGGCTCTGCGACGATACTCGCAGCGATGTTCAATTCTCCCGCACCGGTCTGGTGCGTCCCGCAAACGAAGGATGCGACGTCTCTGGCAGCGGCGTCAGGCGCTGCGACGATCTCGACCTCCGTAGCGGCGGGAAACTTCTCGCACTGTCAGGGATGCGCTCCGCAAGCGAGCGATGCGACACTTTTCAAGTTCAAAAGTCACTCAAGCTTAGTTTCAAGCTTCCCAGCTCAGGTACAACTTCCAGAGACCCCACAACTGGATCAAGCACTCTAGGAAGGACAGAACTCTCTCAGCAGAGTTCAGGGAAGCTGGGGGTGAAGTCCTTTTGTTCCTGGGACTTCAAAACAGGGAGCCAGCTCTTCTCATGCCCTTGGAGATTCCTTCAAGACAGGGGACACAGCTCAGCAGCAAAGTCCTTCCCTCTCCTTGGCAGCAAAGCAACAGGTCAGTCCAGCAGAGCAACAGCAGGACAATCTTCCTTCTTCAGTTTCAGCTTTCTCCTTGGCAGAGGTTCCTTCTTGATTTCCAGGATGATCTAATTTTCTGTTGTCAGGGGTCCTGTACTTATACCCCTAAAGTCTTTGTTCTCTCTGTGCATGTGGGCCCTGAGCCCGGTCTGAACCAGTTCTGGGTGGATCCTGAGCACTTTGTTTTGCTGGCTGCATCTTTCCTTTCAGAGTGAGGGGCAGGGTCCTCAGCCGCCCAGCAGGGGGGTGGAGCCAGCATTGTGGAAGGCAGGCACAGCCCTATTCAGCCCAGGTGCTAACTCCTCCCACCACTCCAGTTGCAACTGCAGTCATTCAGCCTAGTGCTAACTCATCCATCCTGCTGGGGAATTCCCCAGCCCCTGTCACTCACAAACCAGACAGTCAATACACAAACAGGCCCAGGCACACAGAAGGGTCAGACAAGAGAACAGCAACTTTCTAAAAGTGCTGTTCTCAAACACAGGATCTAAAAACAATCTTTCCTAAAAGATGTGTTATTAAATTCTGAGTTCAGGGATACTAGATACTTATGTCCTATCTTGTTCCTTTTTTTAAAAATATTTTTTTATTGATACACGACAAAAACAGATCAAATAATTCATATTGAGATATACATATATCACAAGATACACTTAATAATATATAAGGGCATTTGACAGAAATAAAAAAACTGAATAGTATGCCATTAAGCAAAGGAACACATGAATATACACATAAAATAACATTTTCTCTTTTATCATTTCCACCCTTCAAACCTCGTAGAATTCTGAGAAGGTCCCCCAAATTTTCAGTCCTAATTTCTTTCTCCGCCTTGATGCGGAGATCGAAAAAAGACTCGACTCTAACTTATAAAGTTTGTACAATCGTGCTTGCCACTGTTGGAATATAGGCGGCTTTTCTTGAAGCCACTCTGTGGCAATACAAAGCCGAGCCACAGTCATTGTGATAAAAATAAAATATCGAAAGCGATGAAATTCATCAGTTCTACAATCCTTAGGGATCTTCCCTAACATCATCATAGAGGGGGTGATCTTTAAATTAACCTTAAAAATTAAAGACAAAAAATTTTCAATATCCTGAATAAATCTTCCTAATGTGGGGCAAGAAAAAAAAATATGTACACTGTCTGCATTATCAGCTTGGCAACGAAAGCATTTACCATCAAAACCTCTTCTCCATTTTAACATTCGAGCAGGTGTATAATACAAATCAAATAAACTTTTAAAAAATTGAGCTTTCAGGTTTGCAGACATCAAGACCTCTTTAGAGAGCAAAATCAAATTCTCAACAACAATCTCATTATCTCCCAATAATTCCGCCCACTTTGCCTGTATTTTCTCCAGATCATCAGGCTTCACTAGAATGAACATATGATAAAGAATACCAATTTTAACTTGTCGTGCAACTCCCTCAACAAAATTAATCTTTTTTAAACATAATTTATGTCTTATAAAGTAATCCCGTATTTGTAAAAATTTGAAAAAATAACTTCTAGATAGGTCAAACTCTTTGGACATTTCAGTAAATGATTTGCATTTGCCTTCATTTGAAAAAAAATCCCCCAAACATGTCACCCCTTTTTTTTGCCAGTTCCTGGCAGATCCATCCGAAAATATAAAAGGTAATGATCTAGCAGAAAAATACGGGGTATAGTATGATAGTTTCCCTATATCACACGTACGGGCCACCCATTTCCACTAATAAGCACCTTGAATCGGGTCCTCTTGTAATAATTACCATCGATTTCATTAATTAAATTTGTCTTGCATGTGTTCCTATCAGGATCTAGAATATAGAAGGATGATTATGTACATACTCTGTAGAATCTCTTATTAACAAAATTTTCATTTTTAACAAAAAGCATACTATATAATATAAGAAAAAATCGGGTACCCCTAATCCGCCCCTTTCCACAGGCAAAGTAAGATGCTTCATCGCACGCCTAGGTTTACCAGGACTCCAAATAAATTTCCCACAGAGTGACTGTAGAGCCTGCAATTTAGATTTTGAAAACTCTAAGGGAATGGACCGAAACAGATAGAGAATTTTGGGGAGGACATTCATTTTTATAATATTAGTCCTACCTATGATGGTAAGGTATAGCCGGTCCCATTTCTCCAGAGAACTCTTGATTTTCTGAAAAACATTACTCCAATTTACATTGACCAATTCATCCATGTCTGATTTAATCCGTATCCTAAATAGGTAACCTCTCCGACCACCCTCTCATCTTCCCAAGTTATGGCATCTGAACAAAGAATCTGAGTTTTGGCTGCATTAAGTTTATACCCAGTTGTCATCCCGAAGTCTTTAGCCAGCCTCTCAATCTCTGGGCTGGCGGTTTCAGGTGTATCTGTTACTACTGCAATGTCATCCGCATATGCGAATACTGAAAAAGAAAAGTCAGAAACAAGAAAGGGAGGAATTAAGGGGTTTCGGCTTAATAGTTCAATAAAAGGGTTAATATATAATGAAAACAATAACGGGGAACAAGGGCAGCCTTGACGTGTCCCTCTAGTGATACCCAGTGAGTCAGAGAGTCCTCCCGAAACAGATATTTTTGCTGTAGGATTAAGATAAAGTGTTTTTATGGCTTTAATGTATTTTTGACCAAAACCCATTTTATCCATTAAGGTCCATAGATACTCCCATGACACTCGATCAAACGCTTTTTCCGCGTCTAATAGAAAAAGCGCTAATTTCAGTTTGTTCACCGCAGCCAGATCGAACAACGTGATAACTTTATTAATGTGGTCAACAGTACTTCTTTTAGGAATAAACCCATGTTGATATCTGGATACTAATAATGCCACAACCCCGGATAACCTATTGGCTAAAATCTTTGAATATATCTTGTTATCGACATTTAACAGTGAAATAGGTTTGTATGATCCTACGGAGTCAGTAGGCTTTTCTTTTTTGCAGAACACAACTATCGTTGCTTCAGACCATGTAGCAGGGGGATTACCATCCTGGGCGGCTAGTATTACCTGATATAAATCACCCTTTAAGATGTGAAAAAAACGTTTATACACTTCGGCGGGCATTCTGTCTGGCCCCGCAGCTTTACCTACTGCAAGTCCGTTCACTGCATTCTCTACTTCTGTCATAGTTATAGGTAGATCTAATTCCCCAGCTACTTCAGGGTCTAACGTCTTCAGCTCTATCAGCATTCTATCGTACCATTGTTCATCCCTATGTGCACCATCCTCCCTGGCATAAAGATTTGCATAAAAAGTTTTAAATATTTCTAAGATACGTTCTGGGTCAGAATGAGAGTCTCCCCGGGAATCCTTCATTGAATTTATATTTTGGGCTGACTGCTTCATTCGAAGCCTAGTAGCCATGATTTTACCAATTCTCTCCCCGAATTCATAACTCGTCAATTTAAAAGATAAAAATTTCCTGGCGATTTCCTTATCCCAGAATCCCAAGATGTTTGTCCTAGCCTTAATTACATCATTTTCCTCTTTGAATAACCCTGTATTGCCCAGTGCAACCTTTCTGGTTAAATGAGTCTCAGCTTTAATCAAAAGTTCGTATAGATTATCCAGTTCTTTCCTTGAATTCTTACGTTGCCTGGCTACAAAGCTGATACATTCTCCCCTGAACCCTGCTTTAGATGTATCCCATACTACGGGAATGCTGGCAGTACCACGATTTTCATCAAAAAAGATTTGAATCCAGCCCTGTATATGTTTGATGAATTCAGAGTTTAACCCTAACTTCCTATCATATGAAAAGCTGGATTGTATCTTTCGTTTAACTAAGTGATGGATATCTACCACAATAGGAGAATGATCCAAAGATACCCTAGGATAAATTCTAATGTTAGTACCTTCTAGTAAATTTCGGGGTAAGAAAAAATAATCTAATCTCACAAGCTTTTTATGAGGATGAGAATAAAAAGTAAATCCACTATCCCTCTCTCGCAGCATACCCCAGGTATCCACCAATGCATGATCTTGTAAAAGATTCACAAGTGCCTTATACACCCGAGGCTTACGACCCTTATAAATTGCCTGCGAATCCCTTAGAGCACTATTAGTCAGATTTATGTTGATATCGCCACAAATCACTATGGGATGTTGAAAGTTGACTAATTCCGTGTTGATCTCTACTAATGGATCACGGTCATCTAAATTAGCCCCATATACCGAGACTAATGTAAGTTGACTATTTCCAGTTTTTAATTCTACAATGACCCATCGGCCCTTTTTATCTTCTAATTTGCGACCTACTGTTATTAAATTGTCTTTGGTTAATATAGCCACCCCACGTATCATACTAGATTGTTTCGAAGCAGATACCAACACAAATCCTAAGTCTTTTAGAATCGACCTTTTAACCCATGGAATATGCGTTTCTTGTACACAAACGACATCAGGTTGTATGTATTTTAACTCCGCAGCAACCTTGTGTCTTTTTATTAGATTATTTAAACCAGCTACATTCAAAGAACATATTCTCAAACTATTTCCCGCCATTTCAACTCAAAATCATAGTTCCCAATTTTGCAGATGCTGGCTCATAAAAATAAGCATAATATCCAGAATTCATCCTTACATGAGAAACAAAATACTCTTCAATGTGATGCCCTTTTTTCTTTTTAGTCGTATCTTTTCCATGTATTTCCACCATGTCTTTGTCGTGGTCAATTTTTTTTCCCCTTTTTTTTCACCCCCCCGTACCCCAATACCACCCAAAAAACCAATCCACCCACTCAGCCCCCCTGTCCCCCCCTGTCCCCCACCCTTCATAGAGGCTTTAGGACTTATGGTCCTTTGATGAAGTTTGCCGCCCCCCCTACCGCCCCCCAACAGAGTTTACTGGACTTTATATTTAACAACCCCTTAAATCCATCACTAAAGGTGAGAAGTTACAACTTAATACATCAGATTGAATTTTTAAGGAGACACCCGGATTTATAGAGACAGCAAGAATTCTCTAGCAGCAGTTTCGGTCATAAAAAACCTGGTGCTTTCTTTGTGAATAACCTTGAGCTTTGCAGGAAACATTAAATAAGCCTGCGCACCTTTACCTTGAAACTGTGTGATAAGCTGTCGAAACTGCCATCTTAGCTCTACAGACTGCTTACACAAATCCGGTCTAACAAAGAATTCGCAACCGAGACCCTTACATTTTTTATCGGGGCGAGCTTTTGTGAATATCTCCTCCCTTGCTTGAAAACTATTAAAGGCAACTAATATTGCACGTGGTTTTTTATCCCTCAGATTAGCCCTAAATGGAAATCGGTGGGCCCTCTCCACCTCTCGGTCCCAGTCCCATCTCCCAGACTCTGGCATAGCCGCCTTCAAAAGAGACACTATAAAGCCACGTGCATCTGACCCCCCCTTTCCCTCAAGTCCTATCTTGTTCCTATGAGAAGAAATGCTGTTAACCACTGTAGCCAGCATCCCCCATGTTAATCTATGGAGCAAGATAACCTTACAATAGTGAAAAACGAAAATGGCTGTAATTCACTACCAGAACATGTTACCTGCACCAGTACATGCTCTACCTTTCACATACACTGCATCCTGCCCAGGGGGGTACCTTGGGCCTTCCATAGGGGTGGCTGATGTGCACAAAAAGGGAAGGGTTAGGCCTGGTCAGTGGGGACACTTACCAGGAGGACATGGCGGTTCTAAACTGCCCATAGGCACTGCAGTGGCAGGCCTGAGACACCATTTTAGAGCTACTCCTGTGGGTGGCACAATCAGTGCTGCAGGTCCACTAGTAGCATTTGTCATCACCTGCCCTGGCACACCCAGTGCACTTTACTAGGGACTTCATGGTGATACAAATATGCCAAACATGTATATTCAATCAGAATAACAATTTACACAGGGAGCACTTACACTCAGGCACTGATCAGCAGTGGCAGAGTGTCCAAAGCATCTAAACCAGCAAAAACGAAATCCAGCACAGCATCAAAAATACAGGAGGTAGAGGCAAAAAGATAGGGGAAACCACGCCAAAGATGCCAGGTCTAACAATCAGGCTATATACGTCTCTCATATTTGAAAACTTTGGATCTTATTGTTGATGAATCTTATATTAAGAACGACACATTTTGCGAAAGCGGTGCTGCAAGAGAATAGTGCGCAACACGCTAGAAAGAATCCTACGTTGCCTGGTTAATGTCTGTGTTTCCAGGCCCGATTCACAAAGATGTTTGAGTGAGTCTTATTCCACACCCAGGTATGACATACTCTCAGATTTCCAGAAGTAAGAATCTGTAAAACATGCTTATTTACATAAAAAATTTTTTATGAGTAAACATTTCTTACTCTTTGAAATTCTCAAGATGAGTCACACTTAAAATTGTAGAATGACAAACCTAGCAACTGAAAATTATTTGTCTATCAGGTCTGAATATTCAGGAGTAATCAAACTGTAACAAAGATGAAAGACAACTACTCTTAAAGAAAATCTTAGTAAATTAGGCGCTTTGTATTTTGTGAATTCAGTCATTCAACACTGGTTTCAGACTTGCAAACCTAGAGTACTGGATCATTATGCTTCCTAAATGACAACTGTGGCATCTGCAGAGGTTTTCCCTGTACCAGATCCAGGCATGTGAAGCTGATTCAGTCCAGGCTTTTGCTTTGCTTTTGGGGAATGTATTCATAACATATTAATGGCATACACAGGATTACAATTCTCAGAATGCAAATGAAAATCCTGGACTGGATGAGACACTCATGAACTTGGTAAATGTGGTAGCTCTTCTTCTTGGCGCAGAAGTCAGAGTGAGGGGTGGTTATCTGTCCATTGCTGCTTTAGATCATTGTGTTCACCACTGCGGAGCTTGCATCCTAATATGAGCCAGCCCAAGCTATATTTAACTACTTTGTTATGTGTGTTTTTTCGGAATGCGCTATGTCTTTTGTTCACAGCACTTTTTGTTTTTCAATTCCCCCTGTTGCGCTGTTAAGTAAACAAAGCAGGTTATCTCTGTGGACAAGCAGTATCTTGGTGAAACACACATATCCACAGGCAATCACAGTGCTTCCGTGCGTCCTCAGGAGACCCAGAGATGAAAAACTAGAGCTTGTTTGGAGAGGGATTCGAAATGAGATATTGCAGCAGTGAAACTCCTTTCAAGTCCGTCTGCTGCGCGTACGCTTACGCATTTACGTAGCTCTGAGCTGGCACCAGGCTGAAACTGGTGAAAGTGAACAGCAATCATTACATTTGAAAATGCAAAAGTTGCATGAAGGCCTTACTAGACATCGAGGGGCAGAGTTACAAGACCCTTGCGCCAATTTTGCGTTACTTTTAACATGGGAAAAGTGACGCAAAAGTGACGCAAGGGGCTTGTAAATCTGCCCCCGAGAGTTCAAGTGCAAACTTACTCCAATAGTGGAAAATGCTATTGTGTTATTGGATATTATTGATAAATTAGATTGATTTACCCACAGGTTTAAAATAGTGAGCTTAACGTTGGGTTGTCTGTGCTTTTGCAACCCTTGACGCTTGCAGGGCAGAGGGTGCACTGCCATATACATGTGGCCTCCCTGCACTGCAGAGTGCTGGTGATAATGGGTGTTGTAAACCCACGAGCTTGAAAATCCAAATGGCTGTATACACTTTGCGTCAGTCTGTACTATCCATCATAACCACAACTACCTTCAAGTTGTACCCGCTGTGAAATGAAAAATTAAATACCAGCATTTGTAAAGCACACAGCTACGGGCTGAGGGCCGTCGGGAAGATTAAGCAAGCTATTGCCCAGAGTCACGTGGTGCTGGGCGATCGAAACCTGAACCTCGTGGTCCGGAGTCACGCACCCTGGCCGCTGCACCACACCTCTTCCACTGTCCACATGTCAATTCAATTGGCCGTTCACTGATGGCAGCTCCTCCTCCAATAACACTGCCTTCAGCTGCCCTCGAAATGAGGTGGCAGGCAGAATGTACAAGAGGGCTGATGGGATATTTGCCAAATTTTGGTGGAAGTCTGATTTGTGCCCCACCTAAGTGAAGGCTTACGTCCTTTATCTATATAAACAAATAAGGCTTGATTTAGAAGTGGTAGATTCTCTTAAAACCATCATTAGTGTATATTGGGCCATATATGCTATTTTGGTGCTTCCTGAAATATGTGGAAAAAGGTGCAAACACCACCAGTCTGACGCTATTTCCTCAAACAAATGGTTTCAAATCTGCTAAAAACGCGTACGCAACCTAGGTTTTACTGAGTGTGGAAACCACGGAACGAAAATAGTGTTGTTTGTGTCACAACATACGCACCACCAAAACATGGAGAAAATGCAAAGAACTGTCATCATACATTGAAAAAGATATTTCAACTCACCTGCTAGTGACAAGCACATGGCATGTTTAGCTCTGATGCTGCCAGGACATATTTGGGGGCCACATAAGGAAAGTTAACTTTTACTGTTTTTGAGAAAAACATCTAGAGCATAGGCACTAAAGAGACTCCCAGAAGGAGCAGGGCTTGACTTGTGCAATCTTATTATCAAGTTAACAATAAACCTTGGAGGACATCTACATGTGCTGTCATTCCCTGTGGGGCTATTAACACCATTTTATAGGGACAGACTTTCCTGTGCAAATCACATGCAGGAACTTGTTGCATAACATTTGTAAGCAATATGTAAATGCTCCCAGGCCACACAACGATGGGTTGGGTGAAAGGGTCTTCGTTCCTCTCCTTACATACATGAAGCATTGTGGCAGCCGTTACTACTTAATGGAGGACTGCTCTAAGAATGACATTCTCTGTAGAGCAGGGATATGGGTTGCTGTACATAACACAGCAGTATTTCTTTTTGCAGTTTATATAGAGCGAAACTCGCCCATGGGGCGATGGGCTATTAAGGGCTTTACATGAGAACCAGATGTTACACTTTTTTTAGGCACAGGAGGTTAAGTGATTTTCCCAGTATCACAGAATTTTGAGCCAAGGCCAGGAGTCAAAGCTGGACCCCCAGGTCCAAGGTCTGCAACTAATCATGTACCGTATGATATAAGGAGTCCAGATCCGATCAAATTACAGGAACCAGGAACTGGCGTAATGTAACAGGAACAGTCCAAAACAACACAGTCTTCCTTTTTAAATATTTTTACTTCATCCATCGTAATGTTCCAGAAAAAATGGAGATGAATGTGATCAGTGGCCGGCATGACTCTCAGGTGGGGGGGGGGGGGAGGGCGGTTTGCGCTGGGAGGGGGAGTTAATTTAATTAAAAAAAATAATAATTAAACTTACCATCTCCTCCTGTCCCACGTTGAGCGGTAGTGTCTCCTCTCTATACAGGAAGGAGGCAGCAACCCTCTCCTCCCCATAGCCAATCACAACCCTGCAATGTCAGCATTGTGATTGGCTAGGACGCTGACCCCACAGGCGTCTATGAAGAGGCCATTTTCTCTATGTAGGTGCATGCAGCCTACAGCCTAGAGCAGTAACGCCCACCTGCCCGCCCCCAACCAAACCCTGACTTCTGCTTTCTCACAGTGGGAGAAGCAAAAACATAAAATGGTATTTAAAATACCCCTTATGTTTCTGCTTCTCGCACTGTGAGAAAGAAGTGGGGCAAAATACCTATTATTTCAACATACCTGTCAGAACCCTGCAGTCTACAGGCATGCACCACAGATACCCCTAGATACTGCATTTCATGCACTAAAAGTCACAACTGTTGCCTTATGGGATATGTAGTCAGGTACACAAACAGTGGAGTAACCGTCTGAGATGAGCTGAATAACATGGTTCAACCACTGAGATAATGTCTCACACGTGTACTTGTTATGTTTTACATGTACCATATAGATACACCTGTGGGAGTCCAGGACACACAGAGGAAGAAATGGAAGAGCAGGACCTTGCCCAGATGGATGTCCAGCCAGAGTCGCAGCCAGCTATATCCGACATCCATGGCAACACATTCCAGAAGGCAACTGTACAAGCAACATCTCCTGTCACCAGGGTACGGCAGCTGCGGTATACAACCTTTACAACTAAACTTTTACAACGAACTACCATTTCAACGCAACTTTTACAACGCAAACTATTACAACGCATTGCGCTGGGGGGCGCTCTAGGATAGGGAATTGGTTAATTTACCATCCAATAACCTTCCCTAGTGTCCACGGGGACTGGAGTTGGAATAGTAAATTAAACTATTCACTATCCAACACCCAAAAGCACTATGCGTTGTAATGGACTGCGATGTAAAAACCACGTTGTAAAGGCAGGCGTTGTAACAGCCTGCGTTGTAACGTCATACATCCGGCAGCTGCATCCAATGCAGTGCTTGCAGAGGCAGCAGTAGGCAAGGCCTTATGCCTACTACCTGGCAGGCACGGGCAGCCAGGCCACGGCCAGCAGCAGTGAGCAGGCAATGCTGCAAATTCAATGGCTGCAACAGAGACAGTTGAGTGTGATTAACAGGAAGCTGTCCCAGGGTTTCAAAAATCAATCCATCCAATTGGCAGAAAAACAGACCTGGCTGGGTGCCAACTTTGAAGCACTGATTGGGGTGATTGGAAAATTCTGCACCGAGCTGGCAGAGGAGAGAAGCCAGTGGAGGAACTATAAAAGGAGCAGGGCAAGAAGGATTTGCATCCTGGCCCAGGCAAACACCCGCCACCCACTTAAGACGCACATTGGCCCTGCAGGTGGAAATGGGCCACTATAGTGGAGATGTGGAAGAGGTCTGCAGCATATGACCGCTGCTGTTGAGGCCATACAGTCCTCCAGTCTTGTCACTGGGGTAATGAGAGATGCTCCTGACAGCGAAGTGTCCAGCCACAGCAGTGTCTCCATACTGCGGAGCCACATAGGCTGCGTAGGAGCAGCAGCAGGAAAGCCACATCCCCACAGGGTAAATCACACAAAGCATCCCGAAAAGGCAGGAAGTGACTGCACATTGCATATGTACCATACTATTGCCTCCATGGACCATTGTTGGCGGTGGAGTAACTGCCCTTTGTCAAATCCATTTTGGTTATGTTACCCATAAAGGACATGTTGTCCTGCAGTTCATTTCTGAATATCCTGAAATTAAAGAGTTTCCCAGTTTGTGAAATCTACTACTAGTCTTGTCATTTACGGAGGGTTTTATATAAATGGATACATCTTGCAGTGAGAAAAATTGTCTGGCTAGGTGGTCCCTGCTTCGTCTCCCCTCTGCTGTTCTACTTTACTCAGTGGGTGTCAGACAGGTGGACCTGGGTCATCATCCTCTAAATATGAATCAGACACCTCCATGGGTAGGCCCCTACTGCAATCAATGTTGTAAAGAATTAAGCATGTCCTCACAATTTTGCATGCAGTTAAAGGCTCATACTGCAAGGACCCTCCGGTTTTATGAAGGCACCAGTACTGCGATTTCAGGATACCGAAGGTGCCTTCTATCACACTCCTGGTGCGTCTGTGTGCAGTGTTGTACCATTTCTTGTGTGGGTTGTTGGGAGACAGATAGGGTGTGATAATCTATGGCCGCACGGCATACGTACTGTCACCTAGTTAGACATATATGAGGGTGAGACAACATACAGAGAGTAATGTTTGCATTTGTACACCACATTTCATTACCTAGCAGGTATCCTTCATCAAAGTCCCCCTTTTCTAGTTGCTGGTGAATGCCACTGTGGTGAAAGATGTAGAAATCATGGGTGCTCCCTAGAAATTTTGCTACAATGTTCGTGATGATGTGTTGTGCATTGCAGACTACCTGAATGTGTAATGAATGCATGCTTTTCTGGTTCTGGAATATGTATTCCAGGTGGGATAGGGACATATGGGGACATGGGTCCCATCTATGCATCCAATTACCTGTGGAAATCTGGCTATCCTGTAACACTGTCTTATTGTATTCTGAATTTTTATAGCAGCACTGGGCAGGTAGATGTGTTTGTATATGTGGTGGATCATGGTGTCAAGGAACTTGCAAAAGAAACGCGAAAGCGCACTCTGCGCCACCACTCTGGCCACTGCAATGACATCTTGGCAACTACCAGTGGCCAATAGGTGGAGGGAGCACAACACCTGGACATGGGTGGGGATTGCATTGCTGTGCTGGGTTCTGCTTTCTAGTTGTGGATGCAAGATGGCTCTTAGCTCTAGAATAATATTGATACTCAGCCTATACTGCTCATATATATCTTCCTCTGTCTTGTCAAACATGGTTAGCTTGACACTGAAAACTCTCTCCTGTCTCCTCCCTCCTCTGCTGAGCAGCCAAACTTCACATCCTCCTCACTATTGTGTACAGGGCAGCCATTGTAGTAAGATTTGTGAAGCATTCTGGGTTTCTATAGGTTGGGCCCTGTTGCCACCTGATTTGGATTGATGGTAAATTGCATGTGCAAACGGGTCTTTTTGCGCTTATTTGGATGGACAGAGTCTCTGAATTAAGCAGAATACTCTCACCTAGTCAAGAGATCAGGGCTAAATCCAACACCGTTTTTTAGCTCATTGCACCATCCCAGTTTCAGAACCTGCCTGTATGCAAATTAGTCTGTCCCTGGCCCAGTGCATCATGGGAACAGGGCAGACCAGACTACAAAAGCCAATTCTTACACTGGGAAGGAAACAAGCTTCCGGGGACCGGTTTCTGGCATTTCAGCCGTTTTCGGCCCGGCTTGCTTGAATCCTGATGGTGCAATGAGCAAGGGACTCACATCTGAGTATACCCTTCCACGCTTAGGGTGGACAAAAATATTTACAACAAGGGGTGGTGATGGACAGAGTCTCTGAATTAAGCAGAATACTCTCACCTAGTCAAGAGATCAGGGCTAAATCCAACACCGTTTTTTAGCTCATTGCAACATCCCAGTTTCAGAACCTGGCTGTATGCAAATTAGTCTGTCCCTGGCCCAGTGCGTCATGGGAACAGGGCAGATCAGACTACAAAAGCCAATTCTTACACTGGGAAGGAAACAAGCTTCCGGGGACCGGTTTCTGGCATTTCAGCCGTCTTCGGCCCGGCTTGCTTGAATCCTGATGGTGCAATGAGCAAGGGACTCACATCTGAGTATACCCTTCCACGCTTAGGGTGGACAAAAATATTTACAACAAGGGGTGGTGATGGACAGAGTCTCTGAATTAAGCAGAATACTCTCACCCAGTCAAGAGATCAGGGCTAAATCCAACACTGTTTTTTAGCTCATTGCACCATCCCAGTTTCAGAACCTGGCTGTATGCAAATTAGTCTGTCCCTGGCCCAGTGCATCATGGGAACAGGGCAGACCAGACTAGACTAGACTACAAAAGCCAATTCTTACACTGGGAAGGAAACAAGCTTCCGGGGACCGGTTTCTGGCATTTCAGCCGTCTTCGGCCCGGCTTGCTTGAATCCTGATGGTGCAATGAGCAAGGGACTCACATCTGAGTATACCCTTCCACGCTTAGGGTGGACAAAAATATTTACAACAAGGGGTGGTGATGGACAGAGTCTCTGAATTAAGCAGAATACTCTCACCCAGTCAAGAGATCAGGGCTAAATCCAACACCGTTTTTTAGCTCATTGCACCATCCCAGTTTCAGAACCTGGCTGTATGCAAATTAGTCTGTCCCTGGCCCAGTGCATCATGGGAACAGGGCAGACCAGACTACAAAAGCCAATTCTTACACTGGGAAGGAAACAAGCTTCCGGGGACCGGTTTCTGGCATTTCAGCCGTCTTCGGCCCGGCTTGCTTGAATCCTGATGGTGCAATGAGCAAGGGAATCACATCTGAGTATACCCTTCCACGCTTAGGGTGGACAAAAATATTTACAACAAGGGGTGGTGATGGACAGAGTCTCTGAATTAAGCAGAATACTCTCACCCAGTCAAGAGATCAGGGCTAAATCCAACACCGTTTTTTAGCTCATTGCACCATCCCAGTTTCAGAACCTGGCTGTATGCAAATTAGTCTGTCCCTGGCCCAGTGCATCATGGGAACAGGGCAGACCAGGCTACAAAAGCCAATTCTTACACTGGGAAGGAAACAAGCTTCCGGGGACCGGTTTCTGGCTTTTCAGCCGTCTTCGGCCCGGCTTGCTTGAATCCTGATGGTGCAATGAGCAAGGGACTCACATCTGAGTATACCCTTCCACGCTTAGGGTGGACAAAAATATTTACAACAAGGGGTGGTGATGGACAGAGTCTCTGAATTAAGCAGAATACTCTCACCCAGTCAAGAGATCAGGGCTAAATCCAACACCGTTTTTTAGCTCATTGCACCATCCCAGTTTCAGAACCTGGCTGTATGCAAATTAGTCTGTCCCTGGCCCAGTGCATCATGGGAACAGGGCAGACCAGACTACAAAAGCCAATTCTTACACTGGGAAGGAAACAAGCTTCCGGGGACCGGTTTCTGGCATTTCAGCCGTCTTCGGCCCGGCTTGCTTGAATCCTGATGGTGCAATGAGCAAGGGACTCACATCTGAGTATACCCTTCCACGCTTAGGGTGGACAAAAATATTTACAACAAGGGGTGGTGATGGACAGAGTCTCTGAATTAAGCAGAATACTCTCACCCAGTCAAGAGATCAGGGCTAAATCCAACACTGTTTTTTAGCTCATTGCACCATCCCAGTTTCAGAACCTGGCTGTATGCAAATTAGTCTGTCCCTGGCCCAGTGCATCATGGGAACAGGGCAGACCAGACTAGACTACAAAAGCCAATTCTTACACTGGGAAGGAAACAAGCTTCCGGGGACCGGTTTCTGGCATTTCAGCCGTCTTCGGCCCGGCTTGCTTGAATCCTGATGGTGCAATGAGCAAGGGACTCACATCTGAGTATACCCTTCCACGCTTAGGGTGGACAAAAATATTTACAACAAGGGGTGGTGATGGACAGAGTCTCTGAATTAAGCAGAATACTCTCACCCAGTCAAGAGATCAGGGCTAAATCCAACACCGTTTTTTAGCTCATTGCACCATCCCAGTTTCAGAACCTGGCTGTATGCAAATTAGTCTGTCCCTGGCCCAGTGCATCATGGGAACAGGGCAGACCAGGCTACAAAAGCCAATTCTTACACTGGGAAGGAAACAAGCTTCCGGGGACCGGTTTCTGGCTTTTCAGCCGTCTTCGGCCCGGCTTGCTTGAATCCTGATGGTGCAATGAGCAAGGGACTCACATCTGAGTATACCCTTCCACGCTTAGGGTGGACAAAAATATTTACAACAAGGGGTGGTGATGGACAGAGTCTCTGAATTAAGCAGAATACTCTCACCCAGTCAAGAGATCAGGGCTAAATCCAACACCGTTTTTTAGCTCATTGCACCATCCCAGTTTCAGAACCTGGCTGTATGCAAATTAGTCTGTCCCTGGCCCAGTGCATCATGGGAACAGGGCAGACCAGACTACAAAAGCCAATTCTTACACTGGGAAGGAAACAAGCTTCCGGGGACCGGTTTCTGGCATTTCAGCCGTCTTCGGCCCGGCTTGCTTGAATCCTGATGGTGCAATGAGCAAGGGACTCACATCTGAGTATACCCTTCCACGCTTAGGGTGGACAAAAATATTTACAACAAGGGGTGGTGATGGACAGAGTCTCTGAATTAAGCAGAATACTCTCACCCAGTCAAGAGATCAGGGCTAAATCCAACACCGTTTTTTAGCTCATTGCACCATCCCAGTTTCAGAACCTGGCTGTATGCAAATTAGTCTGTCCCTGGCCCAGTGCATCATGGGAACAGGGCAGACCAGACTACAAAAGCCAATTCTTACACTGGGAAGGAAACAAGCTTCCGGGGACCGGTTTCTGGCATTTCAGCCGTCTTCGGCCCGGCTTGCTTGAATCCTGATGGTGCAATGAGCAAGGGACTCACATCTGAGTATACCCTTCCACGCTTAGGGTGGACAAAAATATTTACAACAAGGGGTGGTGATGGACAGAGTCTCTGAATTAAGCAGAATACTCTCACCCAGTCAAGAGATCAGGGCTAAATCCAACACCGTTTTTTTAGCTCATTGCACCATCCCAGTTTCAGAACCTGGCTGTATGCAAATTAGTCTGTCCCTGGCCCAGTGCATCATGGGAACAGGGCAGACCAGACTACAAAAGCCAATTCTTACACTGGGAAGGAAACAAGCTTCCGGGGACCGGTTTCTGGCATTTCAGCCGTCTTCGGCCCGGCTTGCTTGAATCCTGATGGTGCAATGAGCAAGGGACTCACATCTGAGTATACCCTTCCACGCTTAGGGTGGACAAAAATATTTACAACAAGGGGTGGTGATGGACAGAGTCTCTGAATTAAGCAGAATACTCTCACCCAGTCAAGAGATCAGGGCTAAATCCAACACCGTTTTTTAGCTCATTACACCATCCCAGTTTCAGAACCTGGCTGTATGCAAATTAGTCTGTCCCTGGCCCAGTGCATCATGGGAACAGGGCAGACCAGACTACAAAAGCCAATTCTTACACTGGGAAGGAAACAAGCTTCTGGGGACCGGTTTCTGGCATTTCAGCCGTCTTCGGCCCGGCTTGCTTGAATCCTGATGGTGCAATGAGCAAGGGACTCACATCTGAGTATACCCTTCCACGCTTAGGGTGGACAAAAATATTTACAACAAGGGGTGGTGATGGACAGAGTCTCTGAATTAAGCAGAATACTCTCACCCAGTCAAGAGATCAGGGCTAAATCCAACACCGTTTTTTAGCTCATTGCACCATCCCAGTTTCAGAACCTGGCTGTATGCAAATTAGTCTGTCCCTGGCCCAGTGCATCATGGGAACAGGGCAAACCAGACTACAAAAGCCAATTCTTACACTGGGAAGGAAACAAGCTTCCGGGGACCGGTTTCTGGCATTTCAGCCGTCTTCGGCCCGGCTTGCTTGAATCCTGATGGTGCAATGAGCAAGGGACTCACATCTGAGTATACCCTTCCACGCTTAGGGTGGACAAAAATATTTACAACAAGGGGTGGTGATGGACAGAGTCTCTGAATTAAGAAGAATACTCTCACCCAGTCAAGAGATCAGGGCTAAATCCAACACCGTTTTTTAGCTCATTGCACCATCCCAGTTTCAGAACCTGGCTGTATGCAAATTAGTCTGTCCCTGGCCCAGTGCATCATGGGAACAGGGCAGACCAGACTACAAAAGCCAATTCTTACACTGGGAAGGAAACAAGCTTCCGGGGACCGGTTTCTGGCATTTCAGCCGTCTTCGGCCCGGCTTGCTTGAATCCTGATGGTGCAATGAGCAAGGGACTCACATCTGAGTATACCCTTCCACGCTTAGGGTGGACAAAAATATTTACAACAAGGGGTGGTGATGGACAGAGTCTCTGAATTAAGCAGAATACTCTCACCCAGTCAAGAGATCAGGGCTAAATCCAACACCGTTTTTTAGCTCATTGCACCATCCCAGTTTCAGAACCTGGCTGTATGCAAATTAGTCTGTCCCTGGCCCAGTGCATCATGGGAACAGGGCAGACCAGACTACAAAAGCCAATTCTTACACTGGGAAGGAAACAAGCTTCCGGGGACCGGTTTCTGGCATTTCAGCCGTCTTCGGCCCGGCTTGCTTGAATCCTGATGGTGCAATGAGCAAGGGACTCACATCTGAGTATACCCTTCCACGCTTAGGGTGGACAAAAATATTTACAACAAGGGGTGGTGATGGACAGAGTCTCTGAATTAAGCAGAATACTCTCACCCAGTCAAGAGATCAGGGCTAAATCCAACACCGTTTTTTAGCTCATTGCACCATCCCAGTTTCAGAACCTGGCTGTATGCAAATTAGTCTGTCCCTGGCCCAGTGCATCATGGGAACAGGGCAGACCAGACTACAAAAGCCAATTCTTACACTGGGAAGGAAACAAGTTTCCGGGGACCGGTTTCTGGCATTTCAGCCGTCTTCGGCCCGGCTTGCTTGAATCCTGATGGTGCAATGAGCAAGGGACTCACATCTGAGTATACCCTTCCACGCTTAGGGTGGACAAAAATATTTACAACAAGGGGTGGTGATGGACAGAGTCTCTGAATTAAGCAGAATACTCTCACCCAGTCAAGAGATCAGGGCTAAATCCAACACCGTTTTTTAGCTCATTGCACCATCCCAGTTTCAGAACCTGGCTGTATGCAAATTAGTCTGTCCCTGGCCCAGTGCATCATGGGAACAGGGCAGACCAGACTACAAAAGCCAATTCTTACACTGAGAAGGAAACAAGCTTCCGGGGACCGGTTTCTGGCATTTCAGCCGTCTTCGGCCCGGCTTGCTTGAATCCTGATGGTGCAATGAGCAAGGGACTCACATCTGAGTTTACCCTTCCATGCTTAGGGTGGACAAAAATATTTACAACAAGGGGTGGTGATGGACAGAGTCTCTGAATTAAGCAGAATACTCTCACCCAGTCAAGAGATATGGGCAAAATCCAACACCGTTTTTTAGCTCATTGCACCATCCCAGTTTCAGAACCTGGCTGTATGCAAATTAGTCTGTCCCTGGCCCAGTGCATCATGGGAACAGGGCAGACCAGACTACAAAAGCCAATTCTTACACTGGGAAGGAAACAAGCTTCCGGGGACCGGTTTCTGGCCTTTCAGCCGTCTTCGGCCCGGCTTGCTTGAATCCTGATGGTGCAATGAGCAAGGGACTCACATCTGAGTATACCCTTCCACGCTTAGGGTGGACAAAAATATTTACAACAAGGGGTGGTGATGGACAGAGTCTCTGAATTAAGCAGAATACTCTCACCCAGTCAAGAGATCAGGGCTAAATCCAACACCGTTTTTTAGCTCATTGCACCATCCCAGTTTCAGAACCTGGCTGTATGCAAATTAGTCTGTCCCTGGCCCAGTGCATCATGGGAACAGGGCAGACCAGACTACAAAAGCCAATTCTTACACTGGGAAGGAAACAAGCTTCCGGGGACCGGTTTCTGGCATTTCAGCCGTCTTCGGCCCGGCTTGCTTGAATCCTGATGGTGCAATGAGCAAGGGACTCACATCTGAGTATACCCTTCCACGCTTAGGGTGGACAAAAATATTTACAACAAGGGGTGGTGATGGACAGAGTCTCTGAATTAAGCAGAATACTCTCACCCAGTCAAGAGATCAGGGCTAAATCCAACACCGTTTTTTAGCTCATTACACCATCCCAGTTTCAGAACCTGGCTGTATGCAAATTAGTCTGTCCCTGGCCCAGTGCATCATGGGAACAGGGCAGACCAGACTACAAAAGCCAATTCTTACACTGGGAAGGAAACAAGCTTCTGGGGACCGGTTTCTGGCATTTCAGCCGTCTTCGGCCCGGCTTGCTTGAATCCTGATGGTGCAATGAGCAAGGGACTCACATCTGAGTATACCCTTCCACGCTTAGGGTGGACAAAAATATTTACAACAAGGGGTGGTGATGGACAGAGTCTCTGAATTAAGCAGAATACTCTCACCCAGTCAAGAGATCAGGGCTAAATCCAACACCGTTTTTTAGCTCATTGCACCATCCCAGTTTCAGAACCTGGCTGTATGCAAATTAGTCTGTCCCTGGCCCAGTGCATCATGGGAACAGGGCAAACCAGACTACAAAAGCCAATTCTTACACTGGGAAGGAAACAAGCTTCCGGGGACCGGTTTCTGGCATTTCAGCCGTCTTCGGCCCGGCTTGCTTGAATCCTGATGGTGCAATGAGCAAGGGACTCACATCTGAGTATACCCTTCCACGCTTAGGGTGGACAAAAATATTTACAACAAGGGGTGGTGATGGACAGAGTCTCTGAATTAAGCAGAATACTCTCACCCAGTCAAGAGATCAGGGCTAAATCCAACACCGTTTTTTAGCTCATTGCACCATCCCAGTTTCAGAACCTGGCTGTATGCAAATTAGTCTGTCCCTGGCCCAGTGCATCATGGGAACAGGGCAGACCAGACTACAAAAGCCAATTCTTACACTGGGAAGGAAACAAGCTTCCGGGGACCGGTTTCTGGCATTTCAGCCGTCTTCGGCCCGGCTTGCTTGAACCCTGATGGTGCAATGAGCAAGGGACTCACATCGGAGTATACCCTTCCACGCTTAGGGTGGACAAAAATATTTACAACAAGGGGTGGTGATGGACAGAGTCTCTGAATTAAGCAGAATACTCTCGCCCAGTCAAGAGATCAGGGCTAAATCCAACACCGTTTTTTAGCTCATTGCACCATCCCAGTTTCAGAACCTGGCTGTATGCAAATTAGTCTGTCCCTGGCCCAGTGCATCATGGGAACAGGGCAGACCAGACTACAAAAGCCAATTCTTACACTGGGAAGGAAACAAGCTTCCGGGGACCGGTTTCTGGCATTTCAGCCGTCTTCGGCCCGGCTTGCTTGAATCCTGATGGTGCCATGAGCAAGGGACTCACATCTGAGTATACCCTTCCACGCTTAGGGTGGACAAAAATATTTACAACAAGGGGTGGTGATGGACAGAGTCTCTGAATTAAGCAGAATACTCTCACCCAGTCAAGAGATCAGGGCTAAATCCAACACCGTTTTTTAGCTCATTGCACCATCCCAGTTTCAGAACCTGGCTGTATGCAAATTAGTCTGTCCCTGGCCCAGTGCATCATGGGAACAGGGCAGACCAGACTACAAAAGCCAATTCTTACACTGGGAAGGAAACAAGTTTCCGGGGACCGGTTTCTGGCATTTCAGCCGTCTTCGGCCCAGCTTGCTTGAATCCTGATGGTGCAATGAGCAAGGGACTCACATCTGAGTATACCCTTCCACGCTTAGGGTGGACAAAAATATTTACAACAAGGGGTGGTGATGGACAGAGTCTCTGAATTAAGCAGAATACTCTCACCCAGTCAAGAGATCAGGGCTAAATCCAACACCGTTTTTTAGCTCATTGCACCATCCCAGTTTCAGAACCTGGCTGTATGCAAATTAGTCTGTCCCTGGCCCAGTGCATCATGGGAACAGGGCAGACCAGACTACAAAAGCCAATTCTTACACTGGGAAGGAAACAAGCTTCCGGGGACCGGTTTCTGGCATTTCAGCCGTCTTCGGCCCGGCTTGCTTGAATCCTGATGGTGCAATGAGCAAGGGACTCACATCTGAGTATACCCTTCCACGCTTAGGGTGGACAAAAATATTTACAACAAGGGGTGGTGATGGACAGAGTCTCTGAATTAAGCAGAATACTCTCACCCAGTCAAGAGATCAGGGCTAAATCCAACACCGTTTTTTAGCTCATTGCACCATCCCAGTTTCAGAACCTGGCTGTATGCAAATTAGTCTGTCCCTGGCCCAGTGCATCATGGGAACAGGGCAGACCAGACTACAAAAGCCAATTCTTACACTGGGAAGGAAACAAGCTTCTGGGGACCGGTTTCTGGCATTTCAGCCGTCTTCGGCCCGGCTTGCTTGAATCCTGATGGTGCAATGAGCAAGGGACTCACATCTGAGTATACCCTTCCACGCTTAGGGTGGACAAAAATATTTACAACAAGGGGTGGTGATGGACAGAGTCTCTGAATTAAGCAGAATACTCTCACCCAGTCAAGAGATCAGGGCTAAATCCAACACCGTTTTTTAGCTCATTGCACCATCCCAGTTTCAGAACCTGGCTGTATGCAAATTAGTCTGTCCCTGGCCCAGTGCATCATGGGAACAGGGCAAACCAGACTACAAAAGCCAATTCTTACACTGGGAAGGAAACAAGCTTCCGGGGACCGGTTTCTGGCATTTCAGCCGTCTTCGGCCCGGCTTGCTTGAATCCTGATGTGCAATGAGCAAGGGACTCACATCTGAGTATACCCTTCCACGCTTAGGGTGGACAAAAATATTTACAACAAGGGGTGGTGATGGACAGAGTCTCTGAATTAAGCAGAATACTCTCACCCAGTCAAGAGATCAGGGCTAAATCCAACACCGTTTTTTAGCTCATTGCACCATCCCAGTTTCAGAACCTGGCTGTATGCAAATTAGTCTGTCCCTGGCCCAGTGCATCATGGGAACAGGGCAGACCAGACTACAAAAGCCAATTCTTACACTGGGAAGGAAACAAGCTTCCGGGGACCGGTTTCTGGCATTTCAGCCGTCTTCGGCCCGGCTTGCTTGAACCCTGATGGTGCAATGAGCAAGGGACTCACATCTGAGTATACCCTTCCACGCTTAGGGTGGACAAAAATATTTACAACAAGGGGTGGTGATGGACAGAGTCTCTGAATTAAGCAGAATACTCTCGCCCAGTCAAGAGATCAGGGCTAAATCCAACACCGTTTTTTAGCTCATTGCACCATCCCAGTTTCAGAACCTGGCTGTATGCAAATTAGTCTGTCCCTGGCCCAGTGCATCATGGGAACAGGGCAGACCAGACTACAAAAGCCAATTCTTACACTGGGAAGGAAACAAGCTTCCGGGGACCGGTTTCTGGCATTTCAGCCGTCTTCGGCCCGGCTTGCTTGAATCCTGATGGTGCAATGAGCAAGGGACTCACATCTGAGTATACCCTTCCACGCTTAGGGTGGACAAAAATATTTACAACAAGGGGTGGTGATGGACAGAGTCTCTGAATTAAGCAGAATACTCTCACCCAGTCAAGAGATCAGGGCCAAATCCAACACCGTTTTTTAGCTCATTGCACCATCCCAGTTTCAGAACCTGGCTGTATGCAAATTAGTCTGTCCCTGGCCCAGTGCATCATGGGAACAGGGCAGACCAGACTACAAAAGCCAATTCTTACACTGGGAAGGAAACAAGTTTCCGGGGACCGGTTTCTGGCATTTCAGCCGTCTTCGGCCCAGCTTGCTTGAATCCTGATGGTGCAATGAGCAAGGGACTCACATCTGAGTATACCCTTCCACGCTTAGGGTGGACAAAAATATTTACAACAAGGGGTGGTGATGGACAGAGTCTCTGAATTAAGCAGAATACTCTCACCCAGTCAAGAGATCAGGGCTAAATCCAACACCGTTTTTTAGCTCATTGCACCATCCCAGTTTCAGAACCTGGCTGTATGCAAATTAGTCTGTCCCTGGCCCAGTGCATCATGGGAACAGGGCAGACCAGACTACAAAAGCCAATTCTTACACTGGGAAGGAAACAAGCTTCCGGGGACCGGTTTCTGGCATTTCAGCCGTCTTCGGCCCGGCTTGCTTGAATCCTGATGGTGCAATGAGCAAGGGACTCACATCTGAGTATACCCTTCCACGCTTAGGGTGGACAAAAATATTTACAACAAGGGGTGGTGATGGACAGAGTCTCTGAATTAAGCAGAATACTCTCACCCAGTCAAGAGATCAGGGCTAAATCCAACACCGTTTTTTAGCTCATTGCACCATCCCAGTTTCAGAACCTGGCTGTATGCAAATTAGTCTGTCCCTGGCCCAGTGCATCATGGGAACAGGGCAGACCAGACTACAAAAGCCAATTCTTACACTGGGAAGGAAACAAGCTTCCGGGGACCGGTTTCTGGCATTTCAGCCGTCTTCGGCCCGGCTTGCTTGAATCCTGATGGTGCAATGAGCAAGGGACTCACATCTGAGTATACCCTTCCACGCTTAGGGTGGACAAAAATACCAATTGGCGTGGTAGTTTGGTCTGCCCTGTTCCCATAATGCACTGGGCCAGGGACAGACTAATTTGCATATAGCCAGGTTGTGAGCTGGGATGGGGCAGTGAGCTAAATAACGGTGATGGATCAAGCCCTGATCTTTGGACTGGGTAAGAGTGGTCTGCTTAATTCAGACACTCTGTTCATCACCACCCCCTTTTCTGAATCGTTTTTGGCCACTATAGGTGTGGCAGGGTAAACTCAGACATGAGTCCCTTGCTCACTGCTCCATCAGGATTCAAGCAAGCCGGGCCGACGAGGCTGAAATGCCAGAAACCCGTCCCCGGTAGCTTGTCTCCTTTCTGGTGAAGAATTGGCTTGGTAATTATGGCTGCCCTGTTCCCATGATGCTCTGGGCCAGGGACAGACTAATTTGCATATAGCCAGGTTCTGAGCTGGGATGGGACAGTGAGCTAAATAACGGTGATGGATCAAGCCCTGATCTTTGGACTGGGTAAGAGTGGTCTGCTTAATTCAGACACTCTGTTCATCACCACCCCCTTTTCTGAATCGTTTTTGGCCACTATAGGTGTGGCAGGTTATACTCAGACATGAGTCCCTTGCTCACTGCTCCATCAGGATTCAAGCAAGCCGGGCCGACGAGGCTGAAATGCCAGAAATCGGTCCCCGGTAGCTTGTCTCCTTTCTGGTGAAGAATTGGCTTGGTAGTTTGGTCTGCCCTGTTCCCATGATGCACTGGGCCAGGGACAGACTAATTTGCATATAGCCAGGTTCTGAGCTGGGATGGGGCAGTGAGCTAAATAACGGTGATGGATCAAGCCCTGATCTTTGGACTGGGTAAGAGTGGTCTGCTTAATTCAGACACTCTGTTCATCACCACCCCCTTTTCTGAATCGTATTTGCAAATTGCGACTTGTTTGTACATGAAAGTTAGCGACTTGCAAATAGCGAGTCACTATTTGAGACACACAAATTCTGCACACATATTTCTGCGGCTCAGTAATCTGTTGCATCGTAAAATCTGATTTGCGAATGCCTATCGTAAATCGCATACAGCCTATTTTGCATGCGCAAATCGTTTTGCGACCATTTTGCGACTTACAATATGGTCGGACAGCTGGCCCTAAGGAACTAACCAACCATGCATTTGTTATTTTACATCTCACTTCTTAAATGGTGCTGCAGCCTGCTTCTACATCACTGTGCTGCCGTTGTCAGGTAGCTATTCTTGACGTGTGACGTGGAGGCCCATAGGAATGAATGGCAATTACCGAATCGGTAAATACCGATTCGGTAAATACCAAATCTTAACGATTCAGTAATTTTTACCGATTTTTTAGCTACATAGCATTTACCGATTCGTAAATACCGAATTGGTTAAATTCGGTATTTACGAATCGGTAAATACTTTTTACCTGCATGAGGCCCTAAGTATGTTAAGAATTCGGTAATTTACCGATTCCTTAAGCTACCGATTCGGTAAATTACCGAATCCTACAATTTGGCCACCTACATCTGAAAAGCCTAATTCTGGTCGGTAACGGCCGAAATTCGGTAATTTCGGCCGTTACCGACCGGAATTAGGCTTCCTACATCTATGTCCTGTTCTATCCTCTGAGCAGTAATAAACTCATGTGCACTTTCACTGTAAAAAGGTAAGGAATCCAAAATATTGTGCCCCTTGCACTTTCACTGTTGGGGAAGGACCACTCAAAATTCAAATGACTCTGAAGAACAAGTACACATTTCGAGCTCGAATTTGCTAACATTAATAAACTCTGGAGGAAAACATTTCACAAACCTTAACACAGTTTTCGCAAAAGGTAAGCTGCAGTGGCATAGCAAGGGTGCAGTGGGTCTCAGTGAAAGCAAAGGGTATGGGTGCTCCTTTCATTAATATCTCAGTCCCTTAAGCAGAAGCCATTCCTCAAACACCTCTGATATAATATGCACCTCCCACATCATCAGCCTTTACCCCTGCCTATGCGCACAACCATACCCCAGTCCGTGCATTGCAATTTTGGGTATCCAAGGCATAACTTTCCGAAGAGAAGAAGCAGCGAACAAACAACACTTGTTAGCATTGCTTTTGATTAGACTAACCAATCGCCATAGATATTGGAACAATAGTTTACTAAATCGAAATTGCTTTGCTGAGTATTCACTCTTGACTGTTAAAGCCTCTGCTAATGAGCATTTATACTGTCATGCACCTAGATGTAGTAGCAGATTGCACAAGGCAATTAAGAATCAGTTCACTTCTCTGAAAACAATGCAAACCTATTTTGAACTCACACATTGTCTCTGTCTCTGATGAACATCAATGCATGCCTATGTCTTCGAGGTGGGAGTAATGTCACCAAGATATATAGAGAATATTTCTTTACCTATAAACTGTACTTGTCTTTTTCATACTATCTACAAAGGAAAGTGTGATTTACATGATTATAGTGATTCCTATTAGCCAAGTTGTGGATGTTTCGTTTTTTAATCAGGAGTTGCCTTCGCATAAGACAGATGAACAGGGTTGAAGTCTTGGTTGCAGAAATCCATTCGAATCTATGGGCCAGCTTCAAAACCAAAAAGGAAACACACAGTTCTCCTAGATATGGTTTCCATATTTTTTCATTTTGTTGCACTGTGTCCAAGACAGTTATTTAAAAATAGTTTCCCTCATTTGTGCTAAATCACAGCACTATCATCTTAAAAGGAAAGATAAATTCACCTGTGATTCAGGTAGCATCACAATTTACTTCAAACTTCACCAGCCAGCTATGATTTTCATGCACTGGTCACAGTCTATCATGACGATGATGACGATGAATAGGATTTATAAAGCGCGCAGCTGCTCCGCATGCAGCACGTTCCATCTCCAATGCCTCCCTATCTCACACCCTGTTCATACAAATTGTTCGATAGCCACCACACCTCACTATGGTTCACATTCTTTAAAAAAAATACATCTACACCCATAGATTTATTCTGATATTGGTTTATTACGTTTGGGTGTGAAATTCTACTTTTTGAGAATTCACAAAACCTTCCAAGAGTACCCCTGGAAAGCTGTGAGAGTCTACGATTTCCAGCTGTACTCGTGGACACTTTAGCAAATGCCCATTCACGTTCATGCAAAGGCATTTCCCCATGTCTAAATGTACACAGTGTATAAGTAAGTATGCATGTGAAAAGGTGTAGCATGAATGCAATTACATTCTTCCCTCTATAGGGAAAATGATGTTTATTTTGGAGAACCTCTTTCTCCTTCAATCCCACCAACAATGATGGCATTCTGAACCCACTCCACCTGAGAAATGTATTTATTTCTGCCTTTGACAGAATTACATCTCCAAAAATGTCCATGGTGAGACAGAGAAGAGAAAAGGTTTGGGAGTACCTCCAAACAAGTAAGCTTGTAACTGATCCCAAACTTTAATGGCATTCCTGGAATATGTCTTCCAATAGAAGATATATTCATCTAAAAATCTAAGTGTTAGTTAATCTTTTTTATTAATGCACAGCCATGTTTTATAAATGGCACAACTAGCTTTAAATTTATAAAATAAGGCTACTGGTGCGTGTAAGTAAAATAAATTCTGAACATCGCTCTGAAATTGGACTTACAGGGTCTAATTATGAGTGGCTGGAAGGATATCCATTGTTTATCGCACCCAATAAATGTCTACACCGCAGGGGCCAGACTTGATCAGATGTGAGAAATATCACATCTTCCAAGTGTTTTCTCTTTAATAGAAATAACTTGAAGCTTTTGGCGTTATGCATTAAAAATCCACATGTTCTGGATATTACCGGGCCTTTTGGCACACATTAATTCTGCCATATTTCACCTGTCAACAGGTTCCCGCAAGTTTGCCCTGCAGAAATGTAACATGGGGTGGAGCCTTTATCATACCCAATAATTATAGGGTGTGGTAATCATCTCACTGCAATCCTCACAAACACAGTAACTTAACAGGTCTCTCATATTCAGGTCTATAGTGTCCAATATCACTTTCATGAACTATTGCTCCCTTCTGGTTTTAACAAATATTTGTTTCAAACAAAGCTTCACACATTATCTGTCTCTTTACACATACATGCAAATCCCCCCATTCAGATGGGAGTCTACAGATTTCAAGGCTAGTCTCCCGCCTCCCGATTCCTGCAGGTAAAACCTGATTTCTCTGCAGGCTTCAGATGGCAGGGGCAGGTCTTGTGTGACTCTGATTATGAACTGACAGTAACCTGCTCCTGCAAGCAAGTGCAAAACATTTTTGTCATGCCTATTCTGCCTGCCCTAGCGATTTCTCTGTGCCTGATTTCTCAGGTATGGAAAAAACGTATACCTGAATTTCTGACACCCGATCCTGCAGCAGCACACTTGCAAGTCCCATACCCGATGCAGGCTGCAATAGAAGTCAATGGGAGAAATACATTCTCCTGATTATTTTTTTTAAATCTCCCCCTTTCCTCTTCCAAAAAGTTGACATGTATGTCTTTACAGACTCAGCTGCAGAAGATAATCCCTGCATTGCAAAACACACTGCACTCTGTGAAAATGCGGCGTGCAGAAAAGTTAGGAGAGCTAAACACAGCTTATGAAACGTGTTTGGCTTTAGTGATGCTAATGCTGAATGTGGATACCTGCTACCGAGTCCCAAATACTCTGATGCAGTTGGCCCAGCAGAGTCCCCCCCCATGCACACAGCTTGTGTTGGAGACACACCTGATATCAATGATCATCCGCCAGGTTTTTGCCCTGCCCCCTTTAACACTGGGGAGAGGTCTTAGAGCTCCTGTGAGCAGAAAGGGGAAGCAGAAGGCTACCATATCTCACAACTACCTCTGAGTAAAGAGTCTCACATGTCTAGAAATACTTTCACTCTTACAATATTCCAAATACTTCCCATTGACTTAAACAGAGTCACACACTTTTCGATCCTTCTCCCCCTCATAAAAAGTTTACCTCCATTGATTGCACTGGCATCCCTCACCATAGTAGCTGACTTTACCCTCCCTGGATTCTCAGGTTGAGGAGTATATGGCACATTCATAAGTACATGAGGATTTTTACTTCTACACTAACATGCTTCAGTCACAATAATACATCTGCATGGACCCCTGAAAAAGCATTATGGAAACAACAAATGATCAAGGAGTACTCACTGAACTTCTACATCTAGTATACGAAGTGCAGACAAGTAGGCGTCACATTGCACATCACATGTCCTCTTCATCATGCGTGCGCAAAAGTATGTTGTAACATTTTACTTTTGAAATCTTAGAAATAAATTATGTGGCTTAAGGCTTACTTTAGCAAACTAATCATTGAGTGATATTGCTACAAACACAGATTGTGCTTTGCAGTGGCAAAAGATTATAGTTTTATTTTTCCTATGGCAGTCAGTGGCTGCCGGGCTTGCTTGAGCAGGGCGGGGGAGTGGTGTGCACTGCACTCCCTAAGTGCACATGAACTTTTTGACCGGCCCTCTTGGGCCGACCAAATAGTTCATGCACACTTTTCATGTTCCCCACCAGGATGCATTACACAGCCTAGTGAGGAACATGCCCAGGCTCCCTGTTCCAGTCCGAGTGCCGAACTACGGTGCTCAGACCAATCACAACACAGTGATTGACTCAGAGGAGCCGCAGCCACTGCCCGTATAGGGCGTGCCACCGGGCAGTGACGTGGGGCGGGGGAGGGGCAGGGTGAGTGATGGTAAAATGCGGCAAAGGGACGATTTGAGGTAAGTAACGGGAAAAAAAACGAATTTCGTTGCGCGCGCTACATCACCAAATGTGATGCAGCGCGCAACAAAATTCGTTGGCTGGGAGTGAGTGCTTGCAATGGTCAACACTTCGTCCATCATCCCCTTTGGTTTTGATTTGTTTGCTCTAAGTTGGCAGGGTATGCCCAGACGTGGGTCCCTTGCTCACTTTGCCACTGGATTCAAGCTAGCCTGGCTGATGACGGTTGATTAGCCAGAAACTGGTCCCAGGATGATTGTTTCCGGTCCAGGGAAGACATGGCTTGGCAGTTCAGGCTGGACTGTTCATATGAGCACAGGGTCAGACTGATTTGCATATGGCCATGTCTGAACTGGGGTGGCAGAGTGAGCTAAAGAATGATGATGGATTAAACCCAGATCAGTTGACTAGGGGTTAGTGCTTGCAATGTTCAACACTCCGTCCATCATCCTCTTTGGTTTTGTTTAGTAATTTATACAGCGCAAGCCACAGTGCCTCAGTATTATCTTCACATTCAATGTATTGTTCCTTGTGCCACCTTTTCAGGGGCCAGGCCCCTGCTTTTTTGTTGTCTAGTTTTTGATGAGTAGTGGCCAATGGCCATTTGATAGTCACTGGTAGGGCTGCTCCCAACTACCACGCAGAACTGATATCCAATTATATAGTATTATCCCAGACCGCTAGCAGGTGCTTTATTGGGGTTCCAGCAATTTAGATGGCACCAGCTTCAATTTCTTTTCGCAACTCAATCAAATGGGCTTTGAAGAGCGTTTTTTATCAAATGTGAGGGTATCCAGATGCTGGGGTATTCTGCTGCTGGTTTGGAAAACTTCAACAGGCAGGTCTTAAGATCCTCCCTGGAATCCTGTAGGGAAGGGGAAGTCCAGAGGTGGTGGGATGAGGGAGGCTATGCCAGGCTTTGGTGGCCAGGTAGGGGAAAGAGTGCCTCCGCTCTTGCTTCGGCGGATGAGGGGGTGGCAGAGGGAGGCGGACTGCAAGTGTCTGGAGGGCTGGTGGAAATTCAAAATGTGATTGTTAGACCTGGCACCTTTTAGCGTGTTTCCCCAGTCTTTTGGCTTTCTGACCTCCCGGTTTTGACTCTGTTTTTGCTTGTTTACTGTCTCAGCACACTTTCTCACTGCTGTTCAGTGTTAAACTGCAAGCGCTCCTATTGTAAATTATGTCATTGATTGGTGTTTCCATGATTAGCATATTTGATTTACTAGTAAGTCCCTAGTAAAGTACACTAAAGGTGGCTGGGCCTGTCAATCAAATGCTGCTAGTGAGTCTGCAGCACTGGTTGTGCCACCCACACAAGCAGCCCCATAAAGGGTTCTCAGACCTGCCACTGCAGTGTCTGCGTGCAGTTTGTAACTGCCATGTTGACCATGGCAAGTGCCACCACATGCAAGGCCCTTAATCCTCCCTTTTCCTACATGTATGTCACCCCTAAGGTACGCCCAAGGTACCTCTGTGGGCAGGGTGCAGTGTATGTGAAAGGTAGGACAGGTACTGGTGTGTGTACCATGTCCAGGTAGTGAATGACAGTATATTTTGTCTTTCACTTTGGAAAGGCTATCAGTCCCATAGAATAGATGGGAGTTTACTTATAACATCTTATAAGCATGTCTTCCCATTGGTACAAGATAGATAAATGGGGTTTAGTATGCATGAACTCAGAATGTAGGAATGCATCTTTTAGTAAAGATAATTTTTGTGTTCTGTGTTTGGAAATACCACTTTTAGAAAGTAGGTATTTTCTTGCTTAGCCAGCCTGTGTGCCTCAGCTGGGTTTGTGGATTAACTGGCTTTGGAGTGACAGGGGCTGGGGATATGTGTTTTCTTCAGACAGCCACTGGGAGGGGGGGGAGAGGCTTTTCCTGGATGAGTCAGGGCTGGTCTGAATAGACCTGGGCTGCATTTAGAGTAGTGGGAGGAGATTTCCTTGCACCTGAATGGGCCTGGTCTGCCTTGGACAATGCTGTCTTCACCTCCTGCCAGGAGGCCGGGCCAGAGAGGACATACCTGGTTCTGGCTGGGCACAGACACTCTCAGCCACAGAGAACAAAGAGAAAGGTGGTATAAATAACGGGCCTCAAACCCCAAAACTTTAGAACCCACTGGAATCAAGGAACCTGCCAGGAGGAGTACTGCCCCTTTGCTGTGTTGTTCCTTTGGTGGGTTGGCCTGCAGTTGCTGCTTCTGCCTTGGGAATTGAAAGGACTGGACTGAACTTTCCTTACTTGTGCTGAGTATCTCTAAGGGCTTTAAGTAGTGCTTGCCTCCTGTTCTGAAGTCTCAGGGACCGCAAAGACTTCACTGACCTCTGGGTACCACCTCCGGAACCATGGTTTCAATTGCCACAGAGGAGGGAAAGCAACCAACCCTGTCACTGGCTCTGTGTCCAGAAGGCACTGCAGAGGGCACCACCGCATCTCACACTGCAACCTTGGTCTTACTGATGAGGACAACTGACAACGATGCCACCGAGCCGCTGTTTGCACCGTGACCTGTGGGCACCGCACTCCGCACCGCCATGCGTCATTTCACCACTCTGGTCTCATTGATGCTGTAGCTGCCTGTTGACTTCAACATCCGTTGCCGCCCCGTGGCTCGGGGCACCACTCGTCTCACGACACACCGCCTCATCCCACACTGCAGTCTGGACCGACCAAAGTCAGCTTCCCGGAACCGACTCTGTTGCCTGCACCATAATCTGCCAGCACCCCAACGAGCACCACCTTCAGCCTTCACTCCGCATCGCAGCCCTGGTCTCACCGAATTCGCTGGACGACCATCACCGAGCCACTGCCTGCACCGCGACTTGCGGGCACTGCACGCCACACCGTTATGTTTCGCATCGCAACTGCGATGGTTGCCACGATTGGCGTGTACAACCTGATCGGCCGGAACGAAAAGGTACTGTTTACGAGTCTGCTGACTCTCTGACCAATGCTGTTAGGCGGAACTGTTGGATTCCGTTGTTCCAGATGCAGCTACCAACTTCAAGAAACTGCATTTTAAAGGTTATTCTTTCAAAGTGCATTTTTTTAAGTACTGTATGTTGGATTTTTATCGTTTTGATCTTTTTTTAACTATATAAAGTATTGGATATATTTCTAAACTGGTTTGGTGTCAGTTTTTAGTGCTTTCACTGTATTACTGTATTACTGTTGGTTATGTGCAAATGCTTTACACACTGCCTCTGAGATAAACCTGACTTCTAATGCCAAGCAGGTGAGCAGAGGTTATTTCAGTAGTGTATTCCCCTTATCCTGACTAAAAGGAAGGGTCCCTACTTGAACAAAGGTGCAAACCATTGGCAACTAGAGACCACCATTTCTAACATTGGTTGTCAGCGAAGAGGATAGGACTTGCACTTGACCAACAGTGATTGGTATGCACTACTAACATATCGCAGACCATTAGGTATCACATACTGTTTCTTTTTGGTCTATTTTTGTGAACCCCTCATTTTAAACTTTAACTTCCTACTAGATCATGCCTCGTACAGCAGCATCATCTATTGAATCCTCAGAGGTGGCCTTTGTGGAGAAAATGTTGGAAACCTACAACGCCAAGGAGTTAAAGGCCATTGGTAAAAACCTAAATGCCCAAGTTAGAGGACTCACCAGGTAGGAGGAGCAACAAAAGGCGCTGAGGGCCTGGGAATCAGCCAGACAGGCAAGTGGGCAGTACGGAGACCTTAGTGGGAGGCAGAGTATCCTTCCCCTAGGGTGGATGTGCTTTTGGGAGGGGAGAACACTCCAGACCAGGCAGCAGTGGTTTGTCCCCAGTGGAGCTGGAGGACAGAAGTGAAGCTAGGAGGCATCAGACAGAGCTTGAGAATCTCAAGATGGAATCCCAAAGGATGGTTTTAGACCATGAACGTGGGCTCAAGGAGCTGGAGTTGAAGAGTAAATCCAACACAGATAGTGGCAGAAATTCTTCAGTGCAGACAGATAGAATTGTTCACATCCCTAAGAATGTAGGGAAAGAATTTGAGAAGGGGGATGACATAAAAAGGGAGTTTCAGGGTTATGAATTATCTATTTACTTGAACGGGTTCCTTGGAAGGAGTTGGGGGGCAGGGTTGTGGCCTCTTTTTCCAGAAGATGGGAGGAATAAGTTGATATTGTTGGGTAAGGGGCAGAACTTCACCTAGGCTGCCATGAAGGAAGCCCTCCTCTTTGACAAGATTCCCTATCTTGTGATCCATCCTTTGGCCTCCCAGAGAGATTTTGGGCAACAGTCTTGACCATAGTCCTTTTGCACAAGTTCCTCCATCTTGCCAGTACTAGTAAATAGGCAAGTTTGATGTTTTTAAGTACATGCCTAAGTAAGTAATTTCCCACTCAACAAGAAATTATTCAGGGGCAAGTATTTGAAAGCATTGGTCTATGTACTGAGCCCACACCCACTTGCGCCTCCTGGCAGACCCAAGATAAAGATTTTAAATTATTTTTTTCCGTGACTGCTAGATCAATTTGATGTGATGGTGCCTTCCTACCGGTGGTTTAGTCTGTATTAACTGCTTTTTGATTTAGATGTGCCCCTCACAATAGGACAACAAGGAATGTCATTTTGTATTTTTGGTCTCTGCATAGTGGACATGCAGGCACTACCTAATGATGTCTACAGATCCACTGGCGATGCAACCCTCTGCCACAGCCAAGTGCCACTGATTCGAAGTAGGAGTTACTACCTCACAGCGCTGTACAGAATGCTGGGCTGCTTCTGGAAACCAACTAAATTTTGCACGTCTCGGCAGGATGGTACAAAATTGGAGATTGTCCAAATGATTGCAAACGAATCACGAGGCCTTAATGTTCCAAATCAATTTAGGGAACAACTTGCACTTCTGGCCTTCCCAGCAATTAAGAAGAAAGCAATCAATTTGCATTTGCCGGTTGCCACAAATATATTGGCAGATGGCAGAGCGGGGCCTCGTGGACGCTTTTGGAAATAATTGAATGTTCAGATTAAATGTGAGTGATTTTAGTAGGCTGCACCCCTTCAACTGCAACACAGAACAATGCAGGATCTTGTTCCAACTAGTTTTAGGGGAGTAACTATGGGGTGGATGTATCAACATACCATTTTGCGATTTCTAAATTGCGATTTTTAAGGAATCGCTATTTAGAAATCGCAAAATTGGATGTATGTAGAAATTCGCTATTTTTTAGCGATTTCTTATTCTTCCTTATTTGCGCATTTGCAATTAAGGAATAATTTCCCATTCGATTGTGAAATAATTCTCAATTTGCGAATCGCAATTTGCTAATCGCAAATTGAGAATAATTTCAAGGGTGCAGGGGTGTCTCAAGAACACCCTGCTGCACCCCTGAAATGTACATGTGTGTGCATATTGCCCTACGGGCATGTATGTGCGTCACATGCCTCCTTCACAAATGCCAAATTGTGCATTTTTAAAAGAATTTGCAAATTACCACCAACTACAAGTTGGTGGTAATTTGCGATTTCTTAACCTAAATTCGCAATTCCAAAATGCTACATACATGGCATTTAAGGAATCCCAAAATTGCGATTCCTTAAATGCGTAAGCAAAGTAAGGAATCGCAAATTTTTGTGATTCGTTATTTTGCGATTTTTTGTTACATGTCAAAACATGCAAAAAGACCATTTGCGATTCGCAAACGCCGGAATTCTGCAAATTCCGGCCTTTGCCAATCGCAAACGGCTTGATACATCTACTCCTAAGTGACCTCCTAGGAACATAACAAGTTCCCTTAGAGATTTTTCCCAAGAGACTCGGAAATCTTCCACAAGCCAAATTTGAGTCCGACATTTTTGTAGTTTTTATATTCACTTAGGCTGGGTACAATCTGATCTCAGATGGGAGGATTTTTTCCATTTGCTTCAAAAGATTTGTCTTGTAATCCTGACAAAATCAATGTTTCCATCTTTGCTTGAGACATCCCTTGATTAAACGCCACAGGTTTCTACATCTTTTGTAAATGTAATTCCTATATCCTACTTCATGCCCCTCCGCTGACAAAATAGTTTTTTCTGTATTTGTTTCAAGACACATTACACGCTCTAGGGCATCTTTGGAAAGGTCAAAATGTACAGGGCATGCATTTCTAGCAATAGATGGCAATTTATGAAAATTGCCCTAATGGTTAGTAGCAAACTAGTACAGACGAGCTTTATGGTTCTTCAGAGCTTATAACAGTAACACCAGTAAGAACAAGATGTTACTCATTTTCTTTCTGTTCAAAACATATGAAGTCTGCATTGCCTTTCTTCTAATAGATGATGTATGATTCAGGGACACGCAAAGCCTGTGTACTGTCATGACATTCAGCTTAGCATTACTGGATAAGGGTATTCTTAACGGTCTTCTTAATGTAAGCTCCCTTCCTAAACACAAAACGTACACCTTCAGCTAGCTGGTACATACCTAGGAAGAAAATCTTAAATGCAAACAATTGGAAAGAAAGTGGTGCAGGAACGTAGGCCCACATGCATCAAGCATTTTTGGAGTCGCAAACGGTGCGATTCCTTAAAATCGGCCGTTTGCGAATGCAAAAGTGCTGTTTGGGATGCATCATGCTATTTTAGAAATTGCAATTTTTTTGCAAATTCTGAAATTGCGATAGAAAATATGAAATCGCAATTGTGCAATTTCTAAAATGCTATGCATCATTTCTTAAAAATGTGCGATTTTTCAAATTGGAAGTGCAAATTACCACGAAGTTCAACCTCGTGGTAATTTGCGAAATTGTTCAAAAATGCACAAAAATGAATTTTTTAAACTGTTAAGTTACAGACACACATGTCCTTAGGACATGTGTGTATGTAACTTATACTGAAAGGTACATTTCATGGGTGCAGGGGGGGGGGTCATTTGCACCCCCCTCTCCACCCTTGAAATGCATTGATGAATTTCGATTTCAAATTGCGAATTCGCAATTCCCATTCATTCCTATGGGCATTTTGGCCCATAGGAATGAATGGGAATTGTGAATTCGCAATTGAAAATCTGCATTTTTTATGCAATTCGGTAAAAATAGCGATTTTTACCGAATTGCAAAAAAAAGCTAAAATATTCATGCATAGGCTTTTGCGATTTCTAAATTGCGAATCGTTATTTTTCGCAATTTAGAAATCGCAAAAGCCGATATTGATGCATGTGGGCCACAGACATTGAGGACAAGTGGGCTTATAGCACTGCCCTCAAACAGTTCCATAAACATATTAAAAAAGCTAAAATTCCTTTCTTTTCTCTACAAATTGCAGCCACCGTAAACACCTCCAGAACTGTTCTTAAAATCGTCAAAGCTTTTTTGCAGCCAAAGGCCTGCAAACTAACAGGGATAAAATGTTGGAGCATGGTGTTATGCCAAAATAGTTAACGAAGCGCTCCAACATTTGTTAAAAGCAGGAATGTGGCGTATTAAAAAAAAATACGGTGTAATCGTGCGTTTCCCCTAGCGCAGGCATTAAAAATGCTGCCTAGCGCCAGCACAGGCATCCTTACGCCATGTGCAAGAGTGCCTGTGCTGCAGGGCGATTGTTTATGTGCAGGAAGAGACACCTTCCTGCAAATAAACAATCTTTAAAGGTGATTTGTTGTTTCTATCAGCCTGATTCATCAAGCTAAATTGCACTTGCAAAGGGCAAGATTCTCAGAATCTTGCCTTTTGCGAGTGCAATTTTTGCATTTGGGATTCATCATCTGAAATGCAAAATTCGCTATTAAAGAATTCGCACATTTGCGAAGAATTGCATTTAAGGAATCTCTATTTGAGATTCCTTAAATGCAATTCATGAATCATTTTAAAATTGCGAAATTGCAATTTTGGGCCGCTATTTACCGAGAGGTCAGACCTCGTGGTAAATAGCAAAAACTTAGAAAAATGCATTTAAATGCATTTTTTTACGTTGCATGTTACACACACACACATGTCCTTTGGATATGTGTGTGCGCAACACCAATGTGGATTACATTTCAGGGGTGCTACAGGGTGTCCTTTGGACACCCCTGCACCCTTGAAATTGCATCCTTATTTGCGATTAGCTAATTGCTAATCGCAAATAAGGAATAACTCCCCATTCATTCCTATGGGCCTGTAGGCCCATAGGAATGCTTGGGGAGTTATTCCTTATTTGCGATTAGCAATTTGCTAATCGCAAATAAGGAACATGTAGGAATCGCAATATTTTTTGCAATTCCTACATGAATCCCGTTTTGCAAGTCCTTAATAGCGATTCCTTATGAATCGCTATTAGGGGCTCGCAAAACGGGAGAATGATGAATCAGGCTGTTACGTGTGCTGCGGAGTGCAGTTAATAAAAGAAAAACTGCATCCAGTGGGACAATATTTTTGGTTACAATATTCCGGACACAATATTTATTTTAAATGATATTTCTGTATACAATAATTTGACAATACACTGAGATGGTGTAACTACCTAGCTCTCTAAAGAAGACATTTTCTCGAGCATTAAAATGGCAATTGCAAATACCAAACTACAGAGTGCCCAAGTGATTTAACTTTAATTGTATCCACCTTCAAGGCTTAACCTTTGAGCCTATGCTCTATCACAGATACTACAAGGGACAAACAGTTCACCCAGGGTAAAATATTCATGAAATCTCAATCAAATGTCCTCGAGCCAATGGAAAATAAATAGCACAACATACTCTAGAAAGGGAGCTTATTGAACATGGTGCTTTCAACTGTAACTGGACCTATGTGTGCGAACTCCAGCTCACAGCTTCGAATACCATGGAAGGGTCTGCTCTTCACCTGTCCATAGTCGATAAATGGAGTCTGTTAGAAATGGGATCTCTGGTTGGCTAAGGCGTGCGCCAAAAGCCAGGCAGAGACCACCACTCAGGGCAAGGGAGTTACATGCCAAAGATAACCCCTGCTCACCCCCTTGGTAGCTTGGCACGAGCAGTCAGGCCTATCCCGGAGGCAACCTGTAAAGCGTTTGCTCAACACACGCACAACAACAACATATTAGGCACACCACAAAAGGAACTCCACACAAGGTTATATCAAAAATAGCCTTTGTATTATCATAAAACACTTTAGAATAGTAATCACACAATATACACTGTGCCAACTGGCACTGGGTAATATTTACGAGGGATTATATACACATGACAGGGCCACTTGGACCACTGTCAGAATCATCACTTAGTAAAGATAGTAAATGTAAAACATATAATAAACATAGAACACAACCAGTAATTACTGGCAAACACTGTACTCGGCATCATCCTGTAACATAAACCATATTATGCACAGGATCACATTTAGGCGTGAAATACATTCTGTGCCAACCTCATAAGCCTAAACATGATAGACCATAACCTCCTAAGCATAACTCACATTAGGATATAATCTCACTAACATAAACACAGTATGCAAAACCTCATATTCATAAAACCACATTTAGAAGCATAAATCATGGTGCATAACACAGTACATGAATTACATTTCCTTGGCACCTACATAAATCACATTATCACATAACCTCTTAATAAAAACCATTGTATAGGCATGAATTACATTAGGGCCTGGCGCCCTATTAACCTAACAGTCCCCCTGGCCAACTGGCCTTCTTAAAGGGCTCAAATGCCTTATGTCCAAAGTGACAGAATACATACATGCCTCAACATACCCCCTCCCCCCAGCTCCACTCACCGGACTCCTTGCTCTGGACTCCTCTCGCTTGCTGGCGCCCGCAGGGCTCTCCCTCACTCACGGGAGCCCCGCGCAGGCAGGCGCCGTCCTCAGGGAATGCCTCTCCTCTTCACCCGGGCCCCCTAATGGGACCCGGGACTGCAACATGGAGACCGCGAGGTTCCGGACTACTACGGCGCTTCCCTGGGGAAGCGGGAAATCCTGCGTCGCGTCAGGCATCACGCCGCCTGACTTCCTTTCCTGCCGTGGCTCGGGCCGCAGCGGTGATTTCTAAAAGTAGAAAGCGGGGTGGGCTCCCGAGAAGGCAGAGAACGCGGGGTGGGCACTCGCATGTAAAAATAACGGATCACGGGGGAATCCCTACACTGGGGATTCCCTCTCACTAAAGGGCAGTTCAGCGCTGCAGAGCCCTCCTGCTCCTTTTCTGGGGAAAATCAAGTAATTAAAGCACAGCGCTCCCAGGGAGCTAAAGGCAGAACAAGGTCCTTAAGGTCCACAAGCAAAGCAGAAGGTCTCAAGCAAAAAGTTCCTTTAGGGATCAAGGGGCAATGCAGGGCCCAGGAAGGCAAGCCCTCATGGCAGCCGCCCCTGGGCCCCAGCAGCAGCACGCCTGGGAAGGATTCAGAAACCAAGATTGAACAACATCATGGGGTCACAGTCCCTATACTTATACCCAGAATTCCTTTGTCTGTAGTGCAGGGCATGGGGGAACAAGATGCAACTGGTTCAGGGGGGAATTGGAGCACTTTGTCAACTCCTATCCTGTTAAACGAGCACTAGTCAAGTGTTGCGTCTTGGTCTGATTCAAAAGCGCATCTACTGCATGGGGTACTAGCACCAACAGTTTATGTGACAAAACTATCCCTTCACTCTGACGTATGGACACAGCTGGTGCTGCAACTGAATGGAAGCACCCAGGCAATGCTCGAGCAACAGGATGAAGAACTGCTGAAAACTATGCACAGGGACGCTGCTTGTCACCGTGTGCCTGTATTAAACCTGACAATGCACACCCATCTTTCTCATGTACATAGAGTGTAAAAACCTTTGTGTAATCTGGAGTGCCTAACACTGTTGCCGAACAAAGAGCTTGTTGTAACTGATGAAAAGCATCCTGGCATTCATCTGTCCATGAAAGGGGCATTGGAGTGCCTTTAGTCAAAAGCGCTAGCAGAGGTTTAACAATGTATGAAAATCCTAATATCCATTGCCTGCAGAACGAAGTCAAACCAATGAACGCACGGACATCTTTCTGAGTAGAAGGTACTGGTGTATCTAAAATTGCTTGAATGCGATCTGGTGTAAGTGCACGACCCTCCTTAGACAGAAGGTGACCTAAATAGGTTACCTTCGGTCTACAATATTGCAATTTCTTCCGTGACACTTTATGGTTGTGTGTAGCAAGAAAATAAAGTAGGGACAAAGTACATTTTTCACACTGCTCAGGCGTATCCAGTGCTTAATTTGTAAAATATGAAGTCCAGGTGCTCAAATTTTTTTAGGATGCCACACCCACTACCCCCGGCTCCACCCACTTCCTCCACTGGCTCCACCCAATTGCTCTAGTGGCTCCACCCACATACTCAACTGGTACCACATAAAGCCCAATGAAATACCCTATCTGAATTGCAGCAAGGGAGGTTCCCTCAAGTAAAGTTTTCATAGGAGGTTCCCACCGCCCCTTGAGGAAAAGTTTAAAAAATTAAATCAAAAGGGTATTTAAAGCACAATTTTGGAATAGATTGGCTAAAGTTATTAATGCATTGAAAAGGGAACAAGGTCGAACATGTACGCCAGGGTGTATGTCTTTATCCCATATAATACATGGCCACACCACCACCTTTTGCACATACCACTTAAAACATTGGTGCGCAGCAATTTTATATTATAGAGTGAGCATGCTTGCAATCATGAAAAATACAAATAAAATCTCTAGTGCTGCAAAATTATACACACCAAAAACCTGCTGGATGTGTGCTGCATACAGATATTAGAAACACTTCAATACAAGTCAGTTTAAAAAAAAAAGCTGGAGTAGTTTGGAACATGTAGAAAGTGGAAACATGCAGAAAGAGATTCTAGCGTTTCTCTATCTAGGGGTGCAAAAAAACATATTTTCTCTGCTTGTTCATGTAAACTATTAAAATAAAGCAGGAATAGAACACGCATCTGAGACTATCTCAGGGAAATAGAAGTCCCCAGCTTTAGCCCTCCCCTTGTTTACACCAATGAATAAAACAGAGTCAATGAAAGAAAATATCAGCCTAGGATCACACAAATTGGTTAGGGAAGCCGGCAGTGATCCCAGATTTTCACTGCAACTCAGACACCAACTGGGGATGTTCTTCTGATATCAACGGGTGATGTTTTGTCCTGAAAGATGATATTATAGCAAAGGTGACAGTCAGAATTAATTTTATTTTTGACGGGCATACAAGCTTTTCATTAAGGGGAGAAAATCAATACTATGTTACCATCTTATAGCAGACGGTACAGCTAGGTAGGCGAGCTGTCCTGAATAGCGACAATTGGCCCCATAATGTGTGCCACTAGCCACTGCTACCTTTAGCCAGTACAAGGTTTTCAAGAGTAGAGCACATTACCATGTGGGACTACTAGTTTCACTTTATAAGATTTCAAGAATGTTTGCTGATGGCAGAAAAACAAGACTACCTGAATGTGCCACTTAGGAGCGGCTCCTCCTGTGTCCCCTCCCACATGCCCTACCCTGGCCAGTACCCTCAGTGTGACCTATGCCCCCACGACCATCTCACACTGCAATCAGACCCTTGCCACACATTTCCCTCAGATTTGCATTTGCCTCCATTACTCTTCTGTTTGGCCTGCGACCCCCTTGCACAGCTGTAAGGCTTCTGCTCAGTCACCCACCAGTCTTGCTCGTACCATCCCTTTCAGTCCCAGTTCACTTGTACCTCCTTGGGCCCCAGTCTAGTTTGTGGTCCCTTATGCTTCAGTCTGGCATGTGCCCCCTCCCCGTCTTTATGCCCCAGTCTGGCGAGTCACTGCTCATTAAAGCTTCCCTTTCTTTGTCAGCTTTCTAAAAATGCTGGTCCCTAAACATCTGATTGACTGAAAACCTGCAGTCTCTGCGACCCCAGGGACCTGGGTTGAGAAGGCTTAGTTACCCTCACCTGTCCCCATGCAGTAGGGGAAGAGAGGAGTCTTGCACTCTGAAAAAAGGCCTTGCCTTATACCGGAGGGAGCACTATTCATAAGTGATAGGATAATACCACTCCCTTTCTAAATAAACCAATGATTATTTCACCAGACTAGTGCATACTCAGCAGAGGTAAAACATGTTTAAGATAGCTCTGCTTGTAGAGGGTCTTAGTTTCCCATTGCATTATGGAGGTTGTAGTTCTTTGCATCACACACATTTGTGATCCTTTAATTTGTTTCTAGTGCAATGGACATGAGGACGTGCACTACTGCAGAGCTGGCAGTCAACCATACTATTGTGATGTATTTAAGAGTGCACTGCTAAAGTGCACAACGCTGCTCTCATGTGAGAGCAGCGTCATGATTAGGTAGGGACAGGAGCAGAGGAGCACTGAGGTGGCGTCGGGCAGCAGCAACAGGTAAGTTATTTTATGGTTTTTTTTTTACCATTACCGCCCACGCCCACACCCACCAAGTGTTTTGGGCAGTAGCCGCTACTGGTGTCACTCGATGCAAAATAAACCCTTCTTTTAAGTTAAAAGCCAGCATCACAGCAGTGGAGGAAAAACTGCAGCTGTGGGCCCCACACTATAAAATGATATTTAGCATAAAGAGCCATTTCACTGTTTTGAGACAAATACAGCACTGAGCACTGGTACACAGTTGATGGCAATAAAACAAGACTACCTGAACGTGCCAGTCCTGGCAAAATTCACATTCAGGTAGTCTTATTTTTCTGCCGTTAGCTGTGTACCAGTGTTCAGTGCTGTATTTTGTCTACAAAGCAGTGAAATGGCTCTTTTTCCTAAATAACGTTTTATATTGTGGGGCCCATGGCTACAGTTGTTCCTCCTTTGCTGCTGGCTTTTACCTTTAAAGAAAGATTTATTTTTCCACAAAAGTTAAAAGCCAGCAGCAGTGGAGGAAGAACTGCAACCTTGTGCCCCGCACTATAAAACGTTATTTAGCATAAAGAACCATTTCAGTACTTGGTAGACAAAGCGCTGAACACTGGTAAAAACAAATGTTGGTATCATTTTTCAGAGTAATTACTTACCGGGACTGCGGGACAGCATTTATAGTTTTAAATGATCTGCGAGGAATGTCTGCTGGATGCTTACAGGTTGCTTCCATCGTGGGATGATTAATGTTGTAGCTGTGGTGTGCTGGGCGGGCCGTCAACGAAGACACTGCTGATTGGTCTGACTCTTGCCACACACTTGACGATTCGCCAAGCAGGTACGAGGCGAGGCTAAGATTATATTTTGCAATTGTTCATTGGTTGTGCTCTAGGCTAGCGCACTACCAATGAATGATTGCAAAATGAGTTGCGACGTGAACTATGCTACTCCGAGGCAGGGACCAACCAGGCAGTTTCACTTTCTGACGGAAATGTGTGGCACAGAATAAGGCGGGCGGCCAGGCTTCCAACATCTCATTTGAAATATTTATGCGCACGCAGTCACATGGGGATCGGGCGATATTAGATCTTCACAGGGGAGACTCGGACCCTACTCTGTGGTATTACATTACCAATATTGCGTGCAGAGTACAGTGTACTCTACACGCAATATTTGTAATGCAATAACTGACAGTGTGCTGCTCAGCGTGAGAGTGAAGACCCGGCCCTGAGAAATAAGTGCCGGTGCTTAGCACCGGAAAGCACCGGCACAAATTAAGCACTGGGCGTATCTGCTGCCAACAAGATGTCATCGACATATTGTATGAGAGCCACTCCTTCAAACAAAGTAAAGGAATCAAGTTGTCATTTCAAGGCTTGACTATAAATGCTCGGACTCTCAGTGTACCCTTGAGGAATTCTACAAAATCTGTACGATTTATTATTCAAAGTGAAACCGAACAAATATCGGCTATCAGGATGAATAGGAATCGAGAAGAAAGCATTCTTCAAATCAATCACAGAAAATGTAGTTGCTGTTGGAGGAACTAGGGTAAGCAATGTCGTTATGTCCGAAACCACAGGGTACTGCGGTACTACAATCTTGTTGACTTCTCGCAAATCAATGATGAATCTGTAAATCCTAGTGTCAGTATCTTTTTTCAAGATAGGAAGAATAGGACTGTTGCAAACATTGCAAGGAACTTCCTCCACAACCCCCACTTTAATCAAATCATGAACAATCCGTATAAGTGCTTCTTCACCTTCTCGAGAAATTTTATATTGAGGCAATCGTGGCAATGAAGCACCCTCCTTGACACTAAAATGCACTGGTAGAATATTCTTTGCATGACTTGTAAAAGTCAAATAAAGATATTCTGACTGACTGACACTGGTAGAATAACCATTTACCCTACATCGGTGTCTGAAGTAGCCCACAAAGTACTAGGGAGTGAAGCTAATGCAATGTCCTCTTTTACAATGCAGGATCTCTCCATTACAGATAGTTGTCATTCAAAATAACCTGTACTCCTTCTGGAGAACATCGTATCGTAGCCCTGAAATGCTTGAGAATATCAAGTCCCACAATATTATCTGGTGTATTCGGAGAAAGCAAAAATGGAAATGGAGCAGTAAATTTATCAACATGAAATGCAAGCGGTTGTGATAATGGGCTCAGGGAAGATGTTCCATCAAAACCTATCGATGTAATAGTTAAGCCAGACAGGGGAGCCCTTGGAACCAAGTGTTTATGTAAGGCGCTACGAGTAGCTCCTGTATCAACCAGAAACTGATCAGTAGAACCCAAAACATGTGCTGTAACATAGGGACCCTTCTGATCTACTGGAACTTCAACTGATTCCTTACCCCATCATAGGCAATCCTATGCATAAACAGAATCTTTCAAATCAGACGGCACATAATCAGATATTTGATATTGATTTTGTCTATCAAAAGTGTTAAACCCATCTTGTCCCCGTGTATTAGCATCAAACCTAGCATGATCATCTGTGCTTCCTCTAGGCCCTGAATATCCTGAAAAATTTCTCATTTGTCCCCGACCACGTGGATACTGCTGAGCATGTAGTGCCGGACAATCAGAAGCCCAATGTCCAAATTTCTTACAATACGCACACTGGTCAACAGACAAATTCGAATGAGCATAAGAAGAAAAGGACGAACCATAAGATCCATGTCCACCTCTATCATTGCCTCTAGAAGGCGGACCATAAGCCTGAGCCAACATAAACCTTCCTTTTTAATTCTTTAGTCTTTTTATCCTCATTGCCTTTCGCTTCTAATTCCTGTTGTTCGTAATACTGAGCCATAGTTAAAAGAGAAACCGGAGAAGAGGTAGTCCATGAACTCTCGCTGGCCTTTAGGCGACTAGCTATTCCTGGCAACAGGTTTGCAACATATTTATCGACGAACAGATGCCTGCCCGTGTCATCGGTCAATGACTGGCCACTAAAATCGTGGAATGCCTCTTCAAAGCGTGTGAAGAAGTCAGAAACCGATTCATCTGTCTTTTGCTGACAAGACGCTAATACAGTCCAATCTATCTTTTTAGGGGGAATAATCGTTTTTAACTTTACTATATTAGCTGATGGATGACCTAAAATTAACTGACACTGTTTCTGTGAGGGTTCTCTTTCTTCATCTACTTGTTCTAAATCTTTCCATAATGCCCCAAAAGTCGCACGATCATCAACTTTACGCACAGTTCTCCCCATATCAGGGGGTAATATCAAACTGAAAAACAGGTCAATATCGGGTAAAGTCACAGTACAAGAGCTAATAGCACCCTCAACTTCCTCACTAAAAGCTGCTGGATTTTTCCGCGGATCAGGTAATGCAGTTTTAAGAGCCATAACATCAGCTCTATTCCAAGGAGTGTAAACCCAATTATAAATAAAATAACCCTTTGCTTCAGTAGAAGCCTTATCATCACTTGTACCTGCTCCTTTAGGAGGAACATAAAAAGGTACGGCTTCCCGCATAAGTTTCGCATAAACTATCATAGTCTTATCTGTTCCGAAGATAGAAGCTTGGGCCACGCCTGTCTGAGATGTTTGTGCAGCTGCGTCTGCTGCCTTTTTCTCTTGTCGCAAACGGACTGTCTCAACACGTAATTTGACCAAACGCCCAATTGAGTCAGCCACCTGAGAAAAGACAAAAAGACCATCACGCATTTGCTTACAATCATTTGCTATATCAACAGGCTCCAAATCGTCAGAATGTTTCCTAAACCATTCAACAACTTCTGCGGCAAACACCCCTGTAAAATATACTTGCTCCCTTTCCTGCCAATCCTTCATGACATCTAAAAGTTCAGAAGCAGGAGCAATATTACGGGCGGCTTTACGAGCAGAAGATCTAAGCTGAGACGCACGCTCAGCGGACAACATAGAACGAGTTTCCCGTGCTTTCCCCTGGTCTGCAGGAGAGTCCTCATCTGAGTCATAAGGAGCAGAAGGAAGAGTATACGGAGGTGGAGAATGATCTAACAAGAGAGAATCATCTTGGGGTTTATTAAGAATAGGATAAAGAGGTCTGCGAACAGCCTATTGGTCATTTACCTGTAAATTACGCTCCCTATCTTCTCTCTCTTTAATTTCTTTAATTTCTTTATTTTTCATTTACAATGCTTTTGCATGAATGCTCTTACGCTGTTCTTTTTCAATCAAGGCTTGCTCACGCTTCATTGGCTCACGCACTTCTGTCTCCCACATTCGTACACAGTCAAACATGTCTTGTCTAGCCTTTTGCTTAAACATTCGTTGTTCCACATACTGAATCTTTCGCAAATCAAATGACCCATGCATAGGCCAACGCAACTCAGGATCCTTACGAGCATATTTATTCCATAACGTGCTGTACATTATAGAAGAAATACCATATTTAATATACATGTCCCTATTAGGCGTCCCCTCCGGGGGGGGGGGGCGGTTGTGCTTCATCGAGTCTCAAATTGGTACCACTACAAAAGCAACACATCCTACAAAGTGTGCTAGAAACAGGCATGCCAAATATAGTGCAGAATATGCAGTATTATAACCAAAGTAGCACTTAAGGTACTGTAGTACGTTGTGCCGTTCAAATCAATTCAAAAACAGAGAAAATTCTCCTCATTACCTGCCTATATAAATTGCACTTCATATATCAATCCCATTCAAATCCAAAGTTGGCCAACACAAATTTCAAAATTCCAAAGCCACAGTAAGCATTACTAAACTACCTTACCAATCCCAGGCATCAAAAACCAACAGCATGTGCCGCATAATGACTCTTACCAATCACTTGGTGTCCAGATTCCAACTGCCAAGTTCTCAAATCGACCAAATGATCACTGCACGCCGAATCAACAGAAGAGATCTCAGTCGAGGACCGGCACCACCTGGAGGGTCAGATCAGAAAGTGAGGAAAAACGCTGTGGTTGCCAAGACGCGGGTCTCCTCGTGCAGTGATCGTCCAAAGCGAGATTACAATCCTCCGTTTCCACCACTCCATCGGGCATCCGAGTCACCGATGAGCCCCACGTGTCGGGCGCCAATTTGTGGTGGTGAGCCTCAGCAAGGCCTACCAGTGAAGGGGTTCGCCCTTCTCTGCACAAGTCCTCAGATCAATATGATAGAAGTTGGCACAGAAACTGAAATAGAAAATACAAAGTTTATTAACCTCATGAGGTGGAACTACATTCACACAACACCCTTTGGCAATGTATGAAGTAGCACCCTGAATGGAAGGAGCTTGGTCCTTTTATAGCCACACAGGGGCTCAAAAGAAGGCGGTACAAGTACAAGAAGTAGGTTTTAGGCACATATAAGGTCATACAGAAAATGCACAGTCAACAAGCGGGGGGAGCTAACAGTTGCTAATTCTGGTGAACACATCCTGACATTTACAGACTAACAGCAGCTACATGGACATGCTCAACTGAGCATGTGCAAAGTGGAAGAGGCTAAATATAACCTGTCTCTAGGCAGATTTCAAGGGTAGACAACAGCAAGGTAGTACAGGGCACATGGCATACACGTGGTAGCACATAGCAAACAAAATGGCTGTCAGAAATACAAAATGGATTCCACAAAACGGACAAGATCGCCTCTAAATACAGGATGGCTTCTGCTAATGCTAACCCAATCGCTGCCAAATTACAACAGCAGGAATGCCTCATTTTTAATTGAGCAATATTTTGTTTCAGCTCTAAGGGTGCTAGAATATTTCCAGGTGCTAAGAATTAAACAATGCCTTAGACACAGCAGGACAAATGTACAGTTTTCAAATTGAGCGTTATTCTCACAGATCGAAATATTCAGGGGCATATTCTCAAGGACTTTTTCGCCGAGTTATTGGCACTTTATCTCAGCCAGAGTGGTGATAATCTTATCGCCTCGTTCACAAGCTGGTGCTAACAGACGATATCACCAGTTTTCCTGTGATAGCAGACGCAAAAAAACATCGCCACAGATGATAACGGCAACTAACGCTAATGAGATGCAGAGTAGGCTATGCCGTGCAAAAAGCTGCAACAACACCACGTCACAACATTCACAACGATCAGCCAGATTAGCGATAAGATCACAAAACAAGACACGCTAGCAGCAGGGATTTAACACCTGCTCTCACCTGGTGTAAAGTCGGACGACAACCTCCACCATAAAAGGTAGCCTAGCCCAGAGCCACACCTGAAGAACAACAGATGACATGGAGCCAACGATCATGCAGCTCGGACACCTAAGAGGGCCACAACACCCACCACCACCCCCAGGACACCCCCAACCTCCCCGGGGTCCTACCCCGGGCACTCCACCCCCCGGAAAATGATATATCACATCAACTTAATTAAATCATTAACAAATCAATTCGCCTGATGTCGCACAATTACAACAATTTTTTAAAAAAATATCTTTTTATTGATTTTATTAACAGAAACACACAAACAATCGGCAAATCACACGGAAAATACGGCATGATTGAATATGACATTTCATTTAGGATACAAAGCGATTGCCAGAAACAGCACCTATTTTGGAAAGAGTCCTCAGGGAGACAAGGATTCGTTGTCAGGGAGGGCAGTCGGTGCAACACAGATATCTCCCCTGTATGTGTTCCACTTGGCCCACACTCTGGACCATTTTTGGGGCCATCCTCTTGCCACATAGACAGTTTTCTCTTGAAACATGCACCAATCAAGGTTTCGCTTCCACGTTGTAACAGTAGGGGGTGTTAGCCCTCCCCATAATTGAGCTACGTATCTTTTAGCAATGGCGGCACCCAGTGTGACCCACAACCTTTCTCCCCTACCAAGTCAGTGGGCTCCCACACATTAGGTAAACATCTCTTAGCCTCGAGCGGACAGATTTACGAAGGACCTCACTCATGACCATAGGTATCCCCCTCCAATATCTCTGAATTTGCTCACATTCCCAAAGAATGTGCATAAAGGTGGCAACCTGTCCACATTGAAGCCTACAATCCATGTTCTACCCACGCCCCATATGGACCAGCTGTTGTCCAGTGATGTAGATCCTGTAGAGAATTTTCAATTGTATCAGACTTAGACGTGCAGAGATCGCCACCTCCCGGGGGAGGCCACCGCTTCTCTCCATCCTCGTTGTCTAGTAAGAGGCCATTTGCCTCCCACGACTCACGCATTTTAACCAGGGGATCTGGTGTGCTGTTGACAAGTTTTTTGTAGGTTAATGAGATAGCTTTCTGTGGAAGTAGCCCGTCCAATAACCTATCCTCAAGGGGGGAGGAGACAGGGAGGGAGCAGTCTCTATTAATGGTGGTGGTTAGTGCATGTCGGATCTGTAGGTAGTGAAAGAATTCCAAGTCTGCAAGTTCGTACAGTTGTTTCAGCTGACTAAAACTGAGCAAGGTACCCTTCACCCAGAGGTCGCCCACCCACGAGATACCAATGAGGTCCCACTTATCAAACCCTTTGGAGCAGTGTAGACTTTAAAAAAAAAATTATTTTATTTAATGCGATTTTATATAGCGCGAACTTTACCCGAAGGTGTCAGAGCGCTTTACATAAGAACCAGTTGCAAAAAATAAGGACTTAGGATTACATGTGTTACATAAAAGATACACACAGAAACAAATTGCAAATGTACAAGATGTAAAGTCACACAAAGAAGAGACTGGTGATTATAGGTATTTCTATATACATAGGGAAGGGATATGAATGGATATACTCTAAGTGTCACATAGGGATGGTAGAGAGTACAAAGGTCTACTGCATATACTAGTGATTAGAGTTATCTCTATATACATAGGGAAGGGATACAAATGGATATACTCTAAGAGTCACATAGGAATGGTAGAGAGTACAAAGGTCTACTACATATACTAGTGATTAGAGTCAGCTCTATATACATAGGGAAGGGATATGAATGGATATACTCTAGGAGTCACACACGAATAGTAGAGTGCAAAGGTCTACTGCATATACTAGTGATTAGAGTTATCTCTATATACATAGTGAAGGGATATGAATGGATATACTCTAAGAGTCACATAGGAATGGTAGATAGTACAACGGTCTACTGCATATACTAGTGATTAGAGTTATCTCTATATACATAGGGAGGGGATATGACCGGATCTACTCTAAGAGTCACAAAGGAATGGTAGAGAGTACATTGGTCTACTGCATATACTAGTGATTAGAGTGATCTCCATTTTCAGCAAAGCAGAGATCCATTAAGTGGGGTCGGAAGGGGGGATGCAGCCACAGCACCAAGGGAGGTACAGAGAAGGGCAGAAAAGTGAGACAAACGAGAGAGGGAAGCAGATAGTAACGAGTAAGACAGCGAGGAGTGTGTCAGAGGCAACAGGAGAGACAATAAAAAGGTCGCTAGGACAGAGGGGGAGGTCAGAGAACGCTAAAATGGCGGAGGAGAAAGGTAGAAGAAGAAGCAATTCATAAAAGAAAATGGAAAATGGCGAGGAGCACAAAGGTCCAAGTCCGAGAGTCCAGGAAGAGGGCTGCCATAGCCAGCAAGTCCGGGGGAGGGGGGAGGGGGGAGAAAGGCAGTCCGCAAGTCACAGCCACTTTGTCCATGAGGAGCTGGGGCAGAGGAGTTCAATCCGGAGGCATGGTGGGATGTTGTCGTCGGGTGGGCACCTCACATTAAGGCACTGCAGATGTCAGGTAGATCGTGCTAGCAGTGTGACAGCAGTGTGGTAGTCTCCTCGCTGACACCACGTTTGTTACGGATCTCGTGGCACTCCTCACCACTCTTACCTCGCACATCTCGCTAGCTTATTCCTCAGCCGCCCCCATTGTTGAGTCAGGCTGGCCGGTACAAAGCCGGGGCTTGTTGGGGCGTGGTGTAACGCTGGGGTGCAGGCGAGGGGGAGAAGCAGAGCACTCCGCAAAAGTCACCGCCAAGGATCCTTGAAGAGAGCTCACCCCCGCGGGCATGAGGTACAGAGAGAGCTTGCGGCGTCACTTAAAGCTACTCCGCTGCCATTTTAGGGTCAGGCGAGCAGATCGCGAGGTGAGCTTTATTTCAGTATTTTGCATATGAGAGGCACCCACCTTGGGGATGTGAGGCTTGCATGTAGTAGAGGGTCCGTTCAGCCCGAAAAACAGTGTCCAACGTGAGAGGATCATAGATCAATTAGTGCCGGGAGTTGGCGCCATTTTGGGGGACCGCAGTGGGCTCTGCAGCGATCCGCTTCCATCGCGCTGCAAGTTAAACTTCGGCCCGTTCCAGAACGCGCTCCCCGCGTCCACCGGTGGTGGCGCCGCCCCGTCCGGAAAGGGTGGCCCCGGGGCCCCTCTGGTGTGCAAGCATACCTTTAGAACTCCTGCCCCGAGAGCCTGTAGAGGGCTCCCAGGCTGGGTCGGTGGCTGGCTGGGCTGGGCAACTACCCAGTTGATCCGAATCCCACAGAGGGGTCGCAAGCGTCAGACTCCAGTCCCACCCTAAACGTTTGTTGACTGCATGCCATACGTGGACTGAGTGGGAGGTGGGCCCAGTCAAGAGGAGTTTCTTGGGATTAGCATAGAGGGCTCTGTTGTACGTCCCGCCAGGTAGCAGCCATCTGTCCATGGCATATCCCGGGTCTCCCAGAGCCCGTTACGTACCCTGATTGATGGCAGCAAGATGAGCTGAGCAGTACAAAAGGGAGTGGTGATGGACGGAGTATCTGAACCAATCAAACACTCACACCCAGTCAACAGATCTGGGTTTAATCCATCACCGTTCTTTAGCCCACTCTGCCACCCCAAGATGAGCTGCCCAGTAATATTTCTTTATGTCAGGGAGGCTAATGCCGCCGTTATACCAATTGAGAGTTAGTTTGTGAAGTGCTATTCTTGGTCTCCCGTCTCATAGCAACTGCCTCTGTAGAACGTAGATCTCTTTAAAATATCGCACTGGAACTGGGACGGGATAGTTCTGTAGAGCATAAAGGAAGCTGGCAGGGACATCATCTTAAAGAGAGCAGCTCGACCAAGCAGCGAAAGTGGGAGCACCCTCCAGTTGGCAACATTACATCGCAGGCGCTGTAGGGGCGGGAGCACATTTCTCTCATAGCGGAGCTTGGGGTTCGGTGGTGTCAAAAAGTATTGGAAACCATCAAACACCGCCTGTATCGGACAAATCCCTGGGGAGAGATGGAGTCCCACCAGACAAGATGTAAAGGAGAGATTTCTTCCAGTTGATAGCTTAGCCCGAGAATCTACAGAAGGATGTGAAAATGTCTAAAACACATCTGAGGGACTTTTTGGGGGAGGCCAAGTAGAGGAGAATGTCATCTGCGTGGAGCGAGATGCGGTCCTCTCATTCTGCCGACCACTGCAGACCAAGTATGGCCAGGTCGCACCGGATCCAGGCAGCCAGAGGCTCCAAGGATAGGGCAAAGAGCAGGGGTGACAGCGGGCACCCCTGCCTAGTACCTCGACTGAGAGCAAAGGGCTTGCACCGCTTGTTGTTGACCACCACCTGCGCAAGAGGAGCGGAATAGAGCAGTCTGACCCATGATATCAACTGCGGACAGAATCCCAATTTGAAAAGTACTGCAAAGAGGTAGGACCATTCAAAAGTCTCAAATGCCATGGAGGCATCCAAAGACAGGATTACAGCATCTTCTTGAACCGTTTTTGCCCGCTCTATCACCCCATGAACTCATCTCAGATTCAGAGCAGTGTTGCGATGGGCATAAAACCTGATTGATCTGGGTATACTAGGGTACCAATCACTTGCAATAGGTGGGGGGCCAGAAGTTTGGCAAGTATTTTTGGTTCTGCATTAATCAGGGAGATGGGTCTATAAGAGGCACATCTGTCTTTCGTTTTTCCTTCCTTGGGGATGACCACTATCGACGGCAGCTGCTGGTCCGGTGGTAGCTCCCCCGTTTTCCTACCCTCCTCGAACATGGCTCGCAGATGTGGGGCCAGTTTGTCTAGACTTAATTTATAGAGCTCAATGCGCAATCCATTAGGCCCCATCGCTTTACCCGGTTTGAGAGTCCTGATCGCCTGTGCGATCCCGTCATTGGTTATGTCGCTATCCAAGTAGCTCGGGTCATCCTCAGAGAGGACCAGGAGTTTGATGTCTCTGAGGAGGTCAGCCGAGTCTGCCTCAAGTAGGGATGACTGTGCCTGATATACAGTGTTGTAGTGTGCGGCAAACTCATTGGCAATGTGAACTGGTTCTGTGATCTTTGCACCCGAGTCGGTCGTGAGCTCAGGCACAAGGCGGTTGGCCCTTTCCTTCTCGTCCAGCCAAGCAATGAGTTTCCCAGCTTTGTCCCTCCATTCATACACCCTACCATCTCTCTCCCTCCCCCAGGACTTGGCACGATCAGTGGCAATGGCTTTATACTCGTCTGTCTTCAATCGGAAGAGATGCACTGCTTCTGGGGTGTCACCCCTCCCAACGTCTGCCTCTAGTCGTAGGACGTCGCTTTCGACTGCCTCAAGGTCTTTGGAGTTCTCCTTCCTAACTCCTGCCATGATAGACAGGGCTGCCACTCGAACAACGTACTTGAATGCCTCCCAGAGCATCTGAGGCGAGTCCACTGAGCCGAGGTTCTCCTGGAAATAGCAGTCAATCGTCTTTTGAAGGTCCGTGCGAACCGAGGGGTTTCGCAGGTACTAGGGGTTAATGGGCGCCACCATCCGTTGGTCCCCCAGCATCAACCTAGTCTACACGGGGAAGTGGTCGCATATGCCGCATGCTCGGTGACTGACCTTGTGTAAGTGGAGTAGGTGAGAGGCCGGCAAGAGCAAATAATCAATGAAGGAGGAGCTGTGATGGGCACCAAAGAAAAAGGTGTATTGCAAGTCCCCGGGGTGGAATGCCCTCCAGGCATCCGACAGGCCAAATGACTCAATGAAGTCGGGGAGAAAACTATTAGAGGGCCCTGCAACACGGGGTGCTGGCGGTCCAATATACCAGATGACACAGCATTAAAGTCACCCCCCACTAGCAGTAGGCCCTCTGGGAGGCAGAGGAGCAGAGTGCCCAGATCTGTAAACGTTTGGGCCTCCAGTCCCGGCGGGACATACATCGACACCAGGGTTAATGCTCTAAACTCCCATTGCTCAGCTAGTGCGATATACCTCCCATGTTCACGAAGACTGAACAGAAAAGGGAAAGGAGTTTTTAGCCATGATGCCCACTCCCCTAGACCCACTGGTGAAGCCAGAGTGGGTAAGGAGCCTGTATCCCCATCTATTTAGGGCTTTACACATATTTCCAAACAGATACGTTTCCTGAAGGAGGATCACCTCCGGAGAATGCCGTTTTATATACTGCAGGACAATAGTGCATTTTACCTTGTCCCCCAGCCAATTCAAGTTCCAAATAATTAAGGTGAAGCTTTTGCTAAAGGTGGACTCGTTTCACAAAGCCATATTAATAGGTGATACCACACCCAAAGCCATGTGCATCATTGGAGCCGATGTAACAACAATGAACAATCCCATCCCCCCAACCCCTGTCCAAAGCCCCCCTCCCGGCACCTCGGGCAAGAACCAGCACATTAAACAAACTATGCAGAGCGCCTGTCGTCCCAAAAATAAAATAAATGTTAAATGCGGGAATGAAGGCCCCCACCACAAGACCCCACCCCTCCCCCAAAAAGAAAGGGAAAAAGAAACTCTTTTTACTAGTCCCGAAGTAGGAGGCTGCCAAAGTTCAACAATCCAGGATATAAAGTCATCAGTGTCCGCATGTGCAGTTCCACGCCCTTTTGTACCGCTTTGTTCACCATAAGTTGGCAGGGTATGCTCGGACGTGAGTTCCTTGCTCACTTTTCCACTGGATTCAAGCAAGCCTGGCTGAAGACGGCTGAAATGCCGGGGAAGGCGTGGCTTGGCAGTTCGGGCTGGACTGTTCCCATGAGGCACAGGGTCAGACTGATTTGCATATCTGAACTGAACATGTCTGAACTGGGGTGGCAGAGTGGGCTAAAGAACGGTGATGGATTAAACCCAGATCTGCTAACTGAATGTGAGTGTTTGATTGGATCAGATGCTCCGTCCATCACCACCCCCTTTTGTACCGCTTTGTTTGCCATAAGTTGGCAGGGTATGCTCAGGCGTGAGTCCCTTGCTCACTTTGCCACTGGATTCAAGCAAGCCTGGCTGAAGACCGCTGAAATGCCAGAAACCGGTCCTAGGAAGCTTGTTTCCGGTCCAGGGAAGGCATGGCTTGGCAGTTCGGGCTGGACTGTTACCATGAGGCACAGGGTCAGACTGATTTGCATATGGCCATGTCTGAACTGGGGTGGCAGAGTGGGCTAAAGAACGGTGATGGATTAAACCCAGATCTGTTGACTGGGTGTGAGTGTTTGATTGATTCAGATGTTCCGTCCATCACCACCCACTTTTGTACCGCTTTGTTCGCCATAAGTTGGCAGGGTATGCTCAGAAGTGAGTCCCTTGCTCACTTTGCCACTGGATTCAAGCAAGCCTGGCTGAAGACGGCTGAAATGCCAGAAACCGGTCCTAGGAAGCTTGTGACCGGTCCAGGGAAGGCATGGCTTGGCAGTTCGGGCTGGACTGTTCCCATGAGGCACAGGGTCAGACTGATTTGCATATGGCCATGTCTGAACTGGGGTGGCAGAGTGGGCTAAAGAACGGTGATGGATTAAACCCAGATCTGTTGACTGGGTGTGAGTGTTTGATTGGTTCAGATGCTCCGTCCATCACCACCCCCTTTTGTACCGCTTTTTTCGCCATAAGTTGGCAGGGTATGCTCAGATGTGAGTCCCTTGCTCACTTTGCCACTGGATTCAAGCAAGCCTGGCTGAAGACGGCTGAAATGCCAGAAACCGGACCTAGGAAGCTTTTTTCCGGTCCATGGAAGGCATGGCTTGGCAGTTAGGGCTGGACTGTTCCCATGAGGAACACAGTCAGACTGATTTGCATATGGCCTTGTCTGAACTGGGGTGGCAGAGTGGGCTAAAGAACGGTGATGGATTAAACCCAGATCTGATGACTGGGTGTCAGTGTTTGATTGGTTCAGATGCTCCGTCCATCACCACCCCCTTTTGTACCGCTTTTTTCGCCATAAATTGGCAGGGTATGCTCAGACATGAGTCCCTTGCTCACTTTGCCACTGGATTCAAGCAAGCCTGGCTGAAGATGGCTGAAATGCCAGAACCCGGCCCTAGGAAGCTTGTTTCCGGTCCAGGGAAGGCATGTCTTGGCAGTTCGGGCTGGACTGTTCCCATGAGGCACTGGGTCAGACTGATTTGCATATGGCCATGTCTAAACTGGGGTGGCATAGTGGGCTAAAGAACGGTGATGGAATAAACCCAGATCTGTTGACTGGGTGTGAGTGTTTGATTGGTTCAGATGCTCCGTCCATCACCACCCCCTTTTGTACCGCTTTGTTTGCCATAAGTTGGCAGGGTATGCTCAGACGTGAGTCCCTTGCTCACTTTGCCACTGGATTCAAGCAAGCCTGGCTGAAGACGGCTGAAATACCAGAAACCGGTCCTAGGAAGCTTGTTTCTGGTCCAGGGAAGGCATGGCTTGGCAGTTCGGGCTGGACTGTTACCATGAGGCACAGGGTCAGACTGATTTGCATATGGCCACGTCTGAACTGGGGTGGCAGAGTGGGCTAAAGAACGGTGATGGATTAAACCCAGATCTGTTGAGTGGGTGTGAGTGTTTGATTGGTTCAGATGCTCCGTCCATCACCACCCCCTTTTGTACCGCTTTGTTTGCCATAAGTTGGCAGGGTATGCTCAGACGTGAGTCCCTTGCTCACTTTGCCACTGGATTCAAGCAAGCCTGGCTGAAGACTGCTGAAATGCCAGAAACCGGTCCTAGGAAGCTTGTTTCCGGTCCAGGGAAGGCATGATTTGGCAGTTTGGGCTGGACTGTTCCCATGAGGCACTGATTCAGATTGATTTGCATAGGGCCATGTCTGAACTGGGGTGGCAGAGGGGGCTAAAGAACCTTGATGGATTAAACCCAGATCTGTTGACTGTGTGTGAGTGTTTGATTGGTTCAGATGCTCCGTCCATCACCACCCCCTTTTGTACTGCTCAGTTCCACGTTGAAGCACCACCTGCAGTGCCCGGGACCAGGATAGTCAGGATACACAGGGGCCCCGGAATAGGTTTAGACAACCTTTGGTCCGACGTAACAAGAGGTGGCAATCGTCACAAAGGCTCAGTGTGGGTTGTGCTCCCTGGCATCTCTCCAGACCTCTAGCTAGTCCGCCACCACCTCTGGATGGTCGAAGAACCAAGGGCCTTATTTATGAAGGCCTTGCGCCGCCGGTGCGTCGCTTTTAACATGGGAAAAAGTGACGCACCGGTGGCGCAAGGCTTTCATAAATAAGGCCCCAAGTCTTTCCATTCGCCTCAATCCTTAGTTTGGCAGGGAAGAGCACAGCGTTTTTCACCCCTTTGTCTCTCAAAGTCTTTTTGACTGACAAGAACGACCTCCGCTGCCTCTGCACTGCCTGTTTGAATCTGGGAAGAAAGTTACAGTTGAATTTTCATACTTGAGAGGTGGCGAGTTCCTGGCATTTCGCAGTAATACGTCACGGTCTCTGAAGTTCCGGAGTCCCGCCAAAATGGGCCGAGGTGTCGCACCCGGCTTTGGGCGTCCTCCCGGGACCCGGTGTGCCCTTTCTACTATGAAGAACTTCGAGAGGCCCTTTGACTTGAGATAATTGAGCACAAGCTCTTCAACAAACAGGTCCGGCGCTTGCCCTTCCGATTTTTGGGAATACCTATGATGAGGACATTGTTCCTCTGTGAGCGCACCTCATATTCATCCAGCTTGTCTTCAGCAAACTTCTTAAAATTGTGGAGAGCCTGGACTTCAGTCCGGAGTTGTGAGACGTCATCCACAAGACTCAAGCTGTGATTTCCAGTTGCTTCACTTTCTCGTGTGTTTTGGCGAGGTCTGCCCCAATCACAGTCCCCTCCACTGTGATGGCATTGGTGCGCTGTTCCATGGAGGCGCGCACCCCCGCAATGGCCTCCTTTAAATCTTTATGGGATAGTTCAGGGATTTCGCTCTCCAATCCGCCAGTACGTTCAGTCTGGGCTGGGCACTCTGGGATAGAGCCCTTGGGGCAGGTATATTTGTCTAGCCTGCTTTGCTGCATTGCCTTTAGACCCTTACCACTCGCCGTTGCATCTGTACAGGGGATCTCAGCGGCGCAGTCTGTCGCCCAGCTGTGGGGGGCCCCACTAAGTCTGCCATTGGAGTGTTATCTGGAGGGTTATTTGCAAGTAGGTGAGAGCCAGGACCCCCACCACCTGCACGCTGTTCCTTCCCAAGAAAGCCAACGGGAGCCACAGGTCAAATGAAGGATATCTCCCCCAGGTCTCCTAAGGAACCGGTCACACCTCTGATGGCTGTTATGAGCGGTTGGTATTTTAGAACCGACTCTCACTCCTGTCCACACCGTCCATATTCGGGGAGCCCCTAAGTGTGTGGCTGTAGGGTTTGGGCCGCGATAATCCTTCCCCCGCACATCTGGTGAGGACCTCTGCTCCTCGGACCATGGCGAGACCACCTCCAGAGGCACCACAGGGAATCCGGGTCTCGCGGGACTCGCAGACCAGGCCGCAAGCCGCGACGTCAATTAGGCGCGCGCCCGCCCTTCCGTGTGAGCACAGCGGCACCAGGAACCACCTAAGTACGTGACTGCAATCCGCGGGGAGGCCTCAGACTGCAGCAGGCAGCGCTCCATCCGCCCACGTTCGACGGGGTCGGGAAGCGGATCAACTGGGTCGCAGGCACTTAGAGCAGCCTTTCCCCACTTCAGGATTCGGATCTGTATGGCGGAGTTTTCGGTCTGAGGGAACGGAGCTACCTCAAAACGTGGATATCACGCCGCCACGCATAACCTAGCCTCCCACAACTACTACAATGAACATTCATGTGTGGTCAGAAAAAGGAGAATCATTCATTCACCATTGAAATTCCAAACAAAATATCACATTCAAATTTGACTCAAAACAACTATTTGGAAGAGTTATTATGGCTCATCCCTGGACAATCTGTAAGTCACAGCCTGCAAGACAAAATTCAAGATAAGAATGTGTGTCATGCGCTCATCAAAGGACAGAGAGAGAGAGAGAAAGAGGGAGAGAGAGGGAGAGTAAGAGAGAGAGAGAGACAGAAAGAGAGACAGGGAGATAAAGAGATAGGGAGAGAGAGAGAGAGAAAGAGGCAGAGAGAGGGAGAGAGAACGAGAGAGAAAGAGAGAGAGGGAGAGAAAGAGAGAGGGAAGGGGCACACAGAGGGAGAGAGAGAGAAAGAGAGAGAGGGAGAGAAATAGAGAGGGAGGGAGAGAGAGAGAGAGAGAGAAAGGGAGAGAACAAGAGAGATTATACAAGGAGAGCAAAGCCAATCAGGCTCTTGGCTCATACATGGCAACTGTTGTGTGTGTATCCCTATTGGTGCAAAAAGAGAAAACAAGGGAGGTCCCCTTTTTTACCCAATATGGGACAGGGGGAGAATGAAGTGAAACAACAATGTCCCTGACACAGAGTAAATACACAGAACCTTACGGTCGGGTAGTGTTATAGTTGTCAGAGCTCAAAAAGGAAAACAGTGCCACAATGTCAAAAATGTCATAAATAGAAAACAAATCATTACTGGTAAAAAAGGTTTTTATAAAACAGAATCAGTTATAAAAATACATCATTTATTAAATACAATACACAACTGTTTACAAAAAATCAATACCATAAAAACACATTATTAAAATATTTTCAGGAGGACAATGATTCAGTAAAAACAGTTGTCGACGCAGCGTTTCATTTTTCTGCTTTAAAACACCTTCATCCGGACAGTTTTCTCAATATCTTATTCAGGATGTGAAAAAACTGTATTTTATTTTTCATTTACAGTTCTTTGATCATCCAGGCAATACCAAATTATGAGAGTGTCAATCTTCTCATAGGGATAACCACCTTGAATAGTCTGGTTCCCAAAACAGAATATTGTATACTGGAGCCACCGTTATCGTCAATTTGTAAAAACGAATTCGATTAAAATTAGTAAAGTGGCAAAACGCTGTATCGCGATCAGATTGTTGCAGATTTTGCAGGGTATGCTGTGATCAGGGGATATCCTCCTGAGAAGGTCTATTTATGCGACCATGGCGTGCGTCTTACCAATTTATTAGTAAGACTCGCGCCATATACATATTGGTGCACCATAAGCCTAAGGCCTGGCCCCGATTCCAGCGCGAAGGCCACATCACATTTAAAAAATGCAAGCAGTAGTCAGACTAACATTAGGGATGAAAGCTCCTTTGTCTCAATACATAAGGCGGATGGACATCTGCACCTCCAACCTTGGTATTGAATGCGACTGGCACACCCTGAGAGATATACCATACCAGATGATCATGACTCCCACATCCACGAACTGCGCTAATGGAAGACCAACGTATCCACACCCCAAACACATAAGTCCCTGCTTGAGGTACTCCTGCATGGGATGCCCTTGACGCTTAAGTAAAAAATCCATACGTCCAAACGTTGCACACACATACGACTCATTGCTCCAAGCTGTGGCATATCATCCACATAATTGCAGCAGGTCAGAAGAGTGCCCGTTCTACGAGACTCAAAAACGCAATGGCAGGACATCCCGGGCACATGCACAACCCCTGGCACGTGGAACTGTACCGTGCACGTATGCTGCATATGTTGGGAGCACTGCCAGTGGCAGTGTTGCACATAATTTACCGTCTGAGCTTCCGTCTCGCATATGTCACCTGCGTCCAGCCCTGGTTCCACTGTTGACCATGCACATTCGAGTGGCCCAGGGATGTCTGCCTATCCAACACAACGGTAGCTGAACTGGATTACGACTCATGTGTGCTCCCCCCGTTGGCCCACGAACAGGAGTGTAACTGTGATACCCATGCATGGGATTCCTTGATATCTGGTGTATGTGCTGGCAGTTGGGCATGCGAGATTGCACAAGTCCTCGTGAGCAGTGACCACATCGAGGCGCTCTTCTATTGGGCTTTGTTGCGGATTGGTGACACCTTGTGAATGGACCACATCTGTCTGGACCAGTTAATGGATTGGCTCTCCCTCGTGTTTGTTGAACTCGACAATGACATACTCTTGGAACTGATTGCCCAGGAAGCTGCGCTCGCATTCATGGATGAGTAACTACGTTTCTGCAGCCACAACTAATTGTCACCCAGAGCACAGGTCCCAACACCTTGTTGCATCTTGGAGGAATGGTCACATACCCCATCGCAACAGTGGACATGTCTGCATTCGCCTAAAGTCAGAATGCATGTGCGTGCACCTACGTGTGTTGACACACACCTGTGCAAAGTGAGGCAGTACCATGGGCGGAGCTGCACAGTGTCGTTTGGTAACGTCCCTCAATCGAACATACTGCTGGAGGGAAGAGTACACACATGGCAATGTAGTACTACATGTGAACTTGTTGGACGCTTGCACCTGCTCACTGTCAGCAGAGCAGACAGTCGGCGCAGTCCGGTGGGACAGCATTATGCAGATCTCATGGGCTGTGAGTGGTGTCCCCTGACACAGGGAAATGAGCAGACGCTAAACATCACATGACTCGTCCAGCAAGGCAAGGTGGGTTGAGACCGTTGCCATTCGTAATGATTGGTGTTCATTGTTGCCTCCCCATTTCTTGCACCAATACATGTTCCTATGCTGCCTGTTAGTGTCTTAAGCATTGGTCTGCATGTTGTGGCTCTTGTCTTGCCCGTACGGACACACACATGCTAATAAAGTCTATGCAACTGCAGTAGTGTTCAACTGTGATGAGTATTGATTTGAATGACAAATCGTGTGCCTCAATGAGCATTTTCCGTACACAGGGAGGGACTGACTGAGGCATTACACTTGGGGGTGAGTCCCTGACCCACATGGCTAATGGACATCACAGAGGTGATGTCCGTTTGGGACTTCAGCTCTGTGACCCAGACATTGTGGTTGGGATAGTTGCTGGTAGACCTCTGCTCTTACGTGTCTTCAGCAATGTGAGTATGGTGTCTAACATCTTGCCATGTGGATCAATGTGATGTATGAAAACAGGCTGTGTCCACACAGTTGAGCATGAGTAGGTATGCGAAGAGATGTTCTGTTGTCACATGTGATGGGGGATACTACTTTAGGGGTGCTACCGAATTTGTCATTTCTACACACAGCTCTATTTAATACATGGACGTGGGGCTACTTTGGGGGGTTGTGAGATTGTTGTTCATGAGCACTCAGGCCACAGCTAGTTCACACATTCACAGTCATCTAATTGGCCATGTGGGTCAGGGTCAAACATATGCATTGATGTAATTTCCTAGAGTGTACCTTTTTGTGCAATCAATGTCCCTACATTCATCCATACTTTTATACTTGATTGAACATAGATATTTGGAATGTTTTATTCACATTCAGTGGAGTGTAAGAGCTGGAGCAGTACATGACCATGTAAAGCCCGATTACATGTTTGCCCAGTGGAGGGCCAACCAGAGTCCTTTGGAGAATGATAATTTAATCGGAAGAGGAAGAGTTCAGTCCGCAGCTGATTGCTGTGTCATTGGTAACCAGAGCAGATATGGCAGTCCATGTCGGGGTCCAGGTGAATGTCACAGAGTGTTTTGGGTGACAGTGGAAGGTATTGTTGCACAGCATGATGCAGAGGGCTGAACCAGGTAGAAACAGGTCATATGGCGGGATGAATATTACAACATCCTTTCTCACACAGTCTTACTCCTCTGATATGTCTTCTGTGTCCGGTGTGTCAGGTGGGTGTGGTGGTGTTATGGCTGCATCACTGTGTGCCACTGACACATCAGGGAGTGGAGGTGGTAGGGCTGCATCACTGTGAGCCAATGCACATCAGGAGGCGAAGATGTGTGTGTCAAAGTTCCTGCAGCAGTCATCTGGGACAGGCTCTGTGGCAGCAATGGCAAGATGAAGATCTGCAGGGCGTGAAAGATCCCAGCTACATCTCGCTGGTGTTTAGCAGTGGCAGCCATCCTTCCAGCCTGCATCCGCTCCATGGTCTCCATTGTCCTCTGCAGCAGTGCCAACTCTGTGCTGTCATCGCTGGAGCCTGTCTGACTAGACAGTTCTTGTATCCAGCGAGGTCAGCCAAGAATTGTTGTTGAGCATGGTACAGACTTTGGGTGTCCGTTAGGGACTGTAAGTGGCCCTGATGGGACTTAGACACCCAAGTATGGCATTTAGTTTGGCTACCTTGAGGTCAAAACCCACCCGTACCTGTTCAGCCAGCTCCTTCTGGCAATCTGACACACGGCATTGGAATGCCATGTGTCTTTCCATGAGGTGGTGTAAGCCAGCCATGGTGGTGGGTGCTTCCTTCTGAGTAGTCTGTGCAGGGGGTGGGGTCACCTTGATGCATCTGGGCTGCCCTGCTCGTGGAGGTGGGGTGTGGAGGTTTGACACGAGCCATTGAAGGGTGTCGGAGCAGATGGCCAGGGGGTCATCTTCGTCGTCACTGAAGAGATGTCTGGGCTGGTCTGCAGGAGGTGTTGATTGTCCCTCTGCAATGTAAAGGGGTGATGCAGGTTAACAGTGTGTTGCACGTATGTTAACGCATTGTACATGTTTCCACTCAGACAGCATGACAATGTTCATTGTGACAGTTTTGGAGGGGTTGGCTATTTGATGGGAGACAGTGAACATTTCGACTACATGACGGATGTGGGGTTGTACTCTTTCATTATCATCTCACAGTTTCCTGCTATGGCAGATGTGATTGGCCAGTTTCTACGCACAAGCGGCACCAGTTGTGTCCTCTGTCGCGTCGTCAATGTTGATGTGCTGTGAATGCTATGTGTGCGTGCTGCATTGTGGGAGAGTCGCCCCTGCAGCTCTGATTTAGCGGCCCCTTATCCCTTTGAGGCGGTGTGCCTTTGACATGTGTGCTTTTTCGGTGCTGAGGTGTTGGCGACTTGGGTCATTTGTGCTGTTGGACTGTTTTTGTACTCTTGTGCATTGTTTGTCTGCAGATATGTTGTTGACATCAGGGGTTGTATGTGCACATGGATGTGTCAGAGTGTGTCCTGCTACTTTGAGGAAGTGATCCACACCTGGCCACCTCAGTGTCGTGTCGTGCACCATGTCATGTATTTTGACTGCAGCCATGCTATCGGTCATGCAGTGTCACTTTCATTGTCAGTGTGGCTAACAGAGCCGCTGCTTTGCTGGATTCAGAACATGTGCATGGGTAGGTTGTGGGATTGGTGATAGGAAGGGGAGCCCCTATGTGCACATAGAGGACGGGGGCCTACTTGGTGTTTTTATGTGTGCTGCAGTGTGCCAAGGGTATCAGGGTAAAGCTCCTCAATGATTGTGGGTGTGCAGTGTGCTACAGATAATTGTGAATGTGTGCTATTGTGCCCATCTCTCCCTGTCCCCCCAGTCCCTGGTCGTTACTCACCCTGTTACTGTTGGGTCAGGTCATATCGAGCTGTGTCTGGACTCCTAACTTCTTGCACCGTCTCCACACTGATGACTGTGGCCACCATTCCCTCCAGTCATCCAGCTCCTCATGTGGCGCAGAACTCCCACCTCCAGTCGCCATTGCTGCCTTCCTGTTGGCAACGAGTTTCTGTTTGGTTTGGCTTTTCACATCATGCCAGCGCCTCTTGACCACTAGTCATTGACCTCCTCATCACTCCGACTGCATTCACGTTGTTCACGATGGACTGCCATATTTCCGTTTGTGTTGCCAATGACACAGTGAAGGTGGCGAACAGTTGTTGGTAGTGTTCTATCACCTCCGTGTCGATGATCCGGTCTTCCTGCGAATAGAACCCCGTCTTCCTCCTCCTCTCCTCCTTGCCTTTCCCCGACCATGGGGTTCCTGGCTGGTCCTCCATGGGGCTTGTGGGGTTTGAGTTGTCCTCTGCTTACGGTCCGGGTGCATCCATGATGCTACGCTGTTTGATCTGGTTTTGATGGGGTTTTTTTTTTTGCTTTTATAGTGCATTTTCCCGCATGACGTGTGGGAATTGCTGGCCTGTCGATGGTTGTTGCTCTTTTTTGTATCGCGATTTGGGGCATCGTAACTTTTTCTGCGGTCATGTTTTACATTTTTTCGGTGTTACATTAATTTTTAGGCGGTCATTTGGCGCATCATCATGAGACTATCGCTTTGTGCCGCTGGGTTGGGAATATAACGTTAACATAGTGTTATTTGTCGCTATAGACCGCGATGTGCAAAGTTGTGTTAAGCTAATTCTGCGATGATTAGCACACATTCTTGTGAATATCCCCCATTGTTTATTGTGAACATTGAGGGAAAGACATCTAACACCTCTAAAACTGCCTGCAGATAATCCAGATGTGGATGCTCAGTGCTTACCTGAAGCTCAACAAACCAAGGCAGAAATTCTGTTATTTACGAAGAAAAACAAATAAGATACAGTACAAACCTGGCTTCACATTTCATCAAACGCCAAGTCTCTTGGATTCACCTCATACACCAATCTCACCCTCAAAGAACACACTGCCAAACAAACAAAACACACAAAGACATCCTGATACCTGCCTCTTCTTCTAAAGAAAGTTAAACTGTTTATTCCAGAAAGTAACTTCAGAACTGCGGTGAAGCCCTCGTAATGGCATATGGATTGTGATAAAGTCCATCTCTTTGGCCTCCCAGACTCCACACTGGCACCCCTTAAGGGCACCATACACACTGCAGCATGTCTCATCTAGGGTGTTGTGGACGTGGGAGGGGTTGTAGTAGAAGGCTCGGGTACAGAAAGAGGCTGTAAACCAGTGTGTCTCTTCAAACTTGGCTTTATTTTTATAGTACGCTTGGTCCTAAAGGTCAGTCTTTCCCTTGCGAACTCCAGGTTGTTCGTGGTGGCGAGGTCTTGGGGCTGTTTTCTGTCCTGACAGGCGTCTGCGACGTCAGCTTCACTCCTCCGTCTCAGGAATACCGAGGAAAAAGGAGACCAACAGAGGGAGCCGTTAGGTTAAGGTTCTGATACGGCGTACTCTCCAGGGGACCACGTGTTGGTGAGGGGACACCCGTGTATGCTACAAGGCTGACTGTGCTCGTGAGATAAAAGGGGGGGTAGGCTTGTGAGGAAACTGGGACGGTTAGGGAGGGAGGACGGGTGTAGGGTTATACACGGGAAGGGAACACACAGGGGTATTTACAGAATTTACACTGTGGCGTTCTTCCTCCCCACCCACGCTGCCCAACGCCGCCGTACCTGGGCAAGCCACACTCCTCCCTCGGGAGCGTGGCACGGTGGAACACGGGGTCGTTGGCCTCCTGGCTCGCCTCCTCTCTCGTCTCCCTCGTCTTCTTCGGTAGCTCCACGCTTCCTCTCCGGCTCTGCTCCTCCGCTTCCAACCTCCGGGGTGATGACACACCCTCCATACAGGATTTCCTGCTCTTTGTCCAGTCCGTGCTCTCTGACGTCGGAGGGGGGTGGAGTCACGTCCTGATTGTCCAGGTTCCAGTTAAAGGTGCCGAGGTCCTTTTCCCCTTCCTGCTCCGAAAGGCTGTCCCACTCTGCCCTCGAGGCGTTAGTCTGTAGGGAATGAGGGGAATTAGGGACAGGTGTCCACCAGTTCGTACGGCTCCCCACCCCGTCCCTGCTACAGGTGTGAAGAAATTTGATCACATCACCCCCATTCTAAAGGAATTCCACTGCCTCCCGTTGAGGGAGATACCAAAGGGGATGATGGACGGAGCGCTTGAGCAAATCAAACACTCACCCCTAGTCAACTGATCTGGGTTTAATCCATCATCATTCTTTAGCTCACTCCACCAACCCAGTTCCCCTTGAGGGCTGCACCATCTTCAAAAACAACAACATAACTTACAAAGCTATAACGGCCAGTTCCCCCGCTTATCTAGTACACAAGCTCACCATCTGTGATGGTTCTCTGCACAACCATAGCCAGATGTCATCTGACTTCATAACAAGCAGTGCACAAAAGAAAAAAATAAGGTAGCAGTCCTTTTCCATTTATTCACACAGGGTCTGAAAATAAAATCTCCTTATCCATCAGGACCACCTCAACACTGTTCAATTTCAGAGAAGAGTGAGGATGTACCTCTTTAAAGAACACTACATCACAATGCGTTATCCGTCCACAAACCAGCCACCTCTCTCCTAGCACTTGTTAATTTGATGCTTGTGTTTGACCCGGTCAATGGTTCTAATGACTGACTACTGACCACATACACACATACAGAAGTCTGTGTTGCAATTAGATATTCCATGCAAGAGAATGCCTGCAATTGGAAGAGTCCATCCAATTGTATTTTGAAACATAAAAAGATTTGCAAACATTTGGAAAGACAAAATGTCTGAATTAAATTTTCACTTATGAGCCACAACTATTAGCTTTGATTAGGTCTCACAATGCTTAATGTCTTCTTTTTTTAATCAGTGAGTTAATGCAGTGTATTTAATCCTTAAATTCTGGAAGGAAATAGGATTAGGAGAAGTGGGGTAAATTGGGTTATTCACAGACAACTACATGTAATGGTGTTGTATAGTTTCCGCTAAGCAGTAGAAACTGCTCATTTGTGGGTGACAGAGAGTTTGGGGTGGTGTCAGGCTGATTCCATGCACCCCTGCAGGATAGGTTGTCCCTTAGACCAGCTAACTCACAGTGCCACCATAAGCCCCCCTAAAACTAGACAGGAGCAAACAGTTCTGGCAACCACTGAAAATGACAACCCTGTTTCCTCGGGAACTGTGGTGACAGACCTAGAACCTTTTGCTTATACACTTGTGATCTTGTTTGCTCAGGAAAATATACAAGGAATACATGGAGAGAAGTTTTCAATGTTTATTGAAGTGAAGTGATTCTAGTTTAGAAAATATGTTCTGCAATGGTCAATAGAGAGAAGAAGATAAAAGTTATAATAAGTGTCAGAACAGTGAACAGAAAAATAATGATCCACCATTGTGCTGAGACAATGTATATGTGCTAGCATATGGCCTAATATAACAATCTGGCATACTTCTACTATGCAAAACCCTAACCTACTTGTCTAGGGTGTATATGTGTGTTCTGCCAAGAAACCCTTACTGGATGATCCAACCCCATTACCTGGTGAGTAAGAATGTAGAACCCTGTCTTGGTCATGAGCTGAACACCCCTCACGGAGATGTCAGCCAGCTGCTGGGTGAAAGCTTCATCATGTAGGGATCTCTCAAAGTCAGCAGAAGCGCCTTCTCTGACTATATCCAGAAAGAGATGTTTATATATATATATAGCAAAACGCATCCTTGCCTTGGGCAGGGTCATGAGGTAGCTGCCATTGTTTGTATTCTACAAATAGCTGTGTCGCCCTACGGACATAAATAACAAACACATTTGCACAACGTACGTGTAGGCCTTGTACACTATGCCAAGGAAATATGATAGTGTTCTTGTGAAGTTGATTTGTGTAAGCAAGGTCGTTGTTTCCAGGAAACTATCCCAAAGTGTAATGAATGCAAATGTGTGTCCAAAGTCGATGTGAAAAGTGAAGGCAATTTCAGGAAAGATCTCTGTACATGTAAAAAAGGCAACGTTTCCTACTAGGCCTTACTGGGACAAATGACAATGGGAGCCTATTTGAGAAAAACAAATAAACAAAGGGTGGTATCAGTTTTCCTACTTACATATTCTCAGCTCAACATGCAATATTCACTCAATTGAAATTGAGAATATGAGACAGCCAAGCACCTTTATAAGGGAGGTTCAATCCAGTTTGAGTTTGGCCACGGGGCCTTCTATATCTGCCCATTGAAGAACATCCCTTTTGTTATTCAAGAACACATTTTCATAAAATGGAAACAAATAACACCAATACAAATGCATTTCAAGTATTGGAGAGAAGCTTCAGAGTATAATGTAACTGCTCTATGGGGCACACACTTTAAAAGGATGCATCTCTAAGCCCAGTGGCTAGTATGATATATCACAGAGCTTCTCCACAGCCATGCTCCAATTAGATCAGAAGAATACCCAAGGTGTATCAAACTCAGGAACTGTATCGACATGATATGGTCTTGCCACAGTTTTAAAGCCCTTTGGAGCAAATTTTGAAATCCAGATAAATTGAGACCCTGTTGTATTTCTGCTGGGCAGCACCGGCCATTTGGGACCTAGACTTGGTGGTTTATTGCAGCTTTAGTAGGTAGGACAGTAATGACTACCTATTGGTAATCTAAAACCCAACCATCCTTTAATGCTTGGCTTGATAAATCCAAAACAAATATAATAGGGAAATAATGTATGCAACGCAAATAGAGGCCGGTAAAACATTTCATAAGATTTGGAAGCATTATGAGATTTATATTGAAATTCATTGACTCCTTTTTAAGATGGCAAATAAACTGGAGTTACAAGGATGTATATTGCAAAAAGTCATTTTATGTACTACATATAATTAACTTTAATTAATTTGTATAAAATGTTAACATGAACTAGAAACCAAAAAAAGAAAAAAAGATTGTGCTAACCAGGGCCAAGGGTGCAGCAAAGGGAATAGTTTTGTTTAACAAACAACACGCATGCCCAAGGATCATTAATTCATTTGTACAGGCAAAAATAGGTGAAATCTTATGGTGTGCTGCAGAGATCTGAGTACCTCAATAAACCGGTCAGTCAAAGGCAACAGGAGAGAAACTTTTGGAGAAAGATATTTGATCTCCGTCAATAAACAAAAAACAGCCAACATGACAGATGCAAGGCTATACATCCATCAAAGACAGGGTTGCAGAGACACTTTTACTTTACCCCTCAAAAAGAAATTCAGCACCACTAACCACCAAATTGACAGCGCTTGGAAGGACGTCATGTTATCCAAAAACCCATCAACTACTCACTAGCCAAAACAGCTAGCTGACCTGAAAAAACGCCTAAAAATAATTATTATTAAATTCCACATGCACGAAAGAGGACTTCGTGGCATGCTGCACTATTGATACAACAGCTCTATCGGGGAATCAAGATGTTCCTAGAAGCTGTATAGCCGAATTTCAGCTTATGATGTCATTTGGCACAGTTTGGATGCTGCGAAGCACTCAACTACAAATGCACACAACATGCAACGGCTTTCAGTAAAGGTGTTATGGAATAGGACATTGATCTTCAGTAGGTGGAGGCCACATTGGTTCTCTGGGCTTATGACGGATGTGGCCTGTAGCCATCAGAGCTGAGCCTGCCCTTGAGCCCGGAGTTCCTTACACCGCGCTGTGGCGGATGTATGACGTTACAACGCATACTTTTACAACGCCTACCTTTACAACGCGGTTTTTACATCGCATACCATTACAACGCATAGTGCTTTTAGGCGCTGGATAGTGATTTATTTAATTTACTGTTCCAACTCCAGTCCCCGTGGATAGTAGGGAAGGTGTTGGATAGTATAATAAATACATTACCTATCCTAGAGCGCCCCCCAGCGCTATGCGTTGTAATGGTTCGCGTTGTAAAAGTTGCGTCGTAATGGTAGTGCGTTGTAAAAGTTTCGTTGGAAAGGATGTTTCCCCGCTGTGGCATGGGCCATCTAAACTGCAGGGTAGAGCTGGGAACGGTCCACCTCTAGAAGTAAATGCAAGATGAAGAACATTTTCAGAAACTCATTTCTCTTATATGTCCTTTCCCTGACTCTAATCTTATGATGCTTGGAATGTGACTCGTGTTTATTTTCTTATTTATTTGTAATGAATTACATGTTCCTTGAATGGGGGTGAGTTTTACTCTGTAAATAAACACTTTGGAATTGTTTTCGCATAAACAATGAAACTACGAAAATATGTTCCAAGGGAAATCTTACTGAAGCATTTCTAAGGTTTGGACTGAGAACAAGATCACAAGATATGAGGCTAAGGCAGTGATCCTAGAAAAACTTAATTAAAACAAATTGTGTGAATTATAATATGCAAACTAAAACAGTTTCCAGTACTGTTAGAAAAGGAGTTTCTGGTTGGCTGGGGTATACACCTAAGCCAGGCAGCACCCACCACTCTAGTCAGGGTAAGGGAGTTACACACCCAAGATAACCCCTGCTCACCCCATTTGGTAGATTGGCAGAGCAGGCAGGCTTATCCCAGAGGCAATGTGTAAAGCGTTTGTGCAACACACACACACACCAGTGACACACTAGGCACATTACAAAAAGAGGCTCTATGCGAGGTTATATACAAAATATCACATCATTCAGTGTGCAACTAAGCACTTGTCATAAAATGCATATAAATCAAATAGATCAAAAATCAGTTTGCCAATTAGGGCTTTGTCATAACATCACAAGTAGTACACTAATGTAAACACGTAAAAGCTGCACATGTCATAAAATCCTCATGAACCAATTGGGCATAACATTCCAGTTAGGGCAATAAAGCACCCACTGATAGTTTGCCCCTGTCATAAGAAATTCCTTACTGTGCACCCTCCCTGTGCATATAGTGCAGTTTCCAAGAATAAATGTACTTGTTATTATTCTGTCTGTGTCAGGTATGAGCCCAATGTTCCTTGTACCACCAATCGGAGTAAAAACTCAGTTACCACACATTCATGCACTGATGTTCCCACAAATTCATAGCAAACAGGGCATGTAATGCAATCAGTTAGATCAACTGAAACCGCCTGAAACTGAACTCAGAAAAGACGGATGTCCTCATCCTGGGACCATCACCCTCCGCCTGGGACGACTCCTGGTGGCCCCCAGCCCTGGGCACCGCTCCCAAGCCAACAGACCACGCACGCAACCTGGGCTTCATCCTTGACTCCTCCCTCTCGATGACCAGACAAGTCAACGCCGTCTCCTCATCATGCTTTCACACCCTTCGCATGCTTCGCAAGATCTTCCGATGGATCCCGACCGAAACCAGGAAGACGGTCACCCAGGCCCTCGTCACCAGCCGACTGGACTACGGAAACACCCTCTATGCCGGAACCACAGCCAAGCTACAGAAAAGACTCCAACGCATCCAGAACGCCTCCGCCCGACTCATCCTGGACAGCCCCCGTCGCAGCCACATCTCCGGCCACCTGAAGGACCTGCACTGGCTCCCCGTCAACAAGAGGATCACGTTCAGGCTCCTCACCCACGCACACAAGTCTCTCCACGACCTGGGCCCCAAGTACTGTAGTGTAGTTCCTATCTTCCCAATAGGCTCTGCGCATTGGAATAATACCTACAGCAGTAAAGGCCTAGGCCAGACGTTAACTAGGTCTACTACTGTCGATACTAGACTTAAAGTTTTGGGTTTGCCAGCTTAGCTCAGAGTTCACTAGAAACTTTCTCGAATGTTCAGGAAAGAATTAACTCCCCTGATTAGACAAGAAGGGATTTAGTTTCTGACAACCATAGAACATGACAACTTTGCTCTCCCCTAATCAAGAGTCAATCTCGAGAGTCGTGTGAACAAAAGGCAAATTATTTTACTCAGTCAGTACGTGCATTCTTAGTCTCATCAGAATGTAGAGAAAAGAAAGAGACGGGCGTGTTCAATAAAAATGTGTTATTTATTGATCAGTCTCTTTTCTCATACAAGAGAAATGGATCGATATTATTGCAATACTTATAGTTAAGTAAAGTGCATACATTAAAAGCAATAGCATAAAATAATACTGTAAAAACATTGATATGGTTTCTAAGCCATAAGATGTTTTAAAATGAATAAAATATATTATATACACATATACATTTGACTAAACGGGCTCAACTGGTGTTTCTAGATACGCCTACCCCGTGTACCTGACCTAAGTCTAATACGTGGGCGGGAATAGATAGTTACAGTTTAAGTTAAGTTTGTTTTTGCCAAGTGAATAACTAAAGAATTCTCTGTGAGGGGTTATTCAGTTCTGTACCTGGAATTTAGGATGAATGAGGAATGGTATCTCTCTCTCTGGTCTCGATATTCCAGGCTGCCTGCGAGGGCTACCCGGAAACGCCGGTGCTGGATTCTCGGCAGGAGAAAGCAGCGCGTCTCTCAGCGCGTCAGGAAGGCGGGGCTGCTGCCAGCGGGGTCTGCTCTGCTCTTCGCTTCGGCAAGTATGGCTGCTCCGTCTCGTCACCACGCGTGTGTTTGCATATGGCAAGATCGGTAATATTTATACCTTTAAGGTGCCGAGATTGACGTAAGGATGGACATAGATACGTCAATAAAGATGTCATACGACTTGCTCATTAGCACATTCTTTTACTAAAGTTCTCGGTGAAATCAAAACAATGGCCGCAGGGTTTTGCCCAGGTTGTCATAGGTTTGATTTGTTATGAGAACTCCGTATGCCTTATCAGGGGCTGGAGGAATATCGCTTGTCTAATTAGATCGCAAGTGTTATGACCTAATCAGATAACACGTTCCTGTGCCGTAGTGTGACTGCGTCAGATAACGGTATCTGCATCATGGGGGTTTTCTGCCTCATGGGCTGACTGCTAGTTAACTTGTTGGTTTGTTTAACTAGAATAGGGTCAGGAATAGGGGGATCGATTCAGGACCTATAGGAATACATGACACCCACTCCACGCTAACTATGGACATATTTACTAATCTAGGCATAGTATAACATAGTACAACATACTATAGAGTAGTGTGTATACCTTACCACCCCAAAATACATAAATGCATTTTGAAATTTTCAAATATACTGAAAAAAATTGCAGACATATATATATGGTATGCACTCAAGCTGTAGAAAAATGCCAAAGTAATCGCATTTGTATACATTATTGCTTATTTGGTATATGAGAATTACACATGAAATGGTTTCTGACAGAAAAAAGTTTCGAGACCATTCCATCACAGAATAAAATATCTTTATGAACATGCCAGCGGGCAGCTAATGTCTATAAGCTATCTAAAATTTAGAAACCTTAGTTCTCTAAGAATAGTTCTTACTTTAAGCAGAAGATAGTGTCCCGAAAAATATGCAAAAATATTTGGGGCTGCTGAAAAAACTGCTGTCCGTGAACTGGAGTGAAAATGTTCATGTGACTTTATTTTTAAAGTTGAAGGCCGAATTCAGGGAACGCCGTGTGCGAGCTTGCTCAAAAGTCTCTATTTCTGTTCGGGTGAGAACATCATATCATTTAGGCTTTCGAAAAAACTGTCAACAGCTTCCTGGGAAAGTTCCACTAACTCGGAAATAGGTGTAATCAGGCATTCTTGCGCATGATTGTCTTCATTGACATTCTGATTTGCATTACTGACAGAAGGTCGTACCTGTTCGATGCTGCTTTCATCTTGATCTTCACTACCCATCAATCGTAGTGGTGAAGCTTCCACGAATGCCGTCATCAGGATTGGTAGCCTTTGAGGGCAGCACAAAGCATGAACCTTGATCGGGCTCAACAATGTTTCTGCATCCATCGGCGCATCCGATTGTAGCGTCAGACAGGTGTCTAACACGCATTCTTCTCCGCATAGCAGACACCTCAATACAGGTAAAACACATCTTTGCCACATTGGTCGAAATGATAGAAACCAAGTCATGTTCAGGTCTCTAAGCCGGGAGAGTCCCAGGATTTTTGATATCCGGTCCCGGTATCCAATGGCTAGGATTGTTTCTTCCCTTGTCGCTAGAGTTTTGTCTGTGACATGGGTTGCCATAACGAAAAATAAGGACTAAGAATAGGATTCCTGCAATTAGTCCCAGGATCAGGGGAAGTCCGCCAAAAATCGAATGGACGAAATCTGGAAAAATACCCAGTATGGCTTTGAATGGTGTTAATGCCATCGAAAATACTGTCTTAAATACCTTTGAGACCCCATTGGTATCAGAAATATTTAAGATTTCATTCAGGATTTCCGCGAAATGTACGGGGGAATTAGTTGATAATAATGTATGTATCTCTGCAGTCGTCCTTGCGACTTGTAGATCATACGTTTCTTTTGATGACGAGAGCCTGGTAGGCGTCTGAAGAAGGACTGTTTTCATTCTGCTTAAAGTATCTATTCGAATAGAAGTAATTTTCAAATCGGGCCATGCCCTTGCCTCCCTATCTGGGAAGGAGCTGGGGAACAATGTGCGTCCACAGCACTTGACCTTCGCAGTAGTAGTTACTAGATAAGGAGTCCCGGGCATAAGACTACAACATCTGCGGTCTACAATAAGAATGTAACTCCCATTATAGAGTCTTTGAAAGAATGGTTCTATTTCTGTTGCAGGTGCGCCTTGCTGGTGACATGAAAGGTTGTATGAATTCCCTTCACAGGCTCCATGCAAACTAATTCCGTTACACAGAAGTGTGCCACTCAGTGACATCGCACAATTGTTGCCACTAAGAAACACTTTCTGTCCTTTATTACTGACACATGCATGTGAATAGGGCAGGTTCCATGTTGTTTTAAGGTACCCCTTTCCCAATTTCTCGTACATGCCAGCCTGTATATATTTTTGGCAGTATTGAAACCTGAAGGTTGAGATTGGAATATTTATTATCCCATGTATTATCCATTCATTGACAGGTCGTTCTGACATTGTCATTGGTAATCTTTCTAGTTTTTCAATGCTCAAGATTGTATAATCAGCACCCTTTTGCGCCATACTGATTTGTCTATCAGTAAGGTTAAAGATTTGGAATAGTGACGTTGTGTTGATTAAACGCCAAGGCACATAGCCTGAACGCAGATTTTGTAACGTCCAGCCAAGCTGTACAATAGAACGCAATTGTGACTGACCGTGTTGTAATAGCAGTAAGTCTTGCGATAATATATCGATTGCTGACGACACAATGCTGTCCAAAGAAAAAATTCTGGAGGACAGAGTCATTAACCCATTGTCCACTACAGAAAGTGATTTTTCCAAATTAATACGGTCAATTTCCCGTATTCTCTCTGCTGTTTCAATTTGAGTAACCTTCCAGGCCTCATTGTATGCTGCATATACAGAGGCTGCTATGAAACGCTTTTGACGCTGTTTGCGTGGTCCCAAAGTGAAATCACGCAAGTCAGCACCATCAGTAAGTAAAGTTAGGTGTTGCTTAATTTCTGCCAGTGTGGAAGTTTGTAGCCATTGAAGGCATAATTTGCCCACACTGTAGGTGGTTATTATCCCTGGGTGATGTCTTTGAGGATATCTAGGGTCTGGCCTGGTCATTTTGAACCCCTGTGTTTTGTTCAGGAATCTGTCTTGACAGTTATTAGTATCTGTGGGCCAGATCAACCACTGTTTCCAATCAGGATGTGTTCTGTTTTGGTTTAATATATGGTTTACGTCTATCTCTTCATCTGTATCAGAGTTATTGCTAAACATTATTGGCTTTGGAATAGACGGTTTATTTAAATCTTTGATTTTGGCTAAGCCAAGACAGGTGGTCTGTTGAACAGTGTCATTTAAAAATATCATTTGTTCTGGGATCATGCAGGCTCTAAACAAAGCTTCTATACCCTGTACTTGCCATTCTTTTTTACCCCAAATACTTTTCAATTCAACATTTTTGTCCCAATAATCAAATCCAAAAGTATTCATTTGTTCAAAAAATGAGTCTGAATATAACAATTTTGTGTTGGTTATCATGGTTTTGGTTCCTGTCTTGTTCGACAATTTAAAATAAAATGTTTCAGCATTACTTGTGTTAAAACCTGAAAAATATGAATATTTGTCGTAAACGGTTCTTGAGCTCCCTTTTGGAGGTGTTGCACAATGTTCCCATTGATTATAATTTAAAACATTTCTAGGTTGTGCAGATCTATGTAAAAAGTGGTTACTTTAGTGGTTATAGCAATACATACTGTCATAATTTGTAGAACCCTGCAAATAATCATGTTTGGTAAATTTAGCAGACATTACTAAGTCAGACATCATATTATTAATATTTTCGAAGTCCCAATCATCAGCAAATGAGTTTGGTTTTGCAAAGTCACTCAATGAGATCTTAATTTGGTGTGGATATTTCAGGATCTCGACCGGACCATAAATTTCATAGTCAGTGTTGTCCCAGGCTACCCCACCAGGTATCGGATTGGCTGTGAAGTTGGCTGAAGAAAGTTCTATTTTCTCGACGTGTGAAGATGTGTGTGGTTTGAGGATCAAGTTGATTTTCTGACTTGCTGTGTCCATTTTAGCATATTTTCCCTCAATGAAGCGTCCCAAAGTAAGTACCATGATGAGCCAAAGTATGAGGATAAATGCACCAAAACCCACCCAAAATTCAATCCATGGAGAAATCAGATATGTTTCTTTCAGTTGTCTCAAAAGTTCCTTAGCTTTGTCTTTAAAGGTTTTTGATGATGGCTGTGTCTTTGATTCGCTGAAGCCCTCAGAGGAATCATCGAAGTTAATGAAGTAGCCGGATGCAGTTCTGTCAATTGTTCCAATTGGTTCAGGATTTCTGTTTCTTGCATTTTCACTTGGTACTTCATTATAGATTGGTGTGTCTCTGCTAAATGTTTTTATTTGGTTTTTCAGAGGTCTGAGTTCTATTGCATTGCTGCATAGTCCTTGTTGTTCTTCTGTAGGCGTTTCGAATGTGATGAGCCTCTTTGTTAGGACCTCTGTACTGGTAGCAAACCTAGGTGTTCTGCTACTTATTGGGAGTCCACTTGGCCTACTGTTTGTTATCGGCCACATGTTGTGGTTTTACCAGGTCGATGGATACAACTCGGTTCTCCTTTTTACCAGCAAGTGGCGGTAGTACAACTGATCTTGTCCCGTTGACAGACAAGACAGGAACTGCTTTTCTGTAAGAAGGCCCAAATTCCTTCTTTCCCGCGATCTTTTCCCTGACTAGATCCCCGACTTTTGGAATCCAGACAGGTCTTGCTGGGACAGGTGGTGGTTCTTCAGTGGTTGTTGGCTGCTGTTTCAACTTTATGTTGCTCAGGTCTTTTCTTGTTTTGTTTAAGTCCTGCAAAATAGCCAAACGGTCTTTGATATCAAAGGTTTTTTCTTTCACCACTGAAGTCTGACTATCAATGTCAGAGATCATCATCCTAGTTCCAAATAATAATTCGTACGCACTGAATCCCTTCAGAGAATTTCTTGGCAAGTTATTGAGACTACGTTGGACACTTATTAGATGTTTGACCCACCCAGCTCCCGAACCTAATATCCTTTCCGCTATAGATTGCTTTATGCCTTGGTTTTTTCTTTACACCATCCCGTACCCTCAGGAAGGAAGTGAGAAGATTCCCGCTGGGCTATGCTCATTTGGTCATGTTTCCCCTCAGGCTTGAGGGCTAGAGTGGAGACAATGGTCAAACGTAGCATGCTCTTAGCGTATATGCCATTTAGACTCGCAAATCTTTGTATAACAGTCCGGACGTCAGCCGAGTGCTGGTGATCTACATTATAAGTGGAACTAGCCTGTATATGTTAATCGCAACCCTTCCTTTTTACTCTTGATTTTTTCTGGAGTAAAACGACTGTTTCTCTCCCCACTGCGATCTCTGTTGCAGTTTGGGCAGTTTTTTACAAACATGGTGTGACGCAGGCTCATGCCTGGCCACCAGTACCGTGATTGTAATTCTTCCAGAGAATCTTTTAGTTTGAGGTGTCTGAGACCCTCGCCCATATGTGCGTCTGCGATTAACAAGTTTCTCCTGTCCATGTTTGGAATCACTCTATCCCCCACTCCAGGGATTCGAGCAAAAGGGACGGAGTTTGCATCGATTATGTATGTATAATTGAGTGGATAGTTGATCGGTAACGCTGAGCAGTCGCCTTTTGATGACGTTTTCACTGCCAGCACTGTTTCACCGTCAATGTATTTTAATGTACGCTTTTTTCGAACTACGGGAGCCGATTTGGTGGCTGCCGCTGCGGCTGTTTCAGCCAATGAATTCCCTACAACGTGAACGCCATCACGCTGATGACTCAGTGAGTGAGTCACGTGAGTCTTTGGTAGTTCTTTTTGTAAAAGAGCTATTTGTTCCCAGAGCAGTTTCTGCTTTATTGGTGCATCTGTGTCATCTTTGTAACCTTTTTGAATCCATGTCTGCAAATCGCTGTTATATGATTTGACGCAGTAATATGAATCTGACACTATAAGTGTCGGGAATTCGCGATCCGCATTATCTAGCGCCATTTTCAAAGCTAATATTTCAGTTTGTTGTTCTGAATTACTTTCTACTGAGTGTGTCTTTGTTAATAGAGGTTTTAGTTTACCTCCGCGCCACACTTCTTTTGTAATCTCACATGTGGGGTTGTATGCTTGTTCTCCCCAAATGGAGGGTTGAGCATGTCCGTCTGTATAGATTACACAGGCGTAATGTCGTAAAGGCAGAATGTCGATTGGCAGAGGATATGTTTTTTCATATTCTAGATTTTGTAATTCCTTTTTTTGTTTTTTTTTTTTTTTCAAAAAATTGTCAACCAGGCTATACTTGATAATTCATATCCTTCGTATAGGACTTTTAGATGGGCAATTCTGGATTTTTTAAAGTTGAATTTGTAACCCTCTGCAGCAAACCCAAGTATTATGGTGTTCACTCTTTTCAAGTGAGTCTCCAAGTCATCATCTGTTAAGTAAATGTCATCGACATAAGATAATGCTTCATCATCATATAGTTGTAGTAATTCTGTTACTCTCGCTGAGAATACTCCCGGGCTGTTCTTGTACCCCTGGGCTAACCGACAGAATTGTTTTTGAGTGCCATTTACTGAGAATGCAGTTAAATATCTGCTCTCTGGTGCTATGTTTTGACAAAAGAATCCATTAGAGATGTCTAAGGTTGTTTTGTATTTTTTGCGCACTATGTTATTCATTAGTGCAGCACTGTGTGAGTTTTGCACTGCAAAAGTTTTGCAACATGTGTTAAGGTGTCGGTAATCCAAAACTAGACGATATGAATTGTCTGGTTTGGAGACCGGAAACAAAGGATTGTTCATTTGTGAGGTGCAAGTTTCAATCACCCCCTGGTATTCTAGCTGATCTAGTATTTCATTTACCTGTTTTTTAGCTTCTTGCTTAATTGGGTACTGCCTTTGTGCAGTAGGTTGTGATTTTAACTGGATTTTGTGAGGAGGGGAGTCCTCATCCCATCCTACATGATTTTTATATAAAGCAGGTGCTAGGGCCACTGCCCACTTTCTAGCAAGTGTGTATTTTTTATGAATTGGAATTTGATTTGAGAAGGCAGGCATAATTACTTCTTCGCCATGAGGGCACTCCCTGACAAACTCTGGTGGCCAGTCTTTTTCAGCTAGAAGGATGTCATAACCCTTGGAGAGGTTATCCCAAAATAGTCCCCTTATTTTCCTAGTCTTATCTCCCTCTATACGTAATGTTATCTCGTATATCTTGTGAGGTTTGCTAACCCTGGTGTCTGCAGTTTCCACTTGAAGATATTCATTCGTGTCCACTGTCTCCAGATGATTCATAAGGACTTTGCGAGCTATGCTCACTTCTGCTGCGCTGTCTAGCATTGTCTGAGCCCACTCTCCGTTTTTCAGTTGTGTCCTCAGTATTCTCGGCATTGTTAACTACCTTGATACTGGCTACCTTCTTTTTTGGAAATTGTAATTTCTTTTTTAGTTGAGCAGGTTCCTTGTCTTTGGACTTGGCGTGCTCTTCTCTTTGTTCTGATCGTCCTCTTCTTTCCGATTTCTGCGAGGAAGTCTGAAAAGATTGAGAGGGACGCGTATCAATGTCTTGATATCTATCAGGCTTTTTAATATTATCCCTATTTCTAAGGTTATATCTTTTCCCAGAGGGGTCACTCTGGGGTGACCTGTGTCTTTGGTTCGGAGATTTCTCTCTTCGCCTAGGAGACCTTCCTCTGGACTGGAATTTCTTTTCTTTAGGATTGGATTGTTTGTTTCCATCCCAGTTCTTTTTTGGTGAATTATTATTAAAAAATATTTTTTCTGGACTTTCAGTCAGTTGTGGTTTTACTGGTATTCCACCTAAACTATCTCTACCTAGTTCCTCATAGGATTTTTCTATGATTCTGGCAATTTCAGCTGGTTGGTCTGCTATATCTGTCTCTTTTAACCTCTGGCGGATCGCCACGTTTGCTGCTTCACCTTTTATGTTGGCTAATAATATAGCCGAGACCTGCTTGAAGTCTTTCAGTAATTTCATACCAAGAGTTAAAGCGGGTTCTGGACCGTATTCGTCTTGAATTTGTTTTAGCACATCTGGTATCACCGAAATGGATGGAACACCGTGCGTTTTTGTGTAGATGGAAGCAAAGACTGTACCCCAAGTGTCACAGTCCTCTATGTGTGGTGCGATTCCCATTGGGAGACAGATAGTCAGAATCCTGTGTTTTTCTAGCGGGGTGGTGTCAGGAAACACCGCCTCTATTTGGGTAATTTTCTGTGCCAACCAGAATGGTATTTGTTCCCGTTTAGCCGGTACTTTACCTAGGCAGGATTGGATGTTTTGTGGTGTAATTTTATTTGTGTTCCCCTGGTGAGGGGTCAGCTGTGGAAGTTTAATCGCTGGCTGAATTGTTGAAGTCCGCATCACATACTGAACTAATTGTCTATGAATTTTTATTAATTGTTTTAGTTGTGTTAACAGCTCTGCTGCAGACATCCCATTGATGTCTGGATGTGGTGTGTATCCGGCTAAGACCGGCCACGTTGCTCCTGGTCTACCTAAAGGACCGAGCCTGGTGATGTGATTATTATGTTTTAGGGCGCCATCAAATAAGAGCAAATGCTCTTGGAATTTGAGTGGTACTTCCACCTCCTCGAAAGGAGTGTACTCATTAGGAGGTTCCTCTATTTTGTAATAGTGGAAGTACTTTGTTACAGCATTTGCTGCTGGAAAATGTATCCATGAATAATATACCTCTGTCTGCCGATATTCGTGTGCCTCAATTACGAATATGACTGTGCCACCTCTAGGTGTCAGTCCATTTTCTATAAGTTTTAAAGTTATAGATCTCCTTTTGATGACCGGGATGAGTATTATATCCTCGTCTGCTGCCTGCATGGTAGCGTCAGCTGCTGCGAGTTCAGTTGCTAATCTAACTGCCTCTCTTTCATCCTCATTTTCTGACATTTTACTGTCCAAAAGGTTATTTTGTTTGTTTGCAGATCAGGTTTCTTGTGGAAACAAAGGTTAGATGCACAATATTTTGGAACTGTTTATCCTTCAACGTTGACTATACCAAGAACCATACATAGGAGTTCCCTCCTGCGAGGTCTGGCGGATATAACCTTTCACCCACTCCAGACGTCTTTGGAGTATTTGGGAAAAGGGGTCTGAGTGAGAAAGCATGACTGAGTTACTCTAAATGTCTTACGTTAGTTTTATCGCCCTTTCCAAACGCGTTGGGCGCCATGTAGTGTAGTTCCTATCTTCCCAATAGGCTCTGCGCATTGGAATAATACCTACAGCAGTAAAGGCCTAGGCCAGATGTTAACTAGGTCTACTACTGTCGATACTAGACTTAAAGTTTTGGGTTTGCCAGCTTAGCTCAGAGTTCACTAGAAACTTTCTCGAATGTTCAGGAAAGAATTAACTCCCCTGATTAGACAAGAAGGGATTTAGTTTCTGACAACCATAGAACATGACAACTTTGCTCTCCCCTAATCAAGAGTCAATCTCGAGAGTCGTGTGAACAAAAGGCAAATTATTTTACTCAGTCAGTACGTGCATTCTTAGTCTCATCAGAATGTAGAGAAAAGGAAGAGACGGGCGTGTTCAATAAAAAGGTGTTATTTATTGATCAGTCTCTTTTCTCATACAAGAGAAATGGATCGATATTATTGCAATACTTATAGTTAAGTAAAGTGCATACATTAAAAGCAATAGCATAAAATAATACTGTAAAAACATTGATATGGTTTCTAAGCCATAAGATGTTTTAAAATGAATAAAATATATTATATACACATATACATTTGACTAAACGGGCTCAACTGGTGTTTCTAGATACGCCTACCCCGTGTACCTGACCTAAGTCTAATACGTGGGCGGGAATAGATAGTTACAGTTTAAGTTAAGTTTGTTTTTGCCAAGTGAATAACTAAAGAATTCTCTGTGAGGGGTTATTCAGTTCTGTACCTGGAATTTAGGATGAATGAGGAATGGTATCTCTCTCTCTGGTCTCGATATTCCAGGCTGCCTGCGAGGGCTACCCGGAAACGCCGGTGCTGGATTCTCGGCAGGAGAAAGCAGCGCGTCTCTCAGCGCGTCAGGAAGGCGGGGCTGCTGCCAGCGGGGTCTGCTCTGCTCTTCGCTTCGGCAAGTATGGCTGCTCCGTCTCGTCACCACGCGTGTGTTTGCATATGGCAAGATCGGTAATATTTATACCTTTAAGGTGCCGAGATTGACGTAAGGATGGACATAGATACGTCAATAAAGATGTCATACGACTTGCTCGTTAGCACATTCTTTTACTAAAGTTCTCGGTGAAATCAAAACAATGGCCGCAGGGTTTTGCCCAGGTTGTCATAGGTTTGATTTGTTATGAGAACTCCGTATGCCTTATCAGGGGCTGGAGGAATATCGCTTGTCTAATTAGATCGCAAGTGTTATGACCTAATCAGATAACACGTTCCTGTGCCGTAGTGTGACTGCGTCAGATAACGGTATCTGCATCATGGGGGTTTTCTGCCTCATGGGCTGACTGCTAGTTAACTTGTTGGTTTGTTTAACTAGAATAGGGTCAGGAATAGGGGGATCGATTCAGGACCTATAGGAATACATGACAGTACCTCAACGACCGCCTGACCTTCTACACGCCCACCCGCCAGCTACGGTCTGCCAGCCTCGCCCTCACCGCCGTACCACGCATCCGAAGAGCCACCGCCGGAGGCAGATCCTTCTCCTACCTGGCGGCCAAGACATGGAACTCCCTCCCCATCCACCTTCGGCTGACCCAGGACCACCTCACCTTCAGGAGACAACTCAAGACCTGGCTGTTCGAGCAGTAGCGGACCCCTTCCCCCAAGCACCTTGAGACCCTTCCGGGTGAGTAGCGCGCTATACAAATATTATGATTGATTGATTGATTGATCAAGAATAATACTCCATGAGTTACCCCATTTCGCGGTATCACAGCTTGCCCTGAGCATATCCACGGCTGTTAAGGACTAATGCACCTCACTTTTCATATTTGTGGAAGAACTGCATTCAAACCCAGCCCTGGAATTACTATGTGGCACTGAGGCCTTGTTGGGGGCCGCTTCCTGACACTAATACTCCAAAATACTCATGACGCCGCTGCCCGCCACTTCTCAAAGCTCAGCTCCACTCCACAATCACTGGGGGCTGAGCGGTTTAGGCAACTACCTACAAGGAAGGCAATCCTCCATCAGGTTATGAATACCACTGGCACCCAGCGGGACAGCAGCGGAGTTCCTTTGCCCTGGTTCTCATAACCCCTGGGTTTCCAGAGTCACGCTGTCCAGTTAGACTGGGCTGCTTTGACGTCAGCAGAGGCATCACCTTGGAGGTGCCTAGCAACGGCACTGTCGCAAAAAGAACAGCTGATGGACAGAATGCAGAACAATGTCCTACATTCACCCCAATATAGAGATCTGGGCCTAAATCTATTGTTTTTTTTGCTCACCATGCCATCCCAGTTTGAAACCAGCCATATGCAAATCAGTCTTGACCCTGCGCTTGTGCACAGTGGCTCCCTCTTGAAGAAGGGGGCCTCACCAGGGCGGTTCCCGGCGGCCAATCAATGACCCTAGAGGAACATGGCTCCAGCTGGTTCCTGGGCTGCTGTACGTTGTAGTCCCCCTGTGTTTGTAGCCTGAGAAAGCTGACAGCAGCGCTTGCTCTTCCTTGGCCGACACTTGATCCTCTGGGCGGGGCCGCTCAAAGGGGTTCTCAACGTATGGTGCGGCCTGGAAACCAGCTTTCCAGGTCAGTTGATGGTGCCCCACCAGGGTAGGGTTGCCGGCGCTTCTCCAACCAGGAGGTCCCTGCACGCTGAGAACAACGGGGGAATTCACTCGGGCTCGCTCCTGCTTTTGGCATTGCACTCCATCACTAAAGGGGAAGCTCTCCCCACCTGCTGCACTGAAGGCTACAGCGTTCCTTTACAGAAGCTCTACCCACTAGATGCACTGAAAGATACAGCACACCTCTCACGCTGAAAAAAGAACAAGAGTGCAGAACAGTCCAGTCCTTCACCTGCTAGGAGCACCAACAGCAGGCCAACCCACCCCTTACACAGCAGGGGCAACACAGGTTTACTTTAGATCCAACAAGGATGTTTCCTGAAGTCTTAGATTTCCCTGAGACTTTCATCAGGAGGCAAGCATACCAAGCCTTCGGAGAGTCTTCCCAAGCAGGATACCACAGCAGGGCAAACACAGTCAGTCCTTTTCCTCCACCGCAGACAGGAAAAACAACTGCAGGCAACCCTTACACTGAAGGGGCAGCGCTCCTCACACAGTCCTTCCGCTCTTCTTATTGGCAGGGTCCTCTTGTTCCTTGAAGTCACCTAAAGTCCTGGGGTTTTAGGTCCAATACTTATACCCCAGTTTGTCATTGTTATCTTTGCTATAATGGTCTCTGAACCCAGTCCAAATCAGTTCTGTCCTCCCTGGTGCAGCAAGACCACAGGGGGCGGAGACAACATTATGAAAAAGGAGACACAGTTTATTCAGGTGTAAGCGAAACTCCTCCCACCACTCTAAATGCAAAACAGGTCTATTCAGCCCAGTGATGAATCACCCGAGCAAGGCAGGGCACACCTCAAACACCCCTAGTGACTGTCTAGCGTGAATGCACATCCCCAGCTCCTGTCACTCAAACACCAGACGCTGAATCCACAAACAGCCAGAGGCACACAGAATTGTTAAAGTAAGAAAAGGCTTACTTTCTAAAAGTGCCCTTTTCAAACACAGAATTTTAAAGCCAGATTTACCAAAAGGTGTGTTAATAAATTCTGAGTTCAGAGAGCTTAAACTCCATTTTTCTATCTTGTCCCTATGGAAAGCCACAAATGTAAAATGTTACTGTGCAGCCCCAATGATAAGCCTTTGGGACAGACAGCATTTCAAAAGTGAAAAGCAAAATAAAAAGTATTTCACTATCAGGACATGTCACATAAACCAGTACCGGTCCTACCTTTCACATACACTGCACCCTGCCCATGGGGTACCTTGGCCTACCTTCGGGGTGCCTTATATGTAAGGAAAGAGAAGGTTTGGCCCTGGCAAGTGGGCGCATGCAGACACTATAGTGGTAGGTTTGAGACACATTTACAGGGCTACTCATGTGAATGGCACACCCAGTGCTGCAAGACCACTAGTAGCATGTGATTTACAGGCCCTAGCATACACTGTGCACTTTACTAGGGACTTGCCAGTAAATCAAATTTGCCAATCACGGATAACCAATCATTGTTACAATCTATACAGAGAGCATATGCATTTTTGCACTGAACAGCAGTGGTAAAGTACCCAGAATCCTATTTCCAACGAAAACAGGGTAAGAAAAATAGGAGGCAAAAGACACAAAGTTGGGGGTAAACCAGTCAAAAAGGTCAGGTCTGAGAGAGGCGTGCGATCGGTGATTCAAGATGGCCGCGCCTTAGGGATCTCCGATGTGACGAGCGGCGCTCGAAAATCGGAAGGCGATTTCTTGACGGCGGTTCCTGGGTTCTTTTGCAGATTCCAGCGTCGGAACCATCATGCTACCCCTGGGTGTATTTTCACTCGCCAAAGTGGCCGTTTGAGTGAGTTTTTTCGCATTTTTTACTCCTCATGTGAGGCGGCCGCCATTTTGTTTTTCTCAAATGCAGCGTTTTTTTTTCTTTTCCTTCTCTTATAACTGTTTTTGATGCTGGACGCTTGCTGCATCTCTATTTTGATCTACAATTGATACATGTAGCTGCTACTGCTGTTTGGCTCTCAAGATGTGTTGTTATTCTCGCTGAACCATTATATTTCTCTTATGCTGTTGGCTGCCTGCACCTGCTATACCCTTTGACTGGATTTCGTTTTCGTTTTCATATCTCTTCGAATCTGGAGTACTCAGTCACTTTTTTCCTCATATTCTCTTTGTTGCAATGTTGGCACCTTGGCATTAGTCTCATTGGTGTTATTTTTGGTGCCATTTTCCATTTTTGTATCCTAGTGCTCCTTTCTCCTCAATAAGTGAGCTTCTTATTCACAATGGAACCCTCTCATCATTCTAAGGCACACAGCAACGCCTCCAACTTACGCAAAGATCCCACAACTAACAAGCGTCTTAAAAAGGACCCTCCATCTCCTTCTAAATCTCCGCTTCCTGTCACATTGGAAGACATTATGGAGGAATTACGTCTTATTCGCCCTTTTATGATGGACACAGCCACGACTCTACAAAGGTTGGACGATAAATGGTCCAGTTTGGATATGAGGCTAACGGATGTGGAACAGAGAGTTAGTGACGCTCAGGATGTTTCTGCCAAGGTTGCCAATCTGATTAAGGAGGTCGACCAACTTAAGAAAACTTCAGAGGATTTGGAAAATCGCAATCGACGCAATAATCTCCGAATTTATGGAATTCCGGAAAATTCTGAAGGAACAGACATCATCCAATTTTTTAAACTCAAGTCCTTCCTATTACTGGTATTCCTAAGCATTTAGATGTAAACATCCAAAGGGCTCATCGTCTGGAACCGAAGAACTCCTCCTCCTCTACTTCAAAGCCCAGAGGGATCATTGCATATTTTCTATTGTATTCAGATCTCATGACGATCCTTCAAAATGCCAAGCAACATAAACAATTATTATGGTCCGGCCATAAGGTCTTTTTTACTCAGGATGTTTCCAAAGCAACTGCTGCTCGACGGAAAGAATTCCTGGACTTAAGACTTACGCTTCGCTCAATGAATGCTAGATATGGCCTTATACATCCATGCTTCCTCAAAGTAACCTACAAAGAACGCTGTTTCAGTTTTGATGATCCGGCTGAACTTTGCAAATTTATCCATACCCACAAAGAAGATCATATGGAACTCAGCAAACCCTAGTTCTTGTGTAGTTTATTTATTGTCTCTTCTGTTAATATGTCGATTTTCCTCACTTTTCTTCCCGTGTTAATTTTCTTTTATTATTTCCTCATGTTATAGGTTCCCCTTCTGAAATTATACTGCGTCACTTCCTTCTTCGTGCTATCCTGATGTTTGTATTGTCCAACCCAGCCCGCTGCCTTTCCTTCCTTCTCAATGGTAAGTCGCCTTCGTATGTTATTCTTAGTTGTAATTAGTCATTGGGTTTCTCTTTTTCTACTTGTTTTGTTTTTTCCCTCTCATTATGACTATTGTGACTTCTTCTTTCTCTTAATTTTCTCTACTGCTCGTGCGGTAGTCTTTTTTTCGCCGCCGACCTCTCACTTTATTGCTTTTTTTTTCTTCATGTTGCTTGTGACTGAAGCCTTGTGGCTTTTTATCATCTTTTTTTTGCTCTCATTTGTTTAGGGTTATTTTCCCTCTCTTTCCTTTTCTCTTCTTTCTCTGTCTCCCCCTTTACTCTTTTCTTCTTCCCTCTCCTATGTTTTCTCTGAATTCTTGATTCCTTCTCATGCTCTTCCCATTATCTCCTCCTATATCTTTTTTGGAACCCTCTTACTGCTCACTTCCTTTCAGTTTCTTTTGGTGCGTTTACAGACAGAGCGTTATTTCCCTATCCTTTTCTCTTTTGCTTACTGTGGCTTTTTATTCACTCTTTCCTGCTTTTTTTTCCCCCTTCCTTCTCTATTTTCCACTTTTTTTTCTCTCAGGTTTTTCACACTTCTCTTTACTTTTTCCATCTCCTTTTGAATGAAAGGTCTTAGAATAATCTCCTGGAATGTTAAAGGACTTCGAAATCCTATCAAAAAACAACGTGTCCTTTCTCACCTAGCGAGATTGAAATGTCAGATTGCTCTCTTGCAAGAAACGCATTTAACTTTACAGGATTTGTCCTCATTGCGCAAACAATGGGTTGGAGCAGCTTTCTGCTCCCCAGCTGTTCATAACAAAAACGGTGTCATTATCTTGTTTCACAAATCGTTATCTGTTCAAATGTTGCATGAATCAGAGGATACGGATGGTAGATGGTTGTTTTTGGAATGTACTGTTAACAATGTTAAGCTTTCTTTTTGCAATGGTTATGGTCCGACTGGTGTAGATACTACATTTTGGAATGATTTTTCTTCCCTCCTTTCCTCTCACGCCTCTGAGGATCTAATTTTGGGGGGTAATTGTAATCAGCTAACGGATCCTTTTTTAGACAGAAAATCGAAAACTAAGTACATTCCCACTAAAATGCAACAGTCTTTTCATAAGGCAATTTCCTCCAGTGGCCTTATTGACTCCTGGAGAATATCCCACCCTGACTCTCTTGAGTTCTCCTTTTTTTCCCCGGTCCATGCCTCACATTCACGTATTGACTACATTTTTCTCACCCAACATACTTTTCAGTTCATGACTAATTCAGAAATAGGTTCTATCCTTATTTCCGATCATGCCCCTATTATCCTGGATATCGATTATCCCTCTCCTATTCCCTCTTCCAAACGCTGGCGCTTCAATATTTCCCTCCTTCTAGACCCCTTATTTGTAGAGCATTTTTCTTTGTTCATGACAGAATTTTTTCACACTAATCTTCACTCCGCCTCTGAATTTCACCTTATATGGGACGCCTTTAAGGCCGCTGCTAGAGGCTGCATTATTGATTTTGTGTCTTGTAAGAAGAAGAAAGCCATAGCCCAATCCACCCAATTTCTTAAACAAATTAAGCATTTGGAGCATTTATATTTCACTACTAACTCCCCTGATACACTGTCCTCTCTTATTCAAGCCAAAATGCAGTTTAAAAAACATTCATGGGACTCTGCTTCTAACAATCTTCTTAAATTCAATGCAAAAATGTACGGCGGCCGTAATAAGGCAGGGAAATCGCTTGCAAACTATCTTAAAATTAAAAAGCAAAAGACCAAAATCATTTCTATTACAGACTCTCAAGGTGTCTCTCAATCTTCTGATGCCAAAATTCTTGATTGTTTTGTCGACTATTACTCTAATCTGTACACTCCAGAATCCAACCCCTCCTCAGCACAAATTGACTCTTTCTTTCAATCTATCCCTAAATCCTCTACAGATGTTGTTGATCTCTCCTCTTTAGATGCTCCTATATCAGACACTGAAATCCTTAATGCCATCACTCTTTTACCCAAGGATAAAACGCCTAGCCCAGACGGCTTTACAGTACGTTACTATTTGCATTTTAAATCTGTTTTAATACCACATCTACTTTCATTAATTAATTCTTTTCTTGCTAAGGGTGAATCCCAAGGTTCATTTACTCAGGCCATGCTCTCTCTCATCCCCAAAAAAGACAAAGACCCCACCTTATGTAAAAATTATCGGCCTATATCCCTTATAAATACTGACTGCAAAATGTATGCAAAGGTCTTAGCTTTACGGATTAATGAAATTATTCCTGATCTCACCAACATATATCAGTCTGGATTTGTCAAAGGAAGCTCTATTACAGATAATTTGAGAACTCTTCTTAACATCATTAACCTTGCTTCTAAGATGAAATCTCCTATTGCGGCTATTACATTGGATGCCGAGAAGGCCTTTGATCGTGTTAATTGGGACTTTATGTTTGGAGCTTTAAGGTGGCATGGTTTCAGTCCTCCTATTATTCGTTACATTCAATTACTTTACTCTGCCCCCTCTACTTTTATTTGGGTCAATGGTACACAATCGAATTACTTTTCTCTTCGTAGAGGTACTAGGCAAGATTGCCCCCTTTCACCCCTTCTTTTCGTGCTTGCTTTAGAACCGTTTTTAGAAACAATTCGTCGCTCCTCTTCTTATACCGGTTTTCTTTATAAAACTGTCGAGATCAAATACACAGCTTATGCACATGACATCATGCTCTATGTCTCCAAACCATCCACTTATTTACCTGCTCTTTTTTCCTTGTTACGGGATTACTCTTTAGTCTCAGGATATAAATTGAATAGAGACAAGTCCGAAGTTTTACCTCTCAATAAATGTTGTCTTTCTCATCTCTTTCATGGCTCTGGTTTTAAATGGAACACTGCTCATATTAAATGTCTTGGTATTCTTTATGCCAACACCATCAGAGAAACTATTAAAATTAACCATAAAGATGTTCTTAAAGGGGGGCGGAGCTAGCCAGCAAGCGTAATGGACGCCTAACGCCGGAGCTCCGCCGAAGCACAGACAATAATCCTTCAAAATCCTTAAAGGACGAAGAATTGGACTCCCCGACGGCTCCCCCGGCCGCATGAAAGCGGGGTCATATGGCGACCCTCGGAGAAACGGGTAAAAACGCATTCTGCACGACGCTGCGGCCCGGCGAAGTCTCGGTCCTGGTAGGCCGTGAGGCCGCGTCCTTGCGTGTGCCCTGAGTCCGGGCGACGTGGTGCGACGTGCGGCTGCCGGACGGGGTGCGTCCCGGAGCTTCGGTGCTTGGAGTGCCCGGAGGTAGCACTCGAGACTCGGAGGAGGAGACCCTTAACTGGGGCACTGCTGGGTGCGATTGCTGCTCCCGACGCTGAGAGGTGCGCTCCCCTGCAGGTTGGAGCTCCTGTGGCTGCCCGGTGGGTCGATTCAGCTGCGGAGGCCTGGTGTGCTGCGCTTTTGGGGCCCCTCGTAGTATTGAAGCTGCTGGTGAGAAGGCTGGTCGGTCGGACCGAGGCCGGCAGCGGGAACACCGAGACTCCCCCAGGAAAGGCATAAGGAGTGCGGCACTACATAGATACCTGAGTGCGGCGAGTGTGCGGCCTGCGCACTAGCGGTGAAGACTCTGGCGCCTCGTGCTGCCTGAGCCGTACTCTGGGGCTCGACTGGCCCACAGTGGATCTACTTTGAGCTTGCCTACTGTGCCACCTGGTGCGGAGTCGTCTCCCTTCCTACTCTTGTCATTAGCAATACCTACTGGTGTGCTGGTTCCCCAGGGCAGTATTGTGGCACCCTAATCCTTGATTGCCCGAGTGGTAGGTAAGCCGGGATCCTGTGACGCAGCATTGGTTTCACGAGGGCTTGAGGAGGTTTGGCTACGCTTCCCTACCGCACTGCGTGGGACGCTCCTTGGGAGGCTGGAAGAGCTGCGAGTAGCACCGGGGAGTGGTGGCCTGCTACGGCGTCTTTGGTGATCCCTAGGTCAGCAGACAAACTCTGTGCTTTCCCTGCTGGCGGGTAGGCTGCCCGCCACAAGATGGGCAAACGCAACAAAACCCAGAGCAAACTGCCCTTTTCGCAAAGAAGACTACAACAGCATAGTCCTTTGCCGGAGACTGGAACGGTTATGCGAGCGGAGGAGGACCTAGGGGCGAGCTCGGACATCAAAACCATGCTTCTATCCATGGAGTAGAGCCTTCAGTCGAGCATATCAGCGCTGGGCACCAAAATGGACGCCATGTCGTACCGAATGGATCGTATGGCAGAGCGGTTGTATAAACACGTGGAGAGGCACGATATGGCTGAGAGGAGGATGACAGAGGTGGAGGAGGCACAAGCGGACCTGGATACCACGCACAAAAAGATGGAGAGGATGATGCAAGCCCTACAGGACAAGACGGAGGATTTGGAGGCTCGTTCGAGGCGATGTAACCTCCGCATCACGGGCCTTCCGGAGAGCACCCATACAGGCCCTATGGAACTCTTTGTGGAAAAACTACTTACTACAGTCATGGGAGAAGGAGTGTTTTCGAGCATGTTCACGGTGGAGCGGTCACACAGGTCCGTGGCCCCGCGTCCCAAGCCCGGAGCGCCTCCACGTCCAATAGTGGTGAAGCTACTTAACTACCGGGACAGAGACACAGCACTTAGATTGGCGAGGTCCAAACAACCGCTGCAATACGAAGGGTCGGCAATTTCTTTGTACCCAGACTTTACTGCGAAGGTCCAAGAAGAGCGCAAACAATTTATTCCGCACAAGAAACGTCTCAGGGAAATGGGATTGGACTATGCGCTGTTGTACCAGGCAAAGCTACGTGTCAATAGACGTGGACACTCCCATATCTTTACAGATCCCAGGGAATTGCAGCAAGCCATGAAGCGTTGGGCGAAGGAACAAACTGCGGACAATGTCGAGAACCAGGAGGTCGGCGAGGACGGGAGTCACCTGGATGATCAGGACTGACTTTCTCTTGTGCACGTGCACTTCCTGCTCATCAGACTGGCGTGGGGTGATTGTGTCGCTAGCAGGCGCCCCAAGTTGGGCGCACGATAAGGCGACACAGGCACTGGGGAGAGAAGACACCTACAGATAAGTGGTTTGTTGCAGGGATGCGGGGGGTGCAGTGCGTTGTCCGGCCCGCATGTCTCTTTTTTCCCGGCCTTATCTGCTCACAGGTTCCGGATTTTGTTACACTGCAATTCCTATCTACGTTAGTGGCATTTATTTTGCATGTTTTGCTGCGGGGGGGGGAAATTACAAGGGTATCCCCTTTTTTTTTTTTCTTAAGGAATGGTACATGAGAAAGTTTGACCACGGTGCGGAGACCCGCTACACACTAGTGCAGCACTTGGCAGTTGGTACCTTTGGGAACCTTCCCCCCCGGAGGGAAAGTTAATGAGGATGATTCGGACTGCGGAGCAGGCAGACTATAACAATAAGTGATTCGGGGAACGGGTGGAGGGAGGCACGGTTCGGACGATGCATGTCCTTACCTCTGTGGTTACTACTTTTGCTCCTTTCTGGACTGGGGTCATTGCTCAAGCAGAGTTTTGTGCGGAGGGTGGAGCACGGGGGACTACATGGGGCAAGCTACCGGTCATGGAAACGTTGCTCTAATCAAATACTTTGTGCACGGCGGGGGCGGGTGGAAGGCTACACGAGAGTTCTGAGAGTCTATGACCCTGGGCTGCCTTTGCGCATTACGCACAGTTGTGATGTTGGTATGTTATGTTGGGGTATCGAACTTGAGGAGGTGGGAGTGTAGTGGGATACTGTCGGACCAGGTTGGGGAGGGTCTGCTGTGGGTGGGCAAGTGGGGGGTTAGAGGAGGATGGGCAAAGTTCACAGAATGTTAGCTGGCTCAGCATGATAGCCAAATGAATACATGTTCTACTGCAGTTACTCGCTACTGTGTTGAATCCCAATGGCTCGGATGTTTAGTGTCCCAGGAGCGAATTCTGAGAATCCTGTAGACAACCTTAGAGCTTTGACCTGGAATGTCAGAGGTTTGAACGACCACAGGAAACTGAGGAAAGTGTTACATTACTTACAGAGACACCACATTGACCTAGCTCTTATACAAGAAACTCATCTACCATTAACGAGTACAATGCTGCACCACAGGGGTTTAGCGGGAAACACCACGGTGGCAGGATTCACCACACACTCTAGGGGAGTCCTGACGTGGGTTAATCCGCGATCCAACCTAGATTTAAGAATACTTCAGGCGGACGCAGAGGGGAGATATCTAATATCTAGATGCACTGGGAAGGGTCATGACTTGATTGTAGTCAACGTATATGGTTCAAATTATGACTCTCCTGAGTTCTATGAAAAGCTAGCGCGTTGCTGTAGGGAATATTCCACCGCGCGGATGCTCTGGGAGGGGACTTCAACTTGGTGATGGACCCGGAGTTGGATAGGTCTTCTGGGCCTCAGCGTAGGCCTTCTGCGGCCGCTGTGGCACTCCAAGCTGAGCTACTGACATTGGACTTAGTTGATGTATGGAGAGGGAGGAATACTAACAGGGGAGGTTACACTCACTATTCGTCGTACCACAACATCCATACCAGGATTGACTACTGGTTAGCCTCTTATCCCATCACTGGCCAAATATTGTCATGTGCGGTACTCACACGCACCTTATCTGATCACTCGCCAATACTGCTGGTTATGGAGACGCCGTTACGTAGGATCCCTCCTTTTACATGGCGCTTTCCCCCCTACTCGTTGTTTGACGACGCCTTCAGAGGGGAATTAGCAGAAGAAATAGATCTCTTCTTTGAAAAGAACATTGGCTCTGTCGATAGCTTTCACACAGTTTGGGAAGCGTTCAAGGTCCTTATCCGAGGGATAGCGATGACCAAACATTCTAGTGTTTTGAGGGCTATACGACAGCGACTGCGCTATCTAGAGTCTCAACTGGCCGACTTAGAGAAACAGTAGCTGACAGACCCGGACCCCACTATAACAGACAGAATTGGATCCCTTATTTCGGAATTTAACGAGGAGGCGGCAGGGAAGTATGTCATATGGGGAAATACGCAGCAGCAAGAACTTATGGTGAAAGCGAGCGTCCAAGCTCACTATTAGCCAACATACTGTGCAACAGCAGGAGGGCCCCAAAACTGACTGAACTTGCTACGTCCGCAGGGGACATTGTCACGACAGATGAGGAGATCCTGAAGGAATTCCGAGACTACTACTCCAACCTATACACTACAAAGACTGAAAACCTAGAGACTGACATGGATGACTACCTACAGCACATACAAATGCCATTCCTAGCACAGTCAGACAGAGAGTTTCTAATGTCCCCCATACAGGCAGACGAGATATCTGACGCTTTAGCTAGTATGCGCGTACATAGCGCCTCTGGGATAGATGGATTAATGGTGGGGTTTTATAAGGCGTTCAAGGATAAACTTGTTCCTCACTTGTCCTCTTTATTTGATGAGATATGCGAGGAGGGCTGCATGCCACAGTGAATGAGAGAGGCCTTATTGGTCACCATCTTAAAACCTGGTAGACCCCCTAATGTTTGCAGTTCATATAGACCACTGTCTCTGCTGAATGTGGATGCCAAACTATACGCCAACATTTTAGCCACTCGACTGGCTCTGATTGCACCTGAAGTGGTGGCTCCGGAACAGTCTGGCTTTGTGCCTGGAAGGAACCTGACCTACAACATAAGCACAGTGTTGGGCACCTTGCAGCACGTGAGGCAGGATACGAAGGCTGTCGACATCTTTTTAGATATGGAGAAGACCTTCGACTCCGTAGAATGGCCATTCATGCTGAGGGTTTTGCGTAGGCTGGGCTTAGGGGAGCCATTCCTGCAAATGATTGGTGCCTTGTACTGGAGACCATCGGCCAGAGTACGCCTAGGTGACCGTGTTTCAGATCCATTTGAAATTAGTAGAGGCACGAGGCAGGGCTGCTCACTATCCCCGTTGCTTTATGCGCTGATTGCCGAACCACTGGCTTGCGCGTTGCGGGAGTATCATTGGCACCGTGGAGTCAGCTTCCCAACATACAAGATAGTTATCTCGACCTATGCTGATGATACGCTACTTTATGTGCGTAACCCGGAGACGAACCTGACCCCAGTGCTGCGGGAGGTGGTGCGATTTGGGGCTCTCTCTGGACTCAAGATTAATTGGGATAAATCAGTGGTGTTCCCGCTGACCCCGGTGACTAACCACTTCGAAATGGAATACCCTCTACACTGGTCAACGGACCCGGTGCGATACCTAGGAATAATGATCCACACGGACGCAGAGGTGTTGTTCCGTGAGAACTATGGCGTGGCATTCAGTAAATGCGAGGACGATGTGGAGAAGTGGTGCAGACTCCCACTGTCGCTGATCGGTCGAATAGCCATCATGAAGATGGTGATTTTACCCCGGTTCCTCTTCCTGTTCAATACTTTGCCCATCATACTCTCGAAGGCTTTCTTCAGAAACTTGACGAAACTTATGGTTCACTTGGCCTGGGGTGGAAAGCAACCAAGGGTGAAATGGAGCACGCTTACGCTCCCGTACGAGCTAGGTGGCCTTGGTGCTCCGGATCTTGAGCGGTATTATAGGGTTGCTCAGGCTGCCCACTTGCACACGTGGATTAACGGTGAGAGAAACATCCCGCATGTGAGGATGGAACAAATCTTCGCAGACCCTCTCCCGCTACCTGCTACTATCTGCACCCCTGTGGTTCGTAGAACAGGAGTGCAGGACTCGATTACCGCTACAAAACATGCCTGGAACTCGTTGTTGAGGGCCAGGGGGGGCGGTTTGATCTACTCCCCACTAATGGCAGTGGAATGGATGCAATGGCTACCGCCTGTCGAGGAGAGGGGTGTTATCCGTGCCTTGCGTGAGTTGGGAATCGAGACCGCCGGTGAGCTGTTCGCTGAAGGCAAAGTTAAAACTTGGGACCAGGTGGCCCAGGCGTTGGACGGTCCATCGCTACTACAGCGGTTTCAGTTTCATAGAGCCCGAAGTGCACTAAAGGAAGTTTTGGGCCCAGAACTAGAGGAGCCGCCGGAGTTTCCGGAACTCTCCCATGTTATAGAAACGAAATATCACGTAACATGACAGCACACCTATACAAGGCAATTACTCCACACAGGGCGCCGGAACCCTCTAAGGCCAGACTAGCCTGGCAGAGGGATTTACAGATTACGATAGACGACTCCATGTGGAAATACTGCTGTACTAACACTAGAAAGCTGTCCTTAAATGGACGACACCGGTTAATTCATTTTAAATTCCTACAGAGGGTGTACTACACCCCGGAGCGGCTGCACCGATATGGCCTTCGGCAGTCCTCCGAGTGTGAGAGATTCCATGCGCCTGTTGCCGATTTTCTCCATTTGGCGTGGGGATATCACAGGATACATGAGTTCTGGGTGGCGGTGATAGCGGAGTTGGGTGAAATACTGAACTACGAGCTACCTATGGACCTTGCCTGGCACTGCTGGGACATTCAAAGGCGTTGCCAGTGGCATTGAGACGATTGACAGACATGGGCCTGTTATTAGCCAGACAGGCAGTAGAACAGTGCTGGATGAGGGGCCCGACGCCGACTAAGAAAAGGTGGGCCAATGACATGGTATACTGCTGCACCCAATCGGAACACTACAGCGAGCTTCTTCCCCCCACGAATCGCCCGAAGAACTTCTGGGGTCTATACAACACCTTTAGGAATACCAGAGAGGTCACAGCGGATACGCAGCGTGAAGGGCAGGTGGAAGCACAGTAATTTTCACACTGGTTAAGGACCAATTTAGCCAATATAGTGGGAGACGCTTAGATGGTGGTCTGTGGGGACTAGTTGAGGGCTCTGTGGATCGAGTGGATCATTGAAACTCGGTTTCACCACCGCACGTCGAGAGCTGCAGCATCTCCTGGCTGCCTGTTGGGGAAAAGTATGAGTGCACTCAGGACACACCAGGACGAGCTCACAAGGGACGGGGTGTCACGAGAACAGGAGTGTTATGTAGCGAGACAGTTAGCAACATGCAGGCCAGCGAACCGGTTGCCTAGTTGGGGGGGGACTTCTGTAGTTTCAGTATAAAGGGGGGGGGAGTTTAACCTAGGGTTTTTTTTTTCATTAGCATGAGATGATTTTACCTAAAAATACACCTTCACTGCTCATTTCGGAGAATGAGGTTCACACGGAACTACCATATCACTGGTGAGATCTCCGGCGCAAGGCTCTAGCATGGTTATAACTGTTAAATGCAACTATTATTTCTTCTTTCTGGAACCCGTGCGCCGCCGTACCCCAGGGTTGTCAGCAATGTGGCTGTGTATAATTGTCTGATTAGTTGCTTGACTGTATAAATTGTTGCTCTGCCGGCCCTGGGGGGTTGTAGGCAGCATGCCGTGTATGAACCTGCGTATACCAATAAAGGTGTTTAAAAAAAAAAAAGGATGTTCTTAAAGAACTTTCTTCCCTTATAAATGGTTGGTCTCCCCTCTTCTTATCCTGGTGGGGTAGACTCGCAACGGTCAAAATGATGTTACTTCCTATTATTAATTTTTATCATTCTATGATTCCTATCTCACTCCCACTTTATTTTTTTAAATCCATTAATAGTTTACTAACCAAATTCTCATGGAATACTCGTAAAGCTCGCTTATCTCTTTCTCGCCTCTAGCAACCTAAACACTTGGGTGGAGTAAATTTCCCCAATATTTCTCGTTTCCATTCCGCTTTCACTCTTAAACAAATATATTCGTTTCTGGATGATACTGTATCTTCCCCCACAACCACTTGAAGCTCTTTGGAACGTGAGCAAATTGCCCCTTTTTCCTTCCTTAATGCTACTCGTCTCCCTCACCCGCTGACACTTTTTCTTGCCCCTACTCTCAAACACTCTAAGACACATACTTTATCTCTTTTTCGCTCTTTTCTCTCGCAAGCTGACTTACATTTTCTTACTCCTATCTGGTATAACAAATCCCTTAAACTCACTAACAAAGCGTTTTTTGGGAAAGAATGGATCGATAAAGGCCTTATGACTTACACTCAAATATTCAAGGACGACACACTTCTCACTTTTTCTCAGATTTGTGATATTTTCCATATTTCCAATGCACACTCCTCTCAATATCATATATTCAAACATCTTCTAACTCACTTTATTTCACAACAATCTTTATTATCCATCTCTTCCCCAACTTCCCTCTCCTTGCCAAATTTTTCACTCCCCCTCAAAGCAGCTGTAATTTATAAAACACTTTTTTTCTCTACTGCTACTAGAACTAAAACTAAACTTGAATTACTCTGGGAACGAGACTTAGAACAGGAATTTTCCTTTCAGACATGGGATACTATTTGGTCTAAAATACATACAGTTTCCTGTTCGGCTAGCACTACACCGACCTGTTACTTTTTTTATAACAGACTTTTTTTTACACCTTATGATTTATGCAAATTTAAGTTACTTGAGTCTCAAAAATGTTGGTCTTGTTCTCATGATAATGCTGATTTCATGCACATGTTTTTTATTGTCCCCTAGTTAAATCCCTTTGATTGAGAATTTGGTCACAAATGAACAAAATTTTAAATACTGCTTTCCTTTTGAAATTGTACATATTTTCTTAGGTGGCTTTTCACCTATTTGGGATGTTCATTGTAATTGTCGTAAATTTATAGACCTTGTTATAGCAATTTCCTTCCAGATCATCACCACCAACTGGAAAGACACTTCCAAACTATCTTATAAAATCTGGTGGAACCTACTATGCCATCATCATAGACTAGATCGTGCCTTTGCCACCACGACTACCTTACTAATCAAAAGGGACCTAATATGGCTGCCGTTAACCGATTTTCTTTCTAGAACTGTTTGAAGTTTTGCTACCATATGATGCACCCTTTTCTTTTGTTTCATGTATATAGAGTTGTTCTTATTGTTTCTTTTATTCATATATGAGCTGTTTTCTTAAGCTTTTCCCTTCCTCTTTTCTTTACTTCTTCTTCCTCTTTTTCCTCTTTTTTCTCTTCTTTCCCCCCTCTTTTCTTTTCTTTTCTCCCTTAAAACAAAAATCTTCCTTAAAAGCTTTTTCCCTTAGTAATGCTCATGTGCCCCCTTTGGGGTGATTCTCTTCAATGTTATATTTTATCAATTCATTTTAACTCTGCTGACTATTTCTTCTGTACTGTTGTTTACATTGCATATTTACTTCAATAAAGCTTTTTAAACTTAAAAAAAGGTCAGGTCTAATAAGTGCCTACTACTTTTCTCTTGTATAAAACCTCAAGTATGTTTTTGCAGTTTTCAGCAAATAGCTTTCCACTACCAGTTTCAAAAAGTTTAAAGAGACAGTTTTCAATCTGCAATATTTAAAGATGTAACCATGCAAATAGTTCTTGACTGTTAAAGTCAGACGCTTATTCTTATTGATAGATTGCAAAACTACACAAAATAATACATTCTCAGCAATTTATTCTACCTCTGTTTGTTTTAAAACTGCAAGCAGGTTTCAGACAGAAAAAATTGCAAGAGCAATTTTTATTCCTACAAGCATAGTCGGATTTTAAGTACCATATAAAATTCGGAGCGTAGAAATCCTGCCTGGTGTCGACTGTGTGGACTTGGGATTTATGTTTCTTATTAAAAATCCAAATCGAGGATATCTGTGAGTTGGCCAGTGTGACTTCGTGGTGGTTGTGAAATCACTGCCACTTTCATTGCAACGCTGCTTCAGGAGCTCTTCCATCAAAGCAACCACTTTTGAATAGTAATATTTAATTAATGATTGATTAAATGAATATTTAAAACAATGATTCATGTGACCTGTTCATGTACAAATTAACTCTCAAACACATGTGCATATGTCAATAACAGTAACATATTTCGCCTGAGTTTTCATTGGAACTAAGCATGCACTATCCCTATGAAATGTCAGTGGGCCTGATAGTATGTGCGAATATTACCCTCAATCTCCCAATAAAACAGGTCACAGTGCTCTAGTCAGTTGGCAGCATTGAGATTATACTGTGTTGTATTGTAGAACTGATACAGTGCTTCATAAGCCTACAAAGGCCACACAGGGCTCTACTGCACATCAGGTTCTGGCGCCATTTTGGGATGCATGGTCGATAGGATGTTTAATGATCTTTGGCCTCCATAGATAGTGTAGAGTGAGGTGCATGAAGAGGTATGTGCACAAGTATGAGATTGGAAAAGTGTGACAAATAGACAATGCCACACATTCATATAACAATTAAAGCTCTATTAAAGACATACCACTTGTAAACTTTTACACAATCTAAAATCCTGAAAAAGCCAATAGGTCTGGTTTAAATTTGAAGCAGTGACCTAAACTTTTTTTTTAAACTTGCTGCAGTACAAAAATCTGGTTGCTTTCTGTGTACAATGCATCTAAGAGAGAACTAACTTAACGTGAAATGATTTATAGAACTATTAAGGTGTGAAATAGTCTCTCATACATTGGAATCTAAGCACTTCATAGGAAGAGGAATGATATACCAAACAGCCAAAAGCGTGAGGTGAGACAGTAATACTCCTATAGGGTGGTGCCTAACCCACTTTATGTTATCTTAAATAATTAATTGCAATAGCTCTTTTGCAGGCAGCTTCACTGTCAAATCAGGCAAACAAAGGTACTGGTGCGTCAGTGAGCCCCACAATTTAATCGGAGTTCAAAGCTCGAATGCTTGAATCAGAATAGTTGGGTAACTTGTTTCTTTATTTATCGTATTTTATTCATATGGTGTTTCATATGCCATTAGTTACATAGAGGTTTATGTCACTGAGCCAGCCAACATGAGTATCGCCCCTTAATGGTGCACAGGCCTGGGGCTTTCAAAAAGCTATACACAAGTTACTTTCAAGATCGTTTCAGAATCTAGATGAAATATGACTGGTTTTAGGTCGATACTAGTGGTTTGACGCTAAATCCAAAATAGATAAATGGCAAAATCCTAAAAAGGTCAACATGGAGACTATGGGCCGGATTCATCAAACAAAAATCCGCTCGCAAAGGGTCAGATTCTGAGAATCTGGCCCTTTGCGAGCGGTGTTTTTGCATTTGGGATGCATCATCCCAAATGCAAAAATCGCAATTTTGGAAATCGCTAAATTGCGATTATTTGCATTTAAGAAATCTCAACTTGAGATTCCTTAATTGCAATGCATGAAAGTGTTTAAAATAGCGAATTCGCTAATAGGGCACGCAATTTTACCATGAAGTACAACTTCGTGGTCATTTGCAAAAACTTTGAAAAATGCACTAAAGTGCATTTTTCAAAGTTCCATGTTGCGCACACACATGCCCTATGGGCATGTGTGTGCGCAACATATGTGCACATATCAATTTCAGGGGTGCAACAGGGTGTCCTTTGGACACCCCTGCACCCTTGAAATCGCAATCTCAATTTGCGAATCGCTAATTGCGATTCACAAATTGAGATTGTCTTCCCATTCATTCCTATGGGCCTCTAGGCCCATAGGAATGAATGGGGAGGTATTCCTTAATTGTGACTCGCAATTTGCGAGTCGCAATTAAGGAATTCTAAGAAATGGCTATTTTTTAAGTGATTTCTTGATGCATTCCATTTTGCAATTCCTTAATAGCGAATCGGTATTTTTCGCTATTAAGGAATCGCAAATTGGTTTGTTGATGCATCTGGGGGTAAGTTCGGTCACTGTGGTCATCAGCAAAGAGCAACGCTCCTTATCAGCTCAGACCTGTCAGCATGACTGGTGCATTCACACTTATTGACAGTGGACGTCGGTGCTTTTCATGCATAATGATATGCATTATAAATTAGTGACTATGGGTAAGCATGAGGCAATCCAATTGCAAGAAGAAATAGTATTACCGCTACTGAAATTGAGCTCTCATGTGAATACAGTCAACACAGAAGCACGGCCAGCAAAGTGCTACCAGCCTAAAAAGAATATTAACCTTTACAGAGTTATCACTAACACAAAGCCTGGACAACTTCTAATTTACACTTCAAAGGCATATAAAATCCCATTCACACATGATGACCTAGGCTCTGTTGGAGTCACAGACTCCACAAAGCACACACCTTAACAACAATCACTTGCTTAGATCCCAGCTGCCATAAAACTTAAAGAGTGTTAGACCTGTCATCCTTAGGTGGTCTTCCCCCAAACTTTTTGCTTTGACCTTCAGGTTTTCCTGCATCTTTTTGTTGGCTTAAGGACTCTGAGCGCTTTACCACTGCTAATCGGTGCTAAAGAGCATGTGCTGCTTCCCTAAACATGTGTGTAATTGATGTATACCTGACTGACATATTTAATTTACTTGTAAGTCACTTGTAAGGTGGTAGACCATATACCTGTGCCTGTAATTTAAATGCTACTAGTGGGCTGTAGTACTGATTGTGCCACCCATGGAAGTAACCTTTCAAACCGGTCTCAGGCCCGCCACTGCGGTGTCTTTGTGTGCAGTTTACTGCCACACTCCACTTGGCATTTAAAACTACTTGCTAACACTTAAACTCCCCTTGTATTACATAAAAGTCAACTCTAAGGTAGGCCCTAGGTAGCCCGAAGGGGAATGTAAGTAAAAGGTAGGACATACACTTGTATGTTTTGCATGTCCTGGTTGTGACAAACAGTCTACTTAATTTTTCACTATTGTGAGGCCTACTCCTCTCGTAGGTTAGCATTGGGAAATCCTTAATACACTTTTAAACTGTAATTCCTGTTCAGAGTTGAGTAGCTTTTTCATATTTCATATGTTTGGAAGGGTATTGTTAAATCCTACTTACTGGTAAAGTTGGTTTTAACATTACTGTTTTAGAAACGCCACTTTTGGAAAGTGGACATTTCTCTGTGCTTGCTGTTCTGTGTGCATGACAGCCTGCCTCCAATACACGTCTGGGGTGGGTGACAGCGACACTTTGTGCATTCCCTCTAGACAGCCACAACACAGGAAGGATAGGGGTGTCTGAGTACCCATCTACATACATCTGCATTCTGATGGCCTTGCCTTGTAGTGTAGTTCCTATATTCCCAATAGGCTCTGCGCATTGGAATAATATATCCTATAGATTTGACGTAGGCCTTAGGTCGACTAGGTCTCTATCGAATATATTAGACTTAATTGTGAGTGCCAGCTAGCTCAGAGGTCACTAGAAACTTTCTCGAATAAACAAGAAGGGATTAGTTTCTGACAACCGCATGAACATGACAACTCGGTTTCCCCAAGAATACAGCTAATCTTCAGAGTCGTGGAAACAATAGATAGATATTTTACTCAGTCAATCGTGCATGCTTCGTTTCATCAGAGGTGCAGAGAAATAGAGAGACGGGCGTTTTCAATAAAAGGGTTTTATTGAACAGTCTTCTTTCTCAAACAAGTAAAGTGAACTGCTACAATCTTAATACTGGTTGCAAAGTATAATTTGTACAGTAAGAAGAGTATTATAAAATAATACTGTAAAAGCATTGTATGGTTCCTAGACCATAGATAAATACATACATAAATAACAAAGGCTAAAAGTAGTCAACTGGTGCTTCTAAAATACGCCTACCCCAATGTACCTAACCTAAGTCTAGTACGAGGGAAGAAGTAAGTGAGGTATAGCATAGGTTTAGTTTGTCTTTGCCAAGAATCTAAGCAAGATTTCTCTTAGGTTCTAATCTGCTCCGTACCTTGGTTTTAGAATGAAGGAGGTCTGGTATCTCTTGCTCAGGACTCAATTTCCAACACCCCGCGAGGGGAGCTTGGAAACACTGGAGCTGGAGTCTCAGCGAGAGAAAGGCAGCCTCTCTGTCAGTGTGTCAGCTGGAGGGTCGGCCTCCTTCGGCACTTGCTATAGCAAGCTGCGTCAGGCAAGTAGATAGTCGAGGTGCTCCAAACCACCGTGTGTTTGCTAGAGCAAGTGTAGGCATATTTATATCTTGAAGGTGCCTAGTTTGACATAAATTCGGACATAATAACTTCATCAAAGAACCCCAAGGGACTGGAAGTTCTTCTTTGAAAACGTCATGATTTCTAGGACAAATCAATATTCAAGTAAGGGGATGTCCCTGACTGCTGAATCCGAGTTTTCCAAGAAATCGTTGTGGCTTTTGGAACTAGTGGAAGTAGCCATGCGTGTATTTGGACTGGATGGGTTATGTCTAAATATGGGTATGATATCTATATAAGGGCAATGTGAATTACACTTTTATAAGGGCATGAATCGGTAAATTACGCTTGGATTCTAAAATGGTACACAACAGCCTGGGCAGGATGGAAGGGAGGGACTAACACTTCACTTGACTAGGCTGCGTCTTGTCCCCGCACAAAGGACTTAATACCCCCCACAGATAGCTTGGCATACAGGACAGGGTTTTAAGGGATGTTTGTGCACTTCAGTAAGTAAGTAAACTGTATTTGTTTCAATTAATTAAAACCGTGCAAAAGAGAAACGTTAGTTAAAAATCATAAAAGGAGATTTGGACAAGAAAGTTCATAGAGTAGCCGACCAAAACTGCAAGTTAGCATTTTAAAAGTGCTTGCGCACTGTCTGATATTGACAGAGAACCTCATGGTACAAGGATAGCTCATAGTTTTGGTTTTGGTGTTTCCACTTCAGTTAGCAGCTTTGCCCTGGTTTCTGATTGTTCTGCGAGGAGTTATATTGAGGACTAAAATCCTGTTGTGCCACAGTGCACTCAGTTGCTTGAAGAGTAGGTTATAATCAGATTTGTTAGCAAAGTATGTGAGCAACAGATCAACATGCAAATGTAGCTACTTTATAAAGTGCTTGTGTGCTATCTGGGAGTTGTCCAGGAACCCCAGAATGCCAGGATAGCCAGTAGGTAGGATGTTAATGTTTCCACTCTGTGTGCACTTTAGAGAGCTGCTTTGAAGTCACCCCACACATAAGAGCCACTATTGTGTTTAAGTACTGCGTCTCTGACCTCCAAAAATTAGGCACTTTTGGATATGGACCTGAAGCTCTGCCAAAGGAACTATTCTGTGCTTAAGGAACTCAACTGGACTTTTGATCTTGAAGGCCTGCGTTTTTGTTTGTTGCATTGCTGCATGCTGCTCTCTGAATATGCTGAAGGACAGTATGCTGAAGGGAGACTATACTTTCTCCCAAGTGATCTCCAAGAGCTTGCTAGCTTGCCTTCTGTCCTGCCAAAGTCTCAGGGATACAAATGGCTTCCAACTCATCAACCACAGCTCCTGGGCCCGTCTTCAACTTGCTCTGGACCCCCAAGAGGGGCCTCTGCAGTCCTGGGCCCTTGAAAGTGTTTTTTGGACCCTTGAAATAATCTTTTGGGCTCTTTGTGACCGCAAATGGGCCCATTTTCTCCGGAAATACGGAGCTCGCTCGAAGGATCAGTGCGAGCGACTGCAACATCATCTCATTGCACAGCACGCATCGCCAACTGCGACCGTGAGGCTCCATCCATACATTATTTTGCTTCTTTCACCTAACTGCTCTATTTGCACATTTGATTGCAGCTACTGCTCTGCTGCTAAAACGCTGCTCTTTTCTTCGTTTGCACAGAAGAGAGCGTCTTTTTAAATTGGCACAACTTTTTAAATCTGTTTTTAACTATTTGTTGTTGGGCTGTGAATTTGCTTGTTGTAGCTGGGGTGGGCACCGGGATGCTCCGAGGCATACGACCGCCATTTTTTAATGCCCTGTGGGGTTAGCGGGCTAGTCTTTTCCCAGGACGACATAAATGGGAGCGCTGACGCGATCGCGCAGCGGACGCGCCGCTGGCGCACCTAAGGCGCGCAGAAGGCAAAGCCAGTTGCGCCCGTCCGCCCCCCGGGTCGCGCTCAGCGCCGGAACCCCTGTCCCTTTTTCATCAGGTAAGATACCCACCTTGAGCTATTCCAGAGCTCAACTATGAAAACTGAGGCCGGTTGTGAAGAATCACTGCTGTGTGTACCTTTTGCTGAGTTCAAGACCCCCCTCTTTATATATCACTTGCTCCAACTGTAACTGCTCTCTACCAAGATTGAAATATCTGGCGATTAGGCCCTCTAATAACAAAAAGTTTAAAGGGGTGGAACCAGAGTAAACACTGATAAAAGGTACTCTGCTTAACGCCAGATCATTGGTGAAACATAGCTTAGAGTGTGCTACCTTTTTAGAGGAAGAAAACATCAAACTGGCCTTCATTTCAGAAACATGGATGGATAAAGCTTCAGGGCCAGGTATAGTGAAAGCCACGCCTCCCAGATTTATCTGCTACACCATCAATAGGCCAGGTAGGAGAGGTGGGGGCCTAGCGATTATCTATCACGATTCTTTGAAGGCGGGTTTTCAGACAGCATCAAACCAGACCGTGAGGCACTATCTTTTAGTTTTAACCTTACTAATCACTCTACGTTTAAGGGTGTTCTATTATATAGACCCCCCGGCCCCAAAAGCACCTTCTTAACATCTATTGGCAATTTCCTGGAGGAGGGGCTCTGTGATGACTCATTTACCATCACGGGTGACTTCAATTATAATCTAGAAGTTCACTCTGAATCAGACACAGTGGCCCTTTTAGACCTTTTAAAGAGTGCAGATCTCAGTCAACGGGTGATAGGCCCGACTCATGAGGCATGTTTTGACTGGGGGTGAGTGTTTGATTTGCTCAAACGCTACGTCCATCATCCCCTTTTGTATCGACTCATGAGGCAGGGCACACCCTAGATGGAATTTTTTCAAACCATTCACAACTCCATTTTAGAGATGTACTGCACCTTACCTGGACTGACCACTCCGCTGTGCAATTTGAGTTGGGTTGTTCACTGCACAGTCAGGATAGGGAGGGACCGAAGAGTCAAATTAAAAGTAGGGCCTGGAATAAAATTGAGGGCGCTGCATTAACTAATGCTCTCTTAGTAAGTGTGGGTCAGATTCCCCCAGGATTAGAGGAAGCCACCCCACATTACACCAATTGGATTGAAACAGCGTGTAACTATCTCCCCCAGTAAAAGTGCGGGTCCCCAGAAGATCCCAACCTACGGCCCTCTGGTACAAGGAGGATCTAAGGCAACAGAAACTCATCTGAAAATCTCACAAACGGATTTGGAGGAGAGATTATGAGGAAGCTGCTAAAAAAAGTTACAAACAAAGTCTTGCAATTTATAAGCAAATGATTTATAATGCAAAAAAGGAATTTCTTCTCAAACCGCATCAGTCTTGCAGGGAACTCGGCCAAGGAACCTTTTAATATAGTGTCTGGCTTGGCTTCCCCTCGTCCGAAAAAAGTTGAATCAACACAGGAATTATTTGAGGATATTGCCTTGTTTTTCAAAAAAAAGGTTGATGTTATTTTTTTGGCCTTCCAACACACAAGTGTGATGGGGATAGAGGCGTATTTGAAAGAAAGTACCAACACTGCTATCCCACTTGTGTTTTGATACATTTGAGCCACTTTCTACTGCTGAAACAGAAAAGCTATTGGTGACAGCTAGGTCAGGCTCCCCTTATAATCCCTGCCTGGTATCTGTAATCAAACGGGCTTCGGGACTGGTTGCCTGTTCACTTAGATCCTTATTCTGTTCAATGTTTGAGGTGGGGTATTTTCCTAAACAGTGGAAGATCGCCTCAATTCTCCCCCTATTAAAAAAGCCCGACCTGGATCCTAAAGATCCTAATAATTTCCGCACAATATCTCGCCTTCCATTACCAGCTAAATTGGTCGAAAAAGCTATGAATGGACAACTCACTACTTTATTAGGCAAGACAAAAGGCTTAGATCCAACTCAATATGGATTTCGAGAGTCCGCTCTTGGACTGGTTGTCAACATGCGGGGTCCAGGGTATGGCCTGTAAGTTGATCAAATCCTTCCTAACGGACAGGTCTCAAATTGTGGCATTGGATGAATTTTGTTCCAGACCCTTTTCCTTGCCCTGCAGAGTGCCACAAGGGTCCTCCCTTAGCTCAACATTTTTTGATATTTATGTCTTCTCCTTGGCATCTTTAATTGTTTCCTACGGTTTCAGCTTTACCTCCTGCGCAGATGATACACAAATTGTGAGAGCTCTGCAAGCTGGTCAGAGAGCAAGCATAGATAGTCGGTTTCATGACTGTATGGAGGCAGTAGGGAGGTGGATGGCGATAAACTGTTTAAAACTTAACTCAAGTAAGACAGAGGTCATCTTATTTGGAAATGACCCTCATTTCTGGGCCCCAAGTTGGTGGCCAGACACTCTGGGCACCCTCCCCACACCTACTAGGAAGGTAAAGAATCTGGGAGTGATTATTGATGATAAGCTCAATTTTAGTGATCATATAAATGCTCAATCACTTTTTACACTTTGAGAATGATTAAGAAAATTATACACTTCCTGCCGGCAGACAGTAGGGGGACAGTTGTCACGGCACTTATCATGTCTAGGTTAGACTACTGTAATGGGCTCTTCCTAAACTTGCAAGAACGATCCAACTGCAACTGCTGCAAAATGCAGCCGCTAGATTGTTTACTGACACTCCCAAATGTATGCCTATTTCTAAATAAATAAAAAAATTCCACTGCTGCCTGTGAGGAAAAGGGTGCTTTTTAAGGCCCTGTGTACAGTGCACAAGGCTCTACAGGGCACTGGCCCAGAAAAACTTAAGCAGCGGATGAAATGGTACCAACCTATAAGAACACTGCGCTCCTTGGGGTCAAAGTTGGTATCAGTGGCAGCCACAAAAAAAGCTTCATAGGGTGGAAGTAGCTTTATAGCATGTGCAGCAAGAGCCTGGAACGATCTCCCCTTTTACTTGAGAAACTCCACATTTCTGCTAATTTTTAGGAAGCAACTGAAAACTTGGCTTTTTAACCTATACTTTGTGTCTTGATCTTAATGCCCAGAGGAAAGCAGTTAGCGCCAGGACACCCTTGGGTAACCGTTCACGCTCTACAAATACCAATTACATAACATAACATCTGCGATGCCAGGCTGAATATTCTCCCCCGCAGGATCATCGCTAGCAACGTTCTACTTGCTCCTGGTGAATGTCTCGCCAGCGGATGAGACACTTGGCTTAGCTTGAAAAGGTAAAACTTCAGCTGGACCTGTTTGGAACTGCATACAAATGCAAAAAGAACAATTGATGTACAGAATGCGGAACAATGTCATACATTCATCCCAGTACAGAGATCTGGGCCTAAATCCATTGTTTTTTTGCTCACCATGCCATTCCAGTTTGGACCTAGCCATTTGCAAATCAGTCTTGGCCCTGCGCCAATGAAAACAGTCCAGCCCAAACTGCCAGGCCAGGTCCTCCCTGGACTAGAAATAAGCATCCTATGACCGGTTTTGGGTTTCAGCCCTCATCAGCCAGGTTAGCTTGACTCCAGTGGCATGGAGAGCACGGGACCCACGTCTGGGCATACCCGTCCCACTCGGGGAGACAAATGCATAAAGAACAATTGATGGACAGAATGCAGAACAATGTCATACATTCACCCCAGTACAGAGATCTTGGCCTAAATCCATCGTTTTTTTGCTCAGCATGCCATTCCAGTTCGGACCTAGCCATATGCAAATTAGTCTTGACCTTGCGCCCAATGGGAACAGCCCAGCCCAAACTGCCAGGCCAAGGCCTCCCTGAACTTTGGATTTACCCTAGTATAGCATGACCTCAAGTAACCTTTCAGCACTATTGACTTCTAAATACTGTTCTTTAAAAATTCATAACTTTGATTATACTACTTGTTTTATTCATAAAAATATAATCTATATTTTTGAACCTGTGTGGAGTAATTTTGTGGTGTATTCATTGTGGTACTGTGTGTGTGTTTGTGTTGCACAAATACTTTACACATTGCTTCTTTAGATAAGCCTGACTGCTCTGTGAAAACTACCAGGGGGTGAGCACAGGCTATCTTTTTGTGTGTACTTAACTTACCCTGACTAGAGTGATGAATCCTGACTGGCCTGGGTGCATACCTCATCCACACAGAAATTACAGTTCTAAAATGGAGACTCAGCATCCCAGAACTTCACAGGTCACCCTTTAAACATATCTACAGCCTTCACACAACCCTGCCAATCAATTAACTCTGTAAATTTTTTTAGTTGAAGTAGTGTGATCTATCTTTGCTCTAACAACATAAATTTGCAAGAGTAATGAATGAAGCAGAGTATTTCATTCTACAAACATTGTCGGATAGTTTGTACAGCATGAAGACAGATCTCTGATATCAATAATTGGTAGTGTAAGCCTGCAAAACTTCCAGAAGTCCATCACATACAACCCCATAAATGTACACCCTACAATGAAACCCACCTTCTCAAGCCTCAGTAGAGCTGCAAACACCACACATTTCTTTTAACTAACCTAACCTCCTAAGGATCACATCACTAAACAAGTGTCAGACCATTAAAAATGGGGTAGGTCAATAAAAAGGGATCTGTTAATAAATAGGAGGCAAGGCATTACAATAATGATTCAATCCCAAAGAAACTAACCTAAAAGTCAGTATGTATGGCCTCCCAGTATGGGCTTTTCAAAACTAAAGTACAAAATGGCTGCAGGAACACTTACACCACCCTTGAGCTAGACTTCATTGGTAGCTCTTTAGAAAATATAGTACAAAGGACCACGAATAGCACATAGGTCCTAACTCAGAGCATCCATAGATGTCTCAGCCCTATGCAAACATTTGTTTGCTGAGGTTGTAATTCTTAGAAGTGCAGAGTTAACCACACTCCGTGATAAGCAGATGCGATAAAGTCTGCCCACTTCATTAAAATTTGTAGTTCAAATCTGATGGAATTTGGGGGGCGTGGCCAAGCCATCCAACATGGTGGACGTGCTTTAAACGGGTTTCTGCTAGCCCTCATTAAACCAGTGAAAATCCTGCCGTCTTGTCTGTATTCCTGTGCCGGAACTCTTGGACATTGAACTGCCGGCCGAGCGGCACCCGGTGATCCGACTCTGCGCTGCATCTCTGGTTTGGCGGCTCCCGGGTCTTAAAGAGGCCGTCTGCGGTTTGGCGGTCCTCGCCCTGACGCAGAGGGCGTTGCCAGAGGGAGACTCGGCGGATTGCGGTAGGAGCTGCTCCCCGGGCCGCACATAGTGGGCGGAGGGGTGGCGCCTCTCCAATTGCACCGCAGAGACTCGGCTGCATTATCGAGCTGCGGCGGCTGCCCTCTCACTTTTCCTTTTGGGGGGCACATTGAAAGATACCATGGTCACGCAGGAGGGAGTTACCATGGGGCAGGGAGGCGGGGAGGGGGAGGGGCAGGGTGGGGGGGTGCTAAAAACCGGCATATGGATAATTGCAGGTAAGTACACAATTTAATTAATAAAACGAAATTCGTAGCGCGCACTGCATGGCAAAATACAATGCTGTACGCGCTACGAATTTCGTTTTATTATTTAAATTGTGTACTTACCTGCAATTATCCATATGCCAGTTTTTATCACCCTCCACCCTGCCCCTCCCCCTCCCCGCCTCCCTGCCCCACTGTAACTCCCTCCACAGGCCGCGGCTGTGGTCGCGTTAGACTGCATAGTGCCTCCTCACTTCATATGGGGCTGATCTGCTTGCCTGGTTCGGCGGCCATGTCGGGCCACGGGCCACATTGACCCGCTTTGGCACGCTACTTGCCTCGCTGGGATTGGTGTTCCCCATTGCCGGGTGAGTGTGTGGCCCCAGAGATCCACCTGTTGACGGTGACTGCTGCTCTGCGGGGGACGGGGCTAGGTGCTACCTCTGTCTGGCCAGTGCGCCCAAGGACTACCCCTGTGGGGATAGATTCACTGTGCTGCAGTGCTCCCATTCCTTGGAGATAGCCGAAAATCGAAAGTGGTGACCTGCTCCAGCTCAGCTGCACCTCCGGGCCACGGCGCGCTGCCTTCCGTCCTGGGAAGTCTTGGCCTGCATATCGGCCACCTTATTACTGCTTTGAGGTTGGCAGAAGCAGTGGACCTGGGATCGGTCCTGGCCATACTTACCTCGCCCTGGGTATCATGGTGCACCAGCATTGAGTCCACCACTGCTGTCTTCCTGGCCCTTGGGGGACTCGGAGTGACTGCAGCATGGTGCCTATGCGGGGGGCCTGGTCGTTGGACTGAATTTACTGGGGCTCCACACCTCACTTGAGTCTGCGGTGTGTAGCTTTGTACGTCGGATCTGCTTTGTCCTTGCCCTGTGTTACAGCAAAAAAAAAGGGACAGAATGCTGACAATGCAAACATTCTCCCCCAGTTAAAAGATCTGGGTTAAATCCATCGTTCTTTTGCCCACTACGCCACCCCAGTTCGGACCCAGCCATATGCAAATCAGTCTTGACCCTGTGCCCCATGGGAACAGTCCAGACCGAAACTGCCAGGCAAGGTCCTCCCTGGACCGGAAACAAGCATCCTGGGACCGGTTTCAGGGTATGTCACCCTTCTCCAGCCAGGCTAGCTTGAATCCAGTGGCACAGTGAGCAAGGGAGCCTCATCTGGGCATACCCATCCCACTTGGCGCAAAAAGTGTTACAGCAAACAAATGATAAATGGAATGCTGACAATGCAAACATTCTCCCCCAGTCAATAGACCCGGGTTAAATCCATTGTTCTTTTGCCCACTACTCCACCCCAGTTTGGACCCAGCCGTATGCAAATCAGTCTTGACACTGTGCCCCATGGGAACAGTCCAGACCGAACTTCCAGGCCAGTTCCTCCCTGGACTGGAAACAAACATCCTGGGACCGGTTTAGGGTATGTCACCCTTCTTCAGCCAGGCTAGCTTGTATCCAGTGGCACAGTGAGCAAGGGACCCATGTCTTGGCATACCCATTCCAATTAGGGCGAAAAGTGTTACAGCAAAGGAATGATGGACCGAATGCTGACAATGCAAACATTCTCCCCCAGTCAAAACATCTGGGTTAAATCCATAATTCTTTTGCCCACTACACCACCCCAGTTTGGACCCAGCCACATGCAAATCAGTTGTGACCCTGTGCCCCATGGGAACAGTCAAGACCGAACTTCCAGGTCAGGTCCTCCCTGGACTGGAAACAAGCATCCTGGGACCGGTTTCAGGGTATGTCATCCTTCTTGAGCCAGGCTAGCTTGAATCCAGTGAAACAGTGAGCTAGGGACCTATGTCTGGGCATACCCATCCCACTTAGGGCGAGAAGTGTTTCAGCAAACAAATGATGGACCGAATGCTGACAATGCAAATATTCTCCCCCCATCAAAAGATCTGGGTTAAATCCATTGTACTTTGCCCTCTACGGCAACGGTTGTACGGTTGTCCTTGCCCTGGGAACATGCGGTCAGCGTCTTGGCCCCTTGCTGAACCAAGATTTCACTGTGGACGCATTGCCTGGTCACGGCCCTAGCCTTGGTGGCTTTCCTTCTCTGTAACGCAGTGCAACCCAGCCCCTCTGATTCTACCATCGGGCTCTCCTGGGTCCAACTCTTCCAGTGTCTGTCGGATTGGTGCTGCCTGCCTCTCAGGTCATCTACACATTATGTCTAAGGGTAAAAGTTCCGGCTCTTCAAACCGACAGAGTACTTTGGACAAGTTTACTGGCGCGTCTGCTCAGTCCCTTGTGCTGGGGACAGCAGACGGTTATGCTGGATAACGCCACTATACAGCCGCTATCACTCAATCCTGTGACATGCTAGAGATCAAAATTGGAGAGGTCGGTGCCGATGTGATGCTCCTTAAGCAGGACCTCCGCAACGCCATACAGCATATCACTGAGACCGAGTCCTGGATATCCACAGCAGAAGACTCCATTACAACACTCCAAAGGAAGGTCTCCGCCTTTTAATCCATCGCTAAGGTGCTGGCAATGCGGGTGGAGGATGCAGAGGGGCATGCCAAACGCAATAATCTACTTTTTGTGGGTTTTCCTGAGGGGTGCGAAGGTGGAGACGTGACTGGCTTTCTGGCCAAATAGCCGGTGGACTGGCTTCCTCCAGGTCTTCTGTCCTCCTGTTTTGTCATAGAACGTGCACATCAAGCCCCATTGCAGAAACTGCCACCGGGTGCAAGACCTAGACCTGTGATCGCCCGATTCCTAAATTTCAATGACAAAGACATCATCTTACAAAAGGCTAGACTTAAAGATCCTTTACTGTTTTATTCGCAAAAGATTTTGATCTTCCCAGATTACACCAGACTGATGTAGCAGCGCCAGCAGTCTTTCACTGAGGTGAAAGCCAGACTGCGACATCTCAAGGTCCAATACTCCTTGTTGTTCCCGGCTAGGCTGCGAATATCGTATAATGAACAGACATATTTTTTTGATTCCCCAGAGGAGGTCTTCGTGTGGACAGATGAACATGTCAAACTCCGACCACACACTCAGCCCAGACTAGACTCTGACTCCTCTTCTGGTGGACCGAACCAGGGGTTGCCTCGAGCCCCTGGCGAACAGCACCAGTGATCTCTATCAAAGAAATGCTCCAAATCTTCCAATAAAACGCATGTATGATTCTCATACTCTGGCACAGGAACACTTCTGCACTCCTCCGCTCATCATAAGAGCAAAGTGGATTTGATGACCGATGGCGTATACCTTTGGGCTACACCTCCTACTGCTCTCCCTGACTCTGAAACATTGCTGTGTCTAGGGGTTGCAATTTAGGGATCCATTGGCTGGGAGCACCACCGGACCTCGTTGGGGCCTGGGGACCTCTTATGCCGCGACAGATGCTTCTACTGTTTTGAGGTATTGGGGTGGAGGGTTGAGGGGGGAAAGTTGGGGTTGGTTCTTGTTTTTTGTTTCTCAGTGTCATACCTATTTCCACTATGTAGCTGTAGATGAATATATGATTGTCACATTTGGTCCTCCATATTTATCCGACGTTGCTCGCCTCGCTTTCAGACATGTCTGTGTTGGTTGAGAGAAAGCTCCAGGTTGTCAGCTGGAATGTTCAGGGCCTATTGGATAAGGTCAAGAGAGGGGCTGTCTTGAGACAAGCTAAACGCTAAGGTACAGATATCATATTCTTGTGAGAGTCGCACCCGCTTGGCAATAGGCTTCTCTGCCTGACACGGTTTGGCTTTGTACAGATTTTCCACTCCGGCTTCACCAGGGGTTCAAGCCGTGTAGAAATACTCATTCACCGTATAGTCCCTTTTTGTACATGAGAAAACGTGGACCGATCCACAGGGCCAATATGTAGTTGCTACAGGCTCAATCCATGGCGGGCCATTTGTCTTCAGAAGTGTTTCCGCCCCTCCGCCTCTTACATGGAACCTGACTGAGCACCTGCTGCTGCTATGGGTGGAGATTCCCCTGGACTGACCCTGGTTGGGAGTGACTGGAATGACACAATATGCCCCTCTATGGATAGGTGGTGTGGTGATGGGAACCCGGCTGGGGCCCGTGAATCTAAACTTAGGGCCTTGATTCACGGGTTGGATTGGGCGGACTCTTGGTGACGGCTTCACGCTGATAAACAGGGTTACACTTATTTTTCCAGGGGCCATGCCTCCTTTTCACGCATAGATCACGTTTTCCTATCAGCAGTACATGTTCACAGCTTAGTGGCTGCCGATATCCTGCCCGGGGCCTTTACGCTCACTCCCCATTACAGTGAGATCTGAAGCTTGATACCATGCATCCTCCCTTCCTTTGGGGCCTCTCACTGTGGCTCCTACTTGACGACAAGTATAGGACACATATACACCCCTCCCTTACAGAATATTTTCTGTTGGCTCGCTTGTGATGGTGTGGGACACAATGAAGCCTACACTACGAGAGGTGGTCGTGGCTACTGCATGGCACAGCGTAGGATGTTTCGGGAGCGATTGGCACATTTGGAGACCCAGCTGATCGATGCGGAGCGTGCGTACTGTGCAGTTAATGGGCATGGCTCATGCAGACAACTACTTTATACCCAACAGGTCTATGCCGGGAAATTACTGGACGAGGCTCTGGCTGCCTGGCTGGCTACGCAGAGTAGAATATATCAGTTAGGTGACAAGTTGAGGCGGGTTTTATGCCGGGTCGTGCTACACCTCAGTAGACCGATTGGGTGAACTCGCTGCTCTCCCCTTGGTGGACATAGATAGGGCTTTCAGTCTGTAAGTTGGACGTACCTCTTTTCCCTGCTGCACCGCCTTAACTTTGGTCCACATTACCTGCAACATATTGAACTCTTATATACTGATATCACTGCGTATGTCGATGTGGCTTACTCCGTCTCGCACACCTTTTCTATCAGGCGAGGCAACGCCAGGGTTGCCCCCTTTCTCCATATCTTTTTGCACTCGCTATGGAGGCACTTGCGGTGTGGCTGTGGATCAACGCTCAGTACCAAGGGTTTGAGTGGCCTGGGGAAACGTCTGATTGCATAGCGCTGTATGCGGACGCGTGTTATTTCTTCGGACACGTCCGGATCGTTCTGGGCCTCGACTCCTCAGGATCATGCAGATCTTTGGTGAGACTTAGGGCTCTACATGAACCCTCGTAAATCCTATCTATGGCCCTTACGCAATACACCACGACTTGGTATCTGGTCTGGGGAGGTCACAGTGAGGCAGGACAGTTTCAAGTATCTTGGGATCTTTTTGGCTGCTTCGCAGCCCCTGTCCTGGGAAAGAAATATAGCTCCGCTTTGGGTACAGACCAAAGAGCAGACTCGCATCTGGTCACATCTACCCCTTTCGCTATTAGGTAGATCCACCATTTTTAAAATGGTTTCCTTACCCAGATTGTTGTACCAACTTCAAAACCACCCATATATAATCCCACCTATCTAGTTTATACAACTCAATGCTACACTTCAAGACTTTCTCTGGGGGGGTGGGTCAGCCCGGGTCACTTTAAGGACCTGCTTTCAGCCAACCTGTTGAGGGGGCTTGGTAACACCTGATATCCAGGCATATTATGCGGCTTCACATCTACTCGTCTTAAATGACTGGTGGTACGGCAAAAGGTCATATCCCGCCTATGTGGTTGATGGGCACCCACTTTTTGCATTCTATCTTGTATGCAGGCGCAATCCTGAAGGCATTGCCTCCGGTGACTGTGACAGTCTTTAAGCTCTGAAAGCGCACTCTTCGGCAGATGGGGTGGTGGGGCAGAATAATGAAAGAGGCTTCCCTTTGGTGTAATGGCCTTCTGCCGTAGCTGGCCTCCCTGGTTTCTTCGGCTGGGATAGTATAGGAATCTCTACCATTGGGGATGTCCTTCATGGACAGACACTGAAGTCTTTTCAGGAGCTACGGTAAGAGTATGTGATGCCTCATTCGCGAGTTTACAAATATCTACAGTTCAGCCATGCTTTCTCACCATATCTGATACTTCAGGAGTCCATTCCTGAGTTTAGCCCCCTTGAGGCTACGGTGTTCATGGGAGACTTGGGGGAACACAAAATTGAAAAAAGCTACAGCATACTAGTCATGAATAGCCATACAACATTATCCAACACACGGGAGGCCTGGCAGGCTGACCTGGGAACATTGGACGAAGAGGACTGGACTGAGGCACTGGCGTCCCCACGAAGTGCTGCTATAGCAACACGGCTCCGATTCATACAGTTTAAATACCTACATTGGGTGTATTACACTAGACACCGGATCTGGCGAGCGGGACTCATTGCCTCTCTGCTTTGCTTGAGGTGCAGTACGACTGAGGGTTCTTTCCTCTACACAGTATGATCATGTATATCACTGTGTTATTACGTGTCTGTCGCTGGTTTTGGGTTGGGATATCCCCCACTCTCCCAGACTGACCGTCTTACACATCACTGATGACATAGGGGGAACATTTACAAATGCCACATTGCGTAAAAATAGAAAGACACCTCCCCGCCCTCTCTTAGAGTTTGGAAAAGAGGCCTTGTAATGTAATGTAATGTATGTATACTTGTAAAGCGCACTGTTACCTCGTTACGTGGCGTCCTGGTGCTGTATACCGCTGGGGAACCCGTCCTGGCTTTCCCTGTAAGAGGGCACCCCCAAGGTGAAGCCAGGCATCCCCGGCGCTGCTAGGGCCTTTGTGGAGATTAAGCAAGCTATTGCCCAGAGTTGCAGAGTGGGACCCATGGTTAGCGTGGGCACCTAGGCGAGAATTATCGAGTCCGCGGACATTGACCCAAGACTCTGCCTCGTCGGGAATTGAACCCTGGTCCCGGGCCGACCTCTGCTTCAGGGTCTGCCGCTTCTAACCAGTGAGCCACACTCCTCCGCCTTGATTTCTGTATGGGGCTGGAGATCCCTATCTTTGCTGACCGGGGCTGCCCTCGGAAACATCCGAAAATATGGAAGAGATGGGCAGATTTCCAAGGGATCTACTTAGAACCTATTCCTGATCCAACGACAGAATGATTTAAACATAGTTGCTATGTGGTGGGATTTACAGATGTGGTAATGTGGACTCTGCAGGTATGGATGGACCTTATGTGCCGTATACTTTATAGTGGATTGATGACACTTCAGTTAATTGTTGTTTTAACAAGTTGTTATGTGCATGATCCTACCTTCTTTAGCTTTGTACAAAATGTCAACAGCAATATTTGTAATATGTACCCTTCGCTGCTTTGGTGTAACGCGCCGTCAGGCGTCTTTTTGCTGTTGACAATAACATTTTGTTGTGAAAAACAAAAAAAAATCTGGTGGAATTTGAAAGTGCAAAGGTGAACAGTATATACTACGACATGCTGGTTTTGGTGCAGTGAGACCAAAACTAGGAACAGGTACAATATATTGCACCTGATAAATTTCTAACTCTAGGGAGTCAGTTTTTATCAGATGTGATAAACAGCTCCTCCCCTCCAGGGCACTCATAATCAGGGTCTTTGATTCTTCTATCATTGTACCTGATTCATCTGTTATTAAACATGATTTCATCATATTTCCCCACTGCCAAGGTCCTCTTAGATGGGTTTGATGGTTTGATTCACCCTTCTTGCAACTTTCCTATCCTCACATAAGTGGGGGTAGGGTTGGTTCAAGGATCTGTACTGAGTTACAATATCCGTAAAGTTTTAGAGTTTAGGAAAATGCTTCGGGGGATTGTTAGTAGTAAAGTTGCCATCCCACGTTTGGGTTGTCCGGTCCACTGCAGGGCAGGAGGAGATTGTCTTAGGGGTGGGGTGGAGTGGTGGTGGTTTTTGTGTATTTAAACAAGAGTTGGGACTGGGGTCGACCTTCGTCCTGGCGATCAACTTTGTCCCATGGGTGAATTTAGGAAACAACTTGTCTTAATTGGGGTTGGAAGAGAGTGGTGAAAGTTTCCGGGGTGAAATTAGCAAAGAAAGGCAAGAACGAGGTGCAAGGCTTGAGTTGGTTACAGAAGAGTGGTTCCTGGTGTTTGGGTGAAATAGAGAAGTGCATTGTGGTTTCTGTGGGATGCTGGGGTGGATAAAGAGCGATGGGGTCTAGATTTGTAGCTTTGTATTAGTGTGGAGGGTTGTTATGTAGATTCTAAATGTTTAAAGAAATAAGGGGCATATTTATAAGGGCTTTATCTCTCCAAAAAAGCGGAGATAAAACTATCACCCTATTTACAAGAGGGTGCTAACATGCATAATCGCATGTTAGCACCCTTTTTCCCAACGCCTCCCTTTGCATCTCTAATGAGATGCAAAGTGGGCGTCACTGGGCGTACCCCGAATGGACAACTTTGCAAATATCGCTGAATTTCACATCACAATATTTACAAGGCTGCCCCAGCATTTTAGCACATGTTAGTTTTTGGAGAAAACCGATGTTTTCTACAAAAACTAACGTCTGCTAAAATGCAGACTTACCTATCCCTAACATTGGGGTGGATTGTGCTGATACGACCCTGTGGGTCGTATCAGCAAGGTTATCGCCGTTTTGCAGGGAACTTCGCTGGAAAACCAGCGATGCTCCCTGCAAAACGGCGATAACCTTGCTATCTCTGAAATTTTTATTGCCCTGGAGAAACGCGTTGTTAATAATGCTCTACCAGGGCAATACAGTCCAGAGATAGCCTGCGATAATAAAATTATCGATAAGTACGGGCAGCGATAATTATCGTTGGCCGTTGATAATATGCCCCCAAGTTGACAAACCTGTCCTAATAAAGCAGCTTTTTTCACCCTAATGGCGTGATCTGTGTTTGGCTACACTGTATTGCATGTTGCAATGGTGAGGGAGCACTTAACACATCCACAACTTGATGTAGAAACTGGGCAGGGCTCTTTCTTATATTGATGCCTGCCAGCAGTCTAAAGTGAGGTGCTGCAACCTCACATCAGTGTGAAATGTGCTCACTGTGTACTGAGGTTACCCCATCTCAGTGTTCAACAACACTGCCCGCTTTTGTGACAAGATGGCAGTGCAAAACCAAACGTCCATAAAGAGGTAAAAATAAAATAACACATCATTGCAAAGTAAAATACAGCATAACATTCAATAATACAACATAATACAGCATAACACAACATAACAACCAATAACACAACAGAATGATATCATAACATTCAATAACACATCCCATAAAGTAGAACATATATCATACATTTATCCTAATTTATGAGAACACTTTTAGAGCTTCACAACAGACAGACAGGGAAGACACTCATTGAAACTATAGTTACACTGCAATGCCAGAGCACATCACCTATGCATTTCATATGCTTAAACAGATAGCCTGCCAGAAACTGTGAAGTGGTAATTGCATTACCTCCTCGTCCCTCTGGCTCATCTTCTTTATATAATGAGGCCCCTGTGCCTTGTAGACACACTCCCTACCAATATAAAAAGCGCCCACTCCCACCACACCTACTTTACATTTGTGTCTGTAGACACAGTAGGGTGAGTACGAAGTGCTCGCTCCAGTGAGGGTTTGTTTATTTGATGAGAGTGACAGCATTTCCTTTTCACCGATTGGTGCCCATGTGCCGGGGGGGTGGGGGGGGAAGCATGATAGCATTGATCCTGGTGGGCTGCAGGCTATTATTGATGCAGTAAGTTTTCTGGGTCCTGTAGGATTTCTCCAGCTGAGTTGTTTGTGTGGATGTGTTGCTGAGGCACTCAGCTGGTCAGTATTTGTCCATTGAAGGCTCGCCAGTTGCACATGACTCAGTGGCTGTGTTGTAATGCTGGAGGCTAATGGACTGTTCCATGCAGATCTCACAAGTAAGGGACCAGTAGGTTGTGTCACCCAGTTACCTAGGGCAGTATGGTATGGCCACCACGTAACATAAAAAAGTAATAAAGAGTCGGAGAGCCCTGATCTTGCGACATTTGCCCAGCATGATACGAGTCTCAGGTCCACGTTTGTACTAGCTCTACATAAGGCCTCAGTACGCAACAAATTGACGACGAGTGCGGGAGTGTCCTGTTCATGCACTGCTGGGCTGATATGATGCTGCTCACTGTGTCCTGTGGTGTGAAGCAGTCCCATATCCTACCGTGTTCTGCTGGTTGGCGTCTGCCCCTCCCTGTTCAGCCTCCTGCACGCCAAACTTATGGCGGCCAAAGCGGTACAAAAGGGGGTGGTGATGGACGGAGCATCTGAGCCAATCAAACACTCACACCCAGTCAAAAGATCTGGGTTTGATCCATCACCGTTCTGGGATGGCAGAGTGGGCTAAAGAACGGTGATGGATCAAACCCAGATCTTTTAACTGGGTGTGAGTGTTTGATTCTTTCAGACGCTCCGTCCATCACCACCCCCTTTTGTACCGCTTTTGGCCACCATAAGTGTGGCAGGGTATGATCAGACGTGAGTCCCTTGCTCACTTTGCCACTGGATTCAAGCAAGCCGGGCTGAAGACGGCTGTAATGCCAGAAACCGGTCCTCGGAAGCTTGTTTCCGGTCCAGGGAAGGCATGGCTTGGCAGTTCGGGCTGGACTGTTCTCATGAGGCACAGGGTCCGACTGATTTGCATATAGCCATGTCTGAACTGGGGTGGCAGAGTGGGCTTAAGAAGGGTGATGGATCAAACCCAGATCTTTTGACTGGGTGTGAGTGTTTGATTCTTTCAGACGCTCCGTCCATCACCACCCCCTTTTGTACCGCTTTTGGCCGCCATAAGAGTGGCAGGGTATGCTCAGACGTGAGTCCCTTGCTCACTTTGCCACTGGATTCAAGCAAGCCGGGCTGAAGACGGCTGTAATGCCAGAAACCGGTCCTCGGAAGCTTGTTTCCGGTCCAGGGAAGGCATGGCTTGGCAGTTCGGGCTGGACTGTTCTCATGAGGCACAGGGTCAGACTGATTTGCATATAGCCATGTCTGAACTGGGGTGGCAGAGTGGGCTTAAGAAGGGTGATGGATCAAACCCAGATCTTTTGACTGGGTGTGAGTGTTTGATTCTTTCAGACGCTCCGTCCATCACCACCCCCTTTTGTACCGCTTTTGGCCGCCATAAGTGTGGCAGGGTATGCTCAGACGTGAGTCCCTTGCTCACTTTGCCACTGGATTCAAGCAAGCCGGGCTGAAGACGGCTGTAATGCCAGAAACCGGTCCTCGGAAGCTTGTTTCCGGTCCAGAGAAGGCATGGCTTGGCAGTTCGGGCTGGACTGTTCTCATGAGGCACAGGGTCAGACTGATTTGCATATAGCCATGTCTGAACTGGGGTGGCAGAGTGGGCTTAAGAAGGGTGATGGATCAAACCCAGATCTTTTGACTGGGTGAGTGTTTGATTCTTTCAGACGCTCCGTCCATCACCACCCCCTTTTGTACCGTTGAGTTATAGGACAGCGGAACGTCTTCAGCTGTGTCTTTTGCTTTCTTCATCCATCTAGGGAACGTGGACGAGCTGGTATCTGAGTTCACACGCCTATTTGTGGGCATAGGGTGTGTCAAAGATTGCCTCATACATCTCCACATTGCTAATTCCATTCAACATGTGGTGCTGAAACATCGCCGGGTGAACTTTCATCTACCTCAGAAAGTGGAGAGGGAGCGACGGAAGCTTGATCAGGCTGACATTATCGAAAAGGTAGATGGCCAGACCCCATGGGTATCACCGATTGCCGTGGCTCATACACCCAAACAGCCTTGAGAAGTAAGACACACTCCTCCGCCTTGATTTCTGTATGGGGCTGGAGATCCCTATCTTTGCTGACCGGGGCTGCCCTCGGAAACATCCGAAAATATGGAAGAGATGGGCAGATTTCCAGGGGATCTACTTAGAACCTATTCCTGATCCAACGACAGAATGATTTAAACATAGTTGCTATGTGGTGGGATTTACAGATGTGGTAATGTGGACTCTGCAGGTCTGGATGGACCTTATGTGCCGTATACTTTATAGTGGATGGATGACACTTCAGTTAATTGTTGTTTTAACAAGTTGTTATGTGCATGATCCTACCTTCTTTAGCTTTGTACAAAATGTCAACAGCAATATTTGTAATATGTACCCTTCGCTGCTTTGGTGTAACGCGCCGTCAGGCGTCTTTTGGCTGTTGACAATAACATTTTGTTGTGAAAAACAAAAAAAATCTGGTGGAATTTGAAAGTGGAAAGGTGAACAGTATATACTACGACATGCTGGTTTTGATGCAGTGAGACCAAAACTAGGAACAGGTACAATATATTGCACCTGATAAATTTCTAACTCTATGGAGTCAGTTTTTATCAGATGTGATAAACAGCTCCTCCCCTCCAGGGCACTCATAATCAGGGTCTTTGATTCTTCTATCATTGTACCTGATTCATCTGTTATTAAACATGATTTCATCATATTTCCCCACTGCCAAGGTCCTCTTAGATGGGTTTGACGGTTTGATTCACCCTTCTTGCAACTTTCCTATCCTCACATAAGTGGGGGTAGGGTTGGTTCAAGGATCTGTACTGAGTTACAATATCCGTAAAGTTTTAGAGTTTAGGAAAATGCTTCGGGGGATTGTTAGTAGTAAAGTTGCCATCCCACGTTTGGGTTGTCCAGTCCACTGCAGGGCAGGAGGAGATTGTCTTAGGGGTGGGGTGGAGTGGTGGTGGTTTTTGTGTATTTAAACAAGAGTTGGGACTGGGGTCGACCTTCGTCCTGGCGATCAACTTTGTCCCATGGGTGAATTTAGGAAACAACTTGTCTTAATTGGGGTTGGAAGAGAGTGGTGAAAGTTTCCGGGGTGAAATTAGCAAAGAAAGGCAAGAACGAGGTGCAAGGCTTGAGTTGGTTACAGAAGAGTGGTTCCTGGTGTTTGGGTGAAATAGAGAAGTGCATTGTGGTTTCTGTGGGATGCTGGGGTGGATAAAGAGCTATGGGGTCTAGATTTGTAGCTTTGTATTAGTGTGGTGGGTTGTTATGTAGATTCTAAATGTTTAAAGAAATAAGGGGCATATTTATAAGGGCTTTATCTCTCCAAAAAAGCGGAGATAAAACTATCACCCTATTTACAAGAGGGTGCTAACATGCATAATCGCATGTTAGCACCCTTTTTCCCAACGCCTCCCTTTGCATCTCTAATGAGATGCAAAGTGGGCGTCACTGGGCGTACCCCGAATGGACAACTTTGCAAATATCGCTGAATTTCACATCACAATATTTACAAGGCTGCCCCAGCATTTTAGCACTTGTTAGTTTTTGGAGAAAACCGATGTTTTCTACAAAAACTAACGTCTGCTAAAATGCAGACTTACCTATCCCTAACATTGGGGTGGATTGTGCTGATACGACCCTGTGGGTCGTATCAGCAAGGTTATCGCCGTTTTGCAGGGAACTTCGCTGGAAAACCAGCGATGCTCCCTGCAAAACGGCGATAACCTTGCTATCTCTGAAATTTGTATTGCCCTGGAGAAACGCGTTGTTAATAATGCTCTACCAGGGCAATACAGTCCAGAGATAGCCTGCGATAATAAAATCATCGATAAGTACGGCCAGCGATAATTATCGTTGGCCGTTGATAATATGCCCCCAAGTTGACAAACCTGTCCTAATAAAGCAGCTTTTTTCACCCTAATTGCGTGATCTGTGTTTGGCTACACTGTATTGCATGTTGCAATGGTGAGGGAGCACTTAACACATCCACAACTTGATGTAGAAACTGGGCAGGGCTCTTTCTTACATTGATGCCTGCCAGCAGTTTAAAGTGAGGTGCTGCAACCTCACATCAGTGTGAAATGTGCTCACTGTGTACTGAGGTTACCCCATCTCAGTGTTCAACAACACTGCCCGCTTTTGTGACAAGATGGCAGTGCAAAACCAAACGTCCATAAAGAGGTAAAAATAAAATAACACATCATTGCAAAGTAAAATACAGCATAACATTCAATAATACAACATAATACAGCATAACACAACATAACAACCAATAACACAACAGAAGATATCATAACATTCAATAACGCATCCCATAAAGTAGAACATATATCATACATTTATCCTAATTTATGAGAACACTTTTAGAGCTTCACAACAGACAGACAGGGAAGACACTCATTGAAACTATAGTTACACTGCAATGCCAGAGCACATCACCTATGCATTTCATATGCTTAAACAGATAGCCTGCCAGAAACTGTGAAGTGGTAATTGCATTACCTCCTCGTCCCTCTGGCTCATCTTCTTTATATAATGAGGCCCCTGTGCCTTGTAGACACACTCCCTACCAATATAAAAAGTGCCCACTCCCACCACACCTACTTTACATTTGTGTCTGTAGACACAGTAGGGTGAGTACGAAGTGCTCGCTCCAGTGAGGGTTTGTTTATTTGATGAGAGTGACAGCATTTCCTTTTCACCGATTGGTGCCCATGTGCCAGGGGGTGGGGGGGCAGCATGATAGCATTGATCCTGGTGGGCTGCAGGCTATTATTGATGCAGTAAGTTTTCTGGGTCCTGTAGGATTTCTCCAGCTGAGTTGTTTGTGTGGATGTGTTGCTGAGGCACTCAGCTGGTCAGTATTTGTCCATTGAAGGCTCGCCAGTTGCACATGACTCAGTGGCTGTGTTGTAATGATGGAGGCTAATGGACTGTTCCATGCAGATCTCACAAGTAAGGGGCCAGTAGGTTGTGTCACCCAGTTACCTAGGGCAGTATGGTATGGCCACCACGTAACATAAAAAAGTAATAAAGAGTCGGAGAGCCCTGATCTTGCGACATTTGCCCAGCATGATACGAGTCTCAGGTCCACGTTTGTACTAGCTCTACATAAGGCCTCAGTACGCAACAAATTGACGACGAGTGCGGGAGTGTCCTGTTCATGCACTGCTGGGCTGATATGATGCTGCTCACTGTGTCCTGTGGTGTGAAGCAGTCCCATATCCTACCGTGTTCTGCTGGTTGGCGTCTGCCCCTCCCTGTTCAGCCTCCTGCACGCCGAGGACGCAGCAGCTCTTGCCTGTCCGGCGGGCTGCACTGAGCAGCCGTGATGCTGTTTTTTTTTCATAGTTGCAGCGAGAAGGTCCTGCTGTGTTTGGCGGTCCCACTCCATGTACATGTGGGAGGTATTAAGTGGTCTTGACCCCTCAATTGTGCTGGAAGGAGTGAGTCCACACACTGCTGTACTGCTCTTTCCCCCCACAGTGATTGTGAAGGGAGGGATTAACATCAACATCACCTGCTACAGGGCATTGACAGTGCATTACACTGCATAACTACCTGCCTGACTGCCCAAGAAGACACATATGCACACCTGCTTTGAGTTTGACCCTCACTGAAGTAGCCCATGATTACAGGCAGGTGTGATTGTGGGCATAAATAACCCTTAGTGGGCGCCTCCTGCGACAGCTTGCTCCATCTTTTCAGCACCTGGGTCGGCATAGAGGTTCCCTTGTTAGACTGAACCTACTTAGTGTCGACATTACTGACTGCCATGGCCTAAATACTGGCATTAAAATTGTTTCTCGTGGATGCTCCCCTATTGGCTCAAGCGGCACTGAAAGGACTGGGTGGAATGGCTAGAGACCTACTTTGCTGCAGTGGCGCGTGACTGACAGACGACACCCCATGATGTTGCATTTAGGAGGTGCTGCCATTCACAAGCTGGGTAAATCTGTAGTGGATAGCAGACCAACTTTCACTTATGCTAGTCTGAAGGAAACGCTTATGGTGCATTTTGAGCCACTCGCAAATCCAGACAATGAGCGATTTCTGTTACGCTAGGCAATCACCAGAAGAATCTGTCAATGCTTTTTACGCTCATTTGCGAAAGCTGGCCAGCACATGACCACTGCATGAAGGGGCCGACAAAATTGGGGCCCAATTCATACAAGGATGTGCCTCCATGAAGCTGGTGAAGAACATTCTACAGGTTCCTGGAATGTCCATGGCGGACATGCTCACCATGGGACGCTCGAAAGTACTGTCGAAGGTGTGGGCTGCCCACATGGAAGCGGCTTTACAGCGACAAGTGAAGACGTAACCGGTATACGTGGTGGGGATGGAAAAGAAAAAAATACATTCCAAGTCGGTGACAATACATGTTATACATGTGGAGGTCCGTATCCTCATCAAGGGCCCTGTACCGTCCAAGGATAAAGGTGTACTGCATGCAACAAATGAAACCATTTTGCCAAGGTATGCCATTTTCCAACTATTCCCAAGGGTTCTAAACCAAAATCAGTGAACATTGTCCATGCACCAGACACTCCTAATGATGAAGAGGATATGGACGATGACGACGTGGAAGGAGCAGTACATGTCATTCACGCAATGCAGCCAGGTGAGCAAACTTCCTGGCGCATTCCAAAATGCACTATTCTTCTCTCAGGACATGAGATCCCGACCTTGATTGACACTGGAGTGTCAATTAATATGTCAATTAATATTATTGCTCAATCAGTGTTACAAACTCTCCCAATACACACATGTCTACACCCCACCACCACCAAACCTCTCCTGCTAGCAGGAGTTTTTACCATGGACATATCTCATGAATCTAACTCCACCAAGGCGAAGGCGTATGTCACCAGAACTAGAACTGGATCCGTAATGCTGTTGAGTTATAGGACAGCGGAACGTCTTCAGCTGTGTCTTTTGCTTTCTTCATCCATCTAGGGAACGTGGACGAGCTGGTATCTGAGTTCACACACCTATTTGTGGGCATAGGGTGTGTCAAAGATTGCCTCATACATCTCCACATTGCTAATTCCATTCAACATGTGGTGCTGAAACATCGCCGGGTGAACTTTCATCTACCTCAGAAAGTGGAGAAGGAGCGACGGAAGCTTGATCAGGCTGACATTATCGAAAAGGTAGATGGCCAGACCCCATGGGTATCACCGATTGCCGTGGCTCATACACCCAAACAGCCTTGAGAAGTAAGAATTTGCGTAGAAATGCGGTTGCCTAATATGGCGATACAGAGAGAGCAATATTTGATGCCGACCGTCGATGACATCGTAGGAGAAGTGAGCGGATCAAGAGGGTTCTCTGAAGATGGATCTGCGGGCAGGATATCATCAGTTGATGTTGGATCCGGAGTCGCGAGCAATTACCACTTTCTCCACTCACTACGGTTTGAGAAGATCTATACTATAGGCCTGAGATTTGGCATTTCTAGTGCAGTGGAAGTGCTTCAAGACACAATAAGAGGAGTCTTAGTTGGATTGGTTGGGGTCATTAATGACATTCTGGTGCATGCCCCCTCAGTTGAGGAATATATCAAATGGCTACGAGCGACGTTTCGGAGGCTGCACAAAAATGGACTCGCTCTTCATCAAGAGAAGTGCACCTTCCTCCAATCTGAAGTGGCATTCTTTGGCTACTGCTTTTCAGAACATGGGGCTATGCCGAACCCTGCGAAGGTAAGGGACATTCAATCAGCCCCTTCTCCAAAAACCGTCAGCTGCATTTGCAGTTTCCTGGGGATGGTAAAATACTTTTGCCAATGTATTCAAAACCTCCCTGCTCTGACCACTTTCCTGAGAGAGTGGACTAAGACCAGTGCCTTGTGGGAGTGGGGGACACCACAAGAGGAAGCAATCATAACAACCAAGCAAGCGTTGCCTGAACACATTATGTTAGCATACTTTGATCCTCGCCATGACTCCAAATTATCAGTGAATGCCAGCCCTACTGGCTTTGAAGCGGGTCTGTCTTAGAAACAGGATGATGGAGGATGGGCTCTTGTAGCCTATGAAAGCAGAGCTCTAACAGAAACTGAACAGAGACACTCACATATTGAAAAAAGAAGCGATTGACGTCTATTGGGGATGTCGCAACTTCCAACTCTATCTCTGTTGCCAGCCTTTTGTGATTCACACTGATCACTAACCTTCAATACCATTGTTTACAGGGTCATCCTCAACACCACCACCCAGAACTAAAAAGTGGATACTTCAACTGCAAGAGTATCAATTCTCCCTAGTATACCACCCAGGGTCTCAAAATCCAGCGGACTTCCTCTCGAGATATGCAAGACCAGCGAGGCGAGAGAGATGTCAGATGCTGAAGACATATAAGAAAATGTCAGGTTGGTGATTGAGCGATCCAGGCCTCTGTTCAACTCCCTGAGGAGATAGTTACAACAATATGAGCTGATGAATGTTTACAAATTGCTGTCTATGTTGTAATTTAAGGAAATTGGCACCCTCTTACCCAAAATATTTCACATCATACTGAAGAGGCGTGAACCATGTTGACATCTCTGCATAATGTCAGTCATGAACTGATGGGGTTACCTGAAGGGTGCTTTCTGAGAGGTTCTTGTCTCTTGATTTCAGTGACATTGCAACAGCAGGTAGTTGACCTTTCTCACATAGCCCATCAGAGGATTGCCAGAATGAAGTCAAGACTCAGGAGAAAGGTATGGTTCCCTAGTTTGGATGACAGGGTTAAACACACAGTGCAGCATTGCTCTATGTGTCAGTCCACTGGTCAGGCTGACTCACCAGCTCGTCTCATCACTGAAGACATTCCCTCCATTCCATGACATTGAGGCAGCGTGCATTTTGGAAGTCTGACAGATGGTCACCACATGCCGGTGAAAATTGATAACTTTTCAAAATATACGGAGATGGAGATCCTCGAATCCATGAACGCAAACCATACCATCCCTCATTTTGGCCTGTTGAAAGAACTTAGAACATTCCCCAGTCAGTAATTTGCCTGTCGTCCCGAGGAATCGATTATAGGAAGAGCAAGCCATGATGGCCACAGGCAAATGGGGAGGCAGGACGCTTTATGCGGACCCTTAATGAGGTCCTGAGAGCTGCACTGGCGAAAGGACAAAACCTTAAGTGTGCGTTATATGTCTTCCTTTGTGAATATAGACTCACTTTGCATGCCGCATCCATGGTGTCTCCCGGTACTCTTTTCATGAACCGACTTGTTGGCGATGCAAACTCTCATGTTGATGCACCCTCCATGATCCAAGGTCAGTTTGCTGATGCCTTGCACCGCCGGCAGGTGCAAAATTACATAATATCCAGGAAAAGACAAGCTCAGAGGAGGCAGTTTCAAGTTGGTGAATGGGTATTTGTAAACAGTCGGCATCCTGGGAGATAGTTCTTATTGCCTTTTGAGGTGGACCCTTGGAGGGTGAGCATTGTGAAAGGAACTATGCTCACCACCCGGAGAGGTCGAGAAGTCATCACAAGAAATGTGTCATTTTTCAAGAGATATTGAAAACAGGTGAGACTGAGATCTGTGGTTGACCTGATCCTGAAGGTGACGATAGCAGCATGTACGCATTGCAAGGAGATGGATGGCTGGGAAGAGACACAAGCTCAGTCCACCAAAGGTTATGCCCCCCCTTTTATTGTCCAACCAACTAAGGCTGGAGTCGATGTCCAGGGGACTCATGCAGAAAGTGGTCTGGGGGAGGCTCTCCTGTGCCTACAAATGTGACGTAGGGGATGGGTTTTGAAAATTGTCGGCAAGGCATGACCAGATATAATTTAAGAGCTCTCCCGGCCGTGTCCACAAGACTGAAGGATTTCATTATGACATTATGTTTTTTCTTCTTTAGGCATCCCCCACCCCAGGGAATGAATTCGAACTGTAGCATATGTTCTGAAACATGTATCATGACCATGCATTTGTGGTGAATTATGCCTTATGTTTTTCTGTTGTGTTTTCATTTTGTTTTACATTTCTGTGGGTTAAGGAGGAATGTTATGTTGCTGGAGGCTGCATGGACTGTTCCATACAGACCTTACAATTAAGGGGTCGTAGGTTGTGTCACCTTATTACGTAGGGCAGTATGGTATTGCCACCACGTAACATAAGAAAATAATAAAGAGCCTGAGAGACCTGTTCTTGCAGCATTTGTTCAGCATGATACGAGTCTCTGGTCTATGTTTGTACTAGCTCCACATAAGGTCTCAATATGCAACAGGCTGCATAGCAGAGCATGCAGGCATGGTGCAGTTTTCTCGTGAGCCTAGTATGCACTTGTTACACTGCAGCACCTCTCTATTCCTGCTTTCGGTGCAGTAGAAGGGGGAGGCAAAGTCCTGTGGGATGTCTGCACTCATGTTTTCACCTAGCCGAAGGTCAGAGGTGCCTTCCTCCAGTCGGGGTGGGTGTGGCCTGTTGCTGGGGCTGTATTCCATTGGCCCTTCCTCCAGCCGGGTTGTTTTTGTGGCTGTGTTGCCGAGGCACTCAGCTGGTCAGCATTTGTCCATTGAAGGCTCACCAGCTGCACATGGGTCAGTGGCCGCATAGCAGAGCATGCAGGCAGGTTGCAGTTTTCTTGTGAGCATGGTGTACACTTGTTGCACTGCGGTACCTATCTATTCCTGCCTGTGGTGCAGCAGGTGGAGGAGGCACTGACTGATGGGCACCTGTGGAGGACGCAAAGGGTGGATACATGTATCCATTATATACGTGCTAATTTGGCCTTCCCCGCAAAAAAAAAAACCTGCTCGGATCAAACTTCTCATTGTTTGGATTATTAACAATATTGTGTGAAAATGAACAGTGTAAAACTAAAAAAGGGGAGATGAAATTGCACAAATGCGTGCTGGAAAGAAATCAGTATTTCCAGTGCTTTTGTAGTAGGCCTCAACTGTGAATGATTAATGCAGAAATAACAGCCAAAGTAATGAATGATAGAAGCCATGGGCCAGATGTAGGTAGGATTGATTTACCCATTCTTAATTACCGAATTTTACCGATTCGGTAATTAAGAATTGGTAAATCTGAGGGGTGGGTATGTAGGTATTCCAGATGTGCTGGAATACCGAATCGAAGAAAATCGGTATTTACCGATTCGGTAAATACCGATCGGTAATGCCCATTCATTCCTATGGGCTTTGAAGCCCATAGGAATGAATGGGCATTACCGAATCGGTATTTACCGAATCGGTAAATACCGAATTTCACAAGGGTGCAGGGGGTGTCACTTTGACACCCTCTGGCCCCCCCAAAACAGGCTCGGGTGCCATGTGGCAGGCATACATGCCCCAAGGGCAGGTCTGCCTGTCATATGGCAGAGGTGTGCATGCACACATGTGCATGCACACCGGAATCGGTATTTTACCATCAAATTGGATTTGATGGTAAAATACCGATTCGGTAAGGCTTGTGGGACTCAGAAGAGTCCCACCTACATCTCAAATTTACCGAATCGGTAAAAATACTGATTCGGTATTTTACAGAATCTGTAAATTTACCGATCGGTAAATTTACCGATTCTGTAAAAATATGCCCCTACATACCGATAACCCATTTACCGGTCGGTAACGGCCGAAATCGGCCGTTACCGGTCGGTAAATGGCCTGAAACGGCCACCTACATCTGGCCCCAAAAGTTTAAAAGAGACATGATATTTTCCTTTTCACTAACTGTTTGAAAATATACATAACATGAAGAGAAATGTAAATAAGTATTAATATATAGTTTTGTAAAGTGACAAAGATAATCACATGTGTATTTGTTTATCCTAGAGCACATTTTACTGTTCAGCAAAGAAGGCCTTAAGAGTCTTTTTAGGTTTAATTTGCTTTCTAAAACGTAGGCTGCAAAGAAATGTATTTTGTCCTTTGTGAGTCCCTGATGATTGCCAAGGCTGTGTGGAGGAAGTAATGAACATTATTAATGGAATTTCCTTGCCGACCGGAGTATGAGGACACTTATGCAGCAAGTTTGATACATTAGCAAGTTGGGGAAATGTGCAAGCTGCAGAAGAGATTATCGGAGCTTCCTCCGCTGAAGGATGATGACGAAAGTTCTCTAAAGACAAAGGAACTGTTGAAAGTTAGGTACACTGAAAGTGGAGTGATCAGACACCCCTGGCCTAGTCCAATGGGATTTGAGGATTTTTTGGGTCTTGATATATGAGGGGTTGGATCTTTAGCGAATTAGGGTAAATTACTAGTGTTAGAATTTATAGTTAGGCAGGTTTGGAAGTGAGACTTTGACTTTGTGAGAGGAGAGAGCTGTGTTGCTGTGTCCTAACTTAACTGGCTGGCTGTTGTTCTGCTAATCCTGACTCTTTGACTTTGCTCCTCATACCTTCTTGAGGGTGCCCTAGCTTACTCTTCTGGGTGGAGAGTAGCTTTACAGACTACTAGCATTTTGTGCTATAGGTTTCTATGATATTCTGAATTTGCATTAATCTTATTTTGCACATTTTTTTTTTTACTCTTTTGTGTCTTCGCCTATCCACTCTCTCATGACACGGTTGTGAGATGTTATTATGAATTACTAAATTGTTGTTTCTCTTGGGTGGTGATCTATGATTTGAGCTGTATTGTGCTTGATGAACATTCACATTAATTTAGATAAAAGCACATTGATAAGTAATATGAGCCTGTCTTTATTAATGTCATTTTGCTTATATTGAATGAATTATTTCTTTATTTAGGTCCTCATTGTTAGAATTCTGTCAATCTTTTGCCATTCCCTGTCAGCTATACAAGATTCTTCGGAGGGAGAGAGGACCATTATAGATAATAGAAATGTGATAACTTGTTTAAACTCACTTAGCGTGAAAGGGACTAAAAAGTATTAAATTGGGTCCTGATGGTAACATTTGGCAAACGCCCCTATCCACCGCATCAGTTTTTGGTAGCAGACATGATGGTTTACATTGATTACATTGGTAATTGATTAGGACAGGATTAATAATTTTGATTATTAATATTTTGTATTCCTGTCATATGTTGTGGTCCGTCGACCTTAAGAGAGGCGAGTCCGAAGTGGCCCAAGATCCTCGGATGATAATATTAGCCTAAGGGGCATGCCTTAGCGTGGCATACACTAAGTCATGTTGCGTTGTCTGCTGTTGATGCGGTATTAGATAATAGTTGTGTTTTTAGTATTGCACAGAGAACTTTGAAGTTAGTATAGCGGAGATTTATCTGGGTACCTTTAGAAAGCGCAGCTGAAGAAGTCCTGAGAATTTTCACTTGATTGAGGGTGTAATAACGTGGATCGATATTCTGCTGGTAGCAAAAGAATTCTTCAAGTTGTTGACTCTATTCTTTCTTTTAGTGGAGCAGACAAGCAGGTTTGTTTATATGTTGTTCTAATCTTGTTTATCTTTTAAGAAACCTTTGTAATTTACGGCAGATAATTTTTGCAATGGAGGGTCAGTCGTAGGAGTTATACTTACGTCACAGAGAGCCGCGCCGGCATTGGTTAGCTACTGCGAATCATCACAAAAGAGTGCTGTGATTTTATTGGTTGTTTGGTGTAAGTCGTGCTGGTATTGGTCAGCATAAACGAATAGCGTTTGTGGAAATATGGAAGGGTTTTTCTCTGTTTTGCTTGGTTTCTAGCGTAGAGAACAAAACAAAATGAAGATATTGAAATTGTTGAGGACTTGGAGCAGACAAGCAGGTTTGTTTATATGTTGTTCTAATCTTGTTTATCTTTTAAGAAACCTTTGTAATTTACTGCAGGTTATTTTTGCAATGGAGGGTCAGTTGTAGGAGTTATACTTACGTCACAGAGAGCAGCGCCGGCATTGGTTAGCTACTGTGAATCATCACAAAAGAGTACTTTGCAAATATTGGTTGTTTGGTGTAAGTCGCGCTGGTATTGGTCAGCATAAACGAATAGCGTTTGTGGAAATATGGAAGGGTTTTTCTCTGTTTTGCTTGGTTTCTAGCGTAGAGAACAAAACAAAATGAAGATATTGAAATTGTTGAAGACTTTGTTTAAGAAGGATGAGCTTATATCAATTAGAGAGGGAATTCTTGTTCTAACTGAGGGTACGCCTGCTTCTTTTATTTCCTTAGAACAAGGATATCACATGTGTACATGGCTGGAAAATTGGGTGAAATACACAGAAGGAGATAGGAACATGGCATTTCCAGAGTATGGTACTTTCAATGTGAGGATTTTAGAAAATCTAAGACATCAAATGAATGATTTTAGACCAAATCCTAGACCCATACTCTATGAAGCGCTTGAAGAATGAAAACATGAGACATATAAGAGACATAGGGACACATTTGAGAATCAATACAGAAATACTGTGAGTAGATATTCAGAGGCAAAATGGGATGCCCAAATGAAGAAGTGGAGAAGAGATGTGATAGCAGTAGGAGAGGGCTTATATCCAGTTGTTGTAGTAAAGGATCAGGAAGGAGGATAGTGTAAATCGTAAAAGAAGATTGTTGAGTGTCCGCGGCCTGATCCAAGTGAAATTGATGATGAGTTATTGGATGAATTATTGCTAAATAGACCTCCACCATATTAGGAAGAACAAGAAAGAATTATACCAAGTGCTCCATTTATTCAAGTAGACGTTCCTCAGCCTTCTCAAGTGAGAAATACAAATATAGTGAGTCAGGTGAAAGATGATTTGACAAAAAAGGATTACTCAATTGAATTTGAATGCAGAAGCTTTATCAGTTCCCGTGACTATTGGTCCCACAGTTCAATTGTATAGTGAGTGCCGGAATATTTCACAAGTGCATGCATTGACAGTATCTCTTATTAATATTAGGACTAGTGGTGGTGTTGGTGTAAGTGAGGCAGAATAATTGATTGATATTTCAGAAAGGTCAGTAGAAACCCCAATACATAATGTGCAGATAGAGCCAAGGAGTTTAGTGCAAAATGTGGGTGAAGTGACACCTACATCATGAGGTTCAATAGGGCCGCCTTCAGAAGTATTGGATGAATGGATTAGAGCAGGGGTCTCCAACCTTTTGTGTAGTCAGAGCTACTTCTGGCCAGTGAAAATCGCCGTGAGCTACTGAACCCGAATCAACTCGCGCATTTTTCCGAGAGACCCCCCACGTCCCCCCACACACCCCCACGCGCAGTTTCATTGACTTTAAGCCTAATTTCATCAGAGCCCATACTGTGGTTTGAACAAAATACCCAAGACAGGCCTGACTTAAGAGTTCCCTAGAACACCAAAAGGAATGACTTTGGATTTGTGACACTTCAAGTCATTTCAATTAATAGGTCCAAAATTAAGGTCCAAAATTAAGACCTTCCAGTAATAGTGGTCATTGAAGTAATCATTGAAATGCGGCTCAATTAACAAACATACATGGAAAGCAATCTTACCTTCAATGTGGAACTGATTCGTTCTTATGCTGCAAATAATCATTTGGAAACGTGCTCAAGATTCTTCTCTCCAGCTAAGATGTATTGTGTTTGTAATACAGGCCTGCAGTACACATTGCATTGTTCTTGTTCAAATAATAAAAAGGCTTTGCAGGAGGCAGAAGATTCTTCTCTGCAGCGACTTTAATCTTGGTTTTAATAATGAAACAGATTTGTGATTTTACCAGGAACTGTGACTGAACAAGTATTGATTACGACTGCATACAAATAATTTCAGTGAGAGACTTGACACTGCATGGTGTCCAGTAATGCCTTGTAATCTGGGGTGTAGCTTGAGAGGGCAACTCTTATGGAGCCATTTAAATGTTCGTCAGTCAGACGTGTGCGAAACTTAGATTTTATGAAGTTCATATCAGAAAATGCAGATTCACAAATATAGGTAGAGCCAAACAGGGATGCAGCTATGTGGATGTTCTTAAACTTTTCTGCATCCACAAAACTCCAGAAATTAATGTCAGATTGCCTTGATTTCAATTCAATGTCATTCAATGTCATTTTGAAGTGAGACCATCTCCATTTCCATGGTGTCAGAGTCAAGGTTCAGAAGAACACTAATTTTCTCTGAAAGGTCACTAACATCCACTTCCATGAAGGGGTTTGAAGTGAACATCACACAGGGCTCCAGTTGCTCAAAATCACTAAACCGGTCACTGAACTCTTGATTAAGCCTCACAAGGAAGTTACTGTATTTTTGTATGTCAAGGATCTCAGCCTCAATGTTGTTATCTGACAGGATTTGGAGCACAGAGGGAAAGTGCTGCAACTTTCCTTTCTGTACATGCTGTATGAAAAGGTTAAGTTTTGTTTTGAATGTTTTCACAGAACCAAACATGTTGGCTATTGTCTTGTTTTTGCCTTGCAACTCGTAGTTCAATAAATTTAATTTCTCTGTGACATGAGTCAAAAAAGCTAAATCGAGCAACCATTCAGTGTTTGACAGCTGTGCGGTAACTTCATTTCTAGACTCCATGAAAGCTTTGACTTCTGGCAATAGGGAAAGGAATCTTCGCAGTATTCTTCCTCTGCTAAGCCATCGGATCTGAGTGTGCAGTAAAAGGTCACCATACTCAGCTGAAAGTTCTTCAAGGAACAATTTGAAGGTTCGGTGCTGCTTGGCCTTTGCACGAATTGAATTAATAATTTTAACAACAGGAGTCATCACATGATCAAACCCCATTACCTTCACACATATTGCCTGTTGATGTATAATGCAATGGTAGTTTAATAACGGAATGAAATCTGGATCTGCTTTACATTTACAGAATGCCGCCCTATCATTGCGGGTGCACCATCAGTTGTTATCGCCACTAAATTTTTCAATGAGACATTTTGTTTCACAAAATAATTTTTCACCTCATTGTGGATGCTTCCTTCACAATTGCTCCATCTGAAAATGTTGCTTTGTGCTTGATCAAGTGATGAGTAACTACAAAGGATGCTTCAGTTGCCGCAGTGGCTTTCTTCGTTGGCTTTGTAAAAAAAGATTGCTGTGTCTGCAATGCAGATTTCAGTTCATTTACTTTTTGTGACCACAGGCTGCTTCCCTTAGGGAACTTCCTCTCAAAATGCATGTGCTTTGTTGAAAAATGCCTCTCAACATTGCCCTTTTTCCCCACTGCAACTTTTGCCCCACAGATTAAACACACACAGTTGTCTTTGATTTGTGTAAATAAAAATTCGTTCTCCCACTCTTGATGAAAGTTGTAAGTCTTCGGCCTTTTGGAGGGACCTGGCTCTTCACCCATCATTGGTTGTTGAGGCTGTAGCAAGAATAAAATGTTGATGAAGTCCACATCCAATCCACAAAAGGCAAGAATACCACATGGACACTTTTAATAATGCTGTAATCAGGGGCGGCTGGTGACATTTGAAAGTGGTGAGGCGTAAAGTGATCGTGGTATTGCACTGAGGCGAGTGAGTGACCCCTAACAACCTACGAGGAGTTTGGGGCATTCTCCACCGAGAAAATTTTGAAAAAAAAGAGTGGATAAATGGAGCATTTTCAAGCAAATTTGAGGAAGCAGGAAGATTGATAAAGCACTTGCGAAAGTGTTATGACAGGATCTGTCACAACATCCTTATATCCATCAACTTCACCCCAACACAAGTACAAACACACACTCAAACACTATCAAGTACACACATAAAGCAAGACTCACAAACATTTGTTTAGGCTTAAAGGCCTGTACTCAAAAAAGTACACAGAGACTGCTGCAGCTGCAAGCAGACGTTGAAATACTCGATTTACTCACATAATGACAAACACAAAACCCAAAGCCAGACATACTGTGCCCGGTGCCACCTCACAAGCACCCCCCTGGTCACACCTTCCCCTTTCTGGGAGCTACCATGAGACTCACTGGGCTGGATGAGGAATAGTGAGTGCTTGTCCCAGCAAGTTGTCTTTTTGTGTTAAAAATGACCACCTTCCTTTTTCTGCATCCCACTCATTTCTGTGTTTCGGTGTCTTTGTGTCTCACACCCTTCACCCTCTCCTCAGCTGCCCTCTGCACTTCCCCCTCACCTTTGGGTCTCCCCATCACTCTTTCTACCTCCTGTTTCCCCCCATACAGCTCTCCCTGAATTGCACCCTTTTTCATGTTCATCCTTTCACTCTCTCCTTTCTGTCACTCTTTCCACTCCCCTTTGCCCCCCCTCCTCTCTGTGAACCTCTCTCTCTGTCACTCTCCAGTCATTGCCACGCTTTTCCACGCTCATTTGGCCCTTATGAATCTCATCTCACGCTCTTCATCTCCATTCGTGACACTCTCTCCTTGCTCTCACTCTTTCCACTCCCTTTTGCCCTTCCCTCCTCTCTCTGACCTCCATCCGTCACTCTCCTCTCATTGTCACTCTTTGCACTCCCCTTTGCTTCTGCCCTTTCCATTTCTTACTTCTTCCCACTCTTCCTTTCCCTCTCTCTCTCCTCTTACGCTTTTATTTTAACTGACATTTTTTCTTCTGTGCCTCTGCTGCCCTATCCCTTTCCTACATCTCCTTCTTGCTTTTCATCTCTCAGCCCACTTCTTTTTAGCTCGTCCTCATCCCAGTTGCATCTCGGTCAACTCCGATTTGTCAAAGGGCACGTTTATCAAATCTTGGCTTTATAGCCCGCAGGACAGCTCATGCTGGGACACCCAATCCCACATTTCTGGCCATCACCCACGCGCGACTCCCCCCTGAGGGCGGTGCAGGCTGCCCGGGTATATACAATGTGCCTATGATGACGACACCTACACACAACTGACTGTGTGGTTACCGAGCAATGTGATGATGTTTGTTTTTGTGGAAATTTGTAATTTAGAAATGCAAATGAAAAAAAAAACATCCTGGTTGGCCGCTAGTACCCTAAGACCTGAACCACAAATACACTTTTGGCGCTAAGAATCCATTGTAAGAGACGTGGAGTATAGATGCTGAACTCAATGTCTCACTCAGACAATTAATACATTTGGTTTATAGCTTGCGTGTGTAAATAACATACCTACATACACATGCTACTTTGAACACGGCAAGCATACAACTAACCACAAACTACCCAATGCTCAGAAGCTTTTACCACTCACTATTTCGATATAAACTGTGCAATCGAGTGCATGCATTACAAAGGAGGAGAACTTTATGGTGCCAACTTGCAAAGTACTTAATAAATGCGCAGTACAAGAAAGTAACAATACGCCTCGCAAACAAAAATACATTTCACTCAAGCCTTCCTCATTAGGGGTACGGTCAAGATTACAGGAGGAAAGGTGAACAAACTTCACAGCTGGAGGACGAGAAGAGAAGGAAATAATATGTTGTGAAAAAAACAGAGCGAAGGAAGAACATGGGCTGCTCTAAATTCAAGCCATAATAAAAATATCATTAGTAGAGGAATGAAATTGATGTGTACCTTGTTACAATCCTCAGTTCGTTTTGTAAGGAAGCCTCGCAAACAAAAATACATTTCCCTCAAGCCTTCCTCATTAGGGGTACTAATATGGAAAACATGCAATCTACTGAATATCTTTCTGCGTCAACAGTGCCATAATTTACAAGCGGCTCTGTGAACAATGAGACTATAAGGTTTATTTGACAAGTAATAAACTGCAGAGTTTTAGAGTAGCTCCGTCGCTGGGAGGAGGGCGAGGGAACAGCAGCCCGGGAAGGGGGGAGGAGCGGAGGCAAGGAGGAGGCCAAAACAGCAGCCCGGGCTGGGGCAGAGGGAGGGGGGCCCTGGCTACTGGGAAGGGAGGGAGCGGGGCAGGGGAGCAGCCAGAGTGGGGGTCAGCGGGAGGGGCCGAAGTATACGTTTGCCACACACTCCAACTGCTGCATCATCTGCAGATTTTAACAAAAAAGGCACGAAAAACGGCACAATCAGGGGGGGGAGAGGAACGTAAAAAACGAGCTTACCTGTAGTGTCTGCTTCTGGAGGTGAAAGTCACGTCTCCCACTGCTCCGCGCTGGCACCCGTCGCACAATGTCAGACAGTGCAATGCCAGCGCGTTTTCAGTAGGCAATGACGTCAGACTCTCACAAGAGAAGTCGGAAGCTCCAGGAGAGGAGCGTCATCGCGTGGGTCCAATTCCGGCTAGGAGCCCAATGTGCAAGCCAACGCCTTAATATGGAGAGCGAAGAAAAGGGGGTCTGGAATACCAGATAGACATTCAGTGCCTTCATACGGCTGATATTTCACTTCCTGGGCACTTCTATATTGAGAGTCTTCTGGGGGCCCACCTCTATAGGTAAGCTTGGCAGTCCCGGCTCAGGCAGTGGCGCAATTGCCCTGCTAGTACATGAACTGAGTAAAACTGCAGGCTGTAGACCCTACATACTACTGAGAAGCAGCTGGTGTACCCGAGCTGAAGGCTCAGCGGATGGGCTGGTTTCCCGCATCCAGAGCCTTGGGAGAACTGACAGACGACAGCAGTATTAGGAAGAGCAAATTGACTATTGTTCTACATAGGATAAGTAAAACAGTGCAGGTCCCGGGAATGCGCATAAGAAGGACAGACTACCACTTGGTAAGGCCCCAGGATCGTTATGCGCAAGGTTATATATGTCCTTTTAGCTCAGGGCTAGACCTAGGTTTTGCTACTGTTCTAATATGACGCATAGAAAGATAACCCATGGGATCTCTTCTCTATCACCATCTGGCAGATAGCCAGCAGGTGGCGACAGTGAGCTATTCTAGCACCACTGACCTCCAGCACCCCGTGATCACCGAACCACACACATCCATAAGAATGGTGTTATGCATGTTAGTTGGCTGATGATCTGTGTGTCTTTGAAATGAAAATCACACTACAGGCCTCTCCAACCTGGAGGTAGGGCTGGGAGATGTCGCTATGGCATTCATTTTAGGGGTCACGTGGCTTGCTTCGGGTGCCCCGTTGATGGTCTGTGCACTGGAGACTCATTCCTGGTAGCACCTCTTCACTCATACCCCAATCTTTCCTAACGATAGTAATTTTGTTTTCAATCGGTAATCGTTTGTTTTATGAATATTTTGTTAAATGTGCAATGCACAATAACGCATCATCTCCGCACCTTCTATTTAGTGTATACTGAGGCGCTCTGACAATCCTAATACTACTAGCCACACTAAGAAGCAATCGAATGACGAATGACGAAATGCACCTAAATCAAACGGTATAGTACCGTTCCCTGGCATCTTTAGGCGCAATAATGGCCCACGGTATATAGGGACACATTTGCACGCCCCGTGCGTCACCCCTGCATCACTTAACATGTGAACAGTGACGCAAGGGACCCGCAAATCCGCCCCTTAGTGCGCTACCTTCAGATATTTGTGATACCGCCGGCGTGTGTATAGAGAATATACACCTTCTGTGATCAGTAAGCATATGCTGCATATTTCTTACAGAGTAACGAGTGCAGGGCCTTCATCCCAATCCGCAGAATGATAGGTAGCGCCAATACTGCCTCAAAGCGCTATAAGTCGGCAAAATAACAAAAGTGTGGTTCGTTCTCCAGGTAGGATCCCACAATAATTTTAACGCGAACTGGACCCGAAGACATCGGATATCAGAGAGCTTTACGCAAGCACGAGTTTCACACCTTCATATTTGTTAGGTAAAGGGGGGGGGATCTGCCCAGAATCACAGGATGTTGAGCGTCCCCGCAGGGACCGAACCCGGTTCCCCAACTTGGAGGTGGACGCTAGCGCCGTAGACACTCGTCTTACATTAAGGCCGGCCAAAGGAGGAATTTGCAACCACGCGTGAGGAATGCAACAATGGCTACTTTGTGGGGCCCAAATATTTCACGAAGACCCCAGCTGAACTCGAATAGAGGTGAGTGTCAGGGGGCGGGGGGGTCCGCCATAAATTGTCAAGAACAGCCTCGATAAAGGGTTGAGCCGATGAAAGAATGTGTGAGGCGGGAGGAGGCCCGAGAAATGGATGAGGCGAGGCTGGGAAGGATCCCAGTGCATCTGGGAAAACCCAGCGCTGAATAATGTGCATTTCAATATAAGAAAGGGCACTGTGCGTCTCCGTACCGCACAGCGCTGCACACCGTGGATTTCATGAAAAGGCACTGCGCCTCTCCTTAGAGCACAGCGCGCAGCACTGTGCAGCGTGTATTTCAATAGAACGGGCACAGCGCCTCACCTTAGAGCACAGCGCTGCACACTGCATCTCGATATACAAGCGCTGAGGGTCACATTGGAGCACGGCGCAGCACCCCGTGCCTCTCAACGAAACACAGCGCTGTGCATCTCAGAAGAGCACAGCGCTGCACACTGTGTATCTCAATCTAATACTGCACCGCATCTCAGCGTTGCTTTTGCACATTTCAATATAACACAGCATCTCAGTAGAGCACAACGCTGCACACTGTGCATTTCAATATAACAATGTTGCGCGTTTCAGTAGAGCACAATGTTGTCCACTGTGCCTAGGATATGGCAGCACTGTGCATCTCAGTATCGCACAGCGCTGACCCTGCATCTCGATATAACCACGCACTCAGTACTCTGCTTCTCAGTACCGCACAGCGCGAACACTGTGCCTCTCGATATCACAACGCACTGAGTGTTGTAGTAGAGCACACGCTGGACACTATATCTGGATATAACACAGATATAGTGTGCATTTCAATCTAACACTACGCTGTGCATTTCAGATCATCATTTCTCTCTTACACGACGCTGTGCATTTCAGATCCTCATTTCTATCTTACACGACGCTTGTGCATTTCAGAACAACATGTCTATCTTACACGACGCTGTGCATTACAGTAGAGCACATCGCTTAACACTGGGCCCTTCGATATACACAGTCATTTCTATATTACACGACGCTGTGCATTTCAGAACATCCTTTCTATATTACACGGCGCTGTGCATTTCTTGAAAGCACAACGCTTTACACTGTGCATTTCGATATAACACTTCGCTGCTGTGCATCTCAGTACCGCTCAGGGCTGGCGCTGCATTTCAGTATAGCACAGCGCTCTGTGTCTCAGTGGAGCCCAGACCTGTACACTGTGTATTTCAGTATTCACAGCACCGTGCCACTCTGTAAAACACAGCGCTGCATGTTATGCGGGCACTGTACGATGCATACCTCAGTATACCAAAGCACTGTATACTGCATCTCAGTCCACTTCAATTCAAACAGACTTTGTATCGGTCTCCAACCCCAAGCGTGTCGCCCCAGCAGAACTGCGAAACCCGCAGGGGGGGGAGCGGGCACGAGGGAGGGCTATTGGCGGGCGCAACACCGCACGCATGCCTGCCCCCCACCTCAGTAATTTGCCGCGACGGGTGCCAGAAATATAGGGGATCGTCCATAATTAAGCGAGCCCCTGATCCCCTCCCCGCCGCCCGACCGCGCTCCTACGGCTGGCTGCACGACGGTGCGATGTATGGGACTGAGTATATTACTGAGGTCATTCCCCTGACATTACCGGGCCGGAACAAAACAAACCACTCACCCCGCACAGATGGCGGAGTGCTGCTGTGTGTGAGATGACGGAAGTCTTTCTTACAAGCATACCGCGACACCCATTGGATGACAACAGCTGAGACAGCTGCCACCCAAGCGACCAGGCCAGAAAACACACGTAATCCCCTGGGCGCGCCCCTCCCCTCAAAGCATAACATTACTCCAGGAAGGAGCGCGCAAGGGAGAGGCCTGAAACAAGCCTGGAAACGCTGATCAGTCGGAGCTAAATAAGGCACCCCTGTCCTTGCTGAATCAGCGACGTCAGTGTCACGATATTGGTCACCACCGCAGCGGATTAAGCTCACGGATTAAGCTCAACCGAGTTACCAAGCAGCGCGACATTGTGCCTGCTAGCTGCTGAATGACCCACACCAATACTCGTGGGGTTGTGCCCAATTGGCACCCGCAAAGGATCGCACAGATGCCCGTATTTAGCAGCTGTGAACGTGGTGCGTGAACAGGCTCGTGGATCGGGTGGGGTATGTAGGGGCCGAACAAGAGGGAGGGGCATCGCACGAGGGCGCCCTCCCCCAACAGCATGTTGCAGCGCTCCAGTTCGGCTCCACTTACAGCCGGAGGCCCGCCATGCAGTACACTAATCACCGGATCTCGGAGCAGGCGAGGCACACGCAGCTTTTTGTGGCCCCCTGTGCCGAAACAGACCAACTTTTGTTCGGGCCTCTCAGTGAAAACCTTCAAAAATACTGCCCCAGGACAGCATTAACAGTCGGAGCCTTATCACGTGCTGGGCAGACTCATCCAGCAAGTATGAGCACACGATGGCGATAGTACTACCGCCTAGCAAATGAGCATCGGCACCACTAACATTTGCCTGCATTAATTACACCGAAGGAAGTTAAGAAAATAATAATTTGCATTTCTAGTTTTATATAGCACGCACTAGACCTGAAGGTATCAGAGCACTGTAAATGAGCACCAGATCTGTTACCGACGGCTACTGTCAAATTTGTAAGGCACGGGGAATTTGAATCCCATACCGAGACTCGAACCCGTATCCCCAGCTCTGCGGTCGACCGCCCTAGCCGTTAAGCCACGTTCTCTCCCTAATGTTACGGCATAGCAGACTGAGCATGGAAAGAATATAAAACATTTCCCTGCATATTCCACTCGAAACACAGCCTAAACAGTAATCCTTATCCCCGTGTTAGGCTGACTAACCCCCTAGCCTAACAGTCCTCACCTCGTGCCTCTTACTAAAACTTTGATAATTTTCCTACCTTGGGAAAATTCTACAGCATTGGCAGGATTCGAACCCTGGCCTGTGAGGGCTGTCCACACCAAAGGAACGAGCCTTACGTTTGAGCTATAGCTCCTTGGTAAACATGGCAGCGTAGCATAACAGTGCTAACCAACATCGCAACGTAGCCTGACGATCCTAACCTCGTGCATATGCTAGGCTGACTCCCCCCAACTGGCGGCGATGCGATAAGCGGCATAAAGCGTGGATGAATCTACTTTTGCCCAAAAGCACCGGATCAGTAAGGTAGCCACGAGGGGGAGACAATGAGGCATCGTAACAACATGAGCACAACCTAGAACATTTGCACGCCTGTTACGGGCCTGAGCACAACTTAAACATTTGCACGCCTGTTATGCCCACATTGCGACCACTTAAGGACGACATGCATAATTATGCACTCTGCCCCTCACCATGACCCAGAAGGAAAGGATGGCATACACTCCGGGGGCCCCCCGCCTTGCCCACGGAGACGGTCTTGGTCCCCGGCACACTGCACGGGTCCCCATGGAGTGCGGTAGCGGGCTAAGTGCGGGAAGCGCTGGCCCCATTATGAACTACCGTGGCACTGTGCAGCCTCCCTGCGGTGATTTTCGTCCCTTCCGACCTATAGCTGCGCTATCGACCCCAAGAGCGCAGGCTGAAAGAAGGGTGGGGGCGAACCTTGCGCTCTAGCCCCCGGTCCTGAAGCCCCGCCACCCAAGGGCAGGAGCCTGGCCTTCGTTGCCTCAATGAACGCCGGACCCGCACGAAACAACGGCAAGACACCCACATGTCCGAGTGAGCACAGCCCAAACACATGGCCTGAGCGGCCCTCACCCCAACTTGCCCTCGGGCAGTCCAACCTCGTCGATGACCGGGTGAAGCCATATCCTGAGGACAGATCTAGCAATGGGGATTCGACTCATAACGCAAAACTGCCAAGACAGACGAGCGGTCCAACGCCCGGCAGTATGCCCCAATGCACTGAAGCTTTCCTACACTCGCAGACAGGGGTTCGAACCTGCACCCTCCGTACGCACGCCAAGCGGACACTGAAATTATCGGCGCCAGCCTCTCACATCTCTACCTCTCCGTCGCAAAACCAGGGAGCCTGACCAAGTACGGAGGAGCTCTTAAATCTGCCCCTTCCCCTGAAAGCATTATAAACCAGCAAATGCTGGGCAGGCCTACCGGAAGGTGCTTCGGGGAGAGGGGGGGCAGCCACTCACCCCACTTGCAGTTCCCTCAGACGGCTTGAAACTCAGCACGAGTGAAGATGGCGGGACGGACAAACGGCGTGTCCCACGAGGCAGTGGCCACGCGTGCTCGGAGTGAGGAGAAAGAGTGTCCCGACGTGTTCGACGCAACGTCCGGAGCGGCAAAGAGGCCACCACAACGGCCAGAGGAGGAGATATACCCTCTCCCTGCCAGCCCCGGACGTGCGTCATAGTTCCGCCCACCTCCACCGGGCAACCTGCCCTGAGGGGTGGCAACCATTAGCTGGGGGTCGGGGGCAGCCCTACGTGACTAAGGGCCCGCCCTCCTGATGGCCACCGGGTGGCCTCGGGCAGGCGCAGAGTGGGGGTCAGCGGGAGGGGCCGAAGTATACGTTTGCCACACACTCCAACTGCTGCATCATCTGCAGATTTTAACAAAAAAGGCACGAAAAACGGCACAATCAGGGGGGGGAGAGGAACGTAAAAAACGAGCTTACCTGTAGTGTCTGCTTCTGGAGGTGAAAGTCACGTCTCCCACTGCTCCGCGCTGGCACCCGTCGCACAATGTCAGACAGTGCAATGCCAGCGCGTTTTCAGTAGGCAATGACGTCAGACTCTCACAAGAGAAGTCGGAAGCTCCAGGAGAGGAGCGTCATCGCGTCATCCTCTTTGCCCGCCCCACACATTATGCCCAAGCAGCGAAGGGCTAGACGAGCTACTCCCGGGGTCTCCGCGAGCTACCGGTAGCTCGCGATCGACCGGTTGGAGACCCCGGGATTAGAGGGATGGTATATGAGTAGTTTAAAAGCAGATTCGGAAGAGATGATTGAAGGCATGATTTGTCCTGAAAGAATAAGTAAATATCAGGAACAAGAGTTACTGTTTTTGTGTAAGAATATTACGAGAGCGAAAAGTCTACATGAGAAATTTGCTGAAGTTGCACAGACCTATGGTGTTGACATAGAAAAATCAAAGGCTTGACAGAAGACGTATAGATTTTAGCGACAAGGATTTGGAGAGTTTAAGTGCTTCAGGAAAACAATTGCAAATCAAAGAGCTGATTAATACATTGAGACAATGGCGTGAATTAGAAGGTTGGAAGGGTAGATGGGCTATAAAGAAAGAAATGGTTGCAAATCAAGGAGTTTCACCTATGTTCCAAGTGAGAGAAACAGGGGCAGAGACAACAATGACTGAAATAATATATATGATGAGAGAGGTACCAGGAGTTGGGTATGTTCACGTTCCTTGGTCAAGGTAGGATATAGTGTCTTTTACAAATGAGTTTCCCAGATCGAGGGAAAATCCAGTTGAGTGGTAGAAACAATAGAAAGGTTTGTAAAAGTTTCAAACATTTTGTGGAAGGACTTAGATGGTTTGTTGACTCATTGTAAGTGAAATTGCTCTCCCACTCTCGCGTTTCCACGATTAAGTGAGGCCTCTTCTGAGCCCCCGCACTCCCGTAGTGTTGGTGTTCAAGGCCCTCCTCCACCCGCAGGTTATACCTGCGCCTCATCCCTGGTATTCCAGTGGACCTCTGACTCCTTCTCTCGCAATGCTTTTTTCCCCCTTCATCCTCTCCTGTCTGCTCCATTTCACCCTTTAGCGTTTTCACCTTTCACTGTATATTTCATTTTTCTTCTGCTTTCTGCTCCGTTTCACCCTTTACTCTTTTCACCCTTTTACTCTTTATTTCAGTTTTCCTCTTCTTTTTTGCATCCTTTCCCTTGTTTGCCTCCCAGCCTCCCAGCTGTCCAGCCCTCCCTGACCTCTTCTTAATGGCGTCTACGTGCTGTGGGTGCGCCACTGGTGTGCTAAAGATTCAGAAAAGGGGGTGGTGATGAACAGAGTGTCTGAATTAAGCAGACCACTCTTACCCAGTCCAAAGATCAGGGCTTGATCCATCACCGTTATTTAGCTCACTGCCCCATCCCAGCTCAGAACCTGGCTATATGCAAATTAGTCTGTCCCTGGCCCAGTGCATCATGGGAACAGGGCAGACCAAACTACCAAGCCAATTCTTCACCAGAAAGGAGACAAGCTTCCGGGGACCGGTTTCTGCCATTTCAGGCGTCGTCGGCCCGGCTTGCTTGAATCCTGATGGAGCAGTGAGCGAGGGACTCATGTCTGAGTATACCCTTCCACGCTTATGGTGGACAAAATGATTCAGAAAAAGGGGTGGTGATGAACAGAGTGTCTGAATTAAGCAGACCACTCTTACCCAGTCCAAAGATCAGGGCTTGATCCATCACCGTTATTTAGCTCACTGCCCCATCCCAGCTCAGAACCTGGCTATATGCAAATTAGTCTGTCCCTGGCCCAGTGCATCATGGGAACAGGGCAGACCAAACTACCAAGCCAATCACCACCCCTTGTTGTAAATAACTGGTGTGCTAAAGGCACACCTTAGGCAAGCATGTCTGTGCCTGTCCGTGACCCGAACGCGACCAGCACCAGGAACTCTGGACCTCCGCACCGACAACGCTACAACCCAGCGGCATTCCACACACTCAACCCAGGCCGCAACAACAACAGCAATCTAGCATCACCAGCCGACACCCACGGACCATTCAGCTATCACCACTGCCAGCACACCTGCAGCACCGCCAGGACCATAGATCCAGCACAACCCACCCGCAAGAACGTAACTGAACCGAAGACCCTGCAATGCATCCTCCTCAATGATTGATCCCTCCATAAACACGCCACCGGAATCTAGGACCTCCTTGACAGCACCGCCCTGGACCTAGCTTTCTTCACCGAAACCTGGACCAACACCACCTTGGAACTGGACATCATCATCAGTCACCATTCGCCAAGGATACAAGATCTCCTGGAAGGACCGCCCCACCCGCCCTGGAGGAGGAATTGCCATCATCCACAAATCTACCCTACGGCTGAGCACACTCCCCAAAGAGCACACAGACCTGATGGAACACCTGTACTGAGGGATACAGGCCGGAACTACCACTACCCTCCAAGGAACTCTCATCTACCGACCCCCTGGACCCTGTGGACCATTCACCAACTCCATCACGGACATCATTTCCTCGCAAGCTATCATCTCCACCAACTACATCCTGCTGGGGTGACCTCAACTTCCACCTTGACAACCAACTAGACCCCAAATACCACACCACAACCATCCTGGACAACCTCCACAACATTGGACTCCGCCAGATAGTGACAGAACCCATGCATGCAGCAGGACACACCCTCGACCCTTTTTCACTACAGGGAACTTTCAGCCACACCACCGAACTCCGATGGACAGACCATCGTTGCATTCACTTCAACTTCAGAACCCCACCATCCACAGACACCAGCACTTGCTCCCATGAAGAAACTGGACCAAAATCACCAATGACCAGCTCACCTCCTCACTCAGCAACTCCACCCCAACCACTACAAAAGACTACGACCCCAACACCGCAGCCCGAACTTTGCACAAATGGATCACCAACAGCGCCAACACCATAGCCCCCCTAAAGAAGAAGAACAACACACACGCCATGAAAGCCAGTTGGTTTGTCACCGAATATCGAGAATCCAGACATACATGCCGCTGCCTCGAAAAGGCCTGTAGAAACTCCAAATCCACACAAGCCCACTCCAACTTCAGAGCTGCCATCAACGCCCACCACCAACTCATCAGACGAGAAAAACTGCGATCAAAGACAGAATCTCCACATACGAGCACATCAAAAAGCTCTTCAGCATCATCAAGGAGTTCTCCCAACCCACCAGCGAGTCTACTGACATCCCTCCCTCAGAAGACCTCTGCAACAAACTCAGCAACTTCTTCCACCACAAAATTAAGAACATTTACGACAACTTCAACGAAGACAACCAACACACTGAACCCTCGCCAGCCACCCCCGACACCCTGAAGACAACGATTGACAGCTGGACAGCCCTTACCACCGGAGACACATTAAAGACAATGAAGTCAATCCACTCCGGGGCCCCCACGGACATCTGCCCCACCACATCTTCAACTGAGCCGCCGACACCATCGCACCCATACTTTGCCATACCATCAACCACTCCCTGGCAAACGCCTCCTTCCCTAATGACTGGAAGCACGCAGAGATCAACCCTCTCCTGAAGAAGCCCTCAGCGGAACCCACTGACCTAAAAAACTACAGACCCATCTTTCTGCTCGCATTTCCAGCAAAAGTCATCGAGAAAGCCATCAACAGCCAACTCGCCACCTTCATCGAAGAGCACAACATCCTCGACTCCTCCCAATCCAGCTTCAGAAAAAAACACAGCACAGAAACCACCCTCCTCGCCGCAACAGAGGACATCCGCTCCCTCCTGGATAGAGGAGAAACAGTAGCCCTCATCCTACTCAACCTCTCAGCGGTCTTTGACACAGTCTCTCACCGCACCCTAACACACAGACTCCACGACACAGGGATCCATGACAAGGCCCTTGACTGGATCCACTCTTTCCTCTCCAGCAGAACGCAGCGGGTCAGACTCCCTTCATTCATCTTGGACCCTACACCTACCACCTGTGGAGTCCCTGAGAGATCCTCCCTCAGCCCCACGCTCTTCAACGTCTATATGGCTACGCTTGCCTCCATTGTCAGAACCCACAGACTCAACATTGTTTCATATGCAGACGACACCCAGCTCGTCCTCTCCCTATCCAATGAACCCAACGCAGCCAAACACAACTTTCAAGAAGGCATGGAAGCTGTCGCCAAATGGATAAAAAGCAGCTGCCTGCAACTCAACACTGACATAACAGAATTAATCATCATGGTCCCACACCCAGATGCCTGGAACAACACCTGGTGGCCCCCCGTCCTCGGAAGCCCACCTACCCCCACGGACCACGCACGCAATCTTAGAATCATCCTGGACTCCAAGCTCAAAATGGGCCGCCAGATCAACTTTGTCGCATTCTCCTGCTTCATCACTCTCCGCCTCCTACTTAAGACCTTCAAATAGATCCCCCTCGAGCACAGAAAGACCGTCACTCACGCTCTCATCACCAGCATACTTGACTACAGCAATGCACTCTATGCCAGAATAAATAAAAACCTCACCTGCAAGCTACAAAACATCCAGAACGCCGCCGCAAGACTGGTCCTCACCCTGCTAAGACACTGCCATATCTCCCAGCACCTGCGCACACTTCACTGGCTCCCCGTTGAGGCCAGAATCACCTTCAAGATTCTCACCCATGCACACAAAGCCCTCCACAACACCGGACCACTAAACCTGAACAGCTGACTCGAATTCTATGCACCCCAAAGGACCCCACGATCAGCCCAGGTCTCCTACGCCGTGGTCTCCCACACCAGAAAGACCAGATTGGGAGGCCGCTCCCTACCGCTCCACCTCAGACAGACAACATCACTCCAAATCTTCACAAGAAACCTCAAAACCTGCCGCTTCAATAGACCTCCTCCTTGATTGACTGGAACCCGCACCTCCCCTCTTCCCCTGCGCCTTGAGACCCTTACGGTTGAGTAGTCACGCTTAACAAACATGTGATTGATTGATTGATTTGTTTGACAGTGTGGTTCTAGCTGATTTATGGGTAGAGTGTAAGATTGCAGTAGATTGGCCAAAAGAAGAATAGACCAGAGATGCAAAGACTCGAGCACCATTAGAGGTAGTGATGAAAAAATATACTTAGGTCATTACCTATTTGAAGGGAAAGATTTCACCAAAAAAACTGATTGGGTAAAAATAGATAGAACAACTCAGGAAACGAAAGAAACAGGGCATGCTTATTATGAAAGTTTCTACATGTATTTAAACGGTATAGGGGTTTTGAGAACATAACTGATAAAGGGGGAACATCCTTTTCAACGCGGATGTTACCCCGCAGTGCTTTTACGACGCGTCCTTTACAACGCAAGTCGTAACCACGATTTGCGCTGGAGGGCGCTAAAGGATAAAGAATAGTATATTTACTATTCCAAAACCTTCCCTACTATCCACGGGAACTGGTGTTAGAATAGTAAATTATACTATTCACTATCCGCGCCCAACAACGCAAGTCGTTGTAACGACTTGCGTTGGTAAAGACGCGTTGTAAAGGCACGCATTGAAACGGTATGCGTTGTACTGTCATACATCCCTGATAAAGATATGGAACATTTTGTATCTAAGTTTGTGTTTGGATTGAAACTGGAGATTAGTAATATGATTCAGCAGCATTTGATTTGTTGGGAGAATAAAACCATTGATGAGATTTTGCGGTATGCAAAATATTTTACTCGATATTGAATCAAGATATAAGAAATTGAAAGAGAAATTAATGTGGGCTCAGATGAAAGCAGCACAGAAAGGTGTTCATTTTGTAGACTTCTCTCAAACAGGTTTCCAAGGGAAGGGTCAGAATCAGAATATTCAGAATGGTCCAATTTTTAACACGGGAGGAGTCGTGGTGAATGGTGGTGTTTCTACTCAAGGAAGAGGTAGGGATAGAGGTAATAAAGAAGAGATGAAAAAGAAATTTCCTTGTTATGCATGCGGCAAGATGGGACATTGGAAACGCGAGTCTAAGGCTTTCTTAGGGAATAATTAAATGAAACAGAATTTTAATCAGCAAATGCAAGTTGAGGTGGACAGAAATCAACCACAACATGTGGCTACACAGGTTCAGATACCACAAGCCCCGATGCCAAATGAAAATGTGAATGCTCAGGTACAAAGATACAGTGCGAATGTAGCTTTTCATGTGGATGAAACAGCTAATATTGAATTTATTTATTGACTGTACAATTAATTAAAATCATTACAGTAAAAACAGTTGAAAATTAGAAAAATAGACAGATAAAAAATAGTAGCACTTCATATGAAGTTTGGTGGATGAGCCACCCCCCTCACCCCTCTGCGCCTGCTCGATCAGCCGGCACCTGTAATCGTAGTCGTGTGGCCTTGCGCAAGTTTCTAGAGTCCCCAGTAATCAGTAAAAATAGTCTATTTTAAAAGTCTGTGAGCCGATCACCTTGGCATTTCTGTTAAAATCCATAAAATAGTGCAGTCTTAATGGGACGGGTGTAGGGGGGCAAAAGACCTCAGTGTTTGTTGCGGGCCAGTCCACTTTCTTCCCCTGGATTTGCCGTGCTCATCACCATAGTTTAATTGTGTTCATTGGCAGCCTTCAGGGCAATCCTGATCTGATGTGTAAATTTCCCCAGTCTTGCTAGGGTCATCGTAATTGCTGTGGAAAAGCACAAGGCTGGCGCTTCACTACACAATGCTGTACCGTTTGTGATACAAATCGGGCATAGGAGTTGCCGACGTTCATTTATGAGGCTGGGGCAGCAGCATAGGAGATGCAACCAAGATTCCCTCTTATAGGAGCACAGTCTGCAGTTTGTGGATTCCCCCCGTGTGAGCCCATGCAGGGTTAAAATCGGTGATTCCTAGTATGCCTCATCTCATGAAAGGAATTTTGCTTCGGGCTTGTGGTGTGAGGGCCTCATTTAGTTAACGTCATGCGGTGTAGGAGCTGTTCAGCGGGTCTAAGTGAGAGCATGAGCAGAGAGATTTTAGGTCAAGCTCATATGATGTTTTGCGTACTTATCTATTTATAGCTTTTTTCCAGGCGTTCAATGTAATTTCCAGCAGCGGTATACTCTCTTCCTTGATCTTCAGTGTGTTCAACGCTTTGCCAAGACTAATGTTCCAGGCGGAGCATGACCCCTCGAAGATAGATCTGAATTGTTGTCTTAGAGAATTAGCTGGGGCCCTTAGAATCCTTAGGGAGAGCTTTATGATCTCCCCTTGGCAGATCAAGTCTGGCCTCGCCAGACCTAGCTCCAGTCTTAGCCTTGACTGCCTCGCTGACCTTGGGATGAGGAGAACTGATTTGTATGCTTTGGCTTGGACTGAGATGAGGAGGGCATCCTGTGACCCAGGGAAGGCCAGGTGACCATAGCTAATGGCTGGCAGCAATTTTGCATTTAGGGGGGTCAAAATTGGTCCGGCTGAAGGGCTTATCAGGTGTTGGCTCAATTGCTTTAGCAGGTATGTAACCTTGTTGCTAAACAGCTAATAATATTCAAAATGTGCAAATGGCTTTACAATACTGGTTGCAGTGCCAGGAGAGTGATTCAGATACATCTCAATGACGGTGCCTGAAGGGGAGGAGGAGTGCGTGCTTGGCGCATCTCTAGAAGTAGATCAGTGTGGTCACTTTGTGAATGGAGAATTCAAAGGTAATGTGATTTTATTCCTTGTAGACACTGGTGCTACCCGTTCCACTGTGAGAACTGTGGAAATCCCTAACCCACCCCTCTGGGGAGATACTACCCAAGTTTTAGGTGTTTCAAATTAATTGATCAGAGCTCCAGTGACAAAACCAATGAAGGTACACATTGGAGATTTTCAATACTTGCATCATTTTGTGGTGTGTGATACAAGTCCAGTTAACCTGCTAGGTAGAGATTTGCTCTGCAAAATGAATTGCACTATCTATTGTACACCAGATGGTATAGCATTTTGTACGGAGGATGAGGATGTAGTATTTCAAATGATGATGGTGAGGCAAGGGACAGGAGTGAATGATTTGTATCCTTTATGTACGGCAAAGGATTTGCCTGTTGAACTGAGAGACACAGTGTTGACTGATGTGTGGGATGTTTCAGGGAAAGACATTGGACTAATGAAAGGAGATGATCCTTTTCAGATTTCAGTCAAACAAGGTGCAGAAGTTCCAAAAACGCCCCAATACAAAATGAGTCCTGAGAACATTGCACGAGAAACACCTGTAATTGAATTAATGATTGACCAAGGCATTTTGAGATCAATACTAGTGAAGCCTGTAAGTCACCTATTATAGGGATTAAGACACCAAGTGGTAAGTACAAAATAGTTCAAGATTTGAGGAAAATTAATAAAATAGTGACACTGTGTTGCCCGATAGTGCCAAACCCCGCAGTGATTCTTTAGCAGATTCCTTGTGATGCGGAGTGGTTTACTGAGATTGATATGTGCCAAGCATTTTCCTCAATACCCTTACATCCGGATAGTCAATATTTGTTTGCGTTCCGGTTCGGAAACTGTATTTTGGCATGGTGCTGAGTTCCTCAAGGGTATACAAAGAGTCCCTCAATTTTCAAGCAGATTTTGAAAAAGAGCTTAGAGTAACTGGCAATGCCAGAAGACTCAGTTTTGGTGCATTATAAAAATTATTTGCTTATTGCATCAGGGACAAGAGAAGCATGTGTGACAGATACAATTGCTTTACTGAACCATTTGGCAGTTAGGTGAGCATAAAGTGTCACCAGCAAAGCTGCAATTCTGTCAAAAATAAGTTTTATATTTGGGCCATAAAATTGAGAAATGAGTCAGGAAAGTATCACAAGATCGAATAACTGTGATCTTGCAAATGAATCCACCCAGAACACAGAAAGAGGTTTTAATGTTCTTGGGTATGGTCAGCAACTGCAGACAACGGATTAGTAACTTTTTACGGACAGCCAAGCTATTACAGAGATTGACATATAAAGATGTAACCGATCCAATTGAACTGGATGAAGAATGCATGAGAGCATTTGTGGAGTTGTGAGACAGCCTTTGTCGAGCACCGGCATTAGGAATGCCAGATTACAGCAAGGATTTTTCTATGTTTTTCTGCGAGAGAGACGTTATGCACTTTCAGTTCTAAAGCAAATGCATGGAACGGCACATCATCCAGTGGAATATTTTTTTTGCAACACTAGATTTAGTGGCTTCAGCGTTACTGGGATGTTTGTAAGCAGTTGCTGCTACTTGTGTGAGTTTGCATCAGAGTGAATCAATTGTAATGGGAAATTCGTTGAGAGTGTATGTGCCACATTCTGTTGAGATCTTGTTGACACGAACTCAAACACAGCATCTTACAAGTAGTCAGTTGACAAGATATGAGAGAGTGATATTGGGAGTGGAGAATGTGACTGTGACAAGATGCACACATTTTAATCCAGCTACTTTGCTACCAATTTCAAGTTGTGAGGAAGTGGTGGACGAAGCTGATCATGATTGTCTGGATGTGACTGAATTGTGTTCAAAACTAAGGCCTGAAATAAAAGATACACCATTGCGTAATGTTTTTGGATGGATCTTGTTTGAGAGATGATAAAGGTACCTTGCGTGCTTCATGTGCAGTCTGCATACATTTCTGAGCTGGTCGCATCGACCAGAGCATGCATAATTGACAAAAATCTGAGAATAACCATATTCACTGATAGTCAATATGGTTTTGGAGTTGTCCATGATTTTTGTTGCAACGTGGATTTTTGACATCGTCTGGTTCACCAATTCAGAATGGTAATTACGTTAGGGGATTATTAGTTACACTACAATTGTCCAAAGAAATTGGAGTCCTAAAATGTTCAGCAAACAAATCTGGAAATGATTGTGTGACAAACTGAAATCGATATGCGAACCAAGTTGCACGATTTTGTGCTCAAAATTCAATTTTAATTAACAAAAATATGCGGAAATCTGATACAAATTGTCATCAGATGTTTGCTTCTGTGGGGACATGGGAAGAAATTAGGCTAGTGAGGAAGAAAAGGAAATTTGGGTCAAAGCAGGTTGTTCACGTAGGGCTGATGATGAAGTTTTGGTTTACAATGATGGAAGACCAATAATGCCAGACAGCCTGTTGTCATAAATCGCAAAAATGTACCATGGTTTAACACATGAAGGAAGAGACACAATGATTAGGTTACTTAAGCAGACATGGTATAACCCTAAGTTCAGGATCATTGCAGAAAGTCTTTGCCAGAGGTGCATACCTTGCCAGCAGCAAAATGCAGGGAGGAAAACTGTTGCCAGTTGGGGACGAATTAGAAAAGCAGCAAGTCCATTTACTAGACTGCAGGCAGACTTCATAGAAATTCCTCCATGTAATGGATTGAAATATGTGTTGGTAGTGGTCTGTCTGTTCTCTCATTGGTGGAAGCTTACCCAACAAGACGAAATGATAACCTAACTGTTGCTAAATTGCTACTAAGAGAGATCATTTAATGATTTGGATTTCCAGTCTCTTTAGAAACTGATAGATGTACACACTTTAATAATGAAATAATTTGAATGATTTGTTCAGCATTCCAAATTAAGCACAAATCATCAGGCCTCAGGTGTGGTCGAGCAAATTAATGGTACAATTAAGTCAAGACTTTCAAAGGTGTGTGCATCCACAGCACTAAAATGGCCAGATGCTGTACCTTTAGTTCTGATGAGTCTGAACTCCAGATAAAAAAGACCCCAGATTAAAAAAGACTGGATTATCGCCCCATGAAGTAATTAGGGGAAGAGCAATGAGACAGACAATAGTTACTGCAAATCAACTAATGAATATAACTGATGATCTAGTGCTCGATTCTTGCAAATGGTTGCCTGATGTGGTGCGTTCTGTGTTTCATCATGTTGGAGAAGTTGCAATCACAAAACAGCAACAACAAGCACATGACCTGAGTCCTGGAGTTTGGGTCTTAGTGAAGAAACATGTGAGGAAATCATGTTTGGAACCAAGTTGGAATGGGCCATACCAAGTGATATTGGTGAAAACGGCAGAAGTGAAGGGTGATGGCTTACCAAATTGGATTCATGCAAGTCTAACAAGAAGAGTCCCAAGTCTGGTGACTCTGTGCAAGTGAAAAAGGCAAGAAAAGGTGACATATGGCCAAAGGGAGTGAAAAGACTGAAATACACACTGAATGAAAAGGTTCCAAATACAATAATATAAGTATTGAGCCAAACAAAACAAAGTGACTCAGAATAATATATAGTTCTGAGAACAAAAAAATGTAAGATTTCCAAACAAGAAGTACACAGAACCTGAATGGACATATGTGGTGGCTGAAGCAGTTGATCCTACAGATCATTGTAAGGAAATGACTGTTGCAGAATCAAGTGACAATAACTGTTATCAGCTACCCTAAATGAACTGTGTCAAAAATTGGGGTGCAGAAGATTGAAAACTGAAAAGTGCAGAAAAATTAAGCTGGTATTCAGCTAAGGGCTGCAGAAATATTTGAAAAAAAAGGAGAAGGGAGAAGCAAGAAGGTTTAAAAAGGTGCTTGGATACATTACACATTTTTTTACACCATACACATTTTTTCCTACTTTTTTATTTTTGCTTGTTTTTTATTTTCTTCTTAGAATATGGCAAAGAGACTGGATATCAAAATCAAAGTTTTAAACGTAGATGTATTAATGCTTGCTAATGGTGTTTGTTTGGTTAACATTAATTGTTGTTGTGCCCTATTTTATGAGTGAAAAAATAGATGTGGAAAATTTTAAAGAAGATCCACAGACTAACATTAAGAAATGACTTATTACACCAAGATAATTCCATTAATGATTTTTAGTTAATGTCTTTACTAAATTATTGTAAGAGTATGTGGATACTATGGATGCATGAGGTTGTTAGGTGTACATGCAATTACCATCGTCTGAGGGGGTGACCTATCATCACCTATCTTTAACATATGGAGTCTTGTACTAACAAGTGTGTTCTATGAAAAAGGTTGCTTGCAGTATTACTATTCAAATTATGATTAGTCTTTTCTGAAGTACCTATTGGAAAGAATATGAATATGGTGAGAAGTGCAAGAAATGCTGCATATTTTAGAGAATGTTTCCATGCTATAAAACACTAGATACTGTGTATGCACATCGTATTACTTTACTCTGTAGTTTGCATCAGGAAGAGATTGAACTAATACATTTAGTGAAAGATAGGAGACAGAATTTTAAGAAAAAGGCTGCCAAGCAAAAGTCCCATATATCTTCTTGGGCTTTTAGAGAAGGTAAATACAAAAAGGGTGAGACATATGCTGCAATGACTCTTGATTGGCACTGTAGGGGAAAGCTTTGCTCACTTAGACAAAAAACTGACTACAATAATTACTTCATTGTTTCTAGTGAATGTGACCATACTTTCCTGATCACAGGAGGGTGGGGAATAAAGGGTGGCTCAGATCCTGTTTTTCCTGGTATAATGTGTGTGGTAAGAATGCCTATTATAGGTTACATACATGTGGTATGGATGTTGTAGTATGGGAATAGTCTTTCCAAAGGTTTATCATATGGATAAAAGTCATGGAACCAATTAAAAGAAAAGTGGACTAACTCGAAATAAAAGGGGAATTAGTGTTGCGGAATTTGGGGGTGTTATTTTTGGAGCATTGATACCTTCAGTTGGAGTAATCCTGAATTCACATAAAATGTAGACATTGTACACAGTGCTTGATCATTTATCAACAGATGCTGCTGGTGGGTTCTTAATGATTGATACAGAAATGGTGGCTATGAGATATATAGTTTTACAAAAAACGGCGCATTCTTGACATATTATTGTCAAGAGAGGGCGGAGTCTGTGGCATGTTGAAAATGTAACAGTGTTGCACATATATCCCTAACAAAAGTAAGAACCTAGAGAGATATACTACAAATATTAAGCATTTATGGGAAGATTTAACTGAACTGAAGGTTGACGGTGCGAGGGAGAGACTTGGTAAGGGTTTCTCTTCAGTAGATAACTGTTTTTCTGCTTTTGGTAATAGCTTGCTAGGAAGAATACTCATGCCAATAATTGCTGTTGCTACAGGGATATTAACACTGGTATTAATATATGTGTTGTAAGTGCAAAAAACAAATACCAGAGACTAAATGGAGAGCAAGGAAGAGAAAGAGAGATGAAATAGAGTTGGAAGACAGAAGAGGAAATTACTATGAAATAGTAAAATGCATAGATGGGGTTAGGTTGAAATAGAAGAAAACTTCTGCTTTCTAGGTAGTATGACCTGATGACAATTTTTTTTATGATGGCTTAAGTTGCCATCAAAGGGGGGATGGATGGAGCACGGTTTTGCGGAATAAAACCTGCTCAGATCAAACTTCTCATTGTGGGAAAATTAACAGTGTAAAACTAAAAAGGGGAAATGGAATTGCATAAATGCATGCTGGAAAGAAATCAGTTTTTCCAGTGCTTTTGTAGTAGGCCGCAAATGTGAATGATTAATGCAGAAATAACAGCCCAAAAAAAATAACGAAAGAAGCCATAAGTTTAAAAGAGACATGATATTTTCATTTTCACTAACTGTTGATTTGTAAAGTGACAACGATAATCGCATGTATATTTGTTTAATTTGCTTTTTTTAAATGTACCCTGCAAGGAAATGTATTTTGTCCTTCCGGAGTTCCTGATGATGGCCAAGATTGTGTGGAAGAAGTAATGAACATTATTAATGGAATTTCCTTGCCGACCGGAGTATGTGGGCATTTATGCTGCAAGTTTGATACATACGCGAGTTGGAGAAATGTGCAAGCCATGGAAGAGATTATCGGTGTTTCCTCAGCTGAAGGACGATGCTGAAAGTTCTCTAAAGACAAAGAAACTGTTGAAAGTTAGGTACACAGAAAGTGGAGTGATCAGACACCCCCAGCCTAGTCCAATGGGATTTAAGGAGTTTGGGGGTTTTGATACATAGGAGGTTGGATCTTTACCGAATTAGGGTATAATTACTAGTGTTAGAATTTATAGTTAGGCAGGCTTGGAAGTAAGACTTTTACTTTGTGAGAGGAGACAGCTGTGTTGCTGTTTCCTATCTCAAATAGCTTGCTGTTGTTCTGCTGATCCGGATTCTTTGACTTTGCTCCTCATACCTTCTTGAGGGTGTTATGTTATGTTAAATGGGTATTTATAAGCGCATAGCTACTCAACTCACTGAGGCGTGAAAATAAACAGATTCTATGCAGTGTGACAACAATAGTAGGGTATTACAGCTGGAATAGCCAGGTTTTCAATGATTTCTTAAATGTTAGGAGATCATGCAACAATCTTAATTCCACCAGTGGATTGTTCCACAGTTGAGGCGCCTGAACCTGAAAAGAGTGCCCCCCCCAAATCTGCGCTCTGTGGTATTTAAGGGCCTATGCCAGCTGAAATGTTGAGGACCTTAAAGTATGGCGAGGGCAATAGAACTGGACTCTATTCCTGATGTACCAGGCACCTATGCCGTGAAGGGCCTTAAAAGCCAGAACCATGGCCTTAAAATGGATCCAATTGCGGATGGGGAGCCAATGCAGGGATTGCAGGCAAATGGACATCCGAGCTCTTGGGCCCAGCGTGAGGGGAAACATCCTTTACAACGCAACTTTTACCACGCAGTGGCTTTACGACGCAACTTTTACAACGCAAACCATTACAACGCATTGCGCTGGGGGGCGATCTATGATAGGGAATAAGTTTAATTTACTATCCAACACCTTCCCTAGTGTCCACGGGGACTGGAGTTGGAATAGTAAATTAAACTATTCACTATCCAGCACCCCAAAGCGCTATGCGTTGTAAAGGTTTGCATAGTAAAAATCACGTTGTAAAGGCATGCGATGTAAAAGCATGCGTTGTAATGTCATACATCCAGCGTGAGGATTACTCTTGCTGCTGCGTTTTGGGCCACTTGCAGCCTTGACAATAGGTACTCCGGCAGCCCCAAATACAGTATGTTCACGTAGTCCAACCTAGAGACTATCAAAGCTTGGACTTCCGTTTTTCTGTTAGTAAGGAGCAGAAGTGGCAGGAACTGCTTTAGCATTTACAACATGCCAAAGCAAGAGCCAGCCACTGCCTGAATCTGGGCCTGCATAGAGAGCTTATCATCCAACTTCACCCCCAGATTTTTCACTGTTCTGACGGAAGTGGAAGGAGGAGACATATCAGCTGGCCACCAATTTCGCCATATGCTGCTAGGGGGGGGTGGCCGAAGAAAATAATCTCTGAATTTTCGGGATTACATTTCAGCTGATTGGTCTGTAGCTAGGAGAACACTTTGGTAAGGCAAGAATTGATAGAATCTCCTCTGAAATCAGAGTCTTTATCGCAGGTGAAGAGAAGCTGAGTATCGTCAGCATATGATACCATTTTTGCTCCATGTGCCTCTGCCAGAGATGCTAGTGGAGCCATATATGTTTGAAAAGGGTATGGCTTAAAATTGCCAGAGAGTAGCTTTCCAGACTACTAGCATTTTGTGCTATAGGTTCGTACGATATTCTGAATTTGCCTTAATCTTATTTTGTAAGTTTTTTTTCTCTTTTGTCTCTTCGCCTATCCACTCTCGCATGACGCCGTTTTGAGATGTTATTATGAGTTACTATATTGTTGTTTCTCTTGTGTGGTGATCTATGATTCGAGCTGTATTGTGCTTGATGAGCATTTACCTTAATTTAGATAAAAGCATATTGATAAGTAATCTGAGTCTGTGTTTATTAATGCCATTTTGGTTATATTGAATGAATTATTTCTTTATTTAGGTCCTGATTGTTAGAATTCTGTCAATCATTTGCCAATCCCTGTCAACTATACATGATACATCGGAGGGAGAGAGGACCATTATAGATAATAGAAATTTGGTGACTTGTTTTAAACTCACGCAGCGTGAAAGGGAGCACAAGAAAAATTTGGCAAAAGCCCCTTTCCGTTGCTTCACTTCCAAGTTGTCTGCCTGGAGTGCAGCGTTGATATACATCTGTGCATATATAGAGGTCTACCTGCAGCCATGTGCTATAGCTTGAGAGTGCAGGTGCTTTATTATGGTTTCTTCGTCCATTCAGGAGAGGGGTTAGGTTTCTGCCAAAAGGTTTGGGCAAACTTCATAATGATGTAGTTTGTCAGCTTTTTTTTATTTTTTTGGACTTCGGGTGTGGCCTATGGGGTGTTATGGCCCATGATTTCGAAACCATATGTTAGTGGTTGGTTCTAGTTTGCTGGCTTAACTGACCCTTCAAGTTATGTCATGTGCATTCCTTTCTGTTGCTGTTTCTCTCCTTGAAGTTTTGGTCTGAGCTTGGTATGCGGTTCAAAACACATGTTTTGGTACATTTCTTCTTTGTTTTGTATCATGCATAGGTGATTTGGCAGGTTTCCCTGATATTTCCTGTTATGTTATGTGTATTCCTTTTTTTGACTTTGAATGGGGCATGCCTGTTGGCATTTGGCCTGTTGACTCCCTTCTCTGATGGGTGTTGGGGTTTGTGTGTTCATTCGGGCATAGTAGAAGGGTCCTCTGATCTCACTCTGACACTTAGGTTTGCACTGCTTGAACCTGGCTGGAGGCCTGCAGTGCTGTCCCTTGACCAGGGTAGGCATGTCTGGATTGCCCGGGTGGAGGTGGCACCTTGGCCACCAACTGATCGACATGCGGTGTTCTTTATGTTGAACCAAACTGGGTGGTCTGTTGACAGCAGCCTGTCTGGCCTATGTGTAGTTTTCTTGCTGGCCAAGGTTAATTTTGGTGGTAAATTCCATCATGATGGTACGGATACCAACATTGTGGTTTTGGCAATACATTAGTACTGATTTTCCCGGGCCAGTGAGTGGAGTGGCATCGGCAAGCGGCTGGCTTTTCCTTGCTCTGCTGTTTGCCCGGCCAGTGTTCTGCAATGCCTCTCTCCAGCCAGGTAGAGTGTGTTTATTAGAATGCAGTGGCTTCCTGATGATATTCTGGAGCTTTACCTCAGGGTCGGGGTTCCACACACCAAATTAAAAAAAAGAGGGTGTGGAGGTCTTTCTTGTGCCTGGATGCTCTCTCTGGTGATTTGTGTGCTATGCATCTGACCATGAAATGCCTGGTTATGTTACATCTTGTAATGTGTGGGCCTCCCTTTACGACCTTTGATTATGATGATCTCTGTTTGCTACTGGTTTATGGTGTTTCCTGGCTGGGGTGGTGGTCTCTGTTGCCTGGTTCACCTGTCCATTGGAGGTAGGGGGGATATTGTTGCCACATTCCTCCAGATTGGTTCCTTCTTGACCCCTCTTGTTGATGGAACTTCATTAATTCAAGGGTGTTTGGGCCTTCAGTTCCTGTGGCTCACATTTACAATATTCTCTCACACGGCAGCACAGCAAACCTTCCTGCTACACTGCCATGCATCTAAATAAAAGGGCTAAAATATGCTGTATCTACAAGACATAGCACATTCTTGTCCTTCTCCCCTGCACCGGTGCACAAACAACTGTCATGCGCCAGCGCAGACACCCTATCTGTTGTTTATAGTTAAAGATTAACACAGACTAAGACTGGTGCAAATTACACTGGGCTCCCTCCTGCTTGGCTGAGCTGTGTTGTGTAGTGGTCAGGGTGTTCAGCCAAACATCTTCTAGCTCTACACTTCTGAAACATCTCTTTGGTCGGTCACAGGCTTCAGTAAAACAGCTGCTCAGCTGCTGCCTCGGTCCCTCGTTGCTGGGTTTGGCAGTAGCTGCTTAATAAAAAGGAGGTGATAGAGATTGTTTTCTGTTCTAAGGGGATGCAGTTCCATAGCCTGATGTCATGGACAGATAATGCTCAGCTCCCACACTGGATTCCAGAACTGGCGTGCTTGTAGTAATTCTGCATGTGTGGATTGTAAATATATACGAGCAACATATTTGGCAAATGTGTTAATCAAAAATTAAAGGCCAATTTTTATAGAAAGCTTTACATGCAAAGCACAGGGTCTTAAAACAAGCCCTTTTAAAAACAGGGCGCTAATGAAGCATCTTCGGGGTGAAGTATGATTTGTTTTCTGACTAGCATATGTGGAGCTAAGTTGTTCAGCCACCACAGTTGCTCCTTTGGAAGACATAGGTGGAATCCCTTTGCAGTCTAATCTTCTTTGTTAACCTGCTTTTTTCAGCATACATGCTGTGTGCACAGCTTGAGACAGGTTACTTCCAGACTGTGGCCCACTGGACAAGTGCGAGAAATATGCCTTTAGGTGTTATCCGTTGAGTTTGGATTTCTAACAAGCATTGTGGGTGGACTGTAAGCATTTCAGTTTTAAGTGGACATAGTTTCAGTCTTTCACAAAGATTTGCTGCTGGCAACTTAATGTCGATACAAAAGGGGATGATGGACGGAGCGTTTGAGCAAATCAAACACTCACCCCCAGTCAACTGATCTGGGTTTAATCCATCACCATTCTTTAGCCCACTCAGCCACCCCATTTCAGACATGGCTATATGCAAATCAGTCTGACCCTGTGCCTCATGGGAACAGTCCAGCCCGAACTGCCAAGCCATGTCTTCCATGGACCGGAAACAAGCATCCTGGGCTCAGACGTGAGTCCCTTGCTCACTTTGCCACTGGATTCAAGCAAGCCGGGCTGAAGACGGCTGGAATGCCAGAAACCGGTCCTCGGAAGCTTGTTTCCGGTCTAGGGAAGACATGGCTTGGCAGTTCGGGCTGGACTGTTCCCATGAGGCACAGGGTCTGACTGATTTGCATATAGCCATGTCTGAACTGGGGTGGCAGAGTGGGCTAAAGAACGGTGATGGATCAAACCCAGATCTTTTGACTGGGTGTGAGTGTTTGATTGGCTCAGATACTCCGTCCAACACCACCCCCTTTTGTACCGGCAACTTAATGTCGGCTGTCTCTAACAAGGCAGGCTCTCTCTCATCTGCACCAGATACCCAAGCACCAAAATGCCTATTGCATGTTTGATATATTAAGTTATTCAATTAACCCAGTCATTCCATGTAGAAGAACACAACAGGCTCTTAGGGGCATATGTAGCAAGCCATTTCCCCTTTCGCAAATGGGCAGATTCTCAGAACCGGCTCGTTTGCGAATGGAAAAAAGCCTTATGGGATGTATCATCCCAAAAGGCCCCCGCAAAATAGGGATTCGCAAAATTAGCGATTCCCTACTTTGCAAATACATTTAAGGAATCGCAAATTGCGATCCCTTAAATGCAATGTAGGCAGCACCCAAGTTGTGCAATTTTGGCTTAAGAAATCGCAAATTACCATCAACTTCAGGTTGCCGGTAATTAGCGATTTCGTTGAAAAATGCTCTTTTTTGCATTTTTCAAAGTGCCATGTGGCGCACACACATGCCCTTAGGGCATGTTTGTGCGCCACATGTGCACACATACATATTTCAGGGGTGCAAAGGTGTGTCCTTTTGACAGGTACCTCACAGGAATTGGAGCAAGATCACCGCAGACCAGCTCACCACCTCCCTCAGCCAGAGCCCACCCGCCAACACAACGGACCCCAACGAAGCAGCCCGCAACTTCACACAGTGGCTGACCGCCTGCGCCGACGACCTCGCGCCACTAAAGAACCCTCCCAGCAGACCCAGAAGCAAGAAGGCATCCTGGTTCACCGACGACCTCAAGGACTCCAAGAAGACCTACCGCACCCTCGAGAAAGCCTGACTCCTCGACCGGACCACCGACAACATGACCGCCCTCAAACACGCTACCCGCAAGCACCACCAGCTCATCCGCACCACCAAGAAGAAATCCCTGAAGGAACGACTGGACAACAACGCCCACGACAGCAAAGAGCTCTTCACTATCGTCAAGGAGTTCTCCAACCCCAGCACCGGCACCAACGACATCACTCCGTCACAAGACCTCTGCGACTCCCTCGCCTCGTTCTTCCACCGCAAGATCGCCGACATCCACAACAGCTTTGGCACCCCACCCACGCACCCAACCATCGAACCAACGCCCCCCACCGCCACCCTTCGCACCTGGACCACGGTGACCACCGAAGACACAGCTCGCACGATGAACACCATCCACTCTGGATCACCGACCGACCCCTGCCCACACCACGTCTTCAACAAGGCCGACTCCACCATCGCACCCCAACTCCGGAACATCATCAACGCCTCCTTCAACACCGCCACCTTCCCAGAGAGCTGGAAGCACGCCGAGATCAGCGCCCTCCTGAAGAAACCTACAGCGGACCCCACCGATCTCAAAAACTTCCGCCCCATCTCGCTCCTCCCTCTTCCTGCTAAAGTCATCAAGAAGATCGTCAACAGACAGCTGACCGCCTTCCTCGAGACGAACGGATCCCTCGACCCCTCGCAGTCCGGCTTCAGAACCAACCACAGCACGAGACCGCCCTCATCGCAGCCACCGATGACATCCGGACCCTGCTCGACAAGGGGGAAACAGTGGCCCTCATCCTCCTGGACCTCTCCGCTGCGTTCGACACGGTCTTCCACCGCACCCTAGTCCAGCGCCTCAGCAACTTCGGTATCCAAGAGAAGGCACTGGAGTGGATCATCTCGTTCCTCGCCGGAAGAACACAAAGAGTCCGCCTCCCCCTGTTTCGCTCCGAGGCCACCGAAGTCATCTGCGGCGTCCCGCAAGGATCTTCACTCAGCCCCACCTTCTTCAACATCTACATGAAACCTCTCGCAGCCATCGCACGCCAGCACAACCTCAGCATCATCTCTTACGCCGACGACACCCAGCTGATCCTCTCCCTCACCAGAGACCCCGACACCGCCAGAACCTGCCTACACGAAGGGATGAAAGACGTCGCCGAGTGGATGAAGGACAGCCGCCTGAAACTGAACTCGGACAAGACGGAAGTCCTCATCCTGGGATCTCCGCCCTCCGCCTGGGACGACTCCTGGTGGCCCCCAGCCCTGGACGCCGCACCCAAGCCAACCGACCACGCACGCAACCTGGGCTTCATCCTGGACCCCTCCCTCTCGATGACCAGACAAGTCAACGCCGTCTCCTCATCGTGCTTCAACACCCTGCGTATGCTTCGCAAGATCTTCTGCTGGATCCCGACCGAGACCAGGAAGACTGTCACCCAGGCACTCATCACCAGCCGACTGGACTATGGAAACGCCCTCTACGCCGGAACCACAGCCAAGCTACAGAAAAGACTCCAGCGCATCCAGAACGCCTCCGCCCGACTCATCCTGGATGTCCCCCGACGCAGCCACATCTCCAGCCACCTGAGGAACCTGCACTGGCTCCCCGTCGACAAGAGGATCACGTTCCGGCTCCTCACCCACGCACACAAGTCTCTCCACGACCTGGGCCCCAAGTACCTCAACGACCGCCTGACCTTCTACACGCCCACCCGCCAGCTACGGTCCACCAGCCTCGCCCTCGCAGCCGTACCACGCATCCGAAGAGCCACCGCCGGAGGAAGATCCTTCTCTTACCTGGCTGCCAAGACTTGGAACTCCCTCCCCATCCACCTTCGGCTGACCCAGGACCATCTCGCCTTCAGGAAACAACTCAAGACCTGGCTGTTCGAGCAGTAGCATGCCCCTCCCCCCAAGCGCCTTGAGACCCTCCCGGGTGAGTAGTGCGCTATACAAATGGCATGATTGATTGATTGATTGATTACACCCTTAAAATTGCATTCGCAATTTGACAGTACCTAATGGGTACTTGCAAATTGCGAATGTCTTTCCATTCATTCTTATGTAGGAATCGCAATTAGTATTGCGATTCCTACATACATTGCATTTTGCGAGTCCTTAATAGCGATTCGCAAAAAATCGCTATTAAGGACTCGCAAAACGATGTTTTAATACATATGCCCCTTAATGTTGCAATGTCAGGTTCTGACAGCTAGGACACACCGCTTTTACAGTGTTAGGTCTGGCACTTACCTGTAGGATTGAATATGTTTTGAAATGAGAGCGCCAGAACCAAATATCAATTTATGGTTGTGAGTTTTGTGAGACAAATCATTTTAGCTGATCGATGGCCAATAAATAAATACATAAACTCCTTGTAATTCCTCTGAGCAATATTGTGTCATTTGCCGCCTGATGGTGCCATTATGAAGACTAAACGTATACAAACCAGCCCGCGCCTTCCACAAAAAGAGCAACTGATGGATACGGCCAGTCTGTATCTATTAATTTTCTGAGACCTTTATCTTTTCTAAACCGGCTTCCTCTTCTCTGCGTATTGTCTGTGTATTTGACTTCGAGACCCAGTGATCCAAGGTGCGGTATGGAGGATTTTCTGACACTAAACAGATCTCTTCTTGCAGCACAGACAGCATGATTTTCGTTTACATATGTCTCACAACTCCCCATAAAGTCAATAAATGTCTGGAAAAAGCGCGAACTCGTTTATTATGCAGGTTACCACTGATTTATTTTAACTACCTACATCGGGTTTATTTCACCCCCAAAACGACTCTGGAAAATGTGCAAGACACAGTTCCCGAATGGCACCAGATGTAGGGTGGACTTCCTCCATGCCATGGAAGTGTCTAATAATCAAAGTCTATTGGCACAATGTTATTTGTTCATTGTCTACTTAACTGATAAGGCCCAAGGGGACGCTGCCTTTGACTGCCCGTGTGGAACCTTTGCTTGGGAGTGCCTTGTTCTTTGCACCACAACTTGCCGCACCCGCTGCGCGGGTGCCGCTTCGTCAGCCTTAATCACCGGGACATTCAACTTACCGGAGCTGGAGGCGCTGTGGACATCGTGACAGGTCGGAGAGCGGCGTTGCAGGGACTCAATTACCCAGGAGTCCCTGCCTGACCGGCATCACCTGGCCCGTGCTCCCTGTCTGCCCCGCCCACAGGACGTCATACGCTATATATTGTGGTACTGCCCTGCCGCTGCGCGTGAGTGCGCGGGAGCGTCCCGGGAGCAGCCCGGGACAAGGGCGGGACCGTTCAAGGCCGTCACAGGCCGATGGAGGCCGGGCTGGGCCCCCCCCCTAAACCTTGGACCTAAGCCAGGATGGTTTAGTGATGTACACTTTTTTGTCGTGGACTGTATCTTCTATTCCTAGGAGTACCATCGTGTTTTTGTTACATCTGTTGCTTGTTGTGACTGGTATAACTGTGCTATAACTGCTAGGATGTTGCCTGCAGGGAAAGGGAAAAAAAGCGCGATGAGCCGCACTGGTGGGTCCATAACCAGGACTATGGATGAATTTATAATTAGGGCTGCTAATGTGTTGGAACGCGAGATAGCATATACTGAGAAGATCCACACAGCCCCCAGCAAGCGAGGGAAAAGGAAGAGGGGAGCGCAAAGGGGCAGGCCTCCGAAAGTAATTAAAACCTGTAATTCTAGTAATGCAGATGTTATAACTGCTCAGCCAACTACACCGGGCATGCTTAACTCTAGTGAGGCCCAAAAGTCCCAGCCCTCAAAGGTGATCCAGGAGATGCCGTTAATGGCTAAGCTCCCTGAAAATTTATTTGGGCAAATTGAGCATTTAATGAAATCCTTAATGCTTCCCCTGTTTGAAAGAATCAAATTAGTCCTAGAAAAACTGGGGAAACTAGAAAACATTGTTGAGGTTAACTCCACTAACATACAAAAAAGCCTGGACGGTGGGTTAGCCCCTAACAATTCAGCTCAGGGAGGGCGAGGGACAATCCCAGGTGAAGCCCCTTTAGTTAGTCAAAACCCAAAGCCCCCAAATGCCCCCTTACCGACTCACCAAATTGATAGTTGTAGTAATACTGAGACCAGTAAGCCAAATTTACCATCTGTTGATAGAGGTGAAGTACTAGGCGGGAAATACAAGAAGGTAGCAGAAAGACCTAAAGTGCTGGAAGAGGACTCCACCAATGACAGGGAGGTTTTAGGCGTAGGGGACAGGGGGATGAAGAAACACCCCTGTATTGATCTCCCCCCCGAATCAGCTTATTACACTGTGGTATTGACAGGGGTACCCGAGATTCCACACGATAAGATGGAAAGCCACAGTGAGCTAAAGAACAAAGTTATTTTCTGGTCTGGCTCAGTAACTTTAGACCCCTCCCCCCCATGTTAATGGTGAAATTCTACTTGTAAGGAGGGTGAGCTGGCTGGGTACTGGACGTAAGGATCAGGCAGGGGACTGTGTAATAGTCAATTTTAGAGACCCCAGAGCTGTGCGGTTTATCTGCGATAGTTGGGAACAAAGTAGGGAGGGTAAGATTAAAACGCTCCATTTGAGCTACTTCTATCCATGTTCTACCACAGGGATACCTTTGCTTCCAAGGAATTGCCCTGAATTCACCTCCTCCAACCTGAACAATTGTCCTAGACAAAGGGGAGGAGACAGTGCACAGCACGGCAGCTTAAGACCTGACCTCACGTTCAAGCTTGGTAATCGTTAGGATGCCCTCTCCTCGCTTGAAGCAATTGACTGACTGGGTCCACATCCGCAGGCATACTTGGTTGGGGGGGCTGACTTGGGAGGTGAGGCCCCTACAGTGTGGCATACTAGCCCCACCACCCAACCTGTAAATGTACTTTCCGGGTCCTCAAGTCATGTGTACTCAGCCCTTGAGGAACACCCAGTGGCGGAAACAACAGCTATTGGCCTGACCAACCCCCGTGGCAGGGGGTCGGACTTGGTCCTTGCCTCTTGGAACATAGCAGGCTTGGAGTCTAGGCTGGCCTCTGACGATTGGGGTTCATTTGTCACTGGTGTGAACATCTGGGCCTTCCAAGAAACGTGGCCTACCACCCCCGTGTTCCATGATGGCTATTTAAACTTTTCAAAACCAGCTATAAGAGGGCACAGAGGGAGGCCACTGGGGGGCCTTACGTGTTGGGTTAGGCAACACGAGGGGATTACTGTAGAGGAGCTAGTACTGGACAGTCCAGATATACAAGCTATCAGAGTCAAATCCATTAAAGGTGTTGAGTTACTCCTGTACAATGTATATGCTAGAGGCCTCCCAGGAGGGAGATCTTCACAGGTCGTTTCCACTTTAGAGACACTCCTGGCCGAAGGGCCCCCAATTGCCAACCTCCTTATTGTGGGAGATTTTAACACCTGCTTTGAGCCCTTGGATAGTGAAGATAGCAGACTCAGCATAGAGGCTGATGAAACTTGGGGCATTCAGCAACTGAATCTCCCCCTTATTAAAAAATGGTCAGAAGCAGCCCTCCAATTACAAGGATTATGTTTGGAATGGGGTTTAAGGGCAACTAGTGGTAGAACAGGGTCTGACGCTGAGGGAGAGGTGACCTTTGACAACGGTCGATCAAAAAGCAGAATTGACTATATCTTAATGAAAGTTGAGTCCTGGCACTTAGTTAAAGATATGGTCGTCCAAAGCCGCCCCGAGAGTGACCATAACCCCCTGGTCCTTTCTCTGAAGGACTCGAGCTTCTCTACCCCCTGTGATACCATAGCTGAGACAGGCCTGAACCAAGTAATAGTGGCCAATGACATGAGGAGGGTACGATGGGCTAAGGTCGCTCTTGATGAAAAGAAAGTGTGTGAGATCAGGGCCCTTGTTGCGGGGGCGTTAAAGAAACATAATAGACTTACAAAGTAGGAGGACTGTAATGTCCACTTATTAACGGTCCATAACGACCTTTTTTTATCCCTTAAAAATTATTTTACTAACACCAAGCCAATTAAAAAGCCGCCCACCCTGAAACCCAACTCATGGTATAACGCGTCATGCAAAGCTGCCCACAAAGAGTTGGTGGTAGCAATTAAGGCAAGGAACCATAGTACTTTTAAACTATCCCGCCTAGCGGAAAAAGGCTAAAAGGGATTGGGATGAGAGACGCTGGCAGGACCTTCTGACAGCATGTAAAGGCAGAAATATGACCCGCTTCTGGGAATTGGTAAAATGGGGTAACGGGCAACTCTCAGCAATTCCAATTAATAACGTAGAGCCCCATCATTGGGTTGAGTTCTTTGAAGCTCAATTCAAGAATAGTACCCACCCTAAGGCTCTTGAACCCGTACCCATACTCCCAGAGCCGCCTCTGCTCGTTTAATACTAAAGAGAACGAGGCAGTTTTGAAGGCCGTTCCTAGTGGTAAGGCTCCGGGGCCCGATTGTATCCCGGCGGATCTGTTCAAACAAGACTCTGACCTGTGGATCCCCTACATTACCAACCTTATTAATGGTATAGCTGGGGGTGTGCCGATCTCAGCCTCCTAGTGCGGGCGGAAATTATCCCCATTTATAAGAAGGGTGATCGTTCCACCCCGACCAATTATAGGCCTATAAGTCTTATCGACGCCCTCCAAAAGGTTGTAGCAAGAGTAATTTTGGGTAGGATTCAGCTTTGGATGGATGAAGAATGTAAACTTTCGCCGTTACACGCTGGGTTCCGACCCCATATGGGGACATTGGATCAAGCCTTTAAATTTGTCATGCTTTACTGGAAGGAGGTCCAGTTAGGAAAGGGCATGATCTTTGCTGCATTCGTAGATTTAAAATCTGCGTTTGACTTGGTCCCACGAACTAAACTCTGGGACGTTTTGTTGAAACTGGGAATACCCAAAGAACTGGTCGCTCTGGTGATCAGGCTCCACAGGTCCAACTACGCCCAAGTACGATGGGGAAAGCAAGTGGAGGTTACTGATAAGTTTACAGTGGGTAAGGGCATCAGACAAGGCTGCGTCCTGGCCCCTACATTGTTTTCCCTCTTTATTAACGGAGTGGGCGGTATTTTGACAACCAGCAAACGGACGCACCCAAACTAGCAGGCCAAAGAGTCCCCCTCCTCATGTTCGCGGACGATACGCTAATTTTATCTAAGATGAGACAGGGTCTTCAACTTGCACTGGCTCGTTTTGAGGAGTTCTGCCGCGATCATGAATTGGTAGTAAACATTGAGAAGACAATGTTTATGGTCCTTCATGGGGCCTGGCCAATATCCTCAAGAGTTTTCATGAGCGGGAAACTCTTGGAGCAAACTAACGTCTTTACCTACCTGGGAGTTACCTTTGGCGAGAAACTGTCCTGGTGTCCTCAGCTCAAATATTGGTGCTGAAGCATTCCCAATTAGCTGGGGCCCTGCTAAAGGAACATAGGTTATCAATCACCAAACCTATTGCCCCTGCCGTCAAGATGTACACAACTAAAATTGTCCCAGCCATCCTGTATGGAGCTGAGATATGGGGTGCGTGTAACCTGTCCCAGTTAGCACAGGCCCAGAATACATTTTTGAGAACGATTGTAGGCCTCCCCAAATCAACCCCCCGGATTCCTCTTTTGCTAGACCTGGGCTGCCAGCCTATTGAGGATATTGCCCGGTTTAGGATGTTGGCGTTTTGGAGGAGGCTATGGACCACTCCCGAACTCTCCCTATTTGCCAAGGGTCTAATCGAAGTTAGGGGGTTGGACAAGGCAAACAAAATTGTATGGCTAAGCAGTATTAAATCCATGCTTAGCAGGATGGGGATGAGTGACCTATGGGACAGTCCCAAAACTGTGTCATTCCCACCCAAATGTGCCTTTAAAGCTGTATATTGGAACCTTATCAAAACCGAGCGGTTCTCGACTCTGACCAGTCCATCTTTGACTAAAGTTTATTGTGACTTCAAGGATGAATCTTTGATGGAAAGCTATTGGCATCTAATAACTAAACCTAGAGATCGCGAGCTTTACCATCAGTTCCTAGTTGAGACCCTCCCTACAAGGAAATTTACTAGTAAATGGTCCCCCGGGGCAAGTGCGGCGTGTCTGTTCTACCCCGAGTACATTCAAGATATTAACCACCTTCTTTATGTTTGCCCAGCCTATCAGCTCCCCCCGGAAAACGTGGCTCATACCCTTATGTAGATCTTTGGGTACCTGTTCTGCACTGGCCGCCAAAAGGTTATTAAAATCAGGGTGTAACGAGACTACTGTTATCGGGGATCTAAATTTGTGAGATGGGCCTGGGCTATTCGAGAAAAAAGAGTGGGTTCCCTGAGCTAAACGAATCATTGTACTAATTGGCTTGATTGATAGAATATTTTTATACTTTATCCCTATTCTTAGTTTTTACAAAAAGTCTTGTGATTATATTTGATTTAATCGATTCTTACTGTGGTTTTAAAGTACTCGGTTATTTATATTTTTTAACAGTTTTAATTGACAGTCTTAAGATGAGTTTTTATATTTGTATGCTATTGTTCATTAATTTCCTGTCTTTTATGATGAATAATCGAAATAATGACTTTTTGAACTGAATTGAACTGATAAGGCCCAGTGACTTCTCACCACAGCAATGCTTTCGGAAGTGATAGATGAGCTGAGGCGCTCAAGAGGACAGTGGACCCTGGGATGCCTGGGCACTCGTCTGTCCTAGAAAGATACTAGCCATTGGGTGGCTTATCTGCAAGCCCATTGAGCCGTTGGCGCGCCAATTTTCTTGATGCCGTGCAATGGGCTTCCCCATATTTACAAGACGATGTAAAGTCACCCTGCGAGACTTTTCATGGCCTTGTACATATGTTTCCATTTCACGCATAACTCTGTGTGCAAAGGTGCGTTCAATGGGTGTTGCTGTGGGTTTTCCTATGCAACATCCATGGAACTTGACGCATCGCCAGATTTACAATATTTTGTAAAGCTGGGAATGCGTCAGAAACCTACACCTCACCAGGGGAGGCATAGGAGCATTCGGCAGGACACATAGAAAAAGGAAAATGCCTTTATGCAGGAAGGTGTCCCTTCCTGCACAAAAACCAATCATCCCCTCAGAGCAGGCACCCTTGCAAAATAACTCAAGGCTGTCTGCACTTGGTGCATGGGTGCTAGTTGTGCACCGGCGCAGGGTAGAAGTGCAGGAATGAATGAATGAATGAATGAAGGGAATCTTATAACGCGCAACTTAGCCCAAGGGCATCAAGGCGCCAAACAGGTCATCCAATCTGTAATTCTCCATGTGTAACATTACGGACATGCCTCAGTAAAAAAAACACGTTTTTAATGATTTACAAAACAGCGCAAGGGAGGGTTGCCCTGCAAGTTCAGGGGGAAGCGAGTTCCATAGCCTGGGTGCCAATGTGGAGAAAGCTCTACCTCCCCATGTCGCTTTTATAAATCTAGGAACCGCGAGAAAATTTTTATTGGATGAGCGAAGAGCTCTACTGGGGGGGGGTAGGAGTGAATGAGGGACCTAATAGCCTCTGAGCCAGTGCCGTAAAGAGCCCCATGAGCAAGACAAAGGATCTGAAAAGAGATCCTGGACTGGATGGGCAACCAATGCAGGTTTCTTCTGGCCAGCGAGGCCGGGAGAGCCTGGGGAGATTAAGGACCATCTTTGCCACCGCATTCTTGACTATCTGCAAACGATGGCTAAGACTTTTATTTCAGTAGTCCAGCCTTGAGGAAACTAATGCCATAGTGGCTTGCCTCCGAGCATCGGGGGAAAGATAGTGAGCAATCTTTCTGAGGACCCTGATGATACCGCAGCAGGAGGAAACAGTCCTGCTGACCTGACGGTCAAAAGAAAGCGAGGTATCTATGAGCACCCCTATGTTCCTGGCAAATTGACTAGGAGGGGGACAGTTCCCAAGTGAGGCTGGCCACCAGTCATTTGACCAGATGTCCTGATTGCCCCAGAAGATCAAGACCTCCGTCTTCTCCCCATTTAACTTCAGGAAGTTCTGGATTATCCATTGCGATACCGCCTCCATACAGTTCCTGAAGTTCAGGGCTGAATCGATACGAGCCCAAAAGATCTGACTACCCTGGCAAGTGGGGCCACATAGATGTTAAACAATGTGGGGCTTAGTGAGGAGCCCTGAGGAATGCACCGTATTTTGTAGATACAGCGTATTTCTGACCCTTTATTTTGACACACACCACCGCAGCAGGAAGGCTTGCTGCTGGGTGTCACAATATTGCAAATGAGGCCCTAGAGGTCCGAAACGGTACCACCACATGAGGTGCGTCTATGGGGCATGGATTGGTGTTCGATACTATAACTGTGTTACCGGTCTAGAGGTATGTTCTCGTAAGCACAATAAAATAAGGGGACAAGGTAGAACCACTACCAGCTGTTACCAGTATGTATATACAAAAACTCAATAAAAAGAGTTTTATTAAACAAATATTGATTGAGTAAAGTTATTTTTGTGAGTAATGTCACTACTTTTCCTCACTGCAGAGGTCAGAATTGACTGAGCAGTGGGTTCAAAATACATCCTATCTTGCCCTGGGACGTCCATTAGAAACTGGGGGACAGTGCGAGAAAGCTTGTAGCATAAGCAAGCTTATACTGCTGCGAAAGAATTCATCTTGTGCTCTGTTCCTGGCAACTTTTAAGAGATTTATAATTAGATCAGAATTCACTTCACACATCTCAAGGCGACTCCTATCACATTATTTATAAAACACTAAGATTATACCATGCTACCATCTGGAAATAAAGTTAAAAATCAAAAAACAAGTATGTGTTTCCTGGCCATAATATATCTAAGATCTACAACAAGCTTGAGGCTACGTTCTCAAAATGAAGCATTAGATTTTCAGAGAGGTGAAGTACATATAGGTTTTCACACAAAATAAATTCAGAATGGGAAATTCAATTGGCTTTATTTGATGAGTCACTTAATGTACCTCTTGAGTAAACGGTGCTCATCAGATGGCAGAATGGTGCAACCGAACACTTGAGCTTCAGTCTGCACCGATTGAAACTGAAACCTGTACAAGTATAACTGGTATTAGAAGTGCAATCTATTATTAGCCAGACCTGATGGAGACAACTTTGCTCAAATAATCCCCCCCAAAACTGTTTCACTGCAAGCAGCACTAACTCATTCCAAATATTATGCTATTTTTAAAGTTCACAAAGACCAAAAAATGTAATTTCCCTAATTTGCTATGGCAGAGTTGGTGCTTAAAAATGAATCGCAGAGAGCCCACTGACCCTGTGGTCTATTCATGTAGCTCTTTCTTTTCCCAGCTCCCGCTATTGCTCGAGTGATGTACATACATTGATTCACTTGCACCACTTTTATCTACTTGATCCTGATTCCTGAAGTTTTCTCAAATAATTCTGATCCCTTTTTAGGTTTTGCTTGCACAGTGTTTGCGCTGTGCTTGTGAAATCTATTGTAATTAATATACATTTTAAAAGGGGTGTACATCCTCCCTCGCTTTTCATTGGTTCCCAGGCTTGCCACTTACTTTTCCCCCTTTTCTATTGGCTGCAGCATACCATCTCCTGTTGTTTTCCTCATGTGCTTCTCTTCACACGTCCCTTCCTAATACCGAATCGCAAACCCATTTTGTGATTCAGTAACAGATTACCGAATCACAAAATTATGTTTGCAGCATCGGAAAAACAATTTTTGTGTTTCCAAACGGGCAGATTCTGCTAATCTGCATGTTTGCGAATGCAAAAGTGCTTGATACATCTTCCCCTAAGTGATTTAAACAGAAACACTGGATGAGATGCCTCCTACCAAGACTCAAAACCTGATCGCAATGCAACTCACCAGTCCTCCTGGGGCAACGCTCACTCACCAGTCCCCCCGGGACCGAAGCAGGATGTAGTGACCTGGGGCGGCGGGCGCTAATACCCTGCTCCCTAATGTAGGGAGGGGACAGCAACCGGGCACCATTTCCAGTCAGGGAGTGGGGAGGGCATTCTAGAGACACGAGGGCACAGGGACAGATGTGCGTGTGGGCACAGCAATGAAGAAGAGCAATAAAGTATTGTGAACAACATACCTGTCTCTGCATGCTTCCTGAGTGACGATACACGACTCCTGGTGGTGAAGAGGTGGGATACGAAGTCACCACCAGAAGTGCGTGCCCCCTACAACATCCAAACAAAGCCAGGAGCCCACCCTGGTCCGCCAACTGCAAGGAGCGGAAATGCGACGTCCGGAGTTTAACACCCTGTCGCAAGAAAAGGAAACAAGTAGCCTACCCTGGTCCGTCTGGCCCCCCAAAAGAAAAACGCGAAATCGGGAGCCATCCCCGATTGCGAGGAGAGCAGGGAGCCCACCCTGGTCCGCGTTCAGGGAACTACAGCGACATCGGGAGCCCACCCCAGATGCATTAAGAAAAGAAGGTGAGAAGAGGAGAAAAAGCGGTGCACTTGGCCTTGACCACAGCCGACAGCCGACTGAAAAGACATCCAGAGCTTCCCACGTGTGGATTTCAAGCTGAAATCTCGCGAGAGCTTGACGGTCATCTTGAAATCAGGCGGAAGAGCCAATAGGAGGATGAGGAAGGCCTGATGGCCATTTTAAGGTCAGGCCATTGAAAAGGTAGCAAATCTCGCCCCACGGAAATTCCAGCGGCCAACTTAAGGTCAGGCGGTAGAGCCAATAGGAGGCTAGAGAAGACCCAGTGGCCAGTTTAAGGTCGGTAAAAAGTATTCGAAATGGAAAAAGGGCAAACACAAAGGAAATGACAACGAAATAAAGTGAAACAAAGGAAGCAAAATAGAAATAAAAAGCAAATTAGAACAATACAAAGGTGATATAAAGAAGGAAAGGAGGCAAAGGAAGACGGTGCAGACAGAAGTAAAGAAGGCACTACAACAAAATGACAGAAAATACAAGCCAAAAGAATAGCGCAAATGCAATCTTCCGCAGACCACTACCGTTCAACTTGTCAGAACCCTAAACAGGCATTCGGTGGGAAAGATGGGTAAGACAATTCGAGTGATACATGCGTGCCACATGCAAGGCAAACACAGATGACCAAAACATAGACTTGTTCCTAAACTTCGTAGGTGATGAGGTTGAGGACCTTTTAATAATATTTCCCCAAGATCAAACAGCAACATACAAGGGAGTGATAAAGTGTCTCACAGACAAATTTGACCCGCCAAGAAACGTAGATTTTGAGAGGTACACATCCATTACCACGTGTCAACTAGCAGAGGCGTCCCTCGACGATTTTGCAACCAGACTGCGGAAACTAGTTAACTATTGCGAATTTGACAAGTTTGACAACAAACAAGCGATACGACTGCGCATCATTGAAGGCTGTCAGTTAGTAGAGTTGTGATGTATTCCTATAGGTACTGTATCGATTCCCCTATTCCTGACCCTGGTTTGGTTAATAATTAACTAGCAGCCATCCAACGGTGCAAGAACCGTTATCTGATTAAGCCACACCACGGCACAGAAGCGCGTTATCTGATTAGGTCATAACGCATGCCATCTAATTAGACAAGCGATATTCCTCCAGCCCCTGATAAGGCATACGGAGTTCTCAAAACAAATCAAACCTACAGCGACCTGGGAAATTCCCATAGCCATTGTTTTGATTTCACCGAGAACTTCAGCAAAAGAATGTGCTAACGAGCCCGTTCATATGACATCCTTATTGACGTATATATGTCCATCCTTACGTCAATCTCGGCACCTTTCAGGTATAAATATTACCGACATTGCCTTAAGCAAACACATGCGGTGGTGACGAGATTGGAGCAGCGAGACTTGCCGAGGAGCCCAGCAGAAAGCGAAGCCCACAGACGCTGCCCCGCCTTCCTGACGCGCTGAGAACGAGACGCTGCCTTTCTCCTGCTGAGAAATCCAGCTCTGGCGCTTCCAAGCAGCCCTCGCAGGCAGCTAGAATATCAAGACCTGGATAAGAGATACCAGCCCTCCACCATTCTAGATCTCAGGTACAGAACTGAATAACCCCTTGCAGAGAATTCTTGAGTCAGTCCCTTGGCAAAGCAAACTTAACTTAAACTGCTACTTATCTACTCCCGCCCACGTATTAGGCTTAGGTCAGGTACACTGGGGTAGGCGTGGTTAGAAGCACCAGTTGAGTACGATTAGTCAAATGTATATATGTATGTATCTATTTTATCCATTTTAAAGTATCATATGGCTCAGAAACCATATCAATGCTTTTACAGTATTATTTTATAATTCTGTCTTTACTGTATGCACTTTACTTAACTATAAGTATTACAATAATAGCGATTCATTTCTCTTGTATGAGAAAGGAGACTGATCAATAAATAACATCTTTTATTGAACACGCCCGTCTCCTCCTTTTCTCTACAATCTGGTGAAACTAAGAATGCACTGAACTGACTGAGTAAAATAAGTTGTCTTTTGTTTTCACACGACTCTAGAGATACACTCTTGATTAGGGGAGAGCAAAGTTGTCATGTTCTATGGTTGTCAGAAACTAAATCCCTTCTTGTCTATCCAGTGAGGTTAAAATCCTCCTTGCCTATTCGAGAAAGTTTCTAGTGAACTCTGAGCTAGCTGGCAAACACAAAACTTTAAGTCTAATATCGTCGGTAGAAGACCTAGTTAACCTCTGCCCTAGGTCTATACTATTGAAGATATTATTCCAATGCGCAGAGCCTATTGGGATAATAGGAACTACACTACATGGCGCCCAACCGTTTGGATAGGCGATAAAACTAACGCAAGACATTAGAGTAACTCAGTCGTGCTTTTTCACACAGACCCCTTTTTTCCCATAATACTCCAAAGACGTCTGGAGTGGGTGATAGGTCATATCCGCCAAACCTCGCAGGAGGAGACTCCTATGTATGGTTCTTGGTTTATTCAACGTTGAAGGATACACTGTTCCAAAATATTGTGCATCTAATCTTTATATTCCGTGGAAACTTGATCTGCAAACAAACAGAATAACCTTCATGTCAGTAAAATGTCAGACACTGAAGAAGAAAGAGAGACAGCTAGAATAGCAGCTGAATTAATAGCAGCTGATAATACTCTGCTACAAATGACCCGGATATAATACTCATCCCGGTCAACATAAGAAAATCTATAAATTTAAAACTTATAGAAAATGGACTGACACCAAGAGGTGGTACAGTCATATTTGTAATTGAGGCACACGAATATCGGCAGACAGAGGTATTCTATTCATGGATAAACTTTCCAGCAGCAAACGCTGTAACAAAGGACTTCCACTATTACAAAATAGAGGAACCTCCTAATAAGTACACTCCTTTCGAGGAGGTGGAAATACCACTCAAATTCCAAGAGCACCTGCTCTTGTTTAATGGCGCCCTAAAACATAATAATCACATCACCAGGCTCGGTCCACTAGGTAGACCAGGAGCAACATGGCCGGTCCTAGCCGGATACACACCACATCCAGACATTGAAGAAATGCCTGCAGCAGACCTTTTAGCACAGCTAAAACAATTAATAAAAATACATAGACAATTAGTCCAATATGTAATGCGGACTTCAACAATCCAACCAGCAATTAAAATTCCACAGCTGACCAATCATCAGGGGAACACAAATAAAATTACACCACAGAACATACATTCCTGTCTAGGTAAGGTACCCGCAAAACGGGAACAAATTCCTTTCTGGCTAGCACAAAAAATCACTCAAATAGAGGCGGTGTTTCCAGATACCACCCCTGTTGAGAAACATAGGATTATGACTATCTGTCTTCCAATGGGAATCGCACCACATGTGGAGGACTGTGACACTTGGGGAACAGTCTTTGCTTCCATTTACACAAAAACACATGGTGTACCATCCATGTCAGTAATACCAGATGTGCTAAAACAGATTCAAGATGAATACGGTCCAGAACCCGCTTTAACTCTCGGTATGAAATTACTGAAAGATTTCAAGCAGGTTTCTGCAATATTATTAGCCAACATAAAGGGAGAAGCAGCAAATGTGGCGATTCGCCAGAGGTTAAAAGAGACAAATATAGCAGACCAACCATTTGAAATTGCCAGAATCATAGAAAAATCCTATGAAGAACTAGGAAGGGATAGTTTGGGTGGAATACCAGTGAAACCCCAACTAGTTGAAAGTCCTGAAAAAGTATTTATTAAAAATAATTTAAACACTCAAAAAAAGAGCTGGGATGGAAATAAACAATCCAATCCTAAAGAAAAAAGATTCCAGTCCAGAGGAAGGTCTCCTCGGCAGAGAGAAAGATCTCCTGACCAAGGACGCAAGTCTCCCCAAAGGGAGCCCTCTGTGAAAAAATACAACCTTAGAAATAGGGATAATATAAAAAAACCTGATAGATATCAAGATATTGATACACGTCCCTCTCAATCTTTTCAGACTTCCTCGCAGAAATCGGAAAGAAGAGGACGATCAGAACACAGGGAAGAGCACGTCAAGTCCAAAGACAAAGAACCTGCTCATCTGAATAAAAAATTACAATTTCCAAAAAAGAAGGTAGCCAGTATTAAAGTAATTAACAATGCCGAGAATACTGAGGACACAGCTGAAAAACGGAGAATGGGCTCAGACAATGCTAGACAGCGCAGCAGAAGTGAGCATAGCTCGCAAAGTCCTTATGAATCATCTGGAGACAGTGGACACGAATGAATACATTCAGGTGGAAACTGCAGATACCAGAGTTAGCAAACCTCATAAAATATATGAAATAACATTGCGTATAGAGGGGGATAAGACTAGAAAAATAAGAGGCCTATTTTGGGATAATCTGTCCAAGGGCTATGACATGCTTCTAGCTGAACGAGACTGGCCTCCAGAGTTTGTCAGGGAGTGCCCACATGGCGAAGAAATAATTATGCCTGCCTTCTCAAACCATATTCCAATTCATAAAAAATATACACTTGCAAGAAAGTGGGCAGTAGCTCAAGCCCCTGCCTTATATAAAAATCATGTGGGATGGGATGAGGACTCTCCTCCTCACAAGATCCAGTTAAAATCACAACCTACTGCACAGAGGCAGTACCCGATTAAGCAAGAAGCTAAAAAACAGGTAAAAGAGATCCTAGATCAACTTGAATACCAGGGGGTGATTGAAACTTGCACCTCACAAATGAACAACCCTTTGTTTCCTGTCTCCAAACCAGACAATTCATATCGTCTTGTTTTGGACTACAGACACCTTAACTCATGTTGCAAAACATTTGCAGTACAAAACTCGCATAGTGCTGCACTAATGAATAACATAGTGCGCAAAAAATACAAAACCACATTAGACATTTCTAATGGATTCTTTTTTCAAAATATAGCACCAGAGAGCACATATTTGACGGCGTTCTCAATAAATGGCACGCAAAAAAATTTCTGTCGTTTGCCCCAGGGGTTCAAGAACAGCCCAGGATTATTCTCAGCGAGAGTAACAGAATTACTACAAACATATGATGACGAGGCATTATCTTATGTCGACGACATCTATCTAACAGACGATGACTTGGATACTCACTTGAAAAGAGTGAACACCATAATACTTGGGTTCGCAGCAGAGGGTTACAAATTCAACTTTAAAAAGTCAAGAATTGCCCATCTAACAGTCCTGTTTTTAGGATATGAACTATCAAGTGAAGGCAAAAGCCTGGCTGACAATTTCCTAGAGAAATGTGCTGTAATCCAAGCACCTAGAACACTGAAAAACTTACAATCAATTCTAGGCTTCCTAAATTTCGGAAGAACTTACATTATAAATTATGCAGAGAGAATTAAACCTCTCTATGATCTGATAAAACCAGATTTTAAAAGAAGCAATTGGTCTCAAAAACACACAGAAATTTTGAGATCTTTACAAACAGATATGTTAGTTAAAACAAAATTACAAACACGTGAGAATACACGCAACCTTGTGATTCGAGTCATCCCAGGAAGATGCGGATTCACATACCTGACCTCTAATGAGGGAGAGAAGGTACCAATAGCATACAAATCACATTTGTACACAAAAGCTGAAATGAAATTTAGCCCAACGGAAAAAATTCTGACCGCGGTACAGACTGCTGTAGCAAAGGAGCGGGCCCTACCACAGGGTAAACGAATAACCATCGTGACACCTATACCAGCCCTAGAGGCGGTAACAAAGGCAAGCATTCCGAATGCTAAAGCACTCCATCCGAGGTGGATACAGTGGGCTAACTCTCTTGCTGCAACAGACGTGGTATACGAATTTGATCCTAATTTAAAAACACAAGAATTTCTCCAATATGAATTCGAATGTCCTCCGCCGACCGAAATTCTGCCTCTAGAACATTAAGGCTGTATATTATATACAGACGGATCAGCACAACCCGCAGTGGGGGGTAAGCAAGCCTACAGTGCTGCGTGCGCGATTGTTAAAGGTCGCTGGCACGAAGGAGAATTTAAACCAGTGGTCACTAAAACACAATCTCTGGGAGACTGTACAGCTCAAAGAGCAGAACTACTGGCATTCAAGATGGCGCTTGAAAATACCGATCGAGAATTCCCCACACTCATAGTGTACGATTCATATTACTGCGTCCAATCTTACAATGAATACTTGCAGATCTGGGTTCAGAACGGTTTTAAAGATGCAAAAGGTGGCACAATCAAGCATAAAATGCTTTGGGAACAAGTAGTTCTTTTGCAAAAAGAACTACAAAAGACTCACGTGATACATACACTGAGTCATCAACGTGATGGCGTTCACGTTGCAGGGAATTCATTGGCTGATGAGGCAGCGAAGGCAGCTGTCCAAACGGCTTCCGTAGCTGCCATCACCCGGTCAAAAACAAAAATAGACAGCGAAATTTTACAAGCTGTCAGCGCTACAGTAAAAAATGCGATAGAAATACTCCCGAAAGGCTTTCCAGTAAAGTACTCATACATAACTGATGCAAATAATGTTCCGTTTGCTCAAATCCCTGGAGTGGGGGATAGGGCAATTCCAAACATGGAACATAGGTTAGGACTCATCATAGCGGCACACGAAGGGCTTGCTTCTGTACATGCTGGCGTTTCAGCCACAGTATCATTATTAAAACAGAGATACTGGTGGCCACAAATGAGAAGACAGACAAGGAACTATGTTCTAGAATGTGAAATATGTCAAAGAATGAAAGTATCAACAGTGAAACGACCAGCACAGACGCCCCTTCTAATCTCAGATAAACCATTAGCCTGTGTTTACCTGGACCACTGTGGTCCCTTACAAAGGGATGGTAACTATAAATATATATTGGTCGCAGTGGATTCATGCACGAGATTCATATGGATGTGGCCCCAGCGATCGGCTGACGCCAGAACTGTTATAAAAGATTTGCGAGTCTATAATGGCATATACGCTAGGAGCATGCTACGTTTTGACTAATGTATTCCCTTTAGCCCTCAAGCTTATGGGGAAGCATGGCCTAATGAGCATTGCATAGCGGGACTCTTCTCACTTCCTTCCTGAGGGATACGGGATGGTGTAAAGAAAAAACCAAGACATAAAGCAATCTATAACGGAAAAGGTATTAGGTTCGGGAGCTGGGTGGGTCAAACATCTAATAAGTGTCCAACGTAGTCTAATTAACCTGCCAAGGAATTCTCTGAAAGGGTTCAGTCCGTACGAACTATTGTTCGGGACTAGAATGATGATCCAAGATCTTGATAGTCAGACTTCAGTGGTTAAAGACAAAAACTTTGATATCAAAGATCGTTTGGCTATTTTGCAGGACTTAAATGAAACAAGAAAAGACCTGAGCAACATAAAGTTGAAACAACAGCCAACAACCACTGAAGAGAAACCACCTGTCCCAGCAAGGCCTGTCTGCATTCCAAAAGTCAGGGATCTAGTCAGAGAAAAGATCGCTGTAAAGAAGGAATTTGGGCCTTCTTACAGAAAAGCAGTTCCTGTCTTGTCTATCTACGGGACAAGATCAGTAGTACTACCGCCCCTTGCTGGTAAAAAGGAGAACCGAGTCATTTCCATCGATCTGGTTAAACCACAATCATGTGGCCGATAACAAATAGTAGGCCAAGTGGACTCCCAAGAAGTAGCAGAACACCAATGTTTGCTACGAATACAGAGGCTCAAACTGGAAGACTGATCACATTTGGAAAATCTACAGTGAAACAACAAGGACTATGCAACAAAGCAATGGAACTTGAACCTCTTAAAACCCAAATTAAAGCTTTTCATCAAGAAACAGCAACCTATGATGATGTAACTACAGACTTTGCTAATGAAACAAAGCAAAATCCAAAAGCAATTGGAACAATTGACAGAGCAGCATCCGGCTACTTCATCAACTTCGATGATTCATCTGAAGACCTGAGTGAAGCAAAGAAACAGCCATCAACAAAAACTTTTAAAGACAAAGCTAAGGAACTTTTTCAACAGCTGAAAGAAACCTATCTGATTTCTCCATGGATTGCACTTTGGGTGGCCCTAGGTGCATTTATCCTCATTCTTTGGCTCATCATGGTACTATGCTTGGGACATTTCATTGAAGGAAAATATGCTCAAATGGACACAGCAAGCCAGAAAATCAACTTGGTCCTTAAACCACACACATCTTCACACATCGAGAAAAGAGAACTTTCTTCAGTGAACTTCACAGCCAATCCTATACCAGGCGGTGTAGCATGGGACAAAACTGATTATGAAATCTATGGTCCGGTTGAAATCCTGAAGTATTCACACCAATTCAAAATCTCATTGAGTGACTTTGTAAAACCAAGCTCATTTGCTGATGATTGGGACTTTGAAAGTATTAATGATATGATGTCTGATCTTGTAATGTCTGCTAAATTCACAGAACATGATTATTTGCAGGGTTCGTCTAATTATGATCAGATGTTCTGCTACAACCATTATGGTAACCATTATCTACATAAATCTGCACAACCTAGAAATGTTTTAAATTATAACCAATGGGAACATTGTGCTACTCCTCCAAAAGATAGCTCGAAAACATTTTATGATAAATATTCATACTTTTCAGGGTTTAACACAAGTAATGCAGAAACATTTTATTTCAAATTGTCAAATAAGACAGGTATGAAGACCATGCTTACAAACACAAAATTAATATATTCTGATTCATTTTTTGAGCAAATGAATACATTTGGGTTTAATTTCTGGAACAATAATATTGAAGCAAAAACTGTTTGGGGTACAAGAGATTGGCAAGTACAAGGTATAGAATCATTGTTTAGAGCCTGCATGATCCCAGAACAAATTATATTTTTGAATGACACTATTCAACAAACTACCTGTCTTGGCTTAGCCAAAATCAAAGATTTGAACAAACCGTCTATTCCAAAGCCAACAGTGAACATTAATAGCTCTATAGATGATGAAATAGACGTAAAACATATATTAAACCAAAACAGAACACATCCTGAATGGAAAAAATGGTTGATCTGGCCCACAGATACGAATAACTGTCAAGACAGATTCCTGAACAAAATACAGGGGTTCACATTGACTAGGCCAGACCCTAGATATTCCCAGAGACAACATCCAGGGATAGTAACCACCAACAGCGTGGGCAAGCTCTGCCTTCAATGGCTACAAACGTCCACACTGGCTGAAATTAAGCAACACCTAACTTTACTTACAGAAGGTGCTGACTTGCGTGATTTCATTATGGGACCACGCAAACAGCGTCATAAACGTTTCATAGTGGCCTCTATATATGCAGCTTATAACGAAGTCTGGAAAGTAACTCAAATTGAGACAGCAGAAAAAATACGGGAAATTGACCGTATTAATTTGGAAAAATCACTTTCTGTGGTGGACAATGGGTTAATGACTCTGTCCTCCAGAATATATTCTCTGGACAGCATTGTGTCTTCAGCAATCGATATAATATCGCAAGACTTACTGATGTTACAACACGGTCAGTCCCAATTGCGTTCTATTGTACAGCTTGGCTGGACGTTACAAAATCTGCGTTCTGGCTATGTGCCTTGACGTTTAATCAACACAACGTCATTATTTAATATCTTTAACCTTACTGATAAACAAATCAGTTTGGCACAGAAGGGTGCTGACTATACAATTCTGAGCATTGAAAGACTTGAGAGATTACCATTGACAATGTCAGAACGACCTGTCATTGAATGGATAATACATGGAATAATAAATATTCCGATAACTACTTTCCAGTTTCAATTCTGCCAAAAATATATACAGGCAGGCCAGTATGAAAGGTTGGGTAAAGGGTACATTAAGTCAATATGGAACCTGCCCTATACACACGAATGTGTCAGTAATAAAGGCCAGAAAGTGTTTCTCAGTGGCAATAATTGTGCAAGATCACTAAGCGGTACACTTCTGTGTCAGGGTATTAGCTTGCATGGAGCCTGTGAAGGGACTTCGAATAACCTTTCATGTTACCAGCTAGGCACACCTGAAACACAAATAGAACCATTCTTTAGGAGACTCTCGAACGGGAGTTACATTCTAATAGTAGATCGCAGATGTTGTAGTTTGCTGCCCGGCAAACCTTATCTTATAACCGTGACTAGGAAGGTCATGTGCTGTGAACAAGTATTGTTCCCCAGCGATTCTCCAGACAGGGAGGCAAGGTTATAACCCGATTTGAAAATTGCTTCAATTCGAATAGATACTTTAAGCAGAATGAAGACTGTGCTCCTACAGACGCCGACCAGGCTCACGTCATCAAAAGAAAAGTATGATCTCCAAGTTGCAAGGACAACAGCAGAGATTCATTCATTATTATCAACTAATTCCCCCATACATTTCGTAGAAATACTGAACGAAATCTTAAATATTTCTGATACCACTGGTGTCTCCAGTGTATTTAAAGCAGTGTTTTCGGGTGCTTTAACTCCATTCAAAGCCATCCTGGGTATTTTTCCAGACTTTGTCCATTCCATTTTTGGCGGACTTCCTCTCCTTTTGGGACTAGTAGCGGGTATTCTATTTTTGATCCTGTTATTTCGCTATGGCAAACCATGTCACAGACAAAACACCTGCGACAAGGGAAGAAATGATCCTAGCCATTGGCTACCGGGACCGCATAACTAAAGTCCTTGGACTAGCACGGCTTCGGGACCTGAACATGACTTGGTCTCTTTCATTTCGACCAATGTGGCAAAGTTGTGTTATGCCTGTATTAAGGTGCTTGCTATGCGGCGATGAATGCGTGTTGGACACCTGTCTGGCGCTACAATCGGATGTGCCAATGGACGCAGATACCTTGTTGGGTCCGGTAACGGCTCATGCATTGTGCTGTCCCCAGCGGCTACCAATCCTGATGACGGCATTCGTGGAAACTTCACCACTACGATTGAGGGGTAGTGAAGTACAAGATGAAAGCAGCATCGATCAGGTAGGACCTTCAGTCAGCTATGCTGATCAAAACATCAATGGAGGCAATCATGCTCAGGCTCATGAATGCATGGTAACAACTTTTTCCGAATTAGTGGAACTTACGCAAGAAGCTGTTGACAGTTTTTTCAACAGTCTAAATGATATGATGTTTTCACCAGAACAGCAGGAATAACTTTGAGCAGCCTAGCACTCGGAGTTCCCTACATGCTGAATTTGGCCATCAACTTTTAAAAAAAGCGATATGGAAAAAAAATTCTCATCATTTTTTCAGACTGCAAGAACCTTTTTCCCCAATTCCAAAATATTTACGATTTTTTGGGACACTTATCTTCTGCTTAAAGTAGACATTATTCTTAGAGAACTAAATTTCTATTTTAGGTAGTCACGAGACATTCGCTATCCTCTAGCACTACTATACATAACTTTATGATTGTGATGAAATGGTCTCGCACTTCTTTTTTCTGTATTTTACAGGATACATATGAATGTATTTTGGGGTGGTACGGTATACACAAACGCTACTGGTTTCACTATGCCTAGATTTGTAAATATGGACATAGTCTACGTGGAGTGGGTGTGATGTATTCCTATAGGTACTGTATCGATTCCCCTATTCCTGACCCTGGTTTGGTTAATAATTAACTAGCAGCCATCCAACGGTGCAAGAACCGGTATCTGATTAAGCCACACCACGGCACAGAAGCGCGTTACCTGATTAGGTCATAACGCATGCCATCTAATTAGACAAGCGATATTCCTCCAGCCCCTGATAAGGCATACGGAGTTCTCAAAACAAATCAAACCTACAGCGACCTGGGAAATTCCCATAGCCATTGTTTTGATTTCACCGAGAACTTCAGCAAAAGAATGTGCGAACGAGCCCGTTCATATGACATCCTTATTGACGTATATATGTCCATCCTTACGTCAATCTCGGCACCTTTCAGGTATAAATATTACCGACATTGCCTTAAGCAAACACATGCGGTGGTGACGAGATTGGAGCAGCGAGACTTGCCGAGGAGCCCAGCAGAAAGCGAAGCCCACAGACGCTGCCCCGCCTTCCTGACGCGCTGAGATTGAGACGCTGCCTTTCTCCTGCTGAGAAATCCAGCTCTGGCGCTTCCAAGCAGCCCTCGCAGGCAGCTGGAATATCAAGACCTGGGATAAGAGATACCAGCCCTCCACCATTCTAGATCTCAGGTACAGAACTGAATAACCCCTTGCAGAGAATTCTTGAGTCAGTCCCTTGGCAAAGCAAACTTAACTTAAACTGCTACTTATCTACTCCCGCCCACGTATTAGGCTTAGGTCAGGTACACTGGGGTAGGCATGGTTAGAAGCACCAGTTGAGTACGATTAGTCAAATGTATATATGTATGTATCTATTTTATCCATTTTAAAGTATCATATGGCTCAGAAACCATATCAATGCTTTTACAGTATTATTTTATAATTCTGTCTTTACTGTATGCACTTTACTTAACTATAAGTATTACAATAATAGCGATTCATTTCTCTTGTATGAGAAAGGAGACTGATCAATAAATAACATCTTTTATTGAACACGCCCGTCTCCTCCTTTTCTCTACAATATGGTGAAACTAAGAATGCACTGAACTGACTGAGTAAAATAAGTTGTCTTTTGTTTTCACACGACTCTAGAGATACACTCTTGATTAGGGGCGAGCAAAGTTGTCATGTTCTATGGTTGTCAGAAACTAAATCCCTTCTTGTCTATCCAGTGAGGTTAAAATCCTCCTTGCCTATTCGAGAAAGTTTCTAGTGAACTCTGAGCTAGCTGGCAAACACAAAACTTTAAGTCTAATATCGTCGGTAGAAGACCTAGTTAACCTCTGCCCTAGGTCTATACTATTGAAGATATTATTCCAATGCGCAGAGCCTATTGGGATAATAGGAACTACACTACAGAGTTCCGCGCACGAACTCTGAAGGAATCGTCCTCGCTAGAGAAAATACGGACCATGGCCCGAGCAGAGGCCAGAGCAACAACACATGCAAGACAGATTGAACTGGGAAAGGCAAAAAGAATGGAACAAGCGAATCGCTTCACTGGAAACATCAAGAAAAGAGACAATACACCGCCACCAAGAAAAAAGCAAGAAAGAACGTGCTATTGATGCAGACTTGAGTTTCCATATGCCGGCGCATGGCCGGCAATGGGCCACAAATACAGGAAATGCAACCGAGAAAACCACTTTGCAAGCACCTGCATGAGTGGACAATTCAAAAGTGAGCAAGGGAGACCAGCAAGACCACGGACACTGACAAGGCACATAGAAACACAGAATCGCAGTCCCTCAGTTGAATTGGATGGAGCAAACACGCCAAAGGCTGTGGAATGACTATATCTGATGGCAGATGCCCCAACAGTAGACCGAAAACCAGAACACATTCATCTCGTAGAAAAACACCAGATAAAGAAAACATCGACAGTGAACACTGAGATAGGAAGCCACAGCACAAGTTTTGTACTAGACAGTGGAGCTTCATGCAATATCATGTGCATGTCAGAATATGAGAAGTTGAGGATGAAATGGCCGCTGTCACCGACCACTATTAATGTATTCACCTGGGGCTCGAGAAAACCAGTGGTAAACATGGGTAAGTTCACAGAGAAGCTAACATACAAAGGAAGGTCGGTCGAAGAAGAAAAACATGTACTTCGAGGAGACATTCCAGCACCATGTCTGCTAAGCAACATCACGGGCACAGGTAATGGGACTCCTAGCAATGACCTTCAACATGTCAGAAAGACAAAACATTCTGAGGGAACATCCAGCCATACTACAAGTGCTGGGCAAACTAAAAGAAAAGCAAATAACACTGCATATCAATGAAGCGATTAAACCTGTGGCTCAGCATCACAGAAGAGTGCCCATACATCTGCAACCTCAGGAGGAAAAAGAAATACAAAGCCTGCTGGCACAGGATATCATAGAGCCAGCTGAAGGACCAACCCCCTGGGTATCTCCAATAGTAGCAGTACCAAAGACGAACACTTTAAAGATTTGCATATGCGTTGACATGAGAGTGCCAAACACGGCAATCGAGAGGAAAAGGCCTCACTTGAACAACATGATTAGCTGTCTCACTGGTGCATGCAGATTTTCAAAGCTAGATCTGTGCAAAGGATACCATCAACTAGAGCTTGATCCGCAGTCACGATACATCACTACATTCTCCAGTTGCATGGGCCTTTTTCACTACAAGCAACTCAGTTTAGGAATATCACCATCAGCAGAGATATTTCAAGAGATCATAAGGCATGTAAAAAGGCCGGTTAAAAACAATTTGAATTACAGTGATGACATCCTGGCAGTTCAGATGAGGAGCACGACAAGGTCCTACGAAAGATAAACAACGAGTTGGAACAAGCAGGCCTAACTTTTATTAAAGACAAGTGCGAACTGGGGAGAAGGGAGGTAGTATTTTTTGGATACATTTTCTCAAAAAAAGGAATGAGGCCAGACCCCAGCAAAGTGAAACACTGGAAAAAGTAAAACCTCAAACAGAAGTAGTGGAAGTGAGGTCATTCCTTGGCTTAGCAAGCTACTGAGCTCGCTACAGAAAAGACTTTGCCACAGTGGGCACATCACTTCGGGACATAATAAAGCAGGGGGCAGGGGGGGCGTGGCTACGCACGCGACCAGCATGGACGCCTCCGGGTAGAGCTCCGCGCTGAGCTCCCCTACCCGGTGCATTTATCCTGTTAAACGCAGGCTGCAGCCAACGGAAACTGCCGGCGACGAAGTGGAGAGCAGTCGTCCGTCACCCCACCAACTTTGGGGAAGATCGGTGCACCCAGCCCGCTCCGGGGGCAACTCTGGGAAGCAGCCGCGCGCGCCGTCTCCACGCTCGGCGCGCGCCTGGGAGAGCCCGGAGCTCCACATCTGCTGCTGGGCCCGGAGGAGCGAAAAACAAAAAAAAAATATATAAAAAAGAAAACGGAGAAGGCCTGCACGGGACGCCAGCGGCACTGGCCATTGCGTGCCGAGCCTCTCACCGGCCACTGCGGACACCGGACCTACGTCCGCCGGCGCTCCCGACACCCACGCACCTGAACGGCGCTGTGCCACTGCGTGGGGCTGGAGAGGACGCTGGGGCCCAAAGACAGCGGAGACGGCCCCCTTTGTGAAGCGAGCCCCGGGACAGGCGGCCGACGAGGGTGAGAGATGGGGACCTGGGCGGAGGAGAAGGCTGGAGCCGGGAGCGCTGACGACCGCCCCTAGAGACGGCTGCAACAAGGAGGCCCGACCGCCCGAGGCAGAGGGACGCCCAGAAGGGCCAAGCAGCACCTGCGGTGCCACACTGACCCTGAACAGGACCAGCGCTCCGGACCTACACCCAGTGAGCCGCACACACCGCCTCGACACCCAACGTGTGCCCAGGACAATCCGGGGCTCCACGCATACTGGTAGGCCCGTAGGAGAGGCCTACGCGACACGCCTGCGGCGCTGGCCACGCTAACCGGCCGCACCACATAAGGCCTCTCACTGGTCACTGCGGACACTGGAACCACACACACTGCTGCCCTTGACGCTGCAAGACACTGGCAAGGAAGCTGAGACCCGGAGGCCACGGGGGCAGCCCCCCACCGAAGCCGGCGATAGGCGACTAGTCCACACACAGACCAGGAACGACCCCCAGCCTGCGGACAGCACGGACAGGCCGAGCGGCTAGTAGAGTTGAGCGGCGTGGGCCTGGGCAGAGGAGGCGACTGGGGACGAAAGCACTGGTGACTGCCCTTGGTGATACCATACACGCCAGCCGACGGACCGCGAAGAGGAAGCCCAACCGCCTGTGACAAGGGGTAGTCCAGACGCAACGGGTGCGCAAGCAAGCCCCGACAACGCCCCATTTACCAATAGACCTGCACGAGGTGCGCAAGGCCCCGGGGAGTCACCTGTCGAAACTGAGACACGCCTAGGGATGAACATTGCATCTACGCTCCACTCCCACAAAGCAGCGGCAACCCACCAGAAACAGGACACTGTAATATTCACGCGTTGAGGCCCGGAGTCGGGAGGCTGCCTGCTCAGCGTGACCTGCCTGGACATCCACAGACCTGAGCTGTACCTCGCCCCACTGGCACAGACCTCACTGCTGTAGTAGTGCCCGCGCCCTGCCACAGATGTCTGCCGGGACCAGGACCCGAACCGGAACCAGTGGCACCAATCCCAAAGGCAAGATGGATAAACCTGGGAAGAGCACTGACCCAGATCAAACGGCGGCGAAGCTGGACACCATGCTGGCGGCGATGGAACGGCTGGAGGAGTCCATCCAGCTGACGCGCACCTCATTAGCCACAAAAATAGATGGTGTAGTCATAGACCTGACACACTTGAGAGCAGACCACAAGAAGCTAGCGGACCGCACTGTGTCCCTGGAAAACGATGTGAAGGAACTCCGACCCCAGGTCAGCCAATCGACCAAACACATCCAAGACCTGCTGAACAGGGTGGACTTTTTGGAAGATAGAGCGGAAGATGCGGAAGGCAGAGCGCGAAGGAACAACGTGCGCCTCGTAGGCATTCCGGAGAAATGGGAAGGGAAGAACCCGGAGGAACACATGGAACAATGGCTGCGAGGCCTACTGCCAGAGGGATCGCTCTCCCCATACTTTGTGATAGAACGCGCACACCGCGTCCCCACCAAACCACTGGCAACGGGCTCCAATCCGAGACCCATGCTGCTACGAATATTGAATTACAGGGACAGAGACTCCATCCTGCGAGAAACACGCAAGCTCCAAGAGATCAAGATTGAGAACGCATCAGTGATGTTCTTCCCGGACTACACTATACAAGTACAGAGACGACGGCACGATTTCCTGGAGGTGAAAAAACGCCTAAGACAGCAGGGCCTACAATAGTCACTGCTGTTTCCTGCGAAACTAAGAGTAGTGGCTGGAGAGCGAACCCACTTCTTCACTGACCCTGCCGAGGTGGAGGCATGGCTAGACAGCGGCACGGGCACGGACCCTGGGACCATGGCGGGTCCCACGCCCAGGAGACAGACTGGAAACGCCCGGAGAAGACGCAGGCCGCGCCGGAGATCACGGTCTGCTACGCGAGGAGCAGCAAGGACAACCCCCCCGGAGGACGCCCTGCAACAGGAGAAGCAAGACGCCCTTCGACTAGTTATGGAACTGAGCTCTTCCCCTGTGCAGAGCGAGGCAGCGGGAGGCAGTCAGCAGGACCCTCCCAGTGACGATGAAGCCATCTATGGAATACCAGACTCACAAGGCTCGGAAGAAAGACCGGACGTCACGCCCCAGACAGCGGAATATATTAGCTGAACACGCCACAGAGACAAGGGGCATGAATTGGGCGGCACCTCCACGGATGTGGGGGAACGGACGGGCATGTACCCACCCCATGCCGAGTGAGAGAGTCGACCCTACATGTTGCTTGTGGGGTGAGTGCGGATCTGGGGCCTCCTCCGGCGATCATGGCCCCCGGACATGACTCAGGCGCCTACCTTCGGCTGGCAAGCACGCCCGGAGAAGATGCTCCTGAAAGCTGCCGCCCTGGGACACGTAACGTATAGTGAATTGGTGCATGTGTGTATGGGGGACCACATTTGCAAAGATGGTTTGGACTGCCGCATATTCACCGGGTGGGTGGAGGATCTCCATGAACAGACATTGTTGGTTTGCTACCACGATTACGGTGCGCCTTGCACACCTGCCCCCTTTTGATTTAGACGTTGTTACTCTCCTTGAGAGTATGGATGGGATCACGTTCCGCACCCGACCTTTTGGTATTCTATATGTTCACCACGTTCAACGGTTCACTGTTCCTTTTGTTGTACCCTTACCCTCTCCCCCCCTTCCGTTGCTGGGAATTGTGGCCGCGGGGATGCTGCTGTTGTGTGATGCTGGGGAGGGCTATTTGACAATGATGTGGGGCTCGGGGGGTGGCGACGGGGAGGCGGGGAGCGGAACGATATTGAGTTACTGTAATGTATGCCATTAAGATATGCACGTGGAATGTCAGGGGCATGCACACACCATCCCGACGCTACCAGATATACTCCTACCTCAAACGCCATCACATACAGATAGCTCTCCTACAGGAGACACACCTCAGTGACTCGGAAGTCTGCACATTACGCCGCCGATGGCGGGGGCAACTGTATGCCACGCGCCATTCGTCTTACGCCAAGGGATCACTGGTGTGGGTCAGACCAGGCACACCATGGGCGATGTCGGACACACACATAGATCCCGGGGGAAGATTCATGGTTGTCCATGGCAGGTTAGATGGGAATCCACTAGTGCTGGCCTCGGTATATGCACCCAACACGGGCCTGGCGGCTTTCCTGGCACAACTGTCCACCACTTTAGCTCCCTGGCATGGTGTCCCATGGGTGTTGGGTGGAGATTATAACAGTACATTAGACTTGGCCCTGGACCGATCGCATCCCCCGCCACCCAACTCACATGCACAGACTACTGCGGGCACCCTCCAGGCATGGTCCACACAGTGGGGCTTACAGGACGCTTGGCGCAGTCGCAACCCGCACACCAGGGCCTACTCGTTCTATTCTGGGGCACACGCTCTTCATGTGAGATTAGACAGGTACATGGTCACTGGTGAAATCTTGCCGCACGTCACGGACACCTGCTACATGGGCCGCACACATTCTGACCACATCCCCCACACTCTGAGTATAGCGTGGGACTGCCCCCGACCCCCGACGCCCACTTGGCGGCTCCAACCTGACCTGCTCTTGGACGGCCATTTCCGAAACTCCATTAGCGCACAGACAGCGCAGTATTTTGAGGACAACACAGGCACGGCGTCGACCCCGCAGATTGAGTGGGACGCATTTAAAGTGGTCCTCAGAGGGCACTGTCTGGGCACACAAGCCCTCTCACGCCGCCGCATAGAAGCCGACCTCAAGCGCCTGGAAACAGACCTGTTACAAGCTGAACAGGAAGCGGCTGATGGCGATGAAGTCAAACTATTGGAAGCGCGTGCGGAACATGACAAACTGATGGACAGCCTGAAACATGTTAACTACACGGCACACTCGGCCCGCACACATCACACCGGCGATAAACCCGGCAAACTGCTAGCTTGGTTGATACAAAGCGAGGAGCGAACGTCACCCATCACCGCGATACACCCACCCACCGGCCCCGCGGTATACACCCAAGCGAAGATCCATGACGCCTTTATAGCGCACTATCGAGCACTATATGAGTCACGTCTATCGAACCCGCACCCGAACATTGCCGATTACCTCGACGAACTCACGCTGCCCGCCCTCACGGCGGACCAGCAAGACGACCTTGGGTCGCCATTGGAGGCGGATGAGCTGCGTGACGCCATCTTCGCCCTCTCGAACGGCAAGGCCCCCGGACCGGACGGCCTACCGGCTGAATACTATAAGGCATGCTCCGACATATTGATCCCGGAGCTCCTCAGAATGTATTCGGCGGCGTTAGATGACTCTGCCCTGCCTGCATCCATGAATGAGGCAACACTGGTGTCGCTTCTCAAACCCGGCCGAAATGCCACACTCCTCGGCTCGTACAGACCTCTGGCGCTCCTGAATACGGATTATAAGATCCTAGCGTCCTCCCTGGCTAGGCGGCTGGCGCCATTGGTGCCATCCCTGGTACACAGCGACCAGAACGGCTTCGTGCCCACTAGGTGCACGTCCCACAATATCAGGAGACTGTTTCGGGTGCAGGAATATGCAGTGCGAGACTGGCCGAGATCAGGGTGCTTAATTCTTGATCTCGAAAAAGCATTCGACTCGGTTGAGTGGCCATATCTACGGGAGGTGCTGCGCAAATTTGACCTGGGCGATGAATACATCGAACTGGTCGGACTGCTATATAGGAGTCCTGAGGTGCGCGTCCGCACAGGCAAGCTACTATCAGACGCAATAAAGGTCAGACCGGGCACCAGACAGGGATGCCCGCTGTCCCCGCTACTCTTCTCGCTGGCGATTGAGCCTCTCGCTGAGATCCTGCGTGGAGGTGGGGCGAACTGGGGCATACCGCTAGCAGACGGCACACACGTTGTCTGGCTGTATGCTGACGATCTACTACTGTATTTCAGGGACCTCGCGAATTTACCACCGGAACTCTCGGACATATTCCGGACCTTTGAGACCATGTCTGGACTCAGGGTGAACTGGGCAAAATCGGGAGCATACTCATTTGCACCCGACATCCCGAACCCCGGCATCAGCATCGGCGGGGAACTACTGCCATGGCATGACACCGCGTTCAAATACCTGGGGATCTATATATACAGATCGCACCCTGACATCCTGGATGGCAATGTGACACGCGCCATTACATCCATCAGGTCACAGATAGCCTTTTGGAAGACTCTCCCACTCAATGTACCGAGCATAGTGACATTGACAAAAATGATAGTGTTGCCCAGACTCCTCTATTACTATGCCAACATACCGGTGTACGTCCCGGCCCGCTCATTTAAGGACTTAGAGACTATGTTCAGGGAGTTGATTTGGAACGCCGGAAGACCCAGAGTGGCACTAAGTAAGTTGTACGCACCGGTCGAAGCGGGCGGCCTCGCAGTACCCAGTCTGGAGCTCTACTACCTGGCGGCGCAGCTACAGTGGGTGACTGCCTGGCTCTCGGGCAGGAACCTGGCAGACACGGCCACGTCCGCGGACTCGCTTACCCTCCTGCAGATACACTCACTATTCCACCCATTAGCGTGCACGAAACACCGACCACAATTACATGTGGACGTGGCGGTGAAATGCTTTAACAGAAGCCTGCGGCTCACTAAACATGTCACACCTTATGCCCCAGCGCTCCCGCTCCTGGGCACGCCTAAAACAACAACCATTGTCACGGAAGCCGCACTGGAGCACTGGACGAGCTCGGGAGTTGAAACCATGGCGGACCTATATGCTGATGGCACCCTGATTCCCTTTGAGACACTGGCCGACGACACGGGCATCCCCGCGGGTCAGTTCTTACAACACGCATCCATAGTAGCGGCATACACCCGACGATGGGGAAACATCACATTCGAGCCCCCCACACATCAACTGATACAGCACCTCCATGTCATGGGGGATGGTACACAAGTGGTGCATTGGTTAACTCAAGCTTTATTGACACACACGCACCATACCCTATAACCCCTACGAGCCAAATGGGCAATTGACAGAGGGAGGGACTGGACGGACAAGGAGTGGGCGATGGTGCTCGCCAGCCCCAAAAACGTCCCTCGTAACGCACGCTTCAAGGTGATACAATTTTACGTGTTACACAGGGCATACCTCTCGCCAGATAGAATCAACCAATATTTCCCGGGTACCTCGGCTGGCTGCCCAAGATGCGCACTGGCTGGAGCGGACCTACTACACATGCTGTGGCAATGCCCGCGGATACAACCATACTGGCGGTCTGTGCTATTGATCCTTGACCGTTGCACGGCTATGCCGCTGCCGCATACATGGGAAGCATGCTTACTGGGCCTCTATAAGAGGACCACCCTCAATAGAGTCCCCTCCCGCTTCTGGGATCTGGGCCTCATTACGGCCAAAAGACTGCTCACTAAACATTGGAAACGCGCGACTCCACCCCTAACGCAACATTGGCGCACCTCCCTGGACAACTGGGCGAGAGCAGAAAGCATAGTCCTCCATAACGAGGAGACGGTGGGATTGCGGCAGTTCCCGATAGCAGCAATATGGGATGACATGCTCAGCACCTTCCACAGAGACAGGCACCCACTAGGAGACCACACGCCTACCAACTCCCCCGGGAGGGATAGGGACACGATAGCGGATCCGGCCGATGTACATAGCAGTCCTGACATCTCTTGCCCAGCCACTCATGCACCCCCCTGAAGAGGAGCTCACCTCGCCATCAGTCGGGCCACACTCTGACTGGCGAGAAGACGGCCTACACGCCATTCCCGCGCCTCGCGTCTCCTGCGGGACTCCCCGCGCCCCCCCCACTATCGACAGCTACCGACAAACACACCAGGTGGCCTCTCTGGGACCCGCTCTTGTCGCGGCACCCCCACAGCATCACGAGCGACGCGTAACCGAACTTGCTGACCACACCCTGCCCCTCCCTCCCCCCTTTTTCTTTTCCCTGTTTACATGTTCACATAACGGAGCACATGCGACTGCAATGACACTATTGAGACCACACTGCGAATTGCTGAGTGGCGGAGAGGAACACTGTACGCAGCGCCCCGCGACATTACCTACCTCCTTGTGAATTAGAAACAAGTGGGATATGCTTTCACTTTTCTCCTCCCCAGACGTAATTGGCGCGTGTTGACTGGACATGACATGGCCCGAGCCACACCCATCATGACCTTCAGTGGTGCCCTTCCCCTATGACACCCCACTGGCCGTGCACTTGAGACTTGTGATGAACCACACTCACATTCACACGCAAAAGTTCCGCTGCCTCGATCTTCAAAGGCATCCTTTGCCCTGGTGGATGGTCAAGGGTGGGAATGGACACGGGCGAATCATACTGGTGGGAAATGCGGAGAAGGACTGTTATATGTCACCGCTACTGTTTTCCTCCCATATGCCCTTCTTTTTTCTTTTCAGCAACACTGGATGAGACTCGAGATGATTGTAACATGCAATGTTCCCACTGTATTTGTTCCTTGCTGCTAATCATATCAATAATTGTTGTCTCGCCCTGCACCGTACACAGCTCTGTATTGTTACTATATGTTGAAATAACAATAAAAACATTCAAACAAAAAAAATAAAGCAGGGTGCAGACATCACATCGAGCCCTTGGTGTTTGGGGGTCCTTACCTCGTTGTTTTGGGAGCCTGTTGCCAGCATCTTCCCCTCGCCGCCGCCGCACTTTGGACCTGTGCGCGGCCGCCGAGTAGGGGAAAAACTACGCTTCCCAGCATTCCCGGCACCAGGAAGCCGGACGGAACCACGCCCACTGCAGGTCTGGTGGCGCTAAAAGTGCGAGAGACTACCCACTTGCGGGACACGCGCGGGCGGCGCCGGGCTGAGCCCGGGCAGAGGGCGGGCCGTCTTAGGCCGTCAGAGGCCAGAGGAGGTCGGGTCGGGCGCACCCCTCTTACATCTTCATTTAAGGTACTTTAACCACCACTGACTGTCTGGCTTTGTGGATGAAACATGGCATACCTACATTCTCCCCGTATATATGCACTGAGAGGGCCAACATACTGACATATTTTCAACAGACTCGCTCCTTTCAAACATCACAGAACTATATGGTGTACGGCCCCTTACATTATTTGCATTAATTGTCTATCTATTGATTTGCCGGATAGGATAGTCATTAGGATTTATACTGTGAACTGATTAGCATATTTACATTGTCTCAACATGTCTCCAAGGGGCAGTCGCAGTAAAACTGCAGCTGGGGGTGCTTCAGTGATTGGCCCTATAGATAACTTTATTACCAGAGCCAATGATGCTATAGACCAGGGTATTTTACTTTTGGAACGCAGGGTTTCACGAGACCTAGCCCAAGCTAAACGTTCATCCCTTGGTCTTATTGCACTGGCAACCTCACCTACACCCACCCAGGCCAGGCCTAGTAACATTAGACCTTTAATTGAGGCACGTGCTGATATCCATACTATACCAAATGAGGTAAATCTATGTGCCTCAATTCCACTGATAGATTCTGACACAGATATAAGCACGGATTTGGAGAAAACTCCCAACTTAACTATTAATCCTACCCCAGATGAAATATCTGTAGTCAGCACAAGGCAACTAAGAGGTAGACGGGAGGGTGCTATTCGAAAACAAGCACAACATGTATTAAAGTTCCGCACGTCCAAGGTTAGAAAACATAGTATGCCTAAAAGAAAGACTAGGAAAGGTGCTAACTCTAGCCCCCATTTAAGTACGAACAGGACAAAGGAGACCATTGAGGTAGATAGTGAGGTGCATCAAGAGGGGTTGATAGGCATGGATGGAAATTCTGATGCTAATACTGCCAACACTGCAAATGACCACATGCTGGAAAGAATGGATGAACTACTTAATATCTATTTGTCACCCATAGAAAGTAGGCTCACTCGCATAGAAAAACAATTAGCAGAATTAAGTATTCCCATTAAGAATATATCCAGAGATGGTGCTCCCAATTGTGTGGGAGCTACATCAAGTTCCACAACACTTGCAGGCACTAAACCAAAAAACCCTCAAGCGCCAACTATAATTACAAACACAACACTCAAACCCCCGCAGGCTTTAGATAAAGGGACCATTGCTAATCAGCCAGTAGCTAACTCCAGTATTACTAATGTGGCTTTGGAGCCAAGGAAGGACCAAAATACCAAAGCACTGAAGGGGATTTCTACGAGTCAATCCCATAAACCTTCAAATGATTCCCTTATGGCTCAGCCTCCCCCTAAAACCATTAGGCAGATTCCACTACGTATTAATCTACCACCTGAGTGTGGGGCATACGTGTTGGTCCTAGTTAATGTTTTAAAATTAAGGAAGGACCAAGAAGAAACCCCTATATCCCTTAAAAACAAAACCTTACACTGGTTAATTGCAAATTGTAATTTTCCTATCGAAGGGGCAAGGGAGATCATCCACACTCAGAGAGTGGGCTGGATAGGCCCACTGAGGAAAAAGTTTGAGGGGGACTGTGTAACAATAAACTTTAAAAACCCCCAATGGGCGGAAAAAACACTGGCTAGCGCACCATTACCCTCACCTAGGGAATTTAACACTACCCTCCTTCCATTAGGCTATTTTTATAGACATTTGATACCCCCTAAACAAACTATGGCGAATAATTTCGCCATTTCACACCAGGATGTGAATTTTGGAGCAAGGATTAAATCCCCGCTTTTTTCCCAGAACCTAGATTTTAACTATCAGAATGCCCAGCCCAGGCGTCATCAGGCCCAAACGCCAGCCCATTCTCTGCACTATCCGCAATTTCCAACTATGCCCCACTGTGACCATAGAGAAAGGCAATATCCAGCATTCACTTCTAATCAATTTATACCGATGAGCGAAGCTAGGCCACTATTTAAAATCCCCACTCATAATCGGTTTGAATATTTTTCAAATTTAGATGAGCAGGACTGACTGGATAAAATTGCTGATAGTAGCAATACCAGTAGTCAAGTTACAAATAACAGACATGAGGGACACTTAGTAATATCTGAAGAATGTTTAAATCAGGATAGCCTAGCGACAGATATGAATACTAATAGTGCCCCATCTGCAGTTGTCAATACTATTAAGGATATGCCGAGGAGTGTTGGGAGCAAGCCCACTAAGCATTGTAGTACCCACGGGTTATCAATTCTCAGCTGGAATGTGGCAGGCCTGGAATCTAGGCTTTCAGACCCCGCATGGGCGGAGATAATTGATGGCATGGATATTCTTATGTTCCAAGAGACATGGGCTGTTGGGAATTTATATATAGAAGGTTACCACTGCTTTAGTATAACATCATCCAAACCTAGCTTTGGTAGAGCAGTGGGAGGCTTGTTCACTGGGATTAAGATCTTGGCCGGTGGTTCAATTAGAGACTTATCCAGTGATAATCCTAATTAAGCATGAGCGGAAAATCCGTTACGCCCGCGGATTTTTCGGATTTTTGGGGAATCCGCAATCCGCGTATTTTGCGGATTTCCCACAAAATCCGAAAAAAAAATCCGCGGACGTAACGGGTTCAAAAGTTGAACCCCCACTCATGTAACTATTTTACAATGGCGCCAGCAAGCTGCCAGCGCCGTTGTAAAATAGTTACAAAGTTAGCTTGCACAGGAACCACTAGATAAAACGAAGCAGGTGCTGCTTTATTTTATCTAAGTGCTTCCTGTGCAAGCTAACTTTGTAACTATTTTACAACGGCGCTGGCAGCTTGCTGGCGCCATTGTAAAATACTACAGCAGCTCACTCAAGGGACCCCTGCGCCCTTCGGGGTGATTGCATAGTAACACACACATGGTCGCTCGAACTAGTTGATGCTCAAATTCAGTAACTCATTCATTAGCCCAAAAACAATCGTGAGCGTCGTCGAGGCTGGACAGGTGTGCCTTCTTCCCAAATCTACAGTGGAAAATCAGCTGTGATGCTGGATAGACTTTGCATCCTTGACTTTCACGAGCGCAATACCCATGAGTAGGCACATTGTGTTTGCACGGGTTTCTGCACGTTCGCGAGCGTTTTGTACAATAAAACCCTCGCGAACTTGCAGAAACCCGTGCGAACACAAAAACAAAAAAAATACGCTAGGATCCGCGGATTTTGCGTATTTTTGAAATCCGCAAATCCGCGGATTGCCAATACGCAAAATCCGCTCACCCCTAATCCTAATATTCAAATCCTTGAATATAAGCTAAAGTCAAAGACCAGGATTTATTTAATTAATTTTTATAACAATGATTTTTATCATGTACCGAATAAGAATTTTCTGGCACTGTCAAAGGCTCTAAGTAAATTGGAATGCACTTTATTATTAGATACAGAGTCAGGAATTCTAATAGGGGGTGATTTTAATGCTAAATTAACAATGAGACATGGGATTGAGGATGGGACTTCCCGAGACCAAGCGGAACGCAGGGGCATTGAATTAGCTAATATATTATCTGAATTTGCCCTTGATGACGCCATGAGAACAGGTAATAGTCCTAGTTCCCCCCACGCCCCCACGTTTATTAGTGGGGATAGCAGCTCCACTATTGACTATATATTCATGTCACCCCACCTAATAGATTGTGTAGTAAAGACCACAGTGACGGTGACATCTTTCAGTGATCATAATCCATTAATAGTAACTTTGAATCTCGCACCTAGTCCTGTTTTTATGAATTTGAATGGTGCAAGGGACATTACACCCTCAATTGACGGCCTACGGCTAAAATGGAGGGGAGTTGACTGTGGGGCAATTTTAGATAGTGTTCAAACTTTATACCCGCATCTGATTAAGTCTTGCCTGTCTACGAGTGGTAATTATGATACCATAATCGCTGATTTTGGACTGTGTTCTACTATAAAAACTCTTCTGTCAGTCCCATTACCTAAGGAAGGTAAAGATCCAAGGTGGTTCGACTCAGTCTGCTCTTCTGCAAATAGGGAATTAAGAAAGGCACTTAATGCTAAACCCAGGTGCAAAGTAACCGTTCAGTTAGCCAGGAAATATTACAAAGCCAAAATAGCAGATAGAAAGGCAATGCTACTCTCTGAACAGTGGGAATCGCTGGTGATCAGCGCAAATCTGGGTGGCAGCGGTCCTTTTTGGGCCGCTGTTAGGAAAACAAGAGAAATGGGTAAGAAGCTTACTCCCATTAGCTGCAATATAATCAGCAGTGTATGGGAGACCCACTTCTCCAAAATTTATACAGCTCCAATAGAGGAGCCGCCTATTTTAAATTCAGGACAATTGGGCGGCCTACAGATTGAAGCCCACGAAGTTGAGATAGCTATAAAAGAGAGCCTGGGAAATAAGGCGCCTGGCCCTGATGGTCTGCCCATAGACATTATTAAATATAATGCGGATCTATGGGCGCCAATTCTCCTTAAGGTTTTTAATAGTCTGCCAACAGCGGCTATGCCGGCCACATGGGCAACTAGTATTATCGTCCCAATTTTTAAAAAGGGAGATAGGACAGAACCAGCTAATTATCGCCCCATCTCCCTTTTGGACAACACCCTAAAAATTTTGGGACGCATAATTTACAATAGAGTACTTGAATGGACTGAAGACACAGACTTCCTGGATTCATGTCAGATGGGATTCCGGAGTGGGGTAGGAACAGTGGAGCAATGCTTGAATCTGAAATTAATAATTGATAAGTATAGCATTGCTCGATCGTCCCCTACCTACCTTGCTTTTATGGATCTTTCATCCGCTTTCGATCTAGTGAATAGATCCAAACTCTGGACAATCCTATCACAAAATGGCCTAGATGACACCCTTGTTAGATTTCTCGCCTATCTTCACACTGACCTGAAAGCACGGGACCGAGTTGGGATGGGTGGTGAAGTCTCAGGAGCCATTGACATAGGCAGGGGTTGTTCATCATTTATATTAATGGTCTATCAAATTGCCTGAAAAAAGTCACCACGGACGTTCCATCAATCCTAGGGAAACCCTTACCAGTGCTTTTATATGCAGACGATGCGGTGCTTATGGCCCGCACACCAAATGCTCTTTGTCTGCTTGTACATAGCTTTGTTCATTTTATGGAGGGTCTTGATTTGCGGGTTAATTTAAAAAAATCTTTTATTATGTCTTGTGGTCCCGGCAAAAGGAAGGTCAACACTATACAGATAGGTAAAGATAAACTTGTATCTGTTTCTACATTTCCTTATTCAGGGTTGGTGTTCGCTGTGAACGGCTCGTGGTGTGGGCATTTGGCCCACGCCACGAGCAAGTTCTCGAAAGCCACCAATTCTGTTTTGAGTCTTCCTCGCCCAAAGAAAATTGGTGCCACAAAAGCTATTTTAAAATTTTTTAGATTGCAGTGCTCACCTGTTGCCTCATATGGAGCGGAGGTTTGGGGGTCGGGAGCAGCCATAGTATCCAACGGGAGGAAAGCCGCTTCTGTAGGAAAATATTGGGCGCCCCGATCTCATCCTCTGATTATATCTGCCACAGTGAATTAAACCTTCCATATATAAGTGATTTTATTAGAGCCAGACCGGCACTTTTTTGGATTAAAGTCTGGAGGAATAGCGCTGCCGCACTTACCCAAAACATCATGAAAGACTGTTTAAATTGTGACCACGGAATGGCGATTCCTTGGCTCTTAGAAGTTTTTTAAACACTGAGTGCAGTGGACAGAGGCAATCTATTCAATGACCCTACGTTAATTGAATCCAAGGATAAAGCCGAGGTTAAAAATGCACTGTATGCACTTTATTATTTTTATTTATTTATTTAAAACATTTATATAGCGCAGCTGTCACCTTGCAGGTATCCTGGCGCTGGAGAATACTCCTAAGTGAGGAGACTGAGGACGAGTAGCAAGTGAGTGGGTTTAGGGAAAAAGCCAGGTTTTGATACGTTTTCGGAAGGGAAGGAGTTGCGATATTTGGCGGATGTCCAGGGGCAGACTGTTCCATAGTTTTGCAGCTGCGACTCTGAAGGATCTACCCCCAGTCCTGACCCTGTTGAATCTAGGTACTGTGACAAGGCAGGCCGAGGCAGAGCGGAGAGTTCTGGTGGGGGTGTACCAGGAAAACATGGCTTGCAAAGGTCTGGGTCCGACTCCGTGCAAAGCCTTAAAAACAAGGCAAAGGGCTTTGAAGGCCACTCGCTGCTTTAAGGGGAGCCAATGCAGCTCGGCTAAGGCCGCTGTGGCAGAGGACCTCCTGGTCCAGCCAAGAGCTAGCTTGGCGGCGGCCGACTGAACTCTTTGTAGTCGATCCAGCAGCACAACTGGAGACTCGAGTAACAGTGTGTTACAATAGTCAAGGCGACTAAGAATAGTACACCTGACTATTAACGCTCGAGCTTGTGCGGGGAGGAGTGGCATGTTCTTGCGCAAAGAGCGCAGTAGGGCTGAGCAGATCCCCACTGTTTTTGCAACTTGGGTTTCCATACTCAGCTTGTTGTTCATCGTGACACCCAGGTTGCGAACCGTGGTGACTGGCTGTGGTTTTTCCGGTGCTTCTGGGGGCCAAAATTCGGTAGGGAACAGGCGTGGGATTTGACTTCCAGCGCAGAACAGAACCTCAGTTTTGGAGGAGTTGAATTGCAGGGAGTTTTTGTGCAGCCAACCAGCCGTATCTCTTAGGCAGTCGTGAAACGATGTTAGAGGGATAGAATCTTTCCCTTCCCAAGAGAGAATGAGCTGGGTGTCGTCCGCATAGTTGATAGCTTTTAACCTATGGGACTTTATTAACGTGATCAGGGGCTTAAGGTACACGTTAAAAAGAATGGGGCTGATAGACGAGCCCTGGGGCACCCCATGGGGCACTGAGACGAAGGCGGATTGGAATGGGGGGAGGGACACAGCCTGCTTCCTGTCCCGCAGGTATGAATGGAACCATAGCAGAGCCGTACCATCAACCCCGGCCTCTCCTAGTCTCTCCAGCAGAGTCCCATGATTAACCGTGTCGAATGCGGCAGACAGGTCCATACAGACAGGTTTATAATACTGAACGGATAGGAAGAGAATCGCAGAAATCAACTGTCGCAAAATATTTAGGGAATGAACTGTGTAGACAACCCCTCCCGCCCTATCTCTCCCTACCTATGACTAGTTGGGAGAGATCACTTCTGTTTCGCTTAAGGGCGGGTACAGTGACATTTTTGTTGTCTTTTCCTTTGGGGTATCGACATAGCACGGATTTCAATCCGTGCCCCTGTGATGGTGTCAGTTCACAGGATGATTTGCACTTCCTATTCTTTTGTAAATTTTACCTTAGGTATATTAAATGGTTTTTAACTCCTTATTTTAAGAAACATAGACCACTCACACTTAATGAGTCGCATAGAATGTTGGTTTCCCTGGATTCTGATGAACTAATTTTTCGCAGCAGCACTTTTTTAAGACTGACTATACGAGTGCGTAAAATGATGGAAAATCCCTGAAATCACAAATTAGTCTTACTGGAGCTGAACTGTAAGGAATTCCAAAGCATGTTAATTTTTAAATTTTAAAACTTTCTGCATGGATGTATATTGTAATGATTTGTTGTTTTTAATTGCGGTACTTTTATGAATTTTATGAAATTCGAATAAAGGTCTTTTGAACTTGAACTTGAACTTGGGTCAGAAATTTCTCTGGACACAGGAATGTAGTAGGGCATTTGAGGCCATCAGACATGCAGTAATGGCTTCATATCATCTTGCTTATTTTGACCCATCCCTAGGCACTGAGCTGACTGTGAACGCCAGCTGAAGGACCAACCCCCTGGGTATCTCCAATAGTAGCAGTACCAAAGAAGAACACTTCAAAGATTCGCATATGCGTTAACATGAGAGTGCCAAACACAGCAATCGAGAGGGAAAGGCACCCTGGGCCTCACTTCTACGACATGATTAGCTGTCTCACTGGTGCATGCAGATATTCAAAGCTAGATCTGTGCAAAGGATACCATCAACTAGAGCTTGATCCGCAGTCACGATACATCACTACCTTCTCCACTTGCATGGGCCTTTTTTACTACAAGCGACTCCGTTTAGGAATATCATCAGCAGCAGAGATATTTCAAGAGATCATAAGGCATGTAATAAGGCCGGTGAAAAGCAATTTGAATTACAGTGATGACATCCTGGGGTTCGGCCGTTCAGATGAGGAACACGACAAGGCCCTATGCGAGGTCTGCAATGAGTTGGAACAAGCAGGCCTAACTCTGATTAAAGACACGGCGAACTGGGGATAATGGAGCCAGTATTATTTTGGACACATTTTCTCAAAAAAAGGAATGAGGCCAGACCCCAGCAAAGTGGAACACTGGAAAAAGTAAAACCTCAAACAGAAGTAGCGGAAGTGCGGTCATTCCTTGGCTTAGCAAGCTACTGTGCTCGCTACATAAAAGACTTTGCCACAGTGAGCACATCACTTCGGGACCTAATAAAGCAGGGTCAGAAATTTCTCTGGACACAGGAATGTGGTAGGGCATTTGAGGCCATCAGACATGCAGTAATGGCTTTAGATCATCTTGTTTATTTTGACCCATCCCTATGCACTGAGCTAACTGTGGACGCCAGCTTGGTAGCTTTAGGAGCAATCCTAGCACAACACATGCCTGGAAGCGATTTTCCCAGGCAAATTGTTGCATATGCGAGCAAGAGTTTGTCTGAAATTGAAAGGGCTTACTCCCAGCCAGAGAAGGAAAGTCTAGCAGTGGTATGGGTGTGTGAACACTACTAAGTACTGTGCACTGTTCACAGGTTGCTTGTCCAGCAAACCATAAGTATTAATAAATCATCACAAATCAACATATACTTTCACTGTCAGTATATTTTCAAATAGATGCATAGAGTTTACATATGCATAAATCAAATCATACATGAAATTAAAAAAGGAAATAATACAAGATTTATAAACGTCTTCAAATCTTCATCTGTTAATTGTGTGTGGCCCGATGCATTTCGGGACTATACGGTCCCTTCGTCTGGGGCAGCCTACAATTAAAGTATATTTGAATTACTCAAAAAAAGGACAACATACTTTATGAAGATCACGGTGGATCATATTAGCACAACTCCTGGTTGGTTGTTACATGCCAGTTATGAATGACACGTGCTTGGTTTGCAATTGAGAAATGTGAAGAAAACATATTTCACCAGTGGAGTGTCGGGGGATAATGGTACAAGAAACCCTGACTCAGGCAATCCAAAACGAGGTGTGTAAACATCATGTCTCCTCATCAATCACCAAGAATCTATCAAGTTAAATGTGAAACTCACCATGAAACATAAAACGAGTATCATCAATAAGGTCAAACAAAATCTGACAAAGCACACTAAAAAACACAATGACAACATTGGGAACTAAGTAATGTGTTAATAAAACTAACCACAACATAAAATTTCAATTCCGGAAATTCCGATAGCTCACCAAACTAAGAGATGATGATCATGGCATAAAACGACTCCATCTAGTCAGTATGAATAACTCTAGGGCATCTGCAGAAATAAAAACGAACCCGTAATGCATCGTCTTACTAATAACTGCATGACCATACTATGAATTGAATGACGCAGCAATCATGTATCTTACCCGAGAAAATTATGAAGTGTAAACCCTCACGTAGACGCCACGAACAGCTCGTTTACCAACTTGACGGACAATAGAGCAACGACTACAGCTTACACTACAGATGAAGCCACAGAAATTTACTCATTGATTCAGGAAGTGAAAATTTCAGATGCCCACGGTGGGTCGATCACCTAACAGTTACGACAACTCTAATGCATTACTAGAAGATGAATTGTGGTTTTGGATGAACCACAATTCCAACAAGAAAATGACAATCCAAAAAACAACGCGAGATGGTCAGGATTTAAGACAATCAGCGAATTAGACATTTCAAAGATCATTGCTTCTACTAAACCTAACAACCATTATAACGACCCCCTTCCTGCAAAGTGCTGGTCCTCACTTAACCATTTGTTAATCCCATCATGGACTAAGATCATAAATGCCTCGTTATCTCAAGGTCAAATCCCAGACTGCCTAAAAACTGGGCAAGTCACTCCTCTTCTAAAAAAACCAACTGAAAACCCTTCCGATCCAAATAACTTCAGACCTGTTACTAACATCCCTATGCTTGCCAAAGTCCTGGAAAAATGTGTCCAGCAACAATTGAGTCTTCACATCTCGGATTTCAATCTTCTAAATGATTACCAATCAGGGTTCAGACCGAACCATAGTACAGAAACTGCAATACTGCAAATAGTAGATGACGCACTAAGAGCTCTCGATCAAAATGACACATGTCTCCTAATACTGTTGGATTTATCATCTGCGTTCGATACGGTAAATCATGCCAGAATCTTGGATAGGCTGAAAAAGAGAATGGGGCTAGATGGTTTAGTACTTAAGTGGTTCAGCTCATTCCTAGAGAATAGATCTCAAAAATTCATTGTCAACCAAACCCTGTCAGGATCTACCAGAAACACAATTGGAGTTCCTCAAGGCTCTACGCTATCCCCGGCGATTTACAATCTTTATGTAGAACCACTAACGGCTATACTACAAAATGCGAACATTGCATTCCATATGTACGCTGATGACACGCAACTGTACATCAAGGTAACATCAACTGAAGACATAAAAACTATGAACCAAGCCCTTACGAGTACCCTCCAATGGCTAACCCTAAATCACCTGAAGCTAAACCCGCAAAAAACTGAATTCTTACTGATTACACCTCAGAAAAGTAAACTCAAGTCAAAAGAGTGGTCCAACCTTATCACAGCTCTAAAATGCACCCCGAAGATTGTCGACTCAACTAAATCCTTGGGAATTACTCTTGACAAAAATCTGAACATGACTGCACACATTAACACAATGGCAAAGAACGCCCGTTTCCACCTAAGCTACCTGCGGAAACTAAAACCATTCCTAGATAAAACAGATCTGAAAACAGCAGTCCAGTCACTGGTCATCTCAAGGGTAGAATACGGGTGCACTACTCTGGCAGGGCTTCCTAAGATCACAACAGCCCCTCTGAAAGCATGTCTTAATGCAGCTGCAAGATTGATATCAGGATCAAAAAAGTATGACCATATCTCCCCACATCTGAAAGTACTCAACTGGCTACCCTTCGAGGCAAGAATTCACTTCAAGTTAGCGTGCATCACCCATAATGCATTGCACCATAAAACTCCGGTCTACCTTGCACAAAAACTCACGCTGTCAGGAGGAAACAGAAGTACCAGGAGCAAAAACAATCTTCTTCTGCAACCAGCTCGTTTTTGTAAGAAAAAAACGTATGACCGAGCGTTCTCTGGGGCAGCACCACGAATTTGGAACGCTCTCCCCCCTAGCATTAGAAGAATTTCATCCACTGCAGCATTCAAAAAAGAAGTTAAATTGTTCTATATGGGAAAATTTCTACAATGAGTCCTGACATCATTTACTCTGGATATATTCTCTCCACATGTGTTCCATTCTCACTCCAGCATCTCTCTTCACTAATTTAAGAGGACACATTTGTAACATACTTGATAGGGTGATATAATGGCGCTTCGGATATATCTGTTATACGCTTTCCCGAAATGTATTGCTGTAAAGAGTTTGTTTGTTTTCTGCAATCTATGGTTTTAAATGGTTCTATTATTGAGACATCTCTGTAAAGCGCTCTGATACCCCCGACAGGGTCATGTTCGTGCTATAAAAAACACGAAATAAATAAATAAATAAATAAGACAATTGAACCAAAAACTCCACGCGTCAACTCTTGTCGAATATCATAAATCCAAAAGGATTCCTCTGGGTCTGCGACTGGCGATCAAACCCATGCTATTTCGGTTTCACCTTAACCCAATATTTATGGACAAGTGGTACGCTATTCTTTTTTTTTTTTTCATGGAAAACTAATTTAATGGAAAGACAATTTTAAGGAAATAGCAATAAATCGAAAATGCAGGAAACAATTTTAAGGAAAAATTCAAACACACTTCGGTGAAGATCAGGAGTAGTGAGGTTTTGGGGGTCAGGGATGGGTGAGGTTTATGGACAATGAAGGTTTTTTAGGTTTCAGGGATAGATAGAGATTAGGCATGGATGGCATTTAGGGTGGTGAGGGGTTTTAGGGTTCACAGATAAGAGCAGTTTAGGGGTGGTGAAGGGTTTTAGGGTTCAGGGATGTATGAAGTTCATGTGTAGTGACTTATTTTTAGGGATTAAGCATGTTTGGAGTTTAGGATGGTGAGGGTTTTTTAGGGTTCATGGATGGGTGAAGTTTCAGGTTTAAATTATTTTTTTTAAGTGATTAGGCATGGATGGGTGAGGGGTGTTTAGGGTTTACAAATAGGTGGTGTTTAGGTGTGGTGATGGGGTTTTAGGGTTCAGGGATGGGTGGTGTGTCAAGACTTTTTAGGTTTTACGGATGGGTGGCGCTTCTGGCTGGTGAGTGTTTTTTAAGTCTGTGATGGGTGGAGCTTTGGGGTGGTTCAGGGTGGTTTGTATTCGGAATGGGAGGAGTTTATGGTGGTGCGAGTCAGAAATAGGTGGATTTTTTATGTAGAAATAGATTTTAAGGTTCAGGGTTGGGGAAGTTTACGGGTGAGAAGGATTTTCGGGGTCATGAAGGGGTGGGTTTGAAGGATGGTGAGGTTTTATTTTAGGGTTAAGGAATGAGTGGAGTTTGGGTGGGGGTGCAGCATTTTAAAGGCTCAGGGATGGATGGTGTTAAGGTGCAGAAAGATTTTTTTAGAGCTCAGGAATGGGTGGGGTTAAGGGTAATCTGGGGGTTTAGGTTGAGAGATGGTTAGAGTGTAGGAGTAGAAAAGGCTTTAAGGTTCAGGGATGGGTGAAATTTAGGGGTATCAGATGGCTGGAGTTTAGTTGTGGTTATGAGTTTTTAGGGTTCAGTGGTCGGTGGAGGTTAGGATTAGAAAGGGCTTTTAGGGTTATTAGTGGAGTTTAGGGGTCAGAGATGAGTGAAGTGTATGCATGGGGTGCCGTTTTTAGTTGACAGAGAGGGCTAGTGGTTAGGGTGGTGAGGGTTCAGCGAATTAAAAGCATCCAAAGTAATTGTTTCACAATGTAAAACATATGAATAAGAAATAATGTCCTCTGACATAAAGAACTGAAATAAATACCTTCAACAAATATATTTCTGAAATTAAGACCTACACCCATTTAATTCACACCTTAAAAAAATAAATAAGCAGAAGCAACATTTCGAAAAAAACAGTCTATGAATTGGTTTCTATGAATTTGGTAGATGTCATTCATCCAGAAAATTTCCATTAAACTGCTTAGATGAAATGGTTGGTCAGTAATGGTATTCCATTGAATCTTTTTTTTTTTTTTTTTTTGAAACTTTTTATTGAATTTAAACACAAGGAAACAAAGAAACAAAACAAGACAAGGCATTACAATAGAAATGTGTCACCATTCGGCCCAAGGGGGGGGGTTGTACAGAATTAAATCAGATATCATTGCAAACAATAAATCGGGGGGAGGGGGGAAAGGAAACCAGAAGTACACAAAACATCTATATTCCTGCGGAGGAAACATCGGGTTGGGAGGAGGATAAATCAGTATTACAGTCCGAAATGGGGGGAGCACATATATCTCCACGGTACGTGTTCCACTGAGTCCAAACTTTCCCCCATTTGCCAGGCCTGCCACGGGAAACATAGACTGTTTTTTCTCGAAACATGCACCAATCCATGTTTTGTTTCCACACCAGGACTGTCGGAGGCCTCTGAGCGCCCCATAGCTGGGCAATGTCACGCTTGGCAACCATGTTACCCAAGGTCGCCCATCGAAGCTGCGCCAGGTTGTAGTCATTCGGCTCCCAGACATTCAACAAGCACCTCCGCGCTTCAGGCATTAGCCGCACACCTGTGACCTCACTCATTACATCATGCACTCGATTCCAATAGCGCAGCACAGCAGGACATTCCCAAATAATATGGAGAAATGTGGCCACCATACCGCATCCACGCCTGCACAATCCATCCGCCGAGAACCCCATTCGCACAAGACGCGGACCAGTTACATACACCCTATGCAGAATTTTGAGTTGGACAAACCGAAGGCGTGCCGGGATAGCCACCTCTTTCGGGGAAGAGATCGCGGCCTGCCAGTCTTCATCATCGAGTTCCAGACCATCATTGGTCCACGACCCTCGAAGGCCATCCAATAGATCAATCCTGATATTAATCAATTTTTTATAGATGAGCGAGATCGTGCTATCAGGGACATGCCCATCCAGTATCCGATCTTCAAGCGGGGATGCTTCCGGCACGTCCGAGCCTAGGGGAAAAACAGACAAGATTGCGTGCCGGACTTGCGCATATTTAAAGGATTCTTTGTCATTCAACCCATACTCAACTTTCAATTCCTCAAACGTCTTGACTCTACCCTTGATCCACACATCATCGACCCTGCTGATCCCAATCATGTCCCACCGATCGAATCCCTTCGACTGCCAAAGGGAGCCAAGTTTTTCCGAAGCATAGAGTGGAGTAGCACGGGTCAGCCTGTCAGCCCATCCCGTGGCCGCCGTAGCCCGATACCACACCTGCACCGCTGTGTTAGTGGGACCCGTAAGAGATCCGCCGGCTGACTTCGCGTATAAAGCCCTGTTGTAATCACCACCAGGTAGTAACCATTTATCCATCGCAAAGGCCGGGTTTAGTGAATGAGCATATGTGCAGTGGTTGATGGCCCCTAATTGAGAGGCCCAATAATAGCGACGGATGTCTGGGAGTGCGATGCCGCCATCGTACCAAGGGAGCGTGAGCTTCGAAAGGGCAATACGAGAACGGCCCCCCCATATCAATTGTCGCTGTAAACTTTCAATCTCCCGGAAATAACCGGCTGGTACGACGTCGAGCGTGTTTTGAAGCGCATAAAGAAATCGGGGGAGCGACATCATCTTAAACAACGCCGCTCTTCCCAAAGGAGAGAGAGGGAGTTTTCTCCACGTCTCTATATCAGCCCGAAGGCGTCGGAGAGGGGGCAACAAATTGCGCTCATAACGAAGCGTGGGGTCTAGGGTAATAAAGATTCCCAGATACTTGAATCCCTCAAGCACCACCGAAATAGGACATCCACGTGGCAGGAGGGGAGCATCGCCAGAGAGAACATAAACACAGGACTTTGACCAATTGATGACCAAACCAGAATTCTTACGGAAAGAAGTCAAAACGTCAAAAAGGACGATCAACGACTTCCGGGGCGACGTAAGGTACAAGAGTATATCGTCAGCATACAGAGATATACGGTCTTCAAATTCCGGAGACCATCTAATACCTTTCAAGGATGGTTCCCATCTCAACCAAGCCGCCAGTGGCTCCAAAGCAAAGGCAAACAAAAGTGGGGACAGAGGACAGCCCTGACGCGTGCCCCTACCAAGCGCAAAGGAGGTCGAAACACACCCATTCACCACTACCTGGGCTAAAGGGTCAGCATAAAGCAACTGTACCCAACGGACAAAGGTGGGCCCAAAACCGAATTTAGAGAGGACCGCCCAAAGATAAGGCCATTCAAGCGTATCAAACGCCATGGTGGCGTCTAGAGACGCCAAGATGGCCGGCTCCCGCAGAGTCCCCGCTCGCGCAAGGACACCATGCAGGCGCCGAAGATTAAGTGCCGTATTGCGATGTGGTATAAATCCGGACTGGTCCGGGTGAACAAGATCACCTATAACAGACACCAAACGAGTAGCAAGAACTTTGGCCAGGATTTTGGGTTCAGCATTAATCAGAGAAATGGGTCTGAAAGATTCGCAGCGGTCACGCGGCTTTCCCTCCTTATGGATAACCACTATGGAGGCCAATCTCTGATCGGGAGGAAGAGACCCTTTCTCCAGTGATTCCAAGAACATCGATGGCAGATAAGGCGCCAGTACATCCGGACGGAGCTTGTAAAGCTCGATGGGAAGTCCATTAGGGCCCGAAGCCTTTCCGGAGCGAATCGAGCGGATAGCGGTCGCAATTTCATCAACCGTGGGTGGGGCTTCCAGCAGATCCCGCTCCGGGTCAGACAAGCATGGCAGCGAGATATCGCGTAGAAGCAAGTGGGAGTCCTGCTCAGGTCTATCGGACACAGGGGAGTACACCACCCGAAAATAATCGGCAAACCGCGCAATGATTCGAGCAGGGTCAGTGATACTGTCACCATTCAAATCAACTATGACAGGAACAACTCGACTCGCGCAGTCTCTCCTATCCAACCAAGCAAGCAATTTCCCAGCCTTATCTCCCACATCATACAGACGCCCCTGCTGTTCACGACCAATCTCCTTCGCTGCGTCAGTCACTAGTGCTCTATATTCATGCTGTTTCAGATCCAACAAGTGCAGCCTCTTAGGGGAAACCCCAGTGTCCAATTCTCCCTCAAGAATGGTAAGTTCAGTCTCAAGACGGACAACCTCCTCACGCTTACATCTCTTAAAATTGCCAATTGATGAGAGGGCCTGTCCCCGAATGACAGCTTTATACGCCTCCCACAAGGAGACAGAAGAGGACACTGAACCCACATTTTCGGCAAAATAATGATCGATCGCTTTAAGTAGTTCCAGTCTAATCTTAGGATCACGGAGGTACCATGGGTTGATCGGGGCAACCCGACCTTCCGATCCCAGACGTGCATTCACAACCAACCATAGTGGGGAGTGATCCGAAATACCCCTGGCAAGATGTTTCACCTCACCTATGAGGGAGGCCTGGGAGGAGGGCATCAAAACATAATCCAATCTCGAAAGGCTGCCATGGGCCCCAGAGTGAAAAGTATACTGCTGTTGCCCAGGATGATGTAAGCGCCAGCAATCGGTCAGCCCTAGCGCCTCCAGGAAGTCCCCCAGCCAGGATTGAGACTTAGCGAGCACACGGGGAGGGTAACGATCATACATCCCAGACACCACTGAGTTGAAATCCCCCCCTACTACAAGCAAACCCTCGGGGACTCCCAGGATCACTTTTCCCAGATCAGCATAGGTCGTAGTTTGAAGGCCTGAGAGCAAAGTAATCACCCTCCCCTCCCAGCGCCCTACAATGGCGGCATATCGCCCTCTATCATCAAGTATGATGTCGTCAACGGCAAGAGGGAGGGAGGTCCGAAACCAGAATGCCCACCCCTCTGGAGCCAGAAGTGAAACCTGAGTGTGCCGTGAGACGGTAGCCACGCCTATTCATGGCGTGGCACGTATTACCAAGCAAGTGCGTTTCTTGAAGCAAAACAACATCAGGAGACAAGCGTCGTAGCAACTGTAAAACCACCCCTCGTTTAATTCTGTCACCCAACCCATTTACGTTCCAGCACAGTATACGTAGTCCCCTATCCCCCATCCCAGAATACATCCCAGGCCCCCCCCCACACCAGCCGCGACACTGCAACACAGAAGATCAACAGCACTATGCCTTGAATAAAACAGAGAAACACAAACCGAAACCCTCCAACCCCCCAAAACAACATCATACCCTCACCCCGCACCCCTGCGTAAGACTCAAGAGCCACCCCAACATGCAGTGTGCCTGTCGCCCTAACATACAACTAATCTACGAAAAGAACCCCAGAGGAGGAAGACTCACCCGACTCCCACCCACACCCCATTAAGACAACACAGTAGCGAACAATAGTAGCATAGCATCAAACCACTGCCGAAAGTCAATACGTTGGTCCAGGAGCCGCTGCGCTCCCTATTCCTGCTCCATCGGGCCGCCCTCCGCTCCACCGGAGTGTTCCGAATGATCAAACTGCCCTCGTCCCGGGGGCAACGAGTCCAACCAGTCACCAGCCGCTCCAGGATGGTCAAAGAAAGATTTTCTATCATTGTAGACCACACGCAACCGAGCCGGGAAAAGCATGGCATATTTCATGTCTCTGTCCCTCAGTCTCTTCTTCACCCCCTGAAATCCCAATCGCTGCTTCTGAACCTGTTGGGTGAAGTCCGGGTAGAAGCTGACCGCGGCGTTTTCATATTCCGTAGGGCCCGATGTGCAGGAAGCCTGCAGGATCGCATCTCTGTCGCGAAAGTTAAAGATCCGCGCAATGATGGGGCGCGGAGAAGCCCCCAGCTTGGGCGGGCCACCCGGGATCCGGTGGGCCCGTTCCACTGCAAAAAACTTGCTCAGTCCCTTGGGCGCTAGATGATTCAGGACAACGTCCTCCACAAGTAGGTCTACTGCTGACGATTCCGTCTTCTCCGGGACACCGACCAACCGGACGTTGTTCCGTCGCGCGCGGCCTTCAAAATCGTCCAAGCGTCGAGAGAGGTGGTCACGGGCGGATCTCAGATTACCGACCTCCGTCTGTAATTCAGAGACGTCGGCGACAAGACTAGATGTCTTCAGGTCAAGGGATTTGACCTTCTCGTTAGTCTTTGCGAGGTCCGCCCTAATCAGGGTAACATCTATAGCAACCGTGTCCAGCTTTTGGGTCAGGGCCTCATACTGTTGTCCCAGCGCGGCCTTCATCCCAGCAATGGCGCCCATGACGTCTTTCAACGACGGATCTTCACCCAACAGGGATTCATCCCCAAAGTTGGCCGGGGGTTTGGTTATGCCACTCGGAGAGCCCTTTGTGAGGGTATATCGATCCATAACGTTGGACTGCACAGGACCTCCTCGTGTTGCTGGTCTGGTCTTGCGTCTCTCCACCTCGGGCTTGGTGGCCATTTTAGGTCGTGCGCCCCGGAGGGTATTCTGAGACCTGGTAAAAATGGCTACACTCGATGCGCCCGCAACAAATCAGAGAATAGGTCGAGGGCCAGCCACTAGTCAAGCGCAGTGAAAGTCCGGATCGCCAAACGATAACTTGGTAGTAGAAAGAAGCAGGAGACCAATACGACCAAGGCAAAGTCAATGAGGGCAAACCACCAGAATCGAAACTGAAAGCAGAAGACCGGGCAAGGGAGACTCGCATGGGCCGATGTTATTCAATTACCAGCCGGCTGGCAGAAGAAGCAAGCCCGGGGCAGTACCATGGAGCAGGCCAAAAATGATCAAAAGTCCATATCTGCGGTTTCCGGGGGCCAAATCGTATTTCGGAAACGGATAAATGATCAGCAAGGTCTCGTCCACAAAAGCCCGTCGTCTAAATCAGGATAAGGTGCAGGATGATCGGTGGAGGTGGCGAAGGTCCAGGAGCTCTGAGCTCACGCGACCATCTTGGGTGCGCGCTAAGCTCCTCCTCCTGGTACGCTATTCTTAATAAGTGTTCACTTGATTTAATCCTTCTTATTATTGAAGAACTCTCCAAAAATATCCGTGATCTTGAGGAAGAGATTTACAATTTGAAAGGTGAACTACAACAACGCATGGATATTAACGCCTGGAAGTTAAAATTGAGGTTCTTAACCAGAATTTAGATAAATACGAAAAGGAATTACAAGAGGGGAAACTACGGAAATATAAAAGGGACACTATTGACTACAAACTGAATGAAGTCTACACCTCGGCCGAGATTTACTCAAGAAGACGTTTTGACCACAAAAAAGGTACTGTTTCATCTCATGAAAGCACAGTTTCTGACCAGGCAATGACCACCAAAAGAACACCTGCATGGGCTTTGACTTCTACAGTACAATTAGCTGGACCATCAACAGAAACATCCCAAGTGTCAACTTTAGCTCCTCAAATTCCTTTTTTATCACAAGCCTCGGATCAAGGCCTCCCTCCAATACCAAAAGACAGCAGTGTTTCACTACTACCAGAAAAACCAGGCGAGGAAAAGTAAAAAGACGGAAAATCTCTTCAAAGTGGCAAAACAGTAACTTAGTGATTCACATCTCATCCCAAACGCTTAACGCACAACAACAAAGGATTCTAGCTCATGGGATGTTATTTGTTCCAACCAACAAGACCACTTGTTTTCAGACGGAAGCAGATTTCTATAAATTTATGAGACTACTACGGTTACAATTTTTTTTTTACTAATGTTGCACCCCCTGAACAAAGCTCTACCACTACTGCTACTGTGAATCCTTTTAAACCTAGGAGTACCTTTATTCCACCAGTATCACATAAAATTTTGGACTCTTTTGAGATTTTGGTACGTAAGGATTTGTCCCGTATAAACTACCAATCTATGAAATCCAATGATCTTAACAAACAAGAAAGATCGATCATCAAATCCTTAGCTAATAATTGGGACATTACTTTGCAGTCGGCTGACAAAGGCGGAGCGATTGTGGTTGTGGACACAGTATTTTACGTAGCTAAAGTCAACGCTCATGTATCAGACACCAACACCTATATGCAACTCCCTAATGACCCTACTAACCAACTGCTGAACATTCTCTCTGAACTACTCAAGGAAGCTATTGATAATGACTGGATCTCAGACCAAATCAAATCCTATCTGACAACTACTACTCCGAGAAGTCCAAAATTATACATGCTCCCCAAAATACACAAAGACAATGTGGACCCACCATTTTGTCCTATAGTTTCAGGATGTGGTTCGATTTTCGACCCGTTGGGGATGTTCCTTGATTATTATATGCAACTATTTGTTCAACACTGGAGCTCATATATAGAGGACACTACACATTTTCTTCAAAAACTGAAATCTTTTCATGGTACAGATATTTCTGACATCACACTATGTACCATAGACGTCACCGCATTATATACATCAATTCCGAACCAAGCTGGTCTAGAAGCCGTCGAGTGGGCACTACTTCGCACAGATGACATCAAGATAGAAAAATTGTTCATTCTGAAATTGCTCAATTTTTGTCTTAACCACAGCTACTTTGAGTGGCAGGGATGTTTTTATGCTCAACTTACTGGAACGTCTATGGGCTTTTCTGGAGCCCAAGCATATGCCAACACCTTTATGGCTATGTTCGAACTAGAAAACATCATGAATAACCCAAATTGGTGGCAAAACATCAAAATGTACTGTAGGTACATAGATGATATTTTCATCTTATGGACAGGGACCAGCATGCAACTAAGGCTGATGATTGATGAATTGAATACCGGAGATCCAAGGATACAATTTACATACAACATCTAGCAACAAAGTATTCAATTTCTTGATGTTCTGATCTCTAAATCGCCTGACCAACAGAAATTTGAAACTGCAGTCTACCAGAAACCCACTGATCGGAATAGTACTCTCGCCTACTCCAGTTTTCACCCAAAAAGTTTATTGAAGAACCTTCCTTACTCACAACTGATCAGAGTGTGTCATATCGGTTCCAATCCCAATACTACAGAAGCTAAGGAACAAGAATACTTAGAAAGTTTTACAGCACAGGGTTACCCAGAAGACGTGCTTAATGAATGTCTAAAACGTGCACAAAAAATCAACCGTCGAGATCTGCTTCAACCAGAAATTAAACCTTGTAAAGATAGAATGGTTTTCGTCTCTAAATACTCCACAGTATCCACAACAATCAGAAAAATCATCAATTCAAGATGGGAGATGTAAGCACATGAACCAGACTTCAATGGCATTTTTGAGAAAAAACCACTCTATGCATATACACTTGGCAACAATCTACGATCATTATTAGAAGTCCCGGCAAAACCCACACCTGACACAGAATATAAAGGAACTATGAAGTGTAACAACTTCATCCATTGCAATAAGGTGATAACTGGCAACGTCCTGACTCATCCGCTCACTGGTAAAAGGATCAGTTTAAGACACACAAGTGATTGTAATACTAAAAACGTGATATATTGCATTAAGTGCCCATGCGGCAAGGCCTACGTAGGTAAAACTGAGAGAAAAACAAAGATTAGAATTACAGAACACAAGAGTAAAATAAGAAACCATAGCTCCACGTCCCCTTTAGTCGCACATTGGGATGAATCTAGACACACGATATCTCAGCTGAGATTTCAAATTATAGAATCAGTTACACAACATCCAGGTATAGATTATGTAAAAAAACTCCTTCAAAGAGAAGTGTTCTGGATTAAATATCTGAATTCTATGGTGCCCTTCTGGCTCAATGATCGTTTAGACATGCATTGTTTTCTTTGAATAATTATGGATTTGATATGTATAATCACAGTCATCTTATGCTTGACGTTTCTAATGATATTTCAACATATATCTGACTACTGACATTTGCTGTATATACGTAATTGAACATGCTCTTTCTATTTCTTTCACTATGACATCAATGGTGTTGGGTGGCTGTCCTTTCCCAACATGCAGCTTGGCCATTTTATTTGATTACTCCTGGTTTTTTCCTCATTAGATTCAGATCTTTCAGTTTCACCATTAGTTATTTGTTTTGGTTCAGGTACTCGTGATAAATATTTACATGCGAGAATAAGGCATTCTTTGTTTAGTAGTTCATGAGGATTATAGCGAACTACATAAAGTATTTTTTCTATGTTTATCGGCCGACACGTGACTCGGGGTTCCCCGACATCACTCTCGGCTTTTTGGCTTTCGAGCGTTGTAGGGACTTCCCGCAGTATTGTGTGTATCTCTACTCTCTATCACGTGATTCGGGTTTCCCGATATTAGTTCCGGTTTCCAGTGTGTTTTTTCAAAAGCGGCTTATTACCGACGAGTTGTTCGTGGTGTCCACGTTAGGGTTTACACTTCATCATTTTCTCGGGTAAGATACATGATTGCTGTGTCATTCACTTCTTAGTATGGTCATGCAGTTATTAGTAAGACGGTGCATTACGGGTTCGTTTTTATTTCTGCAGATGCCCTAGAGTTATTCATTCTGACCAGATGGAGCCGTTTTATGCCATGTTCATCATCTCTCAGTTTGGTGAGTTATCGGAATTTCCGTAATTGAAATTTTACGTTGTGGTTAGTTTTATTAACACATTACTTAGGCCCAGATGTAGGTAAAATAGATTTACTGATTTTTAATGACCGAATTTTACCGATTCGGTAATTAAAAATCGGTAAATCTAAGGGGTGGATATGTAGGTGCTGGAATACCGATTCTGAAGAATTCGGTAATTACCGATTCGGTAAATACCGAATCGGTAATGCCATTCATTCCTATGGGCTTTGAAGCCCATAGGAATGAATGGCATTACCGATTCGGTATTTACCGAATCGGTAAATACCGACTTTCACAAGGGTGCAGGGGGTGTCACTTTGACACCCTCTGGCCCCCCCAAAACAGGCTCGGGTGCCATGTGGCAGGCATACATGCCCTAAGGGCAGGTCTGCCTGTCATATGGCATAGGTGTGCATGCACACATGTGCATGCACACCGGAATCGGTATTTTACCATCAAACTGGATTTGATGGTAAAATACCTATTCGGTAAGGCTTGTGGGACTCAGAAGAGTCCCACCAACATCTCAGATTTACCGAATCGGTAAAAATACCAATTCGGTATTTTACAGAATCGGAAAATTGACCGAATCGGTAAATTTACCGATTCTGTAAAATAATGCCCCTACATACCATTTCAGAAATACCGGTCGGTAATGGCCGAAAATACCGATTTTCGGCTGTTACCGACCGACCTACATATGGCCCTAAGTTCCCAATGTTGTCATTGTGTTCTTTAGTGTGCTTTGTCAGATTTTGTTTGACCTTATTGATGATACTCGTTTTATGTGTCATGGTGAGTTTCGCATTTAACTTGATAGGTTCTTGGTGGTTGATGGAGAGACATGATGTTTACACACCTCGTTTTGGATTGCCTGAGTCAGGGTTTCTTGTACTATCACCCCTCTACACTCCACTGGTGAAATCTTTTTTCTTCCCATTTCTCAATTGCAAACCAAGCATGTGTCATTCACAATTGCCTTAAAACTGGCATGTAACCACCAACTAGGAGTTGTGCTAATATGATCCACCGGGATCTTCATAAATTATGTTGTTCTGTTTTAGAGTAACTCAAATATACTTTTATTGTAGGCTGCCCCTGACGAAGGGACCGTATAGTCCCGAAATGCATCGGCCACACACAACTAACAGACGAAGATTTTAATTATATGTTTACAAATTACTACCGTGTGTTCGTGATATACTGTTTAAACGGAAGACGTTTATAAATCTTGTATTGTTTCCTTTTTGAATTTCATGTATGATTTGATTTAAGCATATGTAAACTCTATACATCTATCTGAAAATATACTGACTGAAAGTATATGTTGATTTGTGATGATTTATTAATACTTATGGTTTGCTGGACACACAACCTGCGAACAGTGCACAGTACTTAGTAGGTTTTCCTGCCATTACTTTTTTCTACTTCTCTGTTATCCGGTTTGAGAGCGGATACAGTACTGCAGCACCCATTAAGTGATATACACTACATAAACAGTACACATATACGTTATTAAATAGTGAGTGCACCTGCAAGCTTTCTCTTCTGTGTGAACACTACCACATGTTCATTTATGGAAAACCATTCACCATTGTAATAGACCAGCAGGCCCTAGTGACAATATAAGGAAACCCCCACGTAAAGATACCACCACGCATTGAAAGATGGGGAATAAGACTGATGATTTATGATTTAAAGATCGTGCACACGAAGGGAAAGGAACTCAATCCAGCTGACTACATGTCACGACATCCCCTACCACAGGCACCAGAGAACACATCAATGGCAGAAGTATACCTCAATTTTGTGTTAAAGCAGAACACTCCTGCACCAATAAGAATTGCAGAGCTGCGACAAGAGACAGCAAAGAATACTACAATGCAAGCAGTCAAAATGACAACAAGACAGCAAAGATGGAGATACGTAAACACCAACAGCACCATGGGAGAAGGAGTTAACAGGGAAGAAATGCTGGCATTCAAAAACATACACAATAAACTTTTGGAGACACAAAAAGGAATCATACTACGAGGACAAAGGATAGTAATGCCAAATGCATTACGACAGCAGACTATAAATCTGGCCATGAGTCCCACAGAGACATGGTAGCAATAAAAAAATATGCTACTAGAAAAAGTATGGTTCCCAGCCCTTGATCGCTGGTGGAGAACCCTATTTTAAATTGTCACCTATGCCAAATAACATGGCGACCAACAAAGCAAGAACAGCTACCGATGTCGGAGCTTCCAGGGGCAGTGTGGACAACATTGACAGCTGACTTCTATGGGCCCTTGGACATGGGCAACTACTTGATAGTGGTCATTGATGAGTACTCCAGATTTCCCATAGTAAGACAAGTCTTGTCAACATCAGCAACCGCAACGTTGCCGATACTTGATGACATATTTGCAGCCTGGGGCTCCCCACAAACAGTACAGACAGACAATGGTCCTCCTTTCTCAGGAGAGGAGTTTCACAAGTTCATGGACTACCTAGGCATTCACCACCAGAAAATAAGGCCTCTACGGCCACAAGCAAACAGCATGGTGGAAAGGTTCATGGAGAATATAAAGGGCGCAGTCCAAAGAGCAAAACTAGCGCAGATCTCCATAGGACAAACACACTGTTAAATACTAAAAAATTACAGAAACACCCCTCACAGCTCCACAGGACAATGTCCAGCAGAACTGGTGCTAGGAAGGACAAGCAAAACAATGTTTCCCCAACTAGAAGCCAACGCACCACCGGATCACAACAGCATTGCAGCAAGAGATAAGGAAGTGAAAAACAAGATGAAAGTACATGCGGAAGCTAGGAGACATGCCACTTCATCGCACCTAAAGTAAGGGGACTCATTGTTTGTGCATCAACAACAATCAAGAAAATCGATAGTCCATTCTCAGATGATCCACTGACAATAATAAACGTCAAGGGGCCATTGATAACAGCTGCATCGGGCCCCTACCGGATCACCAGAAATAGTTTTCACTTCAAGGGACTAAAGACAATGGATGAGGATGGAGGAGATACAGCATCAAGGATCAACGAAACACATGGAAAAGAGAAGGTATGGACAGCAAGGGAAAAAGGACACACAACAGTGAGAGACAAGAAGAGGTACCACAGAAGGAAACAGAATGATCATGTCCAAGAAGAGTGAGCAAAAGGCCCAGACATGCCAACCCTCCCGATTCAGGCGTGAGACTACCGATTTGAAGGCTAGTCTCCCGCCTCCCGATTCGTACAAGCAAAAAACCCGATTCCTCGGGGGTTTCAGCTGACAGGGCTTGGTATTGTGTAAAGTGCTAATTCTTCCAGCAAAGAGTGGCGATGCAGGGGCTCTCGAATGGGTGAAAAACCAACAAAGCATCATTAACAAGGGAATCGTTTTTTAAAGACCTGCGAAGTACTTGGGGGGGTGGGGGAGGAGCTGTTTCAGCCCGGGCTGCCACAGTGGGGTGGGGGGTGCATGCACTGCCAACAACCTGCCAGGCCAGTGCCCAACACTTGCATCACCCTCTCTGCCTGCCATTATGCTCCATGCTTCTGAAAGTTAGGAAAAAAACGTGCATTTGTGTTTCAAATGTCCGATCCTACAGCAGCACACTTCCAAAGCCCATACATGACAGTAACCTGATTCAAAGCCCCATTATCCCGATTTTTTCTTTTTAATCTCCCACTTTGCTCTCCTGAAATATTGGCATGTATGAAGGCCAAAGAGACTAATTGAGGAAATGTAATGATAGGGATCAGGAACTTCTCATTTTCTCACTCACTCACTCACTCACTCACTCACTCTCTCTCTCTCTCTCTCTCTCTCTCTCTCTCTCTCTCTCTCTCTCTCTCACTCTCTCAATCTCTCTACATAATTTCCGTTGTTTTTCTTTCCACAAAGGGAGAGAGGTAGTGATGGAGTGACCTGGGGCAGAGGGCACTAGGACCCTGCACCCTAATGTAGGGAGGGGACAGCAACCGGACACCACTTCCGGTCATGGAGTGGGGAGGACATTTTAGAGACGCAAGGGCACAAAGACAGACGTGCGTGTGGGCACAGCAACGAAGAAGAGCATCAAAGTATTGTGAACAACATACCTCTCTCTGCGTGCTTCCTGAGTGAGGTCACAACACAGGCACCCACTCTAGTGCTCCCTTTTGTTGTTGAGGCCGGCTCTTGTTTCAATGTGAAATTGGTTTTCAGGGTGTCTCCTTTCGTCAGTGTGTGGGCTTGTGGTTTATGATGAAGGATTGAGTTTCTGCCTGTCCACCGTACCTCGTATCCTAGCAGTGAGACTACTGCATGTGCGGTACTCACACACTAAGTGCATCTTGTGTCAGTGGCACAACCATGTGTTTGTAGCAGGGCCAAGGGCATACATTTAAGCACTGCTGCATGGACACCTATGGACATGCACGCAGGAAGCAAAGCAGCAGAAACGTGTAGCGAGTGATCACGAATCTGAGCGAGGCCCATTTGTGGTGTGATAGGAGCTATATCTATAGAGGCAGTTTGATGATCTCTGTCGGATATAAGTGCTTTCCCTGGGTTCAAGAAGTATGTGGCCTGAGCCACCTTACCTATCAATGCCGAGGCCCCATGTCGGCAACACGCCCGCATACAGTCAGCAGCTGGCAGCGCACACTACGTGCTCTGCTCCGCAACGCATCTTCTGCTCATACCTGGCCTGTGCTACAAGGTTGATGTGTATACCATGTTATTACTGCAGCTTAGGACCACTGAGCAGACTGATGGGGATGGCACCCTCAGGCACCGCCATGTCAACTATAATGTGCGTGACACAGGTACTCAAAGTTACCACAATAAATAAAGGGATGGGACAACTGTGCACAGGTGCACAATGGCATCACACTAAAATCTAGGCCAACAGCAGTGTGTGACAACAAATGGAAAGCATTGGGAAGGGGCATAACACAGCCACTACAGCGCAGAGAGCAAACTTTCATGGGCCACCCAATTCTTCAGGCAAACCCCATTGTTTTCTTTGGGAGCAGATTTCTATAGCGCAAACTTGATCCGAAGGTTTTGTAGCGCATTACATGAGCAACAGTTACACTGCACATTCATTTTTAGGTCTCGGACCGACGGCTGGCTTGCCAGCCGGAAGTCGGAGAATTAATGACTTTCAGTGAGTGCTTTAAACCCGCCTCTCTCCTGGTCTCTCTTCCATTGGCTGGCTTCCTAAATGGAGGCCAGCCATTGGAGGAGAGAGGCGTCCCTCCAAAGAAGCTCCGTCTTTTTCGGATTCGGAGGCGTGTCCGTGCTGTTCTTTCCACTTTTAAGCCACGCCCCCGAATCCGAAATTTGCGGAGCTTTGCGGCGGCGCCGCGCTGTCATTGGCGGGCTTCAGGAGACTCACCCGGTAAAGCTGCGAGAGGATTGGGCTGCTTTGGAAGACCCGTGACGTCAGAAGGGCTCGTCCCGGAAGCCGCCCTGCAATTGGCCGCCTAGGCAAGAAACCGCGACGTCATCAGGGGCTTGTCCCAGAAGCCGCGAAGCGATTGGCTGACTCCCGAGTGACTGAGGGTTCGTTTGTGAAGCCGTCGGGAGCCCCGTCTGAAGAGTGAAGCTCTGGCCCCCGCGACTGAGAGGTGAAGTGTTTGCTGCTTGTTTATCCTTAAATAGGAATCTGTGACCGACTCCGCGGCTCCGACAAACGCCCTCGAGCCTATGAACGTCAAAAGCAGATGCCGGCCTTCTTGGCCATAAAACAAGGAGCGGGGGCCGAAATGTCAGACAGATCCCAAAGTTTGCAAGAGGGAGGAGTGCAGGCTAGAAGGGAAGAGTGGCTCTGAGAGGCATTATCAGACTGAACGCACAGCATCCCCCAACCCAGGATACACGCCTCGGAGAGTCAGGATACTGCATTGTGCCAGTCTGTCAATTAAAGATAAACAACACACCACATACACCATTACCATTTAACATTTAATGACACAACCCAATAAGAGACAAGCTCAAATTATCCATAATAAAACTAAAAATCTACACTGTTGATAAGATCGCTGAAGGAGACAAACAGACTTCGATAAAGTGCTCGTGCTTGGCCACCGGCCGCTCTAAAGTGCCAGCCCTCACAGGAAATGCATTGGTTGCAGCTGGCCAACATACCATCTAATTAAAAGGCCGTGGAGACACGTAAAGAATCACCCACAAGTTAAAACACAAAACCGCTTACCGTGTCTTATCGCGCGAGCAGTGACAGGCGCAGAGATAATCTCTTCTGGCCTTCAGGGTAAAAGTACAAATCAACATAAAATGCCTCAGGGACTCTGTCCCGCCAAACGGCATCCATAAGTAGGGAGCGACGCCCGCCCTTGTGCCTGGAGCTAGTGCGCTGTGTCACTGGCAGAGGGCCCAGTCTGGAGCTACTGTGCAGGGATCTTTTGAGGGGTGGTTGAGTGTCTCCAGGAATGGTTCACAAGTGAGGGTGGGCTTAAAAACGGGAGCTGGTCTTCCCTGAGTGTTTGACATTTAATGTCAGGACCTTCCTTTAACGCCCGTTCCACCATCCGCGGTCATCCTGTCTGGCTCCAGCCAGCAATCCGCACCCCCTGTGGCTTGCCAGCTTATGCCACATGGCCGAAGCAGGGTCCTTCCACTCGCTTAGCAGCCAGGCGTCTTGCATCGTATCCAAATGTGGTCTCAACTCAAATGTTACGTGGATGGAGGGGACGCAGTGCTGCAGGCTGCTGGACAGATTTATACCCAGGGCATCCATCGGGGTCTCTGGGCCAAGTAGAATTATGCAGCATAATAAGTGTTTCTCTGCCGACCCAGCGCCTGGGTCTTTTTGAAGCGCCACAACTCTGCTCCGTATAGTCCTGCGGGGCCAATCAATCTGCTCCCCTGGCTTATGGCAAAGCTAAGGACACCGCCTGCATAGTGACTCAGTGGCGCCTCTACTCGGAGTTGGATTGGAATCAAAAGTCGGCCCGGGCATGGTAAACAAAAGTGGCCCACATTTGCGGATTGCCTGGCTGCCAAAAAATGTTTCGGGAAAGTTTTATGAAAAGAATGGAAGAGGTCTCGGACAGAGGCATGTTTTGATAAATTCATTTATTTAAAAAAAAAAACACAGATTAGTGAAGCACCCCTGAAAACAAGTGAGACCCCTTCTGCTCAGGCCCCCCCCATCTGCATACACTAATGGGCCGGCCCAGCGAGAGAAAGGGAGTGGCACCTCCGCCCCGTAACAGAGGCCCATCTGCCTCCAGAGAGGCCACACAGGCCCCCACGGGGCCATTGGCTGCATCCGAACTGCGCAGACAACCCAAATAAACCCCCAGGCTGCCCAAAAAAGCGGCCCTCAGATGGAACTCGGATACCGGCCCCTCGGCCTTTGCCCTAGTGCCTGCCTTACCAATCTGACCCTGCTCTACCTCTAGTAGTTGGGCTGGCCAAGTCAACTCGCAGTCAAACATTACCCCAAGTAATCCCAATATCCAATGCGTACTGAAGGGATTCCATACATTCTAAAGGAGCTCCTCACTTTAGGACAGCCCTTTCGGACCATATATTTTGATTTCTCAGTATTAGTCTGTAACCTCTTTGCGTTGCAGGAGCTTCCAAAGGCCTTCGAGTGCTTATGTGAGAGCTGTGTGGGCTGTGAGAGCTGTGTGGGCTGTGAGAGCTGTGTGGGCTGTGAGAGCAATGAGAGCTGTGAGGGCTGTGAGAGCTGTGTGGGCTGTGAGAGCTGTGTGGGCTGTGTGGGCTGTGAGAGCTGTGTGGGCTGTGAGAGCTGTATGGGCTGTGAGAGCTGTGTGGGCTGTGAGGGCTGTGTGGGCTGTGTGGAGCTGGTCTTTTCAAGCTTGAATCTATCTAAAACGGTTTCTTTGAATTACTACCCAGTTGTGCTACAAAGTTTCCTTTGTTGTTCAGTAGTTCCGGTGTATTCATGGCGCAGGCTGTGAACATCCCGCAGCATAGTCGCATTGCGGTGCGCAACCATTTACAGACTTTCCAAGTCCCAGTGGATGGCTTAGCTGTGATTTTAGTGGTGTGTGCAGATCCGGCGTACCCTTACGAACTGTTTTATTCGTGGGTAACGTTTCCGGCAGTGGACGCAAATTCTGGTGTGTTCCACACCTACACACCCTCACCTGTATCGGCTGAATATACACCGTACAGGGCACTGGAAATACCTATTGATCATTGGCAGCATCGCGTTTGGTTTGATGGCGCCCTACCCCACTCTTTGTCCACTGCGAGGTTGGGTCCTTTGTCCATTCCAGGCACAAATTGGCCTGCATTGGGTGGATTCACCCCGCACCCGAATCACGGCGCTTGTCCCCTTGCGGATATTCGCAGACTACATGTTGTTTCGATTGCCGTGATTCGTGCATTAGTGCAATACATAGGTCGTCATCTCCTGGGTGGTCCCCCGGGGGGTCCGGCTGTTCAGACGGAACATGGCGGTTTAAAGCTCAATCCGGTTATGGTCAATTCGGTTTTTGGTAAGCGCCCGATGATAAAGATGAGTTCCCTTTCTGGCTTGCCGAGAAATTTGACCAACTGAAAGCTGTGTTTCCGAATTCTACTCCTGCTGATAAACATAGAATGTTGGCGATTACTTTGCCTAAGGATTTAACTCCTGAACGCGTTGACTGTGAAAGTTGGGGGAAAACATTTGCGGCTGTTTATGCGAGGTGTTTCGGCACCCCCATCTATGTCCGTACTGCCTACGATCGTTAAACGTGTTCAGGATGATCACGGACCAGAAGCAGCGGTTGAATTGGGTATGCGCCTGTGTGGTTCTTTTGAGATTGTTAGCGATCTCATACTCTCCAATATAAAGTGAGATGCAGTGAACTTTCAGGTGTCGAATGCTTTGGCTGCTCTACCCGATGCCGGAAAACCCCGACAGTTGGCGAAGATAGTTGTGGCCGCATATAAAACTATAGGTCGCACAAGTAAAGGTCTGAAGTATTTTGCTATCAAGGAGAAAAAACAACCACAAGGGCAGTCTGCTGAGGCAGATGTCCAGCCCAAGTCCAAAAAACAAAATTGGCCTAAAAAACAGAAACAGGGGAAGCAACAACAGCAGACTCAGGATTCTTATCCTGCGCACAAGTTTCTGCGCCGACAGAGAGAGTTTATGACTTGCGCGATCGCGCGATGATTAAATCACCTGATCGATTTCAGGTTTCTGATCAACGCTCTCCTCGTTCCTTTCAGGACTCATCGGGCCCGAAGACCGGTGGAGGAGGAGGCGGAAGGGGACGTGGTGGCCAACAAGGACGTGGCCAGCCCCGCCAGACAGACGGCGCAGGGAAGCAGGAGGATTCTACGCCAAATAGACCGCAGTTTGCGAAAAAGAAAGTCGCAGCCTTAGCAGCGCATCGATATGCCACAGATAGTGAGAACGCGGCTTCGGAATCTGACGTGGGCTCTGACCTTGCTGGACAGCGCGGCGGAGATTACCATAGTGAGAGAGGCGCTGCGTCCACTACTGAGGGTGACAGCGACTGATGTCTACGTTGTAATAGAAACAGCCGATACAAGACTTGCTCCCCCTGATAGACTTTATGAAATTGTCCTGTTAATAGAAGGTGACATACAACGTACCATCAAAGAGGTATTTTGGGAAAATCTTTCGTCTAAGTATGATATTTTGCTTTCGGAGGCTGACTGGCCCCCACCTTTTGTGCTCGCGGCGCCGCGAGGGGAGGAGGTGATCCTCCCCAGTTTCGCGAACACTGTCTCGAAAGAGCATGCGCAGCATTTTGCAGAAGAGTGGGCTCGAGCTCTCGCACCGGCTCTGTACCGTAACCAATGTGGTTGGGATAAATTATCCCCGTGCCACGAAATTCCCTTGCGGTCTCAGCCGCAGCCTCAACCTCAATATCCCATCCGGCGTGCAGCCAAGGCTTCCGTCGCGGAAATCCTTGAACAATTGGAATATCAGGGAGTTATTGAAACATCTGTGTCACCGATGAATAATCCTCTTTTTACTGTGACCAAGCCTGACGGATCATATCGTTTGGTATTGGATTACCGGCATTTGAACTCGCATTGCCGTAACTGTGCAGTACAGAATACTCACGGCTCTGCCCTAGTGGATAGTCTGGTGCGTAAGCGTTTTAAAACAACGCTTGACATTTCCAACGGTTTCTATGCCCACAGATTGGATAGCTTTAGCTCCCAATGGACCAGTTTTACATGCGCTGGGGTCCAAAAACAATTCCGCGTCTCCCGATGGGCTATGATAATAGTCCTGGTATATTTACCGCCCGCATAGTCTCTCTTTTGGAGAGAATCGACCCAGATGCTTGCTCGTATGTGGATGACATATATCTCACGGACGACGAAATTTGGGAGCATCTGTGTCGTGTAAATTCGATTATTTGTACCTTTGCAGACATGGGTTACAAATTTAACTTTGCAAAATCGCACATTGCTGAGTACACAGTGTTGTTCCTGGGCTATGAGCGCAACAATGAGGGTAGAGGTTTGGCTCCTAACTTCTTGGAGAAATGCTCACAGTTGCGCGCTCCTACAACACTGAAAAAATTACAGTCTTTACTGGGCTTTTTAAATTTCGGGAGAACTTACATTCCGGAATATGCCCAGCGTATCAAGCCTTTGTATGCTTTGATACAACCAACTTTTTCCAAATCATGCTGGCTGCCTGAGCACTCAGCCATCTTGCAATCCTTGCAGGCTGATCTGCTTGCTTCTAAATTTTTACTGACTCGTGATAACCACACCAACCTGGTAATAAGAATAATTCCTGGGACAGTGGGTTTCACGTACCTCACTTTTAATGAAGGAGACACAGTACCTATTGCTTACAAGTCACACTTGTACACTTCGGCTGAGATGCGATTTCCCACTGTGGAAAAGGTTTTAACAGCTGTGCAGATGGCGATTCTTAAGGAACGAGCTCTGTCACAGGGGAAACGCATGTTGGTTGTTACACCCTGTCCTCATTTGGAGGCAGTCACGAAAGCCAGTGTACCGAAGTCTAAAGCTTTACACCCTCGGTGGATTCAATGGGCTGCTTCCTTGACGTCCACGGTTGTCACGTTTATTTTTGACGCCTCATTGCGGTCGCAAGAGTACTTGCAGTATGAATTTGTTCATCCTGCTCCTCTAGCAATGCGGCCTTTGGAGGACTTCCATTGCATCATTTACACTGATGGTTCGGCGCAGGTTGCGCATGGCTCTAAACACGCCTACATTTCCGCATGCGCCATTGTGGTCGGTACCATGGTGAACGATGAGTTCCAGTCCAAGGCAGTACACACGCAGCCTCTAGGGGACTGCACCGCACAATTGGCAGAGCTTCGTGCTCTCTTACTAGCGTTGGAGTACGCTGATCCTAGTGTAACTACTCTTATTGTGAGTGATTCTTACTACTGTGTCCAGTCTTACAATGAAAACTTGTCCTTTTGGATTCAGAATGATTTTCGTGATTCCAAGGGTAGCACAATAAAACACAAAATGATCTGGGTTCGAGTGGCGGAGCTTAAGGCTACGTTGCCGCTCGTTTTTGTAATTCATACTCTCGGCCATCAGCGTGTTGGAGTCCACGCTGTCGGTAACTCGCTTGCTGATGAAGCAGCGAAATCAGCGGTGTCTACATACTTAGTTGCAGCAGTTACTCGGTCCAAAAGTAAGATTGATAGTGACATCTTGGCGGCTGTTGCTGCCACTGAGAAGGGAGGTAAACATCCTACGGGGTTCCCTTCGAAGTACACATACCACTTAAGTCCCGAAAAGGTTCCTTTTGTGAAAATTCCTGATGTTGGAGAACGTTTGATTCCCAACTCGGATCGCAGAGCTGACTTGATTACAGCAGCACATGAAGGTGTGGCGTCTGCGCATGTGGGCGTCTCGGCCACTGTAACTCAATTACAACAACGTTTCTGGTGGCGGGGACTGTACAAACAGACGCGTGATTATGTCCTTCTTTGTGATATTTGCCAGCAGATTAAACCTTCGACTGCTGCGCGTCCGCCACAGACACAGTTGTACATTTCTAATAAACCGCTAGGTTGTGTTTATTTGGATCACTGCGGTCCTTTTTCCTCTGATACTGCGTATAAGTACATCTTAGTAGCAGTTGATTCATGCACACGCTTTGTGTGGGTATGGCCCCATCGCAGCGCTGATTCACGGACTGTAATTAGAGATTTGCGTGTCTTTGTAGGGATTTTTGCCTGTGGTACCTTCCATTCGGATCAGGGTCCGGCTTTCGCCTCTAAGGCGTATAAGGATGCCATGAATTCGATGGGGGTCCAAGTCAAGTTTTCGTCTCCCTACAGACCTGAGGGTAATAGTGTAGTGGAACGAATGAACCGTGATTTAAAGCAATCTTTGACAGCTCGAGTTATAGGCACTGGCAGAAACTGGCTGGGCCACCTCAATGGCGTGCAGCGTGCTCTTAATAATCTCCCTAGAAGGTCTCTGGGTGGGCGGACCCCATACGAAATGCTCTTTGGCATCAAGATGTACGTCCCTGACCTTGACGGTCTAGACTGCGTGGCTCGCGCCACAACCTTTGACGTAGATGAACATTGCAATGTTTTACAGGATCTACAAAAGACCAGAGACAGTCTTGCAAAGGAACATTTGCCCTCCACATCGGATGTTGCGTTGCAGATCCCGGTAGTCGGCTGGCTACCCCAAGTTGGAGAACTGGTTCGAGAGAAGATCGATAACAAGAAAGAATTTGGTCCTTCCTATCAAGCTCCGGTTCCAGTCCTTGGAGTGAAGGGCACAAGAACAGTCATTTTACCACCACTTCCTGGTCGTAAGGAAAACAGGTTTATTTCCATTGACAATGTCAAGATACACAGAGTGGCCGATTCTCCTTAGTATGTCCTTCCATTGTGAGAAATTCAGTTTTGACCACTGCTTCTATTCCTGAAACTGAGGTGGCCATCGAATTGCCTGCAATTTCCAGTCCTTTATTGAGTACTTTGCCTGGTACTGACCATGATGAAATAGACTACACTTACCCCACTGACTTATCCATGCCTGATCTGCAAACACGTTTGGCCACAGAATCCAGATTTTCCTTTGAGACTGTTTCCATTGCCTCGAAGAAACCCTCACGTTTTGCAGTTTATGCCAGCTTATTTAAAAACATTTTTTGATTCCCCCTTGGACATATATTTGGCTGGTGCTTTTTTCAATTTACCTTTTTATGTCAATTGGGTTTGTGTTTTATTTTTTCCGCTTGGTAAATGGACACTATGTCGAGGAAAGAACATGCATTCGACATCTCAATGGAACTTTGGCCCCCCTTTCCTCATCGCATTCTGCACACAGACTGAAAAGAGACTTGACATTTGTTAACATCACTGCTTGGCCTGTCCTTGATGGGATAGTGTGGGATGCCGTTAGATTTCAAATTCATGGCCCTACTGAGGTTGTTAATGTCCCTAATGTGCTTAGAGTTAATATGGGGGATGTGGTGAAACAAAACATACATTCTGATGATTGGGATGTTCAGGCAGTAGAGTCTTTGTTTTCTGATTTGAAATACTATGCTGCTTTTGATGCTGAAGATTTGTACTTAGAATCTGCTAATTATGGTGATTTATTTTGTTTTCAACATTTTGGCAATCACTTCTTACATAAAACGACTTCTAGAAGGAATACTGTAAATTATACACAATGGGAGCATTGCCCCGCCCCCCAACAAGGCAGTTCTAGTACTTTTTTGAAAAAGTACACTTATTTTACTGACTTCAATCAGTCTAATCCCGAGTCCTTTTATTTCAAAATGAACCAGATGCCTATGTCCAAGGTTAGACTTACCGATAACAAATTATTGTACTCAAAGTCCTTTCTTGATCAGCTGGCTGTTGGCGGCTATGAATTGTGGAAGGAAACTATTGACCTTAAATCAGTTTGGGGTTCTAAAAGCTGGCAGGTACAAGACACTGAGGCTTTGCACCGTGCTTGTCTCATCCCGAATCAAATGTTGTTTTTGAATTCCACTATTTCACAGACAACGTGCTTTGGATTGGCTACTTCTAAAAAATTGAATACTCCAACCATCCCTGAGTTAGAAGAATATTCTGGCTGGAGTAATAATACTCAGTTTTCGATTAGGGACTTGCAGACCCCATTACTGAATGCGTCCTTTAACATATCCAGTATAGATTCAAAGGGTTGGCTGATGTGGCACAGAAGTGCTGATTCATGCCAGCAACGTTTTCTGGGTTTATCTGATGGCTTTACACACGTCAGACCTGATCCACGTTTTGAAACTGAACATTCTGTCACAACTTACTCTATGGGCAAATTATGTCAAAATTGGCTGAAACATTCTAAATTGTCTGCAGTTAAATTACATCTTGCAGAGCTGTATGATGATGTAGATTTAAATGATTTCATAAAATGCCCGGCTAGTGGTAGATCAAAAAGATGGATATATGCTATTTACAATGAAATCTGGAAGACATCACAGATTGAGGCAGCGACACGACTTAGAGCTATAGATCAAGCGAATCTAGAGAAAGTGCTTGCAGTAGTTGACAATAGTATTAACATGCTTTCTTCCCGCATTTACACGTTAGATAATATTGTATCTTCTGTAGTGGATATTGTGCAGGATGAAGTATCTGTATTGTACCATGGTCAAAATCAATTGCGTTCTATCATGCAATTTGTGTGGACCCTGCAAACGTTGAAATCTGGCAAGGTGCCATGGACCTACATGAATGTCTCCTCTCTCTTTGCCCCCTTTAATTTAACTGACAAGCAGCGCCTGCTTTCCATGCAAGATGCTTCCTTTTCAATGTTACATATTGAGAGATTAGAGTCCTTGCCTTTTTCTGTGGCAGAGGCCACCGCTGCAACGTGGCTTATCCACGGCTTGATAACATTACCTTTTGCTTTGTATAAATTTACTAATTGTATGCGATATGTTGCCATTGGTCGATATGAACCATTAGGTAGTGCGTTTCTCCATGAAGTCTGGTCCCTTCCTTTCACTTATAGATGTTTGAAAGACGGACAGGAGGTTTATCTGAATGGGGAGGAGTGCACAGAGACACCGGATCATTCATTAATGTGTAGGCACATACAATTACACGGTTCTTGCAACCAGGACCAACCAAATTTAGCCTGTGTTTTAAAAGGAACGCCGGTTCCAGCTATCATCCCAACATTTACCTTATTGGGAACGGAAGTTATTTACTATTAAATAATGAAGATTGTTGCGGGTTAATTAAAGGTGTTGCTTATGTGGTAACCGTAACTGAGCGTGTAGTTTGCTGCAGAAATGTCCTGTACCCACCCACACATGAAAATAGGGATGTTTCCATCTGGCCACGCATCCCAACCTTGACAGCAGAGTTCAACGGCATGAGCAGAATAAGAGCTCTATTGTCCCAGAAAGAAGTGGCCTTGAGTTTGGCTCGGGAAACTTTCGTGCTTCACATAGCTAACACCCGGACTGAGGTTCAGGCCCTTTTAAATTTATTTACCGTTGCATTTCAGCGAGATGGTTCATTCTATCTTTAACGCGTCCTCCACAACTGGGCTAGCGCATTTTTTTAAAACAGTTAGCAGCGGCCTTGTAACTTCATTTGAAAAAATATTTGGAGTCATCCCTGCTTTCTTCCATTCCATTTTTTCGAGTTTGTTTGGTGGATTCCCGGTTTTACTGGCACTAGCGGCAGGCGTTCTAGTGGTTGTTTGCTTCCTTAAATATGGATGCCCCACATGTGGAAGGAGCCACCCAGCCCCTTCTGGCGTTGTTTCGCAACCGGATGCTTGAGTACTATGGCACGCTGCCGCTTGCGATTTTAAGCACGGCATATGGATTATCGTTTCGATTTTCCTACTTCACCTGTGTCCAGCCTGTGTTTCATTGCCTAAGCTGTGATTTTGACTGGGCCATTGATTTGTGTCTCTGCGGACCGGTTTCTCCTGACGTCGACTTTAATCAGCTGATGAGTCCCGTCGTTACTCACGAGTTGGTTTGTACTGGCGAAAGGATTATGGCCTTAGCAGCGATGCATGGACTAATGGGTCCTTGGAACATTCTCGCAGCAGCGCAAGATTTCTTGGCACGGAGCTTTCTTGAAAACCCACCGAGTTGTCCTCTGATGGGAATAGAGGCTCCGGTACTAGGAGAACACGTGTGTTCTTTTCCTCTTTTGAATTGGATGGCTGAACTGTTTTCGGATGAAGACGGTGATTTCATGTTGGAGGCTGTTGCTGCATATTTTGCATATTCGGTCTTGCCTTGAATACCTTCATGGGTTTATGATGATGCCACCTTTTTTCTTTGCATTTTTTCACCTCCCAGTCCTGTTGACTTGAGTGCTGTTGAATACTAAAATTGACATTTAGATTTTTTGGTTTGGTTCATGTAGTTTTTTCCATCACTTATTGCGATTATAACGTGGTTCGTAGTTCTTGAACTCTGCTTTCATGAAGTTGCCCTTATCTTATCTTATCTTATCCGTGCTCGGATCATGGGGGGGTATCATATAGCTACTGTTTATCTTTATAATGTGTTAAGTTAGCATAGGCTTATTAAATGTTTAAACGCCATTTTTCCTTTTGCTGCTTCTGCACACAACACTTAATTGTTGATTTAGCTTTCAACCTAGTAGCCCGTTGTGGTTTACATGAGAATAATATGTTATTGCTCTGATATCAGTTTTGCTTAATAAACTATGTCTGTACAGAGACTGCTGAAGCTTCAGGAATAACACGATACAGAATTGTTATGAGGTCTGATCTCCGCACCTTCATAGACATAACATAAGTACAGCTTCTGCCAACTTTAGGCTTTAGGCGGGTTTTATATTGCTTTGCTGGGAGCACAGATACACACTTGATGCGATTCCCATGCAGAGAGAGCTGGTGGAAGCAGATGTGATCTCTTCATACTAGGATCTTGAGGTATGGGCCCGCCCTGCTAGAACCCAAATAGACCTTCTTAGCTATTAATATAATATGTGAGTTAGGCAGGGTGAGAAATAGGTGTTGTTAACCCTTATTCATTACAGCAAGTCAACATGCTGTCACCTTTTGCTTTCTATGGACTAGTAACTATGCTGATAACTTTGCTTCTGATAATATGTTTCCTTGTATTATCTAAGATACTGCGTTTGAGAAAATGGCATTAGTAAATAAATATTTCAAATGTGCACGTGTCCTCATTTACTCCACGTTCTGGTTTGAAATGATTGTATAACGAAAGAGTGTTCATGTGTTCCACGTAACCTGAGGTATTGTAAGTTCATGTTCTGGTTTGTCTAAACATTGGGAGTTTGTTATGACCAATGAGACACTGTAGCTAGCCTGGTAAGGGGTTTTGGGTACTGAGGTGAGTTTTGGGTCACCCTAATTCACTGAGGTTCCAAATCTCTATGCACAGTTCTGTGGGAGAACGGAAACCCTGCTACACCACCAAAGACCCACCGCCACATTAGGATGGCTGGTGGGTCCTGGTTTCCATCCGCAGATTTTCCGCCGCGGTTGGCTTACAACCGCAGCGGAAAAGCTCTAATATGGTGGCGGTGTCTCTCAGACACCGTCCGCCATATTAGGAAGGGCTTTAAAAAATGCTTTTCCGCGGCGGGTTTTCCGCCGTTGAAAAGCATGTGTAACTTCACTGCGGGGGCCCGTTGCGGGCCCCCTAGGTGAAGGGGGAGTGGGGGGTGCACATGGGGGGTAGCTATGGTACCCCCCTGCATTTGTATGCAGAAATCGGCAGGCACCGCACGGTGCCTGCCGCTTTCTGCATACAAATGCAATGTGTGCATTTTTACCATTGCGGCGGATGCAGCTTGAAGCCACACCCGCCGCAATGGAAAAAATAGAGGATGTGACCGCCAGGGTGGCGGTCACATCCTAATTGCACAGGAGGGAACTCCGCAGGCAACGCGGAGGTTCCCTCCTGCTCTATGGTGGCGGACGGACTCAGGTCCGTCCGCCATCATAATCGGCCCCAAGTGACAAGCCATGTATGGGAACTCATGGAGAGAAATATTGCCTTTCAGCGGGAAAAGGTATAGTCCAAAGCTCTGTTTTTAATATAAAATCAGGGCTTTTGGTGGTCATATCATTGAAAATACAAAATGTAAAAAAAATATTATTGTCTACGGGTGCTCGTGGAAGACAATTTCTATGGACTGTAATCTAGAGAATGCTAAAGTGATTTTGCTATTTTACTGAGCTCTGCTGGGCGTTTTCTATCAAGAAAGTTAAATAGAGGCAGTTGTCAAAAAAATTCGAAAAATAAAGTTCCTCAGCAGAAAGCAATTCTGGTATTTTACTGACCTCTGCTTGTCGTTTTCTATCAAAACAGTTAAATAGAGGCAGTTGAACAGAAAAAAAGTCCCTAAGTGGAAGCAGACAAGTCCTAGGGCTGATCTCCAGAGCGCACAAAGTACATACACATATAAGTATATAATAAGTATATACTAAAGTATATACAAGAGGTCTCAAATGCTCGACCTAAAAAAGGACTTGGACTGGCCAAACAAATATCATATTTGGCCATGTCATAATGAGTTGCCCAATTCTAGCCTACCTGCATGAAGCCAAACAACCTATGGCATTGCCACTATGTGGAGAGAAAAGCACCCAGTGCAGTGATTTAAACAGTGTATCTAACCTCGTGAATATAGCATTGTAGGTTTGTGAAGTTTGAACTCCTTGAAGAAGTGAAAGTCCTAACTTAACTTTGTCCACCAGACCTAATTTCCAAGCCCTGTCTGACCTTGTGCAATTTGCAAGTCAACCTAACTTTGGTCCAGGTCCTGCTTAGCCACAATAGGTCGATGTCCTGCCTTTTAACAGTTCCCCAAAGAATTACTTTGGTTTCTATAGCGTTCCATGCAAAGGCTCACTCTCATTTTCATTCTGAAATTGTCAGGTATTATTCTCCCATTTTACCTGCAATGCTTTCTGATTTGCTTTACTTTGCAGTGGCCTTAATGAAAGGGCTGAGCCCATCCATCAAAACCCACATCAGACACAGATATTGCAGTGTTCCATGGTTCACCTGGCAAGGTTGTTTTAGGAAGCTTAGCCAAGAAATACTTAACATTAGTTGGCCATTATACTGACTCAGTTAACCAACAATATTCCTCAGTATCCCAGCTTACCTACAATAATTCATGTAATTGGCTGTCCATGATTGGCATATTTGTATCACCCAGAAGTCCCTAGTAAAGTGCACTGAGTGTGCCAGGGCTGGTGATACAAATGCTACTAGTGGGCCTGCAGCAATGATTGTGCCACACACATGAGTAGCCCTAAAATGGTGTCTCAAGCCTGCCACTGCAGTGCCTGTGTGCAGTCTGTGAACTGCCATGTCCTCCTGGTCGGTGTCCCCACCGACCAGGCCTAACCCTTCCCTTTCTGTACACATTGGTCACCCCCATGGAAGGCCCAAGGTACCCTGCAGGGTGCAGTGTATGTAAAAGGTAGAGCATGCACTAGTGCAAGTGAAATGCTCTGGTAGTGAATGACAGCCATTTTCGTTTTTCATTGTTGTAAGGCTACCTTGCCCATATGCTATCATGGGGAATGCTGGCTACAGTGGCTACCATCATATCTTCCCATTGGAGCAAGGTAGGACATAAATGTCTGGTACCCCTGAACTCAGAATCTAATAACACATCTTTTAGGAAAGGTTGTTTTTAAATCCTGTGTTTGAGAACAACACTTTTAGAAAGTTGCTGTTTTGTTGCCGCTGCCAGAGTTATCGCATTATTTGATTGCCGGACGTACCAGTCCAGTGCAGAAAGATTACCATTGTTGCGAGTATCGTCGCAGAGCCTGTCGTCACTGGGTGAGATCACCTCACCGCTTGATTGCGGATCGTATCACGTTGATGCGAGAGTCGTCGCAGAGCGATCGCATTGAGGGGCCGCGAGAGGAGAAGATCAACACTGAGCAGCGCATCGTCGCCGCACTGGAGATCGTCACCACCCCGAAGATCGTCGCATCGTACCTTTTGCGGGCCGCTTCCACCGAAACCTGTGCACCGTAATCCACGCAAGGTATAGCATCCCTCCCCATAAACACCAGAGTCCGTGCAACACGCCCGCTGCGTCCAGCGGGGTTGTCGCATCGCCTCCCCAGGGTCTCAGGAGTGACGCATCACTTGCTTTTCAAAGCTACAGCTTTCACTTGGAACTTTTGTCGCATCTAAAGGTACTGTTGGCTAAAACTTGACGTAACTGTGGATAATTTTAGCGCAACCTTAAGAACTCTTTTGAAACCATATTCTTGAACTGTGTATGTTGGATTTTTGTCATTTTGGTCTTGTGTAGTTTAGATTAAAATACCTTTATTTTTCTAAATTGTTGTGGAGTCAGTTTGTGGTGTTTTCACTGTGTTACTGTGAGTGTTGGTACAAATACTTTGCACATTGCCTTTGATAAGCCTGACTGCTCGTGCCAAGCTACCAAAGGGGTGAGCAGGGGTTATCTAAAGAGTGGTTCCTCCTTACCCTGACTAGAAGCAAGGGTCCCTATTTGGACAGTGGTACCTACCTCTGCCAACTAGAGACCCCCAGTTCTAACATTGTATGTCAGCGGTAGGATTTTGAACTTCTATTTGTACTAGACCCACAGTGACTGTTTTACATCACTAGTGAGTGCAGACCTCTACGCCAACGCATACTACGGTTGAGTTTTTTTTATTGGTTCTATTTTTGAGTAACTCTTCAAAGCATCATGTCTCTGAATAGAAAGGCACCCAGTGTGGAAGCAGCAGAATTGGAGTTTGTCAATGAGGATTTGTATTCCTAGAAAGTTGCAGAGCTTCAGCAATTCTGTTACAAGTTTGAGTGCCCAATTAAAAGCAGCTTCAGGAAGGATGAGCTGCAGATAATCTTGCAGGCCTGGTGGGAGGCCCAAGATGAAAATAATGCAAATGGAAGGGAGGGGTTTCTGCCCCATGAATTGCCAGTGGGCAATCCAGGCTCAAGGCCTGGCAGCAACCATTCCAGCCGGGGTCTGACCCCAGAGGAAATGGAAGAGAACCAAAATGTGAGAGACCATGAACTTGAAATCATGAGAATGAAAATGAAGCAATTGGAAGTAGAGAAAGAAAAGGCGGCGGAGGAGAGCAAAAATGCCCGTGCCTTGGAGGAAAAGAAATTGCTTTTGGCTCATGAGTTGAGCGTGAGAGAAATGGATATCAAGGCCAAGCAGGTGGATGCCAGTTCAAATGGTGGCAGCACACATCCAGTCCCAGGGGGTAAAGTATATATTCCCAAGTACTTAGTACAGAACTACAATAGGAGTGAGGATATTTAGGCCTGGTTTACTTCTTATGAGATTGCATTGAGAATGATGGTGTGCCTGAACAGCATTGGGGGGTGGGCCTGTGGAAACATTTTGAGGCTTCTGGGAGGAGTGCTCTATAGCCCTTAGAGTTAGCAGATACCATGACCTACACCAATATGAAGGAGGCCCTATGTCTCAGGTATGGACTTATTCCAAAGCTGTACAGACTGCACTTTAGAAACATTAAGAAGAGAGAGTCTAAGACTTGGATGGAATGTGTGAATTTGTACTCGCCTGCACTGGAAGGTTGGATGAAGGGCAGCAAAGTAACTGATTATAAGGGGTTGTTGCATTTAATTAGTTGGGAGCACTTGAGTAGTCTTTGTGTTCCAGAGCTGCGCCAGCATCTTTTAGACAGCAAGCTGACAGACCCCATTGAGCTTGCTAAGGAGGCGGACCGCTGGACCAGTACCAGGGTCCACAGAGGAATTGTGGGTTCCACAGCCAAAGGTGGGCAGGGTCCCCAGCAGAAGAGTGGGGGGGCAATGGTAACCAAAAGGAGTTCTCTCAAGGGCCCCAAAATAGTTCCCTGGGGAAAAAGTTCCAACCCCCCAAACACAAGCAACCATGGCCCCCTCGGGTCAGAAGGGATAATAGAGGTCCCCCTACCTGTTATCTCTGCAATGAGGTGGGTCATGTTATCAATAGGTGCCCTAAGAAATCCCCAGCACCCACTGGTGCTCCAGCCCCAGGGTTAGCAAGTGTAGCTTTGGGACGGGATTTGATTTCCAGTGGGGAGAAGGGATTAGCAGTCATGACCCTTGTCTCTTTAGGAGACCAAGGGATGGTCCAGGATACCTCTCTGCCCCTTAACATTAAGAAATATGAGAAGAAGGTGACCATCAATGGGAGGGAGATAGAGGCTCTGAAAGACACAGGAGCCAGAGTGACATCCGTGAGGTGTCAGTGGGTGTCTGAAGAGCAGGGCATTCCCAATGTACTCCGCCCAGTAGTTGCAGCTGACAGCTCAGTGTGCCTCTGCAAAGTGGCACATGTTCCCTTTGAGTGGGGGGTCTCTGGTCTCTTGGAAGTTGTTGTAAGTGAAGCCTTGCCTGTAGACTGTCAGCTAGGTAATGACCTGGAGAGTTCCCCATGGAAGGATGTGGAACACCAGACTCATCTGGATATGTTGGGTTTGCCTGCGTGGATCTGTGTGACTACGCGGGCTATGCCAGCCTGTAAGGGTGATTCAGCAGAACTGGAGCCTGAAACAGTGGCCCAAAGACCTGCCAGGAGAGGAAGAACCAAGGGGCACGGGAAACCCGCCCAACTGTTCCCATTTCCCAGGAAGGAGCAGAATCTGAGGGAGATTCCCTGGAGCCTACCGGAGAACAGGTGGCTGAACTGGGTGACCTACCTGAGCTGACCCATTGGAAGCAAGAAGGTGGCCCCTCTAGGAAGGAATTCTGCAAGGCGCAGTGCCCTTCCCTCATTTGTGTGCGGCAACAGGCTGCGGACGAGGCAGCAGGTGGAGAGTCCAAGGATCATCTCATTTACTGGGAAGATGAGTTGTTGTATAGTGAGCCTAGGTTTGCTGATCCCGGTGCAGCCTGTGTGCTGGTGGTACCCGAGAGCTTCAGGAACTTCCTAATTGGTCTGGCACATGACGTGCCTCTCACAGAACATCTGGGGCAAGACAAGACCTTGCAAAGTCTTGTCACCCACTTCTACTGGCCCCAGATGAAGAAGCACGTTGGTACCTTTTGTAGATCTTGCCAAACATGTCAGGCCAGTGGCAAGAGTAGAGGGAGGTGCAAGGCACCCCTCCAACCCTTTCTTGTGGTGAGCACCCCTTTTGAGAGGGTGGGCATCGACATCGTAGGGCCCCTGGACTCCAAGACAGCCTTATGCAACAGGTTCATCCTGGTCTTGGTGGACCATGCCACCCGGTCCCTGGAAGCTGTCCCTCTCAGGACAATCACAGCCCCCGTGGTAGTCCGTGCATTGATGGGGATCTTTTCCCGTGTGGGGTTCCCCAGAGAGGTTGTCTCCGACCAGGGTACCAACTACATCTGTATTTACATGAAGTCTCTGAGGGAGGAGTGTGGGGTAACTTATAAGTTCACCACTCCTTACCACCCTCAAGCAAATGGGTTGGTCGAAAGGTTCAACCGCACCCTGAAAGGTATGATTATGGGCCCAGTGGAGCCCCTGAGATGGAAGTGGGACGTCTTTCTACCATGCCTGTTGTTTGCCTACAGGGAGGTGCCTCAGAAGTCCTTAGGGTTCAGTCCCTTTGAACTTCTGTATGGCCACCCTGTTAGAGGACCTCTCACACTGGTGAAGGAGGGGTGGGAGAAATCCTGTGGGAAAACCCCCCAGGATGTGTTCAGCTATGTGCTGACCTTCCGCAACCAGACACAATGCTTCAGGAAGCTCACACAGGAGAACCTAGAAGCTAGCCAGAAAAAATTAAAAGATGGTACGCTCAGAATACCACTCTGGTCGAATTTCAACCTGGGCAGAAAGTGTGGGTGATGGCGCCAGTGGAGCCGTGTGCGCTCCAAGACAAGTGGACTGGGCCATATGAAGTGGTGGAGTGCAAGATTTAAGTAACCTACCTGGTTAACTTGAATACCCCCAGGAAGCCCCTGAGAGTCTTGCATGTGAACCGCATCAAACCCCACTTTGAGAGGTCTGAAGTGACAATGCTCCTGGCTACAGATGCTGGAATGGAAGAGGAAAGTGACCCTCTTCCTGACTTCCTGGCAGCCAAGGAGCAAGACGGGTCAGTGGATGGTGTGGTCCTCTCGCCCACCCTGACCCCAGAACAGCAGAGGGACTGTCGCCAAGTGTTGGGTCAGTTTGCCTCCCTGTTCTCCCTGACCCCAGGTGTCACCAATTGGTGCGTCCATGATGTGGACACTGGAGATAGTTTGCCTGTGAAACAGAAATTTTACAGGGTAGCTGACAAGGTCAGGGACAGCATCAAGGAAGAGGTTTCCAAGATGTTGGCGCTAGGGGTGAATGAGCCCTCCAGCAGCCCCTGGGCTAGCCCAGTGGTCTTAGTGCCAAAAGCTGCTGCGCCTAGTGCCACTCCAGAACTCCGGTTTTGTGAGGGCTACTGTGGGCTCAATGCAGTCACAAAGACTGACGCACACCCCATCCCCAGAGCTGATGAGCTTGTGGATCGGTTTGGAGCTGCCCAGTACCTCAGTACATTTGATTTAACTTCTGGGTACTGGCAGATTGCCTTAACTGAGGGGGCCAAAAAGAGGTCTGCGTTCTCAATGCCAGAGGGGTACTTCCAGTTCCGTGTCATGCCCTTTGGGTTGAAGAACGCCCCTGCCACATTCCAGAGACTGGTCAATCAGGTACTGACCGGGCTGGAGGAATTCAGCGCAGCATACCTGGATGACATTGCTGTATTCAGCTCCAAGTGGGAGGAACACTTGCAACACATCTGTGAAGTGTTGAAGGCTCTGCAAAGGGCAGGCCTCACTATCAAGTCCAGCAAGTGCCAGATAGGGCAGGGATCTGTGGTGTATTTGGGACACCAGGTTGGGAGCGGCCAGATGGCGCCCCTACAGGCAAAGATTGATACGATTCTAGCTAGGGAGCCTCCCAAGAACCAGACAGAGGTGAGGGCCTTTTTAGGTCTCACCGGGTATTATAGACGATTTGTCAAGGGGTATGGCACCATCGTTGCCCCCTTGATAGATCTGACTTCAAAGAAGCAGCCCAAGAGAGTGAATTGGACCTAAGCTTGTCAAACTGCTTTTGATGCCCTGAAAACTGCCATGTGTATAGCACCGGTGCTCAAGGCACCTGATTTCTCCAGTGAGTTTGTAGTGCAGACAGACGCTTCAGAGCATGGTGTGGGAGCAGTACTCTCACAGATCATTGACGAGGGCTGGGACCAACCTGTAGCTTTTATTGGTAGGAGTCTACTCCCGGGGAACAGAGGTGAAGTGCAATTGAAAGGGAAGCTTTTGCCGTGGTCTGGGCTCTGAAGAAGCTGAGGCCCTACTTGTTTAGAACTCACTTCCGGGTTCAGACAGACCACATGCCCCTCAAATGGTTAATGCAGATGAGGGGTGAGAACCCAAAACTGTTGAGGTGGTCCATCTCCCTACAGGGAATGGACTTTACGATGGAACACCGCCCTGGTACAGGACCTGCCAACGCTGATGGCCTGTCCAGATTCTTCCGCCTTAGTGAAGAGAACTCCCAAGAGGGTGGGCAGTTCTCCCCACTTTCAGCTGGAGGGGACACACGTTAGACCTGGCATCTTTGGCGTGGTTTCCCCTGTCTTTTTGCCTCTGCCTCCTGTATTTTTGACGCTGTGCTGAATTTTGTTTTTGCTGGTTTAGATGCTTTGGGCACTTTGCCACTGATGATCAGTGTCAAAGTGCAAGTGCTCCCTGTGTGAATTGTTATTGTAAATGGTTTTCCATGTTTGGCATATTTGTATCACCCAGAAGTCCCTAGTAAAGTGCACTGAGTGTTCCAGGGCTGGTGACACAAATGCTACTAGTGGGCCTGCAGCACTGATCGTGCCACCCACATGAGTAGCCCTAAAATGGTGTCCCAGGCCTGCCACCGCAGTGCCTGTGTGCAGTCTGTGAACTGCCATGTCCTCCTGGTCAGTGTCCCCACTGACCAGGCCTAACCCTTCCCTTTCTGTACACATTGGTCACCCCTTTGGAAGGCCCAAGGTACCTCCTTGGGCAGGCTGCACTGTATGTGAAAGGTAGAGCATGTACTAGTGCAGGTGACATGCTCTGGTAGTGAATGACAGCCATATTCGTTTTTCACTATTGTACGGCTACCTTGCCCATAGGCTATCATGGGGAATGCTGGCTACAGTGGCTACCAGCATATCTTCCCATAGGAGCAAGATAGTACACAAAAGACTGGTATCCCTGAACTCAGAATTTAATAACACATCTTTTAGGAAAGGTTGTTTTTAAATCCTGTGTTTGAGAACTGCACTTTTAGAAACTTGCTGTTCTCTTGTCTGACCTTTCTGTGTGCCTTTGCCTGTTTGTGAATTAACTGTCTGGATGGTGAGTGACAGGGGCCGGGTGGCTCTCAGAGGCTGAGTGGGCCATCCCTGGGCTGAATAGCTTCATCTGCATCTAGAGTGGTGGGAGGCGGTAGCACCTAGGCTTGAATAGGGCTGTGCCTGCCTTCCACAATGCTGGCTCCACCTCCTGCTGGGCGGCTGACGACCCTGCCCCTCTCTCTGAAAGGAAAGGGGAGGCCAGGAAAACAAAGTGCTGAAGGAACACCCAGAACTGGTTCAGACCAGGCTCAGAGCCCTCCTGCAGAAAGGGAACTAAGACTTTTAGGGGTATAAGTACAGGACCCCAGACTACAGAAAAATAGATCATCCTGGAATCAAGAAGGAACCTCTGCCAAGGAGAAGGCTGGAAGACTGAAGAAGGAAGACTGTCCTGCTGTTGATTTGCTGGACTGACCTGCAGTTGCTTTGCTGCCAAGGAGAGGGGAAGGACTATGCTTTGTGCTGTGTGCCCTTGCATGAAGGAATCTCCAAGGGCCCGTTGAGAAGTTCCAGGAACAAAAGGACTTCACCCCCCAGCTTCCCTGAACTCTACTGAGAAAGTTCTGTCCTTCCTAGAGTGCTTGGGCCAGTTGTGGTGCCTCTGGAAGTTGTACCTGTGTTGGGAAGCTGGAAACCAAGTTTTTAAAGACTTTCTGCAAGTTTTAACGCATCGCTCGCTTGCGGAGTGCATCCCCGTCAGTGAGAGAAAATTCCCGCCAACGTAAAGGCCGAGATCGTCGCAGCGCCTGTTGCCGCTGCCAGAGTCATTGCATCCTTTGATTGCGGGATGCACCAGTCCGGTGCGGGAAGATTACCATCGCTGCAAGTATCATCACAGAGCCTGTCGTCACTGGATGAGATCACCGCACTGCTGCTTGCTTGCGGACCGCATCACGTCGCTGCGAGAGTCGTCGCAGAGCCATCACATAGAGGGGCCGCGAGAGGAGAAGATCAATGCTGAGCTGCGCATCGTCGCCGCACCGGAGATCGTCGCCACCCCGAAGATCGTCGCATCGTACCTTTTGCGAGCTACTTCCACCGAAACCTGTGCACCAGAATCCACGCAAGGTATTGCATCCCTCCCAATACAGACCGGAGTCTCTGCAACATGCCCGCTGCGTCCAGCGGGGTTGTCGCATCACCTTCCCAGGGTCTCAGGAGTGACACATTGCTTGCTCTTCAACGCTACAGCTTTCACTTGGAACATTTGTCTCATCTAAAGGTACTGTTGGCTAAAACGTGACGCAACTGTGGATTATTTTAACACAACCCTAAGAACTCTTTTGAAACCATATTCTTGAACTGTGTATGTTGGATTTTTGTTGTTTTGGTCTTGTGTAGTTTAGATTAAAATACCTTTATTTTTCTAAACTGTTGTGGAGTCAGTTTGTGGTGTTTTCACTGTGTTACTGTGAGTATTGGTACAAATACTTTGCAAATTGCCTTTGATAAGCCTGACTGCTCGTGCCAAGCTACCAAGGGGGTTAGCAGAGGTTATCTAAAGGGTGGTTCCTCCTTACCCTGACTAGAAGCAAGGGTCCCTATTTGGACAGTGGCACCTACCTCTGCCAACTAGAGACCCCAAGTTCCAACACTCTCAAGGTGGGGAATGGCTACAAACCTCCTGAACCAGTTAATTTTGCTTCACTCCAAAACATGGGTCCAAATTAAAGTGGGAACAGGGGACAGGTTGTCAAGGAGAATACCAACTACCAAAGGGCTGAAGCAGGGCTGTGTCCTGGCCCCAACCCTGTTCAACCTCTTTGTGGCAGACCTCACCAACGAGCTGGACAATTGCAATCACCATGCCCCGAATCTGGGGGGCTTAAGCCTTTCAAACCTCCTGTTTGCAGATGACCTGATACTTATCAGTCGCACTCCAGTCGGCTTGCAGCATCTGATAAACACCACAAGTAACTTTGCTGACAAGAACAGGTTGAGTATAAATCTTGAAAAATCCAAAGTCATGGTATTAAACCAACGGAACAACAAACGCCATCCCCTCTTGACGATGGGGGGGCAGGTTGCTGGAGACGGCTGAGGAATACAAGTACTTGGGAGTAATATTTGATAGAAACCGCTCATTCATCAAACAGAAAGCAGCCATCAAAGGTAGAGGGACCGCATTGGCAGTTGCTCTAAAAAATATCAAGCAAAAAATAACTGGCCCCAGTCTTCTTCCTCTACTAGAAGTGCTCCGAGCAAGACTTTTACCTTCGATCACTTATGGTAGTGAATCAATGAGAGGGAGAGACGAGATTACCCTGGACAATGTGGTCGCCAAGGCAATGAGAATAATATTCATTCTCCCACAGTTCACTTCGCCAGCTCAAATAAGGTTAGAGTTTGGGCTTCAAAAGCAGCAAATTTTGCGGAAGGTTGCCTATGCTAAATTCTGGTTCAAAATAAAGGGAGCCTAGCCAGGTACATTGAACTCGTACTTGTGGAAGGAAATCACAAGGAAAAATGACAGCCCGGCCATGAATTGCCTTAAATCAGCAATTAGGCAGCTTGCTCTAAAGGACCTATGGGAAACTAGCACATCTCAAAAAAGTTTTAAGGCCCTGGTAAATAAATCAGTAAAGATTGTAGCCCACGCAGAAGACAAAGCTGCCCTCAGCAGGAGAGCCCATGGCTGGTTTGTAATTCAGAGCTACACAAGGTCAAAGCCTCAACCATATCTAGGAACTGGTTTCTCGAGAATCACAAAAGAAAGATTCTTGCTTCTGAGGTTTGAAATTCTACCCGCAAAGTGTCACCTTCCACCATGGTTACACACAGACACTTCAAACCATTGTAGATTATGCAGAGACATTAACAAGGATGTATTACATCTACTATGCATTTGCAATGGCTTGGGAGCGGAACGAAGACAGCTATTAAAGCCTCGCCTGATTGAAAGCCAGGTACGGTCATGCAGGGAGGCGGTAAAGACTTTCTTCGAGGGCAGCAACGTCCTGTTGGCCTGTAGACTTGTCCGGTTTATGAGTGCAGCAAAAGCAAAGTTATCCTTGTACGTACTCTAACAAACTGGTCATCAGTTCATGCCCACTGGCCTCTGAGGAACCTATAACAACACTGTTCATAAGAGATTGTTCTGGTAATTCTGTTTATCATCACGGTTCCTACGCACTCTAATGCTGCCACTTTGGTTGGTGGCCAGCATAGCGACATCATTTTTTGTTTATATACATTTTTATTTATTGTGTCATCCCAGGCTCAACAACATGGGCCAGGAAACAGGTCGATTACATATATTGGAATTACTTGGCAAGGGGCGCAACAAACTGGGTGAGCAAATGACATGTTGAACTACAGACTGCTACCGTCAACAACAAACTCTCTGTTCCCGGCCACAGACCTAAACGCTATCAAGATCAAAATTCTTAACACTAATTTTAAAGGAACTGGGATTACATAGGAGCCCCCAGGAATTAGCATTCCGATAAAAACTGCATTTTATGCCATCTTATTCTCCTTATTGGCTGTATCGCACTCCGATTTTTATTCCCTTGAAATTTTATAGAATTACTGTAAATTTTAACAACACTTAACTAATCCCAGCATTACCAATGCTTTTTTTTAAACATATGTTTCAGCTGTTTGCAAAAGTTTTAATTAATCATGCAATAAAGTGATTACTTACTTATAAAAACAATAATGGATAGCTACACAATTCACAGACTTCGAAAATAATCAAACACACAAATTATTATGTAACTATAAACGTAACAGGTGTACATTACTACACACTAATTCACAACGCAAAACTGCATTCACACTTGCAAACTACTTTTTACCATTTTGCTCACTAGGAATAACATGCTTTCTTCTGAGAAAACTTGTCTACCTGAGCCCCATGAATGTTGAGGGGGATTGTTCCTGATCCTCACCTCGAAATCTCATTCCTGTTTTGGCACCAGAAATGTATGAGAGTATTCTGGGGGACTGAAGTGTAATGAACAGTGGTGGCTCCTCCCCCATGGTGGAGGAGCATCACCCCACTGCTTTTAAGCAGTGCGAAGCAGAAACATAAAATGATAATAACTTTGTGTTATTATCATTTTATGCTGCTTTCTGCTGCTTTGTGGGCGGGGCTGCTCTGTTCTTGGAGCAGGGCAGGGGAGGAGTGGTTTGCCCACTCCAAAGTGCGCAATGACTGTTTGGTCGGCCCTCTTGGGCTGCCCTAACCAGTTATGCGCTCTTTCACCATTCTCCATGCAGGCTACATTACAGCCTGCATGGAGAACATGCCCAGGCCCCCATTCGCTGGTTGAGCGTTGAACCAGGTGCTCAAAAACAATGACAATCAAGCACAAAGCTTGGGTGCTTAGTCAGTGGGACCTGCTTTCTGTTCCTCGATGTGCACCACGAGAGCCGGAGCAGAGACGCAGGACCTGGTTGGCGGCAAAGTAAGGTTCTTTTTTATTTTATTTTTTATTTATTTTCACTATACGCAACCCCCCCGTCATGCCCCACTCCACTTGCGATTACTCAGTGCCCACGCCGGCACCCCCAACCCAAGCTGGCCACCCCTGGTAATGAAGGAAACTACCTGCAAACATTTAGTGAATACTCACAAACCCAAGAATGTCTAGTTCATAACCACAATCATGCATATGTCATGATGGCTCTGGTCCAGGTGGCCAACTTGGATAGTTGCTGATCAACTAGCAATCTCTCCGCATGTGTTGAGTTATCAAATGAGTGCTTTCCGAGAGATGCTAGCGGACCAGTCCTAGGAGTAATATTCTCATGCATACATCACTCGGTAAGAGGAAATGTCATTAAAAAGAGCACAGTCCCACTATGCCCTACTCAATGAAAATATCTGTGCACATCAGCTACATTTAATTAAGATACATCTCTGTTGATGATAAATGAATTAATACATTTTGTAAGAACTTAGGAATGCTGAACAACCGCAATTCAGCAATACAAGACGGAAACAAAATGAGAAAGAATTACAAGTGAAAATTAAAATAGTAAATATGTGGAACAAATTGAATGAAAGTTCACTCATAAATACTTTGACATGCATATTTTCCTCAAAATACTTGCAAAGTAATTTAAGAAATTGTTAACAAGACTTATAACAGTGACTGAATCCACTACTAGATGTTCTTACAACATTACTTTAAGGCAACTCATCATACGTGATCTCATTGAGAAGAGTGTCTACTGAAGGTTCAGGAGGGCTGATTTCACTCTGATTATAGCATTAGTTGCACTGAGGTTCATTGTTGCATATGTATCGTGTTACATTTGGGGGTCTCTAGTTGGCAGTGGTAGGTACCTTTGTCCAAATAGGGACCATTGCGTCTAGTCAGGGTAAGGGGGTACACTCCTAAAATAACCCCTGCTCAACCCCTTGGTAGCTTGGCACAAGCAGGCAGGCTTATCTCAGAGGCAGTGTGTAAAGCATTTTCGAACACATACAGTAACCCAGTGACAACACTACAGATTGACACCACACAAGTTGCAGGATAAAAATAAGTATTTTTATATAGACTTAACACAAGACCACAAACAACAAAAATCCACAATACTGTACTTCAAAAATGGAAGAATTAGCTTAGTTTTCTTAAGATGTAAAATGCAACACTTTGAGTTCAATGTACCTTTGGATGAGTAATGCTATACGACAAAAGTGTTGCAGGGGAGGTGATGCGTTGGTTCCTTACACACAAGAAAGGTGATGTGTTGGGTCCCTACTGATGGGTAGGGGATCCGTCGGTTCTTCTCGGCGTGGGGAGGTGATACATCGGTTTCTTACTGCGCTTCCTTGGCGATGCGACCAGCAGCGCCGTGATGCGATGAAGATCCGGTGCAATAAACAAAAATTGGCGTCTTCTTGATGCAATACGATGGTTGCATGCCCGACGGCAGTGCGGCGACTCAACAATTCTTCTGAGCTGCGACAGGTCCTGCGACACGCTTCCCGGTGATGCGGCAACGTCTGGTGCGAAGGTCGATCCGCTTCTCCCGCGATGCGAGGCGTTTCGGCAACGATGCAACAGCTGCAGCGGTGACAAACTTTCCGAGCGATGCAACGAGAGCAGCGGCAACATGCTTCTCCGATGATGTGGCGGAATCTGGTGCGACGTCGATTCTCTTCTCCGGCGAGGCGCTTTCACGTTGTGAAGCGACAGCGGCAGCTCAGCGACACGCTTCTTCTTTGTGGGTCGCGCTTCCAGCTCCTTGCGACACGCAGTCCCTCAGAAAGCCCAACACAACTGCAGGCACTTCAAAAGAACTCTTGGGGAGCTGGTGGGTGAAGTTTGTTTTCCCAGGTGTCAAGATCTATCTCAAGCCCTTGGAGATACAGCACAAGTTGAATGAAAGTAGCACAAAGTCCTTTCTCCTCTCCTTGGCAGTCAGGCAACCACTGCAGGCCAATCCCTCATGCTTAGGGATAGTCTTTCCTCAGTCTCTCTGGTTCCTCTCCTCAGCAAAGGTTTCTTCTTGTTTCCCAAAAGTGATCTAAAGTTCAGGGTTTGGGTCCCCTCTTTTATACTCATTTTCTCTTTGTTCTATGCAGGCAGAGAGGCCTTTGCCTAGCCCAAACCACTTCTGGTCAGTCCTGGAGCAATCTATCTACATGACTCCTTCTTTCCTTTCACAGAAAATCTTATTTCATAGAGTCTTTCAGGGGGAGCCACTCTAGTGTCAGCTGTCTCAACAGCAACGAACATGCCAGTTGCTGTCACCTTCAGAAATGGACGCAATGCTTCCCGCACTACTGTAATTTCCGCTGCGCTGTCTAGCAGCGCCAGCGCCCACGTCAGGTTCTGAAGCTGTGTTCTCACTATCCGTGGCATACCTCGCTGTTAAACGTCAACTTTCTTCTTCTGAAACTGGGGTCGTTGACGTGGAAAGTCGACTTGCTTGCCTTTACCTTCCGTCTTGCGGGGCTGCTCATGACTTTCTGTCTCCTCCACCTTTTGGTGAGACCGATGTATCCTGCAAAGAGTGAGGAGAACGTTGGTCAGGAACCTGAAAATGATCAGGTGACTTAATATTAAATCATATGTGCGCTCAGTAGACGCAGGTATTGGTGATGCAGGATGTGACCCCTATTTCTGTCACTGTTTCCCCTGTTTTTCACAGGATGGGAGCCAGCATTGTGGAGGGAAGGCTCAGCCCTATTCAGGTCCCAGGTGCAACTCCTCCCACCACTCTACATGTAGATCTTTCTATTCAGCCTTGTGCTGACTCACCCTGTCTCCTTTAACCCCCCAGCCCCTGTCACTCAAACTCCAGACAAGGAATACACAACCTAGAAGAGGCAGGCCTGGATAGTTAGGCAAGAAAATACTTACTTTCTAAAAGTGGTATTTTCAAACAAAGAATTTTTAAAACCAACTTCACTAAAAGATGTATTTTATCATTCTGAGATCAGACATACTAAACTCGAATTTCTACCTAGTTCCCTGAGTCAGTTAGGATTATAAAATGTCATAATCAAACTGCCCATTCTGGCCTATGGGGAACAGGTAGCCTTGCAATAGTGAAAAACGAAAAGGGCTGTAATTCACTATTAGGACATGCCACACACATCAGGGCTTGTCCTACCTTTTACCTACAATGCACCCTGCACTTGGGCCTATCATAGGGGTGACTAATATGCAGAAAAGGGAAGGTTTAGGGACTGACAAGTGGGTGCACTTGCCTAGTCAGCACGGCAGTACCAGACTGCACACAGGGTCTGCAATGGCAGACCTGAGACACACTTTTACAGGCTGCTTCTGCGGATAGCACAACCAGTGCTGCAAGCCTACCAGCAGCATTTGTTTTACAAGCCCTGGGCACACTCAGTACACTGTACTGGGGTCTGACAAGTAAACCAAACCAGCCAATCATGGAGTCACTAATACATACATCAATATACAATAGGGAGAGCATATGCAGTTTAGCACTGATCAGCAGTGGTGAAGTGCCCAGAGTCATGAAACAGCCAGCAACAGGTCAGAAAAAATACAGGAGGAAGGCAAAAAGTTCAGGGATGACCCTGCAAAAATGGCCAAGTCCAACATATCTCATATGGCTATCCTAAATATATAGCATCGCTGTAGGAGGCTGGCTCAGTATATGGTGCACACTTATTTGAGTGAAGCACCTTGCACTAATCCAGACAACCTTAATGGAGATTATAGTGGTCTTAGACAACCTAAGGAAGCTCTCTAAGTGGCAGCAGTGGAGAACAGTCTTCAGGCTTAGTCCAGGAGGAGTGTGTAGCAGCTTGTTTTACCAGTACTACTCATGTAGTGTAGGTTAAACTATAAGGAACCACACAGTGTAGTTATAAAATAGTAATTATTTAAAAAAACGCATTCACTAACACGTTGGTATATCTCCTTCCTGGCGATATAAATACTATACGCACAATATTTCAAAAGGAGAACAGGTAAGTAGCACTAAGGCACATTAGTCTCAAGGGGGAGACCAAACTGTATACTAATAAAGTGAAAGGTGAACTGCAACTGAAGTCGAGACTTGACCAGGAAGACTTAGAAGAGCTGGGACCCAAGTAACCACCCAAGTTAAGTTCCCAGGAATCCCGTGGAGGCTGTGTACAGAGTGGAAACACAGCCGCTTACTCAATGCAATGCAATGGTGAAGTTGTGGTTGCAGTTTTGAAGAAGGACCCTTCCCAGTTGACCCTGAAAAAACCCTGTGGAAGATGGAAGGTTGGAGAGTCACCCCACCTGTGGATACCCCAGGAACCAGGTTACCTACACCAGGGAAACCACTGTAGACCACAATGGAAGACTTCAGTAAAGATGCCGCTGGAGAAGAAGCTGAAAGAGTCCGGTGGAATCCAAGGATGGATTCTTGAAGAAAAGTACCTGCAAGCAGAGGTGACAGAGTCTATGCCACTCAGAAGGGACCAGAAGGCACGGAAGACTAATGACCACAGATGATGCAAGATGCAGGAGAGTTGACTTTACCCTTGTTGCTGCAGCTGTGAGGACTAGGTGATACTGTGGAAGGCCAGGGGCCATTCAAGAGCTGTCCCACGTTGGAAGTTGAGAACCAGTAAAGTGCAAGGGACTCACCAAGTGCAGGAGAGTCAGAGCAGGCCCAGAGCAAACAGGGGAGCCCCCTGGAACCAAAGAAGACCCTCAAGAGGACCCACTGGCCGAAGGCGCAGGAGTTGCAAGATGACCTCTAGCAGCCCAGCAAAGATGCAGCTCCACAGTGCAGAGGATGCGGTGAGGACCAAGAACTTGGCAGGAAGAGATGCAGGGGCTGGAGCTTCTTGGAGCCTAAAGATCTCTGGAGAAGAGAGTCAACAAGCTATGGCAACAGCGAATCAGCACGGTGTACAGGGGGGTTGTTCCAGGGGTTCCGACAAGGGATACTGGCCTCAAATTAAGTAAGAAGACAGTGTAGGCCTCAAGGGAGTTACAGAACCATCACCTGTGGTGCTGGGTCTTTTGAAGTCCGGAGGACATCAGGAGTAGCAGACCGGTCAGCTTAGTTGTGGTGCCTACAGATGCAGGGGAGTGACTCTTCCACTCCAGGGGAGATTCCCTCGGATGTCTTTCATTCCCACAGGCCTGGAGAAGAACCTTGATAAAGCACAGGCACAGACAATGCAGAAGACCGACAGGACGACAAGACCAGGAGCAGCATGAGTCTTCCCAGAATCAGTCTCGGTTCCCAAAGCAAATCCAACGAAATCCAAAGTGCCCAGATGGTGAAGTAGAACTGGTTTCGGATCTGAATCTTGTCCCACGATGAAACTGAAGAGCCACCCACAGGTAAGCCCTTAAGTACCCAAAGGAAAGGGTTGGGACAATTCAGGGGTCCCTCTCAGAGGAGGGGGTGGACAGAGGGGAGGATACTCCCATGTCCTTTGTCTAGTTAAGCTCCAGAGCGGGAGCCAACGGCTTCCTTAATTGGTTTCAACTGAAGCAGCAAGGAGGGCACCAAATGAGCCCTTCAAAGAAGTCTGGTGGCGATGGCAAGCACCCCCACACCAGTCCAATACACAAGGTCCTGCCCTTGAGGTGGTCACACCTCCCTGTGACAGGAAACCTATTGTTCTGCCTTCCCCTTCTCAAGCCTAGTTCAGCAGCAAGACTGCAGAATCCTGTCTGTGGCTGGCAGCAGCTCTAGCTTGCTGTTAGACCCTGAAAGGCTGGTACCGGGCATACAGGGGAATTCCACAGGGGAGCCCCCCAGTACATGGGATCCTGCATCCAACACTGGAATCGGTGTTGGGGTAGGATTCAAACATGTTTAATACCAAACATGACTGGTTTCAGTGCAGCCACTATATAGTTAGACATCTCGTAATTGACTTTATGTCCAGTATATGTATAACATGGCTGCCCGCACTTACAAATCCTGGAGAATCGACTCCTGGGTTTGGTGGGGGTGTCCTGCTCAGTCACGGCACCCTCACACTTATAACCTAGCACCCTGCCTTCAGGATTGAAAGGCATATCTTATGGGTGACTCACAGATGACCTCAGATATAAGGAAACTTATATTTGTTATAAGTGGTACTAGCACCAGCTCGCACAGACTGCAATGGCAGGCCTGTAGTCACAGTTTGAGTGGTCTGTCATGGGTGGCATAATGCATGCTGCAGCTCATGGGAGACCCCTGGTGTACCCATTCCATGGGTCCCTTTAGTACCATATACTAGGGACTTAGAAGGGTACACCAGTAGACAATTAGGAAGTTACCAACGTACTTACAATAGTGCAATTTAGGGAGAGAGCACAGTGACTGGGGTCCTGATTAGCAGGATCCCAGTCAGACTAGTCAGAAAACAGAATGACACCAGCAAAGAGTGGGGGTAACCATGCAAGCAGATCCTACTTTCCTACAATAGTAAAGACCTTCCAGAAGATAAGGTATTATGGAGTTTAAGAATAACATTTTATGTACTTATGTGTCTTTCTTTCTTCTTTTCTCTCTTTCCAGAGTTTTATACAGCGCAAAATTTGTCCCAAAGGTATCAGGTATCAGAGCGCTTTACATGAGCACCAGTTACGTTAAACAATTCTTTTTTTTTTGTTTGGCACAGGGAGATTAAGTGATTTGCCCAGAATCACAGGATGTTGAGCATCCCTGTCGAGACACAAACCTGGTTCTCCAGATTTGAGATCGACGGCCTTAGTCGGTGGGCTACATCCTCTCCCCTTGTATGTATTGTCAGCAGAACCTCCTCTGCAATAGCGGAGGAGTGTTGCCCCATCACACGGCTCAGAGCCAGCAAGTGAAAAATAAAACAAAGTTCTAGCATCGTTTTATTTTTCATTTGCCGGCTCTGAGCCAGCTTATGCAGGGCGGGGCGGGGCATGGGAGGAGGAGTGCTATGAGCACTCCCTAAGTGCGCATATTTGTTTAGCCAGCCGTCTCAGGCCGACCAAACACACATGCGCAGTTAGATTTCCAGTCCACTCAGGTCAATTCCTGCACTGCTCTGCAGCACAGGGGTTGATAGGAGTCTATCTCAGGGCTTGCTGGGACCAGGAAGAGGACAGGAGGCGGCCAGCAGCTTCAGGTTATTCCTTTTTTAACAAGTATATCATTACTAAAACCCCATCCCACATGCTCCCCCTCCCGCGTTCCCTCCACCCACTGAACCACCCTTGGTTTGTGGCGGCCACCACTGTGTATTGTATTGTTTGAGCTCTTTTATGTAATTTTCAGTCTAGTTATATGGGGCGGCTCATCCATAATGGAGGAGGAGCGTTGCCCCACTGCTCAGAGTCACAGAAAACTAAATGATATTAAAAGAATAACATCATTTTATTTTTCTGTGACGGGCTCTGGGTAAAGGTGCATGCGAGTGGGGTAGGCCAGGCCATGACAGGCAGGAGTGGTGGGCACTTAGAAGTATGTATTTAGGTTTGGCAGGCTGTCTTAGGCTGGCCAAACAGACATGTGCACTTCTATTTCTCCAACCCAGCTGTGCACACAACCGGGTTGGAGAAAAGCTGTAGGCTCCTAAGCAGTGTCAGAGAAGCAGGCAAGGCTGCTCAGACCAATCCTGGTGCTCCTCTCATAGCATGAGAGCAGCGCCTGGATTGGGTGGAGAGATTGTGCCTTCCCAGAGACTGCCACGAGTGAAGCACCAAGGCAGCTGTTGGGCAGTGAAAGATAAGTTTTTGTTTTTTAAATATTATTTTTATACTTCTTGAAAGACACCTTGGCCTGATAGCCATTCATTGGTCTTACAGATGAGCCATACAAATATTGCAACAAAACATCAAGGGCAAAATATCAGTATTTTGGTTCTCGATATTTATTATTTAAAAAATATATATATATATTTATAGCTTCACAGCAGCAAGATATCACAAATCAATATACAATATACAATAAATGTCCATAAAAAAAATAGACAACATTGACATACATACAGATAATTCAACCCTCAAAATAATCACGAAAAGCTCCCCAAACACTAATACCAATCTGGCGTTTTTTGGGCCCTTTAACCGAAAATAAACCCCATTCAAACTTATATAAATTATACATTTTTGCCCGCCAAAGTTCAAATGGTGGGGGATCTTTCTGCAGCCACTCACCAGCAATACAGAGACGAGTGACAGTCATAGAGAAGAAAAACAACTGTCGATGTTGGTGTAGTATATTCAAAGGGCTACTAGCCGGCAACTTCCCAAGTAGCATCATAGCGGGAGTAATAGTCAGGCGAAAGTTCATAACCAAAGACAAAATTTTTTCTATATCTGTGATAAATCTAAACAATTTATCACAGCTAAAAAAAAATGTACGTTATCAGCGTTATTATCCCCACATCGGAAGCACTTTCCCTCAACCCCGGCCCCCCCATTTAGCCATCCGTGCGGGGGTATAATATAAGTCAAATAACATCTTAAAAAACTGAACTTTCAAGTTCGCCGACAAAAGCGTCTCCCTAGAAATTACAATGAGTTTTTCAACCGAAATATCCGGTTCTCCCAACTCTCTTGACCATTTAATATTATATTTATCCAAATCATCTGGTCTATCTGATAAAAGTAACTGATATAAGACTCCAATTTTAGACTGTCCTCTAACCGTCTCGATAAGAGAATGGGGTGTCATGTTGGCATTCATCCAACATAAAAAATCCCTAATCTGCAAAAATTTGAAAAACTGTACTTTGGACAAGCCGTATTGTAAAACTAATTCATCAAAAGATTTACACACCCCATCAGAAGTATAAAAATCCCCTAAGATTTTAATACCTTTCGTTCTCCAACCTTGAGCTATATTATCCCCAAATATAGATGGTAAAATCTTTACTGCATTCAAGGGTGTATAATATGAAATTTTACCCATTGAGTCCAACATGCATAATCGTTTTCACACTTTATAAGCACTGTTCAAGACTTTAAATCGTGTACGTTTAAAATAACTTCCGTCCACTACTGTAAAAATTGTAGGTGCGGTAGCACTATTCACAGCTCCTTCCCCAGTAATTAAAACCCGCATTTTTAACAGAAAACGTGAAAAAGTATAGGAGATCGTATTTCCGGGTTTGCTGTCTAGGGACTAGACCGTATTTCGACAGCGGCCATCTTGGGCGTATGCCGAATCAGTGAACAATAAAGATGTTGACGAAGTCAGTGAGACGATCGAGCGTTGTTCTCCGGGAGTCTTAAAATGTACTTTATGTTTTTCTTATGTATTTATTTCAACACTGTAGATATTGTTTTTTCGGCTTCTCGTTTGGGATAAAGTACATTTTAAGACTCCCGGAGAACAACGCTCGATCGTCTCACTGACTTTGTCAACATCTTTATTGTTCACTGATTTGGCATACGCCCAAGATGGCCGCTGTCGAAATACGGTCTAGTCCCTAGACAACAAACCCGGAAATACGATCTCCTTAAAAAACAGTTCTCGCCGTACCAGCCTCAAGATGCGGTCCGGAGGGGAACGAGTAGGTAACGCAGTGCGGTTTCGCCATTAAGGAAGTAAGTACAATGCTGGAATGAATGGGGAATTGTTCGTTTCTCGAGACTCCATTTCGAGCACAAATGACAACGAACGAACCTAAATTGAAAAACCTTGAATTTTACCTTGAATTCAACAGCAATGTTTCCATGAGGTGATCCTGCCCCCACCTAAGACCATGAAGTGCTATTAAGCACCACTATATGTAAATATCCTTTTTCGCCATGAATACCTTTATGTTGTGTGTGTCATGTCTATAGTCACATCAAGTCCTGTGTTGTTTATATGTGTGAATTCACAACCACCAATTTATTCATGCATTCACTGGACTGGAAAGCTTGCACGCACCAATATGGTGCATACGAGACACTCGTCACTCGAAAATAGGTCGTGAATGGAATGTGTGATACCCTTCCGTCATGGAGGGGCAACTCTGTCACTAATCATGTGTTCTTTTTACAGGCACAACGAGAAAGTACAATCGTATGTATCACACGCATGTTTTATAGTTAACAGCGTCAATATATTTTTTATAGTTGTATAAACCACATCAGGTATATATAGGAGTGGAAAATACAGGGCTGGTCCCTGTATGGTCCTGACGAAAAGCCTGGGGAGCTTGAAACATGTTGACCATACACTGATTTAGCCCTAACTAACTGTTAAATTGCAGTGTTAAACCCCTTTTAACATACCAACCTAGGAGCTAAATAAAATTGTTGAGGCCCACTAGCACGGTATTTTTAAACATCACACACATCCACTCTGTCACTATCTCACTTTCACACCACACATAGTCTTTCACGATAAAAGTGCTCCTGCGTAGTTCGCTAGTCGCAGCACGCCCCTTTTCGTAGAGAACTGGGATGGCCCCAATGATGAAGCATGTCACCGTGGGGAAACCCCGGTGAGTGAGGGGACACTAGAAAGAAATTTTTCTTTCTCTATTGGTCAGTACTGAAAGAATTTATTCAGTGACCAACATACAAACTAGGTCTCTGAATCCAATATTTTGAATTCTCATTTTCTGCAACGTCATCAAAAGAGCAACATGAAAAGGTCTTCTCCTGCGTGAGGAGGCAGGAGCCAGACCAACTTCCACAATTAAACCTGAATATGCTGTTCACAGCAGATTGATGACTGAAGATCCTCCACAAAGTAAGAAAAGCAATGGAATGGCATAAGAGCTGAAGAAGTCAATACTACACTGGAGCAACATAAAATGCAGTAAAAACAATGAGAAGTCTTACGGTATTGCCTGAAACTACGATATGAGATGCTTGAAAGACAGCAGGTTACCCAGGGCAATCTACCATTGCGATTTGTGAACCAACTCAGTTTATACAAATATATAAAAACAGGAAATGCTGATAAATGCGGTTCTTGCCACAGAGCACCAGCTCTGTACTATATTAGAGAAATGTTATGCACAACAGGAGCAGCACACACATTGGACGTGCTGTAATTAGCCTGATATTCCAGCTATGGAAATACACTGGGAAATATTTCAAACAAAGTTATAGGAAAGTAAGCAAGCATCGGTAAATGCATTAGGTTTCACCTATATGATTAATAATAAGCTGTTTTCTGTTGTAAGTTGTAGTTTGGTGAGCAATTGTGCAATATAAGTTACAGAAACTTCGTTAAAGTGTTATGACTTGAGCGGTGCAGTGTTTATCACTGGTAGATGTGAAGTTTTCTTTTATGCACCACAAGTAGCTGAGATGCATTTTAGTGTGCAGGTGTGCTACCCAGCATACACCACGGGTAGTTATCAGGCTTTGTAATGTTTACAATACAAGGCTTACACCGTGCCCCCGTGTGAAACCACACATGGAGTGTAACCGTTACTGCATGCCCCAAAGAGAGAGGTAGGCTGTAACAGTGTGTGCCCTAGGAAATTAAGAGCTGATTTACCATGTACCACGTTCATGTGTGAGATGTTCTGGTGTGTACCAGTGGCAGGTGGGAGCTATTTCATTGTGCGCTATGTAAGACAAGAGGTGTACTAGTGTTCACACTACCAGATGCAGGGCATTCTAGTTTGCTCTAAAGGCAGATTTAAGCTGCTCTAGTGTGTATCACTACTGATTTTAGAGCTGTCCTAGTATGCGCCACTTATAGATTTAAGATGCTACATAGTCCAACACAGCCAAACCCGAATTGTTCTAGCGTGCAAGACGGGAAGATGTGAGTTGCTCTAGTGCACACCGGGTCACGCCTGAGGCTTTTTATGTAGACCACAGGCAGACACAAGGTGTTCCAGGGTGTACTAGAATTGAGGTGTTCTAGTGGGCACCACTGTATCATCACACAGGAGTTTTCGTACAGATGCATTGTGCCGTGTAAACACCAGACAGATGTGTCTACTAGGCAGGGATGGGAGCTGTCTAACGGGTTCCCACCAGTCCCAAAAAACAACTCTGCAATCAATTTTTGCCAGTCCAAATAAATGTGTGCGGCTGTTCGAGTGGGTGTGTTTGCGTGGTTCATGAAACCTGCATCTTAACCAGCAGCGTCTGCTCGACCCCTCAGAGGCGACGCTGTGACCCTTTAGGCACAACCTGTCAAACCCCTGTGCAAGCCCCTGCGGTGAATCAATTGAGAGAAACAATTGCTACACACTAATTAATATTCCAGATGCCGGACTATGCGCGTCTGTCTCAGCAGAATCTGTGATATCACGTGATTGGTGATTTTATAGTGACTGAAAGGGAGTCTCTTGAAGGCATGAAAAGGAAGCTCTCTCAGGCCTCATTAACGACCACCAGACCGCAAAAGAGAACAAGCATTGGAAATGCAATAGGTCTCCCATTAGAAAAGTTGGAGCTATTGGTCTTGTAAATCTCATAATTTTTTAAGTTATGTTTATGTTTTTATAATAGCAAATGTATTATTTTGTTATTGTAAATGCCAATATTTATAGAATTTGCAAATGTGACACCTATAGCATTATTTAACATTTTTTTGTGTCATTTGTAATAAAGCTTGAAACATGGAGAGAACATATTTGAACAAGTGATGCTGTGGTGGTGCTGAGTGATGCTGTAGTTGCGCTGAGTGATGCTGTGGTTGCGCTGAGTGATGCTGTGGTTGAGCTGAGTGGTGCTGTGGTTGCGCTGAGTGATACAGAACAACGGCCACTGTCCAAAAGACAGAGTGTACCAAGGGAGGGATTCAGAATGCATGAGAGAACAAACGCTATAATTCTGCAGTCACAATGACTATGTCAAAAAAACGCCCAGAAAAAAAATGCAGTACTGAAAATCCAAGCAACATTACCAATTTCCTCTGAGCAGAGTAAACTAAGGAAGGGCAATTTAAATGTTTCATTAGCCACCCTCTCTATCCGCTATATGTATGAAGGAACCGATTAGCGATTCAGAAATAGCGAAAATTACCGAATCGCTAAATCTGTATCGCTAATCGGGATGTAACAACACATTTGCAAATATATAGCGATTCGGCCACAATCGCTAAATATTTGCACAATGTGAATCAGTGATTCCATAAACGCCAAAACACGCTAAATAGCGCGACCGCGCCCCAAAAAGCGCTAATTTGCGCGACCGCGTCGCTAATTAGCGCGACCGCGTCGCTAAATAGCGCGACCGCGCCCCTAAATACGCTAATTAGCGCGACCGCGCCGTGAAATAGCACGACCGCGCCCCTAAATACGCTAATTAGCGCGACCGCGCCGCTAAATAGCGCGCCCGCGCCCATTACAGCGCTAAATTGAGAGGTACCCCCGGCAAAAATGGCAATTTAGCACTAATCTGGAAACATCCAATCGCTATCCTGATGCTATATGATGACATCACCAACCAGGAAGAGAGTGATTTCCCATGGGGCATCTGGATTGAGACAGAGAGTGTGAGAGTGTTGTTTGGAACTCTGGAGCCATGGCAGAAAGTGGAAACCAGGCTGTCCCAGCAAGCCAGCAGGAGCAGCAAGCAGGGGAAGCAGCCAGGAAGAGGAAGCTCAAGTTCTCTGAGGCTGAACTAGAGACCCTAATCACCGAAATGGTGCCACACCATGACTCATTATTTGGGAGCACTTCCCACAAGGTGCCAGAAGCCAGCAAGAGAAGGATTTGGGAGGGCATCCAAGCCAAAGTGAATGCCCTAGGAGTGACCCACAGGACAGATGATGTGTTGCGCAAGCGCTGGTACGACCTGCGCCAGCGCTCCAAGGAGAGGTTGGCTGCCAGGCTGGAGCAGTCCCAGCTCACCGGTGGGGGAACCTCCAACGTCCCTGACTCTACACCGCTGGAGGAGCTGGTAGAGGGCACACTGCCTCATCAGAGTGTTGCGGGCGTGTCCGTGCTCGACAGCTCAGCACAACCAGCAGCAAGACCAGGTAAGAAGCATGCCTCCCCACCCTAAACCACCCCCAGAACCCCCTGAGGCGACCTAGGGATTAGGGCAACCACATGTCAGGCTAGACCAAGTACACAGCAATGCATTATGGGAGATGTAGTCACAACAGTCAGCAATGTAGAAAGTAGCATGAGATTTTCAAATTGTACACATGTGCAGGTCAGGAGAGGTGAATGACACAAGTAAAGTCAGGGAACACTGTGAAAAATGTATTAGTACATCACTTGTGATGAGCAAATAAGTAATGTGTGCTGTTCTATCCACAGCACCTGCAAGTGGGAAGGCTACAGCCAGTGCAACTGAGACAGGAGCCAGAGGCTCAGGAGAAGGCAGGCATGGCCATGATCCAGATGGGGAGGACAGTCCTTTAATCCAAACACAGGGACACAGTAGGAGGAACGTGAGGCCATACAGAATAATGGATGATGAGGAAGAGGAAAATGTCAATGTCCAGTCTGATGCACCAGTACCCCAGCAGCAGGAGTCCAGAACAGAGTCCAGAGGCAGGCGTAGACCCCGCACGGCCATCAGCACCAATGTGCAAGAAGAAGAATCATTGTTCGCCGGTCTTGAAATGCACATGCTCCAGGTTCACCGCCTGCAAGCGAAACACATGAAGGCCATTCAGAGAGAGATCAGGGCAGGGAACAGAGGACTACGCGAGGAAATCAGGGGGGCTGTGCAGGAGCTGACTGCAGAGATGAGAGCTGAACGCGCAGCCAGGCGCAAAGAAATTGCCCGCATGGACCACTACACGCGTGCTATTAATCGCCTCGCGTCCTCCACCAATATGCTGGCAAGGCGTGCCATAGAGACCCAGCTAGAGTTCTCGCATGGTATCCAGGACATAGCCACTGTGGTAGTGCAGTCAACTGCCACCCTGGATGAGCTGCGTGCGCTGCGTACTGCTGGACCCGGGGTGCTTACCCCCAGTGAGGAGGACTCACAGTCGGTGCGGAGCTCAAATACACCACCACCCACTGTTGAGAGGCACCGTAGTGGCCGGAGCAGCAGGCCTGCCACACAACAATAGGGACTGCATCAAAATGACTACTCCACACAGGGGGGATATGGGGCCAGCAACTGGGTAGCACTTGCTATACCAATGACTGATTTAGTTGCACTGTGATTCAAACATGTGCTTTGGTTTAGGAGAGTTCATCCTGCTTTTTTTTGGAAGTCACATTGTTGGTATTGGAAATTAAACACGTTTGCAGAGCAAGAAGTTGTCATTGTATCATTTTTACTCACCTAGAAGTAGTTCCGCATGATCTCATCACGCCTCTGGCGCCCAGCTGCAGCAGCAGCTACGCCAGCTTCCATGTGTATGGGTACGGGTCCCTCCACGTCAGAGGTATCTGAGTCACTCAACTCCATAGGTGTCCCTTTCCTTGGTACAATGTTGTGGAGCATGGCACAAGCCACAACAATTTTGCAGCACGTCTCAGGGCTGTATTGAAGGGCACCTCCACTTTTGTGGATGCAGCTGAATCTGCTCTTCATAATCCCGAATGTTCGCTCGATGGTGTTTCTTGTGGTAATGTGTGCCCGGTTGAAGCGGTGCTCCCCAGCAGTGGCAGGATTCAAGTAGGGTGTCAGGATGAAGTCCCTGACTGCATAGGCACTGTCCCCTGTGGGTGGAAAAGTTTAAAGGTCAGTCAATGTGATGCACATGCAGGTCATGAGTAATATGGGCTGACAATGTGTGCTGTTACCTAGTAGGTATCCCTCTCCAAATTCCCCTCTTGAGAGTCTACGGTATAGGCCACAGTGACGGAATATAAATGCGTCATGTGTGCTTCCTGGGTACTTTGCCACTATATCGGTGATTATGTTTTTGGCATCACACACCATCTGTATGTTCAGGGAATGGTAGCATTTCCTGTTCCGGAATACATACTCTATATTTGAGGGGGGTGAAATGGCAATATGTGTTCCGTCTATACATCCTATGACGTGGGGGAATTGGGCTATGTTATAAAAATCCTGCTTGGTCTGTGCTAGTTCCTGTGGGGTGCTGGGGAAGTGTATGTGATGTTGCATCCTATGTGTCATGGCGTCGAGGAATGCATGGAAAAAGCGCGACAGGGCACTTTGTGACACCCCTCCTGCAGTGGCTATGACCCCCTGGAAACTACCTGAGGACAGCAAGTGTAGTGAACACAGGACCTGGATGTGTGTGGGTATGGCTTGGGTCCTGCGGGTGGGGTGTTCTAGGTAGGGCCTGAGTTCCTCAATCAATTCAATTATGCTCTCTTCCTCCAGTCTGTAATGGGTGTGGATATCCTCATCAGTGCGTTGGAAGATGGTGATGCGCAACCGGAATATCCTCTCCTGCCGTCTCCTCCTCTGCGCCAGAGCTCTTATTCTTCGCCTCCTCACTATCATGTACAACCCAGACATTGTGGTAGGGAGTGTGTTGCATTCTGGGTTTCAATTTATACTTTGCACCTGGTTACCACCTGCTCCCACTTGATGGTAATTGCGAGTCCCTATTTAGCGAATTTGCTTGATTCGCTAATGCAAATTGGTTGATACATTCCATTGCGATTTCAGAATTGCGATTTCCGCTTTAGCGAATCTCGCTAACGGATTTCAACGCTAAATAGGAAATCACTTTTGTATTCGCTATGTGGCCGTTTCGCAACGTTTGGGATTCGCTATGTACCGATTCCTTATTTCGCAAGCGTATTTTGCTTCATACATAGCGATTAGCGATTTTTTAGTCGCTAACGCTATTTATAGCGATTCGCAGCGTTTGCGACCGATTTTTGCCTTCATACATATAGCGGTATATTTGTTGCCATTTGCAACGGATTTTGTCCCAGCTACCAACCGAATGCAGACATCTGTTAGTAAACATATCTGACTTTGATAAAACAACATGCACTACATGGTGGTTAATTGTGATAGAGTTTCAAAATCCACCACTTTTTGTAGAAAATATCTTTATGTTTGCTTAAAAAGTATACATCAAGAGAACGGTGGCTAACAGTTTAACCATTAAAGAACAGCTGTTGAGGTCGCAACTATGGGCTGGTCAGGCAGGACTTGGGCTGGGTCATATCCAGTTTTTCAGAGTACTTGCGTACCTTTTAGGACAAAATGCTATTGTTGGAGGAGAAACAGGGAAAACCGGTCTTACCGGGTGGAGGAGGCCCGGGCTTCCTCAGAAGGGTAGGAGAACACCACCCTGGACCACGTAAGCAGACCTGTTAAGCCTCCGACAGGTTGACGACGTAGCATGAAACAGAGACAAACGGAAAGCTAACCACGAGGTTAGCTCCGTGCAGAATATTTACAGAACATTAAGTATCTACGTGGTGAGAGCGACGCTTGTGTGGAGAGAGAAAACAAACACTCGATCTTAAAGGGAAGCAATCAAACACTGAATGGAGATGGTTGGTCCAGTCCGTCCTCAATTGCTACCTGCTGCCTCACAGCTCGGAGTGAGAACGCACACCTTGTGTTGTATTACAAGTTATACGTGTACAGAAGCTGGTTTGGGCCAGACAGTGGCAATGGGTGCAGCCTGCTTGCAGAGATTAACGCCACATAGCATCCGTGACCAATGTATCCCTAGTGGAGTCGACTCATCAGCAGTCCGTGAATCTCATTCCCTGACAGGTAGCACTACCCCGCCCTGGATTGTGTATGTGAAATTGATGGCGGCGGGGTATATTCGTCGATACAACAGGGGGAGCAGGGTACAGAGATCCGAAGCAGATGTCGGTTAAAAAAAGATACTGGAGGTCATTAGAACAAACATACCACATTATGGCAAAGGCCGCAGAATTATAAGAGAGAGTGTATGTTTGTGTGTTGTGCTTCCAGGCTGTGGAATGAATCAACCTAGGAAAATGACGTCAACTCCTGTAATCATACAATAAAGGAGTGCAGTGGCCCTCTCCACCCAAGTTCTGTGCCGTAAACGATAAAGCCCGGAAATAAAGAAAAAAAATCTCCTTCTTTCTCCTTCAGTTTCAACGGAAATTAGTTTAGTTGAGAGGTTTTAACATGCTTAACACACTCCAGATACAGTATGACCAGTAGCTGTTCAAACTTCTCTTTCATGCACAAGTACTGCAGAGCATCAAAGCACGCCGGCTCACACTCAGAGGAAGCATAATATGGGCGTCATTACACACACACGTACACTCGCTTTTTAATGATTTTGTTGTTGGTTTTGAGGGCAACAGTAGCCAATCAATCAGTACTAGTAACGTACTAAATACAACCGACACTTAACAACCGCTGTAGACACTGAAATAGTCTATGAACTCCAAGAACACCAACATTTTTAACGTGGATCTAACAGATATAAATTCTCATTACAACGATAAAAACAATACGTAAACTGAATGTATTAACATTTATAAGGTAAATAAAAGGAATAACAATCAATTAAAAGAAAAAGTCATAGAGGAAAACAAAACGCATTTTTAATCACTAGCCTACCGATAACATTTCAGCTGTTCATAACATGAATGCAGTTTACCCACGAATACACCAGAAGTGAATAGAAACGAACATCAGGTGGAATGTGACAAGCTCTTGGCATTTCTGTGGGGAGGAGAAATGCGACACGGCCTGGCGGACGTGAAAAGTGCGAAATGAAAGCCTTTGATGCAGCAGGAGGCGGAGCGGATCCCTTTCAAGTGATGCTGCTGGCGGCACCACGCTGGGGAAGCAACAGATGGCTGGCTTTCATGTGCATGCGCTTTTTAGGTCAATGCGCTTGCGCATTGAGCTTGCTTTTCACGGGCACAGCATCAAATCGCCCGAAGGTTAAGCTCTCGTTAAGCCCCAATATCTCTCGCAAGCTCAAATGCGCAAGCGCATTGACAGGCTCGACCTTAAAAAAAAAGTACGACTGGAGAGAGCGTCGTATGGAAAGGGTCAGCGTTGGCAAGTATGGTAGAGGTGCTAGAATTAGAGAGTGTGACAGAAACAGGGAGAGTTAAACTGAAGAAAGATAGAGACAAACAGGGGAGTGAAGAGAGAGAGTGAAAGAGTGAGACAGTGAGAAAAGTGACGGGAAAAGGGGCAATTGTGATCGCAAATCACTGTGTACCCTTGTGGAGCACGGAAGTGCATTATTGGATGGGTAGCAAACTAAATTGTGGACTGCTTGGTTGGAAGGGCGTTCTATTGCAGAGTACTCTTTGAGGGCTGCGTGCTGGTGTCGGGTGTGAGTGACCTGAGTAGTGTTCTTTTCCTGACTGGTCCCAGCTCTTAATAGTGCATGGGGGGAGACATAGAACATGCACAGTTTACTTTAACCAAATGCTGTGAGTTATTCCAGAATGAGAGACGGGGAGAAAAAACGAACTGGAGAGACTATGGGAGACGGAGAGGGTGAGAAATGCTGAGGTATAGAGTGTCAGAGAGAGAAAGGGAGATGCTGGACAGATAGAACAAGAATGCGTTCATGAGAAAGTTAGAGTGAGGAGGGCAGTCTCATAGAGAGCGACATAAAGACATTGATTAAGTGAGAGTGAGGCTATTAATTCGAATGGTCTTCACCGACTCCTCCTTGTAATACTCCCTCTTGCACTGATGTTACTTGTCTTCTAATGGTGGGGTGCACTGACTCACTGTTATCCTGCCAGCTCACATAGAAGCCAGCAGGCTGCATGCACCATATCCGGTAGGGTGATTAACTGGCATGGGTGCAAATTTAGGACAGTGAGTGTAAAAATTTAGGACAAAGGATCAAAATTCAGGACAAAAATTCAGGACCGAAGGTCATAATTCAGGGCAAAAATTTGGGACAAAAGGTACATTTTACAGACACATCAGAGGAGGTCACGCAATATTCCATAAGTAAATAGACAACAAACATAAGCACAAGTCAAAATAAGTTTATATTAGGCTGAGAGAAGCCTGTACTGCATCTGTTGTGTGCCGGAGTGAAACTTAAATACCTGCGTTTGCATATTGGATGCACCTGGGTAACATGAGCCACAATGAAATCTCCACCCCCCCAGAGCTTGGCCCCTGGTGTGGAGATAGGAGCCCATAAACAAAAACAGTTTGACATGGCCTGGTCTCAGGCTGAAGCAGTGGTGGCTGGTGACATTTGAAAGTGGTGGGCTTAAAAGTTTGTGATGAGTGCCCAGTGGGAAGCGCAGCGAGTGAGCCTGAAAGTCATTAGGGGGGATTTCTCTCCTGCAAAAAGTTCGAAAATAGAGTGTTCAAATGGTGCCTTTTCAAGAATATTTGAGAAAGCAAGAAGGTTAATAAAGCAATTGTGTAAAAGTGGAGTTACTGCATCAATAAAGAGATTTCATACGATAATGACGTAGGGAGCTGCTTATTCAGTATAACCACTTAGCTGTTAGTCTATCTGACTTGGCTGCCCATCTCGCGCGGCCCTGCCTCCTCTCGAGCCTCAGCCTCTATCTTCCCTCATGCCAGGCCCTACTGTTTTTGTGCTCTTCCTTATCCCGACCTATATCCAAGACAGTCAACCCCTTGTGCTGCCTGTGTTCCCTCGGGTCCAACACATTGTTTGTGTGCTAGAAGTCTCCTGTGCTATCATTTGACACCTTTACATTGCTCATATGCTCCCTCTCCTCCTGATGCACTCTCTCTCTCGACCATTAACCTCCTGTGGTATCCTGCGACTCCGGTGCTTTAGTCCTGCAGTCCCTCCTCCCTGTGCCCTCTCCTTCACTGCACCCCAGCCTCCTGCAATCTCAAATCTCAGATCCAGAACATTACAGTAAGTGAATTCTCCAGATCATTGTAAAATACTCTATTCACAACAAATGCACATCAACACTTGTACATGCAAAGAACTATCCTGAGAACTGTCCGACAAACCTGCAGTACCATTCCTACTGTGACATAATTGATCCACATTATCCTTAAAAATCTATGTTCACAACTCCCTTACTCCACACAGGCATTCAATTTTGTGAATCGCAGGGTTTGCGATCGCAAAAATGCCTTGTACGTGAGGCCTTTGCACACCTTTTGCTAGGGAAATATGCTAGATGCACTGTGGGACAGACTACCATACATCATTCTTTATGTTAGTCTGTCTTCTTTATGTAGCCACACAAAGGAAAGCAACAGAATGGTAGGCAACAACAACATCAAAAAATAAAGAAGAGTAAAATAAGTAAAAGCAACATAATTAAGGAAACAAGGCAGTGAGTACTCTAGCTTCCCATTACGCAGGCCAACATAAACATTGCACAGTGTTACTTCTATTCAGTAAGATAGCTGATCAAATGCTGCAGTGATTTACATATAAACCTGCAAGTAATACTTCAGACACTTTGCTGCTGGCTTTGAGCGTTTCATCCTTACATGGATCATAAAATGACTATCAGTAGGGTAATATAAGCTGCATTGCGCAAAGCTCATGACACAATTTGATAAGTGGTGCAAGCTATATAACACCATATCATTAATCTGGTTAACAAAAGCAAATTTTGTTGAACCTGTTCCTTTAAGACTACCTCTTTCTAATGTCACCAGCCACCACTGCCTTTGTCTTTGCTATTAGTGATGTCCTAGACTAAGATAATGGTACTATGCATTGTATGGAAAGCACTGCATGGTCTGATGCCTAATTACCTTTCTAAATATTTTACTCTAATAATACCACAGAGATGGTTACATCTGTAGCAGATTCAAAACTTGCTATCGATAAATGGCACTTTTATAAGATGGTAGTGAGGTGGCAAGCACTTGTGGGTAGCTGGGGTCAGGTTATTGATTCAGTTGCCGGTTTCACTTTGTTCTGTCTCAAGCTTTCTTGGTTTTCAGCATGAGCTTTAAAGATTATTACCAGAGCCAGGAATATTTTTTCTACTTTTTTAGAGCCTAATTAATATTTTTCGCAAGGTGTTACTCCATGGATTCTTATAAAGCACACTTACTTCAGAGACTTACCTCATGACTTCTTGACCAGCGATGTTAAACAGGTGCAGTGTATTACAAGAATTAAGTAAGGTGAAATGCTTGCTCAAAGAGCTGGCTTTTGAGCCAACCTTTCAACACAGTCAGAACTCCAAGATCCCTATTAGGCAGCAGAAAGGCATTCCATTCCAGGCCACAGAAAATGAAAATGTATGTCCAATCTGCTTAGTTGGTCTGAATCTTGACACACAGGGCAACATATGTTTGTGGTCTACAGTGCTTTCTGAGGTTTATACATTTTAAAACGTGGAAAAAAGGAAACTATCGAGCCCAGATGGTAATGTGTACCATACACAGGTGATTGAATGGTGTGTGTTCCTTTAACAATAGCAGTTGCTTACTGAAAGAAATTATGTGAGCAGCTGCATTTTGGAGTGGTTGCAACTTATCAAGCAAATAGCTGCAGACATTAGTTAAGACTTAACAGTAGAGTGTATAGGAGGGGAACATCCTTTACAACGGAACTTTTACAACGAAGTACCGTTACGACGCAGGTTTAACAATGAAAGTCATTACAACGACTTTCGCTGGAGGGCGCTCTAGGATAGGTAATAGTTTAATTTACTATACAACACCTTCCCTACTATCCACGGGGACTGGAGTTGGAATAGTAAATTAAACTATTCACTATCCAGCGCCCCCCAACGCAAGTCGTTGTAACGACTTGTGTTGTAAAACCTGCGTCGTAACGGTACGCGTTGTAAAAGCATGCGTTGTACCGTCATACATCCGTATAGGAGATAACTAACACTGTCTGTTTCTGCTGATAAATGAGAACTGTGTAGCTCTTACATAACAAATGATTAGATGATAAAATCACTTGAAAATTATAAAGATCCCTTCACATACATAGTTGAGAGGTTTAATTCTGCCATCACAGGCACCCGATAGTTATCATTGTCTTTCAAATATTGTTAACACAATATTACCTTTATTTGTGTACTGCATGCTCACCCTCGAAGCTGCCTCTTGGCATTCTTGACAAATAACAGTTGTTTATTGTTGTGGAACTCAATGTCATTCCTGTTATCCACTTATAAGGTCTGTGATCCCACCTAGTATCAAATCTGTGCAAAAGTCAATGTGTGTGGCCTCAGCAGTCCTGTTTCTGAAGCCCAAAGCTGTTCCCTAAGCAGTAGTGCCCAAACAACACAGTGGATTTAAAAAAGCAGGACGTTTAATAACAAACAGGAATGCCCCGCATCAGCCAGAAAGAGTATATATATGCTTTTGTGGCAAAATCCAAGGTAACGTTTTCCGTTTTCATAGATACCTCTGCTCTGCGGTCGTCTGCTGAGCAGTAGTTCCACTACACTCCACAAGGGCTAACTAAACCGGGCCTGTAGGAGGTACAGCATAAATAGGAGTGTATAATGCTTCCCTGGCCCCTGATTAACAGAAGCCACTAATGGACCCCATTAAATTGAAAGTGGTATAGCAGTGGCCGCTGGTGACACCCACTGAGCAACACTGCTGCATACTCCATCAATCCCTGCAAAGAGCAGTGAGTGTAGGAGGAGGCCCAGCAAATGCGGTCACTGGCCCATTATCATTCTGTATGTGATAATTAGGCCAGACATACAGAATGATAATGGGCCAATAGAAGCCTGTGCCAGGTCAGGGAGGGACTGCTGCAGGCCACTTATCACAGCAGGAGCGCGAGCTGGCCCTGCAGTGAGAGTTACAGGCTGCTTGCTGGGGGCAGCTCGCTGGAATGTCTGAAATTATGGACAAAAGTAGTAATTGAAAGAATTCTTCACGGAAAACAGACAAGAGGCCCAAATTACGGGCAGTCCATGAAATTTACGGACGGTTGGTCACCCTAGTATCCGGTGCAGTCCAGACCTGCTGCCAGCCATAGTGTGCGGAGGAGATGGACACTTGACATTACCAAAGCCCTCATTGAGGAGTATATTGGGTCCATCATTTCCCAAGCAATGCCATGCAAGCAGCGGGGGGAGGAGGGGGGGCGAGGGGGGTCGTCTGCGCTCCCCCATAAACAGATGCATTTTAGTATGGGCTCATGGTGATAGCATTTTCCTCTGACTCAGCTGCCATCACTATCAATAAGTGATACAGAGCCTCCCAGGGCTGTTGTCCATTGGACGTCACAGCTCCCTCAGCAGCAGTGAGATAATGAGCATCATGCCATCCTTCAGAGTGCCCTCACCCCTGCACTAGCTGACAAGAATTCATGCACAGGAGCTGGGGCTTCGCTATGTAAAGGAGTCTGTGATCCCAGGCAGCAAGGGGCTTCTCCTCGTACAGGCGCCACCTCTTGCACATAGTGGCCTGAGGAAGCCTGACATCTGTGTTCCCCGTGTGCCTAAAAAACCCTGCTGCAAGTGTGAGCACTGGTGTGCCACACTGCTCTGACACCTCTATGTGCAAGTGCTTGGCATGTGGGGGTATGTGAAGGGTATCTTCAGCTAAACAGGCACCTATTAGCTCATCCACAAAGTTGTAAATAATGATTAAAGCCACAGCATTAGAAGGTGGGCAGGATTTTCACGAGAAGAGATCTTATCTTAGTTTAATAATCCTTAATGTTCAGACCATGATTTGTGGTTACACTGTGGCAAGTCGCCTACAGCAACATTTGTGATGTTTAAGGTGCAATGTGGAAAGTGAAGGCCATGCCGGGTGCCACGAGATACTGAGTGCAGCCAGAGAAAGTAATCAAAATGTGCGATGAAATAATAATAATGTTGCAGAGCCGGATACATCTTCAAAAGCACGGTTTCAATGTGTACAGCCAGGGAAAGTAAGCAAAATGTGCGGCACGGTTTCAATGGGTGCAGCCAGTGTGGTTCTGAAAATTCTGGACTTGAGAATAAAACTTCGTCGTAACATGACGAATTTAGTATCAAAAGACGGAAAATGACGAGTACACTATGTACAAGCATTTTCGTCATATTCCAGTGACGATTTCACCTCGAAATCATCATTCTCGTTCTGAACCCTTGGCTTCCATTTTGTATACGGCAGCCATTTTGTGAGTTGCCCTTTACATAGGCTTATGATACAGCCAAATTCGATTCCAAAGGACACGTACACCTTAATTGACTTTCCTGTGACCTAGGCAAGTTGGAACCATTGCCCCAGGCCGAACCTGTTTGGTCAGTTCCTCTCCCAGTGTCCGAATGAGATAGCATCAAGGCACAACAGGCCATAAACCCATTTCATCACACACACCCTGCCGAATCTTGCTCACGCCTGTCCCTGCTCTTTTCTTTCACTTCCTTTATGATGGGGAGGTGCCCGTTTTTATTGGGGGTCCACCGATCTCTGATGAAATGTTGGGCCTTGCCGGATGATTTGTTGTGGGCTTGACGAAGTGAAATATGGACATGTCATCATGACTCTGCTTTACCTTTGTAACAAAGGAATGTGAATAGTATACTGTAAATTCGAAGAATGTTTGGCTAAAGCACAATATTTTGTATAAAAAGAGAAGCCTGACTTTGTAGGATTGAGCAGTCTCCTGAGAATATACATCCCGTGTGTTGTACTTCTAGGATGCTTGTTTCTTGGTTGCAGCCAATAAAATCGATCCTTGACTTCCCCTAGAAGACTCTGAGTTTCTGTGGTCTGAATCAGGAAAGTACCCGAGGTCTCTGGGTGTACCCTGGCACCGCTGGGTTACTGGTTTGGTACCGGTTCTGAAAAACCCAGTACCTCAGTTGGCGCCCAATGTTTGGGGCGATTCCAGCGGTACCGGTCCAGCCAGAGGTTTGTGAGGAGCTTCGTGTGAAAATTCTGGAGGAAGGCCATCCACTTTATCGACCCCTGCATGTCGACGTGGTCCAAAAGTCTTTTGCTGCGAGGTTCCCCACTTCCCGACGGCTACAAAGGACTGCTGCCCTGGCTATCGCCCTGATTTGGACCCTGAAGTTTGGTAAAGCTAAACGATAAGACGAGTCTTCTGGTGACGTCATCGATATCTCAGTTAAGTATAAGTGGAGCGTCTCCCAGTCCTTAGTTGGTCTTAGTTTGAGTATCCTTTTGGATCATTTTTGGAACTTGCAAGTGCCAAAACCAAAGGACTCGTGTATTCACGAGAAATATCGTAATCGATAATCCTTTGAAGTTTGGAGCTAGACTAGAGAGCGAAGATGCCTGGTCTTAGACTTGGAAATTTGTTTTGTCTTGGTTGTAATAATAGGGATTCCCGATTGGAGGACTCGTGTCCGGTTCCTCCGGTTGGAACTCCAACTTATGAATTATATGTAAAACATGGCGTAGGTCCCATCACATATAACGAAGTGTGGGTCAAATACACCAGAAAAGATGGTGCTTTAAAATGGCCCCAATATGGTAGCTTTGACACAGAAATTTTAGACAATCTCGAAGTTAAACTTTTCAAGAAGAAAGCCCGGCCGGCGATGTTTGACTCTTTCCGCCTATGGGGTAAGGAAGCCAAACAGGAGGAAATTAAATTAGCGAAGAAAAATAAGAGAGAAGGGGGAATTTCGGTAATGCAAGCTGCTATGCAGTTTAAAGACAATGAAGAAGAACAGATGAGTGAGCAGTTGCACAGGCAACGTAAAATGGTAATAGATAAATGCTATCCAGTTTTGCCGTCTCTTCAGCAAGATGCAGCAAAAGAGCGTGAAAAAGATCCGTTAATGTCGCATTTATTAAGTTCGCCACCCCCCTATGCGCAAAATGCCACGGCACCTCCGCAACCTTTAGTTGTGCAACCTGTGCCTCCTGTTCCTCCACAGCACCCACCAGCTGTTCTTCAGCTGGCTCCTGCTCCTTTGGTGCAGCCTCCTCAAGGCCCACCGATCACATCTGTTTCACCTGTGCTTTCTACGACTTTGCCTAGTGCACCTTCTATTTCTCCTAATGATCCCTCTGCTATTGCTTCTGCCCCTGCCTTATCTCACCCTGTTTTTCCACCCGTTCTTCCTTCAGTTTCTCCTTCCGTTCGGCAGAGAATGGCCAACACTGTTACTAATCTTTTCTCACCTCTTTTCGGGTCGCCTACTACGACCCCTAACATGGAACGAAGACAGTTGCGAAGTCAACTGCCTGACTATCGAGAGAGAGATTTACTGAATCGTTTAGCGCATAAATGGGTTATGGACACTGTAAGGTATGATGTAGAGTCTGTCATGGAAGTCTTCCTTCAATGGGAAGCACCGACGCAGAGATATGTTTTTGAACAAATGTGTGTTTTCCTCTGTGAGGATTTGGAAGACAATGATCTGGAATACAACCCGCCCAAGTTGTGTCGTGTGCGGTTCGAGTTCGCAGAGGGCATGATCGTAGGTACAGATGTCGAGAGAGCGGTTGAGACATTGTTGTCATTTCGGAGTAAGGGGGGCACTTCTCAGTCGCTATTTGAACATGACGCATCCAGTAGGAAAAAGGCACGACAATACCCCATGAGAGAAGTTCCCCCACAATGGAGAGAGGGTGACGCAAATGCTCACCCACCTATTCTGCCACACTTTCAGCGTGTATGGGTACATGTCCCATGGAGGCGAGCTGAAGTTTTAGCCCTTAAACAGACATTACCTGATCCCGGTAAAAATCCCGCAGGGTATTACAAAGAGTTGTCACAGACTGCAGGGTCATGTATCATGAATTTAGCCGATATCGATATGTTATTTGGGAATGTTGTTCCACAGCCTTTATGGGGTAAGATTCGTCATACAGATCATGATCAGGAGTTAGGTGACTCATGGGCTAATATTGCTGCTGCAGATGCCCGACAAGTTGGTGGTGCTAAGCCTGAGCCTTTAGTAGCCGAACTTCCTGGTAAAATAATTGATTACATGAAAACGATAATGCCTGCAATACGTGTAAATTGGGATAAGTTGTCTGCATGTAAGCAGAAGAAAGATGAAACAGTGTCAGATTTCTTCACCAGGTTTGAAGAAACGTTTGTCGACCACAGTGGTCAAGATATGAGCACCGAAGGTGGTCAGCGTTTGTTCGTCGATAAATTTGTGCACAACCTGCTTCCCGAATTGTGTAAAAAGTTAAAAGATTCAGAGAGTTCTTGGGCAGTTTCCTCTTCAGCACAGATATTGGCTACTGCACAATATTACGAAAATCGAGACAAAGATGAGAAAGATAGAGCAGAAAAGAAAACTAAAGAGCTGAAAACGAAGGTTTTGTTACAGCAAGCATATCCGCCATGTGGTGGTGGTGGCCAGAATAATGGTGGTCAGAATAACTATCAGAATAATTTTCGGCAGCCTCAACAGTATCAGAGGAACTCGCAAAGAATCGAGTATACTCAGCCACGTGTTCCTATAGGCCCCAACCAGTGTTCGTATTGCAAGGAAGAGGGTCATTTTAAGTATAGCTGCCCTATTCTGTTACAGCGCGCGAATGGTGTTTCAAACACAAGAGGTAGAGGTGTTCAGCAAGCGCCTAGAGGTAGAGGACGTGGAAACATCCCCCAGAATGCACGTCCCCTTTCACCTCAAAATTCTATGAATAGGTTCGATCAACAGAATAACACATCTGGTAGGACAGGTTTGTACTATGCTGATGATTACTATACAGAAGATGAGCATTGGGAAGGTAATGATTGCTAGGACAGCCATAGACAAAGAGAGGGAGTTGTTTCAGTTCCAGTAGATCAGAGTGGACCTTACGTTGAGGTGATTACATCAGGTGTGTCAGAACCTTTTCTGTTGGATACTGGTGCTACAAAGAGTTCTATTATGCACTCCAAACTCCCTGGCGCACCTTTGTCTGGCGAAACAAATGTTTCTGTAGGTTTTTCTGGCGCCCCAGTTAGAAATCCGATTTCTGACCCTTTGTCCCTTTCTGTTGGACCTTGTGAATTCAAAGCACCCCTTATTCTGACAACAGGTTGTGGTGAAAACTTGCTAGGATTAGATTTGCTAAAAAGATTGTATGCGAATTTGTACTGTTCTCCTTCTGGAGTACAACTTACACTGGGTAAGAAAGTGGTTTCTCCAATGTATTTGTCGAGAGACAAACTTCCAACAGAATTGTCATCTCTCCCTAATATTCTTTGGGCTACTGGTCCTAATGATGTAGGTCTTTTAGAAATACCACCATATGTTGTAACTTTGAAAGCCAATGTTAAAATGCCACGAATTCCCCAATATAGAATTTCTAGTGAAGGTGAGAAAGCTTTGCTAGCGATCATTTACGAGCTAATTGAAAAAGATGTGATTGAAGAGACAAGAGGCAACGTTTGCAATAGTCCTGTTCTGCCTGTTTTAAAACGAACTGATCCTTCTCAGCCACCTGTGTACAGATTTGTGATTGATCTTAGAGAGGTGAATAAAATAGTTGTGCCACAATTTCCAGTTGTCCCCGACATTACTGCATTATTGACTATGATTCCAGCTTCTGCAACCTGGTTTTCGGTGATTGACTTGAAGAATGCTTTCTTCAGCATCCCGATTGCTGAGGAGAGCAGGGACATTTTTGCCTTCAGTTTAGGAGGACGCAGCTTCCGCTTTAAACGCGCTCCTCAGGGCTACTGTGAAAGTCCATCAATATATAGTCAAGCTCTAAAAACACAGCTTGATACGATTGTTTTACCTGAAGGTGCTACTCTTGTACAGTACGTTGATGATTTGCTTGTTGCTGCAGATACTGAGGAAATATGTAAGAAAGCCACATTGTCATTGTTGCGTCATCTGTGTGATCTGCATCACAAAGTGTCACTTTCCAAATTACAATATTGTCGACAAGAAGTGACCTACTTAGGTCACCTCTTGTCGAAGGAGGGAAGGAAACTGACCCCAGAAAGAATTCAGGCAATAGCAAAATTGAGTGTGCCAAGAACACAGAGAGAAGTGCGTGCTTTCTTGGGCATTACATCGTACTGTAGACAGTGGATTCCAAATTTTTCGTTATTAGCCAAACCTTTGGTGGCATTAACGTGTAAAGATACACCCAATCCCGTTCCTTGGTTTGAAGAGTGTCAGAAAAGTTTTTCTGAATTGCGCACAGCATTATGTTCGGCTCCTGTGTTAGGTACCCCCAACTACAGTAAGCCCTTTACATTGTATGTCCATTAGAAGGAAGGTTGTGCATTGTCAGTGTTGACTCAGTTGTTTGGAGACAAACAGCGTCCATGCGCGTATTTTTCATCGACTTTGGATCCAGTAGCTAGAGCCTTGCCAAGTTGTTTAAGAGCCACAGCGGCAGCAGCTGTTTCTATTCGACAGTCTGCTAGTCTAGTAATGAATAATACGCTAGTCGTGATGGTCCCACATGCAGTAGACACGTTGTTAAATAGAACCAAGACACAGCACTTAACTAGTGCTCGATTGTCAGGTTACGAATTAACATTGTTAGCGAGTCATGTGCACATAAAAAGGTGCCACACTTTAAAACTAGCTGCGTTGCTGCCAATTGTAGAGGGTTAGATGCTTCAGAACAGCATGATTGTTTTCTTAGAACAGAAGAAGAAACGAAAGGGAGAGTAGATCTCTACGATACTCCTCTTGCTGAATGTGATGGTACATTGTGGGTGGATGGTTCATGCTTCAAGCTTCCGAATGGTAACACGACTGCAGCATATGCTGTCACGACTTTGCATACAATTGTTGAAGCTGCACGTATTCCACATAATTCAGCTCAAGCAGCAGAGTTGATTGCACTTACAAGAGCATGTGTGCTATCAAAAGGAATGAAAGTGACTGTCTATACCGACAGTCAGTATGCATTTGGTGTGGCTCATAGTTTTGGACGACTGTGGAGAGAACGTGGGTTCCTGACTTCACATGGAGCTAAGATTCAGCATGGTCAGTTGGTGAATGAGCTTCTTGAATCACTGACCATGCCTCTGCAAGTGGCGATTGTGAAATGTAGTGCTCACAAGAAGGTGACTGATGATGTTGGTCGTGGAAATGCATTTGCTGACGAAATCGCGAAAGAAACTGCAAGGAATGTGATGAGCCGAATGTATGTTGCAGGCCCTGCAAGATGGGTTGGTGATGTTGGAATGTGTGAGGACACGATAGAGAGTGTGAAGTCTATTCAAGCTGAGGCTACAGAGAAAGAGTTGAGCATGTGGAGAGAAAGTACGGGTAGAATGGATGCAAATGGCTGTTGGATTGAATTATCAGAGCATCAGAGATGGTTGTTACCCGATGCATATGTGCTTGCAGTGGTTACAATGGCTCATGGAATGGCTCATATCAGCGTAAAAGGGATTTGCAAGTTGTTGGCTCCAGTATGGCAAAATTCAGGAATTCCCAAGTGTGCAGAGAATGTTGTCAAGAATTGCATGGTGTGTCTGAAACACAATCCTGGTAGGGGAACCCCAACTCCAGCTGGTCATTTTGCACCTCCTACGTACCCGTTTGAGGTTTTGCAGCTAGATTTCATTCACATGGAGAGGTGCAACAATTTAAAATACGTACTCGTTGTTGTTTGTGCCTTCTCAAGATGGGTAGAAGCATACCCCCTAAAAGACAATACTGCCTTATCCACAGCTAAAGCCCTTGTGAAAGAGTTCTTCCCCAGGTTTGGAATGCCTAGAATGGTCTGGAGTGATAATGGGAGTGAATTTGTGGGTCGAGTGATGAAGAGAGTGTGTGAAGGGCTAGGCATTCAACAAAGGTTCCACACTGCAAATCACCCCCAATCAGCTGGATTAGTAGAATGGTATAATGGCACGCTTAAGTTAAAATTGGCCAAAATTCAAGCGAGCACGGGTCTTAAATGGCCTGATGCTCTACCCTTAGCACTCCTATCCACCAGAATGACTGTGCACTCACGAGTGAAACTTAGTCCCTATGAGATCGTTTTCGGCCGCCTGGCCAACATATGGGGAGTGCCAAGGCCCACTAAGTTCAGCGAACTGGAACACCCTGTTTTGCTTGATTATCTGTACGAATTGACGGCTAAATTGCGTGTTTTGCATCAACAGGTTCACGACACCCTGCCTCCGGTCTCTGAGACTCCAGGTCACGCAATCGACCCTGGATCCTGGGTCCTCGTCAAGAACTTCCAGAGAACTAAAAACGACCAGCCCAGGTGGACCGGACCGCACCTCGTCCTTCTTTCCACAAGATCAGCTGTTCGAGTGGAGGGGAAGGCAAACTGGATCCACGGGATCCATTGCAAACGGATCCCTCTGCCTCTGCCATATGACCAGTGGGTCCAGAAGGGTGTCGCCGACTCAGAAACTGAAACTGTACCACGCTTTCTGCCCTTCAGTGATGCACGAGTAAAAGGAACATTTACTGAACAAGAGAGCGAGAACATTCTGCAACCAGCTGTATCACCGTCAATTCCATTGAACACTACAGAGCCTGAACTCCTGTTTCAGGATCAGATAGTACCCGGGAAAAAGCGCTATAATTTGAGGCCAAGACCTATGGACAAATAAACAAAACCTTTTTTTCACCTCCAAGTACTATTTTTGAAAGTGCAGCTCTCCCATCTGAGAAACTTGCTCATTTTTGTTTTTCGAACCACCATCCGGGTTCCGCTGCTAGGGCCTCGATTGCCCAAAGTCTTTGGGGTGCAGCTGACGACGTTAGGTCAGCAGTTCTGGTTGGTCTAAGGTAGTTGCCCTGGACTGACAGAAGCATTCCTTAGCAGAATCAACCTCCCATCACGGGCAGCACTTTAGAGAGGATGGAGTTTTCCGAGATGGAGAGACCTGCCAAAAGAGTGAACTTTAAAACCAGGATCTGTGAAATTATGACAAGGAAAAGCTTTTTGATATTGTGCATTTTCATGCTATTCAGTGTGATGATATTTTTAATAAGTTATGTGTTATTCTCTTTTCGAGTAACATTTGCACTCACTACATCGCCCATACCTCCTCCTTCTACTGTTTCCCCACACTCTTTTCAACCCCTTCCTGAACACGAATCAGCTAGGAGACTAGAGTTTATTAACAACTCCTTTGTTCAGCTCTTGCACCAACACCAACTTGTAATGAACACGACTAACTGTTGGGTGTGTGGTCTTATGCCTCACACAACGGATAAAGGTATTCCTTATCTGGTCCTGCCATTCAGTCACAATGGTTCTGTGTGGGCATACAGAACAATGTTCATATACGCACATGAAGTCTACCCCCTACGTTCTGTAACAGACAATCCTAAAAATAGTGCTCTAGTTAAGGGTATAGTAGACATGATTAAGGAAGGTATTTCTTATGAGACTATCCCGAGAGATGAGACACTAGTATACATAGGATGGAACATAACCGGATATGGAGCTACTCTGAGTGAGAAACAGCAAGCTAAGAGATCTTCTCCGATTTGGATTGTACCCCATCAGGGTCATCTGTGTCTGCAAGGTAATGGCACGAATCCCAGAGCTCAGTTAGGGAAGAGTATCTGCACTAAAACGTATGTTTTTGCAGCCCAGACTTCCCCTTCGTTTTTAGCAGCTAAGGGTACCTATTTCATCTGCCATGATAGAGCCTATACATGGTTACCCCCTGACTTTTCGGGCTCATGTTTTGTTTCATTCCTGTTGCCTCCCACCTACACAGCAGCGGCAGATTACCACAAGACAAGGATAGTAAGAGGTGCCTTGAGTCAAGAAGACACTGCAGGACAAGAATTTGGGGACTTCGTAAAGGGTTTTCTGCCGTTCTGGGGACCGATGGCTAACAGCAGGAACATAAGGCAATTGACAAGGGTGGTTGAATCCACCGTGATTGAAACTGCTGGTGCCCTTAGTAACTTGACTGCTGAGCTCCAGTCGGATCGACTTATGACCCTTCAGAACAAGGTCGCATTGGATGTCATACTTGCAGACCGAGGTGGGGTATGTAGATTGATCCAATCGAGTTGCTGTGTTTTCATTCCAGATAACGCTCCAACAGTGTACCAGGCCATCTCTAAACTGCATAAGATTTCCGAATCTATTCATGTGGATAAAGGAGATTGGTCTTTAATGGGATGGTTCTGGGAACTGATATCCGCCTGGGGATGGAAAATTCTGATGGTCATTGGGATGGTCTTAGCCATTCTTTTCCTGTTCTGTCTGTGCGTGCAGTGTGCTCCTGCAATATGTGGCCTCTGTGCTGCATCATGTGTAAGGAAACCTGTATCAAGAGACGAGCTAAGTACTAGAATGATGTTACAGCAACATCTCAATGACTTTAGGAATATAGACCTGCACTCAGATTAGCATGAGATTAGGTTAAATTGCCTATGTAAGGGCAAAAGGAGGGTTTGTGGTTCTGAAAATTCTGGACTTGAGAATAAAACTTCGTCGTAACATGACGAATTTAGTATCAAAAGACCGAAATTGACGAGTACACTATGTACAAGCTTTTTCGTCATATTCCAGTGACGATTTCACCTCGAAATCATCATTCTCGTTCTGAACCCTTGGCTTCCATTTTGTATACGGCAGCCATTTTGTGAGTTGCCCTTTACATAGGCTTATGATACAGCCAAATTCGATTCCAAAGGACACGTACACCTTAATTGACTTTCCTGTGACCTGGGCAAGTTGGAACCATTGCCCCAGGCCGAACCTGTTTGGTCAGTTCCTCTCCCAGTGGCCGAATGAGATAGCATCAAGGCACAACAGGCCATAAACCCATTTCATCACACACACCCTGCCGAATCTTGCTCACGCCTGTCCCTGCTCTTTTCTCTCACTTGCTTTAAGATGGGGAGGTGCCCGTTTTTATTGGGGGTCCACCGATATCTGATGAAATGTTGGGCCTTGCCGGATGATTTGTTGAGGGCTGGACGAAGTGAAATATGGACATGTCATCATGACTCTGCTTTTCCTTTGTAACAAAGGAATGTGAATAGTATACTGTAAATTCGAAGAATGTTTGCCTAAAGCACAATATTTTGTATAAAAAGAGAAGCCTGACTTTGTAGGATTGAGCAGTCTCCTGAGAATATACATCCCGTGTGTTGTACTTCTAGGATGCTTGTTTCTTGGTTGCAGCCAATAAAATCGATCCTTGACTTCCCCTAGAAGACTCTGAGTTTCTGTGGTCTGAATCAGGAAAGTACCCGAGGTCTCTGGGTGTACCCTGGCACCGCTGGGTTACTGGTTTGGTACCGGTTCTGAAAAACCCAGTACCTCAGTTGGCGCCCAATGTTTGGGGCGATTCCAGCGGTACCGGTCCAGCCAGAGGTTTGTGAGGAGCTTCGTGTGAAAATTCTGGAGGAAGGCCATCCACTTTATCGACCCCTGCATGTCGACGTGGTCCAAAAGTCTTTTGCTGCGAGGTTCCCCACTTCCCGACGGCTACAAAGGACTGCTGCCCTGGCTATCGCCCTGATTTGGACCCTGAAGTTTGGTAAAGCTAAACGATAAGACGAGTCTTCTGGTGACGTCATCGATATCTCAGTTAAGTATAAGTGGAGCGTCTCCCAGTCCTTAGTTGGTCTTAGTTTGAGTATCCTTTTGGATCATTTTTGGAACTTGCAAGTGCCAAAACCAAAGGACTCGTGTATTCACGAGAAATATCGTAATCGATAATCCTTTGAAGTTTGGAGCTAGACTAGAGAGCGAAGATGCCTGGTCTTAGACTTGGAAATTTGTTTTGTCTTGGTTGTAATAATAGGGATTCCCGATTGGAGGACTCGTGTCCGGTTCCTCCGGTTGGAACTCCAACTTATGAATTATATGTAAAACATGGCGTAGGTCCCATCACATATAACGAAGTGTGGGTCAAATACACCAGAAAAGATGGTGCTTTAAAATGGCCCCAATATGGTAGCTTTGACACAGAAATTTTAGACAATCTCGAAGTTAAACTTTTCAAGAAGAAAGCCCGGCCGGCGATGTTTGACTCTTTCCGCCTATGGGGTAAGGAAGCCAAACAGGAGGAAATTAAATTAGCGAAGAAAAATAAGAGAGAAGGGGGAATTTCGGTAATGCAAGCTGCTATGCAGTTTAAAGACAATGAAGAAGAACAGATGAGTGAGCAGTTGCACAGGCAACGTAAAATGGTAATAGATAAATGCTATCCAGTTTTGCCGTCTCTTCAGCAAGATGCAGCAAAAGAGCGTGAAAAAGATCCGTTAATGTCGCATTTATTAAGTTCGCCACCCCCCTATGCGCAAAATGCCACGGCACCTCCGCAACCTTTAGTTGTGCAACCTGTGCCTCCTGTTCCTCCACAGCACCCACCAGCTGTTCTTCAGCTGGCTCCTGCTCCTTTGGTGCAGCCTCCTCAAGGCCCACCGATCACATCTGTTTCACCTGTGCTTTCTACGACTTTGCCTAGTGCACCTTCTATTTCTCCTAATGATCCCTCTGCTATTGCTTCTGCCCCTGCCTTATCTCACCCTGTTTTTCCACCCGTTCTTCCTTCAGTTTCTCCTTCCGTTCGGCAGAGAATGGCCAACACTGTTACTAATCTTTTCTCACCTCTTTTCGGGTCGCCTACTACGACCCCTAACATGGAACGAAGACAGTTGCGAAGTCAACTGCCTGACTATCGAGAGAGAGATTTACTGAATCGTTTAGCGCATAAATGGGTTATGGACACTGTAAGGTATGATGTAGAGTCTGTCATGGAAGTCTTCCTTCAATGGGAAGCACCGACGCAGAGATATGTTTTTGAACAAATGTGTGTTTTCCTCTGTGAGGATTTGGAAGACAATGATCTGGAATACAACCCGCCCAAGTTGTGTCGTGTGCGGTTCGAGTTCGCAGAGGGCATGATCGTAGGTACAGATGTCGAGAGAGCGGTTGAGACATTGTTGTCATTTCGGAGTAAGGGGGGCACTTCTCAGTCGCTATTTGAACATGACGCATCCAGTAGGAAAAAGGCACGACAATACCCCATGAGAGAAGTTCCCCCACAATGGAGAGAGGGTGACGCAAATGCTCACCCACCTATTCTGCCACACTTTCAGCGTGTATGGGTACATGTCCCATGGAGGCGAGCTGAAGTTTTAGCCCTTAAACAGACATTACCTGATCCCGGTAAAAATCCCGCAGGGTATTACAAAGAGTTGTCACAGACTGCAGGGTCATGTATCATGAATTTAGCCGATATCGATATGTTATTTGGGAATGTTGTTCCACAGCCTTTATGGGGTAAGATTCGTCATACAGATCATGATCAGGAGTTAGGTGACTCATGGGCTAATATTGCTGCTGCAGATGCCCGACAAGTTGGTGGTGCTAAGCCTGAGCCTTTAGTAGCCGAACTTCCTGGTAAAATAATTGATTACATGAAAACGATAATGCCTGCAATACGTGTAAATTGGGATAAGTTGTCTGCATGTAAGCAGAAGAAAGATGAAACAGTGTCAGATTTCTTCACCAGGTTTGAAGAAACGTTTGTCGACCACAGTGGTCAAGATATGAGCACCGAAGGTGGTCAGCGTTTGTTCGTCGATAAATTTGTGCACAACCTGCTTCCCGAATTGTGTAAAAAGTTAAAAGATTCAGAGAGTTCTTGGGCAGTTTCCTCTTCAGCACAGATATTGGCTACTGCACAATATTACGAAAATCGAGACAAAGATGAGAAAGATAGAGCAGAAAAGAAAACTAAAGAGCTGAAAACGAAGGTTTTGTTACAGCAAGCATATCCGCCATGTGGTGGTGGTGGCCAGAATAATGGTGGTCAGAATAACTATCAGAATAATTTTCGGCAGCCTCAACAGTATCAGAGGAACTCGCAAAGAATCGAGTATACTCAGCCACGTGTTCCTATAGGCCCCAACCAGTGTTCGTATTGCAAGGAAGAGGGTCATTTTAAGTATAGCTGCCCTATTCTGTTACAGCGCGCGAATGGTGTTTCAAACACAAGAGGTAGAGGTGTTCAGCAAGCGCCTAGAGGTAGAGGACGTGGAAACATCCCCCAGAATGCACGTCCCCTTTCACCTCAAAATTCTATGAATAGGTTCGATCAACAGAATAACACATCTGGTAGGACAGGTTTGTACTATGCTGATGATTACTATACAGAAGATGAGCATTGGGAAGGTAATGATTGCTAGGACAGCCATAGACAAAGAGAGGGAGTTGTTTCAGTTCCAGTAGATCAGAGTGGACCTTACGTTGAGGTGATTACATCAGGTGTGTCAGAACCTTTTCTGTTGGATACTGGTGCTACAAAGAGTTCTATTATGCACTCCAAACTCCCTGGCGCACCTTTGTCTGGCGAAACAAATGTTTCTGTAGGTTTTTCTGGCGCCCCAGTTAGAAATCCGATTTCTGACCCTTTGTCCCTTTCTGTTGGACCTTGTGAATTCAAAGCACCCCTTATTCTGACAACAGGTTGTGGTGAAAACTTGCTAGGATTAGATTTGCTAAAAAGATTGTATGCGAATTTGTACTGTTCTCCTTCTGGAGTACAACTTACACTGGGTAAGAAAGTGGTTTCTCCAATGTATTTGTCGAGAGACAAACTTCCAACAGAATTGTCATCTCTCCCTAATATTCTTTGGGCTACTGGTCCTAATGATGTAGGTCTTTTAGAAATACCACCATATGTTGTAACTTTGAAAGCCAATGTTAAAATGCCACGAATTCCCCAATATAGAATTTCTAGTGAAGGTGAGAAAGCTTTGCTAGCGATCATTTACGAGCTAATTGAAAAAGATGTGATTGAAGAGACAAGAGGCAACGTTTGCAATAGTCCTGTTCTGCCTGTTTTAAAACGAACTGATCCTTCTCAGCCACCTGTGTACAGATTTGTGATTGATCTTAGAGAGGTGAATAAAATAGTTGTGCCACAATTTCCAGTTGTCCCCGACATTACTGCATTATTGACTATGATTCCAGCTTCTGCAACCTGGTTTTCGGTGATTGACTTGAAGAATGCTTTCTTCAGCATCCCGATTGCTGAGGAGAGCAGGGACATTTTTGCCTTCAGTTTAGGAGGACGCAGCTTCCGCTTTAAACGCGCTCCTCAGGGCTACTGTGAAAGTCCATCAATATATAGTCAAGCTCTAAAAACACAGCTTGATACGATTGTTTTACCTGAAGGTGCTACTCTTGTACAGTACGTTGATGATTTGCTTGTTGCTGCAGATACTGAGGAAATATGTAAGAAAGCCACATTGTCATTGTTGCGTCATCTGTGTGATCTGCATCACAAAGTGTCACTTTCCAAATTACAATATTGTCGACAAGAAGTGACCTACTTAGGTCACCTCTTGTCGAAGGAGGGAAGGAAACTGACCCCAGAAAGAATTCAGGCAATAGCAAAATTGAGTGTGCCAAGAACACAGAGAGAAGTGCGTGCTTTCTTGGGCATTACATCGTACTGTAGACAGTGGATTCCAAATTTTTCGTTATTAGCCAAACCTTTGGTGGCATTAACGTGTAAAGATACACCCAATCCCGTTCCTTGGTTTGAAGAGTGTCAGAAAAGTTTTTCTGAATTGCGCACAGCATTATGTTCGGCTCCTGTGTTAGGTACCCCCAACTACAGTAAGCCCTTTACATTGTATGTCCATTAGAAGGAAGGTTGTGCATTGTCAGTGTTGACTCAGTTGTTTGGAGACAAACAGCGTCCATGCGCGTATTTTTCATCGACTTTGGATCCAGTAGCTAGAGCCTTGCCAAGTTGTTTAAGAGCCACAGCGGCAGCAGCTGTTTCTATTCGACAGTCTGCTAGTCTAGTAATGAATAATACGCTAGTCGTGATGGTCCCACATGCAGTAGACACGTTGTTAAATAGAACCAAGACACAGCACTTAACTAGTGCTCGATTGTCAGGTTACGAATTAACATTGTTAGCGAGTCATGTGCACATAAAAAGGTGCCACACTTTAAAACTAGCTGCGTTGCTGCCAATTGTAGAGGGTTAGATGCTTCAGAACAGCATGATTGTTTTCTTAGAACAGAAGAAGAAACGAAAGGGAGAGTAGATCTCTACGATACTCCTCTTGCTGAATGTGATGGTACATTGTGGGTGGATGGTTCATGCTTCAAGCTTCCGAATGGTAACACGACTGCAGCATATGCTGTCACGACTTTGCATACAATTGTTGAAGCTGCACGTATTCCACATAATTCAGCTCAAGCAGCAGAGTTGATTGCACTTACAAGAGCATGTGTGCTATCAAAAGGAATGAAAGTGACTGTCTATACCGACAGTCAGTATGCATTTGGTGTGGCTCATAGTTTTGGACGACTGTGGAGAGAACGTGGGTTCCTGACTTCACATGGAGCTAAGATTCAGCATGGTCAGTTGGTGAATGAGCTTCTTGAATCACTGACCATGCCTCTGCAAGTGGCGATTGTGAAATGTAGTGCTCACAAGAAGGTGACTGATGATGTTGGTCGTGGAAATGCATTTGCTGACGAAATCGCGAAAGAAACTGCAAGGAATGTGATGAGCCGAATGTATGTTGCAGGCCCTGCAAGATGGGTTGGTGATGTTGGAATGTGTGAGGACACGATAGAGAGTGTGAAGTCTATTCAAGCTGAGGCTACAGAGAAAGAGTTGAGCATGTGGAGAGAAAGTACGGGTAGAATGGATGCAAATGGCTGTTGGATTGAATTATCAGAGCATCAGAGATGGTTGTTACCCGATGCATATGTGCTTGCAGTGGTTACAATGGCTCATGGAATGGCTCATATCAGCGTAAAAGGGATTTGCAAGTTGTTGGCTCCAGTATGGCAAAATTCAGGAATTCCCAAGTGTGCAGAGAATGTTGTCAAGAATTGCATGGTGTGTCTGAAACACAATCCTGGTAGGGGAACCCCAACTCCAGCTGGTCATTTTGCACCTCCTACGTACCCGTTTGAGGTTTTGCAGCTAGATTTCATTCACATGGAGAGGTGCAACAATTTAAAATACGTACTCGTTGTTGTTTGTGCCTTCTCAAGATGGGTAGAAGCATACCCCCTAAAAGACAATACTGCCTTATCCACAGCTAAAGCCCTTGTGAAAGAGTTCTTCCCCAGGTTTGGAATGCCTAGAATGGTCTGGAGTGATAATGGGAGTGAATTTGTGGGTCGAGTGATGAAGAGAGTGTGTGAAGGGCTAGGCATTCAACAAAGGTTCCACACTGCAAATCACCCCCAATCAGCTGGATTAGTAGAATGGTATAATGGCACGCTTAAGTTAAAATTGGCCAAAATTCAAGCGAGCACGGGTCTTAAATGGCCTGATGCTCTACCCTTAGCACTCCTATCCACCAGAATGACTGTGCACTCACGAGTGAAACTTAGTCCCTATGAGATCGTTTTCGGCCGCCTGGCCAACATATGGGGAGTGCCAAGGCCCACTAAGTTCAGCGAACTGGAACACCCTGTTTTGCTTGATTATCTGTACGAATTGACGGCTAAATTGCGTGTTTTGCATCAACAGGTTCACGACACCCTGCCTCCGGTCTCTGAGACTCCAGGTCACGCAATCGACCCTGGATCCTGGGTCCTCGTCAAGAACTTCCAGAGAACTAAAAACGACCAGCCCAGGTGGACCGGACCGCACCTCGTCCTTCTTTCCACAAGATCAGCTGTTCGAGTGGAGGGGAAGGCAAACTGGATCCACGGGATCCATTGCAAACGGATCCCTCTGCCTCTGCCATATGACCAGTGGGTCCAGAAGGGTGTCGCCGACTCAGAAACTGAAACTGTACCACGCTTTCTGCCCTTCAGTGATGCACGAGTAAAAGGAACATTTACTGAACAAGAGAGCGAGAACATTCTGCAACCAGCTGTATCACCGTCAATTCCATTGAACACTACAGAGCCTGAACTCCTGTTTCAGGATCAGATAGTACCCGGGAAAAAGCGCTATAATTTGAGGCCAAGACCTATGGACAAATAAACAAAACCTTTTTTTCACCTCCAAGTACTATTTTTGAAAGTGCAGCTCTCCCATCTGAGAAACTTGCTCATTTTTGTTTTTCGAACCACCATCCGGGTTCCGCTGCTAGGGCCTCGATTGCCCAAAGTCTTTGGGGTGCAGCTGACGACGTTAGGTCAGCAGTTCTGGTTGGTCTAAGGTAGTTGCCCTGGACTGACAGAAGCATTCCTTAGCAGAATCAACCTCCCATCACGGGCAGCACTTTAGAGAGGATGGAGTTTTCCGAGATGGAGAGACCTGCCAAAAGAGTGAACTTTAAAACCAGGATCTGTGAAATTATGACAAGGAAAAGCTTTTTGATATTGTGCATTTTCATGCTATTCAGTGTGATGATATTTTTAATAAGTTATGTGTTATTCTCTTTTCGAGTAACATTTGCACTCACTACATCGCCCATACCTCCTCCTTCTACTGTTTCCCCACACTCTTTTCAACCCCTTCCTGAACACGAATCAGCTAGGAGACTAGAGTTTATTAACAACTCCTTTGTTCAGCTCTTGCACCAACACCAACTTGTAATGAACACGACTAACTGTTGGGTGTGTGGTCTTATGCCTCACACAACGGATAAAGGTATTCCTTATCTGGTCCTGCCATTCAGTCACAATGGTTCTGTGTGGGCATACAGAACAATGTTCATATACGCACATGAAGTCTACCCCCTACGTTCTGTAACAGACAATCCTAAAAATAGTGCTCTAGTTAAGGGTATAGTAGACATGATTAAGGAAGGTATTTCTTATGAGACTATCCCGAGAGATGAGACACTAGTATACATAGGATGGAACATAACCGGATATGGAGCTACTCTGAGTGAGAAACAGCAAGCTAAGAGATCTTCTCCGATTTGGATTGTACCCCATCAGGGTCATCTGTGTCTGCAAGGTAATGGCACGAATCCCAGAGCTCAGTTAGGGAAGAGTATCTGCACTAAAACGTATGTTTTTGCAGCCCAGACTTCCCCTTCGTTTTTAGCAGCTAAGGGTACCTATTTCATCTGCCATGATAGAGCCTATACATGGTTACCCCCTGACTTTTCGGGCTCATGTTTTGTTTCATTCCTGTTGCCTCCCACCTACACAGCAGCGGCAGATTACCACAAGACAAGGATAGTAAGAGGTGCCTTGAGTCAAGAAGACACTGCAGGACAAGAATTTGGGGACTTCGTAAAGGGTTTTCTGCCGTTCTGGGGACCGATGGCTAACAGCAGGAACATAAGGCAATTGACAAGGGTGGTTGAATCCACCGTGATTGAAACTGCTGGTGCCCTTAGTAACTTGACTGCTGAGCTCCAGTCGGATCGACTTATGACCCTTCAGAACAAGGTCGCATTGGATGTCATACTTGCAGACCGAGGTGGGGTATGTAGATTGATCCAATCGAGTTGCTGTGTTTTCATTCCAGATAACGCTCCAACAGTGTACCAGGCCATCTCTAAACTGCATAAGATTTCCGAATCTATTCATGTGGATAAAGGAGATTGGTCTTTAATGGGATGGTTCTGGGAACTGATATCCGCCTGGGGATGGAAAATTCTGATGGTCATTGGGATGGTCTTAGCCATTCTTTTCCTGTTCTGTCTGTGCGTGCAGTGTGCTCCTGCAATATGTGGCCTCTGTGCTGCATCATGTGTAAGGAAACCTGTATCAAGAGACGAGCTAAGTACTAGAATGATGTTACAGCAACATCTCAATGACTTTAGGAATATAGACCTGCACTCAGATTAGCATGAGATTAGGTTAAATTGCCTATGTAAGGGCAAAAGGAGGGTTTGTGGTTCTGAAAATTCTGGACTTGAGAATAAAACTTCGTCGTAACATGACGAATTTAGTATCAAAAGACCGAAATTGACGAGTACACTATGTACAAGCTTTTTCGTCATATTCCAGTGACGATTTCACCTCGAAATCATCATTCTCGTTCTGAACCCTTGGCTTCCATTTTGTATACGGCAGCCATTTTGTGAGTTGCCCTTTACATAGGCTTATGATACAGCCAAATTCGATTCCAAAGGACACGTACACCTTAATTGACTTTCCTGTGACCTGGGCAAGTTGGAACCATTGCCCCAGGCCGAACCTGTTTGGTCAGTTCCTCTCCCAGTGGCCGAATGAGATAGCATCAAGGCACAACAGGCCATAAACCCATTTCATCACACACACCCTGCCGAATCTTGCTCACGCCTGTCCCTGCTCTTTTCTCTCACTTGCTTTAAGATGGGGAGGTGCCCGTTTTTATTGGGGGTCCACCGATATCTGATGAAATGTTGGGCCTTGCCGGATGATTTGTTGAGGGCTGGACGAAGTGAAATATGGACATGTCATCATGACTCTGCTTTTCCTTTGTAACAAAGGAATGTGAATAGTATACTGTAAATTCGAAGAATGTTTGCCTAAAGCACAATATTTTGTATAAAAAGAGAAGCCTGACTTTGTAGGATTGAGCAGTCTCCTGAGAATATACATCCTGTGTGTTGTACTTCTAGGACGCTTGTTTCTTGGTTGCAGCCAATTAAATCGATCCTTGACTTCACCTAGAAGACTCTGAGTTTCTGTGGTCTGAATCAGGAAAGTACCCGAGGTCTCTGGGTGTACCCTGGCACCGCTGGGTTACCGGTTTGGTACCGGTTCTGAAAAACCCAGTACCTCACCAGGGAAAGGAAACAAAATGTGTGGCACGGTTTCAAGGGGTGCAGCCAGGGAAAGTAGGCAAAGTGTGATGCACGGTTTCAATGCGTGCAGCCAGGGTAAGTAGGCAAAGTGGGCGGCACAGTTTCAATGCGTGCAGATAGGGAAAGTAGGCAAAGTGTGATGCACGGTTTCAATGCGTGCAGCCAGGGTAAGTAGGCAAAATGTGCAGCACGGTTTCAATGCGTGCAGACAGGGAAAGTAGGCAAAGTGTGCGGCACGGTTTCAATCCGTGCAGCCAGGGAAAGTAAGCAAAATGTGCGGCACAGTTTCAATGCGTGCAGACAGGAAAAGTAAACACACAAAAAATCCACACAAAAGCGGATGAATACAGTGCTTCGTCGCCAGGAACTGGTAAGAGCTCCCTTTTAAGAATAATAAAACAAGAGATTTCCGCGAAACCTAAAACTGTTGATTGATTGCCTGTGGACATCCGCTTGTCAGTCCAGGCTTGACTACCTAAACTGGCAGTACTTTGGATTCTGGAACTTAAAAACTAATTTTTAATGTTACTAATTTGGTCCAACAAATCACGAGGCATAGGACTGCCGGCTAAATATCAAGCACTGGCAAAAGACAGTCAGTCTAGCTTATAAGTAAAAGTGCTTCTTCACTTTTTGTGCATCATGTGAATGTGTGGATGGGTGAGTGGATCAAGGTGACTGTGACAATCAGTCAATGGTTGGATGAATCGATAGCTGTGTGAGAGCATCAATGGATCAATAGATAAGGGATGTAGCATGGATGGCTGGCTACAGTAAAGGAATTCATTAATTAACAGGAACAATGTTGGAGCACATTTAGAGGGGTGGAGCTACAAAGGACTGCAGTGTACGAGGAGGCGCTGTGCATGGGTGAATGATTAAGACAGCTTGAAGGTTGTCTCCATGACTAGAGAGGGTTGGCAGCCTTGAAAGAGAGCAGAGCATGATTGACCAAGAGACAGATGCACCGATCATAAAAAAAAACTTTGAAAAATAGAAAACTTACAATTTTGTATTAGTTGCAGACGTCTCATAAACAATAACTACACTAAGCAAGCCTTAACATGCTGGCTTTGGCAACAGCCAGTAAATTCCAGAAGCAGACCACATGTGGCACGGAGCTGTACCAAGAAGACTATTTTCATTTAACTCGATACATTAGTTACACAGAACATTATCCTGGCATGCCCTGGCTTGAGAATGATGTTTACTGTTGTGAAGGCATGTAGACAAAATTTGTCGAATCTCAGAAGCGATTATATAATGCAAGGTCGTGAAAATGTAATAATTAATCGCAGTATGGCGTCCGTTATTTCTCACAGTGTGAAGTCCGGCACAAAATCACAGAATCCTAATCATATAAAAACAGAACAAATCTATTACATTTGTCTCCGTGAGGCCTTCAAGACTGATTTAGTTTCCATTCATTAGTAGAGCCTCTAATACCAATTTATTAATCCCTGGAATAAGCCAAAAAGGGACCCTGGGGTCTTAGAGGCTGGAACATTTTGCATCTTGCCTCTATCTTCCAGGGAGGCCATTAATCTCCTCATTTAAGGATGACTCGGTGCCAGGAACAATCACTGATTCTGGCTTTATTCCTTGTCCCCCATCAGAGACCTCCTCGGATTAAATTGCTGCTTATTTTCATAACTGAGAAAAAAATACCAGGCAACTTGGTATTCCTGGGTTTCTGGGAAAAGAACTGGGAATCCTAAACAATGGTCCCCTCTGATTTAAATTAAGAAAACCACTAAAATAGATTGCAGCAATAGAATAGGAATGGAGTATTTTTCAACCTTACACTCTTGAGAGCATAGCAATAGCAATGTATTGTGCACTAAATGCATACGTTTTATTTTAATGAAATGTACAAAGTAAAAAAAATGCAGGAGCTCCATCTGATGACGCGGTGCTGTTGAATTGTGGCATAAGTATAAAACTGACAGTGGGTCTGATGGTGTCTAAGGATGCAATGCAGCCACATGGATTATAACAAATGATAGGATTAATTTGTCCCATCAATTGATGCGCATGGAAATGGTTCATACCATTTCTTAGACCCTATGATTAACTTCTATGGGGATACTGCAATGTTTTCTGTCCTGATGTTAACTAGCTTATTAGAGTCGAAGCATCGGCGAACTCGAGCACAGTTGGTTTGGACGTTGCATATATTGTATACAGTACCAGCACTAAACATTGGAATCGGATTACTGAATTGTATTTTCAACCAACAGTATTGTGTTAATTCACCATTTTCATACTCACTTTTACAATTATGTCACAATTCACCAGCACTGCACCATCACACAGAGCAGCTACATTTTCTTATGCTTTTTTCCATTGTACATTTTAAGAAAGTAAAATGTACAAATTTAGGGGCATATCTACAAGCCCCTTGTGTCAGGTATAATGTGTGTAGGGTGGGCGGTCCCACCCAAAAAAGCCATGTAGAACTGAAGCAGTGAAATGTACAACATTTCACTGTGTCACTCTACGCCTTAGCTGCGTCAAAATCCCTACGGCTGCTCAGACCAGGCGTAAGGAATGATGCAGGGTTTTTGTAAGGGACTCACCTATCTGTTCTGACATATTGTTATTGTTGTTATTGTTAATTCAATTTATAAAGCGCAACAGCTACCCAAAAAGGGTTTCCCGGCGCCAACCAGAGCGAGAAACAGAACCAGTTGAAGATTATTGATTAAAAAGCCATGTTTTAAGGATTTGCGAAATTGGACATACACAGTTTCATTGCGAATTGATATGGGAAGAGAGTTCCATAAGGAGGGACCAAGACAGGCAAAAGATCAACCGCCCATCTGTAGCAATCTAGTTCTGGGCACAGAGAATTTCACTTGAGTGGATGAGAGGAGGAGAAAAGAAGGCATATAAGAATAAACCAAGGACATCAGATACTGGGAGGCCATTCCAGTTTTGATTTTGAACATATAGCTCAGGGCTCTGAACTTACAGAGAAGATCACGCATGTGGCCAGAGGCAGAAACAGCTCTAGGAACCTGGCATAACAATCTGGCGGCAGAGTTCTGGACCATCTGCAGCTTAAGAGTCACCTCCTTGTTAGTCGCCATATAAAGAATGTTGCCGTAGTCTAGAGGTGACGAGAGCGTGGACTAAGGTTCTCTGGGTATGATCTAGCAGCATCCAAATAATATTTTTAAGCCATTTCAGGATGGTGAAACATGTAGCAGCCACCTTTACTGCTTGATGTTGCATACCTAATGAGTCATCGATGATAAAGCCCAAGTTACAAACTTGGTGGGAGGGCTGAGGAAGAGCACCCATTTCAATAGGCCATTGCTGGGGACCCCAAAGATCCTTATTTTTCCCCCAAACCAAAACCTTGGTCTTCTCTCCATTGAGCTTGATACAATTTGCCTGTATCCACGAAGCAATTTTACCCAAGCCCATCTGGACGGGGGAAGTCTCAGTCGGCCTCTCCACTGAAAGAGAAAAGATATTTTGGGTGTTGTCCGCGTAAGAGAACAAGGACAGCCCAGCTTCCACTGCGACATCAGCCAAAGGTCTGACGTATAAATTAAATACTAGAGGGCTAAGAATGGAGCCTTGAGGTACCCCATAAGGTGAAGAATCGGTATCGGAACTGGCCGTTGGGGAGAAGACCTGGAAGGTCCGATTAGCGAGGAAGTAAATGAGCTGACTGAGAGCCGACCCACTGACACCCAATGATCTTAAGGCTTTCACTAACATGGTGTGCGACACCGTGTCTAAAGCTGCGCTTAAATCAAGCAATATAAGGGCCACTGTGTCTCCAGAATCTAGGTGGCAACGCAGTCTTTCCGTGATTCCAAGGAGTGTTGTTTCCATTGAAAAGCCGGCTCTAAAGCCCGATTGAGATGGGTGTAAAAACTTTTGTGACTCTATGAATTGCGACAGCTGTAAATTAACATGCCTCTCTAAAATCTTTGAAAAGGCCGGTAGCAAAATAATAGGCCGATAGTTGAAGGGCAGATAAGGATCCACGTTAGCCTTCTTCAGGAGGGGGAGTACAATAGCATGTTTCCACTATGGTGCAACTGTTGCTTCATGTAGCGAGGCATTCAAGAATTCCATGATTACCATCAGTGATGGCGGCTCATACTGCTGGAGCAGCACAGAGATAGGAAGAGAGTCCCTGGGAGATCCTGATTTAACACTGTCTAAAATATGTTTAAAAGAGTCAATGTGTAGTAGAGACCATGTATCTAATTTAGTCATGGATTCAAAGGTTGCCCTATCTTGATCAGAGTAGATATTGTCTGTTAAAAACAGTGTAGATGCTGGCTGGGGGGGATTGACATATTGTGACTGGGGGGAATTATCAGACTGCAACGCTTCTATTTCAGAATATATTTTCTCCACTTTCTGGAGAAAAAATTTAGCTAGGTCTTTGCATTCGCCGACTATTTAAAGAAGGGGGCCTAGATTGAGTTTCCAAGTCAGAAAGCTCCTTAAACATTTTAAATAATGTCTTGGAGCAGTTCAAAGCACTGAAGATGGTTGTGAATACGTATTCCGCACGAGCGGACTTACAGAGATTATGGTATTGTCTTTTGGCCCTCTGATGGGCAAATTTGGAATCGGATGCATAGGTCCTCCTCCAGCATCTTTCCAACACCTTACATTTAGTTTTCTCCATTTTTAATTTCTCAGTGAACGAGAGCACCGGGGTACAGTGGTTGTTTACCTTTTTTAAGGAAGGGGGGAGATAGGTATCGATGGCGTTTAAGAGCCACTTTTGTACGGCACCCGAAAGAGTACCCAACATTGGCTGGGAAATGGAGTATTTGAGGACAAGATCTTATTTAAAGCTACCATATCTAATTTTCTCCAATTTCTGGTGGGTTTGATTGGGCTAACAGAAAAAGAATTTGCTAAAGTCTTCAGACGAAAACCAATAGCAAAGTGATCAGACCAACATAAAGGAAGGACTGGAGAGCAGTGAATGTTGGATAAACTGGTAAAAATAGGATCCAATTGGGGGGGTGGCCAAGAGAGCCATCATGGCAGACGCATCCTAACGAAGCTCCGTCCCGCCAGACAATTATCCGCTGAAATATCCTGCCTCACCCGCCCTTGAGCGCCCCAGTGGGGAGAATTCAACACCGGATATCAGTGGCGGGCCCGAGCGCAATTCTAGCCTGATTGGTGCACCGGGGGCTGGAGATCGAGGCCCTGTGCTGGGGGGCCTGGGCAGAGTGGTGAAGCCGGGGACCTCGAGTTTCGCGGGTCCCGGCGGCAAACGAGGTGGCAGAGAAGGCAGTGTGGGTGCCGGTCCCTAGCTTAGCGGAACTGGCGCAGACATCCGGCAGCCTAGACCAGACCTCCAGCAGACTCCGGTGACAACGGGACCCCCCGGGACCACAGCTGGCATACCACCCTAGTGCAGAGGGGAGGTGAGGCCTAGCACGGCCGGAGAAGCCGGGGGCTTGATTTTGGTGTGCCTCCCGGGGACAGACTCGGGCATTGGCCTGGATCGCGGCCTCCTCTTGAAGCAGCAGACCCCAGAGGGGCGAACAGTAAGGCGGCAGCGGTGCTCCGTAGGGGATGTGCTGGGGAGCCCGGCGGCATTGCGCACCTGAAGGGGGCCAGCAGCAGCTCCGGCGATGGTCAGATCGGGCGGCATTCGTGGCGGGGGTCATGTCTGGGCCCATACAGGGAGTGCATTGGGACCCGTAGCCCGCGGCCAGGTGGAGGCTGGCAGGAAGAGGGACCGGCTGACACTGGGTCCATCCAACTGGCATGTGCTGGCCGAGGAGGTGAAAACTATCGGACAAGTGGCCCCCTGGCTGAGCGGTACCCAGGAGGAGGCGAGGAGTGCCCGGCCCATACCCCGGGGGACTCACACTGGGCTGATACCGGCACACAGGGTGACACGGGGCCAGCCATGTACTCCTTCAGCGGTCAGGTCGGGCCGCGGCGGGGGGCTGGGTGGTGCGCGGGACTCGCCCCTGGGACGACATGGCTACCCTCTGGCGAAAGGCCAGACGGTGGAGACCTGGGGCATCGCACCATAGTGTGGGTCCTGACCAGATAGGGGCCAGACGCACACACGTGGCATCGGCGATAGTAGAGCGGAGCCCACAGCAGTACCGACGGCTGGCCTCTGGGGGGCCGTGGCTGGTGGCCATGACTCGAGGAGGGGGGCCTCCCAAACAAGGCCCCATTGACAAATTCACGGGCCCCAGTGGCAGTGCAGGGGCGACGGGCAGCCGCCAGGATTCTGGGTCGGACAACGCCGCCCTCATGGCGGCCATAACTCAGTCCCGGGACATGCTGGATGCAAAGATAGGGGCCGTGGGGTCTGATGTCACACTATTGTGCCAGGATCTGCGGAATGCTGAGTCCCGCATCACAGAAGCTGAAACACGCATATCTGGGGTAGAGGATGACGTCAAGGCCCTGAAGCGCAAGATGGCAAGCATGGAGTCAGTTCAGAAGGGCTTGGCGCTCCGAGTGGAAGATGCGCAGGGGCGTGCCAGGCGGAAAAACCTGCGCTTTGTGGGACTACCTGAAGGATGTGAGAAGGGCAACATGGAGGGCTTCTTGACACAGTGGTTGGAGGGCTGGCTCCCCCCTGATTCACTTTCTTGCTGTTTCGTGATCGAGAGGGCACATCGGGCCCTTATGCAGAAACCGCCGGTGGGAGCATGGCCGCGGCCGGTGATCGCTAAACTCCTGAACTATCATGACCGGGACGTTATCCTGAAAATTGCCAGAGAGAAGGAGCCGTTGCTCTACGAGAACCATCAATCAATCAATCAATGCATTTGTATAGCGCGCTACTCACCCGGAAGGGTCTCAAGGCGCTGGGGGAGAGGGGTACGTCACTGCTCGAACAGCCAGGTCTTGAGCTGCTTCCTGAAGGATAGATGGTCTTGGGTCAGCTGAAGGTGGATGGGGATGGAGTTCCAAGTCTTGGCTGCCAGGTAGGAGAAGGATCTTCCTCCGGCGGTGGCTCTGCGGATGCGAGGGTGTGGCTGGTCGATCGTAGCTGGCGGGTGGGCGAGTAGATGGTCAGGCGGTCGTTGAGGTACTTGGGGCCCAGGTCGTGGAGAGCTTTGTGTGCGTGGGTGAGGAGCCTGAACGTGATTCTCTTGCTGACGGGGAGCCAGTGCAGGTCTCTCAGGTGGCTGTGTCGGGGGATGTCCAGGATGAGTCGTGCGGAGGCGTTCTGGATGCGTTGGAGTTTTTTTTAAGTTTGGCTGTGGTTCCGACGTAGAGGGTGTTCCCGTAGTCCAGTCGGCTGGTGACGAGTGCCTGGGTGACGGTCTTCCTGGTTTCGGTGGGGATCCATCGGAAGATCTTGCGGAGCATGCGCAGGGTGTTGAAGCACGATGAGGAGACGGCGTTGACTTGTCTGGTCATCGGGAGGGAGGGGTACAGGATGAAGCCCAGGTTGCGTGCGTGGTCCGTTGGCTTGGGAGTGGTGCCCAGGGCAGGGGGCCACCAGGAGTCGTCCCAGGCAGAGGGCGATGATCCCTGGAAGAGGACTTCCGTCTTGTCTGAGTTCAGTTTCAGGCGGCTGCTCTTCATCCACTCGGCGACGTCTTTCATCCCTTCGTGTAGGCTGGCTCTGGCGGTGGCGGGGTTGTTGGTGAGGGAGAGGATCAGCTGGGTATCGTTGGCGTAGGAGATGATGTTGAGGTTGTGCTGGCGTGCGATGGCTGCGAGGGGACTCATGTAGACGTTGAAGAGTGTTGGGCTGAGTGATGATCCTTGTGGTACGTCGCAGATGACTTCGGTGGCTTCGGATCTGAACGGGGGGAGGCGGACTCTCTGGGTTCTTCCGGCGAGGAACGAGATGATCCACTCCAGTGCCTTCTCTTGGATTCCGATGTTGCTGGGCGCTGTACTAGGGTGCGGTGGCAGACAGTGTGGAATGCTACAGAGAGGTCCAGGAGGATGAGGGCCGCTGTTTCCCCGTTGTCAAGCAAGGATCTGATGTCATCGGTGGCTGCGATCAGGGCGGTCTTCGTGCTGTGGTTTGCTCGGAAACCAGACTGCGAGGGGTCGAGGGATCCGTTCGTCTCGAGGAAGGCGGCGAGCTGTATGTTGACGGTCTTCTCGATGACTTTGGCAGGAAAAGGGAGGAGCGAGATGGGGCGGAAGTTCTTGAGGTCGGTGGGGTCCGCTGTTGGCTTTTTCAGGAGGGCGCTGAGCTCGGCGTGCTTCCAGCTCTCCGGGAAGGTGGCGGTGCGAAAGGAGGTGTTGATGATGTCCCGGAGATGGGGTGCGATGATGGCGTCGGCATTGTTGAAGATGTGGTGGGGGCAGGGGTCGGTTGGGGATCCAGAGTGGATCGTGTTCATGGTGCGGGTGGTGTCTTCGGTGCTGACCGGGGTCCAGTTGCAGAGGGTGGCGGTGGCGGGCATTGGTTCGGTGGTTGGGTGCATGGTCTGTGCGCCAAAGCTGTTGTGTATGTCGGCGATCTTGCGGTGGAAGAACGAGGCGAGTGAATCGCAGAGGTCTTGCGAGGGGGTGATGTCGTTGTTTCCGGCATTGGGGTTGGAGAACTCTTTGATGATGCTGAAGAGTTCCTTGCTGTCGTGGGCGTTGTTGTCCAGTCGTTCTTTGAGTGCTGTCTTCTTGGTGGCGCGGATCAGCTGATGGTGCGTGTTTGAGGGCGGTCCTGTTGTCTGTGGTGTGGTCGTGGCGCCAGGCTTTCTCGAGGGTGCGGCAGTTCTTCTCAGGAACCATCGAATCCTGATTTTCCCAGACTATACTCGTATGCTGCAGCAACATCAGCAATCGTTTACAGTGGCCAAGGCTCACCTGCGTGAGCTAAACCTGCCTTATGCCTTGCTGTATCCAGCCCGCCTGCGGGTGGTGTTCCAGTCCCGCACCCACTTCTTCGACACCCCTGAGGAGGTATTCAAATGGACAGACGAGACAGTGTCAATCAGAGCGCATACACTCCCGGGGCTGGAGACGATCCCTTCCCAGAGCGAGCCGCAGTCACGGGCCTCTTGAGGGACTCGACGAAAGGGTAATTGGAGGTCCAGGTCCCGGCAGCACTCTACGTCCGGGAGTGCATCGGAGAGGGGGAAAGGGGCCCCTGGCGACTGAGCCGAAGGAACTTGATGTCTATGGCAGTCACACCTCGGGAGTGTAGTCTATTGCTAGTTCGGACATACTGTTGTACATTAGCGTGTAGATATGTTTATTTCTCTTCTTTCCTTCTTTAGCTTTGCTGTATAGGCGAGCGGCCCTTGAGGAACGGATTTGCATACAGCACGGAGGATAAGGGGGCGCAGAGGAGCGGGGTGGAGGGACGTTCTGGGCGGGCGGTTCCCCGACGTGCAGGTTGGTTGTGGGTGGTTGAGGGGTTGAGGAGAGTTCAATGGGGATTCATTGGGGTAGACGGCCTCCGGCCTACCGTTGGGGGTCGGGTGTTCGCTATGCCGCGACAGGTACTTCAATGTTTCTGAGGTATGGGGGGTTGGGGGTTAGGGGATGGGGAGGTTGTTAGAGTTTGGGGCGGGGTTCAATGGGGGAGGGGTCACATGGTCTCATGGGGGTCTGGAATGTTGGTTTGCATGCACTGGCTGGGCCCAAGGACTGGGCGTTCACCCTAGATGTTCCCTAATGGCCGATCTTAAGAATAGAGCACGTAGGTCCAAGGGCTCTCTTAGGGTCCTCAGTTGGAATGTACGGGGAGTTCTGGACAAGGTTAAGAGGGGGGCGTTACAGCGACAGGCGAAGAAGGCAGGCGCGGATGTGCTGATGCTCCAAGAAACTCACCTACTGGGCACAAAAACATTATGCCTACAGCGCTATGGCTTCCAACAGGTGTTTCCTGCTGGCTTTGCGAGAGGCTCTAGGGGGGTGGCCATCCTCATACAACGCAGGATCCCCTATGTACACTCAGCTCAATGGGTTGATACGCAGGGTCGATACATCGTTATTAGAGGTTTGGTGGGTGAGGAACCGCTAGTCCTAGGGAGTGTCTATGCTCCACCTCCCCTGCAGTGGTCCCTGGTCGAAAAGCTGTTTGTGATATGGGCGGATATTCCTGATGCGCTGGCAGTCATTGGGGGAGATTGGAATGATGTTATGGACAGCCGTATGGATAGGTGGGGTGGTGAGCCCCTCCACTAAACTTAATGACATGGCACGGGGACTTAATTGGGTGGATACTTGGCTGCACTTACATGGCAATATAAGGGGATACACTTACATATCCGCGGTTCATAAATCATTTTCCAGGCTGGATTACATATTTGTCCCCGGAGTAGCGATCCATAGGGTGGAGGCAGCAGACATCCTGCCACGCGGGCTCTCGGATCGTTCCCCCACCACCGTGGATGTTTGCATGGATAAAGGGCGGCAACCATTCAGGTGGCGCCTCTCGGTGTGGCACCTACATCAGCCAGACTACCAGAAACATATGGGCGAGGCCATCGGCCACTTCCTGATTGAGAATGTAGGGACTGTGGCAGAGGTGAGCACAGTATGGGAGTCCATGAAGCCAGCACTTAGAGGGGTGGATATAGCATGGTGCACAGCAGCGCGGAAGAAACGCAGGGAAGACCTGGTTCAGGCTGAGGCCAAAATTGCACCATTAGAGCTCCTAGGGAGTACGGAGGATGGGGCGCACGCGGCGGGGCAGCTCCTCCTGGCACAGCAATCGTATGCGTCCATGCTGATGGACGAAGCCAAACAAATATGGCTTGCTACACGCAGCCGGATCTACCAATGGGGGGATAAATCCGGGACGATGCTCCGCCGGCTCTGTCAGGGCACGTTCCAGGCCCAGACCCTGCCTCGGATATTAGATGATGAGGGTTCCCCGGTCACGGATCCCACAGTATTGGCAGAAGGATTTGCCGCCTATTACGCCAGTCTATATGCCCCGAATGAATGTCTTCCGGCCGACGTAGTGGATAAATTCCTGGCTGATTTGCCACCACGCGCGGTTTCGGATGAGATGCGGGACCGTCTGGATCTCCCATTGACAGAGGAGGAACTGGACACAGCACTGGGCGAGCTTAACACTGGTAAGGCGCCCGGGCCCAACGGGTTCCCCAGTGAATTCTACAGGAAATACCACGTGCAGCTCGGGGTCCACTATAGAGTGGTTGTGGAGGAAGCTAGGGAGCGGGGCAGCCTTCCCCCTGACTGGTGACACGCAGAAGTGGTTGTCTTCCACAAGCCTGGCCGTCCCCCAGAGCAACATGCGTCATACCGACCGATCTCCTTACTGAATGTTGAAGCAAAGATTCTGGCCAAAGCGCTGGCCAATCGACTCCTACCCTATGCGGCTGATCTTATCCACCCAGACCAGGCCGGCTTTATGCCCCAGAGGGCGACCAGGCATAACATTCGAAGAGCGCATGTGGCAGTGGCAGCAGTCCGGAAAACCGGGGAGCCGGCGGCGCTCCTGTTTGGCCGACATGGACAGGGCGTTTGACTTGCTGAGCTGGGTCTATTTATTCGCCCTCTTGCCGCGGCTTAATTTGGGTCCTTGCTTCCTGTCGTATATATGGCTGCTGTATACCGACCTGACGGCCTCCAGATTCAACATCGGGCGGGCACCAGGCAGGGCTGTCCCCTTTCGCCCTACCTTTTTGCCCTGGCCATGGAGCCGCTGGCTGCATCGGTGCGCATGGACACGCAGCTACGGGGGTTCGAGTGGGATCGGGACCTGTCCGACAGAATTGCGCTATATGCGGATTATGTCCTATTTTTCCTAACAGATGTCAACAGGTCAGGGCCGCGCATCATGGAAATCATGCAGATCTTTGGCGAGACGTCGGGGCTCTACATGAATCACTGCAAATCCACCCTCTGGGTGTTGGGGGGTATTCACAGGCAGGGGACTGGGCCTCAGCGTTACAGGTTGCGGCGGGAGGCATTAAATACTTAGATGTGCTCATCTCCGAGGTCCCAGCGATATCCTGGGAGTGGAATGTAGTGCCGGTGTGGGAGCGAGCTCGAGCAGATATTAAAGCATGGTCCCGCATGCCGCTGACCATTTATGGCAGGTTGGCTATATTTAAAATGGTGGCCCTCCCCAGACTTCTGTATCAGCTGCAGAATCATCCCTATCCCATTCCCTCTCCTTGGTTTCGGCAGGTGAACGCGGTGTTAGGACAGTTCCTCTGGGCCGGAGGAGCAGTACGGGTTGCGGTGCGTACTTGTTTCTCTCCTCCTACTGTGGTGGTTTAGCGACCTCTGATATTCTTTCCTACTATCAGGCATCCCATCTCCTCCCCGGCATACGCTCTGGAGCACCTCCTGATGGGTGCCCAAACACTTCACACTATATTATATGCAGCGCAGATTCGGAAGACGTTACCACCTGGCACACAGTTAGTGTTTCAGATTTGGAGGCAGGCCCTGTGGCGAATGGGTTGGTGGAACACACTGACAGGCGAAACTCCCCTCTGGAGCAGTGGTTGATTCCCCGGTCTGGCTGCTCTACGAGGTTTCGGAGGGTGGGACAGCATTGGAATATCCACACTGGGGGACGTACTGTCAGGGGTGACCCTTAAGTCCTTTCAGGAGCTGAGCGAGGAATTTGGCATGGCCCGAACTCAGTTCTTTAACTATCTCCAATTCCGTCATGCCATCGCCCCGTGCCTGGAGGGGTTGGAATCACTCCCTGAGTTTAGCCCTCTGGAGGCCAAGGTGTTTATGGGAGACCTGGGGACCAAAAAGATATCTCGCATATACCAATCTCTAGTAACGCATTGTTCCTCCTCGCTACAGAAGCTACGGGAGTCCTGGGAGGCCGATGTTGGTGAGTTGGAAGAGGAAGATTGGAGGGAGGCATTGGCCGGGCCTCGGGTGCCGCCATATTGATACGCCTCCGGCTTATACAGTTCAAATACCTCCATAGGGTATATTTTACTAGACAACGCTTATGGCGGGCGGGCCTGATAGCGTCCCCGGACTGTCTACGATGGGGGCGGTTGGGGGAGTTGGGGGAGTGGGAGGGTTGGGGTTGCTTTGATTGTATTTGCTTCTTTATCTGTTTGATACTTATCTAAGCAGAAAATTGGATTGTACTTTATTTTTTGAAGCCTAAATGTCCTGCGGCTATCTCTGGATTACAGAGACCTGCGTGTTGTATACAATCTTGAATAAAATTGTTAAAAAAAAAAAATAGGATCCAATAAATCGCCAGCCACGTGAGTGGGGCCAGAATTATGCAATTCAATATTCATTGCTGCCAAATCAGAAATAAAAGTAGCCCTGGTAGTACATTTGGGATCTTCCAAGTGCAAATTAAGGTCACACAGAATAGAGATTTGCGGCATTCATAAGAAAAGGAGTCATTAAACCAGAAAGATGAAGCCCATGGACCAGACGGCCTCGGGGGGCGGTACACTAGTATCCCAGAAAAGGTTAACTTAGAGGTTAGGGCCAGCCTAAATAAAGCTGCCTCACAGTTCCTAAAAGGCAGATCTTCTAATTTACACAGGTAGTTTTTTTGGGATAAATTATAGCAATACCCCCACCTATCTTAGAGCCCCTATCTTTCCTGACTATGGCGTAGTTAAGCGGTAAAGCGGTCGCAATGTCAGGGCCAGAACTCTCAGGCAGCCATGTCTCAGCAAGAAACATGGCGTCTGGTTGTTCACTGACCAAAAGATCGAAGATGTCAGCTTTCTGCTTGGGAAGAGAGCAGCAGTTACTGCTAAGGATGGGAAATTCCTTATTAACTGGGGAGGCATTGTTATGGGAAAGGTCTTTTTGTTTAATGGTCAATGGACTAGAATTATAGCAGGGCGCTAATTTAAAAGAAAAGCCACTGCATAGACAATTTTTACCCCCGTCCTCAGGATGTAATAGGGTGCAGTCAGGGAGCGGTAAATTATAGCAAACCATTAGCTGCTTAATAGAATAACAGAACCTATGGCCTCTTTTTGGATCAGGGGTCATGGCCTCGGGTCCCATTTGGACGCGGACGGGCTTGGCACGCCCGCTGCAAATCGGTTCTGAGACCATTGCGTCACTTTCATGAGCACCTTCAGCAATTGTGCCAACATATGAGTCAGTATTTCTGACGCAATTGTTAATCCTTGCGCCATGGAGCACTGTTTTGTAAATACAGCGCATCCATGGTGGCGCAAGGACTTTTGGCATTGGTGCAAGGAAACTGATGTATCTATGCAGATGCGTCAGTTCCTTGTAAATCTGCCCCTCAGTGTACAATACATTGTAACTGCTATATTCTCAGGAGTATAATGTTGAGACATACTCCAACCCACCCTTTTCTCGCTGCCATCTATTTTAGCTAATTTCTTACTGTAAATCTCAGGGCACCATTTTTATTATCAGAACTGGGATTCCCAGTTGTTGAGCATTGCAGAGACCGTTCCAAATGGCTACAGACTTCATACCAGCCAATTAGTAGATGAACACAGCAGAAATGGCTACTAATTAAAAATACAGCAGGCCAGTGCACCTGTAACGCACTCCACCTACGACAAGCATGAAAAGAGCACTGAGGTGAGTTCAGGGAGTCTGAGTCACTGTGTTATGTTATGTTACTTAAATTTATATCGCGCACAGATACTCGAAAGTGTCCCAGTACGTACCTTGAGGGGGGTCATAGTCTCGTATTAAGCGAAAAAGTATGTTTTCAGGTTCTTTTTAAAGCGCAACAGGTCCCGAGTATTCCTCAGGCTGAGAGGAAGGGTGTTCCAAGCCAGCGCCACCTTCTAGGCAAAGGAGCTGCCTCCAAGCCTCTTACATTTGAAACGTGGAACCTGAGCGAGACGCTGAGACATATTTATTTATTTATTTATTTAAACTTATAAGGCACACAGCTACCCGCAATAGGTTTCCCGGCGCCCAAGGGACAGACTAAAGAAGAATGACTGCCAAGCAAACTACTAATGAAGACTATTAAGGAAGACTGCTCTGATCACTGCTGAAGAAGCCAGGTTTTTAATCCCCTACGGAAGCGAAGAAGATCCGTCTCCAACTTCAGGGTCACGGCCAAGGCATTCCAAGACTTAGTGCCTAGATGAGAAAAAGAGCGGCCGCCCATCTTCACCAACTTAACTCTAGGGACAGTGAAATCGCCTTTTCCCGAAGATCTCAAACAGCGGCTAGGTTTATAAGCCTGAATGAGATCCTGTAAGTACCTCGGGGCTGAGTCCTGTTTTATCTTAAAAATATGGCATAAGGCTTTGAATTTAATTCTACTCGTTATTCTCAGCCAATGCAGGTCGCGAAGGGCTTGAAAGGCAGATGTTCTCCGGGGAACATTACGTAGAAGCCGTGCGGCCACGTTCTGGACGACCTGGAGTTTATTCACTGTTGTTGCATCAGCACCGAGGTAGAGGACATTACCGTAGGCCAGGCGGGAGACTACCAATGCCTGGACCACGGTCCTCTGTGTGGAGGTGGGGAGCATCCAAAGGATTTTTTGGAGCCATCTTAAAGTGGCAAAACAGATAGAGGCCACCCTTACAGCGTGTTGCCGCATCATAAGCTTTTCATCAATAAGGAATCCGAAATTGCGAACCTGAGCAACGGGATGAGGGGTAGGACCAATACTCTCGGGCCAGTGTTGAGAACCCCATAGATCTTTACCCTTGCCCAGGATCACAACCTCAGTCTTATCCCCATTTAGCTTAAGGAAATTACCCTGCATCCATTCCGAAACTCGGGTCAAACCCTGCTTAAGAGCCGAGATGTTATTACCTTCCGTATTGGAGAGGGAGAAAATTATTTGCATATCATCAGCGTAAGAAAATAAAGTAAGACCGGCTTCCTCAACAATAGTAGCCAGGGGTCTAACATAGATGTTAAATAATAGTGGATTGAGGATAGACCCCTGGGGAACGCCGTACGCCGATGAACACATTTTAGAGGATGCTTTAGCTGAAAAAACTTGAAAAGTACGACCACTTAAAAAAGAGGCTATCCAAGCCAGAGCAGAGCCTTCAACTCCCAAGGATCGAAGAGTTGCGAGAAGCATGGAATGAGACACTGTATCGAACGCCGCACTTAAATCCAAAAGGATGAGTGCAGATGTTTCCCCGCGATCGATACCATGCCATAAACTCTCAGTAACTCCTACAAGTGTGGTCTCAGTGGAATGGTGCGCTCCAAAGCCAGATTGCGATGGATGTAGGAAGCCCGAACTCTCTACCAGGAGAGTCAGCTGTGAGTTGATGTGCCTTTCCAAGATCTTAGAGAAAATGGGCAACAGCGAAATAGGCCTGAAATTAGATAAATTAGAGACATCAGCTCCAACCTTTTTAAGCAAAGGAATAATCATCGCATGTTTCCACTCCACTTTCCACATAGAGTGCAGATGTCGTGTGGGGGCATAAAAAGAAAGACGTTTTTCTAAGTAAAATGGGCCATGACCATGAAGAGCGCGGTGGGCCATAATTAAATCTTTAAATGTGATCCAAAGGGCAACCGGAAGGCAGTGCAAAGAGCGTAAGTGAGAACTCATGCGCTTCCTGGTAGGAATCTCAAGAAGAAATCTGGCTGCTGCATTTTGGACCACCTAGAGTTTTTTTAACAGATGGCCTGGAATGCCCACCAGAAGAGCATTAGCATAGTCCAGTTGAGACAGAATAAGTGCTCAGATGACAGTTTCTTTTGTTGCCCTGGGCAAGAGAGGAAGAAATTTCCTTAAGGTTTTCAAAAGGCCAAAACAGGTTCCCGCAAGTTTCCTGATATGAGTGGAGAAAGACAAGTTCTCCTCAAACCACACCCCCAGGTTTTTGGTGGGCCTGCCTGTAGAAGTGGGTAGCGGTAACTCAGGCAGCCAGAGAGTTTCCATGAAATTTGGAGCTCCGACTTATCTTCGTTGCACTTCAATTGTGCCCCAGCTAGTCAATTAAAAATAGAAAGACAAACAGCGTTGATTAGAGGAGACAGAGTCCCCACTCTTACCCCAGGTAAACAGAAGCTGAGTGACATTAGCGTAGGCCACAACCTTAGCCCCAAGACCCTCTGCCAGGTACACGAGGGGTGTAACATAAATATTAAAGAGAAGAGGGCTAAGGGAGGACCCATGAGGGACACCAGTGGTCACAGGCTGGGGAGCAGAAGAGGACGACGGAAGCCAAATCTGCTGGACCCGTCCTTCCGAGAAGGACCTAAGCAAACCCCAGGCGGTGCCCCACACCCCAATCTCGGGCAGACATGAGAGAAGGAGAGCGTGTGGAACCGTATCAAACCCCGCCGACACGTCGAGCAAAATCAATGCAGCCCTCCCGCCGGCGTCCAAACACTCTTAGGCCTCCACCAGGGCCGACTCGGTGCTATGAGAGGCCTTAAATCCTGACTGAGCTAGGTGCAGCAGTCCCTCCCTCTCCACAAACTCTGTGAGCTGTTTGTTCACCACCTACTCCTACACTTTGACCAAGCCAGGCAGGAGAGAGATGGTGCGATAATTCACTGGGATCAGTGGATTGAGGGGTGGCAAGATCTTGGCCTCCTTCCAGGCCTATGGGATGCAAGCTTCATGGAGGGACAGATTGATAATGCCATTCACTTTGGGATTAATGGTCTCTGCAACTGCTGCCAGCAGTCTGGCCGGACACGGGTCAGAAGGCGAGCCCGATTAAAAAATTTTTTTTTACGGGAATCCGAGAAGTCCACAAACCTAAAGTCTTGCAGAGAATGAGCAGAGTACGTAGTAATGACCCTAGAGCATCCCCAATACCACTATCACAGGGGGGAAAGTCACCTGAATGGAAAGAATTTTATCTCTAAAAAAACTAGAAAGATTTTCGCACCAGGCGCCTGTGGATGGAGACACCCTTACTTGGGCAGTAGGTGACATAAAACGTTGAACAATTGTGAACATTTCTTTAGTATTGTGCATGGCTGAGTCAATGCGAACTGAATACAATACCCTTTTGGCCTGAGTTATGGCCTCATGATAGGTTCTCTGTTTAAGTCCAAGCCCCCACTTAGCATCGGGGCAGTAGTCACTGCAGCGCCATGCACGCTCAAGGATCTTACATTGATGTTTACGTGTTTTGAGGGCATTGGTAAACAAGGGTTTAGAAGGAGACTCCCTCAACAACCGCCGACCAGGGGGCGAGGCAAGTGAACCAGCTGCTGTAGCAACCCAACTAGTAAATCCAGCAAGTCAACCCTCAAGGTCTCCCCGGAGATCAGGCCTGGAAATGTCCAATACCTGGTTAAACACAAGGGGATTGATTGTGCCAAAAGCTGGTTTACAGTAGGATCGTGATGAAGGCTCCTCATTAGTGACTTCCCATTAAAAATAGGTGAGAAAGTGATCCGATAAAGGGACCGGGCGCGGTTCCTCTGTCACGATGGGAACATTTGTACAGACCGGGTCCGATATATGGCACGCCTGGTGAGTGGGAAGGCTGATCCACTGGGAGAGTTGGGCCAGATGCAAAGTATCAAACAAGTCAAGAGAATCTTTGTTGGCCACCTGATCAAGGAAGATATTGAGATCTCCTAAAACAATGTACTGGGAGAATCGCAACGCACGAGGGATAACAGGCCCCCACGCTTGGAGAAAGGGTCAGAGGGTGTGTAAATCAGAGACTCTTCCAAAGTGAAGTGAGCCGAAAAGCGAATGCTAAAATCCAGGGCCTCACAGTCCCCCCAGGATGTAACATCTCCCCTGAGAAGGTCCCACTTATTTTTATAGATAACCGCCAGTCCCCCTCACTCCTTCCCCTCTGGACGGTCGGCTCTGGAGATCTTATAGCCCTCTGGCAGAGCCAGGGTGACAGTGGGATCAGACGTAGCATCAAGTCAGGGCTCCGAAATAAACAGGAGATCTACCGGTCTGTCAGCAAGAAGCTCGAAGACATCTACATGATACTTTCTAAGTGAGCTAACATTAATCAAGGCAGCTAAAATAGGTGGGGCCCTCATAGATCTGCACAAATAGGAACTATGTTGTACAGAAATGACTGTCTCTAGGCCCAGCTTAAAACCACAGATCGGTCAGATGAAGTTATTGCATCTCGCCACATCCCAATTACCTTGATGGAAACAAATTTGGGGGCAGAAAGCCAACAGAGAGTCCCTGGCATAGCACAGTCTACCCTCTGACCCTGGGGTCTGGTGGACAGCATGGCTGGCGCTGGCTGCTTCCGGGAGGATGACGGGCGCAGATGGGCTTGCCTTAGGCATGCCTGCACGCACAGTTTATTGCTGCTGTGACGTGGCACATAAAGTGGGTGTCACATCGGTGACTCCCCTTTTTCTACATAGTCACCCCTAAGGTAGGCCCTAGCTAGCTCTTTGGGTAGGGTGCATTGTAGATAAACGGTAGGACATATACCTTAATTATATGGCATGTCCTGGTATGACATACAGCCATTTTGGTTGCTCACTGCTGTGAGGCTGACCTCTCATAGGAATGCATTGGGGATTCTCTGATACGTGTTTCAGGGGTAATTCCTGATATGAGAAGGGCAGCGTGGTCAAGTTTGGTATGTTTGGAATAGTGGTAATAAATGCTGCGTAATGGTGTGCGCAGATTTATTATAACTAATTTAGAAATGCCACTTTTAGAAGTGATTCAGAAAAAGGGGGTGGTGATGAACAGAGTGCCTGAATTAAGCAGACCACTCTTACCCAGTCCAAAGATCAGGGCTTGATCCATCACCGTTTTTTAGCTCACTGCACCATCCCAGCTCAGAACTTGGCTATATGCAAATTAGTCTGTTCCTGTCCCAGTGCATGATGGGAACAGGGCAAACCAAACTACCAAGCCAGTTCTTGTACTGGGAAGGAAACAAGCTTCCGGGGACCGGTTTCTGCCATTTCAGGCGTCGTCGGCCCGGCTTGCTTGAATCCTGATGGTGCAATGAGCAAGGGACTCACATCTGAGTATACCCTTCCACGCTTATGGTGGACAAAATGATTCAGAAAAAGGGGGGTGGTGATGAACAGAGTGCCTGAATTAAGCAGACCACTCTTACCCAGTCCAAAGATCAGGGCTTGATCCATCACCGTTTTTTAGCTCACTGCACCATCCCAGCTCAGAACTTGGCTATATGCAAATTAGTCTGTTCCTGTCCCAGTGCATGATGGGAACAGGGCAAACCAAACTACCAAGCCAATTCTTGTACTGGGAAGGAAACAAGCTTCCGGGGACCGGTTTCTGCCATTTCAGGCGTCGTCGGCCCGGCTTGCTTGAATCCTGATGGTGCAATGAGCAAGGGACTCACATATGAGTATACCCTTCCACGCTTATGGTGGACAAAATGATTCAGAAAAAGGGGGTGGTGATGAACAGAGTGCCTGAATTAAGCAGACCACTCTTACCCAGTCCAAAGATCAGGGCTTGATCCATCACCGTTTTTTAGCTCACTGCACCATCCCAGCTCAGAACTTGGCTATATGCAAATTAGTCTGTTCCTGTCCCAGTGCATGATGGGAACAGGGCAAACTAAACTACCAATCCAATTCTTGTACTGGGAAGGAAACAAGCTTCCGGGGACCGGTTTCTGCCATTTCAGGCGTCGTCGGCCCGGCTTGCTTGAATCCTGATGGTGCAATGAGCAAGGGACTCACATCTGAGTATACCCTTCCACGCTTATGGTGGACAAAATGATTCAGAAAAAGGGGGTTCATCACCACCCCCTTTTCTGAATCGTTTTTGGCCACTATAGGTGTGGCAGGGTATACTCAGACATGAGTCCCTTTCTCACTGCTCCATCAGGATTCAAGCAAGCCGGGCCGACGAGGCTGAAATGCCAGAAACCGGTCCCCGGTAGCTTGTCTCCTTTCTGGTGAAGAATTGGCTTGGTAGTTTGGTCTGCCCTGTTCCCATGATGCACTGGGCCAGGGACAGACTAATTTGCATATAGCCAGGTTCTGAGCTGGGATGGGGCAGTGAGCTAAATAACGGTGATGGATCAAGCCCTGATCTTTGGACTGGGTAAGAGTGGTCTGCTTAATTCAGACACTCTGTTCATCACCACCCCCTTTTCTGAATCACTTTTAGAAGTGGGCATTTCTGTGTGCTATGTGTCTTTGTGCCTGCTTGATGTGTGTTGCATGTCTAGCTTTGGAGTGACAGGGGCTGGTGAGCTGCAGTGGCTCTAGAGGGGCTGGGTGAGTAAGTGCTAGGCTGAATGGGACTGATCTACATTTGAAGTAGTGGGAGGAGTAATCCCTGACCCTGAATAGGTCTGTGCCTGTCTTGCACAATGCTGGCTCTGCCCTCCTGTGGTGTGTCTGGGGCCAGAGCCTACACTGACAAAAGAGGGTGTTTGTTCACTGAAAGGATGTCCCTAAAGTGCCCCACAGAACTGGTTTTGACTGGGCCTCGGCCTTTGTTTAGTGCGACCGAACAAAAACATGAGAGGTATAAGTACAGGGGCTGTGACCACATGTAAGATGTTGTGTACCTGCTTGGACCTGGTAAAAGAGGGCTGCTGAATCCCGTGATCAACTGCCACAAAGGATTGCCCCTCTGCTAGAGGGCCCTGTGAGCTGGCCTGCCTGGGCCCAGCTCTGCCCTGTGTGACTTTGGGGCTGGAGGAGAGGACTGCTCCTGTGATTTGCACCCCTTTGTGCCAGCGCTGCCCTGTGCGAGAGTGTGCTGAGCACTGCATTTTTGGTATATTCCCTTGGAGGCCGAGAAGGGGGCTCCTGCTTTCCAGCATGAGAGGAGCCCTGCCAGCGCCTTGCTTAACATTCCACGAGAGAGACTGGCCGAGCGCTGTGTTCATCCACCGATTCACCTAGCAACCCGGGTGGAGGGCAGCTCTATTGTGGAGTGTCCCAGCTGTGCCCTGAGCGTGCGGCCGTGCAGCATTTGTCGAGCTGCCTCGCCAGAACCAAGGCGTGACGGAGACTTTCACTCCATGAAGCCCAGATCCAGAAGCCAGGTAAACCTGTGCCTGACTGTGGGCTGGTGAGGAGAGCCCTGCATGCTGCCTGAACCTGGTTGAGCCCAAAAACAGAGGAGGGCTGCCCTCTCAGGTTGCAGGAGCCCCGAGGGATCATGAGTATACAGGGCACACCCTCGTGAGCAACTCAAGCGTGTTGGGCGTACTAGGTGTTGCCTGACACCCAACTGGAGCCGCACTGTGACCGAAAGGCAGGCGAGCTTGCGCCTGACTGTGGGCAGGGCATCCACCTAGGGAGAAGGAGAGCCCACATTACTGCCCCAACCAAGATGGAGCCTCGCAGGGCCCTGAGGGAGGACCAGAGCCTCGCAGGCTCCCTGCTGACCCATCTGACAGTAAAGGGAAAGAAGACGTAAGGCCGCAGAGGCATGGCCATCGGGAAGCCATATGTCAGCTTTCTGGGGCCCGATTGGCTGGAGTGAGGGTGAGTCCAGCCATAGGGGAAATGTGCCTACGCGGGACAGACACAGTGAGGTCTTCCCGCCCTTGAGGGCATTGTGCTACCTGTTGGTCCCTGTGCATTACGGGCCTTATTTCTGCTGCATTGGCAGCTAGGGGGCCAATTTGGGAGCCTTATTGTAGGTCTCGGTAGCCTGGGGTAAACCTCGACGGAGGTCCCCCGAGCCTGGGTGGAGCAAGGAGTCTCCACAGAAGTACCCGACAGTCCAGGACAGAGCGCAGAGGCACTGGGGCAGCTATTTGGCGGCCAGGGGGCTTTCGCGGACATGGTAGCATGTTGTGCCCGTGAGCAGTGATATTTATGCCCAGGAGGGGCTAATGAGCTGTGTGCACCTTATCAGTGTTACTGTGGTGCACAGGGGCTAATTCAGAGTTTATGCCTAAGGTGATGATGCATAATGCGTTTATGCTAAATGTGCCAGTAGTTACTGGTTGTTTTATCATTAACTACTGGTTCTAATGGCTCTGACATTGGCCCGATTGGCCCTGTCATGTATATAATGCCCTGTGAAGTATAACCTAGTGCCACGTGGCACAGTGTGCATTTGTGATTATGATCTAATGTGTTTTATGGATCATACAAGTGCTGTATTTATATAACCTTGTGTGGAGTTTCTTTTGTGGTGTGCCTAATATGTTGCTGTTGTGTGTGTGTGTTGCACAAACGCTTTACACATTGCCTCCGGGATAAGCCTGACTGCTCGTGCCAAGCTACCAAGGGGGTGAGCAGGGGTTATGTTCGGCGTGTAACTCCCTTGCCCTGACTAGAGTGGTGGTTTCTGTCTGGCTTAGGCACTTGCCTTAGCCAACCAAAAATTCCATTTCTAACAGTGCTTTAGTGCATAGATCTTGCCTGGCAGGTTCTGAGGGGTAGACGTGCTGCTAAATTATGACCAATTATTAAAATATTTCATTAGAAATATTTTATTAGAACCTGAAAAGTACTGAAAGATCTTTAATTAAGGCACACTATTGTTTTCTCTTGAGATGGGTTATTAAGCTGGTAGGACGACTAAGTGTGTAAAGGGGCCACTGCTACGATATGTCCAATTGCAATTAAAGAGTTCAAATCCAATCAATCAATCAATCATTGCCACTTGTAAAGCGCGCTACCTACCCGTAGGGTCTCAAGGCGCTGGGGGGGGGGGGTGCCGCTACTGCTCGAACAGCCAGGTCTTCAGCTTCTTCCTGAAGGAGAGGTGGTCTTGGGTCAGGCGCAGGTCGGTCGGGAGGGAGTTCCAGGTCTTGGCGGCCAGGTAGGAGAAGGACCTTCCTCCTGTAGTCGCTCTTCGGATGCGGGGGACGGCGGCGAGGGCGTGGTTGGCTGATCGGAGGTGGCGATTGGGAGCGTAGAAGTTGACTCGGCTGTTGAGGTAGCTCGGGCCTTGGTCGTGTAGGGCTTTGTGTGCGTGGGTGAGGAGGCGGAAGGTGATTCTTTTGTTGACGGGGAGCCAGTGAAGGTCTCTCAGGTGTCCGGAGATGTGGCTGGTTCGTGGGATGTCGAGGATGAGTCTGGCTGAGGCGTTCTGGATCCGCTGGAGTCTCTTCTGGAGCTTGGCGGTGGTACCGGCGTAGAGGGCGTTGCCGTAGTCCAGGCGGCTGGTGACGAGGGCCTGGGTGACGGTCTTCCTGGTCTCGGTGGGGATCCACCAGAAGATCTTCCGTAGCATGCGTAGGATGTTGAAGCACGCCGAGGAGACGCTGTTGACTTGCCTGGTCATGGAGAGGGAGGTGTCCAGGATGAAGCCCAGGTTGCGCGCATGGTCTGTCGGTTTGGGTGCGGTGCCCAGGGCGGGGGGCCACCAGGAGTTGTCCCAGGCGGAGGGCGAGGAGCCCAGGATGAGGACCTCCGTCTTGTCCGAGTTCAGTTTCAGGCGGCTGGTCGTCATCCACTCGGCTACCTCTTTCATCCCTTCGTGCAGGTTGGTTCTGGCGGCGGCGGGGTCGTTGGTCAGGGAGAGGATCAGCTGGGTATCGTCGGCGTAGGAGATTATGCTGAGGTTGTGTTTGCGTACGATGGCCGCGAGGGGGCTCATGTAGACGTTGAAGAGGGTGGGGCTCAGAGATGAACCTTGGGGGACGCCGCAGATGACTTCGGAGGCCTCTGACTTGTACGGTGGTAGGCGAACTCTCTGTGTTCTTCCGTCGAGGAAGGAGATGATCCATTCCAGTGCCTTCCCCTGGATTCCGGCGTTGTTGAGCCGCTGTACTAGGGTGCGGTGGCAGACCGTGTCGAAAGCCGCGGAGAGGTCTAGGAGGATGAGGGCCGCTGTTTCTCCCTTGTCCATCAGGGCTCGGATGTCATCGGTGGCGGCGATGAGGGCGGTCTCGGTGCTGTGATTGGCCCGGAAGCCGGACTGTGAGGGGTCGAGGGATCCGTTCGTCTCGAGGAAGGCGGCCATCTGCTTGTTGACGGTCTTCTCGATGACCTTGGCTGGAAACGGGAGGAGCGAGATGGGTCGGTAATTCTTGAGGTCGGTGGGGTCCGCTGTTGGTTTCTTGAGTAGAGCGCTGAGTTCGGCGTGTTTCCAGCTCTCCGGGAAGATGGTGGTGTCGAAGGATGTGTTGATGATGTCTCGCAGGTGGGGTGCGATGACAGCGTCGGCCTTGTTGAAGACGTGGTGAGGGCAGGGGTCTGTCGGTGATCCGGAGTGGATGGAGTTCATCGTGCGGATGGTGTCTTCGGTGCTGATCGGGGTCCAGGCGTGGAGGGTGGTGGTGGGGGGTGGTTGTTCGGTCCTGGTGTGCGTGGGTTGGTTGTTGAAGCTGTTGTGTATGTCCGCGATCTTGTTGTGGAAGTATGAAGCGAGGGAGTTGCAGAGGTCTTGCGATGGGGTGATGTCGTTGTTACCAGCGCTGGGGTTGGAAAGCTCTTTCACGATGTTGAAGAGTTCCTTGCAGTTGTGTGCGTTGTTGTCCAACCGGTCCTTGAAAGCTGTTTTCTTGGCGGCGCGGATCAGCTGGTGGTGTTTCCGGGTGGCGAGTTTGAAGGAGGTCCTGTTGTCTGGTGTCGGTTCCCTTCTCCAAACTTTCTCGAGGGCTCGGCAGTTCTTCTTGGAGCTCTTGAGTTCGTCGGTGAACCATGGGGCCTTCTTGCTGCCGGGTCTGCTAGGCGGGGTCCTCAGTGGGGCGAGTTCGTCGGCGCAGTTGCTGATCCACTTCGTGAGGTTGTCGGCGGCCTGGCTGGGGTTCGCTGAGCTGGCAGGAGGGTGCTGGCCCAGAGAGGCGGTGAGCTGGTCTGCCGTGATCTTGTTCCAGCTTCTGCGGGCGGCCTGTTGCTGGTGTTGGTGGGTCGTTGTTCTCTTGAAGGTGAAGTGGACGCAGCTGTGGTCCGTCCATTGAAGCTCTGTGGTGTGGCTGAAGGTGACGTCTTTGCTGGATGAGAAGACGGCGTCGAGCGTGTGTCCGGCGAGGTGGGTGGGGGTGGACACCAGTTGCTTGAGTCCCAGGTTGGCGAGGTTGTCGAGCAGGGTGCTGGTGTTGCGGTCGTTGTTGTTCTCCAGATGGAAGTTGAGGTCTCCCAGGAGGATGTAGTCGGCGGATGGGAGGGCATGCGGGCTGACGAAGTCGGCGATGTCCTCGCTGAATTGCGTGCGTGGTCCAGGGGGTCGGTAGATCAGGGTGCCTCTGAGGGTGGTGTTCGGGTTGGTGTGGATCTGGAAATGCAGGTGTTCGGCGCTGGTCGGAGTGTTGTCGGTGCTGGTCGTGAGACGGATGGTGCTCTTGTGGATGATGGCGATGCCTCCTCCCATCTGGTTGGCGTTGCGGTCCCTCCGGACGATCCAAGCATGGCCCACTGAGCTTTAATACTTCCCAGATCAGTTCTATTAAAATAGCTAATTTTAACAGCTGTAATTACACTACTTTGAAACAGCAAGTGCTGCATAAAAACAAATGATTGAAAATAATATTATTATTTCTCTGCTTGATTAAAACCTGTTTCTCTGAAAATGTTAATTGTAGTCAAAATTCCCTGAAAATGGTCATGATCTAAATTATGATAAATCCTTCAATTTACTAGTTAGGGATAGGTATATAATCGTAACACCCTAATCCACTTCTCATGACATCACTCATTTCAAATGGCACAATGACTGGCAGTCTTTCTGCCTGCTGTCTGGTGCTGCTTACTTTCTCGCTGCCCTCCACACCAACCACAAATCCGGGCTGAAATCCCCTGGTGGGACAAGGGTCCCAGGGGCAACGTCCTTTGCGCGGATCAACCCACGCTGTTAACCACACTCTGGGGACTGCAAACCCCAGATTGCACCGCACCTCCTGCCGTCCCCCGTAGCTGCCGTGAGTGAGGGGGAGGCGGGGCCAACACGCTCATAGCGCAGCCTCTCCCACCACGACGCCGGACGCGCACGGAACGAAGCCTGGACCAAGGACGGGCCCGTCTGTGCCCGTCAGGGGCTGGAAGAGGCAGGGTTGGGCCACCCCTCCGACATCTGCTATCTGCGGAAGCACCCACATTGTAAGTTTCTAGTATTGTTATTACAAACGCTATATCTCACTTGAGAGGGCGCTACCTTGCAACTTTATAATTGGACTGTCTTGGTCTGTCGGAAAATGAGCACACGCAGAGGAGCAGCTGGGACACTGGACGCTTTTCTTGTGAGGGTGGAGTCTCTGCTAACTCATGAAATTGAACTTACAGAGCGTCGCCTGTCCCTTGACCCTGTATCTTTACAATCTCGCCTGTCATTGGGTGGTTTGATCGGAGACAGTGTAATTTGCACAACTCCAAAAAACGTGCTGTCAACGGAAGTATGCACTGCCCCCGTAAGCCTGTCCACACCAAATTTAGGAGCCTCTAGTAAGGCTGCCCTGGACGTGTCCAGTCTTAACACCAGAGCACGGGTGGCATGTTCACCAAGGAATCCCAAAGTGAAACCACAAACCACCAAAATCGTAAAAAGAAAGACTAAGGTCAAACTCACTAAAGACCCCCAACCTGTTAATAATGCATCAAATCAGGTTGCGACTCTTACTGCCTCAGTGGGAACACAGACTGATGTTGTCTCAACTCAAGCTCATAATGACCTTTACACAGATACTATGGGAGCTGCTGTTGGTGCCAATCTTGCAGCAGAAACTATTGGAAATGTACTGATAAATCTAAAGGACTTAATGAAATTGAATTTTGACGCACTTTGGCGGAAATTAGAGCATTTGGACTCTGAATGGCTAACCTGAGGGGGAGGAAGGTGGACTTTGTTCATAATGATGGCGGGGGTGGAACCACCGCAATTACCCTGGGTGGCACATTTGGGCATGAGCCACAATCCAGTCTTGTCCCGAACATAGATGTTATACACCGTAATAACTTAAATGCATCGCCAGGGCTACAATGTATTACCGAACAGAGGGAAAGACAGGACGCTCTTCAATTTATTACATTTATTGTCCCAGGAAGCAGTAATCTTACCCAGCCACGGATTAGTGCCAGCGCAAGTGACCTGAGTGTAAGAAAGGATACTTCCAGCAGTCTTGGGAAGGCCCGTATGAGGCCAAATACCGTTGTGTTAAGCTTACCCCCTGCCTCCTGTCCCTCTGTGTTGGTGTTGTCTGGGGTTCCCAACTTAGCGGAGGATCAAAGGGAGTCTTGGGTAGACTTGAGTGATAAGTAAGCATGAGCGCAAAATCCGTTACGCTCGCTGATTTTGCGAATTTTCGGTAAATTCGCGATCCGCGAACTCCCGCGAATTTACCGCAAATTCGCAAATCCGCGAGCGGCGGATTCCGAGGGCAAAAGTTCAAGCCTTGCTGGCCTGTTGTAACTATTTTACGATGGCGCCGGCAAGCTGCCAGCGCCATCCTAAAATAGTTACTAAATTAGCTTCAACAGGAAGCACTAATAGATAAAATAAAGCAGGTGCTCGTGCATCTGCTTTATTTTATCTATTCGAGCTTCCTGTTGAAGCTAATTTAGTAACTAGTTTAGGATGGCGCTGGCAGCTTGCCGGCGCCATCGTAAAATAGTAACAACAGGCCAGGCAGGTGTGCCTTCTTCCCAAATATACCATCGAAAATCAGCTGTGATGCTGGACAGAGGCCTTTGCATCCTTGACTTTCACGAGCGCAATCCTCGTGCTGTTCCTGTGGCCAGGAGCTTCTGTATCTTCATCTGCTGCTCTGATCGGTCTCTGACCTTTAATACACACAAGAGGCATGTGCACTCGCATGGAAGCCCCGCCCCAAATCCGCGGGTACGCAAATCCGCAAAATCCGCGGATTTTGCGGATCCACGATCCGTGAATACGCAAATCCGAGAATCGTGGATCCGCAAAATCCGCCCATGCTTAGTGATAAGTCCGTAGACTGGCTTTGTAAATATAAGGGTTTTCATCCCTCTAATATGAATGATATTATCATGGCTAGAAGAGTAGCTTGGCTTGGTCACTCTGCTAAGAATATAAATGGTGACTGTATTGTTTTGAACTTTCGCAGACCCCACATGGTGCACCGTTTACTGAATGTTTTGAGTGTCACTCCCCACAAAACACTGGCATTAGTGCGCTCCCCCTGGGCTATTTCTATAGGCCACTTTTCAAACCTGCTAGGGAGACCTATGTCCCCCCTTTGTTAACTAACATGTTTAATGCACTCTCCAGTTAAGACACACAGCATCGACAATCACCATTAGTAACAGACCAACAGTACCATCTGTCCTATTTGGTGGATATTCCCACTACCCTAACACAAAATTTTAATGAAAAAGATAAGCCACCTCGAATTAAGACGGCTTATCCAGCTACTATGGTATCAATCTATAATGCCCATGATAAGCCATCCCAAATCAAAAGCTCTGGAGCAGACTTGAATATCTTAAGTTGGAACGTAGCAGGGCTGCAGTCTAAGCTTGGTGACCAGGATTGGTTGCGCCTAGTTAAGGAACAGGATGTAGTTATGTTCCAGGAGACATGGGCCACCCATGATTTGCATATTGAACGGTTCCATTGCGTTAGTGTACCGCTGACCTGGTCAGACCACTCACTAATCCCATTTAAACTTAATTTGGCACATAATAGTCCGGCTTCAAGTAAATGCTTTTTCTTGAAGAGACAATGGAAAAAACGAGTCCCCGATATTATGGGCCCTGTACTGACGCAGAATATTCCATCTCTCACCTATAACGCTAACACAGACGCTCAGCTACTTAATGAATGGGTCGGGAACATGGTCTCCTCCATCGCTCCAGCCTCACGAGCATTATCTAAGCGACACTCTCCCTCCGCTCCCTGCTTCTCTCAGGACCTCAGAACAGAGAAAGCAGCCTGTAAGAAACTGGAGAGACTGTGGAGAGTGAACTATGGGCTTGCAGAAAAAACCAAATATAAGGATGCATCCAAAAAATTACAGAAAGCTATTCGCAAAGAAAAAAAACAGTTTTATGCGGACTCTATCCAGCAGGCAGAGCAGTCGAGTAAACAGATTTTTAAGGTGGTACAGTCCTTTTTTAAACCTAAATGCATTGAGAGGGAGGTCCCCCAGTCTCTCGCTCTATGCGAAAATATCTGAGTACTTTGACCAAAAAATTAAACAAGTTTACGAATCCTTTGGGCCAGAAACAAAAACGATAAAATCGGACCTAGCTACCAAAGATGTGAGGGGTGAAACCCTAACTCAATTCCAGATCATACCTCTGCAGGCGGTGAGACAAGAACTGATCGGCTGCAAATCCGGTTCGCCGGATGATCCTTGTCCTTCTAAATTATGGGGCACCATTGCTGACTTTGTGGCCCCTACAGTACAACAAATCTGGAATTCATCCATTGTTTCGGGGGTATTCCCGAACATCTGGAAACATGCTACCCTCCTCCCGCTTAAAAAAACCCCAATGGGGATCCAGAAGACCTCAGTAACCTTCGCCCGATCTCTCTGTTAGCCGCTCCGGGAAAAATGTTCGAGAAAATCATACAGCGCCAGCTGAGTGAATTCATCGAAAAAAACAAGATACTACATGAGACACAATCTGGCTTTCGTCCGGGCTTCAGCACGGAGACAGCTTTAATTGAGGTGGCAGAGTCAGTAAGGTGGTCGATGGATGCAGGAAGCTCAGCGATGCTGGTACTCCTCAATCTGTCGGCCGCCTTCGACACGGTCGATCACGCCAGGCTCTTGATGCGACTGGCTGAGACAGGCATCTGTGACAAAGCATTGGGATGGCTACATTCGTATCTGTCTCAGAGAACGCAAAAGGTGGCATTGGAGACTGTCTCTTCATCACCCAAAGTCATCAGCTGTGGCGATCCGCAAGGGTCGGCACTCAGCCCCCTTTTGTTCAATATCTACCTCGCTCCTCTTTTTGCGTTGATTGCCAACTGGGGTGTCAAGGCAATCTCATATGCTGATGACACCCAGTTGGTATTTCCATACTCAGAGGTGTCGCAGGAGTCCTTCGCGAACTTTCGGGGCTGTCTCCGAGATGTAGCCTGTTGGATGAACGCGAACAAATTAAAACTAAACGCCAATAAAACGGAGGTGATTGTTATGTTGCTATATCTTTAAGGGTGTCATGGACAATGACATCACTGTTAGAATGATTACATTCCAATTGATGTGAATACAGTTTGCTGTAACTTCTGCTGTTGATGGTTGTACCATTAAAAGCTCCTTCTACTACTTAAATGTCTATGAGCTTTTATCACTGGCGACGAGGGTCAAGGCTTGATTGGGGACAAGCACCTACAACCATCAATTCCCCTACCTTTGGAATTTCATTAAGGACTTGGATTTTTCGTTTTTGACTATTGGATTTCATTGAACACATTGGACACTGCATACTGGTTATGGACTTGGTTTCTACCACCTGGATCATCATTCAACAGTCTGGCTTTGTTGCCCTGTTTAGATCGGATTGCATTTTGAGACTTTTGGCACTGATTTGACTGACCATATCGTTTTGGACTGCGTTTGAAATCGCATGGTGTTTATTCAACTTCTGTTGTAACTGACTCGGATGTGCCGTCTTGCTCTGCCTGCCTGCCTGCGGTTTTGTGACTTCAACGGAATACATACATAACTTTGAAAACAGGTACTGCCATTGATAATACCTCCTCCTCGAGGCTTACCGTTATCCTGTTACCATTTGAATCGCATCGCGTGTACCATCGCGTGTACCCTTGTTCGCGTGTCATCGCGCGAGTGCCGTCAGCCTTCTTCCTCTCGCTCTGGCAGCCTAAGGCGAGCGTGCACCTTACGCGAGTGCTGTGAACTCTGACTTCTGACGTCTGACGTCCTATGCGTGACGTCACCACGCAGCGGCCATTTTAGACTTCCCTGGTAACCACGCCGATGTGCACGGCAACGCTCATCATTTACCCTAACAACGGATTTAACTACGCCGATGCGCACGGCAGCGCACATTAACCATTTAATCCACAACAGCCAAAACAGAATCTCACGCTGATGCGCACAGCTGCGCAGTACATCGAACAAAACGTTGTCATCGATCTTTATTCACCCGATGCACTTGGTTGTGCATAAAAGTAATTATAAAGATATAATATGTTTGGATTAATGTTTTCACGTTACTGTGCACTCTAAAGTATCTATTTCTATCACCCTCAGTTTCTACAGTGTACTTCAATTATTATTGGTTATCTGCTAATCTAGGTATGTGGTAAACATTCAATTGGCCTACATTCTATTTACTATTTCACTTTATTCTTTGATTGTTTTTAGGACACCATTAGAGTAGCTGTATTAATTCCTCACTATGGCCACTACATCTAGCATGTCACAACCACCTCCATTTCTTTCGGAGGAGGGTGAACCCATTCTTCCTTGGAAGAGATGGAGAAATCTATTTGATTCATACTTAATTGCCATCGGAGGAGAAAAGTTTTCGGCTGTTAGAAAACAAGCCATTTTACTGCACAATTTAGGAGTTGAAGGCAGACACACTTACGACAGTATGGACAGCATACCTGTTGGTGGGGCTGATGGGGAACCTGCAGACATTTTTGAGATGTCTATGACTATGCTGGAACAGTATTTTGGTCCAAGGATCAATGTTGTTTTAGAGCGACATAGGTTCTTTACTCGTGTCCAAGGTTCTCGTGAATGTGTGGGCACGTATGTCGCGGCTCTAAAAACTCTCTCTCGAACTTGCGATTTTGGTGATTTATCTGAATCTCTAGTTAGAGACCAACTGGTTCGATGCACGAACAGTTCGAGGGTTCAGGAAAAGTTATTATCCAAAAATCCTACATTGAAAGAAGCTTTGGACATTGTGGAAGGTATGGAGAATACCTCTACATGGGTAAAGGAAATAAGAAAAAATAAAGAGGATGATAGTCACACTGTCAGTGATGGTAAAAAGAAAGTTTCTGACTCTGTACATATGTTAGAAGATGAGAATCTACTTTGTGAACATCACGATGAAGTGGCTAAAGTCAGTGTAAGTTCTAAGAGCAAACCTATCCAAAAGACGTTTACTCAGAAAAACACTCTTGACAATCGCCCTTCTTCCTCCAAAGAGTCCACTTTCTCTAAGGAGCATGACTCTCGCCAACAACGCCCCGTAAGTAACCAAAAGATGCGCTGTTTCAGATGTGGGAGTTTTTCTCATTCTTCTAATTTTCCCCATTGTTACGCCAAAGATAGTGTCTGCAATAACTGTGGTATCAAAGGACACTATGCACGTGTATGTAGATCTGGGAAAAGGAGAGAAGTTAGTGAGTCAACCTCTGATATTGTACGTACACTTGTGGTGTCCAATGTTAGTGATGCGATGATCGACACAGAATGCATTTCTGTGCCAACCTCTGATACTGTACGTACACTTGTGGTATCCAATGTTAATGATGCGATGGTTGACACAGAACGTATTTTTATGCCATTATGTGATGTGAAAATTAACAAATTTGTATTTAAACTCATGGCAGACTCTGGTTCTCCTTTTACGTTAATCGGCAATAACATTTGGGATGAAGTGGTTGGGTTGGAAAATGTTCAATTGTTGCCCTCTGATATCTCTCCCCTCAGCTACAATAAGTCAAAAATAGAGATCTTAGGTTATATTGTGGCCAACATTTCTTTTAGTGGTATGTGTATATCTGGGAAAGTTTATGTAGCTGTCAGAGGTGACAATCTCCTAAGGTGGCGGCATCAACATGATCTAGGGATTATTCTTAATCCGGGAGTTGAAGATCCAAAAAATCAAGTCATGCTGATGAAAGATTTTCTTTCCAGTTATCTTCATTCCCAGGTAGATCTTGTGTGTGAGTCTAGTAAATATTTTGATGATTATCCTAATGTTTTTTTCTGACAAATTGGGGTGTCTGAAAGGATTTGAACATAAAATCATCCTTAAAAAATCTGCCAGACCATGTGTACACAGAGTCAGGAAAGTACCCAACATGATGCTGGAGCCACTTAGACTGGAAATTGAGAAATTGCTAAGCTTAGGAGTGATTGAAGAGATTGAATCATCAGAGTGGTTAAATCCAGTGGTTCTAGCACCCAAGGATGGTGAGAAATCGATTAGGATATGTGTGGATCTTCGCGGATTGAATGAATGGATCTGGGTAGACCGTCAGCCTTTGCCTAACATAGCTGAGAGTATCAGCATTCTAAAGGGAGCAAAAATATTTAGTGTTCTTGATCTCTCTTCTGCTTACCATCAAGTTGTGCTACATAAGGACTGCAGGCACTTGACATCGTTTGTTACACCTCTGGGTGCTTACCGTTTTTTAAGAATGCCGTTTGGCTTAGCCTCAGCAGCCGCATGTTTCCAAAGGGTGATGAAAATGGTTTTAGGGAGTCTCTCCAATGTAATGTTCTTTCAGGACGATATTTTGATTCATGGTGTAGATATATGTGAGCATGACAAGGTGTTGAGATCTGTGTTAGATAAGTTAAACGAGAGTGGGCTTACAGTGAAAAAGGAAAAGTGTCGTATTGGCTTAGAGTCTGTCACGTATTTGGGACATGTTATCTCAGGGAACGGAATTCAGCCCAAATTAGAACTAGCAGAGAGTATTGTTAAGGCACCCACTCCAGTAGATAAAGATCAGGTCAAATCTTTTTTAGGGATGGCGGAATTTTATTCCAAATTTGTTAAGGGATTTGCTAGTCTCGTGGAGCCCATTAGATCTCTTTTGAAAAAAGGTGTACATTTTTTCTGGTCTAGTGATTGCGAGAAAGCTTTTGTTTTGGTAAAGAAAGAGATTGGTGAGATGCCAACTCTGGGTCATTTTGACTCCAAACTCCAAACTATATTGACTACCGATGCCAGCCTTAAAGGATTAGGTGCTGTGCTTTCTCAGGTTGTTAATGGCGAAGAAGTTGTTGTTGCTTTCGCTTCGAGAGCTCTAAAGGAAGCTGAGCATAATTATTCTTGTATTGAAAGAGAAGCGTTGGCAGTATATTGGTCTATATGTCACTTCAAATTTTACTTATGGGGGATACCATTTGTGGTTAAATCGGATCACCGTCCCCTAGTTCAAATTTTTTCATATCATCAAAGTGATCATATGACACCAAGATTGAAAAGATGGAGTGAAGGGTTGCAAGAGTTCAACTTTTCTGTGCAATATATTCCGGGGTTGAACAACAAACCTGCTGATTGCTTATCACGTCTTCCCATAGATAGAGATTGTGTCACAGAGGTTACTACGTGTATAAATTGGGTTTTGGAGTCTACCATTTCCGAGGAGGAATGGTCACGCAAGGTTGATGAGGATGTTGTTTTTCTTTTACTAAGGAATGTTATCAGGAGTGGTTGGCCGAGTTATGATACTCTAGAAAGTGTATTGAAGCCTTTTTGGTCCGTAAGAGATGATTTAACTTTTTTCCAAGGGAATTTAATGAGGGGTGACAGAGTTGTGCCTCCTAGTGAATTGAGAGAGAGGATTGTCAACCTGGCTCATGAGGGGCATTTGGGAAGAAATTTGACGAAAGCTCGCATTAGGGAAAGATATTGGTGGCCGGGAATGGATCGCATGGTGGAAACTGTAGTTAAAGATTGTCATTTGTGTGCGGTGAATGATAAGTCACGTACCACCAGTCACTCCCCATTGTCACCTGTGGAAGTTCCTGTGACTGTTTGGACAAAGTTAGGCCTAGACATCGCCGGCCCTTTTGAGCTTATGCCCTCACATGAGAGATATGTTGTTTTACTGGTTGACTACACTTCGAAGTGGGTTGTGTCTAAATGCTTGAGTGTAGTTAACTCAAGAACTGTGATTGAATTCCTAGAAGATGTGTTTGGGTCTGAGGGTGTTCCCAAGTTTTTACTCACTGACAATGGGGTACAATTTACTTCTAGTGAGATGGACAACTTCTTGAAAAGTCTCGGTATTATTCATCAGAAGACAGCTCTGTATTCTCCTCAAGCAAATGGTCTCACGGAGAGGATGAATAGGGTTTTTAAAAGTTGTGCACAAAGGGTTTTAGAGTCCAAGACTTCATTCAGCAATGTGTTAAGGGAGACGTGGTGGGCACATCGCACGACTCCCAATGCTGTTATGCAAAGGTCTCCTTTTGAGGCTTTGAGAGGTAGATTAGCTTGTTCAAAGCTAAATCCAACTTGGCTTCTGGAGAAGTTGGTTGAGGACAGTGTGGAAAAGGAAGTGAGAAGGAGGGCTGTGTTGACAGATTATCAGCAGAAATACAAACAACGCTATGATACTAGAATGGCTGTCAAACACAGAAAATGGAATGTGGGTGACAATGTTCTTGTGAAAAAACCGAAATTTGGTCACAAGGGTGTCTCGAACTTTATTGGACCTTTCACCATTGTTTCCATTAAGAAAAATGTTGTCACCTTAGACAATGGTTGTACTTGGAACATGTCTAAGCTGTCCAGATGCAATGATGTCAGGAACCGTTGCTGTGATGGCCCCAAACTTCCTTGTGTTCCCAGTATTCCCAATGTTCCTCCTTCCACCAGTTACCAGAGGGATACTCCTAAGAGATCTTTTCAGCTTCCCAAGAAGTTCAGTGATTATGTGATGCATTAATGTTCACTGTTTCTCCTTGTTCTTTTTCCTTTTATGTTATTTTGGTGTTTTCATCAATATTCAATTTGTTCTTTTATTATGTATAGGGGATGTGCTATGTTGCTATATCTTTAAGGGTGTCATGGACAATGACATCACTGTTAGAATGATTACATTCCAATTGATGTGAATACAGTTTGCTGTAACTTCTGCTGTTGATGGTTGTACCATTAAAAGCTCCTTCTACTACTTAAATGTCTATGAGCTTTTATCAGTGATCTTTTTTGGTAAAGGCCCCCCTCCTCCCGCAGAGCTATGGTGGCCAGCGGAGATGGGCGAAGCGCCTTCACCTAGTCTCTCGACAAAAAATCTGGGAGTGAGGTGGGATGACAGCCTGTCCTTTACCTCGCATATTCAACAGGTAGTCGGCTGCTGTCTGAGTAAGCTGAGGAATCTCCGCAGGATCCTGAGACTTCTCCCTGTGAGTTGTCGGAAAACTGTAATCCATGCCACAGTAACATCTAGGCTGGACTATGCCAACGGACTCTATCTGGGCTTACCTAAATACCTGACTCAAAAACTCCAGTTGGTCCAAAATGCGACTGCGAGACTGTTATTGCAGATCCCTTTTAAGCACTCAGTCTCTCCGTATCTGCGATCACTACACTGGCTGCCAGTTACCAACAGAATCAAATTCAAAGCACTCACTTTGGCCTTTAGATCTCTGTTTGGCACCTGTCCTAAGTACTTGAAAATCCGGCTCCCGAGATATGTACAGGCCCGTACGCTTCGTTCCAATAGCCGTGTTCAACTTGTCGTCCCACGAGCTAAAAAGGCTCGATTGGGTGGCCAAACTTTCTCGGCAAATGTCACAATGTTATGGAACTCCTTGCCCTCAGCTATTCAGAAGCCCCCTCTGAACCTTGCTTCAAATGTCTGCTGAAGACCTGGCTCTTCACCCAACCACGCTAAGCTCCCTGTTTCAACCTCCAGGTCAACAGTGTTCTTCCTAGCGCCGGGACACCTCCTTGTGAGGTAGCTGTTCGCGCTTTACAAAATGCTGTATTATTATTATTATTATTATTATTAGCGGCATTCCACCATAAACCGGGCTGCCCATCGGGGGACTTCTCATTGGGCTTAATATAGCAGCTGGAGGGAGCCTCAAGGTCCTACCAACTAATAGTTCGAATTATCAGGTTGTTCTTTACAAAAGAAGAGTTTCTTTTTCTTCGGTGAATTTTTATAATAATGATTTCCAATCTGTTCCTAATAGAAATATTATTGCGCTTTTCAGAAACACACAGGCGATACTATTGGTATTATTTTAGGGGGTGATTTTAATGCAAAATTTAATGACATACATCATGGTGCAGGGACATCTAACCAATGTGCCTCCTCCCGTAGGGGCACAGAGTTGGCTGTGTTTTTAAAGTCACATGATTTTGTTAACGTCATGGACCAGATGGGTCCAGTATATGCCATTAACTATCAACCTCCGACATTTAGTGGTAGGGGGCACTCCTCTACCATAGATTTTGTTTTTATTTCTTCTGTGTTCGTGGATCAGTTAATAGGCGGCGAGGTCATCGCCACAGTCCATGAGGATCATAACCCCATCAAATTAGCACTGAAATCGGCAACTCGTCCTGCGTTTCCAATTGAGTGGGGGACTAAAGACCTAACGCCAACTACTGATACTTTAAGACTAATATGGAGGGATGTTGATAGCAATGAACTGTTTAAGCTATTAGTGAAGGATAGCCTGCCCCTTATTAACTCATGTCTGTCATTTAAAACTCCGCACCTAGAGGTAGTCAATGATTTTTCTAATTTCTACACTATCATCAAAACCTTATTGTCAAAGCCCACTTCTTTGAGGACGCAGGGCCCTAGATGGTTTGATGACAAATGTTCACTGGCGAACAGGAACTTACGTAAGTTCCTCTCATCCAAACCTAGGTGTGCCTCAAATGTGAAATTGGCACGGCAGAATTATAATGCAGCGTTTACTAACAGGAAGGGAGTGTTCCTAAATGATCGCTGTGAAACCCTATCCCAGGCAGACGCAAAAAAAAAGGGTACAATTGTTTTGGTCTGCTGTAAGGGATCTCTGATCCACAGAACAGTTACCTCTTACCTGTACTATATCCAATGATTCCTGGGAAAATAATTTTTCAAATATTTATGCCACCCCCTCATTGGAGACAGACGAGCATGAATTTGGGCCATTTGCTGGCATCCAGATAACACTCCCCAAAGTAGAGGAAGCCATTCAGCAGAGCACTGGGAACAAGGCCCCGGGCCCAGATGGGTTACCAATAGATTTAATCAAATAGAACCCAGATTCCTGGGCTACGCTTCTCTTGAACGTTTTTAATAACCTAAAGCATGCCCCGCTATCCAGTACTTAGGCAAAGAGTATCATTGTCCCAATATTTAAAAAGGGGGATCGGTCACATTGATTGACAATACGCTTAAACTTTTGTGCAGAGTTTTATACAATAAGATTCTGGAATGTTCGGAGGAATGCTGCATCCTAGAGCCTTGCCAGTTAGGCTTCCGTAGCAAGGTTGTCACTAGCGAACAATGCCTTAACCTCAACCTTGTAATTGGGAAGTATACCATCGCTCGGAATTCCCCGGTCTACCTGGCCTTTATGGATCTGTCCTCAGCATTTGACCTTGTGAACAGGTCAAAGCTGTGAACCATCCTACTGGCCTATGGGCTGATGAGCCACTGGTAAATTTCTGGCATACCTCCACAAAGACCTAGAGGCCCAGGTGAGGCTTGGTAGACGGGGAGAGGTATCAAGAGCCATTAAGGTTGGAAGGGGGGTCAGGCAGGGGTGCGTCTTGGCCCCCCTCCTCTTTATTATTCATAATAATGGCCTGAACAAGTCACTTGTACCTATGACTCAAGACATCCCCATGATCCACGGGAAACCCCTTCTGGTACTACTTTACGCAGATGATGAGGTTCTCATAGGCCGCACTCCCAATTCTCTACATATCCAAGTACAGTCTTTTGTTAAATACATGGGTATTTTGGACTTGTGCGTAAATTTCAAAAAATCATTTTTAATGTCCTGTGGCCCGGGGAAACGACAGCTTAGCTCTATTGCTGCAGGCAATCAAAAATTGACAAGTATCTGTAAATTCCCTTATCTCGGAGTAGTCTTTGCTGCGAACGGCTCCTGGACTGAGCATCTCACTCACTCCAGGAGCAAGTTCTCAAAGACTATTAACTCTAATTTTAGTTTCCCCGCCCAAAGAATACAGGTGCTATTTTAGCTATTTTAAAAATGTATAAGCTACAATGTGTCCCTGTGGCTACGTATGGAGCGGAGATTTGGGGGACTGTGGACAGCTCCTGCATTCAGCAGGAAGAAAATCAGTTCTGTAGGAAGCTGTTGAGCATCCCAATCTCGACCTCACAATATATTTGCCATAAGGAATTGAATTTAAGTTATATATCTGATTTTATACGTGCCCGCCCAGCCCTTTTTTGGCTATCGGTTTGGAAGAACCAGGCAGCCACTCTAACATAAAATATCATAACAGACTGTTTTGGAGTGTGCGAAGGGGATGGACATTCTCTGGTTATCTGGAGTGTACCAAAGTCTATCCAGCATGAAGAAGTGCTTCATCTTCGTAAATCCCAGCAAAGCCGAAACTGTAAATAAAAGAGAACTTAGAAGTGCTCTCTACTTGTCATATACCACGGCAAGAATTGCGGTGGAATGAATAAATCATCTGTTTCCAGTTCTATGGCTCACGAACGGCAATGCTATCCCCTACCAAATTATCTTACCCTATCTATGAGTCGGTGGGAAAGGAGCCTTTTATTCGTCTGAGGGCTGGGACGATTACATTTGCAGCGTGTTTCTCTTTAGGTTATCACCCAAAACTTGATTCACTACCCTGCCCACTTTCAGTTTTTCTGCAAATACTACATAAAATATATTAAGTGGCTTCTTCTCCCTATTAGTTTGGTTTCTGCTTATTCCCGTATGCTTCCCTTGGCTGATGAAGACCTGGTTTTTCGCCCCCCTGACCTTCTGGTAGGTCGCTCCCCCCTCCGCTGCAGCGCCTCCAAAGCCAGTGCCTTGTGCCCTCCGCGGCCGCTCCTGAAGACTCCCCGCCCTGGTGCCACGGTCGTCGTCACCGCCGCCTCCTGAGTGCCCGTGCCCACCCCTCTGCCCTCTGTACCCTGACTGCCTGAGCCCCGCTTTCTTTTGTTCCCCGTGTGCCTGCCTCTCCTTTGCCCTACTGGTCTTGCCCTTGAACATGCCTGCCTTCCCTTGGCATCGCTCTCGTGGTTTCCGCCGCCGTATTTTCCCACGGCTGCCTCCCCTGCGGCCCTGCCCCCGTGCCCATTCGCTGCCCCCTTCCGCCTCCCGCCTCCCAGCTGACCCTCCATCCCCACCACCCCCTCATTTGGAGGCCGCTGCGCGGTAGAGAGAGCGACCCCTGACCTTCTGGTAGGTCGCTCCCCCCTCCGCTGCAGCGCCTCCAACGCCAGTGCCTTGTGACCTCTGCGGACGCTCCTGCGGACTCCCCTCCCTGGTGCCACGATCGCCATCACTGCCGCCTCCTGAGTGCCCGTGCCCACCCATCTGCCCTCTGTACCCTGACTGCCTGAGCCCCGCTTTCTTTTGTTCCCCGTATGCCTGCCTCTCCTTTGCCCTACTGGTCTTGCCCTTGAGCGTGCCTGCCTTCCCTTGGCATCGCTCTTGTGTTTTCCGCCGCTGTATCTTCCCGCCGCTGCCTCCCCTGCGGTCCCGCCCCCGTGCCCATTCGCTGCCCCTTTCTGCCTCCCGCCTCCCAGCTGCCCCACCCTCCCCACCTACACCTCATATGGCGGCCGCTGCGCGGACGCGCGCAGCGGGCGCGCCGCTGGTGCACCAAAGGCGCCCCTAAGGCAAGCCCGTCTGCGCCCGTCCGTGCCTGGACTTCCCCCTGCCCCAGAACCCCTGGCCCCCACACCAGCGACAAAGCAATACTCCACTACGACGCCCACTCCCTCATCGCTCTCAATCACGGACGGACCTCCAACTGCTACAAAGCCACCGCCAAGCACACCCACGGCCCCTTCACCTGCTGAAACTGCACCTTCACCTGCACCAACGACGCCAAAGCACCGACAGCAACGGGATCCAACTGACTGCGATGCATCCTGCTCAACACTCGCTCTGCACGCAAGCACGTCGTCAAGCTCTGGGACCTACTCACCACATCACCAGACATCGCCTTCCTGACCGAGACCTGGCTGAACAAAACCTCCGCCCCAGACATCGCAGTGGCCATCCCCGACGGATTCAAGATCTCCCGCAGAGACCGCACCAACGGAGTCAGAGGAGGAATTACCATCGTCCACAAGAACGCCATCAAGGTCTCCACAAACACCGACGACACCCTCACCACCGCCGAACACCTTCACTTCAAGATCCACACGGACCCCAAGATCACCCTCAGAGGCACCCTCGTCTACAGACCGCCCGGCCCGCTTCCCCAATTCTGCAACTCCATCGCCGACTTCGTCAGCACGCATGCTCTGATCTCCACCAACTACATCCTGCTCGGCGATCTGAACTACCATCTGGAGAACAACAACGACAACAACTCCTCCACCCTGGTCGACAACTTCGCCAACCTCGGAATGAAACAGATCGTCACCACCCCAACCTACATCGCCGGCCACACGCTCAAAGCCATCTTCTTCTCCAGCCCCCACGTCACCTTCAGCCACACCTCCGAACTCACCTGGACCGACCACCACTGCGTCCACTTCACCTTCTAGAAACCCGTCACCCACCACCACACCCTACAGATCCCCCGCCGATGCTGTGGCAAAGTCACCAAGAAACTACTAGAAACTCACCTCGCACTCAACCCATCAACCAGCCCCATTGACCCAGATGAGGGGGACCGCACCCTCAGACTCTGGATGGAAGACTGCGCCAACACCGTAGCACCTGCTAGGCTACCCACCAACAGAGACACCAGCCAGAGAGCCAGCTGGTTCACCCCGGACCTCCTGGCCTCCAAGCGCACCTGACGAAAACTCAAAAACACCTGGCTCAGCGATAGAACGCCCGCCAACCGCGCAGCCCACAAAGACACCATCCGCAACCATCACCACCTCATCAGGACCACCAAAAGAGCTTCATTCACAGACCGCCTCGACAACAACGCCCACAACAACAAAGAGCTCTTCAACATCGTAAAAGAACTCACCAATCCCAACTCCTGCACCAACGACATCCCGCCTTCACAAGCCCTGTGCGACACCCTCGCTGCCTTTTTTCACCTCAAGATCACCGACATTCACCACAGCTTCAACCCCCGGCTGAACCCTACGGACCCCGCCACGACAAACACTCCGATCCCCACCCACCACGACCTCCTGACCACCTGGACCGACGTCAGCACCGAAGACATAATCAAGACCATGATCACCATCCACTCAGGTTCCCCGTCTGATCCTTTTCCCCACCACATCGCCAACAAGGCGGACAGCCTCATCGCACCCCGCCTGCGTAACATTATCAACCTCTCCTTCGGAAACCCCACCTTCCCTGAGAGCTGGAAGCACGCCCAGATCAACGCCGTGCTAAAAAAAACTAAGGCGGACCCGAGCGACCTCAAGAACCTCCGGCCCTTCTCCCTGCTTCCGTTCCCAGCAAAAGTCATAGAAAAGATCGTCAACTCCCAGCTCACCCGCTACCTAGAAGACAACAGCATCCTAGACCCCTCCCAGTAAGGCTTCCGCAGCAACCACGGCACTAAGACCGCCCTCATCGCCGCCACAGACAACATCAGAATCCTACTTGACAATGGCGAGACGGCGGCCCTCATCCTCCTGGACCTCTCCGCCACCTTCAACACCGTCTGCCACCACACACTCCACACACGCCTCTATGACGCAGGGATCCGAGACAAGGCCCTGGACTGGACCTCCTCCTTCCTCACCGACAGAACCCAGAGAGTCCGCCTCCCCCCGTTCCATTCCGGAACCACCAAAACCATCTGCGGCGTCCCGCAGGGATCCTCCCTCAGCCCGACGCTTTTCAACGTCTACATGGCTCCCCTCGCTCGCATCGCTTGATGACACAACCTCAGCATAATCTCCTATGCCGACGACACCCAACTGATCCTCTCCCTCACCAAGGACCCCCTCACCGACAAATCCAACCTGCACCAGGGCATGAAGGCCGTCGCCGACTGGATGGAGGCAAGCCGGCTCAAGCTGAACACAGGCAAGACGGAGATCCTCATCCTTGGGCCCAACCCATCAGCCTGGGACGACTCCTGGTGGCCTGCATCACAGGGAACCCCCCCGGCACCTACCAACCACGCACGCAACCTAGGGGTCATCCTTAACTCCAAGCTCAGCATGACCAACCAAGTCAACGCAGTCTCCTCCTCCTGCTTCCACACCCTCCGTATGCTCCGCAAGATCTACAGATGGATCCCTGTGGACACACGGAAAATTGCCACCCACGCCCTCGTCAGCAGCCGGCTCGACTACGGAAACGCCCTCTACGCCGGATCCCCGTCCAAACTCATCAACAGACTCCAGAGAATCCAGAACGCCTCCGCACGCCTGATCCTAGACGTCCCACGTCGAGACCATATCACCCGGCACCTGAGAGACCTGCACTGGCTCCCCGTCGACAAAAGAATCACATTCAAACTCATGATCCACGCACACAAAGCACTCCACATGAGCGGCCCAGCCTACCTCAACAGCAGACCTCTCCTTCCACGTGCCCAACAGGAAACTCCGCTCCGCCGACCTGTCCCTGGCCTCCATCCCACGCATCCACAGAACCACCGCCGGGGGCTGATCTTTCTCCTATCACGCCGCCAAGACCTGGAACATCCACCCCCTCCACCTATGACAGACCGCAGACCTCCCGGCCTTCAGAAGACTGCTCAAGACCTGGCTCTTCGACCACTAGCACCTCCCCCCCCCCCCCCCCCCCCAGCGCCTTGAGACCCTAACGGGTAAGTAGTGCGCTTTATAAATTCCCTGCTTGATGATTGATTTGCAACCAGGGTGTGTAAGACAATGCTTAATTAATTGAGTTTTAACTATGTACAGAATGTTATAATCATTGAACAGATTGGTTTTATATACTGGTAATGTATTTAGTATTGATGATTTTAGTCTCAATTTGCCATTTATATACTATGATATTGTGATTATATATCTGTAATTCCTACTATTATGTATTGCTACTTTTGCTATTTTATTTTTTAACCATTGTCGCACTTTTATGGATACTATGCTTATCCGAAATAAAGTTTGGTGAACTGAACTGGCTGGCATCAGTTGTGACAACACCAGCTATATCATTGATGGCATTTCTGAAGAACCATCACCTTGTACTTTGTGACATCTGTTTCCTGATAGTTGAAATTCAAAAATTTTCTCAATAAGGGCCTTAGAAATACTTTTAATATCTGTTGGAAGTTTTATCGATTATTAAAAATGGAGCCTCTTGTCGTCTTTATTTCAGCTCTAGTGGACACCTAACTGCTGAGGGCTGAACTGCAGTTGCAAATATATATGTAGGGCTGGTTCATAAATAAATGTACATTGATAAGTTGAATTTAAGTGTCAAATGTTCATTTTGTGCACTGATTTCTTAGCTTAATTCACGGAACCAGAACAAGCAGACCTAGCCATGTGCAAATTAAAATGCAAATGAAGAAATTCTGTCAGTGTAGATGTATGTTGGCATTCCCAAATGTTGTACATTCAGAAGTGTGGATGTTTCTGGGTAAGTTCACTTGAAAAAGCTGGTGGATACCCACAAACTGGTATTTTTCTAGGTACTCACAACAATTTTACAGTAGTTATCTGTTGGACCTGGGGTTACCAGTCTACATAGGGTAGCTTGGCACAAGGTAGGTAGGCTCAATCCAAAGGTACATGTGTTAAGTTTGCGTCACACCCATACAGTTATCTAGCGTCCATCCATTCAAAAATAACACTACACCGTAATTTTATGAAAAGTAGAAAGGTTTATCTTTTCCTTTCTTTAAGTATACTTTCAATCACGTTTTTCTTAGCAGTATTTCAAATCACATTTGATACCATTCAACAATAAATCATAGCATATAAGGAAATGTTACTCCGTCCTAACCTTAATCACAAGGGCGGTACAGCGCAGACTGTATTTCAGTGCTAGACTGTTCACCTGTAAACATGACTAACAATAAGCTTTATAATTTTCTATTCCAGATCATGACGTTAATAATTAGGCAGAGCATAAATCAACAATTAGCTGTTATCACCAATTCCACAGGAAGCGCCATTTTTCCTCCTAGAACCTTCCACTTTCACGGGAAGGTGTAATTGGACACTTCCTCATGTAACTTTAGCATATCAGGAATAAGGTGTAAGGAACAAATCTTGCTTCATGTACTTTGCACAGATTAGTTTCAACACTGTCCTCATGAGTGAACTGTTTTCTATTAGTAGTTCCTAGAGAGCCTGGTTGAATGAGGAAAGTTTATACACTGTCCCTAAGATCTCTGATCTCTATGTTATATCAGGAAAATCTCTTCTATCAGGTCTCACTCAAAGGTCTCCGCACGTAGGGCCAGATGTAGGTCGGTCGGTAACGGCCGAAAATCGGTATTTTCGGCCGTTACTGACCGGTATGTATGAATTGGTATGTAGGGGCATATTTTTACAGAATCGGTAAATTTACCGATTCGGTAAATTTACGGATTCTGTAAAATACCGAATCGGTATTTTTTACCGATTCGGTATATCCAAATGTAGGTGGCACTCCTGAGAGTGCCACAGGCCTTACAGATTCGGTATTTTACCACACAATACAATTGTGTGGTAAAATACCGAATCCAGGTGTGCATGCACACCCTAGCCATGTGACAGACAGACATGCCCTTAGGGCATGTCTGTGTGCCACATGGCTCACATGCCCGTCTTTGAGGTGCTAGAGGGTGTCAAAGTGACACCCTCTGCACCCTTGCTAAAATCGGTATTTACAGATTCTGTAATTACAGAACCGGTATTGCCCATTGATTCCTATGGGCTTCAAGGCCCAGTGGAATCAATGGGCAATACCGATTCGGTATTTACAGAATCGGTAAATACCGAATCTTAAAGATTCGGTATTTACAGATTCTGTAATACCTACATCTCCCCCCTTCATATTTACCGACTCTTAAATACCGAATCGGTAAAATTCGGTATTTAAGAGTCGGTAAATATGAATCACCTACATCTGGCCCCTAGCCTTTTAGATTTACTTCTGCTACAGCGATGGAAGCCCACAGGTCTCATCCGGCTGGGGCGAGGGGTCTGAACTCCCAATCTCCTCTCAATTTCCCCCCTCGCAGTGACTTTTCCCCAGCTTACTAGATCTCCTGGTGCGACTACGTCCACACGGCCGCCGTCAGCCAGCCGGGTTGTCAGGGAGAACTTTTCCCCTCTCTCGCTTCCGCAGAGCCTGGCCGCGGTTCACAGCCTGCAGGACTATGGAGGTCTTTGGAGGTGGGACCCGCTTTCCGCTAGGTGAGCGGCTCTCCGTACCTCAGTGACCTCCCTTTCGCCGGCGAAAATGCCGGCTCCTCCCTCAGGACTCCAGTCACGCCTCGCTTCCTTCCCAGGCACTCCTCAGCGCAGAGTCAAGGCGGGGCTAGAATTCAACTTCCTCTGGCTCACACTCCAGGCGCCGCGTCTCACACACCTCTTCGCCGGCTTCCCCCACGGGTCCCGGCACCTGATCCAGCCTGTGCCTTACTCCCGCCTCCCAAACCAACAGTCAGGGGCTAATCAGGCAGCTACGGAAGGCTCCGTTTCACGAGCCCCGCACCTCCCCCGGACACAGGCACAATCGCAGCTCAGATGCAGCCAGTTCAGGCTAACACGGGCAACCCAGGGAGTCCAGGAATTTACGAGCAGGACACTGGTAAGTTCCTTTCTTCAGTGAACTAGCCCAGACTCATTGTCGGGAGAATTAGGCTATCCAAGGAAAGGGGTGGGGGTCTAGCAGCAGGGCAATGTTACTTCGTGAAAGTCCTGGCCACCGAGCGAAGGTGGGCTCGGACCCTCCCACCTCACTCTTCCTGGTTAGAGGTGATCTTCCTCTGTTCTTGCGGGAGCAGGTCAGTGGGAGAGGGATAAAGTCATGAGGGATAAAGTCATAGAGTCTGACTGCCTTGTGGGATAAACCCCACAAGGCAGTCAGATCCCCTCTCAGTGCAATGATCTCCTCGCTCCACAGCCTCCTCTCCAGCAATCGATCACTCCTCACCAACCTCTACCAGTCACCTTCTCCAAAAGGCTGCCCAACATTCCGCCTTATATAGGCTGACCCAAGAAGGTCCAGAAGGGTCCACAGGGTTCTGGAATGTTCCTATGTTAACCTATGGGTCCAGACTCTAAGGTGGCAGTTGTGGCAGTTGCTGGCCACCATTTTGTGGGACTTGTAAATGCAGTCAGAAAGGCGCCTAGGCCTCAAGAAAAAGACGTTGAGGGCAAAGAGCACCTAACCCCTAGGTCAACACCTGAAAACCCAGTGGACATAAAAATAAAGAGATTGAGGGGCAAAAAGGGGACAACAATAAATAAATAAATAGGAGGGACCACCCAGAGGGCTGACAGGTCTAACATTATCCAATCTAGAACATTAAACAATTACTATTTTCAAGTAGAAAAGAAGAGCAATTTAAGGGTGATAATGTGGATGGTTCACTCCTATATTTGAAGGGGCTCCTCTATAGGAACAGAAAAATGTTTTACATTATATTTCCCGATGAAGAAAGCATGCATGCATGTGAACACTCTTTTAAAACTACAACTCCTGACATTTTTCAGAATTCTAAAAAATCTAACATTTTGCTACAAATGTCCGACTCTCCAAACCTAGCTCCTGTCTTGTGAATGAGGTTTATAATGCCTTTAAATGTATGTAACTACAATAAACTGCCTTCCCTAGTCGATCTCCATGACATCTGGTTGCTGACAGTGGACCTGAAGGATTACATCTCTGTTTAAAGTCTGCCACGATACCAATAAACAGAGAATGAAGCAGCTGCAGCCTTTCCTCCCTCTATTGGTTCCTCTGAGGACATCTAGTTGTTGACAGAAGTACTACATACATCTAGCTGTTGAATGTGGCTGTTATATGTGATGATACCAGAGGTATTAATGGTGGCATCTTGTTTGAGGCTATGAGGATGTGAGTACTGATGTTATATAATCAGCCATGACTACAGATATTCACAGTTAGAATGAAAATGCTCTTTCAAATTATGAATGTAGAGTTTTGTAACACTGATTAGTAACTGATATGTGTAAACAAGCATGGCATCCCTAACTTGCAAGTTGCTCAGCCGATATATTTGCATACATACAAGCACACCCACGCATATAAAATGCCCCTCTTGCTCTTTGTCTTTGGTGACTGTTGTATCTTACTTTAAGAATTGCTATGCAACTTGAATGTTCCATTCTAGAATTGTTATGATGTGAAGGGTATGTACTGCTACTTGTATGCTTGGACTTGAAGTTACCGGTGCAGAGGAGCAGGAAGGATATATTTGTGCTCCAGACAATAAACTTGTACAATTACTTCTTGCCATTGTAATTTGTACATAAGAGTGACTTCACACTTAAAGTTTCAGAGACTGCTGGATTTACCTAATTAAAAGATGGACGGAAGAATGCGTATCCCTATTTTTCTCTGTGTATTTTATTTGGTATTCAAGAAATATAATCATTTCTGATGTTGTAATTCATGTATTTTAATTTGTTCCATCTGTAATTTTTTACAGTTTTGTATTTTCTTTGACTTAAATGCCGTTCTTTTCCAATAAATAGGTTCCGTCATTCCCCTTTTCGGGCCCCCCTTCATAATGTTTTGTCACAATGTCAAAGTGTGTCTGCAAAAAAACATACACGCCAGAGGTCAGCAGGAAGGAGGGAACCAGGTGTATATGAAGAGTGCAGTGGAGAAGAAAATGGTTATCATTCAATAAGTACATTCTGAGAGACAAAAAAACGACATTTAAAAAACACAATTTCCTGAAAGAATGTATCACAACAGCACTATGGTGTTCCTGCAATTAGTACAGCAGGTTGCACTATATATTTACAAAGCCTAAGGTACACTCTGTTTTACAGGTAGAAATATACATTTACAAGAATTACGGAAAGGTCTTCGTTTAAAATAGTTTTAAAAGTAGTTTAATATAGGGCCAATCATGTCAGTTTTGGGGCACACCAAAGCAGTGTGTCAAACCTACACATTTATTATAGAACACTTACCTAACACCTCTCTAGATAAGATTACATCAAAAAAGCACTTTTGTACTAATTTGTAGTCGATTATCGTAGAGTTATAGTCGGCCAACCTTTAATGTATAATACGGCATTCCCACTAGTAGGCAAGTCATTACCATGGATTACATATAATAACATTTACTATCGGAGATGAAAAAACATATCAGTGGTAAGAAGCAGAAGGGTAAATGCTTCAATTACTTACAGGTAATTGCATTACTCGGAGTCCTCTTTGCTCACTTAATTTCGTTACAGACATGAGGCATTCCTGGCTCACCATACATCCATAGCACGTGATTTGTAATCACCCATAAAATCCCCCTCCCCTATCCAACATTCTGTAATACCACGTAAGCCGACACCACACCAATTAAAGGCTGACCTGGGACCTGGGAGGGATGTAATTAATAGAAGCGAGGGAAGAGGACTCAGAGTAATGCAATTACCATAAGTAATTGAAGCATTACCTCATCGACCCTCCCTTGCTTCCCTACATTACAGACATGAGAGGTACAAAGCCAACCAGAACAAACAAATTGGGCATGCACCACAACACATTTACTGAAGAAAGCAGACACAAAGAAAAAGACCCCTATTCAGGCACCATAGTGGACAAAACCTTAAACCCAAAAACCTCAGACCGGTCAACCTCCTGCACAAACCGGTAATGAGAGGAAAAAGTCAAAGGAGAAGCCCATGTGGCCGCCCAGCAGATCTCAGAAATGGAAGCCCCCTGGACCTCAGCACAAGAGGTAGCCATAGACCTTATGGAACAACCCTGAATCCCCAAGAGAGAACCCTGAACAGAAGCCTTGTAGGCCAGAGAAATCAGAGTCCAAACCCACAGAAAAAAGGAATAAGTGAAAACGCAACCCCCTATTTACCGAACCAAAATTCACAAACAGGGAATCAGAAATCCAAAGGGAAGCCACCCTATCCAAATAAAGAATGTAGCCTTACTTCTAACTCAGATGAAGGAGACTCAAAAAAGTAGTGTAGAATCAAGTCTTGGTCCCGATTGAAGTGGGAGTCAACCTTAGGACGAAAGGAAAGTACAGGCCTCAAAATGATTCTGTCCTCAAAAGCCCTACAAAAAGGATGTTTTAAAGAGAAAGCGCACAGTTCACACAATCTCTGAGCGGAGGAAATAGCCAACAAAAAGAGAGTTGTAAGGGACAAAAACACAAATCCACAGAGCCCAGAGGTTCAAACGGAGGAGCCATCAAGGCCTCCAAAACCAAAGTCAGATCCCACCAAGGGAAGTGCTTCTGAGGAAAAGGAAGAACATTACACAACCCCTTGAAAAGCCACCCCACCAAACGCTCTGGATCAGACAGAATGCCCCAGGAACTCTGAAAACCTTAATCGCAGCCCACTAAAGTTTAAGGGAGGCAACCCTCAACCCCAAAGAAGCCCCCTCCTGTAGAAACAGTATCACATCAAACAAGGTAGAAGACGTAGGGTCCAAACCCTTACCCCGACATCACTCAGTGAAAGAACTCCAGTGAGACAAGTAAGACTTAATGTTAGAGGAGCTCCTAGCAGCCTGCAGAGTCAAGGTCAAACCAGCAGGAACTTTGGCATTGAGAACACTCACAGAAAGGTCCATCACAGGGACATCCCGGCTCCACAAACAACTCCTGGCGGTGGGAAAAATCCTCTGAAGATGGAATTGCTCTGCTCAGAGTGTCCCCCAGATTATTTGAGACCCCTTCAATCTGGATCGCAGACAGCACCAACAGATGAGACTCCGCGCAATGAAACAAACTCTCCACCACCAGAGTCAGAGAAGAAGACCTGGTCCCCCTGCCTGTTCACATAAGCCACCATTGTGATGTTGTCCATCCTGACCAGAATGACCGAACCCTTCAGAAACTGAGAGAAGGCACTCAGAGTCAAGCGTAAAGCCTCTAACTCCCTTCGATTTGAAGATCTCCTGCTCTGAGACTAGGACCAAGAGCCCTTATTTATTTATTTATTTTGAAGGTTTTATATAGCGCGAACAAGACCCTTGCAGGTATCAGAGCGCTTTACATGTCATATATTGGAAACAAGTATAAGCATAAAAACATACAATTAGAGGTGATGTAGATATAAGGTGCTCAAAAGTACAAACTAGTAATTACAATACTGTGCTCAATAATACAGACTAATAATTAGAATACCGTAATAAGTAAGTAATTCACATGAATTAAATGTAAATGTAAATGTAAATGTAGTTGAGCTTATATAGCGCACAGCTACCCGCAGTGGGTTTCCCGGCGCTTGCTTAGGGAACCCTTCCTGGTATTCCCCTGTGAGATAGCAGGGTATCCACAAGGTGAAAGTCAGGCATCCCGCCGCGATGGGCCGTTGTGGAGATTAAGCAAGCTATTGCCCAGAGTCGTAGAGTGTGAACCCGTGAGTCGAGGAGGCACCGGGGCAAGAATTATCGAGTCCGTGGAATTTTTTTAGCCCAAGACCCGCCGAGGCGGGGAATTTAACCCTGGTCCAGGACCGATCTCAGCTTCCGGGTCTGCTGCCTCTAACCCCTGAGCCACACTTCTCCAATTAAGCCATGAGAATCGCTTTCACTTCTTTTTTGAAGGAGGCAGTGGAGGGGTTGAGTCTTGTTTATGTGGGCAAAGCATTCCAGATCCTGGGAGCCATTCCAGAGAAGGACCAGTTGGGAGTTTTTTTCTTGGCAAAACGTTGTGGTTTCAGTAGAAGATTCTTGGAGCTTCTGGAGGCTCTATTCCCAGCAGAAAGTACCAGTTTCTGACCTAGATAGCTCGGAGAGTTGTAGTGTAAGGCCCTGTACGTCATACATGCTATTTTCAGATGAATTCTAGCTTCAAACGGGAGCCAGTTGAGGGCTCTAAGGTCTGGAGAGATATGAGAGGATGTTTTTGAACCTGTGAAGAGTCTTGCAGCTGAATTGATAGTGGCTAGGGTTACAGCCCCATATTCCACTCCAGAGATTACTAGGGCTTGAACTGCATGTTTGAAGTCATTTGCTGGCAGGAAGGGTTTCAGTTTTCGCAGAGTGTTCATGTGGAAATGTGCAACTTTTGTGGCGGTGCTGAAATACTTCTGCATCTTTAAGTTACTGTCCAGTGTCACACCTAGCCATTTTGCTGATTCAACAACGAGAGGTTGCCCTTTGAGTGCTGTTAGGTGCTTCATCCATTCCAGGATGGTGGATGATTTGTTGGGGAGGCGATTAGGAGGTACTCCGTTTTGAGGGAGTTTAGTTTCAAATGGTTTTTGGCCAACCATGTTTTCGTTTTTTGTAGCGTTGTATTGAGAGATTTGATGTCCTCAAGTGAATGGATCTTGATGTATAGTTGGGTGTCATCTGCATACATATGGAAATGGATCTCGGAGAGATTGAAAAGTTCAGTGAGTGGTTCCATGAAAAGGTTGAAAAGTGTGGGCGAAAGGGATTGTGGCTGGCACGGGGTTGGACAAGGATTGATTGACCTGAATCTTTGAGATTTATTTTGGAGAAGAGAAGTAAACCAGGTAAGTACAGATCCAGATATTCCCATTCTATGTTTCAGCAGATCTAGCAAGTTGTCATGTTTAACAGTGTCAAATGCTAATGACAAGTCGAGTAAGATTAGTAAACAGGCTTCGTTTTGGTCAAGGACTTTTCAGTTATGTGTGTCATGGCTGATTCAGTACTGTGACCTGCTCAGAAGCTTGATTGTAATTGGCTGAGCAGGTTGAATTGAACGACGTGGTTGCTAAGCTGGGTTTGAACACATTTTTCCAAAAGTTTGGCTTGAGTGGGGAAGTTGGATATTGGCGATAATTATTTAAGTCTGATGGGTCAGCTGTTGGTTTCTGTAGGCCCTGTTTTCAGGCTTTCTGGGATAATTCCTTGAAGGAGGGAGGTATTTATGATATTGGTCCAGAGAGGTAATAACAGTGGGATGAAGTCTTTTAAGTAGTTAGCAGGAAGCAGGTTTGTGAAGTGGTTGGAAGTATTCAGGGCGGTTAGCGTCTTTGGTATAGTGTCTTCGCTGTAGGTGTTGAAGTAGGACCAGGTTGTATTGTTTTTAAGGTTGAATTTTGTGGAATATTTGATTGGGATACCTATCGGGGGCAATGTGGAGTTCATTTGCGTGTCTATAAGGGATAAAAGGTCATCCAGTAAGTCAGTTTTTATGGGTTCTGATTTTGAATTGAAAAAGGAGGCAAATTCCTCACAGTTGGGGAGAGTATCAGGGATAGTCTTGGGGTGGATGGGTGCACTCTTGGTTTGGGCTAAGATTAGATTGAATCGTTTTTTGGGATTGTTCTTGGCTTGGTCTAGTTGATTCTTGAAGAAGTCTGTTTTTGAGCTTCTGATCTTTCTGAAGTAGGAGTTTCTGGTGGATCTTAGTAGCTAGAAGTGGTCAGCTGAAGGTGCGGATCTCCATCGTCGTTCAATTACTCTAAGTGAGCGTCTGTCTTCATTTAGCCTGCCATCACACCAGCGTTTTGAGTCTTTTGTGGTGGTTCTTTTCCATTGTAGAGGTGCGCGATGCATCCCCCTCCAAGCCCTCTAACCCGACATACTGGCATCCATTGTGACAATCAAGGGGGCAGGAGGGTAGAGGACACCCCCTGCAGTACATGTTCCCTGACAAACCTCCAAGCCAGGTCCCTCTGGATCTGAGGAGATGCAGGAATTGGAGAAGAAATGGGGAGACAATGAGGAGACCAATGTGCCAGGATGTGAGCCATCAGACTGGGGCCCAGGGACCCAGAAACACAGTCACAGCCAGATCCTGGATGGGCTGGGACAAAAGACCCAGAAAGTGGTAAACAGATCTTTGTCCCCTGAACTTCGGGCAAGGTGACCACCCACAAATTGTTACAAAATCTTGCCCCAATAAAGAGAGGTCCTGGGCTGGATTTTTTCAGATTGTTAAGAAAAACGTGCTTCTGCAAAATATCCAGTGCCACCCCTGTATGACTGCAAGCCAACGGGCATGAGATAGCGTTAGCCAACCAGTCGTCGATGTAGGGATGAAGAAAAATCCTTTAACAGTGGACCAATGCTACCAACGACCTTGGATTTCAGACCGAATGGCAACACAGCAAAGTGAAAGTGGCAGTCCCCTACCCCAAACCTTGGATACCTCTGAAGGTCCAGAGCCATAGGAACATGGAGGTAAGCATCTTGGAGTTCTATGGAGGTCATAAAATCCAAGACATCGACCAAGGGAATTATGGACTGCAAAGTCACCATCTTGAAATGAATGGTCCTGACCCACCCATTCACCCTCTTCAGGCCCAGAACCAGCCTGAAACCACTGGACACCTTCTGAACCAGAAAAAGAATTGAATAGCAGCCTAGTCCCTGTTCCTCCAAGGGAACTCTAATAATCGCCTTCTTTTCCAGAAGAGCCAGAACCCCATCCAACAGAACCTGCTTCTTCCCTGGATCCCTGGGGAAAGGAGTACGGATGGTGCCCCAGCTGGGAGGGAGAGTAACAAAGTCAACACGATAGCTGGTCCTGAAAATGTTCAAGACCCAATGATCTCTCATATCTGGAACAAAGATGTCCAGAAAACACAAAAGCCTCCCGCCCACAGGCACTGATGCAGCCATGTAATTGTTGTAAGAACTTCCGCTTGAAGGAATCTAGCTGATCTTTAGCACCTGCCGAGGACAATGACTTTTCGGCTGGAACTTCCTATGACGTTCGGAAAAAGTCTTGGAGGTCTTACGGGAGGAACAAAAGGAAAAGGAGGAAGAATGCGCATCCCAAAAGTGACAAGAGTAAGAAGAAGAAAAAGAAGAGCATGTTTTCTATCCTTGAAATCCCTGGTAATCATGCTGTCCAATTTATCCCCAAACAGCAATTTACCCTCAAATTTATCCTCAAACAGGATTTTCAGGAAAGAAGACTTCTCGGAAAAGTCCGCCTTCCAATCGCACATCCACAAATTCCTCCGAGCCAACACCATAGAACCAGCCGCCATGGCAGAAGACCTTAGTACATCCGAAGACATATCCCCCAACAACTTGGCCTGCTGTTCCATATGAACCAGTAATCCAGAACAATCCGTCTCCTCCTGCAACTGCAGTGGCCAGCTTTTGAATCTCTGAAACCAAAGACTGAGCCCTATAAGCAGATTAAAACCCAGCCTTTAAAGTCAGATAAGCACCCCTCAATTTTCTTGTCCATACAATCCTAAGGGAAAAACGCGGAACTGAAGAGCGTTCCAGGTCACACCATTCACCAGTGATCAAGTCCTTGATCCGGCGGCCATGAAACAGCATAGCAAAAACAGGGGGCTTAACATACTGCAGAAACAAGCCTTCTGCCGCCTTAGAGGATGAGAAAGGCACAAAACCCCAAATTCTCCTGGATATGCTGTAGAATGTGCAGAATCTCCTTTCTATGCACAAAGTTCCCAGTAGAGGTAGTCTCAGAAGCTGAGGAGTCCACAGAGGGAGTGTCCACTGGACCCACAACTGAATGAGTGCCACTGTGTATGGGTTCAGCCATAGCATCCAAAGTTTGGGCCACAGCAGCTGCAATCATTGCCTGAACCTCAGAGGCAGAGAGTAAAGCAGAAGGGTCCGCAAAGCCTCTGGACCAGCTCGGCAAGCAGGAATCTGCTCATCCTCCTTGGAAGAGGACAGTACATGCTTGCGTTTAGATGCATGCTTACCTACCATAATGATAAGCAAGAATACCGAGCAGGGAGCCATCTAGATGTAGTCAGAATCCCTCACACCCCATTGATCGAATCCGAGCACCGATAAGGAAGGTGCACAGGATCAACCAGTCCATCAAGTACACAATGCATGAAAAAATAATGAAAAACGGCCATCAAGAAAACAACAGCAGAGGAGCTGTGCTGTCCCCCATAGTGGAGAGGTGTGGTGCAGCAGCCAGGGCAGCTGACTTTGGAGCACAGGGTTCACGATTTGATCCATGGCTCCGGCGGCTGCTCAGCTCAGCACCCTGTGACTCTGGGCAATAGCTCACTTAATTTCCACGACGGCCCCCAGCGCCTTGAGACCCGCAAGGGTGAGTAGTTTGCTCTTTACAAATACGAATTTATAAGAAGGATTTACATTCGCTGTAGCTTCCCAGACTGGCCCCTGACCCGGAAGCACAGGCCCCACCACTGTGACCCTTAACTCCGTCATCCAGCCTTACCGCAAACAGACTCGTGCAAGGGAGCACACTACGACTCCCAGACACAGCGCGGAGATCGCACTGGCCTTCCCGTGACCGACCAGCATCCACCAGAAGAAAAAGATAACTACTGCAGCCCGCACACGGCCGACGCGTGGTACATGCATGAACAATAGCTGGTGAGACAAGGAAAAAACAAGAGGTTGGAGAGAGGAGGGGGATTTTTATGGGTGATTACAAATCACGGGATATGGGTGTCTTGTGAGGCAGGAATGCATTGCATGTCTAATGTACGAAAACAAGGGAGTGGAGATGAGGCAATTAAACATTTATTTTATTTTGAAAGTTTTATAGAGCGTGAACAATATCCTTACGGATATCAGAGCGCTTTACACACAGATGGGATAAACAGACAAAGGAGTAATATTTAAACAGGTCATTTAGTGCAAAGATGAGCAAAAGGTTAAACAATAGAAACAAAGTAAGGTAGCAACGGTGTGTAGGTGGTCAGCTGTACATAGTCATTGGAGGAAAAAAATAATGAGTTACGAGATTACATTAGTCTAAATTCATGTGAATTTAGCTAAGAGGAGAGATTTTACTTCTTTTTCGGAGGATGCCGGGGATGAGATAAGTCTGATTTCTGGAGGAAGGGCATTCCAGATCCTGGGCACCATCCCTGAGAAGGAGCGTTTATATGTTTTTTTCTTGTGGAAACTTTGAGGTTTTCAAAGAAGATTTTCTGCGCTTCTTGTTGCTCTTGAGCCACCCGAAATTGTCAGCCTGTGATTAGTCTGGCTGCAGCATTAATAGAGGCTTTTAATGGTGCGTTTGTCGATATGGGGAGGCCACAGAGGTCAACACTTCCATAATCCACTTGAGGGATAACTAGGGCTTGGACTGCAGTTCTGAAGTCATTGGCAGGGAGGAAAGGTTTCAGCTGCCGCAATGTGTTGATTTGGAAATTAGCTCCCTTCGTTGCATTGCTGATATGATGATGCATATTGAGATTGCAATCAAGGGTTATGCCTAAAGATTTCGCTGAGTCCACGATAGTAGGTTGAACATTGAGTGCAGGGAGATGATTAAGCCAGGCCTGAGTGATGGGGACTTTGGTGGGAGGTGCTATTAGGAGGAATTCCGTTTTTAGAGCGTTAAGTTTGAGATGATTCTCTGCCAGCCAAGTCTGTGTGTTCCTAAGCATTGTGTTGAGTAGTTTGATGTCTTCAAGCGTGGGTATTTTAAGGTAGAGCTTGATATCGTCTGCGTACATGTGAAATTGCACATTAGATGCTTGAAGCAGTGCGGTGAGTGGTTCCATGTCTAGATTGAACAAAGTAGGGGATAGGGAGGATCCTTGTGGGATACCTAGTGTTACAGGAACTGGTGTGGACATAGTATTGTTAATCTTGAATTTCTGAGTCTCGTTATACAGAAAGGAGGCGAACCATTTGAGTACTGTCCCTGATATACCCATTCTGAGATTCAGCAGATCGAGTAAGTTCTTGTGTTTGACCGTATCGAAGGCTTATGAGAGGTCGAGCAGTATGAGGAGGCAAGTACCGTTCTGATAAAGAATTTGAAGCGCGTCATCAATTATGTGGGTCATGGCTGATTCCGTACTGTGGCCTGTTCGGAAGCCTGATTGGTGTGAGTTGAGGAGGTGAAAGTGCTCGATGTGTTTTGTCAGTTGGAGGTGTACACATTTTTCTAGGAGTTTGGCCAAGGTAGGGATATTGGTGATAGGACGATAGTTGATCAGCTCGGTGGGGTCCACTGTGGGTTTCTTTAGTATGGATGATACCTGTCCCAGTTTGAGGGAGTCCGGGATGCATCCTTGTTGCAGTGAGCTATTAATGATTTTGGTCCAAAGCGGGAGAAGCAATGGGATAAAGTCCTTTACAGCATTTGCGGGTAGAGGATCAGTGAGGTGATTGAAAGGCTTCAGTGTACTTAGAATCTTGCCAATAGTTTCTTCCGAGTAAGTTTCGAAGGGTGACTACAAAGCATTGTTATTTAGATCAAGGGGTGTTTTGCTGTTGGGGTTAGAGTAAAGGCTTAGATCAGTGACAAGATCTTTCCTGATGTTGTCTGTCTTTAGATTAAAGAAAGTAGAGAATTCTTCACTGGTCAGTAGTGTACTAGAGGTGTTTTGTAGTCTTTGAGGTCCATCCCTGGATTGAGTTTTGATTAACTCCAACAGTTTTTTTGGTAGGTTTCTTGCTTGGTCAAGCTGGTGGCTAAAGAAAGCTGCTTTCGAACATTTGATTTTTCTAAAGTATGCGTTTCTTTTTTCTTTAGTGTTTTGAGGTGCATAGCTGAGGGGACTGATCTCCAATTGCGTTCAGCCAGTCTCATAGCTCGTCTATCTTCATTAAGCAGCCCGTCGTACCATGGTTTAGAGTTTTTAGAGGAAACTCTCTTTAACTGAAGGGGGGCAACTTTGTTGATAATAGAGGTCATCGACTTGAGGTAGTGGTCGGTCAGAACCTGTACGTCAGCAGCGCCGGTAGGGGGTAGGAGAAGATTGTAGCTGGGGGACGGTAGTGAGTTGGGAGTGAGTTTCTTCAAGTCTCTCTTCCAGACCTTTGATCTGGTGGATTGAACCGGGTTAAATTTCACTTTTTCATTGATGAAGAATGTGATAATGTGGTGTTCAGACCATTCACAGGGTTGGATTGACTCGAGTTGGATAGAGTCGCCTTTGGAAATGATTAGATCCAGGATAGAACCTTTATAGTGGGTGGGGCTGTTGCACATTTGGGTGAGGTCTAGGGCGCTGAGGATGTTTTTGAGACTATTGACCACAGAATCGTTGTGATCGTTCCAATGGAGGTTGAATTCACCTAGGAATATTTGTGTGTGTTGTCGTCCAGAGTTCGTTGTGACCAGGTCCATGAGGTGTTCGGTAAAGGTGAGGTTGTCTCCTGGTGGGTGGTAGATAATATGTAGGGAGCATCCAGGATTGCCTTCGCTGTTGATGTCAAGGCAAAAGTTTTCACAGGAGGAGAATATTGGGGATATGGCTCTAAATACTGAAAGGTTGCTCCGGTAAATACATGCGATTACACCCCTATCTTGCCAATCCTATCCAATCTGATGATGTGGTAATTAGGGGGAACTAGAATGTCAATGAGTGGCGAGGAAGATTCTGTTAACCAGGTTTCGGTGAGTATGGTCAGGTCTAGGTCATGTGCGATAATGAGGTCGGCAATGTCTGATGCGTGTCTAGGGGCCGATCTACAGTTCAAAAGTGTGCATTTAAGCTGGGGAGTGATAAGGGAGGAGGAGGGGTCAGGAGTGTATGTGACTTTTTTAAGATTATTGGCAACAATACCTCTATCATTCTGTGTGGAGGACCTGTGGGGGTTGGGGAGGATAGTGGGGATGGGAAGGTGTGTGGGGGCTATGTGGGTCGAGAGTGCGAGATCATAGGAATGCATGAGGGAGCGTATGTCGTACGCCGAAAGTGGGCTGAAGCTTCGCAGAGGACGGGTGGCAGAATTACGGGAGGGAATGGAGGTCCAGTAAAGAGGATTCTGTTTGTATGAAAGTGGAGGGTGGGTGGTGGGCTTGTTGGGTGAAAGGGTTCTGGGGGTGTGGGGTGCCTGGGTTGTTTCGAGATCAACTCTTTGAAAGTATGAAGTTCATCTTTATTTTGGAGAAGAGTGGACATAATCTTGTCCAAAGTATTCTTTGGAACGGTAGTGGTGGTAGACCGAGGTATGAGTTGGGGAGGTTTGGCTCGGTTAGGTGTGAAATCTGATGAAGGCAAGGGAGGGGAAGGGGGGTGATGAGTAGAGTGTTGGGCACATCGTTGGCATGGAGAAGTGGGAATGGTTAGTGATGGGAGAAGAGGTGTGGTAGGTGTGTCCAGGAGTGTAGTATGCTCTGGGGTAGTAAATGGTGGAAACGTATGAGAGGGTGTTGCGTTACAAGCATTAGAGGGGTTGTAATTGCAGCTAAATGGGTAGTGGGTGCCTTAGGTAGGAGAAGGCAGGTGGGAGGAGTAATAGGGGGAGTGAATGTTTTAAAGGCGAGTTAGTGGGGGTGGAACAATTAATGAGTGGTCGTGGTGTGAAGACCTTTTATACACCACCTGGAGATCATAGAGGTGTTGAGTGGGATGGAGGGGATCAGAGTTCAAGGTGATCACATGGAATATGGAAGGAGCAGGGGAAGGTGCAGGGGAAGACAGAGTTAGGGTGGGAGAGTTGTTAGAAGGAGAGTGATCTCTGAATGGAACCGGTGAGGGAAAAACTTCTATGGGTGCGTGAGTGGTTTCATTACTGGGTTGAGGGAGGAAAAAGGTGTTGTTGTGGGGGAGGTAGGGGGAAGGATAGGGATGGAGGAGGAGGCACTAGAGGTGGGGGGGCTGTGGGCCTTGCGGGGAACTTTACAGATTGGGCAAGAGGGTAGTTAGTTGTTACGGTCGAGCAAGTTGGAAGTATGTTAGGGTTAGGTGAAGAGGGGAGAAGTGTGTTGGAGGGTAGGGTAGAACGGTTGAGGGAGGTGTAAGGCTCAGAGCTCCTTAATGGCAGGGGGGTAGGGGGTAGGAGGGTGGCAAGGGTAGGAGTTGTGGTATGCGGGGTGCTAGGTGTGAACGTCATATAGGGGGAAGTAGGTGGATTAGATACATGCTCTTTAATAATAGGGAAGATGTTGTCAAATATGTTTAGACCGCGGTCCGTGGACTGAATGAGAATAGTTCAGTTGTTGTAAATGGTGATGGTGGCTGTCGCTTGGAAGAGTTGTGATAGTGCAGTGTAGATCATTAGACCATGTGCGGATTTCCTCGTGGAGGAAATCACGAGTAATGCTAAGAAGGATTTCCTCCATTGAGCTCTATGTTTAGTGAAGAAAATAATGTCAGTGGTCATGATCCCATTGTGTAGTGAGAAATATGGGTCAGCAAAGGGTGTTTCAAGGTGAGATTTTAAAAAGTTGTGTTTAAAGCGTTTGGCAGATTTTTTAGTGAGTTTGGGGGGGGGTAGATGATTTTGTAGGTGTGAGTGCCTGTAGGTTCCATGCTGTGAGCTGTGGTGTAGGTGAGGGGAGTGTGTTGTGGTGTCAGTTGTGGTGTAGGCTAGAGAGTCAAAGCTGGCTGGGGTAGGTGTTACGTCAGGGCTAAAGTAAAAGGGATGTGGAAGTGGTTGATTCAGTCTGAAATAAGGGCATTATTAAATACCAGCAGGGATAGGACAAGCCAAAAATAGGGGAGGGAATGCACAGAGGTTCTGATCTAAAGTGAGCAGGAGGTGGAGTCGGTAGCTGAAGAGCTGAAGAAGCTAAAATTTGGGGACTAGTCTGAAATGGTCGACTTCTTAGGGGAGCTAAGGAATGGCTGTGCAATCCTATGTTTGTTTTCATGGATTACGAGATAGAGTGATGTCCTGATTCGCTATCTATCCTGGGGCTGAGGGGAAAAGTCCTGTTTCAGTTTGGATGATTAGGTCAAGAAGAAGAGGAGTCAAGACCTATGGCGAGGACTGCTTGGGGGTGAGAGGGTAAGGAAGGGCGAGGACAACAAGTGAGGAGGTGGCTAAATAATAATGGATTGAGGAGGAAGCGAGGGGGTTGGATCTCAAGTATCCCGGTGGATTAACCAGGGGTGCCGGGTACAGCGTAGGATGTGGGGAAAAGAAAAGAAGGAAAATACACAGGGCTAAGAAATAGAATAGAATGGAAAATATAGAGGGAAGAATGTAAAGAAAGTAAAGAAGTTCTGACCTAAGGTGATATGTCGGAGAGGTCTGTATAAACAGAGAGTGTGGGTTAAACCTGTATGAAAGAGACAGTCTAAGACAGTCTAAGATGGCCGACTCATTGGGCAAGGTCTTGCTAACTAGCTATGAAGTCCTTTGTCTGTGTCCATTAGGTTTGGGAGAGTCCATATAGTCCTGTTTCGCTGTCTACTGAGCTGAAGGGGAACAGTGGGCTATCCAATGTAGTCCTGTTTCACTGTCTGAGATTGTTGTGGCAAAATAGTCCTATTTCCGTTGTAACATGATATAAACAGAGGAGATGCTATTAAACATAGTTAGGAGTGACCAGTGGATGGGCAAGGCCCCTTTGTAGAAAAAGGGTCAGGCAGATCAGGTCGATTACCCCTTCTCAAGGTTTGCCCGGCGTTAGCCGCCTCTCACCCAACTCACGGTTACCAAATAAAGAGGCAGGCGCTGGAGACTGGAAGGCAGGAAACAGGAGTTTATTCCGACGGAACAGAACACGTCAAATCAGACAACAGGGTATCTTCTCGAGGTGCTCTAACAGCCTCTCTGAGGCCTGGCCTCTTATACACAGGTTTATGGCTTTATTACATTTATGACATCCGTGGTATTGCTTTGAAGTTCAAAAAGGCATCTTTGGAATCCCCGGTTTAGGTCCGTTCTCACACATATCTACAGTAGAGGTCCCCACCCAAATCTCAGCATGATGGCTATCGCGCAGCTGGACATTCCGCTGGGAACAGGAATGTGGGCGATCGGTCGGATCTAGGGGTGTGAAGGCATTGATTAATCCTCGCTCCTTTGATGTGGGGCGAGGTCCTACTGTAGGGGGCAATAAACTGCATCTGTTGAGCGAGGTGATGGCCTGGGGTCAGGCCGGACAATCGGGCAGGGAGGAAGAGGTTATCAAAAGGGCCTGTTCTATGAATGAGATGAAAGAGTGAGGGGGTTCAGCACGGGATGTGGCTCGGAGACAGGGTCGCGCTGGAGGTGCGTTTATGACCCAAGCAGGAGAGACCGGGGGCTGTCGGGGATACTTGCGAGGCCGGGGAGTGAGGGGGAGAGAGAGACGCTGGCTATCGGGAGTGGGCAGAGAGGCCATGGCAATCAAAATGGTTGCTGCTTACGCGCACGTATGGATCTGAAAAGGACAAGATGGCGCCGATAATGTTTACGCCACAATCCAGATTTTAACAGTCCTCCCTTTTCAACATATCTAGCCAGCTTGTCAATTTATGTCTATCCCCATTATATTACGTATTTCGATATCATACAAAGCTTTCATACGTTCAGCTTCGAAATTCGGAGTCTTAGGGCACATGCAGTTAGTAATGAGTGAACACAAAGGTGGCAAGCATTGAATACCTAGGCAACACCCACACAGTACCACGACCGGTATCAATATAAATGTAAACAACCTCCATCCCCAGTCCTTCAAAGTACCCCAAAACCAGCTCCCAAGCGACCATCCTTCTTGCTCCTGGTGAACCTCTGAGGAAAGTCTGTGGAGGTGCTCGATTGCTTTGTAGACTGAGGGCGAGTTATCTGGCACGTAGGTGCAACAGCTGGATCCGATGATGCGGCATGCTCCTCCACGGTCAGCTAGAACCACATCTAGAACAAGGCGGTTCTGAAGAGTCACCAGGCGGACTGCCTGAAGCTCGGCCGTATTGTTAGTGAGGATGCCAGCCGTGATGTTCATGGTTGTTTCTGCTGCCTGGGTCAGGTGTCGGATGGCGCTGCTGTTTGCCATTGGGCCCCACAGAGGAACAAGTCCCTTCACTGCATCCAGGAACTGTGCTCCGGTGGAGTCGGCTTGTTCAATGTCTCTTGCGTGCTTCTGCCGGTGATGGTTTGCTGGGGCCACGTACGTTGGAGAGAGAATGAAGGCGATGTAGCAAGTACCCCCCCAACCTTTTGGAAGCCAAGTGTAAGCTTTGGTGCCACAAACAAAGTACATATTCGGAGAAGCAACAAAGGAGGGGGGATCAATTGAGTCCAATGTTCTGGTGATGCGGCAGGAACTGTGACCCACCAGCTGTGTTCCCAGGCCTTCGAGGCACACGAGGCCCGTGACATTGATAACAGACAGAGCCACAGTCAGAGTGGCAGCAGTTTGTTTCCGTAGGTAGGAGAAGGTGGGTCTGGCTGCATTATGGAACACCTGCATTTCAACTCGTTCCTTGGCAGGGATGTCCATTTGGAAAGAGGAACCAGAGATCAAAGGACAAAAGGGAGCAGATGTCCTCCCGGTTTTGTTCAGCCAGAACCCATAGCAGAAGTGTGACACTGTTTGACCAGAAGTGGCGTTGTCCTTGTAGCTCTCTTGCAAGAGGATCAACCAGGCAAGGCAGGAGCCGTGAACTGAGAAAGGGGAAGGGATGAAAGGGATGGAGTGTCCGGTGGCATTCGGGAGCAACCCGCAGATCCAGCAGTTTGTGGCGTTGGCGGCAAGGTTGTGTTGGTGCAACAGTTGCACGAAGGAATTGTTCCAGAACTCCTTACGCCTTTCTCGGAGCTGAGGCGAAAGGGAGATCAGGTGATGCTCTTTCATAGTGGTTGGCTGTGCAGTGGTCAGCAATATCTGATGAGCGGGTGCGCTCTCTTCCACGATCCAGAAGGAAGTCATGAGGAGGAGGCAAAAGAGGAGGACAATGAAAAGGGCAATTGTCTTTGATTTGTGCATACTGTCAGTCTTTGGGTTCCTGTAGTGGGTATTTCCGGTTGCTTGTATCATCTTCTTATCTGGCGCTTCCATCATCTTCGAGGTGCTCGGTAGTGGGCAGAACCGCAGACTTCGTTTAGCTTCTCTCCGGGTAACCCTTGGTTGTGTTTAGGCTACCGTTCTGAGATTCAACTTAGTCCGTGGTCTACTTAGCCGAAGCTCCCTCCTTTTGACGCAGGAAATACCCTTCCCTGGATGGCACAGTGGGATCAGAGAATTTTGCAAGTTCGAGTGCCTCGGTATCAGGATAACAGTTCAGTGATGGCCGGTCTTTGTTCAGGAGCTCTTCTTGGGTGCTGACGTTTTCTGTCGTGGCCAGGGTCGAGGAGACCTTCTTACAGTGGTGTGCATGCAGCCAGTGTCGTTTCCCCTCCACTCGAAGAGCCGTCCGGGTGGAGATCAGTACTTGCCAGGGGCCCGTCCACCGGGGTTCCAGACTCTTTGCCCGTTGGAAATTTCGGATCAGCACATAATCCCCCGGTTGGATATCGTGACCCGGACCCCTGGAAGCATCGGGGATGGCCTGCTGCACCTGCGGATGAATGACAGACAACGTTTTAGTCAATTTGCACAAGTAATCAGACAGTAGGACATCCGGGACGTCGTGAATGGAGGTCGGTTTAGGGGCAGTCCAGAGGTTCATCGGTCGCCCAAATACAACCTTGTAGGGGGTCAAATGGTGCTTAGTGGGAGTGGAGCGCATCGATAGCAATGCCAGTGGGAGGGCATCTGGTCATTTAAGTCCTGTGGTGGCCACTATCTTTGACAGTTTTAGTTTCAGTGTGGCGTTGTGTCGTTCAACTAAGCCAGCAGATTGGGGGTGAAAGACTGCATGAAACCTCTGTTTTACACCCAACCCTTTCAAGATTAGTTGGATAACTTCAGCTATGAAGTGGGGGCCGTTGTCGCTCCATAGAATTCGACAAAGACCGTAGCGAGGGAAAAACTCTTTCAGTAGTACCTTGGCAGTGGTCATGGCAGTGTTATCACGGGTTGGATAGGCTTCTACCCATTTGCTGAAGGCACACACAATGACTAATACATACTTCAGGCTTTGGTATCTTTCTAGTTGGATGTAGTCCATCTGGAGGACCTCAAAGGGATGGTCGGGGACCCCAAACCCTCCCCGGGGTACCACAGTTCCTTTCCCAGGGTTGTGTTGCAGGCAGATAAGGCATTGCTGGACCAGGCGTCTGGCTGAGTCGGGGATTTTGTCGTTGTGCCAGACCTTGGAGATGAGTTCGATCATGGAGGCAGATCCTATGTGTGTGGGGGAGTGTGCCATAGTCAGTATGGGAATCAGGTACGAGTCAGGCAGCAACCATTTGTTTGTGTCTTTTGTCCGCCAGTCCGCCAGCAGCCTTCATCGTCTTTTAAACCCACCCGTGCCCACTCAGTCAGTTCGTGAGGTGTGCTGGCCGACTGGATGTCCCTAATCGTTTCCCTAGCGTCAGTCCATTTTTCTGCTTGTGACCTGGTCACATACATGCGTGTCGTCGTCCTATTCTCAGCTGTGGTTCGGGCAGTGATGTCGGCCAGTGCGTTTCCCTGTCCGACTAAGTCTGTCACCTTCCTGTGTGCCTGGCATTTGATTACGGCTAATCGTTTGGGGAGGAGAACTGCTTCAATCAGGGCGGAGACTAGATCTCCGTGGAGGATGGGCGTGCCGTGGGACGTCAGGAATCCCCTTTCTCTCCACAAGAGTCCAAAATGGTGAACCACTCCGAAGGCGTACTGGCTGTCCGTGTAAATGTTTGCCGTGGTCCCTGTTGCTATAATACATGCTCGTGTGAGGGCAATCAGTTCTGCCGCCTGTGCGGATCGTTGTGTGATGCAGGCTGTCTCAATTACTGTTCGGGCTGTCGTTACTGCATAGGCAGCTGAGGTGGTGCCATCGGAGAGTTTGATGCAAGAGCCGTCTACCCATAGCTCTCCGTCAGGGTCTGTGAAGGCGGTGTCTCGGAGGTCAACTCTACTCCTAGTCTGTTCGTCTGTGAGGGTCACACAGTCATGTATAGGGGGGACATTTGGGTCGTTTTCGGGCAGAGGCAACAAGGTGGCTGGGTTCAGTGTGGTGCATCTTTTCAGCGTGATGTGGGGTGCAAGCAGAGTCAGTTCGTATCCAGTCAGTCGTGCGCTAGTCAGGTGTTGCGTCTTAGTCTGGTTCAGGAGGGTGTCAACAGCATGGGGCACTAATACCGTGAGGGAATTCGATAGTACGATCCCCTCACTTTGTCGGATAGAGACAGCAGCGGCAGCTACGGCTCGAAGGCAGGCAGGCAAGGCTCTCGCTACGGGGTCAAGGGTGGCAGAGAAATAGGCACATGGTCGTTGCTTGGGGCCAAAAGTTTGAGTCAGGACAGACAAAGCGCACCCCTCCCTTTCGTGAGTGTAGAGAGAGAAGGGCTTGGTGTAATCGGGGGTTCCTAGGACTGGTGCAGAACAAAGGGCGTCTCGAAGTTCTTTGAAGGAAGTTTGGCATTCGGGGGTCCAAGGGAGTAGGAAGGGGGCATCCTTGGCTAGTAGGGAAAGTAGTGGCTTTACAATGAGGCTGAAATTTGGCAACCACTGCCGGCAGAAGGAGGTGAGGCCTACCAGGGAGCGGACCTGTTTCTGGGTCTTTGGGACAGGGGTTTCTAGAATGGCCTGAATTTGATCGGGTGTAAGCTTTCTCCCGTCTTTGGACAAGAGGTGGCCTAGGTAGGTGACCTGGGGTTGGCAGAATTGCAACTTTCTCTTGGAGACCTTGTGGCCATTTTCCGCAAGGAAGTGCAAGAGTTGGATGGTGGCTGTGACTGCAAGTGGAGTGGTGTCGGCCGCCAAAAGGATGTCATCGACGTACTGTATCAACACCACTCCCTCCGGTAGCTGAACGGCGTCCAGCTGTCTCTTGAGGGCCTGGCTATAGATGCTGGGACTTTCTGTGTAACCTTGGGGAGCTCTACAAAATCTATATGAGCGGGATTTTAACGTGAAGCCGAAAAGGTAGCGGCTGTCTGGGTGGATGGGGATGGAGAAGAAAGCGTTCTTGAGGTCTATTACAGTGAAGGTGGTGGCTGTGGAAGGAATCAGGGTCAGAATGGTGGCGATATCTGAGACTACGGGGTACTGAGGTACAACTACCTTGTTGACCTCTCGAAGGTCGATGATGAAGCGGTACGCTTTCTCATCTCCCTCGCCCTGCTTCTTCACAATGGGTAGGATAGGGCTGTTGCAAACATTGCTAACTACTTCCTCTACCACTCCTGCCTCTACCAGGGACTGGATTATCATTACCAATGCCTTCTCACCTTCGGGCGATATCCGATACTGTGGGAATTTTGGGAGTATCGCATCTTGGCGAACAGTTATGTGCACGGGGTCGATCATCATTCGTCCTACGTCAGCGTCAGTTTTAGCCCACAGATACAGAGGTAGAGAGTCAAGTAAGGATGCGTCAGCGTCAGAGATGGAGAACATGTGTTGTGCGGGATGAGGTCTGAGCAAAGTCGGGTTATCGTACAGAATGACTCGAACTCCGTCCTGTGAACACCTGATAGTAGCTCGGAAATGCTTCAGTAAGTCAAGTCCCATAATGGCATCGGGGGTGTTGGAGGAAAGCAGAAACGTCGTGTCAGTGGGGTTACTGTCCAAGTCGAAGGAAACCGGTGCGGATAAGGGGTTAGTGGAGGGCGTTCCATCAAAGCCTATTGATGTTATGTGTGAGCCAGACAAAGGTGCTCTTGGAATCAGTCGTTTAGATAACGCACTACGTGTCGCGCCAGTGTCTACCAGAAATGGAGACTTCGTACCTAGGACCTTAGCGGTGACATAAGGACCTTGCTGGTCAACATAGAGCTCGACTGGATCCCTCCCTTGCCCTAAGCAGTCCTATGCAAAGTCGCGGGCATCGTCATAGTCAGTCTGCTGGCATTGGTTCTGTCGGGGGTGGTCAAAAGTGTTCGGTCTGCCTGATCTGTCATTGCTGGCGTCGTTTGCGTGCCCTCGTCCCTGTCCTCTATTTCTCGGCCCATCCGCTACGTCTTTTGCGTCCCTATTTTTTTACATTTCTAGCAGGACCGGGCACTGGGACTTCCAATGCCCAATGCCCAAATCCTTTGCAAAACGCACACTGGTTCTCATCGAGGTCTGTTCATGGAGCGCCGGGTGCGGGTGTGCGGTCTCTAGGGGGTGGATTTCTATGAGCATTCGACTGGTAGTTTCCTCTATACTGTTCCCTTCCTGTCGTCACTCCTTGCAATTGAGCAATCATCACTCGTTCTTTCAAAGTCCTTTTTCTTTTTCCCAGTCGCCCTATCGTTCTCGTTCTTTTGCCGTTCGTAGTATTGAGCCATCTGAAGGATAGCCACGGGTTTGGAGGCAGCCCAACTACTTTCACTAGTCTGCAGTTTTTGCGAGACTTCTGGTGTCAGGCCTTTTACAAAGTTCTGGACGAACAAGTGATGTCCGGTCGCAGAGGTCATGTCCTGGCCACTGTAATCGGAGAACACCGTTTCAAACCGGGAGAAATATTCTGAGGCGTCTTCCTGTGGTTTCTGGCAGCAAGCCGTTACTATCGACCAGTCCACCTTCTTTTCTGGTACTATGGTTTTCAGTTTTAGTACTATTTTGTCTGGCAGGTCTAGAATCGATTTCAAAGGTTTCTGTCCGGGCTCTCGCTGTTTGTCTATGCCATCGAGTTGTGACCAGGTATGTCCGAACAGCTCAAGGTGGTCGACTTTCCGGATTTGCTTCCACACATCAGCTGTCAGACATAGCCCGAAAAACAAGACGATGTCCGCTAGGGTCATAATCGTCGAACCCAAGGCGGTACCTAATTCTGTGTAGAAGGCAGTGGGGTTCTTTCGTAGATCGGGCAAGGACTTTCGGAAAGTCAGGATGTCGACCCAGTTGTACACTACCCTCCCTCTCGCATCTTGGTGGTTAATATCGTCGTGTGTTCCCTGTCCTCGTGAGGGGACCCAATAAGGTGCCGCTTCTCTTATTGGCATCATGGTGTCAGTTCTCTCGGTTTGAGGTTCAGTCGCTACAGGGGTCGTGGTGTCGGCTTCTAATTTTTGTTCAGTGAGGTGGCGGAAGACTTCAAGCGTGCGCGTGAAGAGGTCCGTCACATCACCCTCGCCCTCGTCTCCAATGTCGACTTTTCTATACAGAGTCGTTAGGCTTTCAGGACCTTTGTTACGATACCGGTCTTCATAGGCGTTAAGGGTGTGGTAACAGAAACGTGCAACAAAGTGTCGTTTGTGGTTATCAGCATATGTATTGCATATATCTGTCACGTAATCTTCGTTTTCTTTCCGTTCTACTAGCGTCTTTACGATCTTATCAATCCCTGCTCGTTCATTCTTACTCAATCGATTGAGCCTAGCAGAGTCTTTCTTCTCAGTTTCGGGCTCATCTAATGTTGCTGCTTGCGCTGCGCTGAGTACAAGGGGCTCGGCCGGAGCGGAGGCCGTGAGGACCGAGGCTCTGGCACTGCTCTCATCTGTGCTAGGGGGTTGCGTGTGTTGCACTAGAGGTTGGGAAGGGGCGTATGGAGGGGGCATGTAGATGGTCGGGGGACCTAGCAGTAGATCATCGTTCGCTCGCTGCTTCGAAGGTAGCTCAGGGTAAAGCGTAGAGGGTGTTCTAACGGGACATTGGCTCGATGTGTCGGATTCTTGCTTCAGTCTAGCTCCCTCTCTTTCCTTTATCTCTTCTTTCAACTTGCTCGCGGCTAAATGAGCTGCTTTTCGCAATTCTTTCTCTAGTCTGACTTTGTTTCTTTTCTTTCGTTGTTCCGTCTCCTTGCGCCACATGCCGAAACTATCAAGCATAGTGGGCGTTGTTTTATTGTTACAAAGGGCTGTTTCCAGCACGCTTATTTTTGCGTTATCGAAGGATCCTATCAGTGGCCACTGACTTTCCTGATCCTTTTTAGTATATTTATGCCATAACTTACTATAAGCTACGGCGACTAGTCCATACTTTAAAAACATATCCTTATTAGGGGTGCCCTCCAGAGGAGCCGGATGATCCACCTCCAATAAGCGGTCCGGGCTGAACCAACTACTGAACAATGGGGAGAAGATAGGCATGACGGGTTACAATGGGGACAAAAGTCTGCACTACCTATCCTTCACTACTTTGCGAAGACTAGACAGAATATTTATATTCTACAGTATTCGCAAATAGGGAATACCCAAAGAGAGAACCAATTCCAAACAGTCAATGTTCGGACAAACAATCAATCAATCAAATGAGGAATAAAATAGGCGCGACGGGTTACAACGGGGGCAAAAGCCTGCGCTACCTACCCTTTCACTGCTTACAAAGACTAGACAGAATATCTCTATTCCACGTTATTTGTAAGCAGAGAATACCTCCAAAGAACCAATATCGAACAATTAATGTCCGTTCAATCAAACAATCAGTGGCGAGAAAGAAATAGGCACGACGGGTTACAACGGGGGCAAAGGCCTGCATTACCTATTCTTCACTATCTGCAAAGGAGGACAGAATACTTTTATCCTTCCCCGTTTGTAGACAGAGAATTCTCGAGAAAACAATCCTCGAACAAACAATGTTCGGGCAAACAATCAATCAGTGGGGGAGAAAGATAGGCACGACGGATTACAACGGGGGCAAAGGCCTGCGTTACCTACCCTTCACTACCTGCAAAGGAAGAGAGAATACCTTCTATTCCTCTCCGTTTGTAGACAGAGAATCTCCAAGAGAACCAACAATTCGGAGAGTAATACTAGTATTTTCCAATCAATCAATCAAATATTTCACAGTTTGTCGTGTTACACGACCTTACCTGGACCGCATGGACAGTTTCCTGTCTTCCGATTCCAGCGCCCGATCGTCCTCTATCTTCTGTCGTGGCACTCCTGATGGTTCCCAGTCAGGACCGTAGATCACTCGAGAGAGGTCTGCTCGGAACCAGTGAAGTTCGGATGATCGGCTGCCAGACGAGGGTCTATCGGGCAGGTGCACTTCCCGATCGTTGCAGTCGTTCACTCTGTCGTTGGGACCACTCCCACTGGATCCACGTGTCGCTGATGGGCCCCACGTTTGGGACGCCAATTGTAGAAAAAGGGTCAGGCAGATCAGGTCGATTACCCCTTCTCAAGGTTTGCCCGGTGTTAGCCGCCTCTCACCCAACTCACGGTTACCAAATAAAGAGGCAGGCGCTGGAGACTGGAAGGCAGGAAACAGGAGTTTATTCCGACGGAACAGAACACGTCAAATCAGACAACAGGGTATCTTCTCGAGGTGCTCTAACAGCCTCTCTGAGGCCTGGCCTCTTATACACAGGTTTATGGCTTTATTACATTTATGACATCCGTGGTATTGCTTTGAAGTTCAAAAAGGCATCTTTGGAATCCCCGGTTTAGGTCCGTTCTCACACATATCTACAGTAGAGGTCCCCACCCAAATCTCGGCATGATGGCTATCGCGCAGCTGGACATTCCGCTGGGAACAGGAATGTGGGTGATCGGTCGGATCTAGGGGTGTGAAGGCATTGATTAATCCCCGCTCCTTTGATGTGGGGCGAGGTCCTACTGCATCTGTTGAGCTAGGTGATGGCCTGGGGTCATGCCGGACAATCGGGCAGGGAGGAAGAGGTTATCAAAAGGGCCTGTTCTATGAATGAGATGAAAGAGTGAGGGGGTTCAGCACGGGATGTGGCTCGGAGACAGTGTCGCGCTGGAGGTGCGTTTATGACCCAAGCAGGAGAGACCGGGGGCTGTCGGGGATGCTTGCGAGGCCGGGGAGTGAGGGGGAGAGAGAGACGCTGGCTATCGGGAGTGGGCAGAGAGGCCATGGCAATCAAAATGGTTGCTGCTTACGCGCACGTATGGATCTGAAAAGGACAAGATGGCGCCGATAATGTTTACGCCACAATCCAGATTTTAACACCTTGTCTTTGTTATTTATGGACTGGGCCATTTTAAGAGCGAAAGAACCCAGAGCCACTGCCATCTTAAAAAGAAAGTAGATATACTTATGGAAATAAGTCCAAATAAAGTCATGTGACACAAAGGTATCATTACCTTTACCACGGAGTCGCGGCTGAGGTCGTTTCTGGCATATTTATATTGTTATGCTGGATTCATCCAGGCCCCCTTTGTTGCATGAGGGCTGTGTTGCCAAGGTGCCGTGGGTGTAATGTGAACAGTCTTTTCTTTAAATATAATTTTTCATCCAAAAACACTACAACCTACGTGCTATCGGCGTTGTTATGTGATGATGAGTGCAGCTCTTGAGGGGGCGGGGCCGCGTAACGTTTTCAGTTTGTAGTAGTATTGGGGCATACTTGTATCCTCGCGTAGTAGCCACCCAGGGTCTGCTGCTGCCGCCGGCCCAACAGTCTTGCCGCCTCTTCTTGCAGGCTTCGGGGCTTGGCAGTCATGCAGCCGTGTTCATGGGACACCTGCCGCTGCCTCTGCCCAGCAGTCTAGCCGCCTTGATATCGGGTCACCGGAGACCCGCAGTTGCAGCGTCAGAAAGAGAGAGCTCCTGCACCCGTGGGCCGAGGTCACCCAGGGCTTGCCGCTCCAGTAGCAGGAAGCCAAGGGTCTTGTCCTGCGGTCGCGGGGGGTCCACCGTTAATCAGTTTGCGGTCTGCGGGATGCCGGGCGCTGCCGTTCGAACAAGCTAAGCCCAAGCCTGTGCCGACAGCAGAGAGGCTCCTAAGTAGAACCGGCTATCTCCTCCGCAGATTGATGGGCAAAAACTGCTTCCTGGATGTCGGCAAGAACGTCGTCAGCTCCGAGGTCCATGGGAAGGTAAGCACTGTGCAAATGATTAACACTCAAAGAAGTTAGGGTTAATCCAGTTACTCCTACAAAATCGGTTCCCAGCGATGACTCCCGCTAAAAGGGATATTCACCAGAAAGCGATCCCAAGCGCCAGGAGCTCTTTCTGAGAGCTCCTACCAGTCGGCCATTTTAAGTTAAAAAAAAGTAAGCACAGTAAGTGGAACTGATTGGTAAGTAACATTCCTCTGTCACTACCTCAGTGTGCAGTGACCATACCTGCCTACACTTCTTAAAGGCAAGCTCAGGTCGAATCTCATTTTAATGGTAGACACATCCCATTTTGGAGCAGTCTTACAATATACAACTGGAAAAGGCCATTGTAATGCATTTATTACAAGCTGTAATTTATTTACCAGTGCTAAAGAGATGTAGTGGCTTTCAACAACCAGCAGGATGTTTCCCTCTGGAATGAAAACATAGTGTTTACTATCAGTGGTAAGAATAACTAATTTCTAAAACAAGGCCACTTATTTAAAAAAATAAAGTTACTATATTCTGGGCCTGCCGTATGAATACTGATTCCTTTCTTTTCTGTTTTATTACCACCACTGTCTATGCCACTAGATCTGACCTGCAGGAGAAAACTAGGAGTTATGAATATAAGACTTGAAAGAAATATGCACATTTTTTGGTTAATCACTCTGATTTCTGCTTTCCCACCACCTATAAATTATAGTTAAGGAATCCCAGCCTGCCAGCCTACTTTTAATGTTACACTGTGCAGTTAGAATTTCACCTTTTAAACATACACAACACACAAGGACACAGGAGGAGAGAACGCACTGTTCACTTATCGTTACATGTAACCTACAGTTAGAAACTCCTCACAAGATTCAGGTGCTAGGCTAAGTCAAAAGAGTGTCGCCCCACTGTTCTTTGGGCAGGAAAAATAAAATGATAATAACATAGTTATTATCATTTTATTTTTCGCAGGTTCGGGGCTGGATCAGGGCTGGCGGGACTGGATGCAAAGGGAGAGGAAAGGTTTGCACACTCTAAATGGGCATGACTGTTTGGCGGCTGTCCTGCTTGCCTTGGCTTGCAGGAGCCAATCACAATGCTGCATTGCAGCTTTGATTGAAGAATTCTTTATTGTTTGATTACTTAAAATCTTACAATGAAACATTATACATATAATATATAATACAATAAAAAAACAATAAAAATAACAATAAAAATGCAGCATCTAATTAGTTTTAAGCCAGTTGCGTTAGATAAAACCCATTTCATGGTATATTCAAAATATTCATTTCATAATATAAAAAATATTTCATACTGTGCTAGTGGTTTATTAATTGTGATCTTCCAGTGTGGCTCCTACTCTTAAAAAATCTTAACAAAAGCAGAATTCATGATTATGTCATCAGAATGCAGACACATTATCAAAGCATGCCTACATGACCTTATTCCTTGAGCATTAAAAAGTGTCTTAAGTATGTTTGTTGTTCAGGGCAGATACATAATAGGTGAATAATGTTATCCTCTCCTGTTTTACCTAGTCTACATAATGTGTCCTCTTCTGACTCTATGCATGGAGGGAGATGGCATAGTCCAGGTAATGCACCAAATCATGCCTTTGCAAAGATTTGTTTGTTATTTAATGACCATGGTGTTTCTAAATATGGCTGAATCTTCTTTTTTGAAAACCCACTCATTAATGGCCATGCATATTTTCTTTTTGCATTTTGCAAATATATCTTCATCTCATACAATTGATAGATGATTTGTTATTTTATTGATTGCTTTTTTGAAAGATTCCTTGGTTATTGTAGTTTTCCAGATTGGCATCACAGATTGGCATCACATCGAGTTCTTTCAGCGCTGAATTTAAATATTTCCAGGATTGTAATTTTCTGTTTTCATTTATTTCTTGTCATAATAGCTGAGACATTTGATTTTCATGATCATTTTTTATCCTGTTCCATCCATACTTTGATAAATTGGCCCTTTCTTGCGTACTACTGGTTATTTAGACCAAACTCCAGCCTTATTTGTACTGGTGATGCATTATTTGGTAGGTAAAAAAGGGGAAGTTTTTGAGACTGCATTGTTTATAATCAATGTATCTTTCCCACTCAGAGCCTCACTACCGTATGTTAAGGTAGGCAGGAGTTTTGCTGATATAACCTTTAAAAAGGGGCGATAAGTAAGAGTATCTAATGATTTCTGCAAGATCCTGAATACTGCTGTCAAAGCATTCGCTTTCCTTTGCATATCTAATTTTTGCGGGGAAAGTTTCGTTATCGTCGAATAATACTCCCAAGTATATGTATGATTCAACTTGTTATAATCTGATATTCTCCAGAAACCATTTGAATTCATGTTTTAATCTTAAGTTTTCAGTGATCACCATAACTTTAGTCTTTATTTCGTTTATCACCATCCCGTTTTCTTTTGAGTGTGAAGATATTCGATCTTTTAGGCGTGGCAACCCCACTTTTGTTTGGTTTAGGAGAATGACATCACCTGCATATAGCAGATTAGATATTTGTTTGCCAGCTAATTTGGGCGGGTGTGCATTTATTTCATTCAGAGCATCTGTTGGGTCCGCTAAAAACAAATAAAAAAGTAAAGGGGCCAATACGCACCCCTGCTTGAGACCTGCTGTCGTTAATATTTCCTTTGTTAATGTCTGGCCTTCCCCCATCCGCACTCTAACCCATGTGTTGGTGTACAAAAGTAGAATTAGTTCTAACAATTGTTTGGAATATTTTTTTTCCTGCAGTTTTCTCCACAGAAGATATCTGTGCACACAATGGAAAGCCTTTCGAAAATCTACAAAGCACAAGTACAAGGGTTGTTTCGTGAAAATTGTTTTGTCCATTAAAAGTGATAACGCTAGTATATTTGTTGTAGTTCCAAGTCCTGTAATAAATCCAGTCTGATTCGGTGGAGTATCTTATTATCCGCTGCCCATTCAGCGAGATTTGTAAGTAAAATCCCCGCAAACAACTTAGCATCTGTATCTTGAAGAGTTATTAGTCGGTAATTTTCAGGATGGGTCCAGTTTCCTTTTTTATAAATAGGTGATATTAACGACCCTCTCTAGGATTCGGGTATGCTCCCCGTCTGTACTACTTCTTTAAACACTTCCGTGAGGCGTTCTGACCATAGATCCATTTTTTCTTTGTAAAGGGGGTACGGAATACCGTTTTGTTTAGTTATTAGTTTAGAGACTTGCGATTTTGATATATCAATTTCACCCCCAATGTCATAATTTGATGTATCCATCCTGCTCTGATTGCCCTCCTGATTAATTTTTTTCCAGTCAGAGTTTAAATGATTTACCTGAAAGTTAACCCATCCTTTTTCAGTTAGTGTAGATGAGACCACAGATTTATTGGGTCTCACTAGGCCATTTATCATTTTCCAAAATTCCCTTGAATTTGTGTGGTTGCTTGCATAAAAATTGTTTGAGCACAGGTCTTGCTTAGCTGGATTTCTTTCATTCCAGAACAGTTTCCTCAAATTCTGATTTAAGGTTTTGAATATGATTGGTAATTGCTCATTATATGGAAAATTGGTGATCTGTCCCCTTAGATTGTTACAAGTTTTTCTCAGTTCCTTTAATGTGTAAGGTAAATTAATATTGGCTTTCCTTTTCTCTCCATGTATCACTTGTTTTTCCTTAACTTTAGGGGCAGAGACCTGGGGTTTGACAAGTTTACGAGTGAAGTTTACCCATTGTTCAATTGGGGAAATCAAGGTCTTATCTTCAAAACAATCTCTAACAAGTTTGTGCGCCAGTTCATTGGTCTCCTCTTTGTTATGTGCCGTCCAGATGAGTTTCCTATAGTAGATAGTTCCCGTCTGACCTTGTGTGGACAGGTACGTTTGGTGCCTTTTACTCGACACATTTGTGGTGATTATTTGTTGACTATGATCACTATCAGGGACCTTCCTCAGTTGATACGAGTTAATGTTGTTAAAGATATTAAGTGATACAATTGTATAGTCAATGAGTGACTTCGCATTGTGTGAGTGAAAAGTCCATGCAGGTGGTGAATCTAACCTGAATCTCGCATTTAATATTCGTAGACCCATTGCTTCTATGTCCTTTACAAAATGTGTTCCTACTTTTACTTTGTAGGGGTTTTGTTTCTGTTTCTAGTACCTGGTGAGGAATTGCTGATTGATGATCTTGTGACTGTGTGATATCATCTCTGACAAAAGGTACTAAAAGATTTAAATTAAAATCCCCTTTGAGTATAAAGTGGGTCATGCAACATTTGTTCCAACAAAAAAACTGCTACGGGTAGCACATATATTAGTCCTTGAACTCTGTGTCAGATGTATATATACATTGATCAATAATAGGGTTTTTAATTTAATTTGATTGTTTTTCTTATATAATAGCTTTACCGTTAGGATATTAGAACTAATCATATCCAGTTGTTCATGTTCTACTTTCAAGTCGATGGATATGAATGTTGCTAACTCCCCACTCGGACGGCCATATTTATGTTGCTTGATTGCTGGTTCGTAACAGCCTTTATATCTCTGTAGCATAATAGGGTTGGTTTCCCATGTTTCTTGTAGCAAAATGATCTGATATGAATTAGACATAGAGTTTAAGTTGGCATTTTTAACCTTGTTTCCTACCCCGTTTATATTCCATGAGCGCATCATAAATATTTCACTATCCTTTTTTTCTTGTTTTGTTATGGATATAGCTGTGTTCTGTCATGGATCCTTATTACCACGTAAAGCCAAAGATATCCATTTTTCGTTTATTCCTGTTGGCTTTTCAATTTTACTTTTGCCAGTATTGCTTCAATATCTTGCTCTGATCTTCCAAGGGCTTTTTTTTGTACAGAGAAAACCAGCTTGTTCTTTCCTTTCTGTGTCATACCCTCTTCAATAATGAGCGGGGTTGGATATACTTTTGGAACTGGCTTGCTAATTATTATCCCCTAGCTATTGAATATTTCTTTTTCTTTCATGATTTGTTCTGCAGAGGACACAGAATTCACTGTTATCAAGGTCAATGTCTATCTGCCCTCAGTATTTGGTAGGAATCCTATAGATTCAATATCCTTACTCGTCACTTTTGCTAGTGACGGGATCGATTTGAAGAGGCAAATGATTTTTCCTCTATTTAGGATGTCTTGTTTACCTCTAGAGTCATATACCGGTTTAAAAACTAACTGTACCTTCCCATTAACTGGTAGATCTTTTTTCCTTTCTTCATCTAAATCTTGTAGGACGTTATATGTGACTTGTTTCTCTTTACCATATCTTTCAACAACCAGATGATCCCAGTTTGGTAAACACCGGATACCTTCAGCTTGTTCTATCATATCGCTTTGTTTCACAATTAATTTGTTTGGTTTCTTTATTTGCTGATCGAGATTTGACCCATATTGTTGGTTCTGATTTTGAGATATTTTTGAACTTAAACTATGGACTATGTTATGATCCCAAACCTGTGGCCTCTGTACTACCGGACCAATATATATTTCTTTCTCCTCTTTTTCTTTTACCGTATCTTTGGGTTTGAGGGGAATTGGTACGCTCTTTGATTCCACTAGCTCTTCAGGTGGTATACTTTTTATATCCTCTGGTGCCTGTTCTATAATACACCCGTTTCCCTGTAGCCTAAGATTCTTTTCCCTCATACTTTCTTCCCCCATCTCTGATTCATTCTGTGTATGTCTCATTTTGTCCGTTGTAATGGCTATATCTGTCTGTGTACTTATTTGGTCAATAATTTGTTTTTCTTTTTTTAGTGAATATGGCGAAATACTTATTATTCTTGTTCTTTATTATTGGAGACTGCTTTCCATACAATACTTTTTCTTGTTTCCCCGATGTTTCCTTCCATAGATCTTTTCCTTCATTATCTATTTCTGGTGGTGCTTTATCTTCAGGCTGTGTTGTTACTATAATTTCCTGCTTAGCTTTTTTTCTTGCTTCGCGTAGTTTTTTTCTATGTCTTTTTGTCATGCTAAACAATGGGGAAGCTGGTACTTTGGCTTCTTGGTCATCCGTTATCTTTTCCATTTTAGGGGCTGAAGGTTTTGTGCCCTTTAACTTTTCACCATCCTGATGCAGAATCCGCAATTTTGTTGGAGTTACAAGAACCTAGCCATCCTGATGCAGATTCAGCAATTTTGTAGGAGTTAATTGATCTGGTTCATCCAGGTCTTTTATAGGACTAAGATGTTCCATATCGCTAACTGTCGTCATTTTACTATTTTTCTTTTTTGTATTTTGCAATTGTCCTCTTTATAGTTATATTTCTCCCTTTGAAGGCTCATTTTGACATCTTTTAGTATGGTATTCATGACCTCCGGTATTGTAGCCAATTTATATATTATAGGAGCACATGTACAATCAGTATCTGTTTTGGCAATTTCGGTTTGAGCTCTAACTATCAAACTATTCAGCTGAGAAAGTTTATGATCTATACCAGCTACTGCATTAGCCATCACTCTGAGTAGTTCTATTTGAATGTCCTTTTTATTGGACTAATATGTTAGTGCTTCTAACATTAATAATGAAGTTTGGTAGAAAATATCCCAGATAGACCCCAAGTCCTGGTAGCCTACAGTGTGTGTCTTTTGGTTATTCTGATGTTCATGCATAATATTAGTGGAACTTTTGAGTATAACACATGGGACTTCTTGTACTTCCGTTATTTTTATGAGGTTATCCATATCAATATATTCGCTATGATCTTGTCCATTATATTGTGTTTTACTGCTATTAGTGCAATTGTTAGAAGCTATTTCTGTTTTTGTTCCTGGATTTTCAGTTATTCTTTGAGCGCTATCTTGTATAGTCTCTACATTTTGTTCTTCGGTGATCAATAGGTTTTGATAGTTGTGGGATTGACCCTCCGTATCCTCATTTTTTATTTTTGTATTCGTTCCTCCCTTGGGTCTTATTGGTGAGGTTACCTCCGAGCTGAGTCTAGTATAACTGTCAACTCTACATTGATTATCCTGGATGACATCTACTACCCTCATGCTCGAGTTTTGATTGATTACTTGCCTTTGTGTTATGATGTCGCTGGTTGTTTCAATTTTTTTCTGTATTTCTACCTTCAGTTCTAAAGGTAGCATGGTCCTTGCTACCAGTTTTTTTTGGTTTCACTCACCCTGGTATATTTCATCTGGCGGTCTTTCCGGCACATCCATATCTTTTTGACCTATGTAGGCAGGTCATATTATATTTAGCTTTTCCTGGTCGGTAATTTGGGATTCATTTACGTCAATGTGGTATTTATTATCTTGTGATTGTCGGTCCTCCTCTAGTCCGCTAGTTTGTGTACTTTGTCCCAAGTTGCTAATTGGCTTAATCAGGGTTTGTAATTTTATTGTTTCTGACTCTATTTGCATTGTTATTAGGGCTCCAGATGGATTTTCCATAAAATCTAATTTATGTGGAACTGTTGTGGATTTTTCAAACATCCGTGCTATCGGTGAAATTAACGATTGGTTCAATCCCGTTGCATATGCTTTTGCCTTTTTTATCACTTTCGATATTTGTATTTTCTTTGCTTGTCTTGTGGAGGGTCCTGTTGCCCTCTCTTTTCCGGAACGCAACTGGCTTTTTTGGTGATATCAATTCAAGTATGTAATATCCAATCCAATCCGATCACTTAGCTGTAATATCACCCTATTTTCATTATGTTGTTGATAGGTTCTTCCTTTTGATTCTTTTAGTTCTTTCCTGTTGGTCCTCCTGCACCTCTTTCAACTCCTGGACCTCCTATTGTAAATAAATGGTAGGTACCACACATAATTGATAACCATTGATAATGGGCTGGATGTAGTGGGGGTGTAGTGGGGGGCAGCAGTGGTGGTGGGAGGAGGCTTGGGGGAACGATGGATTAGCAGGGAAGAGCACGAATGCAGGGCACACTGGATACCGCTTGCCGCACCCATCCCAGTTGGTCTGCCTCTGCTGGACACCTGGGCACTACACTCCGCGGCCACTGCTAATGGTGGCCATGCTCTCACGCTCTTTTTTGACCTCTGTTTGCCTAGTCTAGCCTCTTCCCCTCTCCTGTGCCGGCTTCAATGAGACAATGGATCTCCCATTCAACAGTGTGAGCAAAACACGATAACACCTTGTGCCAGACTCGTGCTTCAGCCCCCCTCAGCGCTCCTTGTACCCTGCTGCTGGACTTCTGCTGCTTGACTGCTATGGAGCTCACTTGCTGGCTCTTTGCTCCATGCTCCTTGTGGGTGGCTCCTCGCACTCTGCCCCTCCTCCGCTCGCTCCGCTCCGCTGCTGCATCTCATGGGCTCGCAGCCTCTAAGGGCAGGGCAGGGCAGGTTTGAATGGGGGTGAGTGCCAAACCGAGCCCTGGGTAGACAGTAGCCGGCAGACTCTCGGTGGGTAGCCGGCAGCTGGCAGCCTCTCGCCTCACCTCAGCCTCCACTCTCCACTCTCCGAGGATTCTGTTTCCCGTTCCGGTTCAACGCCGAGAGAGCCGGGACAAGCTTTGGAGGGGCAGTGGGAGAGTGGTCTGTGCTTCCGGGATCGTCGCTTTGATTTGCTATTGGGAGCCTAGGTCTTTCCTTGTTCCGGAGAAGCGGAGAAAAAAGTTGGCCGGTGGACAAGGTAAATGGTATTTAAAAAAATAATTCTTGTGTCATCCCCCTCGCCCCTCCACCCTCATTCCCTGCCAGCCGCTACTGACAAGATCACCAAGGAATTCTAATCATTTTACAGCAGTGTGCGCAATTGCAAGACATTTTTCCAGTTATGCTACTACTTACACTCTAGCCAGTACCCAATTTCAATAGATTTATAGTGGGAAGCAAATTGCGTGCCAATATAATGGTAAATGGGAATATGCCACCCAAAATAAATGGTGTCTCAACACTCATCAGCACTTTTGCTATGATCAATATGGCCAATACAGAAAAAAACAACTAAATAAACATCAAACAGCCTGTGCCTTTAACTATGCATCATGTGTATGAAATGCTCAGAGGGTTGTTGGAGAACAGGGTTAGACTGGCCTTTAGGGCAATCATGTACTTCCAGATGGGCTGGACTGACAGATAAGTGTGTGAGCCGTTTTTAGGTCATGTATCAGGGCGCATTCGATGTCTGCAAGACCTGTTGTTTATATTATAGGCATGTAGATTCTGCCTGCTGCTTTACTTAGGTTCACTCGTGTTCACTAGTGTGTCAGTGTTCTTTACTGACTGCTCATTGGCTGGTGCTCCCGATACATCACTTCCGTTTATCATTCGGTAGCACCGGCCAACTACAGTTTGCTTACACTATAGGTGCTTCTATGCTCGTGTGGGGACTACTTCTTTTAATGCATACTCAGCGAAGGAGTAGGAAACACGTACAGTTTACTTACACTGTAGGGGCTTGTTTGCTCATATGTGGATTACTTGTTCAAATTACTAATGTATGCTGGTATTTCATGCTCTCAAATTTTACACAACGCTTTATGTTTAATGCAGGACTGCTGTGGTGACGAATGGGAAACTCCTAGCAGCCCTCCTATCATGCCCCTTCCCATGCTGCCTCTGCAGAGCACGTTCATCTGGGCTCCATATAAGTTACCTCTGTGCTTTAGAGCTTTTCAAAGTGCCACGCCACATGCCTTAACCAACTTTTTAAAAACCTTTTTTCAACAGCAGCATATTCCTGCACTTTTACTTTTCATCAATGACAAGATTACCAAGATCGAACTCTCACTGGACGTAATCAATACTCGCCCCACTAAGAGCAGCAGGTTCGATATCACTCCCTGTCCCTCTTCCAATTCCTTGCTAAGCTTCCGCCTCATTCAAGAATCTGAGATAATCACGCTCATCTCCACCTCATCTCATGTCATAGACCCCATTCCTCCCCTACTGACCAAAAAGCTGAAGCGCTCACTAGCACCGCTTTGGTGCACGATCATTAGTAGCTCCTTGAAAAATGGAGTCGTTCCAGACTGCCTTAAAGTGGGACAAGTCACACCCTTGCTGAAAACCTGGCTTCGCATTACGGAGCTGAATAACTTTAGATCTGTTTCAAACCTCCCCCTTCTGTCCAAAATCCTAGAAAGATGCGTACTCCAAAAACTAACCCAACACCTGGAAACATCAACCTCTTGGACTCCCATCAATCTGGCTTCAGAAAAGGCTGTAGCACAGAAACCGTGATCCTCAACATTATTGACGATATCCACATATCACTAGACTCTGACCAATGCTGCCTGCTCATTCTCCTTGACCTCTCAGCAGCATTCGATACGGTAGACCAACAACTTCTCATTAGGGCTCTGCAAGAAAGAGACGGTCTTGGCGAGGTGGTTCTCCAATGGTTCTCCTCCTTCCTGCACAATCACAGTCAAAAAAAAAAAAAAAAAACTTTGCTTCCGTCCTCCACCCAGTCAACAAGGGAGTCCCCAAAGGCTCAGTGCTCTCCCTGCAACTCTTTAACATCTACATGGAACCTCTCACCAAACTACTCAAAACAGCCAACATCCGTTTCAATCTTTCTGCTGACGATACTCTGATTTATCTGGAAACCACCTCCCTCAGAGACATTCAAAGACTCAATGACATTCTGAGAGATGTTCAACCCTGGCTGTCATGCAATCACTTTAAACTAAACCCTGACAAAACTGAGATACTCCTCATCTCGAGCAAGGAAGAGAACTCCCAAATTTCCAAATGGCTAAAGGCTGTCAATGCGCTCTACAGGAATCTCACCCTAGCAGACTCTGTTAAATCACTAGGCTTCACGCTAGACCCAAAACTGAACATGACCAGACACATCAAGAATTCGGCCATGAGCTCTTTCCTTAACTTTAAACTACTGAACAAAATAAAACCTTTCATTCTGCCCAGTGATCTTAAACAGGCCAGCCAAACACTGGTACTGTCAAGACTGGACTATGGGAATGCATTCCTCTCAGGAATAGCAAAATCACATCTGGCTTCCATCAAAACAACACTGCATGCGGCAGCCAGAATGATCACCAGAATCAAGAAATTCAACCACATTTCTCCTGCACTCAGGGATCATAAAGTGGCTCCCAGTCAAAATGTGGATTAGCTTCAGAACAGCCTGCCTCACGCATAAAGCCCTACATACTGGCAAACCCGAATATCTGGCGGAAAAACTCAAAAAAGTCAGGAACCTAAGAAGCTCAAACTCCCTCCTTCTCATCCCACAAAAAACTCAAAAACGAAAAACTGCAGCTCGATCCTGCGCCGGAAGCGCTCCCAAAATCTGGAACTCTATTCCCCTCACATCAGAACCATTCCCTCTTTTGTAAAATTCAAAATCCTGTTCCTCAACCGCTCCCTAGGGAGTCGATAGCATGAATCGGAATAGGGAAGCAGTCACCCTCGCACTGCTCCAACTCCATGTCCCCAAGACTACGAAGGACTTCGAAGACTAAGACTGTCCTGCATTGTCAATGGGCCGTTCTTTTGTTTTGTGTGTTGTAAATCTCTGCAATGTATCTGCTGTAAAGCGCTCCAATACCCTAGGGTCAGGCCAGCGCTATATAAAATGTAATAAATAAAAAAAATTAAAAAAAATACTTTAATAAGGGCGCCCCTGCACATATTGTCAGCAGTTGGCTGTTTTTAACATTTTGCTGCTTACCCTACGTGACTAAGTTGTCGCGGTTGTGTTGCCTCTTCGTAGCTCCAAGATTTCTCCCTTCATCGGATCTCTGACCAGTATGCCGTTTCCTAAAACCCTTTTGGTCAAAATGTTTGTGCCGTAAATTATTGATGTAATAAAAAAAAGAACACTTTTTTAATAAAAAATGTAGCGTTGCAGTGTGTTTGTAATTCACAGCTGCAGCATTTCTTTTGAAACAGGAACTGTGTGCCTGTGCCATCACAGAAGTGGAGTACACTGTACACGTAATTCAAATCTGCAGTAATGTTAACATTACAAACCACAACTGGTATCTTAGTGTTAGTGTGTTTATGTAGTTTCCCATGGGTACTCGTTATAAAATAAATTTCAGATGCCAGTGACACGTTCCGTGCTAAAGCTCATTGGTAAATATCTTTGGCTGCCCAGAGTTCACCCCCCTGCTTTTATTTGAACCCCTCCCTTCCATGGTTGAGCACAAGCTGTAAGCGGTGTGTGACAACGCATCAACCTTTTTTCAGTGTTTGTTTCTAGTGGACAACTTTGGGGCTGTTAGGTAAGCTTTACAATACTTGGGAACTTGTTTCCACCAGAATATGTGAGATGGACTTAACGTTGCAGTGCTATGTTTATAAAATAACGCTAAATAAACAACAATGGTGCATTTTTAAAACTCATGCTAACCAAAATCTCACTTCCCAAAAAACAAATGGAAATGTATGCTCAGCTGCAATTTTACCTTTATAATTGCATTAAGGGTGCACTGCCTCATGTGGCTAATAGCTGTCCTTTTACAACTCCACAGGAACACCTAGTAACATCCTGTAGTACTGCATTCTTTCCTTGCTTTGTGAATTTTCTTTTATTACTATGCTACTGCTGGGATTTTTTGACAAAAAATAAATCTAAATGATAAGCATGAGGAGGAATTGCAGCACAGATAAGACCTTCTTTGAAAATATCGGACAGACCAGGCAGCGATTCCTCACACGTGGATACCCCGTTGGGTAACTAAAAGAGGCAGAGAATAGAATCTCTAAAATATCTAGAGATACCTCCTTGAGACCAAAAGATCCAACTAAACCCAGGAAGGCCCCAGTCTCCTTGAACACACAATTCAATAACAGTAGTGATAGGGTTCATAATGTGCTACATAAACATTGGCACCTACTTACCAATGTACCCAGCCTAAAAGACACACTAGCCCCTAGACCGAAAATAACATATAGGATGGGCAAGAATTTGAGAGATTTACTTTGCCCCAGTTACATTCCTACGCCAAAGATAAAAACTTGGCTACCTCATACGACCAAGGGCTTCTTTACTTGTAAGAATTGTTACATCTACACAATAGGGAAAGACAAAACTAAATATTTTATTTTCAATACCAGCGGGTCCATTACATCAATCACTTAATCAATTGCAACACAAAGTATGTGACTTATGTCATGGGCTGCCCATGCAACAAAATCTATGTGGGCAGCCCCATAAGATCTCTAAAAATGAGAATTTAGGAACACTTACATGCGATCCGTAATTGTGATCATAGATACCCCATGACTTTCCATATGAATGAGAACCATCCTACTGACAACAACATATGGTTCATGGGTATTGATCACATACTGGCCAATCCGAGAGGAGGAGATAGGGAACTAGCCCTAAGGAAGAACGAATCAGGCTGGATATGCAAATTATGCAGTGTTGAATAGGGGCATAACAGTAATGAGAAAATGCATTATTTCCTCTAAAAGGGGAAGGCTGAGAAATAATAGTGTCGTCTGGGATAAGCCAAGTATTAGGATCCTTAGGCTATATACGACAATGTTTTTACCACTGTAATGCGGGGGACACAGGTTGGGGGCTCAGTCATTTTTCAACTTGACATTTGATTGTGAAATGAATTGTTATTTATACATGAAAATTCACCATTTGGATCTGCTAATTTTCTACTCTGTCCCACTTGTCTATCATGTCTTCATCTTTTCTGGTTTCTTATACTATGTATGAGCTCTTTCCATTGCGGAACTGCTCAGCACAATCCTTCGTGGTACCTAAATGCTTTTTGTTTGGAGTGATTCACCTATGCATTGGTGAGCCACAGGTGCTATCACCGCTGCAAGCTCCGGTAATCTGGGGCTTTATTGTGTTTTGGATCTGGAATGGTCCACTTGTAAGCTGGTGAGTCTTTGAGTGCTGCAACCGTCAGATGGCCATCTAATATGGACTCTCATTATGTTTACCATTTTAAATCATAATTGGTAGCTGTAAACTCGGTATCTCACTATATCGTCATGATACATATGCTTTGACATCCAGGTTTCTGAAGGAATAATGCATTTACCGGGCGAATACATGAATATATGGACGTTTGCCTAAGCTAATTATCAATACAGATGCATATAATATCTGTATAACCAGATGTGTTTGTTGGAAGGTAATGTGCTTCCACAAACACTATGACACGTGGGGCCTGATTGGCGCATATCTAGAATTCCAACATGGCGGCCGCGGTGTGGATCATAACAAGTACACTTCGTGAGTAATGGAAGCTGTACATACGAGTTACTGTGTTGCCCCATATTTTACATTTTCGATTTATTTTTATAATATATAGTCTATATCTGGTATGGTGCCTTCGGATAACTGATACATGCTGGCTACTTGTCATCTATACGCAGGGAAAACAGGGGGCGATGCTCATTATTATTAAATTATACGGTGTTACTAGACATCATATCCATTGTCCTGATATACACATTCTTGAATTCTGTCTTCCAGGCCACATTGGGTGATCGTCCCATTACCTCTGGCCCACCTTATCATGTTGAGGTTTCAGAACTAGTTCAATCCTTGGACTATCCTTCTTGCTCCATAAGAAGTGCCTTTCTCCGTTACACGCAGTAAGTTCCATATGTTGTTACTCTGTATAGTCATATACCATCTACCTCTTAGCTCACATGACTACAGCTGCTCTTATTATATATTTATATATATGTAGACTGAGGCACAAGAAAGCAGAAAAACAAACGTGTAGAATGCAAAAAGAGGGCAGGGTAGAAACACCCTGAACCCCTAGGCCTGCTCAGGGGGTCCCACAAGGACCCCCAAGGCCCCCCCCAATTTTTTTTGACAAAAATCACGGGACACGAGTACCGTACGCGTACCTTTCCGAGTATGAGCAGCATGCTCATTGGCTGCGAACACTCCAAACCAGGAAGTGTTGGCAGCCATCTTGTGCTCGGTAGATCGAGGCACAAGAAAGCAGAAAAACAAACGTGTAGAACGCAAAAAGGGGGCAGGGTAGAAACACCCTGACCCCCTAGGCCTGCTCAGGCGGTCCCACAAGGACCCTCAAGGCCCTCCCAATTTTTTTGGGGACAAAAATCGCGGGGTACAAGTACCGTACGCGTACCTTTCCGAGTACGAGCTGCATGCTCATTGGCTGTGAACACTCCAAACCAGGAAGTGTTGGCAGCCATCTTGTGCTCGGTAGACCGAGGCACAAGAAAGCAGAAAAACAAACGTGTAGAACACAAAAAGGGGGCAGGGTAGAAACAGCTTGACCCCCTAGGCCTGCTCAGGTGGTCCCACAAGGACCCCCAAGGCCCCAAATTCTTTTTTTAAAAACCCGGTCCGCTTTTTTTCAAATTACCCCCCAGGGGGACCAAATCCCAGGGGCATAGTGAAAAAGAAGTGTGGGGGGGGCCCAATCCCCACCCACACTGCCCCGGGGACCACCCCCCCAGGGCAAAGCAACGCAGCCCCCTGGCACATACTGTAGGTTCCAGGTGGGCTAGTTGGCCCCCATGGACCCACAGTATGCAAGGGGAATTGGTTCCCCCTCCGCAAACGCGCCAGGGGGCTGCGTTGCAGAGAGGTGTAAAAAGGAGGGTGGCCTCATTACACCTCTCTGCAATGCAGCCCCCTGGCGCATACCAGAGGTTCCTGGTGGGCTAGTTGGCCCCCATGGACCCCCAATATGCAAGGGGAATTAGTTCCCCTCTGCAAACGCACCCAGGGGCTGCATTGCAGAGAGGTGTAAAAAGTGGCGTGGCCTCATTACACCTCTCTGCAATGCAGCCCCCTGGCGTATACTGGAGATTCCTGGTGGTCTAGTTGGCCCCCAGTGACCCCCAGTATGCAAGGGGAATTAGTTCCCCCTCTGAAAATGCGCTCGGGGGCTGCACTGCAGAGAGGTGTAAAAAGGGGCGTGGCCTCATTACACGTCTCTGCAACGCAGCCTCCTGGCGCATACAGGAGGTTCCCGGTGGGGTAGTTGGCCCCCTGGGACCCCCAGTATGCAAGGGGACTTAATCCCCCAACTTTGAACACTCTACAGGGCGCGTTAGCACAGTGGTGAAGGTAGGGGGCGGGGCTTGAGGTGATGTGAGTGCAAACATGCCCTGAGGCACGTTTTAAGTTGGGCAATTAATTCCTGTTCAATCCATAGGTCCCCTGGGGGCAACTAGTCCAACAGGTATCTCCAGTAAGCGCCACGGAGCTGTGTTGCAGAGTGTTGTAAAAAGGGGGCGTGCCCTTTGAACGAATCTCTGCAACACAGCTGCCTCGCGCATACTGGAGGTACCTGGTGGGCTAGTTGGCTCACAGGGGACCTCAGGATTGAAGAGGAATTAATTCCCCAATCTAGCTCACTACTATTCCTGAAAAGTAAATTTAACTGTACTTACCAGTAACTTGAATTTCCTTCCATGGGATATCATTGTCTGCTATATAAAATATATATAAATTAAAAAAATATTAAATAAAAAAAATATTACAATTTCAATATTTTTAAAAACATTTTTTTTCAATTTATATTAAAAATGTGTAATGTAATTTAAAAAATAAAACATCTAAAAATAAATAGTTTAAAATAACGTAGTAAATTAGTATAAAAAAATAACAATTAATACATTTAAAAATTATCAATTCCAAAACCTTTGAAATTCACTGAAAAAACCATAGGTTTCAGCCACATTATAGTTAAAAATTAGCATTTAAAAAACCTTAGAAATTCACTGAAAAACCATAGGTTTCAGCCATGTTATAGTTAAAAATTAGCATTTAAAAAAACCTTAGAAATTCACTGAGAAAACCATAGGTTTCAGATACGTTATAGTTAGGAATTAGCTTTTCAAAAAACCTTAGAAATTCACTGAAAAAACCATAGGTTTCACACATGTTATAGTTAGCTGGACATTTCACTCATACAAAACCATTGAATTTCCCCTGTTATAGTTATTTCAGCTAACTATAACTCGCGCACCCGCAATGCACTGCTGATGACGTCACATATTACATCACTCATGACATGGTCAGTGACATCACTCATGACATCACTCATGACATTTCAAATTACATCACTGATGACATCATCCTTGTGTTAACACATATGTAGTTACTCATAAAGATACTATTGAGACAGTGATTCACTCACTAACACATCCATACACACACTCATCCACCCATACAGTCCTGCACACATGCTGTCTTCAAAACACATACAAACAGTGAGTCACCCATTCATACATCTATGCGGTAAGTAATACCCCCACCAAACCATACAGACACTCATACTGATACTCTAAAAACCAACTAATAACACATATCGATAATCATGTAGCTAGTCACCAACCCATACAGTCACTTATACACAAAGTGAGACATTGATACAGATATTTTCATATTTAAACATTACTCGCTAATACATGATTTCACTAAGATTCACTTAATAAGTCCGTTATACAATCATTTTTACAAAAAAAACATCCATTTAGACACTTATTTACACATTTTTTCTTCCATCGACCTTTACATATACATATATAAAAACATATTTATTTTTCAGAAAGACACACATTCACTGGATGATATCATCAGTGATGTCATCAGTGATGTCATTTGAGATGTCATCAGTGATGTCATGAATGATGTCACTGACCATGTCATGAGTGATGTAATATGTGATGTCATCAGCAGTGCATTGAGGGTGCGCGAGTTATAGTTAGCTGGATTAACTACAAGAGGGGAATTTCAATGGTTTTGTATGAGTGAAATGTCCAGCTAACTATAAAATGTGTGAAACCTATGGTTTTTTCAGTGAATATATATAGCAGAAGAGTGCTATCCTATCAAGTGCCCCACAAAGAAACAAAGATCAGAATTCCAAAATTCATAACATGTTCAGCACCATTTGTTGTCTACTGTCTGCAATGTCCCTGTGGACATCGCTACGTAGGGAGCACAACAAAAGCAGTCAAACTAAGGATATTGGAACATCAACGTGCCATCGTGAACAAAGATGACAACTATCCGATGGCCCGTCACTTCGCAACACATCACAATAGCGATAGAAATCTCCTTAGTTTTTTCAATTTAGACTGCATTACACAAGATTTAAGTGGAGGCGACTACAAATGTAAATTGAGACGTTTGGAGTCGAGATACATTATCGAGCTTCAAACAAAATCTCCAGGAGGTATGAATTCAGGAGAAGAACTATTATCACACCTGTAGAAATGAAGAATGATATAAAAGTCTAGCTGCAGAGAAACCTGAGTTCACTAGGGACATGTCCTGAATGTATTAATACAGTATGGGGGGCCATACGCTGCGGGGGCATTGCTGGTCACAAACCTAACTGTGAGATCTACTGGACATCGCGACTCCTTGCTTTGATCTACCCCCCCGGCCGCACTTGATCTCGCGGCCGCCGAGAGGGGGGAGCGCCCTTGCCTACAATTCCCAGCCTGCCCTGCTCTACTTCGGAACGCCGGCTGCAGCGTAACTTTCCCGCGCCCGGAGGTGCATAAGAACAGGACGCTCCTGCTGAGGAGCGGGGGCCATACGCTGCGGGGGCATTGCTGGTCACAAACCTACCTGTGGATCTACTGGACATCGCGACTCCTTGCTTTGCTCTCCCCCGCCGCCGCACTTGATCTCGTGGCCGCCGAGGGGGGGGAGTGCCCTTGCCTACAATTCCCAGCCTGCCCTGCTCCACTTCGGAACGCCGGCTGCAGCGCAACTTTCCCGCGCACGGAGGCGCATAAGAACAGGACGCTCCTGCTGAGGAGCGGGGGCCATACGCTGCGGGGGCATTACTGGTCACAAACCTACCTGTGGGATCTACTGGACATCGCGACTGCTTGCTTTGCTCTCCCCCGCCGCCGCACTTGATCTCGCGGCCACCGAGAGGGGGGAGCGCCCTTGCCTACAATTCCCAGCCTGCCCTGCTCCACTTCGGAACGCCAGCTGCAGCGCAACTTTCCCGCGCCCAGAGGCGCATAAGAACAGGACGCTCCCTCCGCGTCGCGGGACGCGCGCGAGCGATGCCGGGCGGAGCCCGGGCAGAGGGCGGGTCGTCTGTGGCCGTCCGGGGACGACCAGGGACGGGACGGGCTACCCCCCTTGGTTTTGCTGAAAGGTATTGTAGCAATCGCCTTTCTTTTTATAGAAGTCCACATTCGAAGGAGATTGGGGGACTGGTGAAAAAGACTGAAAAAAAGAACACTAAAAACCGCAAGGGGTGAAGGTGGACACATCAATGCAATTGTTATACCTACTTTGGTCTTAATTGTTTTACATAAAATAGGAAGAGGGAAGGAATTATCTATATTGCGACTTGAAAACAATGGCTACTAAACCCAAAACTCACTCAACAAAGAGCAAAGTAGGAACCCCTCTTAAACCAAAAAACCCTGGCCCAGACCCTAGCGATGTATCAGCCCATAAAGCTACCCCGACGGTTATTGACCTAATGTTACGCACGGTTGCAGGGGATATCGAGCGGGCGGAGAGACGTATATCAATGACTTTAACCTCCCTGCCATTGACACCTACACAAACCGAGGATCTAAGTCCCGCTGACATCTCAGCTGTAGGGAGCCGGGAAAACTCATTAGATGCAATCCCCTGTGCACAACTAGCAGTAGAGGAACAAGCATCTGTAAATATAGACACAAACGTAACATCTAAATTACCTACTAAAAAACACCAAAATAAGAGCCGGCAAACAAGGACCAGGAAAAAGATCAATAAGTGCAGTAAGCCTAAAGACACCGAGGATGAAGTCTTAATAATAGAACCTAAAGTCTCCCCAATCCCCCCGAGGTGGCTTGATTCCATAATTTCAGATTTACAAAAGCACCTGGAGATATTTATAACTAGCCTAATTAAACCACTAGTGAGTAAAATAGATAAAATAGCTAGCGAACTGCAGAGACAGGGCAAGGCAAGGGAATCCCCAACAACTAAACAAATAGACAAGGGGACACCAACAAATAATTTCCCAGTCCAACAACCAGTATCATCAAATAACTGTGTTAGCTATGATCAATGCACCATCGCCCAGGTGCATGTTGCGACTGACGGGATAATTGCAGACAGGGGCGGGAGCACAAACACACATGGAAACTCGGATAGAAACAAATCTCAAAGACAGGGTTTAGGAGGGCCAAGGCAGCCAGATAACATCGGCACCCCACAGCAGCTAAAAAATCAACAACAAATTTCCGAGCAAATTACCAGAGCTCAAGGCCCCCTGTCATGTGTTAACCTACCCCCGGAAGCAAGCCCTTATGTCGTTATCTTCACTGGGGTACCAGGGCTAAGACGGGGGCAGAGAGAAACCTATACTGAACTTAAACAAAAAATCACAACCTGGCTAAATATTTATAGACCCTTGCAGGGAGGGAGAGGGGGGGAAATTTTACATTTAAGGAGAGCACATTGGGTGGGAACCAGAAGGAAAGAAATAGAGGGGAATTGCATTATTGCCAACTTCAGGGACCCGAACCTAGTAGATTATATACTAGCCAATGACAACAGAAACACCACTAGCACGATAAGGACCATGCCACTAGCATATTTTTACCCCAGGAAATTGGTTACACACCAATTAAATTTCCAACTGCCGGGAAGGAATAGATTTACAGATGGACATGGTCCAAGGCCCATGGTGTATTGCATACAACCCATAGCATACCAGGGAGGTCCCCAGTGGACAAATAGATATAGCCCCTTACAGTCCCTGGACGAAAACGAATGACTAGGGGCAGGAGAGAAGGATAAGGGAGAAAAGACTGGAATGCAGGTTAGAGGGGAGGTAGCGGAGGAAAGCGAAGATACTCAAAATATGGCAGAATACTTAAACAACAAAGCAGTAGAAAAGGCGAGGGTCGGAATAGAGAGGTTAACTGGCTCAAGCCCTTTTTTGCGGGATATGAGTAGCGGGGAAGTACGGACACGAAAGCTAAACATTTTGTCATGGAATTTAGTGGGCTTATCAGGCAAATTTGATAATCCCGAATGGAGGAATGAAATCCAGGGATTCCATATTTTGGCATTTCAGGAGACATGGGCAGTCAGCTCAGCACCATACCAGAGCTACAAGTGCTTTTTTGTGCCCGCTCAAAAAGGCAGGGTTGGTAGAGCGAGATGTGGGCTGGCGCTCTATTTCGATCTAACTCTAGAAGGCAGATGGATTGCATCAACCTGGACGTCATATACCCTGCAAACCGTAATATATCAGAGTAGAGGGTTGAGGGTACAGCTTTTCAATTTTTATAACCCTGGACCCATAAATGGGAAAAATGCCGCACTGAGTGAGCTAGATGATAGACTCACACATGAGGCAGAGCTGAAGAAGGGGGGTACCAATGACATTAGTAATGGGCGATTTTAATTGTCATCCCTGTCCAGATTTGCCCCCGGATCGCTTAGACTGGGACACCTGCCCCTTTAATGAGGGGCCACATTGGGAACACAATCAGGAGGGCATACAATTAAATGCAATGATAGAAGCCCACTCACTAGCGCATACCATTGACCTTTTAGTCCCGGAGGCAGAGGGCACATATGTACCGACCTTTAAAGGTAGAGAGAGCTCCACTACTATAGATTATATATTAATATCCTCCTTTGCCAAAAATAGTATTGCCAAGGTCAAAACTAAATGGAGTACCTTTAGTGACCATAACCCTCTTGTCATGGAAATTACACATACAGGCGGGGGGGGCAACCCCAAAGGGGGGGGGCATTAGCCTCCAGCCAATAGACCAGGGAAGGCGACTTAAGTGGGCAAGGATAAACTCTCATGAGTTTTACAAAACACTAGTCCAAAATGGAAGGAAAGAGGTAGAAGACTGTCTGGACCCTCTAAAGGAAGGATGATCATTAGTGGAGTCATTTACAACCCTCACAAGCCTTGTGGATAAAATGTTGGAAGCCAAAGGCCCGAGGAAAGAGCCCAAGAACCCACGGCGGTTCGACGAGAGCTGTTCCAAAGCCTTAAGGGATCTAAAAGCTTGTCTCAAAGTTAAACCAAGGAATAAGACAGAAGTGGCCATCTATAGATTAAACTATAGAACTAAAGTGAAAGAAAGGAAGAAGGTGCTACAAGCAGAAGTGTGGGCAGACTTGAGAGAGGCGGGAGAAAACAGGGACTTTGCAGAGTTTTGGAGAATTGTAAATCGGCCCTGTTTTAACGAGTATTCTGCCCCAGTGATTAGTAGCAACATCCTCCCAGATCAATGGGTCAATCACTTCCAAGGGTTATATAACAAGTTAAAACTAGAAATCCAGGAGGGGGAGTGGCAGGGCTCCCGGAGTGGTAAAATAATCCTCTCGTTAGAGGAGATGACAAAAGCAATCAGCGGGTTGACCCCTAACAAGGCCCCTGGTCCGGATGGTACTCCGCCGGATCTATATAGAAGTAACATAGATTTATGGGCCCCGATTTTAACCAGGGTCTTAAACGCGGCCATCAAAACTGGCCTACCACGCTTCTGGTCCACGGCACTGATTGTACCCATTTTCAAGAAAGGGACCAGGGATGATCCTAAGTGTTACAGGCCGATCTCGCTCATAGATGTTTCTGCCAAAATTTTGGGGCGAGTGATTTTAAATCGGCTCATGGAGTGGACCGAGGAACATCACATTTTGGCTGAAATACAATATGGGTTTAGAGAGGGCAGATCGACCAGTGATCAGTGCCTAAATTTGTATCTTTTAACAGCTAAATATACAAAAGCAGGCACGGGCACGGTCTATCTGGCATTTATGGACCTGGCTGCGGCATTTGACAATGTCAATAGGTCTAAACTGTGGTCTATGATGCATAACCTAGGTATCGAAGAGGGGTTGATAAATATTTTAAAAGAGCTGCACTGGAACACCACGGCCAGGGTCCGCTACAGCCCAGAGGGGGGGGCGAACTGATCAATTTTTATGCTCAGGAGGAGTAAGACAAGGGTGCATATTAGCCCATTTTCTCTTCTCTCTCTACATTAATGCCCTTGAGAGTGCCCTCACTGCCCTAGAAGTTGATTGTCCTAAAGCAGGACCGCGTCAAATCCCAGTACTATTGTACCCGGATGACGCGGTCCTGCTGGCCAGGACCCCTAGGGCTTTACAGCGCTTGGTGGACGGATTTGTTAATTTTATGGCTGACTTGGACCTATCTGTTAACTTAACTAAATCTTTTGTCATGGTGGCTGGTAAAAAACCCGCCAATAAGAGCGTGTTTAAGATAGGCTCACATACCCTAGGTAAAGTAAAGACCTTTCCCTACCAAGGTCTGCTAATGGATGGTGACATGCAGTTTGGTCAGTTGCTTGAGGACCTTTGTACTAAACTTGTTTCCTCAAATGGGGCCATATCGAGCTTTGCCCGTAGGCTGGGACGTTGGTGCCCAGAACAGATAATGGCATTATATGGCTCAATCAGTACAGCAAAGGCTCTGTATGGTGCTGAGGTATGGGGTTTCAGGGACTGCAAGCAACTTCAACAACAGGAAGATAAATTTTTCCGCAGAATCCTGAAAACCCCACATACCATCCCTGACGAAATTAACCATGCTGAACTGGGGATGCCATACATCTCAGACAATGCTAAATTAAGGCAGATCATGGCATGGTTTAGAATCTGGACCAACCCGGAGGCATCTCTGAGTAGGGAAATTGTGACAGACTGCTTGCAGAGAGACAAGGGACTACAAATCCCTTGGTTAAAATATGTGAAAGACTCTTTAGTGAACATTGACCAGTGCCAACTTTTTAACGATCCTTCCTCGATTTTAAACAGTTTTAAACCGAAGGTGAAAAAATTGCTTTTAGAAAAATTTGCAGCTGACAGAAGAGGCCGTGGCTTGGTATAGAAATCAATAGCAGCTTATGATCTTGTAAGAAATGGGGTGGGAATGGAATCATATCTGTTTCTGATGTACAGCCAAAATGATGTGCCGTTTTAGGCTCAATTGGTTACCAAACATTTTAGCTTATCCTGCTGGTTTTACGGTAACAATTGAGCAGAAGGGTGCCTGCGGCTGCGACAATAGGTCTCCGCAGGACACCCTTCATTTTGTACTTTTATGTCCATTTTATAGAAACCCTAGTGTATTTTTGGTAGACATTCTCAGGAAACAGAAATTCCACCATGCAAAAACTGCACTGTTGTTTCTACAGAAAGCTAGTGATTCCCATACTCTATGTGCCATTTTAAGCTTCCTAAAATAGCCGTAAGATTGAGGAATACAAGAAATTAATTTGTTTTGTAAATAATCAAACTCGCTTGATGAATTATTCCGTCTACTTCTTAAAGTTGTTTTTTATTATCAAAAGTTCAGGAATGATATGTAATGATATTTAATGAAATTTTTTAATGTAATGTGCATTTATGAGGAATTTTATTCTTCGAAATAAAGATTTACTGAACTGAATACAGTAGTATGTTGGAAGAACATATGATTTAATCGTTTTAGTATACGAATATTGGATGACCAGAGCAATTATGATTCTAGAAAATTGATGCAATAATTGTAATAATTTTATAATTGCCTATCTTAAGGCTTTATGAATTCGCATACTATAAGAATGTATTTACTTCCACTACTTGACGAATTTGGATGATAACTGTATATAACTGCCATGATTTACTGTTTAATTAACCATCCATGAATTGAAATGTTATGAATGCCCATCCAGGGCATTATAACCTATACACAAAAAATATCGATTATTTGATCAAGGCAGTGTTGCACATCCTAACTATTTTTTGCCTGTATTATTATTAGGTTTTATCTTTACCGTTTAAAGATGGCGCTTATGATTTTGGACCCTGATCCTCTTTCTATGTTTTTCACTTGCCATTATTTACACTCGCCTCGCCGCCGCCAGTTTGAAACTGACGAAGGCAAGAACCGAAACGCGTTTTTCCTGTTTTGTGCAATAAACCGTAAGTGGTTTAACTTACGGCGAGTGCTGGTTTTCTGATTTTGGTCAGGGGAGCTGTAATATATATCTATATATATATATATATATATATATATATATATATATATATATATATATATATATATATATATATATATATATATATATATATTTCTTTGTTTTTTGTTTGTTTGGTACTGCTTCTGATGATATGAGCTTTGCATAATCCCGTCCTGTGAAGTTTATCTGCTTTGGATACTCCACCATTGATACGTGTTAGGAGTGACCGGCTCTCTGATTTTGTGGTGAGTATTTCTGATGGGACATGACTAATAAACCTGGTGTCTCTTTCGTGTATCACTAAGTTATAAGTTTGTCTCTCTTTCTGTCCCCTGGGGATGGATGATGTGGCTGGCCTTCTACGCAAGGCAACTGCATTTTGAATATCTTTGTTATATTTATTTCATACATCGAACTTTGACCCTTCTCATATATGTATTTTTTCTCTATGGCATGTTCTTCCTTTTGTCCATTCTTTCTCACTTTTATTCTCACTCTTATTCAAATTCTCTTTCTAATTATATTTCTTTGCCTCTTTGTCTATGTATATTTACTGCATATACAGAATGGTATATCCAGTGTAGTGATGTATATATTTTTATAATAGGTAAAAACTTTTGCTGGCTGTACATCTGTCATGTTCTGTGGATATAGTTGTTTTGTGGTTAGTCATAATGATATGTGTTATGTACATAGCAGTCCTGTAAACTGGTATTTGTATTGTGTTTATGTGTTCGTATATGTATGTGTGTGCATATGTTTGCTAAATTTACAGCCCTGAAGAAGTCCTTTTCTGGACGAAACACGTCGGCTGTTTAGTGCTTTTTTACAAAAATATTAATATGAATAAAAGAAGAAACTTTGAGAAAAACTCTATGGACATGGACTTGTGATTTCTGTCTGATTGTCAAGTGGTGCACCTTTGCATTTTGTTTGAAATTAGAATAATCCTGTATTGGATTGCACCGTGGCAGTTAGTGCATTAACAGTGTGCACACATATTGCAATATAATAGTCAGAATAAAAAATATTTTTTATATATTAAATCAAATACAAGCTTGGGAGTATGAGATGAGAATAATCATCATGAATTTGACATAACATCTATGGAATACGTATATCGGATAGGGCAGAAATAGGTACTCGATTTTGTGAATTATTAGGCTAAGAATGGTTGTCGCTCAAAAAAATATGGGCACAAGAAAAGCAATGATATACATTGATGACAATAGACAGGCTGATATAAGGTTTTGTAAAAGGGAACTGTTTAGAGCATGGGCAGTGTAATGGGAGATTCCCGATAAATGTAGGGACCAGGTACTTGTTTATGCGTATCTAACGGTTTTGAAAGGATCGAATGGGATTGGATGGAATACGATCCCAGAATGATGGTGGTATCATTCAGGATATGGATTTATGTTTTCAGGTTGACACAGTATTTACGAGTGAATTAGGTTGCTTAATACGGAAAAGATTTGCGTAGGGGCAGCAGAATGGGAGATTTTTTTACTAGTTTGCATACCCGATGACTTGGTATCACATGTGGCTAAGGCCAGGCAGGGATTGGTCAACTATGAGTAAGAGGGAACAGACTCAAGTGGAAACAGGTACTTGTATCTAATGGCTTGAAAGGACCGAATAGGATTGGACGAAATACGATAGTAGAATGAGGTTTATTCAGGATAAGGATATGATGTCAATATTTTGAGAGGTCGGAAAAAGTTGGAAGGAGATTTAATAGCGGACTGAAGTGGAGACTTGTATGAAGGTATGTAGATTCAGTGGCTAGAAATATGCCTATGGGATTGGTTGGAATAGAATTTAAAAAGGAGTTGAGGCGGGATTTTCCTTCACAGCGGAATTTATCGGACCGGCTGTCGAGGTGGCGGTACTGTGGCTGACCATAGCCTATGGAAGATAAGAAAGGAGGGGGTAATGTTTCAGGAGGCAGGTTTTGTAATTGTTTAAATGATACATGCAACTGGCGCTTTACCCGGTTGTTACCATTTGTTTTTATATAGAGAGCTCTACTACGGCCAAGGAAGTATTATTTTATTATTGATTGGGACAACTGGATGTAATGGTGATATAGTACTGCCTATAGAGGTGAGGATCTTTGGTTCTTTTCTGAAACTGATGGGCAGCAATAGTGGGTTACACGGGGAGTGTTGTGATAGATTTCTTAAGAATTGTATTTAGAATAGCAGGGTGCTTGACCTAGGTGTTTTTCTTTTTTTTTACAGATTGGGACACTTTTGGAGTAGGAGAATTTTTGTTTTGGATTTGGGATTCATGGATCAAGGATGAACCTTTCCATAAATTGATGTCTGAGGTGAGGGGCATAGTGCTTTAGAATGGGGGATGTGAAATTGAGGGTCTTGTGATAGGTAAGGTTTTATGAAGATAGCTACCATACCCAAACTTGTGTTTTTTTTTTCACAGACTGTATATACACTTTGTGTAAGAGCTATTGTGTCATATATTTGGGATTCTTGGACTAGAAAATATATTCCTAAATAAGGGGTCCATTAGGATGACAGACAGAAAGCGTCCGGACCGCCAGTCCCGCGGGAAATGACCGTCCGACCGCACCGCGGGGAAACCGGCGGTGCAATTAGGATTCCCCTCCAGCAAAACCCGACCGCGGTAGACGGATGTATTCAAAGACGACTGCGGACGGAACCATAGAAAACCCGACAGCGGCGGACGGATGGCTCCAACGACTGCCGACGGAACCATAGAAAACCCTACCGCCACGGACGGAGTGGCCGCAGTAACAGGCCCAACCGCCGGCAGTGTAGCGGAGTGACCGGCCGCACGATTAGGATAACACCGCCAGGGCAACGTAAAGAATCACCCTCCACGACCTTAGCGGAAAATAACATTGACAATTGTAAGTATCAGCGAAACTCCACGCCAATCCACCGCGGCGGTTGGACCGCAAAAAAAATGGCGGCAGCAAGGTACAAAGCAATGCAGCAAATCAGGACCCAAACCTACCATGAACACACCCCTCTCCCAATAACCCACATCAAAAACACACCCCCATGGTGGAAAACCTGACAGGCAAGGGTCCAGACCCACAACATACCTGACTGCAAGATACCATTGGGACACAGCCAAAACGAAGACAATAAAAGGAGCCCCTCCCATCCCCACAATCCTTTGCATCACAGCACAACTGAGAGGAAGAGGCACAGAGCAGAGCACAGCACCACATACGCCAATAGCAACACAACAACCTGCACATCAACACACACACCTCACCATCCACCACAACCCCATCCCAACAAACCACACACCTGCACCCCCAACAACCTGCACAGCACACACCATGGCCCACAAGTAACAGCTTAAATTCACAGAGAGTGAGCTGAAAGTCATGGTGGATGAGATTATACGTGTAGAACCCATCCTGTTTGGAACCCTTGTACAACAGACCACACTGGCCCACAAAACCAGAATGTGGGAAAGGATAGTCACCAGAGTGAACGCATCAGGGACCCCGCCACACACCAAATGAGACATCCAGAGGCGGTGGCACGACCTCAAGGCAAAGGTGAAGTCAATCAGAGCCAAGAACCGCGAGCGAGCCGAGCGTACTGGCGCCGGCACTCCCATCCAGCCAATACCCTACAGTGAATGGGAGGAGAAGGTGCTTGGAATCCTGCACCCGGAGAGCCTGGAAGGAATAGCTGAGGGATTGGAGGCTGGTAAGTACAACCTAATGACCACAATCACAATGTATTGCATGTATGTATCGCATACTTTTATAGCGCAGACTGTCACCCAGAGGGTATCCTGGCGCTTTGCCAAGTACTGCCTTGCACAACTGCTAAGATACTCCACCTAGGCCCCACACCATGCACTACAACTTCCAACAGCCCCCCTTCACCCACAGCTGAGCAAGATGGAGTCCCTCCACCATGTGCTAGCAAAGCAACCCCCCTCACCAAACTTACAGGTAGGCAGCCATCTTCACAGGGAGAGGTGTACCTGATTGAGGGGCCAGCACTACAACTCCCAACAGGCCCCCTTCACCCACAGCTGAGCAAGATGGAGTCCCTCCTCCATGGGCTAGCAAAGCAACCCCCCTCACCAAACTTACAGGTAGGTAGCCATCTTCACAGGGAGGGGTATACCTGGTTGAGGGGCCAGCACTACAACTCCCAACAGGCACCCTTCACCCACAGCTGAGCAAGATGGAGTCCCTTCACCATGTGCTAGCAAAGCATTCCCCCTCACCAAACTTACAGGTAGGCAGCCATCTTCACAGGGAGGGGTGTACCTTATTGAGGGGCCAGCACTACAACTCCCAACAGGCCCCCTTGACCTGCAACACTGTAGCAAGAAGTATCACACACCATCCTAGAAGTGTCAGGATCAAAACCAGAAAACAACCCTTAAACAGGTAAGTACACAGGGCCTGATTCACAGAATGAACTTAAGACTAAATCCTAAACTTCCGGCCCCAGTGCGGACGTAAAGTTAGTAGTCTTAAATCTATTCTGTGAATACTGAAAGTAGTAAGTTCATTCTGTGAATCCCAAAAGTAGTAAGTGCATTCTGTGAATACCAAATAGTAGTAAGTTTAGGATTTAGTCTTAAGTTCATTCTGTGAATCAGGCCCACAGTCCCTGCAGACCGCAAATTTCTGTGTACAACCAAGAACCATTGGACCACATAAGGTGCCACCACAATTTGAATGCGTGACACATCCACTAGCCATTTCACCTCTGCACACATCCTAATACATGGAAATGCCATCTGGGAAATACTGGCAGCACACTGAACACATGTAGTAGAAGGTCAGTGCACCATGTCTACCAGGACATACAGCCACCATCAACGGCCATGTGTGCACGGATACCCTGTCCCAGTATGCGCCGTTGAAGCATGGCACATAACTCCATGGAGGCCAACAACATGAAATAAGCCAGAAATGCATCAGATGACAAGGACTCCCCCATGTACAACAGTAAGCCAGGGTATTCCGAACCGTTTGTACACATGGCCATGTTCATGTTGTAGTGCCATGTCAACAATGAGGACATGAACACGTAATCGTATTTGGAGGCTGGCCTGCTATCTACTATTGGAGAGACTTATCAAGGTCTTGGGTTGCGTGCATATAAACACTGAAGAGGGACCTCCACTCAGCAATAGTGTTTTACCGATTAAAATACAGTGGAGCAGTAGTCTAATAATCTGACATGGCGAACTGAGTCGTAAACTGATACTATTGATTATTTTTATCGATTGCGGTGCTGATACTTATCATGGGATATCTTGTAGCTTGACTTGACTTCAATATACTCTACAATTTCTGACATATTATAACAGCTGTTCATTAAATGCAACGATTAGCTGAAGACTCTCCACACAGATTGAACATTTAGGAGAGGAACTTTGGTTAGGTGATCGACTTCATGACCGGCACTGAGTAGTCACAATTTGATGGACACGGGTCGACTTACAAAGGCGGAATATGAACCTAATACACGTCCACGTATTTACTATCCTTGCCTTGAAAAAGTCTCTATGAGACGAAACACGTGTCGGCGGTGTGAGCTGTGAAGTTTTTTTTATATGTCTATGGATACACAATAAAGAGTTGGAAGAACACGATTTGGCTTGGATTTCTGAATTTAGAGTTTGTTGTATAATAATGGACATTGCATATTGTTGATTGTGGATGAACATAAAATACATTATTTTGTTTTGATACATTCAGAACACTTATGTTAATGTTAATGTTAATGTTAAATGAACTTGTAACGCGCACGGCTGCCCCAGCCAAGGGGCGTCCCGTCGCTTGCTGTAGGAAGGTGTACCAGTAGTGAGTGTTTGTTCTGTCACAATGAAGCAATTGTACGTTAACAGAAGAGATGGGTTTTTATAGCTTTCCTGAAGGGTAGTAGATCCTCAATTCTTCGGATATGAATAGGGAGTCCATTCCAGAGTCTTGCGGCGAGGTGTCTGAATGACCGACCGCCCATTGTTGCTAGTTTGAAGCGGGGCACTACTGCCAAGTTCTGTCCTTCTGAACGCAGCGCACGTCGGGGGACGTACGATGTGAGAAGAGGACATAGCATGGAGGGGGAGGCAGTTTTAAATGAAAGACAGAGGGTTTTATAGTGAATCCTTTTTTCCACAGGAAGCCAATGGAGTTTCGTGAGGACAGTGGACACTGACTTATGACGTGGGAGACCGGTTAACGCTCTAGCTGCGGCGTTCTGAACTCGCTGGAGTCTAGCTTTCTCTGCTACATTAGCCCCTAACAAGAGTGAGCTAGCGTAGTCCAGTCTTGACAAGATTGGTGACTGCACCACAATTTGGCGGGTTTGGTGGTCAACATTTTTTAAAATCGGTCTAAGATTGCGTGAAATACCGAAACAGGTAGCTGCCACCTGGTTTTCCTAGATTAATTAATAATTGGACATTATTGGGAGTGCTGTGTGGCCTGCTCTTATTTTTTTGTTGATATTTGGCACTTTGTGCTGCTTGACACCCCTGGTGGTGGGTGTGCATCAGGCCACAAGAGCACCTCTTTGAGGCAGACTAATACTTATTATGTAATATATTTCACGTGTATTATTACTTCTATGAGATGTATCAACTCTATGTGCAGACGTTTTCCCTCTTGGTAGGGGAACACTACCACCGATCCTTTTTGTGAATACGTAATCAAACAATACCTAGGTGTCCCATAGTAAAGCACCACAGTATGACACCTAGCCAAGTGGCGTATGCCACCCTACCCCCTCTTGATGGCCAGTACTGTGCACCACAACAATGTGATGAGTTTGTCAATCTTGTGCTGCATGACATGACATCCCAATCATCATAACAACCAACCTGTGCAGTACACATCAATGACTCTCCATCCTTTGTACAACAGGTGATCGTGAACTGGCAGGAAATGTCAGCAACCTGCAACACCAGGCACCCCCCTCAGACCATGGACTCTCCGGTGCAGATGACCTTGACGCCTTCGATGCTGTGGATGAAGCCGGTACACCAGTGTCGCCAGTGCCTTCATGGTCCCAGGACATTGCTGTCACCACCACCTTGACCACAACACCAACAGTGGCCCCTGCCGTTGGGACCTGTACTGCCACTACCACCACCACCACCACTGCAACAAGTCTTCCCTGTGCCAATCTCCCAGACCCATTGGACAATGAAACACCCTCCACATCCCAGGAGAGCAGGGAGAGTGTCTGGGCTAGGACCCAGGTGAGGCAACAGGTCCCGGATAGAAGGGCAGGTGCAAGGGTAGGTGGCCAGCAAGACCCACCCAATCATGATGCCGGGGCCCTGGATGCCATAAACAGGGTCGTGGAGGTATATGATCGTGCACAGGCACGCCAAGATGCACTGGAGCACCGGCAGCTGTTGAGGTCCATCGACAACAGGATGGCACAACTGGTGGACCTCATGGGGCAGCAAGCAGCAGCTCGTAGGGACCAGCCTGCAGGACATATACCACCTCCCTCTACCCCAGTGGCCTGCAGGATGTCATTCCAAAAACATCCCCTGGGGCCACAGAGAGGGATGTATCCCCTGAGCAAGCATCCCCCACAGCAGCCCCCACTCAGGCCAAAATACTGAGGGGACGTCTGAGGAAACAGCCCGGTGAAACCAGTGGCAAAGCACCAGCCAGCCGCCAGAGGAGGAGCCAGCGCTGACTTCGCCATACCCTGAGCCTGGGATTCACTCTGCTGACTATCCTCCCCCACACAGCCAGGCCATGGCATAAATCTGTTGTACTGGGTTCCCACAACAATGTGGGTTCTACAAGATGTTCTCATCCGTCATGACTTTCAACTTGCTGATCCACACCCCCCATCTTGTAAATATGCACTCCCCCAACACTGCCCCCATTGTAAATAAACACCCTTGAAACACTCATGTCAGTGTGTACTCCATATTTTAATCACAGGGTTTACAATGATGTAAACGTTACCATGTCCAAGGAGCAATGCCTGTCTGTACTCATGGTGAATATGATGCAACCTAGGGAGAACAAGAGAACAACCTACCCATGTCAGGAGACTGCATCACAGCCATCACATCACACCGCACTTCACGGCTGTGCTATCTACCCATTCCACAATTTGCACCAGTTACAACATACCCATTCTTGAGCCGTGCATGACTACCATGTCCCACACACATTGGCATCCTGCACGGAGCCAACTACAGGCAGCACTCACATCCGACATCCAGACATCAACACCAACCACCCCTTCCGCATACCATGTCCACAACGTACATTGACACCCACCTTCAAGGGAAGTAGCGCTCAATGAGCTGACGTCTCTGGTCCACACCTTCCTCCTCTCCACTATCATCATCACTGGACATGGGCGGGATAGCATGCCGAACCACTTGTTGTTTTGCAGGGTCCAGGATCATGGGGATCCCCTTGCGCAGGGCCAGGTTGTGGAGCATGCAGCAGGCGACCACGATTTTGCAGACCTTTGCGGGAGAGTAAGGCAGGGCCCCTCCGGTCTTGTCCAGGCAGCGGAACCTTGACTTCAGCAGCCCGAATGTGCGCTCCACCACCCAACGTGTCTTGCCATGTGCAACATTATATCGCTGTTTGTCTGGGGTAGTGGGATTCCGTACTGGGCTCAACAACCATGGGCGGTTAGGATACGCAGAGTCACCTATGGGAGAGGTGGACAGGCACATCCAACATTACCACTGTGGTGGGGGTTAGCAGGGCACACATATAACACAGTGAATGACACTTACAACTTACCAACAAGCCAGGCATGTTCCGGATGCAGATTCGCCATCAGTTGGGGCACAATGCTGCTCCGCAGGATGTGAGAGTCATGTGCAGAGCCTGGAAATCTGGCACACACAAGCGAGATGATCTGATCGGCCTGGCACACCACTTGCACATTGATGGAGTGGTAATGCTTCCGATTGCGATAAATGTGTTCGAGTGCCTGTGGTGGAACCAGACCAATATGTGTTCCATCAATGGCACCCACCACATGTGGAATACGACCCAGAGCGTAGAAATCAGCCTTCACAGCTGGCAATTCAGCTGCCCGTGGAAAATGGATATATTCATCCTTAAACAGCATCATGGCTGCCAGGACATCACGCAGTACCACACTAAACATGGGTTGGGACATACCCCCTGCTGTACCAATCGTGTGCTGGAATGTGCCAGTAGCGAAGAAGTGAAGTGCCGCCATCACCTTGGCCGTTGGTGTTATTGCACCGGGATATGCCTCGCGTGGCTGCAGGTGGGGCTCCAGTTGGGCACCCAGGATCTGCAATGTGGGACGGTCCAAGCGGAATCTGTGTATCACCTCGTTGGCCACCATGTCCTCCAGCACAGTGTATGGACGATGCACATTCGGAGCCCTCCTACTATGGGAGCACATGTCAATTGTAAACACAACACAGCTGTACCACATTTGTGATCATCACAGACACAGCAACAACAATGACTGACATCACCAGTTATGGTACCACAGACTACATGTGGACTGGCCCTGGCACACAACAATGGCACACCTGTAGACTTGCCACACATTGACATCCCCACAATGACATCACGGCCATGTGTATGCACAAAGGCACGTTTCCACATGTAGCACAGATAGCCCTGATTGTGCAACATACACCTCATGTGTGGAACTGTATCCCCACAGGCCCCAATCTAGGTGCTGCACCATGCCAATACATAAATACACAGTGCATGAGGTCAGGCACCTCTGAATAGACTTGCATAGGCTGGACATGGACACATGAGAGGGCAATCCATCAAGCATACATCACACAGCAACAAAATCAAAGTGCATCCATCACATCGTCACATGTCGTTGCACAGACCAAGCACAGACTCACATGGAGCACAATCTGCAGGTCCATGGTAACACAGAACTGTGTAAATGTTAACCAACAACCCTTGTCACATGTGAGCCACCACATCACAACATTGTCACTGATGTTCACTGGCCTGGCATGTGCACACAGCACTGGTCTAGGTGGGTAACTTGCAATGTTTGCACTGCCCTGTTGCATGATCATGGTGGCCAATGGACACCCTTGAACAGCGCCCTTCGCCACTGCATGATATGTTGCAGGTACCATGTACCTGCTCTGCCACCCATATCCCCTTGCCAACACGGAATGTGTGCCTGACCAGGCAGTTATTGGCCTTGCGCTGGCAGTGCACGCCTGTCACAAATTTCAAACTTGCATTTAGCCTCCACAAAGGCTGTTGAATAGGGTGCCATGGCGGGGAGACACCGGCGCGGTCATGCGTGCGCTGCCGCTAGGGTGCATCTTTCAAATGCATCCAGTGTCCGGCACTGCAATGGAGGTTCACGCATACCGCGGGGGCGGGGCACGCTTTCCACAACATTTGAATCTACACTGTGAAATGGCAGTTGGTATGTCCCTCCATGCAGATAGCGGTACCCACTGCCGGGGAATGGCGGTGAGTGACCGCCCATGCCCATTGAGTCTAGGGGCCCACCAGGCACATAGCGGTACCCACTGCCAGGGAACGGCGGTTAGTGACCACCCATGCCCATTGAGTCTAGGTGCCCGCCAGGCACATAACGGTACCCACCGCCATTCCCCGGCGGTGAGTGACCGCCCATGCCCATTGAGTCTAGGGGCCCACCAGGCACATAGCGATACCCACCGCCGTTCCCCGGCGGTGAGTGACTGCCCATGCCAATTGAGTCTAGGGGCCCGCCACGCACATAGCAGTACCCACTGCCATTCCCCAGTGGTGAGTACCGCTATGTGCCTGGCGGGCCCCTAGACTCTATGGGCATGGGCAGTCACTCACCGCCGTTCCCCGGCGGTGGGACCGCTATGTGCCTTGTGGGCCCCTAGACTCAATGGTAGCGGAAAGCCTGCCCTGCCCCCGCGGAAAGCGTGAACCTCCATCACGGTGCCGGACACTGGATGCATTTGAAAGAAGCACCCTAGCGGCAGCGCACGCATGACCGCGCCGGTGTGTCCCCGCCATGGCACCCTATTCAACAGCCAATGGGAACCACCATCGCGGTTGCTAAATGCAAGTTTGAAAATCGCGGAAAGCGTGCACTGCCACCGCGGGGCAAGTCATTGGAGAGTTTTGAGTAAGGCAGACCTGGGACACCAATTGCAGCTGCCCTGTACCACTGATATTACCTCTGGGCCCTATATATGTGTGGGAGTGAGCACTAAGTATGGGCGAAATTTGCAAATTTGCGGTCCGCGAATTCGTGCGAAATTGCAAAAACAAGTCCTCGAGTTCGCGAATTTTCCCGCGAAGTCGCGGATTTTTGTGCCATTTGCACAAATATGTGACCACGTGTGCCTGTAACTTTGCCAGCACGCCAAAAGACGCAGAGGTCCCATGGGTGAGCTGGCCATTATAGTGGGAATGGGCGGGAAGACGTTTCATACCGCTAGTGTGTGGTGGACGGGGCCAAACGGGCGGGGCTTCTATGCGAGTTCACATGCATCTTGTTTATAAAGGGTCAGAGACCAAGCAGAGCAGCAGATGAGGAAAAAGCAGCCTCCTGGTCACAGGAGCTACACCGGGATGGCGCGCGGGAAACTCATAGATGCAAAATACGTGCACATGTACTGGGGGCAGGGGAGCACTTAGCACAATGTGTGCTCACACCCAGAGGGCTCCCAGGCAATTGAGCACAAATGATTTTCACACTGAGAGGGCTCCGGGGCAGTTCAGCAGCACGGGGGCTAACACCCACTGGGCCCCTGGGCAGCTCAGCAGCGCGGGGGATCACACCCACAGGGCTCCTGGGCAGTTTAGCAGCGCCACCCTCTGGTTCATCACTGCCACCCTCTGGTTCGTCACTGCCACCCTCTGGTTCACCACTGCCACCCTCTGGTTCATCACTGCCACCCTCTGGTTCACCACTGCCACCCTCTGGTTCACCACTGTCACCCTCGGGTTCATCACTTTCACCCTCTGGTTCATCGCTGCCACCCTCTGGTTCATCACAGCACCCTCTGGTTCACCACTGCCACCCTCTGTTTATCACTGTCACCCTCTGGTTCATCACTGCCACCCTCTGGTTCATCACAGCACCCTCTGGTTCACCACTGCCACCCTCTGGTTCATCACTGCCACCCTCTGGTTCATCACTGTCACCCTCTGGTTCATCACTGCCACCCTCTGGTTCTCCACTACAATCCTCTGGTTCATCACTGCCACCCTCTGGTTCACCACTGCCGCCCTCTGGTTCATCACTGTCACCCTCTGGTTCATTACTGCCACCCTCTGGTTCATCACTGCCACCCTCTAGTTCATCACTGCCACCCTCTGGTTCATCACAGCACCCTCTGGTTCACCACTGCCACCCTCTGGTTCATCACTGCCACCCTCTGGTTCATCACTGCCACCCTCGGGTTAATCACTGCCACCCTCTGGTTTGCCACTGCCACCCTCTGGATCATCTCTGTCACCCTCTGGTTCATCACTGTCACCCTCTGGTTCATCACAGCACCCTCTGGTTCACCAGTGCCACCCTCTGGTTCATCACTGCCACCCTCTGTTTCATACTGCAACCCTCTGGTTCAACACTGCCACCCTCTGGTTCACCACTGCCACCCTCTGGTTCATCACTGTCACCCTCTGGTTCATCACTGCCACCCTCTGGTTCATCACTGTCACCCTCTGGTTCATCACTGCCACCCTCTGGTTCATCACAGCACCCTCTGGTTCACCACTGCCACCCTCTGGTTTATCACTGCCATCCTCTGGTTCACCACTGTCACCCTCTGGTTCATCACTGCCACCCTCTGGTTCACCACTGCCACCCTCTGGTTCATCACTGCCACCCTCTGGTTCATCACAGCACCCTCTGGTTCACCCCTGGCACCCTCTGGTTCACCCCTGCCACCATCTGGTTCATCACTGCCACCCTCTGGTTCATCACTGCCACCCTCTGGTTCACCACTGCCACCCTCTGGTTCATCGCTGCCACCCTCTGGTTAACCACTGCCACACTCTGGTTCACCACTGTCACCCTCTGGTTTACCACTGCCACCCTCTGGTTCATCACTGCCACCCTCTGGTTCACCACTGCCACCCTCTGGTACATCATTGTCACCCTCTGGTTCACCACTACCACCCTCTGGTTCATCACTGCCACCCTCTGGTTCATTACTGTCACCCTCTGGTTCACCACTGCCACCCTCTGGTTCATCACTGCCACCCTCTGGTTCACCACTGCCACCCTCTGGTTCATCACTGTCACCCTCTGGTTCAACACTGCCACCCTCTGGTTCATCACAGCACCCTCTGTTTCACCACTGCCACCCTCTGTTTCACCACTGCCACCTACTGGTTCACCACTGCCACCCTCTGGTTCATCACTGCCACCCTCTGGTTCACCACTGCCACCCTCTGGTATATCACTGTCACCCTCTGGTTCATCACTGCCACCCTCTGGTTCATCACTGCCACCCTCTGGTTCATCACAGCACCCTTTGGTTCACCACTGCCACCCTCTGGTTCACCAATGCCACCCTCTGGTTCATCAGAGCACCCTCTGGTTAACTGCACCTTCTAGTTCATCACAGCACCCTCTGGTTCACCACTGTAGATTATGGGGAGAAAGCACACCTGCCCAACCTCAACCGGGGGGCTGGTTAATGTGTTACTGAATTTGATCTTCAAGTCCGGCACCTGCTTCCTTATCTGTAAGTGCTTCCTGTTGTGGTTTATTTTTTGTGACAGCCTGGAGTATTGTGCAATACTTGTAACGATCTCTGACCCTGCTTCGAGGGTCAGAGCAGGGTCAGAGAATAGTTGCAAGTAGGCAACAACTCTGGAGGCGCAGCTCAGGAAGCACTTACAGGGTTACAGCAGGTGCCCAAGATGAAGTTAAATTCTTTGTAACCATTTTGTAAAAGAAATTAGCTTCAACTTGGGCACCTGCTGTAACCCTGTAAGTGTTTCATGTACTTCAATTTTTGAAAATCCGTCCCGCACGCGATTTCGCGGATTTTTCTGCAATTTCGCGAGATTCGCGGACCGCGAAATTGCAGAAAATCCACAAATTCTGCGAACGGAACGGATTTTACGCCCATGCTTAGTGAGCACCACATCTCCATTGCTTCCAGCCACTGTTGCCTGCACCCATCACCTCTACCTGCTGCTGCCTGCTCCCTACTTCACCCACTGCTGTTGCTGCAGATCCAGTTTCCAGCCAGTGCTGCATGCACCCATCAACTCTACCTGCTGCTGCCTGCTCCCTACAACACCCACTGCTGTTGCTGCAGATCCAGTCTCCAGCCAGTGCTGCCTGCACCCATCACCTTTACCTGCTGCTGCCTGCTCCCTACAGAATCAGGTGCTGCTGTGCCAGTGTCCTGGACACCGTGATGTCGAGGGTTGTACAGATCTGGTCCCGTCCCTTCACCACTGAGGAGCTGGATGTCCTCGTGGACGGGGGGCTCAACCAGTATGGGAGGCTATACGGTGCCCCTGGAGTGCTGGTAAGTGTAGTATGATGTAAATGAGGGGGCGTGGGATGCACCACTTACTCTGTACATCTGGTGTCTGGGCATGCTGGGGCAGCTGTGTGGGACACAGTTGGGCATGCTGTGTGCATGGTTATGTGATGTCTACCCAGTCCCTCATGATTCGCAGTTCGCTCTTTGAGATGGGTGTGGCATGCAGTGTCTCAGAGCACATGCCATATGAAGGCTAGGGGGCTGACTGAGGTCTGTTGTGTGCATGTGATAATTCATGTGGGCGGTGTGGGAATTGCATGTCCATGTCCCTCCATGTTGGGGTCATGGCACAGATCCCTTTTCACCAGGGCCATGTCGTTCAGTGGTGTGCATTTTAGGGCAATGTGGGTGTGCTCCAGCCCTGCCTGGACATTGTGGGGTTTGTCTGTTTCACTCACAGGCTGATTTGCTACAGTGATATGACATCTGATTCACCCATGGGCATGAAAAAGATATGTGTATGCTGGTACATGTGCTGTTCCACTCCCCATCCCAGTTATCTAGTTTGCGTGTGCCTCCCATGCCTTTTCTCTAAGTCTCATGGCATATGTACCTACCAGCCATATCTGCTGTTCCCCTGCTATGTTTATGTGATTCACATGTACACTGTGCCTGTGTTGACTGACTAATGTACACTGACATGTCTTCCTCTTACCTCCCAAATCCGTAGCTCAAACTTCACCAGCGTAAGGCCATATGGAGGGCCATAGCACGCAATGTGCGTGCCGTGGGGGTGTGCAACAGGCGACATACACACTGCCACAAGTGGTGGGACAACATCTCCAGGCTCAGTAGGAACGTGGCGGAGATGACACTGGGGGTGATTCCACGGGCTGGCAGGTTGGCACACCGTTCCATGACCCCACTGATGGCACGCATCCTAGCAGTGACACATCCTGATCTGGCTGCACGATTGAGGGAGGAACAGCCGGAATCTGGGGGTGAATCTACAGTATGGGCTCATTTTCTTAATGAGTGCCCACATAGGTTGCAGGTCAGAGACAGTACTTGCCTCTGTGATGTTGGCAGTGTGCTTCAATTGCTTGTGAGCGGACTCTGTGTTGTGTGCAGGTGTCATGGTTTTCCAGCAGCAAGACATACATGGTGCATTCCTGTGTCTGGCCCTGTACTTGGCAATAAGATCTGTGGCTTCATGGCATCACCTGCATATTTGTCCGCATTGACGTGCCATGGATGTTTGACGCACATGTTTCACATGTACAGGTAATTTGTGCTAATGAGGATAGGTGATGGAGGTTGGGGATGCACAGGCTGGGTACGACATGTTGCTTGGAATTCCAGGTCTGTCTGCAACTTGCCTATGAAGTTTGTGACTCTGGCACTTACGTGTACCCACATCTCTCTCTCTTTCAGCATTGGACGAGGGCAGTGTCAGACAGACAACAGAGGCAGTTGGTGACAATGCATCGTGCTCTGATGTAACACAGGATACGACCGAGACAGATGTGAGCAGCATCGTTGAGGTTGGCAGTGATGTCCATGAGGACTCACGTGTTGAGACACCAACATCTTCGTCATCCGACAGCGGGGGTGAGTCTTCATTGTTAGGTGACACAGGGAGTGGGAAATCGACCACCTCAACAGGCACACAGCGTACAAGGCCCACCCTCCCACAAACTGCAACAAGTACTGCCCGTGCTCGCCAGAGTCGGAGACGCAGAGTGTCCTTTGGGGCAGGCACCGCTGCACCTGACCCTGTGTGCCAAACTGCCCTCAGTGCTGAGGCAGTTGACCTGCTGCGCCAGCTGTGTGTGGGTCAGACTAACATGCTAAATGCATTCCTGGACCATGACAGGAAGTTAGGCCAGGTGGTAGCTTTCATGGAGGGGATGCATGGGGATGTGGCTGGTATACACAGGACTGTCCAGTCCTTGTCCTCGAACGTGACGGCAGCCATTCAGCTGTCACATGCCCAAAGTTCTGTTTCTGTCCCTGCGTCCACACCACAGGCTGTAACATAGGAGAGTGACCTCTCCGATCTTGCCTCACACTCTGGATATGGCACACGGAGCCAACACAAGCAGCAGGCAAAGCAACACAGGCCACAGACACCATCCTCTGGGAAAGCTAGGGGCAGCGCAGGGCACGACGTAAGCTGCCCCTCAGATGAGACACTGGGCACTAAGGCATCCCCATCCATGTCCACTCCCAGGGACAGGGCATCTCCCAAGGACAAGGCATCTCCCAGGGGAAAGGCATCTCCCAGGGACAAGGCATCTCCAAGAAAAAGGCACCTCCCAGGGACAAGGCACCTCACAGGGACAAGGCACCTCCCAAGGACAAGGCACCTCCCAAGGACAAGGCATCCCCCAAGGACAAGGCATATCCTAGGGACAAGGCATCTCCCAATGACAAAGCATCTCCTAGGGACAAGGCATCTCACAAGGACAAGGCACCTCCCAAGGGCAAGGCACCTCCCAAGGAAAAGGCACCTCCCAGGGACAAGGCACCTCCCAAGGACAAGGCACCTCCCAGGGACAAGGCACCTCCAAAGGACAAGACATCCCCCGAGGACATACAGCCATCAGCCATGCCTCCCCTGAAGCTGGTGTTGGTGAGGGATCGTAAGATACATGTCTCAGAGGCCGATGCACCCCATACCTCCACTCCCAACACCACCCCTGTGAAGCAGAGGAAGGAGTACAGTGTTGTGGGGTCCCCTGTTACACAGGTGTTTGAGGGCAGAAGGCAGGGCCAGAGCAAGCATTCAGCAGGGTCCTGCACATCCCCAGAGAGCAGACCACCACCAGAACATGATTCACCTTTGATGGGAAGTGTGTCTGTGGAGCCAGCACAACTTTCCAATCCTATCAAGTCCAGACCGACCTCACAGATCCCCAAAAAGCATAGACACACACCGCAAACAACTGAGCCTCATACTGTCTCTCCTGTACAGCTGTCTCCAGCTCCCAGAGCCACCCAGCCTCCTGGACCATACAGCCCAGTGGGTCATCAGTACAGTGATGTCACTACCTCAGCTCAGTTTACTCTCATGTGTCAGATACTGGCACTGTGTCTGTTGTCCACTCTCAGGTGTCAGATACTGGCACTGTGTCTGTTGTCCACTCTCAGGGGTCAGATACTAGCACTGTGTCTGTTGTTCGCTCTCCTGTATCAGGTACTGCCACTGTATCTGTGGTTCACTCTCATGTAGAAGATACTAGCACTGTGTCTGTTGCACGCTCTCCTGTATCAGGTACTGCCACTGTATCTGTGGTTCACTCTCATGTAGAAGATGGTGTGTAGTCTAAATATCGAGTTTTTATTTTCGACTGGACATAATATCGACTCCAGAATATCGAGAAGGCATTAATGTCGAGGTAAATAATATCGATGTATTTATTATCGATTTTCATGTATGTTAAAAAACTATCGATTGAAAAAATATCGAGTAAGTAATATCGATAGTAAAAAATATCGTTATTTATAGTAGTTTAAAAATATCGAAAGTCAAAATATCGGTTTTAAGAATATCGAAAGTTGTGTTATCGACAGTCATGATTAAATATATGTTATTTTTTTATGTATTTATATTGATTTTTTTTTATAAATAATTAATAAATATAAAAATTTATTCAAATAGTATAATAATTTCTAGGAGCGGGTAGTGGGTTTTTAGGGGAATAGGGTGGGAAGTAATTTAATTATAATTAATTAAATATGTAAATTTATTAATTGGTAGTAATATTTAATTAATTGTTAATTAAATAATATTTTTTAATTATATTAAATTTAATTGCTAATTAATTTAAGTTAATTGATTAATTGGTAATTATGGTAATTTAAATAATTTATGTCATGTAGCGGGTTGTGGGTTTTTAGGGGAATAGGGTGGGAAGTAATTTAATTATAATTAATTAAATATGTAAATTTATTAATTGGTAGTAATATTTAAATAATTGTTAATTAAATAATAGTTTTCAATTATATAATATTTAATTGGTAATTAATTTAATTTAATTGATTCATTGCTAATTATGCTAATTTAAAATATTTATGTGATGTAGCGGGTTGTGGGTTTATAGGGGAATAGGGTGGGAAGTAATTTAATTATAAATAATTAAATATGTAAATTTATTAATTGGTAGTAATATTTAAATAATTGTTAATTAAATAATAGTTTTCAATTATATAATATTTAATTGGTAATTAATTTAATTTAATTGATTCATTGCTAATTATGCTAATTTAAAATATTTATGTGATGTAGCGGGTTGTGGGTTTATAGGGGAATAGGGTGGGAAGTAATTTAAATATAATTAATTAAAGATGTAAATTTATGATTTGGTAGTAATATTTAATTAAATGTTAATAATTAATTTTTTTTAAATATATAAAAATTAATTTGTAAATAATTTAATTTAATTGATTAATTGGTAATTATGTTAATTTAAATAATGTATGTCATGTAGCGGGTTGTGGGTTTATAGGGGAATAGGGTGGGAAGTAATGTAATTATAAATCATTAAATATGTACATTTATTAATTGTTAGTAATATTTAATTAATTGTTATTTAAAAAATATTTGTTGATTATTTATAAATTTATTGGTAATTAATTTAATTTAATTGATTAATTGCTAATTATGTTAAATTAAATTTTTTATTTCCTGTAGCGGGTTGTGGGTTTATAGGGTAATAGAGTGGGAAGTAATTTAATAATAAAGAAGGAAATAATAATATTTATTAAAGGTATACAACGTTTACCACGCAACTTTTACTACGCACTACCATTACAACGAAAATTTTACTACGCAAATACCATTATAACGCATGTATTTTCAACGAATTTTTTTACTACGCAGGTACTTTTACAACGCATACCATTACAACGTAGGTATTTGTAAGTATATAATTATATTTAAAATGTTATAGGTTTGGGTTTTTGGGTAAAGGGTTTTTTTTAGCGTTCAGGGTCAGTTTTGGGTTTTTGGGTAAATGGGTATTTTTAGGGTTCAGGGTCAGTTTTGGGTTTTTGGGTAAAGGGGTATTTTTAGGGTTCAGGGTCAGTTTTCAGTTTTTGGGTAAAGGGGTATTTTTAGGGTTCAGGGTCAGTTTTCAGTTTTTGGGTAAAGGGGTATTTTTAGGGTTCAGGGTCAGTTTTCAGTTTTTGGGTAAAGGGGTATTTTTAGGGTTCAGGGTCAGTTTTCAGTTTTTGGGTAAAGGGTTTTTTTTTAGTGTTCAGGGTCAGTTTTCAGTTTTTGGGTTAAGGGGTATTTTTAGTGTTCTGGGTCAGTTTTCAGTTTTTGGGTAATGGGGTATTTTTAGGGTTCAGGGTCAATTTTCAGTTTTTGAGTAAAGGGGTATTTTTAGGGTTCAGGGTCAGTTTTCAGATTTTGGGTAAAGGGGTATTTTTAGGGTTCAGGGTCAGTTTTCAGTTTTTAGGTAAAGGGGTATTTTTAAGGTTCAGGGTCAGTTTTCAGTTTTTGGGTGAAGGGGTATTTTTAGGGTTCAGGGTCAGTTTTCAGTTTTTGGGTAATGGGGTATTTTTAGGGTTGAGGGTCAGTTTTCAGTTTTTGGATAAAGGGGTATTTTTTGGGTTCAGGGTCAGTTTTCATTTTTTGGGTAAAGGGGTATTTTTAGTGTTCAGGTTCAGTTTTCAGTTTTTGGGTAAAGGGGTATTTTTAGGGTTCAGGGTAAGTTTTCAGTTTTTGGGTAAAGGGTTAAAATTACGTTTATACTTGGTGGAGTTGGAATAGTAAATTGTATGGGTTCAGTGTCCACCACTTTCCCTGATGTTATACTTGGTGGAGTGGGAATAGTAATTAGTATGGGTTCAGTGTCCAGCACCTTCCATGAGTTTACAATTGGTGAAGTGGGAATTGTAATTTGTATGGTTTTAATGTGTAGTATGGTTTTGTGAGTTTATAATTGGTGCTGTGTAAATAAGAAAACATTTTTAATACAAATAACTATTATTGGTAGGATACTATAATAAAGTTTTAAAATTACACATAAAAAATGTGTATTAATGATAATTATTGTTATTGTAGTAGTTAAAAGATAAATACATTTTTACATTTATTAAAATTTAAAATGCATTTTTAAATAGAATATTTCATATGCAATTAATAATCATAAAGAATAATAAAGAATGAAACATACACAGGGTTAAATGGAATAACTGAAAAACAGTTTATTAACATATACAAAATAAATTGTAAGTAGAGATGTATTTTTTATTTCTATTGAAAATTGTAAGTAAACAGTTTTTATTATCCAAATAAATATATGAAGTGCATATATATGTTTTTCACAAATAAATGAAATTTAAACATTTATATGTTTATTCACATATATTGTAATTAAATTAGTTAAAGAAACAAATTGGTAATATGTACTTTTCATTTAATAACAATTATGTTATTCACATAGACATTGAATATATTGTCATAGATAAATATGTATATTTGTTTTATAACAGTAACATTTTTGTTTTTTACAAAGTTATCATATTTTTTTTACAAATTAATATTATGAATATTTAACATATTTATAATATTAATTTTAACATAGATAAACACACAAATACATTTTTAGATACATACATAATGTTTAAACTAATATGAGCTATTTTTATAGACAAATTATTTGTAACAAGGTTATATATTCACATTTGTTTAACATATAGATTATTTTCAACATGTATATATAAATAATAACATATTATTTAAAGTAACAGATAACAGTTGAATAATTATTTGAAAGTAATGAATATTTAAGAAATAATTTTCTACAATTTAAATAATTATTTACACTTAATATAATACTCAGTGTATTTTTTTAAAGTGTTGAAATATAGAAATTAATGAGGTTTTTGCTGTATACAGGGACTACTTTTTAAGCGCGTAATGTTATTTAGGCTTATTTGGTGCTTCAACAGATCGCGGTTGGATGCTGCTTCGCGTTAGAGAGGGTAAGTTTGTTTTTATTGTATTTTATAAGTTAATTAAGTTAGTGTTAGTGTATGTGTGGTGTGTTTAAGTTTCTGTACATAGGGTTATTAAGAGAAGATTGTGTTTTCGGTTTTAGGTAGAGTGTACGATATTTAATTTTTACCGCGTTTTAGTTGTAGGTGTGTGACGTGAGCTAATATGTTTAAATGTTACAAAGATAATATGTTTGGTGTATAAATATGTCTTTTTATATATGTATGGGTGTTTTTGTGTGGGTGGGTATGTATTTTATTTTTTCAAGGTTATCGTCGCGTTTTACTGTTTTTGAGCAGGTCCTTCTTTTTCGATCAGAGTTGTGTGACGAGTATTATATACTCTTATTTTAGCACACAAATGTTTTGGTTTTCACGTTTTGCAGGAGCGTTTTTTTTTACAAATGACTATTTTTGGGTTTTCAATGGTATATCGTGTGTATTACATTGGAGAGGAGTCGCTATGGATTTGCTTGTATTTTTGCATTTTTTTGGGACTTCCATGGATTGAATGGGTTTTGGTATGGTGTCGTATGGATTGCTTGGAATTGGATTACGTTTGAAGGTGCAACAGAAAGGTAATTTTTTACAAAACTTTTTATGGGTGGGGAAACTGTTTTAATTTTTGCTTTAGTTACGTTGAATGTAACATTTTGTAAATACATTATCTCAATACATTTTATATAGGTTAATATTATGTATTTGATAATTTAATTGCAAATTGTTACATGTAAAAATTAAGGATTTTCTTAAAAAAAACCTTAATGTCACGTGTATAGTTATGTTATGTTTTAAAGAATAGTTTTTGCAATCATTGATAGATAGTCTAGTCCTTTGCTAGTTGGATAGAGGGTAACTTGACTTTGGAGTGTGTTATACATTTTTTTCCTTTCTTTGGTGAGTTTAGGTCCGATCAAAGTTACTGATTGCTCCATTCGGAGCTCCTGGTAACTCTGTTCTTTTTGTAAGGATTGTATTAATTTGTGAAGGGTAGGTGTTCCTCGGCCTGTAGTTGCTTGGAAGGCATTGTGCCATCCTTCAACTGCATTGTTGGTTTTTGCTTCCTTATTTAGTGTGCTAAGGTAGACATTCCACCAAGCTATTTGGTATTTGGGTTGTCTTCTATGGCCTGATCTGTGTAGCCTTCCTACCCATGTGTCTTCGAAGTAGTCAAGCATAGGGCTTAGTCTTTCTTTGTTTCTTTTATAGTAGGGGCTGTCTATTAACAAGTTATAATGCTCAGTTACATCTGTCACTGGAACATAGGTTAGGGCGATGAGTTTTTTTATTTGATAAGCAAAAGTGCTATCAGTGGCGTATTGGATACTCAAGGTAGATTGTTGTAGATGTCGCCAGATACATTGGTTAAAATGATAATAGCAACCTTGTATTGCTGTGTGTGGGTATGTTTTAAGGATGGTGTTTATCATAGCTTTTTCAAAGTCAATGATAATGTTTTGTGGAAAATAGTTGTTAGTATGTTGCTTGACTTCAGTTAGTATTTCTTGATAGGTAGCTTGCTGTTTGTTTGGTAGAAGGGCATAAAGGAATGGAATATTAGCATTTTGGAAATGACCATGGATAGTGTATAATTGATAAAAAGGTTTGGGACATACAGAAAAAGTACCATCCATCATCCAAGTTTGGCATTGGGTAAGTTTAGTCATGTTGTTTGCTGTGGCAAACAGTATAATTCTTTTATCTTTACATTTGTTGTCATACATTATAAAATCATCTTTATTGTGAGTTACAGAGAGTTCAGGGGGAATTTGCACTTCTTCAAAAGTTTTTGGTGTGGGAGGAGTAGTGCATGTTGCTCTTTTTTTTCTAGCTATAGTTTTTTTTTTAGGGAATCGATAGATGGTAATTGGCTAGAAGCATGTTGGGGAAGTACACTTAAATGGTGTTTTAGAATAGCAGTTGTTGGTTGATCAGTACTAGTACTAGCTTCTTTAAGGGAATCTAGCATTTATCTAATCTCTATTTCTGTTACATTGGGTGGGTGATTATGTTCCTTAGTATAAGTAACAGTAGTCTCCTGAGTTATAGCTCTACCATAACATTTGTTGGCATAATATTTCGTACACTTCCAAAAAACTTTCAAATCTTTTTGTTTCTCTTGAGTGTAGACATATCCCATGTAACAAAGAAGCATTTTCCCTTTTTGTGAATAAATGAATTTAGCTCCTTCAGTCATGCTTGTATTGTAGTGCTAGGAGGTAATTAAAAGAGAATGTCATTACATTTGTTCAAAAAATAATGTTGTATTCTAATAATACAGTTTAACACATTTCTGATTTACCTGTAAATCTTTTTATGATTTCAAGTAGTTCTTTTCAGGTGTTGATGTTCTTCAAACTGTTATTTTCTGTGTATATATTTTTGTACCTGTGGAAGTTGAAAAAATGTGTGCAAATATTTTAGAACTATTTATGATATTTTGGTAGAGGTTTTTAGCTAGTTTCTATTTAGTTACCTATCTATTAAATGTCGAAGTTACATTTAAATTATATACTTACTTATTTATATTTAACTTTTGATGTCCAGGTGTTGTCTAGGTCTTCTGTATTTTCTTTTTGTCTGTAGGATAAATAGTAAAAAAAAACATATATTTTAGGTATTTGGCTTTTAAACATAGGTGTGAGGTTTGAGAGTTAAATTTTCGATGGAAAATAATGTAGTAGTACTTACTTTATATAGGTGTAGCTGTCTTTATGTTGAAGTCAATACGTTTTCTTTCAGAAATCCTGCAGAGTTTCGTCTTCCTTTAGTTAGGAGATTTAGGCTGCATTTTTAGTTTGCTGTAATCTTGTTTATATAGTATTAATCTAATAGTTTCTGAAGTAGGATTGGTTGTTTAAATTGATAGTCTGTTTTAATTCGTGGATTTGAATTTTTTAACCTGTTATACTAATTGCTTTCCTTATATGGGTGACGCCAATTAACGTTTATTTAATGTGTAAGGCCTTATTTTGTATAGGTAATGTTATCTTTATATTTTTAAAGTGGAGGAATATATATAATTTGCAGTAAGAAATGTTTAGTTGTTCGAAACATTGTTTATGTATTATAAAATGTATGTTTGTATTTATTTTGTGTTGTAAATGTTAGGAAAATATATAGTATGTTTTATAGCTTTTTAGAAACAATTAGTGAATAAATATGAATAGTATGACAAAATTTTAAGATAATACAGTGATTTATTCAAGGATGTAGTAATTTCGATATTTTAAAAAAACGATAAATGTGCTATCTATATTTTTGTATTCGATATTTTGTCAGTTTTTCATTTAAAGATGTGATAATCGATGTTTTAGAAATCGATAATGTTGTTAGTCGATATTGTAGTAGTCGTTGGTTTTTTTAGTCGATAATGTGGTTTCGATATTTTTGTGTTTTGTTGTTTAAGTATAGGCAATCGATAATTTTGTAGTCGATAATTTTTCGTTGATATTTTGTACAGTCGATATTCGGTCTGTCGAGGTTATGTCAGTGATCCGTAGAAGATACTAGCATGGTGTCTGTTGTTCACTCTCCTGTATCAGGTACTGCCACTGTGTATGGTGCTATCTCTCATGTATCAGATGCTAGCGCTGTGTCTGTTGTTCAGTCTCCTATGTCAGGTGCTGCCAGTGTGTCTGCACCTCCGATGGTACACAGTCCACCTGATTCTCTAGTGTGAGTTTAAGTCCCCCTCACACACATCTCTTTCACATTGCTGGCTGGACTGTCCATTGTAGGCACCCTGGCTGTGTTGTTGTCCATGGCAGTGTATATGCACCATATTTCCCTGTGCTGCCTCAGATAGACCTGCTTCTGTTCTGGCCACTGGCCCTGTTTGAGTTATGATGCAATGTGCCCCTCACTTGTGCTGCCTCAGATGTACCTGCTTCTGTTCTGGCCACTGGCCCTGTTTGAGTTATGATGCAATGTGCCCCTCACTTGAGCATGCCTCAAATGTACCTGCTTCTGTTCTGGCCACTGGCCCTGTTTGAGTTATGATGCAATGTGCCCCTCACTTGTGCTGCCTCAGATGTACCTGCTTCTGTTCTGGTCACTGGCTCTGTGGGTACTGTGCTGCTTCTTGCCCCTTGGTTGTGCAGCTTCTCATGGACATGCTCTGCACTCTCTCATTGCCCTGCTTGGAACTGTGCTGCTTCTTGCCCCTTGGTGTGCAGCTTCTCATGGACATGCTCTGCACTCTCTCATTGCCCTGCTTGGAACTGTGCTGGTTCCTGCCCCTTGGTTGTGCAGCTTCTCATGGAGATGCTCTGCCATGTGCACTGGCCACTGGGCTGGCTCCTGGGTACATCAGAGTGCTATCTTTGTGATGTTTAAATAAGTCAGTTACTCATGTTGTGTACTTTGTCAGTGTCCGTGCTTGTTGTGTAGTTGCATTGTGGATTTCTTGTGATTTACAACATGCCCTGTCTACTACTTTCACATGACCAATGGTCTGTATTTGTTTCAGCTCTAACAGGCAATAGAATTTGTCTTGTCCGTGTGATAGAGGCTGGGCCACTGGCGGTCGTTTACAAATGCAGTGACCGCCCAAATCGGTCCAGCAAGGCTGCCCAAACAGGCAGCCCTCAGCTGGGACTGGACACCGGCCCCTCGGGCATTACCCTAGTGCCCTCGTTGCCAATCCGACGCTGCTGTTGTGGACAGGTACCAGTGTTCATGCATGCTGTGGCGTGGTATGTGTGTATTGCATGCTTGCGTACCTGCGGCGGCGTCCACGACGGTGCATGACTTGATGGTGGTGAAGTACAAATAGGGTTGGGAAGGCGTGTAGGGCTGGGTCCATAGCGATCGGGTCCATGCGGTGGGTCTCGTGGCACTGCTTTCCCTCTCCGTTGTGGTGCTTCTGCCGTCTATGAGATGGAGGTGATTCCGTTGCGGGGTTCTGGTTTGTTTGCGACTACGTAATATTGCGGACGGTCGGGACTTCATTCCGCACGACGGTGAGGCTGGATTGGCTCCGTCTGCCGTGGTGTCTGGTGTGTTCCCGCGGTGGTTCAAGTTTTTACGCGGCGGACGGTAAATGTGCCCAGTTCCCCTTCCTAATATGGCGGATGGAAGGCCCGCTGCCGGTGGACGATGAGGTGCATTTTCCGCTGCCTCCAGCACAGCGGTCATGCATCCGTCCGCCATCATAATCGGCCCCTAAGTTTGGATACTCACTTTACGAGAGGTATGTAGTGAACTCTTTGAACAAGTTCTGATTGGGGTGTCAGGGTCAGAATAAGATATATGTAAACAACAGACATCGATGTAGGAGCATGATAAAACAAGTTGTCTTGGGGATGTATATTGTTTATGAAATAAGGGAGTTGCGGTGTTCAGGAAAATATAAATCATATATATGGTTTATAACTAATGTTTGAAGAATTATATGCAAATTATGTGTGAAGTATGTTATATAGGCGGATCTGTCCTGAACTATATTTTGTTAAATAGACAGGTTTCCTGACATGATTTAGTTTATGTATAAAATATAAACGAGGGATATTAGGTTAGGAGGATCTAAGTATGTATTGATTCTCATATCATGTATTTTTTCTTTCGAGCCCTGATGATGTCCCATTGGTGACGAAACTCGTAGGCTGTTCAATCGATTGATTGTCTTGTCATTTTCTTTTTTGAGAAGCATCTGGAAAATTAAAAACATTTGCTAATAAATGCCTGGATATAAAGGAAGCTTGCGCTAGTACTGGATCATTATTGGACTACAATAATTTATTGTTGATTGCTGTTACAAGAGTGCGCTCCTTCCTTATGGCAACATTTTTTAATGGGAGTGGTATTGGCGGTGGGCCACACAAAGTTGAGTGTGTATTAAGAAACATTGTCAGAATTATTTACACTGAAAATACTTGCCAGTGACACTACATGGAGACCCTCATCGTTGTATTGGTATTTTGAATATCAAATATAATTGAGGGACAAAAAAATAAAAAAGATCAAAAGAGACGATAAGGACTTCAGGGATGGGAGAAATGATACATTCTCTCATAGATATGACAACCTCAAAGTGACAGGGGAGGGAAAAAGACAATGGGAAGAAACTTCCGAACTGACATCAGTAGACAGTATTAGCTCTCTATCATCAGTGGCCAGTTCGGCTAATGCTGAAGAAACCCCAAATATGCCTGAAACAGAAAATCAATCTACTTTTTTAGTGGACATTGAACGATTAAGATTAGGCATAAAAAACATGAAAAAAGATAAAAAACCAGAAGGGGTGGATGAGATGGCAGAAATACAAGCAGAAACAATAAGGTGCGGAACGAAACAATTGCCATGTCAACCAGGTCCAAGACCTGGTTGACATGGCCACTCTTTCTCTTTTTTCGGAAGGAGAAAGAGTGGGTGGGCTGACACAAGAACTCATGATTGTTAACCTCTCCTCTAGAATATTTTCAGAAATTGATGTATCTGCATTTAGTAGAGGTCTGGGGGTTTGCTCCACTCAATTTGGAAATGATACAGATATTTGTGTGGATTTGTATAAATTACCAGAATATTGAATTTGAAATATCACTTTACTCAGAATCCTGTTGTGTGTATCAATAACATAGGGAAATATGTACCACCAACCAACACTGTTTCTGACTCACATACATACAGTTTATGATGTCATTACAGGATGAAACCCCGATTGAGGTTGATAATTTGAGAGTGGAATTGAACATCTCTGAAAACATGCAAATTGATAGTGGGCTGAAATCACAATCTAAATTCATTCCGGTAGGGACACACCCTAATATTGATCTCTTTAGAGAAAGACTCTTCAAAGACTTCCATAAAATCCTGGGACATCGAACCCCCCAGAATAGAATTAAGTTCAACCTTTCAGTGGAAGAACCCTGTGCGAAACGCCGGCGGCACGCTAAAAATGCCCGCCATTTACTGAAGAAACCTTGATGGGCCCTACTACACTCCAAAAATGACACATGTAAAAGAGAGAGACGCCACTGGGGATACACCATATTACCCTTGCCAATATCCTTGTGATGCGGATGATAAATATTGAAAACTGCTGTATAATATAGAACAAACCTGAAAGCCATATCAAATACGAGGGGGACTAGGAAACACGTTTTTAAGTGTCCTCTTTTTTGGTGTATCTCTGCTCAAGCGATGCAAGCTCTATCCATTACATTTCTACCGATGTTAGAGCCCTGAAGAAGTCACGTCTGTGACGAAACGCGTTGGCAGCTAGCAATTTTCCGAATTTTTATTTTCCATGAATAAAAAGTTTTCCAATACAACTTTCAAGACTTGGACTTCACCTTTCTCTGGAAAGCGTTTATGTTATATATATGAAAAATACTGTTGCATTATTTGGCAAAAATTACAATTTGTGTATAATTTCCCTTGTGCGGGTCACTGTGTTTTCTCATTGTATGTGATGTTTCGCATCACTATTTAGGGGGTGTTCACGGGTCACGCCCTCGACCTATACGCACAGGGTTCTGAGCATTTGACAAAAGACTATACATAGTGGAACAGTGTGCAGGTAGAAAATAGCTCTGACCCCAGTCTTGCTGTGTTTTGAAGAAAATCAGGCACTGAATGATTTAGGATCTGACCGCTCCGGTTATCAGAGAGGCTGACAAGGGTGTGAACGTGGTGGTAATGGACAGGGTGAGCTATATGAAGGAAATCGACTGTCAATTGGCAGACACCACGTGCTACAGGAAGGTGCCGGGTAGTCCCATTAAAACACTGAATACTCATATCAATATGAGAACTAGAAGAATGGCATGAGATTGGCCTATTAAGCGATGAGGAGTATAAATATCTGTTGCAAAAAACACCGTTGAAGGACAGAATGTAGAACAATGTCATACATTCACCCCAGTACAAGGATCTGGGCCTAAATCCATCGTTTTTTTGCACTCCACACCACCCTGGGTTAGACACTGGCTATATGCAAATCAGCTCTGACCCTGTGCCTCATGGGAACAGTCCAGTCTGAACTACCAAGCCATGTCTTTCCCAGACCGGAATCAAGCATCCAAGGACCGGTTTCTGGCTATCAGCCTTCATCAGCCTGGATAGCTTAACTCCAGTGGTGTGGAGAGCCTGGGACTCACGTCTGAGCATACCCAGCCCACTCGGGGTGAAAATTGCAAAAAACACCGTTGATGGACAGAATGTAGAACAATGTCATACATTCACCCCAGTACAAGGATCTGGGCCTAAATCCATCATTTTTTTTGCACTCCACACCACCCTAGGTTAGACACTGGCTATATGCAAATCAGCTCTGACCCTGTGCCTCATGGGAACAGTCCAGTCCGAACTACCAAGCCATGTCTTTCCCAGACCGGAATCAAGCATCCAAGGACCGGTTTCTGGCTATCAACCTTCATCAGCCTGGATAGCTTGATTCCAGTGGTGTGGAGAGCCTGCGACTCACGTCTGAGCATACCCAGCCCACTCGGGGTGAAAATTGCAAAAAACACTGTTGATGGACCGAATGTACCGCTTTTGTACCGCTTTTGGCCGCCATAAGTGTGGCAGGGTATGCTCAGACGTGAGTCCCTTGCTCACTTTGCCACTGGATTCAAGCAAGCCGGGCTGAAGACGGCTGGAATGCCAGAAACCGGTCCTCGGAAGCTTGTTTCCGGTCCAGGGAAGACATGGCTTGGCAGTTCGGGCTGGACTGTTCCCATGAGGCACAGGGTCAGACTGATTTGCATATAGCCATGTCTGAACTGGGGTGGCAGAGTGGCCTAAAGAACGGTGATGGATTAAACCCAGATCTTTTGACTGGGTGTGAGTGTTTGATTGATTTGGATGCTCCGTCCATCACCACCCCCTTTTGTACTGTATAAATATCTGTTGGTCAGTGAACCCTCCTTCCCTTGCATATATGTGCTCCCGAAAATACATAAGGGGGGCCCATTCCCGGCTGGATGCCCCATTATCTCTGGGGTCAATCGCCCGACGAGAAGCTGTCTGAATACGTAGACCAATTTTTGCAACCATTGGTTCGGAATTTGCCAGCTTTCATCAAAGACAGCATGGACATCCTAAATAAATTTGATGGTCTTACATGGCCTGAAAATCTCCTCTTTGTCACTATAGATGGGGTCAGACTTTAAACTTGCATCAGGAAGGAATTTAGGGTGAAAGCCCTGGAGCTCTTTCTGGGACAAAGAACTGCAGACCACGAAGTCCTCCCTGAAATGACAGACATCATCTTGTCAAAAAACGTTTTCCCTGCACGATACCCCATGGTACCATCAAATACAGGGCAGAGCGATGGGCTCCAGGTTTGCCCCTGCTTATGCCGGACTCTTTATGGGTTGGTACGAGCAGGAACATGCCTGGGGTTGTCGCGCGGTGAAGTGGACAAGCCACAATATATTCTGGGGCAGATACATCGATGATGTGATCATGCTTTGGGAAGGCCTTGCCTCTGATCTGTTAGAGTACCATAGTTTCCTCAATGAGAACCCCTTCAACATACAACTCACAATCAACTTTAGTGGTGAACGAATTGACTTTCTGGATATTAAAATTCTTTGTCCAGGCAATTGTATACAAGGTTCACTTCATCGAGAAAGCACAGCATGTAACAGCACCTTACATTCAAGCAGTGCACACCCCGACATGTGATTAACAATACTAACAAACATTATGATTTTCAACCCCAATAGCTAAAACTTTAACTAATGCGAGACCTATTGCATTGAAAATGCTTGTTTTAGCAGTTGTGGGCTGCTTTTATGGCCAGGTGGTACAGTTTTTCCTGATATTACCACTTTATATATATATATATATATTTTTTTTTCTAGAGTTTTTTATATAGCGGGACATAGACCTGAGACACAGGTATCAGAGCGCTTTACATGAGCACCAGTTTAGTTACATGTGGACACATTTATTTTTTGTTAGGCACAGGGGATTAAGTGATTTGCCCAGAATGACAGGATTTTGAGCATTGTTGCTGAGACTCAAACCAGGTTCCCCTGCTTCGAGGTCGATAGCTCTAGCCGTAAGGCTACATCCTCTCCCCAATCTATTTGCTTCACTAATACGGTGCCACTTTTATTTTGGTGCCTGGGCCAATTTTGTGTCCTTGTCCGACCCTGTTGAAGAAGCTACATAGTCAAATGAATATTCACCAGCAGAGCCTTATGAAACCAGACAAATAGAACACGCAAATGTTATCAGGACTCAACCAGTGAATCCAAGATCTAAGGATTACAGTGCTCAAAAGTAATAGAACACAAAAAAGTTGCCAGGACTTAACCAGTGAATCCAAGATCTAAGGATTACAGTGCTCAATCGTAATTTCAAGATAGATATTGAGAGAACAATTTAGGTGTATAAATTTACATGCGGCTGACTCTGAGGACTGGTTGACTAGGAAGTGCAGCTTTTTAACTTAATCCCCTGACTGAAAAACAGCTAAATCGTGAAATTCTTGCCAAGACTTCTTTACCGAGTAGCTCACAATCTACTGGTAGCTGTCCGCAAATGAGCCTCACCTATGTGCAACCAAGCCTGCTAAATTAGAAGCTTTTGTTGGTGGAATGAATATATGTATAACAAAAGTGAAAAGAGATGAGAATGTGTGTATTTTCAGAACTCATTAGATGATGTAAATGGTTGCAGTTCCAAAATATATTTAATGCTGATATTAGAGTGGTAAATTATGGGGTGTTGGGAGACTTCTTACCAATATAATTAAGGTTCTCTGTGTTCCGTTTTTACGGATTTTACAGATCAATACAGACAGAAAATAATGCTTTTTCTGTCTGCTTTTATTTTATTTAATGAAAAAATACAGAAAATGTGCTGCTTTAAAGTGACTCTTTGTATAGTCTTTCATGAATTATGGCCCAACAGCTCAGAAGATGGACAGCATGGGAAATTAAAAAGCAGCTTTATATTTCTTTAAATAACTGCACGTGTCAACATACATTTGTGGTATAATACTAATATTTGCCAGTGGGTGTCCTGGTATGTAATTATTGGCAACTTAAGTAGCTAAAACACGTCAGACAAAGTATGAGTGCACGTCTATAATTTAAATAAATATTGAAGTGTACAGATAAAATGGCCCCAAAAAATATGGCTAAATACAGACGGAAATGTTAAAAAAATAAATACCATAAAACTGGTAGCCCTAAATATAATCAACTTGGTGCCCAGGGCATTGCAGCTAAGGGGTCCATTAGGATGTCGGGCGGTGGCACTACCGCAACGATGGCGGGGTGGAAAAACAGCTTTTTCCGCCCGCAAGCAGTGGAATTCACGTCCGCCACATTAGGATATGTAAACACAGGTCATTTCCCGTCCGCCGCGGAGCGCCGCGCTCCGCCATCAAGGTGCGCCCGCCACCGCGGCGGCTGCAGCCAATCGAGACCCTCCGCCGCGGCCGATGACGTCCGCCCCGCTCGACAAATTAGGATGGGCCAAACAAGCAGACGCACCGCAGCGGAGACACCGCACAGCTCTAGCAGGCCGAAAGTCTACAGCGGAGCACGCACGACGAGACCCGACATGAACCCAATGGATCCAGCCCTCCACATGCATCCGGTCATGTACCTGCTGCAACACTATCGCCAGATGGGCCGCCGCGGACGCCGCCGCAGGTACGTCACTACACATATACACCACACAACACACATGCCGACACAGGGCCCAAGCACCACACTGGCATCCTGCTGGGGGGCACAACACATCCACATGGGCACCCACACATCACCCACCTCACAACAAGGCACCCCACGGCATCCGGAACACACAACGTCGGCCAACCTGCAGCAACGTCACGGTCACGGACACGTCACCGCCGCGGTCAACACATGCGCACTATGCAGAAGGCAGGGCAACACCAAGGCATGGACAGTTTCCAAACATCACAGCGACACACCACCCCGACCAACACTGCACACCACCCGAAGTAGTCACAGGCCAGGTGCCTATCCCGTGCACCCCCATGCACATCAACAAGCACCGTAACAACAAGCACAATACACACACACTGCGACACACAACCAGGGACAAAGGCACAGCAGGATTGCCTGACAACGGACACAGAACACCAGTGCACTCCCCACAGCCCACACAATTGTATACAAACATCCACACATGGCAAGACAAAACATACAACAGGCATACAACTCCTGCCTGACACATGTGTGTCTCACACCATACAGGGGCACACATACATACACTACAAACTAACGCCCTTCACACTGCACACCTCTGCCACACCCAACACCACACATGCCATGTAAGCCATGCCACCAGGACCAAGGGCCAACACAAGACGACCATACACATACACGCCTGGGCACACAGAAAGGAAAACACACACCTCATCACATCATAAACATCGACTACACCACAGCACAGCTGCACACCCTGTGCTGCCAGTGTCCCCCAAGGTGACCTGTGAACAGTGTATGCAGCAATAGCAATTCACCCACACGAAAACAGCATGGCCTGCCAAATAACCATCACAGAGTACAACATCAGCAGGGCCACAATGGACTGAAGACCCTGTCCCCCTGTCTAAAAATCATATGGCCACATAGAACCTTGCAATGGTGATGTACAAAATAGACCATGGAACTCAGTGAAACAAGAAAATGACTTTAATCAGTAAGGAGACAGAGAAAACACACCATAATGTACTGTATTTATTCACATATTGCACAGATGTAGCTACACAACATTATTAGACACCAGCAAGTCTCAAAATCATGTTCAAATGCCATAGACTATGCACTGGTGAATCACAATCGTGAAGTGCAAAGTCCTTGGCAGGGCAGGGTACAGCACATCAGAGCAACAGGCCCAGAGTCCTTGGCAGGGTACAGCACATCAGAGCAACAGGCCCAGAGTCCTTGGCAGGATACAGCACATCAGAGCAACAGGCCCAGAGTCCATGGCAGGGCAGGGGAGAGCACATCAGAGCAACAGGCCCAGAGTCCTTGGCAGGGTACAGCACATCAGAGCAACAGGCCCAGAGTCCTTGGCAGGGCAGGGGAGAGCACATCAGAGCAACAGGCCCAGAGTCCTTGGCAGGGTACAGCACATCAGAGCAACAGGCCCAGAGTCCTTGGCAGGGTACAGCACATCAGAGCAACATGCCCAGAGTCCTTGGCAGGGTACAGCACATCAGAGCAACAGGCCCAGAGTCCTTGGCAGGGTACAGCACATCAGAGCAACAGGCCCAGAGTCCTTGGCAGGGTACAGCACATCAGAGCAACAGGCCCAGAGTCCTTGGCAGGGTACAGCACATCAGAGCAACAGGCCCAGAGTCCATGGCAGGGCAGGGGAGAGCACATCAGAGCAACAGGCCCAGTGTCCTTGGCAGGGTACAGCACATCAGAGCAACAGGCCCAGAGTCCTTGGCAGGGTACAGCACATCAGAGCAACATGCCCAGAGTCCTTGGCAGGGTGCAGCACATCAGAGCAACAGGCCCAGAGTCCTTGGCAGGGTACAGCACATCAGAGCAACAGGCCCAGAGTCCATGGCAGGGCAGGGGAGAGCACATCAGAGCAACAGGCCCAGAGTCCTTGGCAGGGTACAGCACATCAGAGCAACAGGCCCAGAGTCCTTGGCAGGGCAGGGGAGAGCACATCAGAGCAACAGGCCCAGAGTCCTTGGCAGGGTACAGCACATCAGAGCAACAGGCCCAGAGTCCTTGGCAGGGTACAGCACATCAGAGCAACAGGCCCAGAGTCCTTGGCAGGGTACAGCACATCAGAGCAACAGGCCCAGAGTCCTTGGCAGGGTACAGCACATCAGAGCAACAGGCCCAGAGTCCATGGCAGGGCAGGGGAGAGCACATCAGAGCAACAGGCCCAGTGTCCTTGGCAGGGTACAGCACATCAGAGCAACAGGCCCAGAGTCCTTGGCAGGGCAGGGGAGAGCACATCAGAGCAACAGGCCCAGAGTCCTTGGCAGGGTACAGCACATCAGAGCAACAGGCCCAGAGTCCTTGGCAGGGTACAGCACATCAGAGCAACAGGCTCAGAGTCCTTGGCAGGGCAGGGGAGAGCACATCAGAGCAACAGGCCCAGTGTCCTTGGCAGGGTACAGCACATCAGAGCAACAGGCCCAGAGTCCTTGGCAGGGCAGGGGAGAGCACATCAGAGCAACAGGCCCAGAGTCCTTGGCAGGGTACAGCACATCAGAGCAACAGGCCCAGAGTCCTTGGCAGGGTACAGCACATCAGAGCAACAGGCTCAGAGTCCTTGGCAGGGCAGGGGAGAGCACATCAGAGCAACAGGCCCAGGAACACACCCACATCGCTAACAATGGTCTACTGTAGCACACCTATGTGTGGCACAGGCGTCTGAGGGTGTTGACAACTCACTCCTGGCTGTCATGTGGAGTGGGACCTGGCTGTGTGTCAGGGACTGCAGGTCCACTTGACTGGTGTGACAGAGGGACATGTGATGTGGCTATAACTGAGGGCCTGCAAGGTGGAGGGCTGTGCGGACCAGGTGGCACCGTGGCACGTGGAGGTGAAGTCATGCACGCCCTTGACACAGTGTGGGTGGGAGAGGTAGGAGGGGTGCCCTTCCACTTCTTTGGAATATGAATTTGCTTCCCTGTCATGGGGTTGATGGGAAGTGGCATTGACACCACCTGCACACCCCCCAACTGTTCCACATCAGGGGCAGACACTGCCACTCCCTCTGGAGAAGTGCTTGATCCTGCAGTACGCTTGGGCTGGCTACGCCTCCGGACCACCTTAACCTCTCTGGAAGGTATACCCCCCACAGTGACCACCTTCCCACTTACCCCAGGGGTGGTGTCTACACTGCCCTCCTGTCCCTTCTTGCCAGGGATGGCCACTACACTGCCCTTCTTTGCCACAATGACTGGGTTGGTCACGACAGGGGTCTCCACTGCCACAATGACTGGGCTGGTCACAACAGGGCTTCCCTCCACCTGCCTCGATGTACTTTGTTCTGGGGTTGATGTGGTAGGTGGGTGTGTCCCTGTGTTCTCCCCAGGTGTAGTCATGACATCCCACACATCCTCTGTGGGCATAGCAGAGTCAATTTCTGGTGATGGCTCAGCAGCATGTGAGCCTGATGTCTGACACAATGCTCTTCTGGCCTTGCTCTTCTGTGACTTCACCTTGTCTGTGCATATTGGGGGGTCCCTGCCCATCTTTGGGGATGGAGTCTGTGGACGGGATTGTTTGCTTTGGGTCTGAGCTGTGCTCCTAGTGTTGTAACGTTTACTTGATGTATGTCCCAAGTGCTCACTGTCATCTGATGTGGCCACTGACTGGGTGGACGTCACAGGCACCTGAGCTGCAAAGGGGGCATGTGCTTGTTGGAGGGCTGACGTCACTGTACCTGACAATGACAGGAGTGTACGATGTAGGCCACCCACGTCAGAGTGTATGCCCTCCATGAATGCCAGAACCTGGCCTAATTTGTTATCGTGTGCACTGCAGGCATTCAGCAGGGCGGTCTGGCCCACGCAAAGTTGCCGCAGGAGCTCTACGCACTCTGCACTGAGGGCAGCCGGGGGGACAGGTGCAGGTGCTGCGGTGCCATGTGTGAATGTCACACGACCCCTCTTAGTGACACGGATACGGCCAGCCCCAGAGGAAGTGGATGGGAGGGTGGGCAGTGGCCGTTGGTAGTCAGATGCAGCAGCAGAGTCCCCATCCCCTGTGGCTGCTAACAGGGACTCATCCCCCCTGCCATCAGATGAAGTGGTACTCTGTGTCTCAGCCACAGATTCCTCATGCATACTCCTGTCACCCTCATCAGCGCTGGTGTGGTCAGTGTCACTTTGCTCCGTCTCACCCTGCTCTGCTGCCGCTGTCGTGCTGGTCTCGCCACCACTTTCAGGATCATGTTCCGCCGTGGTGTCTTGCGAATCTGCATTAGCGACAGAAACATGGTTGTATAAGTGTCATTGTCTGGTCACACGATATCAGAGCAATGCAGCACATGAGAGGCCTAGAGCGACATGGTAACCACCACACCCTCAAATCATTGTGCATCTACACACCATTTAGACCACAACTGTGCCTGTCATGCGGACAAACAGGCAGGAGTGGACCAATGTCGATGACACACAGCACTACACCCTGCCCATGGATGGTGTTCCCCCAGCCCACATGAACCTGCCCCATGGACATGATGTAGCCACAACTAACATCACCACTTACAGAGCCTAAAGGGATCCAGAGGGGACTACACACCTCTGTTTTGTCTACACATGCCACATTGTCAAATAGGCCATTACAATCACCATGTGCCAATGTGGGTTCACATTGTTGTCAGATGTGTGGGCCACTACCATGCAGGTGCATGCAAAGTAGACTGACATGGTGTAACACTCATTAAGTGGACACAGCTGTACAGCATAATAGGGACTACACCCACCATCACAAAGAAGAGTGACCATGTGGACAACAAAATATATGTCAAGGACTGAAAACTGCAGCCAGGAGCTGCAGAGTAAGGCCATGGTGGGCCAATGCCTCATACAGACACACATCACAGTTGCCACTCACATCACATATCACAGCATGGCAGCACACGCACATCACATGTCACCGCAGACACAGGCACTCTACACATGCATCCACTCCCAGACAAACTCTCCCTCCCCGGATACTCACCATCTCTGTCTTGCTGCTGAAGCCCCTTCAGACGTGCATCCAGGTCTGGATAGGTCACTGCCAGTATGCGTGCCATCAGCGGAGTCATGGTGCGCCGTGCCACACGCCCTGTGCGTGGTACCATCCCCAAGTTCATCTCTGCCACTTGCTTAGCCAGCCGGCTGATGTCGTCCCACCTCTTGTGACAGTGTGTGTGTCGTCTGTTTGATACCCCCAGGGCTCGCACCTTTGCTGCTATGGCCCTCCAGACAGCCTTACGTTGGTGTACTTTGAGCTGCAGGTATGAGAGTAAAGAAGGACTAATGAACATTTACACATTGTCATATGTCAGCATCTATCAGTACAGCAGCCAAACACTGAATCTGGACGCACAGTGACCGACCTCCCTCCAGAACTGGGGGTACCCTCACAAGGCCACTCTGCATGGCATAAACATTAGTGAATGCATGCACACATTGAGCTTCGTAGTCTCCATGATTATCACACTGAAGAATGATGATTAAACACAAATGCATCGACAGCACTGTGTAAATCAGAAATTGTACAGGGCATTGATGTGGCATATCCACTAATCAGTGTGCAGCAACTGTAGCATGTAAGTTGGCTGATGGACAAACTTTGGAAGGGCAGCCACTGAACCTACTCTGTGGGGCACACTGACTATGACTACAGGGGCACCCTGAAATTACATCACAAGCGGACACTGTCCAACCAGCTACAAGGCAAACAACCGTTGGTCATGTCTGCCCCAAAAAGTAGCACATCCCACTCACACATACAAGTATAGGCCTAGGACAGAGTCATAATGCAAAACACACACTCCCACCACCTAGAAACATCTTGTCTGTCAGTGTTTGTCTGCACCCCACATCCAAAATAACATACTGCAGCATCATGAATACACGTCTGACACCACCCTGCCCTACTGCTCCCTACATGGTGACTTACCACGACATTGGGGCCACCAAACAGCCGTGGGTACTGTGCCAGCACCTCGTTCACAAGGACATCCAGCTCCTCACTCGTGAATGGACTGGCACGGATCTTATCTGTTCTTGACATCCCTGTGGATATGGCAGACCTGTGGCGGAAGTGAGTTCTGAGGTGTCCCAGGCAGCAGCAGGAGAGGGTCCCAGGCAGCAGCAGGAGAGGGTCTCAGGCAGCAGCAGGAGAGGGTCCCAGGCAGCAGCAGGAGAGGGTCTCAGGCAGCAGCAGGAGAGGGTCCCAGGCAGCAGGCTCTGTGAGCAGCAGGAGAGGGTCCCAGGCAGCAGGCTCTGTGAGCAGTGGGAATGTGTGGCTCACTCCCACAGATTTATAGGCCCATGGGGTCGTTAGGAAGCTGATAAGGTGCTACAATTGGTTGTCTGGGTCAGCCTCATTCAAAAGCATCCAATGACCGCCTCCGCGGCGGCGGCGCGCCGCTTCCGCATTTTTCAAACCTGCATCATGCCACATAGAACACCCATGCCATTGGCTGTATGCAATGCACCATGGGGGTGACGCACCGCGGGTGTCCGGGGTGCGCTACCGCGATGGTGCATCATTCAAAAGCATCCAATGACCGCCTCCGCGGCGGCGGCGCGCCGCTTCCGCATTTTTCAAACCTGCATCATGCCACATAGAACACCCATGCCATTGGCTGTATGCAATGCACCATGGCGGTGACGCACCGCGGGTGTCCGGGGTGCGCTACCGCGATGGTGCATCATTCAAAAGCATCCAATGACCGCCTCCGCGGCGGCGGCGCGCCGCTTCCGCATTTTTCAAACCTGCATCATGCCACATAGAACACCCATGCCATTGGCTGTATGCAATGCTCCACGGCGGTGACGCTCCGCTGGGGACCGGCGGTAGGTACCGCGACTGATGCGGCGGAGCCTAGCCAGCGGCATGTACACAAGTCCATGTGCCAATGGCTACCTTGGCTGGGTAGATGGTGGTGCTGGGGTGATGCACCGCTGGGGACCGGCGGTAGGTTCTGGCATTTTCGTACACATTGCTGTGTATATCAATCATGGACAATGTATAAGTACCATGCAGCTACATGGTGTAGGGCACATCATTGTACACACGATGCCACAGAGCCATTGCATCCACAGGAGGACGCACGTTCAGTCTGAGCCACTTTAGCATGTGTTTGTGCCATTTTAGTAAGGGTTTTGATGGGTGATGATTGACAGACGTCAGGTGCTCTACATAGATGTAGTGAGGTTTAATGTGTTGTTGGTCAGTGCAGACCTTGACCGGGCTGGGGGCACTGCATTGTATCGTACCTGACTTGTGCATTCAGAACTGATCATGCACACAACCAGAAGTGTCCCTGCTATTGTGATCATTGTGTTGATGAATGCTTCCACAATGTACATGATGCATTGAGGTCTGGCAGGTACGGCAGATGGGTATGACAGACATGTTAAGTCACATTAGATTTGTGGCTCTTGTAGCTCCATGTCTGCGCATGTCACAAGTTCAATCATTGTATCCACATTAATGTCACTTGGGTATTATCACTGGAGAGGCCTGCCCTCTGTGTGTAGCTATTGGGCAGCCATGTAACCAGATGTGCCATGCATCTCTCTGGCCATTGTTGTTTTCCCATTACATCATTGATGCTTTGTGTTATGGCCATCTCATGATGCTTGTCATTGACCTATTGTTTTTAATCCTAAACTAGGAGGAGGCCAAATCTCCTACGTCAGTTGATTGTGCTTGAGGACATGGAGAATGAGGCAATCATCAGGAAATTCCGGTTGGACAGACCGACATTGAAGATCGTGTGTGATCTATTGGAGCCCCACCTGCAGCCTCGCCGTCACTATCCTACGGCATTCACACCCACCTACAAGGTAATGGCAGCACTACACTTCTTTGCGACTGGTTCCTTCCAGGAGACCGTGGCTAACGCTGGGGGAATGTCGCAGCCCATGTTCAGCATGGTGCTCAGGGATGTACTCGAGGCCATGATGATCTATCGGAATCGCTACATCCATTTCCCCCGGGGACGTGAATTGGCTGCCGTTAAGGGGGACTTCTATCCACTTGGGCACATCCCACATGTAGTCGGTGCGATCGATTGCACCCATGTGGCTCTGGTGGCACCGCAGGCGACGGAGCACATTTATCGAAACCGGAAACACTACCACTCCATGAATGTGCAGGTGGTGTGCCTTGCAGACATGACAATTTCACATGTGTGTGCTAAGTATCCCGGTTCGGCACATGACTCTTTCATCATGAGGAACAGCATGGTGCCACGGATGATGGAGAATCTGCATCCCGAACGTGCCTGGATTGTGGGTGAGTTACACAACTGCTATCACGTGCTGTGTGTCACTGGCTTTACTGTGGCCGTACAACATTGCAATGTGTGTTTTTTATTCACAGGGGACTCTGCTTATCCCAGTAGGCCATGGCTGTTGAGCCCACTCCGTAATCCCCAGACACCAGCAGAGATCCGCTACAATGAGGCCCATGGCAGGACACGACGGGTAACTGAACGTACTTTTGGGCTGCTGAAGTCAAGGTTCCGGTGCCTTGACAGGACTGGAGGCGCACTCGCATACTCGCCTGGGAAGGTGTGCAAGATCGTTGTGGCATGCTGTATGCTACACAACCTGGCCATCCACAAGGGGGTCCCCCTGCTCCTGGACGACGGTGAGGAACCAAGGCCACAACCTGCTCAGGGACCTGAATCCAGTGATGAGGAGAGTGGAGAGGAGGAAGGAGTTGACCAACGGCAGCAGCTAATCCAACGCTACTTCACTTGAAGGTGTGTGACGAGTTACAACGTCTACATAGTCTAGTGTGTTAGCTTATGTTGTGAATGGATATGCGCAGGTGTTCCCAATAGCCACATGTTCTGTCACCTATGTATGGTATTGTTGGAATGGACGTTACGTCCGGAGATGTATTATGGACGGTATTAAAGCATATCTGATAGACACTGTGTAGGGTACCTGTGATAATTAGGATATTTGTGGATCAGTGATCTGTGTGTGTTGCCACGATGAGACCAGTGACTGTTGTTCTGTTGTGTCTCCCTAGGTGCTCCAGAGTGTTCCTGCCCTGCATACTGTACATCATGTTTACATATCATGGACATTATCATCATTGTAAATAATGCACTAAAGAATTCACTACACAAAATCTGTATTGTAAGGTATTTTATTTACGGGGTGGACATGTGAATTGTGCGTGAATATTTACAGGAAGGTGGGGAATGAGCAGTGAGTTGACAGTCATGGTCGCTGAGATGCAAGAGTAGACACCACATGAATGTGGTGACCCAGTCCAACAGACAGGTGCCATTGCCAAGGCAATGTGGGGAAAGATAGTCCAAAAAGTCAATGCAGTTGGGGAGAGGGTTGTCTTCAAGGCTGGCTCCGTGACTGGCGTGTGGCAGGTGCTTGGCTTCCAGAGACTCCCAGGCTCTTCTTCGGACGCCCCCTAGATCTTTTTGGCGGTGGGGGGCCTGCTGAATGGCCAGCGGCGTCAGAGGACTCGCCCCTCTCTGTTGGCGCAGGGGAGGATGGTGGACTGTCATCCTGCTGCACAACAGGAGGGGACGGCGGTGATGGTTGGGACACAGGCCTGTCCCTCTGCAACGCCACTTGCTGGCCCATGAGGTCCACCATCTGTCCCAGGCGGTTATCGATGGACCTCATCAGCAGGATGAGCTCCCTTAAAAATTCATCCGACCGGCCACTTTGTCACTGGACCTCTTGGTAGGCATCCACAACTCTGGTGAAGTGGTCCAGGGATGGTGTCCACTCCTCCCGAGGTCTGGTGTTGGCCCTGGCCCTCCCACCTGCTCTGCTGCCACGAACCTCTTCCCTCGCCACTGGTGCGCCACGCACTGGCTCCCTGCCCTCCACAGTTGTTGGTGTGGGCTGATCATCCCTAGGGACAGGGAGGGTGCTGCAGGTGGTACTGGTGGTAGTGGTGGTGTTGGTGGCAGTGGCTGCGGTGGTGGTTGCGGTGGAGGCAGAGGCCGTGACAGCAGGGGTCTGCTGCGTTGTCGTTGCAGCAGAGGTGGTGGTGGGGAGGATGGGGGCCTGGGACCTCTGGGTGTGTGGAACACCGGATGGGCCGGCCTGGAGCTCATCGTCCAAACTGTCCTGGGAGTCTGCATCTGTGAGTCCATGTGCCGGAGGAGGAGACTGGCTCTGCTGGTCGTTGGTGTTGTCCCCAGCAGTGAGTTCTTCATCACCTGTGGAGTAGATGGGGAGTGGTCAGTGTTTGTGTCATCTGTGTATCATCAGCTGTCTGTACACTAGTGCATTTTGCTGTCATCAGTTGTACAAATCATGGCAACACCGTGTTACATTACATAGTGGAGAGTTACATCATGGTGTCCTAAAGGTTGATTGTCTATGCATTTTGTACAATAGTAAATTGATTAATACACACACACACTTCATGAAGATAAACGGTAGTTACATACCTGTAAGGTGAGCGTGCAGGGTATAATGGCTGACACTTGCTCCTGGGTGGGGGTGGCCTCCATGCTGCTGGGCTGTGGGACAGGGGGGCATGCTGGGAGTAGTGAGACAGGCCTCCCTCCCTCACACCCACAAACAGGCTCCAAGTGAAGATGGCTACCAACCTGTAAGTTTGTTTGTTAAACAGTGCAATGGCTGACACTTGCTCCTGGGTGGGGGAGGCCTCCATGCTGCTGGGCTGTGGGACAGGGGGGCATGCTGGGAGTAGTGAGACAGGCCTCCCTCCCTCACACCCACAAACAGGCTCCAAGTGAAGATGGCTACCAACCTGTAAGTTTGTTTGTTAAACAGTGCAATGGCTGACACTTGCTCCTGGGTGGGGGTGGCCTCCATGCTGCTGGGCTGTGGGACAGGGGGGCATGCTGGGAGTAGTGAGACAGGCCTCCCTCCCTCACACCCACAAACAGGCTCCAAGTGAAGATGGCTACCAACCTGTAAGTTTGTTTGTTAAACAGTGCAATGACTGACACTTGCTCCTGGGTGGGGGAGGCCTCCATGCTGCTGGGCTGTGGGACAGGGGCTATGGTGGGAGTTGTTGTACTGACATTCCGGCCCCATACAGGCCTCCTCAGCAGAATGGCTGGCTACATCTTGCTTAGGGATGGACAGTGTATTGGTGGTTGGGTATTGCAAGGAGGTAATAGTCAATGTGGTGTTAAACATTTGTCTGTACTTACCAGCCTCCGCTCCCCCGGCTACTCCTGTGTAACTCTCAGGTAGCAGGATAGCAAGCACCTTCTCCTCCCATGGTGTGAATGTCTTCAGTGGGATGGGAGGGCCACTGCCAGTCACGTTTGCCAGATTCCAGTTCTTGCTCCTCTTCTCCTTGACAACCCTCTTGAGATCATGCCACCGCTTCATGATCTCCTTCTTGGATCTTGGGGTGGCCCCAACTGCATTCACCCTTTGGACAATCCTTTCCCACATTTGTGTCCTGGTGGCTAATGGTGTCTGTTGGACTAGGTTCCCAAATAGTTGTGGTTCTACTCTCAAAATCTCGTTGACCATGACTGTCAACTCACTCTCAGTGAATTTTGGCATTTTTTGTGATGTCATGGTGTGGGGGTGTTGAGGTGTTTGTGGGTGCAGGGGTGTGTGGGTGCAAGGGTGTGGTGATGAGGTGTGTTCTGTGCTGGGGGTTTGAATGTGATGGTGTGATGGTGGTGTTGATGGTGGTGGTGGGTGGGTGGGTGTGGTGTGCGATTTTGCCTCTCCTCTCAGATGTGGTGTGTGGCCTTCTGTTCTGGAAAGATGCAAAGGATTGTGGTGAGTGGAGGGTGTGGCTTTGTACTCAGCTGTGTGGGTGTGTCCAATTGGATAGTGGTTGTCAGGTGTGTTGTGGGTGTGGTTATGTAGTATTGTATATTTTTTTGCCATTTCTGTATCTGTGTGTGTGTGTTGTATGTATTTGAGGCTGGGCTACTTTGTTTATGCAGTATTTGGCATTACTGCAGTGCTTTGACATCGACCGCCATGGATTTCATGGTCGTCCGCTGCGGTAACTTTGCTGGTGCTTGTCCGCCATTTATCCCATGCAATCCTGCCTTCGACCGCGGCGGACGGTGCCTGCGGTTCCGCACGCGCCACCCTCGGGGATATCGTAATTTCCTGTGCGGTGTCTCCGCTTTCCCTGTGTGCGGTTTTGTATTTTCCGCAGCTTTTCCGACCGCCGCGGTCGGAGTTTTGTCATCACAGCACACGTCGGGCGGTTTCATTTTCACCGCTACCGCCGCGGTCGGTCTCCAGTGGCGGTCGATCCTAATTTGTCTGCCGGTTGCACCGCCTCCATGGCGGGCGGTTGTTTTCCGCCTCCATGGCGGGCGGGGTGGTTTTCCGCCCGCTATCCTAATGGGGGCCTAAGTATTTTATGTATTACACATGCAGGGGCATTCTACAGTGACAAAACATTTTAGGTCGAGCCTGAGCCAGCAGCAAGTGCTGCTCTGGTGATCTGTTGTAGGTAGAGTATGGTGGAGAAGCCCCGCCCACATTTTTCATTGGCTTGTGTCTTTTTTGCTCTTCATAAATGCTGGCGTCTGATTCCTTAATAGGCTTGTTAGTCCCTCCTTAGTACGGCCAAGTTGTTATTTGTTTCCTCCCATGGTTACTGGCCCCTTTACTTGGTTTGTACACTGTACGTGTACTTTTTTAAAGTTTACTGTTGTGCTTTACTTTGTTCTGCCCCTCCCATCGTCCATGTTCTCCATCTTCCCGCCTCCTCCTGTTGTCCGCGTTCTCCATCCTCCTACCCCCTTCCTGTTGTCCACATTCCCTGTGTTCCCGCTCACCTCCCGTTGTCTGCGTTCTCCATCCTCCCGCCCCCCCTCCCATTGTCCATGATCTCCAAATAGATATGCAAACTACAATGCACAAAATCCTGTTCTCCATATTGACTTTCCACCCCCCACCTCCAGTTGTCCGTGTTAACTATCTTCCCTCCTCAGCAGCGGGAGTCTTTGCGGCGAGGTGCGTCCCACATGAAGAGTCACATCACAGTAGAGTGAGTAGTGAGTAGTGCCTCATGAGGTATCATTCTGCAAAATCGTGGTCTTTTAAATCTTATTAATAGCGCTAGTGTGCTGCAGTGGTGCCGGTCCGACTATATGCACCCAACACCGAGCAAGGCCTCTCTCTCATGCCATGCTACTGATTTGGGCATCAGACAGGTGTGCTTGTGGCCTACAAGGCAGATTTATGAAGTCCCTGCTCTGTACTGCTTGCTTTTGTTTCCGATCACTCAACAGCGCTGAAGGGGCCGTTTTCATTGCTGTTTTTGCCTCAGGGTGTTTTTTGTTCATGCAGTGGTGGCTTGATGTTTAAACAATTGTACAGCCTCAAGCTGGCTCTGCTGCTGGGCCCTTACCGCCTGACCCCCCCAACTGTTCCTACAGAGGCTCTTGCTCAGGCACCCTCAGCAGTTTCAGACCCTGTTGCTCATTGAAAGGGAGTTACTTCTTGAGCCCCCTCAAAAAGTCTGTGCCACTAGCCAGGCTATTTCGCACCAACGGATTACGGCTCTACCCTCTCTGCACCTATGCCTCATACAGAAGATCACTGCGTCTTACTGTTATCATGAGCATCCTAGAAACGGTCTGATTACATTACTCACAGGTGGACGCATCTCTTCAGGAAGGTTTAATCTGACCACACATTAGTATTAAAAGAAAACTTTCAGCATTTCTAAGCAGAGTAACCAGACATTATGGGAGGCCTGATTGGACCTTGAATGAACTGACATTTCTAAAGTGCTGGAGTAAGCATAACCTGATTTCTACAGAGAACATCCTATGTATTTATTTTGTTGTTACATTAATTTGTAGCTGATGGGAAGCTTCTTAGCGCTTGTGAGTGTGCAAAGACATCCGGAAGGCTGGTCAGCTTGAGGGTGCAGAGGAACACACCTCAATAAGAGGACATTTCCACACTGATTCATCATAGCGGCCAAGGTTTCAGATTGCTAACTGTGGTGTTTTCATAATTTCACTTTAATTATTAGGACATTCACACAATCTAAGCTTAGTTTTCAGTAGTCTGCTGTTAGCGCACTTTAGTTCAGTGACTTTCTTATTGCTCAAATGGGTGTAAATTCTGATATTTATGTTTCCCTTGTCCTCATTGCTTGATTTTGCTCGTGAAAAAGTGTCCCTCATAGTCATTGAAATGTCACTCATAATTACACTTAAATTATGAAAATGTCACACATAGTAATCTGAAACCTTGGCAGCTATGCCCCTCCCATTCTCCATATCTCGGATTCAGGCCCACAAGCAGCCACAGAGGAGAGTGTGTCCGGCTCCATCTATTCAATAGGCTGGCTCGTTAAGCCGCCCGACCTCCCAGGTATGATACGTGACATATTATGCTGCCACCCGTACTTTTATTTTCACAAACCGGAGGCGAGGTTCGGGTCCTTGGCTGGATTAGGCTGTCGATGCCTGAGCCAGAGACGAGTAGCCCTCTGCGCCAAATAATTCCGCCCTTCCGCTCTCGCAGATATGATGATTCATATGGTCGCGAACGGGTAGAGTGTGATATGGTGTTTGAAACTTGGGTAAGGAATGGTGAGGGTGCCTGCGTGGAAACCGACTCTGGGCCTCATGTGGTTTGCAGTCTGACCTCAAGTACCTTTTTAAACCGCGGGCAGTTTGTAAAAAAATCCTGACATTTTCTGCTTGCGTATTTACAAAGTCCTCATTGGTTACTTGATACTTTTAGATCATTATAATCGTGGGAAAGTAAGGTGAGACGTTTCCTTTTGGGAGCAGATCCCAGAACTTCTGCCACACACAAGTGCAAAGTAGAAACTGGATCACGTTTTGTCCACAGGTTGTTTTATAGGGGGGGACTAAACATTGTGTTTGTTTTTATACGTAAAGCGAACTACTAGTATTTATTTGGCTTGTGGCCCAGAAGCAACTCTACTTCCGGGTTGGTACTAAATATTCACGCCTACTTTACTTGCAATTTTGTGCATGTGGAAATAGGACGGGTGTCACTGGATGCGTGGGCACTAGACCAAAACCGTACAGATGCAGCGCTGAATGTTATTTCTTGTCAATTGAGCATTTTTTCTAATACATAATGTCTTTTTAAGTATGGTGACTAAAAACTAAAATAAACTTGATCCAAATTAAGGATCAGTATACATTTTATGGCACAAGCGAATTGGGCTGTCAGCTTGTGAGTGTCTTTTACACGTGTGGACATCAGTATTGTTCACTTGTACTTTTGTGACCAGGTGTGTAATTGACTAGCAGCTTTTTATCGGCCTTTTATGTTTAAATCTAGCGGCATGTTTTTAATGTGGGTATGAAAATGGTTTGCGCCTACTGACACTTACGCATCTGGCATATACAGTACTGAATGCTTGATGTAGTGGCCCTATTTATTTCGTATGTTGCAGTGGGGAATTGAAGGCCCATTTCCACCAGGTGCACACAATCATCTGCTCTAGGACTAGGGCCCTAATTCTATCACTAGTAGTGGTACATTGGTAGGGCAACAATATGCCAGTGGACTAATGCGTACAACATACTGCACGGGCACCCATTCTGCCCTACAGTATACCTTACAAACATTAGGAAAGCCAATATATCTGGCTAAACACTTATAGGGCCCCAAAAGCGAGACCTATTGGCTATGCCAATTGTTGCTAACATTAAAGTTGGAACTATTCCTGATGAACTGAGGTGAATATTACTGGTAACCTTGCGTTTGCTGGCCACTAATATAATCTTGTCTGATGTGGTCATAAAAACAACTCTAATATTAGTAGCTTGTTAGTATCTCATGATAATTTCAGGGGCTCGTAGCTGAGTGGCAGCCAAGAGCTGTGCGCTAAAGTTTGAAATGTGCATGTCTCTTTCGCGACCGTCTTGTGATGGCCAGTCATAGATCTACATTTTAAAACTTTCCAACCTAGCTGGCTTAGCTAGAGAAAGAGCAGACCTGCAGTTCTCTTGAGGATGCTGAGTAAGGCCTCTCCCTCCAATCCTGGCACTTTCTCATGCTCGTGTGAGCAGTGCCAGGATTGGTTAGGGGAGATGGCTGGGTCCCATGTTGGAGCCTACCTCGAGGAGAGAAGACCCGAGCGAGGAAGAAGTCACACAGCAAACCAGGAAGGTAAGTCTATTTTATTTAGTTGTCTTTCTTTTCTGCCCCACAACGCCTCCACCCTCTGTAAATGCCAGCCGCCACTAGATAATTTTCATTGACCATAAGTAGCTCTTATTATGGAGAGGTCAGAGAGCCCGCTTCTAGCCTGACACCTCAAACCATTCTCTGATGACCTGACATTAAACTAGCTCCACCCAATACCATCCTGCTTTCAGAAGCAACAAATCATTCATCAAGTTTTACCAGCAATCCAAAGGCACTGACCTGCCATCCAGTTCATACTTACACTTTGTATAACACTGTTGGGTAATGGGGTCAAGCTGTATCTACTACAGTGCCACCATACATAGAAACATACAGTACAGTCATGTTTAATTAATTGTATCTTTGTAGTTTTGGAATGGGACGCATCCACCTGTATGCACAGGCATTCTCTCTCTCTATCTCTCTCTCACACACACACACACACACACACACACACACACACATACACACACAAATACACAAATGCTCTGAATACGCTACTGATCATATTTAGGTATGCACATTTCTTTTTTTTTATTTTAACAGTTTTTTATTAGCAAATTTTCATATATACATACAGTACAGTGATAGCATTGCCTCGCGGGCTCCGTAGGGGAATTACAGAAATGTATGCTCAGAATTTCATCTTTGAACAAGAATTTTTATCACCTAATGCAACAAATCAGTCTCCCTACCACACCCTCTCAATCCAAAAGTTCCACATCAAACTCCTATCTACAGATCAAGTACATATTATTCATGCTTTGTGAAAGAGACGATGATTACAAAACACAAGAACACAGGATTTTCTTTTTGTGTTTGGTTTGAATATAAACGTGGTTAAATATTCCTTTTTGTTTTACACGTTTTAAACTCGCAGATCAGTCTGGATGACCTACATTTCATATATTTCAGGTCACTGATCCCACAGTCTGCGAAAAATAAACTTTTCCTGATTGGTTGTGACACCAGGAAAGGAGAATCGAGATACCTTTCTTAATGCCACAACATGGAGGTGGACATGTAATGGCTAAAACAGCCTGCAAATCCATCTGTCCACAGAGGCTCCATTCACTAAATTATGTCCACACCTAATTCTAACCCAGCTACACACATACATAATTTGAAAGGGCAAAGTCCCAGTCCTGATTCACAGATTCCAGATTGCCATATGTTCACCCTTGCAAATAGTATTTGTCCATAAGGATGTTTCTCTACTATAATTACATTTCTGCAATGGGAAGTTTTGTATAGATTGATATATTGATATAGGTTGAATAGAGGGTATTACAGAGATATCCTGGCTAAAATAGTAAAATAACATACATTTTCCTCTAGTTTTGTAGGTACTCATTTACATCTTACAAGTAGATTTCCCCCCAGGAACGTTTCAGGTGTGATCTGAAAGGGTATGTAGAGACAAGGTTCATTTGCGTCTAATTTTATAAAGTAAACTTTTCCACCTGTTTAGGTTTCTGCATGTTTGCTTTCTACTCATTCACTTACTCCAGCATTTCTCTGAGAACTGGATAAAAGTAATATATTCAATGTAACTCTACAGTAGTAATAATCATTGGGGAGAACATTTCTGACTTGTTTCCCCACCTTTTTCAATTCAAACGCAGTGGGAGCTTCCTTCAGATTCAACAGTTGCGTTTATCCTTTCGAACCATTACGCCATATTGTGGCGTGTACTATAAGAAGGGTAGAATGAGGTATAGCTAATGGTGCTGAACTGAATTAAGACATACCTTATGTCTTATTACATGAGGTGAACCTGAGGTACAACACACTTCAAACCTTACTATGCACTACTTCTTGACCAACACCACACTACTGAAAAGGAGGATGTAGATCACAATAAATGCACCAAGGGACAGCAACACAATGGCGGCTGGTGACATTTGAAAGTGGTGAGGTGTAAAATGATTGTTATACTGCACCTCAGCGAGCGATCACAGCGAACGAGCCCCACAAGCCTAATTGGGATTCGGGGAGGTTCTCCCCCCAAGAAAATGTAGAAAAAAGAGTGGACAAATGGTGCATTTTCAAGCAAATTTGAGAAGGCAGGAAGGTTAATGAAGCAATTGTGAAAGTGCAGTTATTACATTAATAAAGAGATGTCATATAACACAGGTAGCTACTTATTCAAGCTTTCTTTCACCCCATAGTCCAGCAGGGTCTTGATACAAGACAGATAAGAGAAAAAACAGTGTGGTCCTCGACCAGGAAGACACTCATATTTCGTTGGTAAGAAGTCAAAAGAGTGGTCAAATTGAAAACCTGAAATGCAATACGCAATCCAGCAATTTGCAAATACATCTCATCTATGTTCAACAAGCCATTATTTACCCATGATTGGAATTGTGAATCACTAATAAACTGAGCCACTGCAAAGAAAATCAACCAAAACTGTGGCTCAAGATTATATATTAGTATAGACAACAAATGGTCCTCGACATCATTTCACTGGTAAAAATACTCATAACATTTGATCAATCTTATTAACTCCACAATCAGACTTAATCTATAGTCTTTCTGACATGAATGATGTTAGCCCACAACTTCAAAGAACATTTACAGTATGTGCCAATAAATCAATAAACTCGAAAAAAGAGGAGGTTCAGCTGACGTAAGTAATTTAATATATCATGTATTAACAAATGGAAATCAATATTTCTATGTACATATATTTACACAAATCCTAAGACGAAATACATTTTTACTCTAAAACAGGAAAAAAGGAGAGAACGTGCACAGAGATAGATAAAGCGTGTGCTCAAGTGAATGATCAAGAAGATCAGGAAAACAGTGTAGATCATTTATATACAGGGAAACATTGAGCCTGTCCTAGGTATAGCTTGTAAAAAATACTTCTTTTTTACTCGCTAAGTGCTATCTACAATTCCTTGGTCCTTGAATTGCCCCGTTGGCAATAGGATTACCAGGGAGAAGGGGATGGAAGGTGGACTGGGGACAGGGGTCAATAGGTACAGGCTCCCAGAGGGGAATGTCGTCGACGTTTCGACCCAAAAGAGAGTGGGCGGTTTAAGTCCTCAACAGCGGGTCTTCATCAGGACGGAGTGACAAGGGATATCTCTCAAAGTGCACGTCAATTAAAACCATTTGTGTGGCACCCTCCCGTGGTGCCTTGATACGTCCAAGTGCGACGACTGGTCCGCACTTGTAATATGCAAGTGTCCAAAATTTTTACCAATGCGTTTGTCACTGGTGTACTTAATTTAGAGTTGTATGCTGTTAACTCAGCACGTCTGGTGCCTCACGCTCGTGTGTGCAATCAGCGCCGAGGTATCTGGTTATTTAGCTTCGTTTCGCGATGTGCAGCCTTCCGTCTTGCACCGCGTTTTGGAATGTGGCACATACTGTAAATGTTCTTTGAAGTTGTGGGCTAACATCATTCATGTCAGAAAGACTATAGATTAAGTCTGATTGTGGAGTTAATAAGATTGATCAAATGTTATGAGTATTTTTACCAGTGAAATGATGTCGAGGACCATTTGTTGTCTATACTAATGAATACCCAGGTCCTTTGACTATATTGGGTCTACCCCTGTTTTATAACAAGATTATATATTGGCAGAAAAACTATAAAACACAGTCTAAATAACTATGAAAGTGACCCATAAATATTGACCATGCAACTCCAACTCAGAAATTCCAGATCCAATTCACGGCCAAAGCAGGCCTCCCACGTGCCATTTCATGTGGGCTTAGTGAGGTCTACAATGCATGTCTTGCCAAAGCAAGTTAACATTCTATCATATTTAAAAAATCCTGTAGCAGACAAAATTTAATTTACCCCAAAGCATTGTAACATTTTACATTCCAACATTCCATGTTCTGTTCCAGTGTCTGATTATAGTAGAGATAACTGTGTACGTATGCTCATACCTACATCGGTCTTACTTCCTATGTCCCTCTTTTTCTCACTCTAGCTCAACATACTCGTTATACTCCTCTCTCTTTCTGCAACACTCTCTCATTCTGGCTCTGCTTAGCTCCATCTCTCTCTGTTTCACCCCTTCTCTCTCATTCTCTCTAACAATCCATCGCTTCTCTCTCTCTCTTCACACACCCATCTTATGTCTTTACCGTTCCATGTTGCTTCCTCTGCATCACTTCCCATGCCCTGTGTTGCCTCCCTCCACTAGCACTACTTTTTTTTACCAATCTAACTCAGATCTGCAAGCAATGAAAAAAAAAGGATGCTGCAGAACATGGCTGCTCAGTAGAATGCCTAGAACCCTTGCCAAAGCCAACAAGTCCCAAAGGTAATACTTAATGGCTTTGCAAATTCTTGCTTGTTCGATTTGGAGTTAGTTCCTAACCTTTGGATTTTGCCACAATTATATGTAAATTATACTTGTATGTAGGGGCTTTCAGCTAGCCATCTTTATCCATTGACTTGTTATTGTGTCATTCCCATTTTCCTTCCACTCACTACAGCATACAGCATAGGGGAATAGGTCAGCCTACCTCAGCCATTGGTTAACTTCACTGTGAGTGATAACATTCTGTCCTTGTACAAGGGCAACACACACACACAAAGCATTTCCCTCAAGTGAGTGGTATGGCAATGTGTGCTTTTTGAGAGCCAAAATATTTTTGCTTGTAGGCTTTTTTTGTTGTAGAATGATGATGCTGATGCCAGGCAGGTTTTCCAAGAATAACGTTTTGCAAAAACCATGATTAAAACTAACAAAGCTCAAAGCCAAAAAACGTGTGGTATACACAGGAACTATTAGCTCTGCCAATGCTTGTTTTTTGGTGCGTCCACATGGAAATGCTGATGCACAGCCACAAAGTCATACGTTTGTGGTATTAACTAACAATTTACTAGTGCTTGACTCTGGCAACACTTACAAATGTTTTCTAGGCCAGAGCACAGGTAATTGTGTTTCAAGGTTGGAACATGGACAGAGTTCTCTAAAATTGTTGAGCGAGTGGAAGGGCTTCATATAAGAGAATTGGAAAATAATGTAAAAACAATTTTACAACAAGTGTTACCTGCAGAAATATAAACCCAATATTTACCTTGTGCTCCAGCGTTCCAGCTAGGCAAAGAAGGAAATTCAATACACCACTGCACTGATATCCCTTTGCGATGTCCTCTACTGAAGAAACCTTCACATACAATCCACTTTCAGATGTTAGATGTTGTTCATGAGCAAACACAACCATAGACCGAGCATTAAGACATGGCCACCAACATGGCACTCACAAATGATTCACCATCTCCTTGTGCCAAGTCCCTGAGCCTCCCTATTGACTCACTCAAGACTCCAGACTCAACAAGTCAATGCCAAAACCCAAGTAGCCTGGAGTCAGGTCAGTCTTCCCAGGAACTGATTATTTCCCCCCTCCCCCATAATTCCTTACAACACAACCCAAGCCGGGAGGCCCTGCCAGGAAACTATAAAAATTACATTCTACATCTCTCACAAGGGCAACTCTGAAGAGCTTCTTATTACCTCACATGTCCTACTAATTCAAAGCTCCTAGATACTCCTAGTGGTGATGGTGCTGTTCTTTAGAAAAGATTGAATGCCTGAACTTCTGAGTTGTGTATTGTCTGTAGTTTGAAGGCAAGAGGCCAGAAGTGGAAAGGTTACTGATGTTTAATGCTTGCTAAAACATTATTTATACAAATAAATGAATCCTACATACACATAATACATACACTAATGTGCTTCAACACACTATGTACACCGCACACGACAGCTATAGACCAAAATATACATGGCTGTGGCAACAGGAGAAGGAGTGCCCCCATTTGAGGGCATTGGGTGTTACTAGACAAATCACTAGGGGCCATACTATCAAGAAAGGGCAATACATTATCGCCGCTTTTATCGGCAGGAAACTGCCCATAGAAGCAGTTCTGGTGTTAACCTGGGCTTCTATGGGAATTCACAAGGGCATATTATCAAGCCCATTATCGCCGCTTTAGCAGCAGTTTCCTGTTGATAAAAGCAGCGATAATGTATCGCCCTTTCTTGATAATTTGGCCCCATATCTCCAAATCCCTGGGACCCCTTTTCTCTCAAAATTAGAATTTAGAAAGTGGCTAAACTCCAGGGTTGCTGGAACAAGAGGATATTGTTGTAGCACGTCTGTCTCAAAGCACTTGGATCTATTATTGTTGGTTTAATGTTTAAAGTATGTAGTTTTATCATAAACAAATTGCTGCATTATATATATATTGTTTAAAACATTTAAGGGCCATGTTTATTCGGTGGACTCAGGACATTTTATTCATTACAGAAGAAGAAAGAGTGAAAGGGTTATAATGCATATCTTTATTTGCCACCAGTTTTTACAGAACATTGAGGCCCTCATACTGATCCTGCCGGCTTTGGTTAAACTGCCCCATTCAAAGATTGGAAAAAAGGTGACACACTGAACCATTTTTCTTGTTTCTGGTTACAATACCTATGCTTGGTATATTCAAGCTATTACAAACACACTCATTTTGCCTGTAAAGTCCTGGCAAAATTTGTACATACGGTTTTGTGCACAAGTACGCAGATGCACACGGACATTCACAGATAATGCGCCCAGGTAAAGTGGATGCAGAAAGTAAACTCATGAATTGTACCATGGGTGCATATTCTCTGGGGAAATACTGATCCTACCGACTTTGGTTTAACTGCCCCATTCAAAGTTTTCCACATTGAAAAAAAAGTGACATTGTCTTTTACACTGCACCATTTTCCTTGTTTCTGGTTGCAGTGCTTATGCTTGGTTTTTTCACGGTATTACAAACACACTCATTTTGCCTGTAAAATCCTGGAAAAATGTGTACGTACGGTTTTGTGCACAAGTATGCAGATGCACATGGACATTCACTGATAATGCGCCCAGGTAAAGTGGATGCAGAAAGTAAACTCATGAATTGCACCATGGATGCATACTGTAGATGCACTGTATTCTATGAAGCAGCCTGAGTCATCTTAAAAACCGATGAGATGAAATTTATATGAATGCTTGGGAAGGCGCCTGGCACTGACATTTGTCCTAACTCCTTTGCTGTCCCAGCTGAAAGCCCTGTATATTACTGGTTTTATTGTTGTAAAGGAATTTATTGTGAGCTAAAATGTTTTCTTCTTGGTCACTGCTGCCTGCTGGAGTGTGTAGAGCGAACGTAAACATAAATAATGCCACAAGGAAGGGAAAGCTGGTCGGAACTGTAAAGGGGGACATTCACATTTAAAGCAATTGAATTTGCCTTCTGTGGGTTTTCAGATTGCTTGTGTGCGACATATACATAGTTTCAGTGTACTGTACAATTTGAACACTACAGTAACTGTTGAACATATTTAATGCAGTAAGACAAGGGATAGTTTTTAATGTGTTTAAATAGTTCAAGAGTACTTTGTAATAATGTGCTAACAGTGGCCAGTCCTCTGATGTATGGCATTAAAACTGGCCCTGTGTACATGCCCCTTCGTTAATACTGATGGCAAAAACATGGATTGATTGCAAACAATGAATGTTAAAAACATTGAGGGGATGCATTTCAGCGATTTAGTTCCTCTCTTATTTTACATGTTTACTTAATCTTGCATTCCCCACGAGTTAGCTATTTTATAATGTTGTTTTTTGTCTGTATTTTTTTCTGTGCATACTTTGAGGCTTGAGCCGTGCCAGATGTTTATGATGTATATAACAATATAGGGTGTGGCTCTGAATCAGTAAGGCTGAGCCCTTTTAACCAAGAAAACAAACCAAATGCCAGTACTGATAGACATCCCCAAACTTCAATCACTGGCGCAAGATCAATAAATCAATGCAACCATATGCTACTCAATAGCTGTTATTTCAATAGCACCTGTTCCTTTTAATTCATTATTTATTAGAAGACACAATAGTGCTTCATGAACACCAGACAATTTTTATGAAATAACCACGGCGAAAAATGCTAAAGATAGAAAACAGGAAAAGAATAATTTTCCACAAAGTCACACACTCCTTACACTCTCAGTCACACTGATTCATTCATACCAAAGTCCTTATCACCCTAGACACTCAACCTACACACAACAGTATTCATAAAAATTCTGCAAACAGTTTCCTCATAAATGAGGAAACTGTGTGCACAATAACTAGGGTATCAACTACCGCTTTGCTTGGTTTCTCCATTGGGGACCAGTACTTTGAGATTTGATCTGGGGCCCAAGGGACGGATGTACTGTTGTGTATAGGTTGAGTGTCTAGGGTGAATGAGGACTTTAGTATGAATGAACAATTTACATATTACAGTAACTTTTGAACAAATTAAAAACTGCCCCGTATCTTCTTGCATTAATGTGTTTAATATTTCAAGACTATACGTTCCCACTGCTCAATAAGCCTTGCTTTATCGCTGCATTCATTTGCTTTAAAATGCACCATTTGCCAATCTTTTTTAAATTTCTATCTCAGGAGAGGGACTCTCCCTGGACCCCAGGTTTGTCCATTGAACTTGTTCACATCACTAACTAGTGTTTTCTATTGGAACGGGAAGAGCCAAAGCTGCCTTGCTTAGTACCCTAGCCCTCTTCAGAAGTCAGACTTGCTTGGAAACCCAGAAATTCCCTGAAATAATGTATGAGTTTTCTTTTATGAATGCCTGGAAGAACTGAATGTTTAGACCATTTTTAACACCGAAATAGTGCTAAAAATCACACCAAAAAGATTGCAATTTTTAAAAAATGTCTTCACGGGGAGAACCCCCCCGCAACCTCCTTATTGCCTTGGGCGAGCTTGCTTCGTTCGCTCGCGTACGTTGATTAGTTCTGCATACGCCTCACCAGTTGCAAATTCCACCAGCCACCACTGGTTGATGGTCACTATGTATTAGAAGAAACAAAGTTCCCTGATTGAATGAAAATAGAGGATACAAAAAATGGGTTTCAGCCTGATTCACCTGCAAGATAATGGAACTCTTAAGACTTGCAATATCTTTATAACATACGGTCGAGGGTGCTTTGTCGATACATACGTGAATCCTTAAATAACTATTTTTTACGTGCATGGATTGAAGCTGTGAGTCAACATCATTAATGAAACACGAGCAATACGGTAGACCATCAAAAAAGAATATTGAGTTCTGAATCCTCCGCGTTCATTAATGTTTGAGCATCCTTCTTGCTGGAGGCCGTGTATGCAAGGTATGTTGCTGTACCAAAACCTTTTACCAAATCCTATTACCCACATTATTGCCTACAAAAGCTCCTCCTATTCAAAATGACAGTTTGTTACAAAATTAGCAAGCAATGATTATATCATACTTTTCTTTATGAAATTACAAAACTTGAGTTACATAGCAAAGCTGAAATCCTTTCAATAAACACGGCTGGAATCAATATTTATGTGGCCTATTTATTGATATATGGAAGAATCATGTTTAAAAGACAGCTCGTAATCCCACGTTCTTCTCAGTTTACTATTTTGTTAATCACTTCATTTTTGGTATAGCACTGTCAGATTAAAATGATTTTACGTTTCCAAACTAGGTTACGTGAGTAGATTGATTCCAATGCAGGTTTTCCGAAACACCCTACAAGACTGAACCTTTAGACGTCTGTTCTGTATGTTTTGCAATTTCACACCAACCACCGTGACTTGTGGCCAAACTCCCTGTATTTAATTAATGACATTCAGAACCTGCCAGGGGACAAATGGGTTACAGCCATGACGATGAAGCCTTCAGAGCCAATATAAAAACAGTTAATGGAAAATCAAATGTGTGGTCTCTCTTTAGGAGCATCATCTTAGTAAGCACCTACCCTTTCTGATTACACTGTCTCCTATATTCCTTCTAATCTCTGGTTCTCAATTTTTTTTCAACTGCTTATGCAACAGGTGTTTTCCATTTCAGAATCCATCCTGTTTGGCAACCTGTCCCTTGTTTCCAGGACCCACATTCCTATGTTTGGCGATGTCTCCTTGCCCTGATGACGCACGCTCTTCATTATTTAATTTGGATCACAATGCTATCAACAGCTTTAACTATTTAGCATGTGGTTCCTGTGCTGATGCCAATACCGTGGGCAGCACTGCTGGGTTTGCCAGCAGTAGAGAAGAATGATTAAAGACATGTCACTGAGGACAATGCCAGCATACACAAAGGTATTATCACTTGCTAACATTTGTATGAAAGGCAACAATCTCTAATGTAGTAGTTAACTTTAAATGTGCTCTCTCAAACATATCACCAGCCATCCTACTAGATATAAGGCTATTTTCCACTTAACTCTTAGAAATATTTTTAAAGGGAAACAACCTTTACAACACCGTCATTACATCGCACTACCTTTACATAGCAGTCATTACATCGCAACATCCTTTACATAGCATGTCATTACAATGCATGTCACTACAACGAAGGCACTAAATAGCACCTATAGTACCCTTACACTATCCAACACTTACCCTACTGTTGCACTCACTGGAGTTAGAATAGTAATGTTTACCCCTACACTATCCAACACTTACCCTACTGTTGCACTCCCTGGAGTTAGAATAGTAATTATTACCCATATACTATCCAACACTTACCCTAAATGCAATGTAATGGTATGCATTGTAATGATATGCATTGTAAAGGTATAATGCGATGTAATGTAATGCGTTGTAAAGGTAGTATCTGAAAATGCAATGTAATCTCATGTAATGTAAAAGAATGTGTTGTAAAGGATGTTGCGATGTAAAAACTGCGTTGTAAAGGCATGCATTGTAAATGTATGCATTGTAACGTCATATGTTATGTTATGTTATGTCATTTGTTCACCAGTGCCTAACCCAGCCACATTTGTTTATTTATCTAATAGGAATGTTCTACAGTAAATCTGGCATGGGTCTGACCCTTGTTGATAAAAGCGTGACACTGCTGTACTTGGTAAAATATTTAGAATACTGTTTGAAATAATGAGAAAGTTAGAGACAATGCAGAATCTAGGAAGTTGTAGCAATTGAGGCAATGGAAAGCCTCCGTAAGTCTGGGACCTTCCCATGCTAGGTCTATTTGTATTAAAGGTGTAAAAGTCATTAGTCACAAGCGTTCCCTGCTCTTTTACATGACTTTATAATTTTTGAACACATAAATAGCTGGTGTACAGTGTATAGGTAGTGGAACCAGCAACAGGTTGTAGATATGCATGCAAAAAAATGAGGGGCAAAGCATTATTTATTTATTTATTTATTTATTTTCTAAACTTATAAAGCGCAAACAAATACCACGAATGGTGTCTCGGCGCTACGCAGACAGTGAGGCACCTCCTGTGCATTATTGAATGAATAGCCAGGTCTTCACTTGCTTTCTAAAAATCATCAGTGAAGAGCTGCTTTTTATATGGTGGGGCAAGGTATTCCAGAGCTTCGAGGCGGCCACCAAAAAGCGTCTGTCTCCCCATGTAACTGTTCTCACCCATTGAATGTAAAGGGATGCGGATGAGGCAGATCTTAACGCTCTCTTAGGGACATAGACCTGCAGTGATTCCCTAAAAAAGTCAGGTCCTTGGCTATTCAGTGCTTTGTATATAATACACAAAGCCTTGAATTTGGTTCTCTTTTTTACTGGGAGCCAGTGTAGTTGGTAAACGATAGTGGAAATGGGTGCGAACTTGGGAGTTTTGGTCAAAATTCGTGCAGCGTCATTCTGCACCATTTGTAGCTTTTTAAAGACCTGCTCCTGAGCATTCAGCAGAAGCCCGTTACAATAGTCCACCTTGGATAATACCAAGGAGGACATAAGGGTTTTCCCTGCCGACAGGGGAAGGTAAGGTAGCAACTTCTTCACTTTTCGTAGCGTGAAAAAGGAAGAGGAGACTACTGCATTGGCATGATTGGTGAAACTTAGTTTGCTGTCAAACAACACTCCTAGGTTTCTGACCTTTGAAACTGGGGTGGGTGGATTACCCATTTCAGGTGGCCACCAGATTGGGGACCAAGATGGTTTTAGGTCTCCAAACACCATTACCTCGGTCTTATCGTGTTTAGTTTTAGACAATTACTGTCCATCCAGTGACTAATGGCTCTCATGCCCGTCTGAAAGTTGGCTGCCACTTCGATCCCATTTTTATGCACTGCTAACACCAACTGAGTGTCGTCGGCGTACGAAGTCACTCCCATTCCATGGGTTTTAATGATCCTCGCCAAGTCCGACACATAGATGTTAAAAAGTGTCGGACTTAGCGAGGATCCCTGGGGGACTCCGCAAGGCAGCACAAACGTGGGTGAATAGAAGTTCCCCATCTTGACCGACTGTTCTCTGTTAGACAGGAAAGAAGCCAGGAGCTCCGCAGCTTTGCCCTGTATGCCCATAGCTGTGACACGGTTGATCAGGATGTTATGATCGACCATGTCAAAGGCCGCTGAGAGATCCAGAAAGATCAGAACAGCCGTACCACCCTGGTCCATGATCTGTCTGATCTCTTCAGAAGCCTTGATGAGTGCCGTCTCCGTTCCATGTCCTCTCCTAAACCCAAACTGAGTGTTATCTAACAGGTTGTTATAATCAATGTAGCTAGCCAGCTGTTTGTTTATAACTTTTTTAAGTATTTTAGATGGAAAAGGAAGGGCTGCTATAGGGCGATAACTTTTTAATTCCAAGGTGTTAAGGGTGGGTTTCTTTAGAAGTGGCTTTATTATAGCAGTTTTCCATCTTTGAGGATATATTCCTGATTCACAGACGGTACTGTAGATGTTCTCCAGGATTGGAGCTACCACATCAGATGTTAATTTAATGATGGTCGGTGGGCAGGGATCCAGAGGGGAACCCGACATTGTTGTTTTAATGAGATCTTTTATTTCTGACAGTGATGGAGGGAGAAATTCATTCAGAGAGGAGGATGTGAGTTGTGAGTTCTTAAGGCTATCTGATGGTTCCTCTGTCGTGATGTTATTGAATTTGTCGAAGATTTCTGTGACCTTGGTCCTGAAAAAGTCAGCCATTTGATCACAGAAATCTTGGGTAGTCTCAGTAGTATTGGCTGCTGGTATAGTTGGTAGTGTTGCCACTACCTGATATAGTTGCTTACTGGAGTTCTGGGCTTTTTCTATCTGTTCACAGAAATATTTGCTTTTTTCCAGTCTTAACATCTTCCTATAGCCTGATAGCACTTGTTTGTATCTTTCTTTATCGTTGTTGTCGTACTTAACCCGCCAGCACCTTTCTAGATTGCGGCATTTCTGTCTTTCCAATCTTAACAGTTCGGAGAACCAAGGGGCTGATGGTGTTGCACGATTTGGGCGCACTCTCTTTAGAGGCGCTACTAGATTAAAGGTGTCTGTGAGCCATTGGTTATAGTTATTTGCTGCTAGTTGAGGGTCTGACACTTTGGATGGTTTATTATTATCTAGTTTCTCGGATAGTGTATTCGTATCTAAGTTTTTCCAGTCCCTGCAAGACCTATGTTGCTTTTTTGTCGAGTGTTGATTTTTGTATTTTTTAACACGGGCATAGAAGACCACCACTGCATGATCTGACCATACAATAGGAGTAACAGTAGGGGGGGTAATGGCCGGATTGTTCGTGAATAAGCCGTCAAGAACATGACCTGCTTTGTGCGTAGGTGAGGTAACTAGCTGATTTAAGCCAACGGCCTTGAAATCCTCAATAAGTCTCAGTGTATCTTTATCTGTTGTGTTTTCTAAATGAAAGTTAAAATCTCCAAGTATTGTAAAATCGGAGGCTTCTGGCACTGTTTCTAATAAAGGACTAATAGATTGGAGAAAAGGCGCTCGGGCCGCTGTGGGTCGATAGAGCAGAACTCCATTGAACATTTGAATGGGAGATAAAATGATAGAAAAAGATAGTGTTTCTGCAGGAATGTTCTCTGAAGTTCCAGTTTTTACTGCTAGATCTAGCCGTAGAATTATGGCAAGACCGCCCCCTTTTTTCCCTGCCGGTCTATCTTGTCTGACGATATAGTAGCCCTCAGGGACGGCTGTCACAAGATCGGGGTCGGAAGCCAAGTCGGCCCATGTCTCTGTTATAAACAGAATGTCCAGTTTGTGTGTTGATATTAATTCATTTTTATTTAACAACAAAGGGAGAGGTAGGGAGAAGGAGACACTCTCTCAGTCCCCGGTTAGTTATGCAAAAACAAGAAAAGAGAGGTCAGATCAAACACTTGATCAATCTAAGCGTAATCTCTACAGAACACAATTCAAGGAGTCAACACAAGATTATCACATCCGATTTGGGTGATAAAGAAAGCCCTCACACACTGACCTAGTCAGTGTCATGCTTCATCATCGGGCCCCACCGAAAGAGGCCGAATGCCTCTTCGGTGTGCTACGACGCCAGAAAGACTGCGGAGCTGGTTTTGTGTGTGGAGGGCGTGCTCTTGTTTACAGTGAAATATTAAAAATGCCTAAAAAAAGGGTATCAAAAACAAATTTTAATAAATGATCCCTGAGGCACAAAGTAAAGAGTATTACGTGTCTGTATTTACTTGCCAAGGTTCAAGATTGGTAAAATACAGAATATACTCAATTTCTTTTAGTCAACATGTTTCAGCCATAAGGGTGGTATATTACCGTGGCATTCTTCAGGACTATACCCCGGCGGTATGGGCTCTCTAATCACCCACCCTGACCTGGGGACGTGAAAGTGAAAATAAAAGGTGAAAAAAGTGCATAAAAATGTTGGAAGAGTAAAGTACTCGATTCCAAAAAATACTCCGTAAATTCAGAGTGTCACTGCACCTGTAAAGTGAAAAACAAAGACAAACAGAAGACAAACATGAACATTGTTAATATGAGCCTTCCTGAGTTGTCATAGTGCTCCATGATGTGTGGCTCAAGTGGTGTTCCCAAGGTAAACATAGATTTTATGCACCATCCAAATAGCCCCTAGAGGATGATAGCAAATAGCTCTGGGAAGTGATGTGCTAGAGGTGTGCTATTTACAAGACAAACGATTAAGAATGGGGGATTAAAAACGCGAATGCGTGTACTCCTTATGAAGGGATCAATGGACCATAAAAGGTCTGTGCCCCTCAAGTTGGTAATAGAAGGTATAACTCTCACTTTCAAAAGGGGCGCTACTAGCACCATGGGTCTCGGGAGGGGGTCGGAGCGACCTGGCACATCCTAAAACAGAGAAATGGTACAATTGCAAAAGCCTGTACACGAGCAGATACTTAGCTCTATTGGCAGAAGGAGCAGCGATCTCGTTTTCGTGGTTACTCACGCCCTCAGCGCTCTCGACCCGCTGCAAACCTGGTTGTGGCCTCAATTCCGGACCCCGAGGATAAGAAGACGGGGCCGGTAAACCTGTTTTAAGCAGATCGGTCGCGTGTGCGACCTGTTTCCGGGTGGGCGTGTCTAGCCGAGAAAGAGGCTTGGGACGCACACGCCCACCTCGGAGGGCCCAGTCTTGTTCAGAGCGAGGCTTGAATGTCGGCTGGTGACGCACACGCCCACCTCGGAGGGCCCAGTTTTGTTCAGAAAGAGGCTTGAGTGTCGGCTGGGATATTGGGGACGAATAGCGCTGTAGCGCTAGTGCTAATGCCATGGATATTAGTGGACGCAGAGCTACTAGCTGTTCGTCATTATTTCCAGTATTAATAAAAATTAGTCTATAATGGAGGCAATAGGCTGTACCTTAGAGCAAAAACCAATGATAATAGAAAGGTCTAGGCTCCGAGTGTCAGGACTGGTCTGTGTGAGCACGGCTAGTCATTAATGTGAATCACAGGAAATGGAATGACTGTTTATAGGCAGACAGAAAAATACCCAGTAATGGTTGGAATGGTACATCAAAAATAGTGATGCTTCTCTCAAGATAAAACTGAGCTCCAGGGAATATCATCATTAAGCCCATTGACGTTGGTGCCCAAACGATACACCCAACGTTGCTCCTTTTCAAAAAGTCTACTGGTTATGTTGGCTGTACCCTTCACTTCTTCGATTACCGTCCACCTCATGTCATTTGGAGTGTGGTTTCTGTCCAAAAAGTGGCGGCTCAATTTCGTGGTTAGTTTTTTGCATCGGACATTGCTCCGATGCTCGCAGATACGTTGTTTTATTCTGCGCGTTGTCATGCCGACATACCGTAGCTGGCATGGACACGTGATCAAATACACCACATTCATGGTGTTACAATCAGTATGTTCTCTTTGGGTCCATACTTTGCCCGCTTCAAGCGAAAGAGTTTTGGTCGCCTCTGTCAGGTGGCAGACACTACAATTGGAGCACGGGAAATGCCCAACGACTTTGGGCATACCCCAAGCGCTGGTGACTGTAGGTGTGGGTTCAGGGACTTTTTCTTTTGGACGGGTGTGTATATTAATTCAGCCACATCTTCTCTATGTTTACACATAGATCTAGCGTTCACCAGTCCGCATTTAATGCGTGTGGCCTCATTACAAGATGCCCCTGGGATAAGTGATATCTGAGTAAAGGAGCGAGTGAATTTAAAATTGCAGTTTGGGCAAGCTATGTGAGTCACGTTGGAACACTCTTCTAAGTTGAAGTGTGGTCATTCGTGCCGGAGCATGGTGTTTTTAATATCTAACAGATCGGAGGAAGAGTATTTCAGTAACTTACTAGGATGGCGTGGTAGCCGGCCAGGGGATTGGGCGCTGGGCGCGGGTCCAGCGCGGACTGGCGCAGACTGGCACCCCTTTGGCGCGGCTTCGGCGCGGAGACGGCGCTCCCGCTGCGCTCGTCCGCTGCGCTTTCGTGAAGCCATTTTTAAGGTCTAAGCCCCGCCCCCAGCAATGACGCTAATTCTGGTCGGGGAGCCGGCCCTGAGGCACAGTGAAGCTCTACCCTGCCCTCCACACAAACGGCACGGAGCCGCGGTGGAACGGGGCTAGGGGTGCAGAAAGCCACAACAATGCTAGTTGGCTAAAATTGATTTTAAAACACAATTATTAAGTCAATTGTAATGTTTATAAAAACGAAGCTAATTTGCATATACAAAGTCCGATATCCAGCATGTTTTAACTGGGCTTTCTTCAGCATGCAGAGGAGGATCCCCTCGCAATCTGCATGGACTCACCAACACAACACACAAGGAGCTGCCACCACCTTGCTAGTAGTTCGAGCCCCCAGTCCTACCTCTTCTTAAGGTCTAAGCCCCGCCCCCAGCTATGACGCTAATTCTGGTCGGGGAGCCGGCCCTGAGGCACAGTGAAGCTCTACCCTGCCCTCCACACAAACGGCACGGAGCCGCGGTGGAACGGGGCTAGGGGTGCAGAAAGCCACAACAATGCTAGTTGGCTAAAATTGATTTTAAAACACAATTATTAAGTCAATTGTAATGTTTATAAAAACGAAGCTAATTTGCATATACAAAGTCCGATATCCAGCATATTTTAACTGGGCTTTCTTCAGCATGCAGAGGAGGATCCCCTCGCAATCTGCATGGACTCACCAACACAACACACAAGGAGCTGCCACCACCTTGCTAGTAGTTCGAGCCCCCAGTCCTACCTCTTCTTAAGGTCTAAGCCCCGCCCCCAGCTATGACGCTAATTCTGGTCGGGGAGCCGGCCCTGAGGCACAGTGAAGCTCTACCCTGCCCTCCACACAAACGGCACGGAGCCGCGGTGGAACGGGGCTAGGGGTGCAGAAAGCCACAACAATGCTAGTTGGCTAAAATTGATTTTAGAAAAAAATTATTATGTCAATTGTAATGTTTATAAAAACGAAGCTAATTTGCATATGCAAAGTCCGATATCCAGCATATTTTAACTGGGCTTTCTTCAGCATGCAGAGGAGGATCCCCTCGCAATCTGCATGGACTCACCAACACAACACACAAGGAGCTGCCACCACCTTGCTAGTAGTTTGAGCCCCCAGTCCTACCTCTTCTTAAGGTCTAAGCCCCGCCCCCAGCTATGACGCTAATTCTGGTCGGGGAGCCGGCCCTGAGGCACAGTGAAGCTCTACCCTGCCCTCCACACAAACGGCACGGAGCCGCGGTGGAACGGGGCTAGGGGTGCAGAAAGCCACAACAATGCTAGTTGGCTAAAATTGATTTTAAAACACAATTATTAAGTCAATTGTAATGTTTATAAAAACGAAGCTAATTTGCATATACAAAGTCCGATATCCAGCATATTTTAACTGGGCTTTCTTCAGCATGCAGAGGAGGATCCCCTCGCAATCTGCATGGACTCACCAACACAACACACAAGGAGCTGCCACCACCTTGCTAGTATGACTGGACATTTTCTGCCAAATTATCATTAAAGGAAAATGCATAAAAAATGGCATGCAAGATTATGTAAACCCTTTTGCTTTCTGATAAAAACATTCTCTTCCTCTTCTCAGGTGTTTCCATAGTCCTGTATTTTGGAGGAGGTGTCAGAGGCAGGATACTGTGCTGTTTACAGAAGAGACACTTGCATTTGTGCCCTGCATCTGATGCCTGCCTCCATAAAATTTAAAACAGAGCACCCACATAGATTCTGTCTTTGGCCTATAGCTAAAACAGTGAATCACTTCCTAAGTTGTTCACAAATTGTCTTCTTCTAAAAGGAATTTGTATTTCTCTTATTTTATGGCACATAAGTAGGATTTAAGCTTTACTTTAAAAGAAGCAACATCAAGGTGAGTAGGACAGTAAGACCTATAAGTCAGAGAAGCCCAGGACTTCAATTTCATTCTGACAGGTACATCAAAAAGTAAAGTCTAACAATGAGGCTGGAGAAAGAATTAATGATATAGACTTTTTTTTTTAATAATACAGGTGTAGTGATAGTGTAGATCAGAGTGTATGTTTCAGCAGAGGCAATACTTTAGAACTTGGGCCATTGGATACAGCTTATAGGAAAATATATTCACAATGTAATTGAACAAATTCCAAAGAGCAGCCTAGAGATTTAGTTGCAGTGTGATGGTAAAAAAGAGCTGCAGGTTAACCAGGATTTACCGGGAAATGTCGTTTACAACGCGGTCTTTACATCGCGATGCCATTACATCGCGCACAAGTCGTTACAATGACTTGCGCTGGATGGCGCTCTAGGACAAGGAAAAGTATAATTTACTATCCAACACCTTCCCTACTGTATGTAGACTGGAGTTGGAATAGTAAATTATACTACTCCTAAGTCCAGCGCCCTCCAACGCAAGTCGTTGTAACGACTTGCATTGTAAAAACTGCGATGTAATGGCATGCGATGTATTAGCATGCGTTGTAATGTCATACAACCGGATTTACCTGATACAGTGGTAAGAAGATTGGCAGAATAACTAGCTCTGAAGTCCTTATCTTCCAGAATTTTGTACACATAAATGTAGGCAGCTGACGGGATGACAGGCTGAACAAGCAGCAAGACTGGATATAGATACAGCAATATGCCAACATCCCTGTCCATAAATATGCTCAATCGACAAGGATACTAATGCACACATATTGCCTCTCGATTACTACGATATTGAAGAATATGAATTAAGCTATGTGCCCTATCCGACAGACTTGTCTTCATAATGCATGTGCTTGTTAAAATGTTCAAGCTATTGCTGGCTGCTTAGTACCATATTCACTTCTTGAGCCAGAAAAAGGGAGAGTATTGATAGTCCTGCAGTCTCTGCTGTATAAACATGTATTCAAATGTTGCTAAGAAATAAAAGATACAATTATTCCATTCTTGTACTGAGGCAACAGTGCTACTCCTGAAAGGTACTGCAGCCAGCATACCACTTCTACAGCACCATCTAATGTACAAAGAGTTGAACTGCTTTTGAATCATAGATCTGAATGAGCAGCAAGCAATCAGCTGACTTGCAAGTCAGTCATATCTTTAGAAAAGTTCATCAGAACATCCCTTTTCTCTAGAGATTGTTCTTTTTACCTAGCAAACAAGGACTCTCTAAATTGCAGTGCAATAAATCAGCTTGCAAACCATGGAATTGCCCATAAACCTTGCCTTAGGAAGTAATCGCTAATGGAACACTTTTGCAAATGAGTACATTAGAAATGCTCTGTGCTAATCACTGTTTATAGTGCTACAGTTTCAATAAGCCTTGATGACACTTCCTTAGTTGATCTGGTTACCTGGTCGAATGAAAAAGAGCTGATCCCCATTAATCAAACGGGGTTCAGGAAGGGGATTGGAACTATTGCCAACATCCTATCTATCACCATGATTGCGGAGAAGTGTATGAGTAAAAAGCAGGAACTAAACATGTGTTACGTCGATCTTCAGGCGGCGTTTGACAGTGTCGATCGTAATTTATTGTGGATGAAATTGAGAGCATGGGCCATTCCGGAAAGTATTTTAAGGGGTTTGCTCCTATTTTATTCGGATACATGGTCGCAAGTGAAAATAGGTGATGGCACCCGGCTATCGAGAAAAGTCCCTACAACGATAGGTCTCAAACAGGGATGTGTTCTCGCGCCTCATTTATTTAATCTCTTCATCTCGGATCTATCGGGGGTATTGACTAGTTGCAATGCTCATCCGCCGAAACTAGGTGATTTACAGCTCAACCATCTGGCCTATGCCGATGACATAGTGCTTATGAGTTTAACGAAGGTGGGTCTAACCAGACTAGTAAACGAACTTTCGGTTTACTTGCTGGCAAATAAACTGGCCTTAAACATCGCAAAAACAAAAACTATGCTGATAACCAATCACCGCGGAGCACATCACGCTATTTGGTTAAAAGGAAAACCATTAGAGAAAGTTTCAGCATACAAATACCTGGGCTTCTACCTTGATGATAAGCTTAATTTAAAAGAACAGAAGAAATATTTGACTCAAAGAGCGGGAGCCTTGATATTTGGTTTAAGTACGTTGTCAAAAAAACTGGAAGGTCCATCACTCAAACCCTTATTAACTGTGATGGCCAACAAAGTTCTCCCAACCCTGACCTATGCAAGTGTGGCAATGCACGGAACGGATGCGGACCTATTGAATAGTTTAACAACCAAAATTTATAAAAAGGTTCTACGATTACCCAGTATGGCATCACCAGCGCAAATGCGACTCGAATTTGGATTAAAAAATGAAGCCCTGGGCAGACTATACTCATACATTAAGATGTGGTATCAAATAAAGCAAAAAGCAGTTAATAACAATCTCAATACCTATTTATGGCAAGAACTTCAATCCCAAAAAAAATCCAAAGCCAATCAATTCCTTATGTATGCTTTGGAGGCCACAAGCTCAAAAATTTTATGGGATACAAATTTGTCATTTACTTTATTAAAACAGATTTTAAATAAAGCAGCTAAACTTCATTCACTTGTTTTGGATAAAGACATTTTTTCTCATCGTTCGCACTCTTGGACTGTAATAAATGGCTATAAGACACTGACACCGGCACTGTATTTGGAAACAACTTACTCCATTTTTATTAAAAGAAAGCTGATGTCATTGAGATTTGGTAACTTTCCAACATTAGCTGATGAACCAGCCTGGAAACGGCAGGTAGCTGTCTCATGTCGTTTGTGTGGCAGCTCCAAAGAAGATCTTATACATATAATTTGCCATTGTAAGACGCTGTCTAAGGAACAGTCATATTATTTAAAGAGTAGTTTTCAGATTAAGAAGTTGCGAACATGTAGATCTGCTATTATTGGATGCCTGGACATAACTGCTCCTCGGTTACATTGTAAGCTGGTGAAGTTCTTGCAGGCATTTGAGAAACGCATTAAACACCATGAAGATATGTAACGCTAACAATATGAACTATTGCACAATGATGTAAATATTGGTCGGAAATCTTTGAGTTTTACTTTTTGCCTTATAATAGATGTTTTATTGTTAATTTTAACGTAATTTTATAAAACAAAACAAAACATTTTCTTTATAAAATGGATGGGTTTTTATCTAGTAAATTGTTATGGTTTTAATTAACTGAACAATAAAGTTTATTATTACTTCCTTAGTTGACCAACAGTATGTCAAGTGTGTTGGTTTACCTGGTGCAGAGCACAAACAGAGCTTTCCATGAAGTTTTTCTGCGTCTGCTTCTCCAAACAAAATGAATACCGGAAGAAAATGTTGGGACATACAGTTTTTTCTACAATGTCTCATAAAATCATCTGACATTTTTTGACTTGTTCACAATTCACTTTGGCTTTTTCCTCGCTATACCAAATTCAAGTCATGCCCCTTTATCGCAATACACATTTACTACGTGCCAAGAAGTTAGTAATGTGTATATTCTCTGCACAGACATGACATTTCTGTACTTGTGAGCAATAAAGATATCAGCAAAGATACAAATACTATAAAACAATTTCATGTGTTCTGCTGTTAGCTCTTAGAACCTACTTAATTGATTTAACATAAAGCATAAAAGATGTGAAAAGCTACTAAGCTTTAGGCATATATTTGAGTCTGATCACATGTTATTTACTCTGTGGCTTTACCCAAACAAGTACTCATAATGATCACATTTTCATTTAACTAAACAAGGGAGCCAGGGCACTTGGATCCATGTAACCCAAGGTGCTCACCTGGCCCTTGCTCTCAATGTGACTCCCTGCATTAAATTTACCCAAATTATTCTCAGCTTGTTGTGGTTGGAGGATCTGTGAATACTCTTTAAATGGTTCACTGAGCACTGGAGTGCTCTAAGATCCTGAGTCCTGCATTAGTACTAGGACATTATTATCCTCCACTCGTACCACCTTGGTATATTCTCTGCTCGGACCCGTAGAAGGATACTGTTCCCTTCTTCCATGGCTTGCCTTCTGTTGTGGTATCAGTGCAAGTGCATTGTTTTGGTTAACTTTCTGAACCTCCACATAATCCATTGTCTTTGGAGACATGAAAGATGCCTTCAGGTTGGGCAACAGCCACATTGTGTCCTGGTCAAAAGCTCTAGAGTGCATGTACTCCAACTCGTTCTGCTTCCCTGTGCTCTCCTCGCTAATCATCTCAATGGTTTTAAAGTATTTTGGCTGCTTCTTGTCCTCATTGGCCATTAAAAGTGATGACATATTTGCATTCATGGCACCAAGGGCCAATTCACATACTTCAGTAATGTTGTGGTAGGAGGATGAGGGAGTCTGATTACTGATTGTTCCTCTTTCAGGCCAAGGGTTTGGTTTTCCATCACTTGGGTTAGACAACTGTTTATCAGACATTGGACTTTGAATTGCCCAATTTATGGTACTTTGCCGTGCAGCATTTTCTTTCATTTCACCAATATCATCGGTTTTAAGAGCTGCCGAAGAGATTCTAGAGTCTTTGCATCTCTCCGAGAGTGCCGAAGGACTGTCACAGCTCCCTCTTCCTGAATCATTATCTGTTTCAGTATGGGGTAACTTCGTGGGTTGGTTGGGGTGCCCTTTGTCATGGCTACAGATCAGCAGATCTTTATTGTCCACCAGAAGATCTGCACAGTCGGATGTTGGTGGAAAACCTTGACAGCCCAAGCACTTAACAGCTCTTCCCATTTTCCTGTCTGATAAGAAGAAATAAAAGAGTAAAAGTCACATTGAATGAAAGGCATGGATATAACAGTGTGAAGTTTTGCAAACAGTAATTACGAACTAGGTTTTCCTGTTGTGCATATATCACAAGGAGGGGTTGAAGGTGCTGCAGAGTAAATGAGACATCACCAACTTACAGGTACTCAATGATGTGGTTGGGCCAGAAGCAAGAAGGGAATTACTACATTGTTACTATTGTATACCCTTTGCTTTCTCAAGGTTATGCTTCAATTCTAGTACAGATCAGCTCACAGACACCTAACACAATGTCCTTACTATGAAATTCTTGGCCAATACCAAACTTCCTATTTTTACAACATTCACATCAAGTACCCTTTAAACACTAAATTAGTTCTCAATGTAAACAATGTGGCATTCTCTTGGATTCTGAATGTGTCTGCTATTAGCATTCTTTTGGATAGTGATATGTGTGAAGGACAGACAGTTGAAAGCCTGAACCAGACAAGATTTTTCTTCTGTTTTGATGAAAACCAAACAAACTCTGCACTAAAACGTTATTTTATAAGCACTACAAATTGTGGCATTTGTATGTAGGCTTGTGGGCCAAAACTCATTGTGTTCTATTTACTGCATAACACATCAGACTTTTCTGATATTAAATACAGGCGCACAATTGCACAATGGATGAAATACTGAGTGTACTGTGTCACCAATGACTAAGTGCAATATTCACAATGTAATTTGCAAGTGTAAGTCTGCCTTACGTGCGCAAGTGGTTGGATTTACTACTGCAAGGTATTCACGGAAAGACTTAGAAGTTGTGCCTTCTATTTCTCATGTGCTGTATTAACTCATGAATGAGTAATACTATGCATAAGTCCCACTCAATGGTGGAAAGTGGGGATCCTGGAAACTTTAGCAAGACTCACATGCAAACTGGAGTGTTTATGGAAATTGTCAAACTCCTTTCTGACCAATTCCCATCCTGGGTACAGTGACATATTTACTCCAGTCAAGAACAGGAGTAAATCCCTTTCCAGAGTAAAAGAATGGGAGCAACCCGACAATTGTTGTGGGATGGGGATAGGCAGAGTAATGTGTTTATGGGGAAATATATTTTCCCTGTGGAAAAAAAACACATGCAATAGTTAAATAGCATTTCTAAACTAGTAGAAATGTTCATGTGTTGGTGATCACAAGTGTGTTCTTGAAGTATGACTCAAAAGCTATGACTGGCACATCTTTTAAGGCATGTTCCATGAAAGCTTTAAATCAGCAACCATGCAAGGATGTCACTCTTGGTATAAGAACTTGCACTTTTTAGAAAGATTAGTTTTTCCCCTTGATGACCTACCACAAACAGATTCTCACACTCCCACACTCCTGAACATCCTGCAGAAAAGGACCACCTAACCTCATAACACATCAATATTACCATTCACCTTCCAGTACATACCTTAGGTAACTGCTTATCAAAGCCCATTATTTTGGGCCCTGGAACAGGTGGCAGGATGCAAGTCAACATGCTAAAAAGATATCTAAAACAAAGCAGTAAAAACACTTAGAAAGATAGGCAAGCATATTCCAAAGTTTTGATGAAATCAGCCCCCAAATAAAAACTTCCCTTATTGGTGTTAAATTGATAAATGTCAATAGAAATGGGTTCCTTAACTTTGTTGTTTTGTTTTGCTCTACTGTGTTGCAGAAAATATCATTAAAGTTATGGGACAGGAAACCTGGGACATACTAGGAAAGGAAGGTTATCAACACACTTGGTTGCCATTTTTATAGACTGTACAATACAGATCACTGGACAGAACTTAATTCTTTGCACTGTGCTGTATTGCCTGAGCAGAGATGAAATACACACAGTAATCAAACCGATATTATGACATGGAATTTTGAGGCATGCCAACACCAGGCCAGCTCCAGCATGTGGTACCTGGGAGTAGGAATTATCCAAGAAATAGCTAAGATAGCAGATGTTAGCTTAACACAAGTCTCAAGAGAATGTCAAAAGCAGATAAAATCTTGGGCTCACCTCCCTTTAACCATACTGGGGGGGGGGGGGGTGAATTTAATTAAGATGGTGATATTACCCAAAATAACCTTACTCTTTAATTCAATCCCCCTACACTTCGATAAATTAGCCATTGATAAAATACAGCAGGCGGTAAATTCTTTTGTCTGGGCCTATAAAGCCACTAGAATAGCCTGGAAAAAGCTACAGCGTCGGAGAGAGAAGGGGGGTCTTACGTTACCTGATATACAGTACTATGCTTGGGTCTTTCTGTTATCACACTCACAAATGTTGTTAAAAATGCCAGTGAATACCGGGGCAGGAACTATGTTTTTGGCCATGTTAAGAGGGGCCAGTTTACCTATTGAGGGCTTTATGTTCAAGTTTAAACTCAAAGTCCTCCAATCAATGGTTAGAGCATAGGGTAGAGTAAAACACCTGGTGGGCCCTAATTATTTTTCAAATCTAGCACCACTCTGGGACTCACCAGGCTCACCTGTATGTTTGCAGGATAGGCTGGCTCTACCACTTAGAGAAGCAGGCTTGAAGGTATGGGGGGACTTTGCTTATGAGGGCACTCTCTTTTCATGGGAACAGTTGTCTGTCAAAGTTCAAGTACATCTAATTTCAGAGCTGGGCTAAAACCCAGAAAAACCAGAAGAAAAACATAGCTTAGCGCAATAGTCTACAACAACAGCTAGTAGCCAGTCCAGTGGAAAGGAGAGAGATCTCCTACTGGTAGTGGGCAATTGAAGAGGCAGTGGATGGCGAATTTAAACTCGCAGATGAAGTATGGAGTGAACATCTTCCAAATGTACAGTGCGAACACCTGTGGCAGAACTCATTTAAGACCCTTTTTGACATTGTGAAAACTGCTTGGTTGAAAAGAAATCATATATTCACCATACACAGGGCCTATTTCTCCCCCGTGAGGCTGCCTAAGTTCACAAGGGGGACGTACGTATATTGTAAAAAGTGTGGCCTTGCCGAAGCCTCCGACATTCATATGTTCAAAGACGGCCCTGCTATTGCTTTGTATTGGAATGAAGTTCAAAAGTCCCAATCCAAATGGCCTTGATTATTTTTGGCCTTAAAAATCAAGTCACTGGCCTAGCTAGCTCTCTTGTTTTCTACATTATTTTGTTATCCAGGGGACAAATATGTAAAAACACTGGATTGATCCTGCCCCTCCTACACATTCTGAGTGGTTGGCATTGATGTTTGAGACAAGATAGATCTGTTAAGAGCCTGCAGCAGAAAAAGGACAGCATTTTGGGATCTGTTGGTGAATTGGGTTAGAACATAAATATAGGGAGGTACACCCCTGTTTTATTTTCGAGCTATTTTTTGTCTTAACAATGTACCTAAGAACAGTAGGTCCTATACGTATGCCTTTTTGAAACTCTTTGGACAATGTTGGGCACCCCCATCTTTCTGCCAACTAAAGATGTCCATCAGGGTCTTGTGGCCTAGTTGCAGAGAAACCTCCCCCCTTGGTTGGGGAAAGAAATGACCATGTCTGCTAAGGTACTGTATAGGCATTTTTAGAATTTATTTTATTGTACAGTTAATAAAAACTCAAAATATTGAACAATAGATAAAAGGTCTTTAAAAAGAGTATTGCACATTAATAAAATCACAAAGAGTTTATAATAAATTAGTGAGTCTTTTTCCTGTTTTTAGGGCCATTAGGGAAGACTGCTATTCTCCTGATGCGATTGGGTTATTCCACCCAAATGTTGTTTCATTTAGTTTTTTGACCACTATGTCAAAGTATTTAACTGTTCTACAGTTTAACTGGGTGTCTTCAGGATTGAAACAGAGCATCACTGCTTGCCTCCAGGTTTTTACGCCCTTCTGATTCCATATGGGCCGAAGCATAGACCGCCTTGTGTCCACTAGAGCTTCGCAGATACAAATGATGTGTATAAGATCCTCCTTCGCAGATTGGCAAAGGCGGCATGCGTTTGATGGATTAGGCCTTTTCCATGGTGCCAAATGACGTGCTATGGGTATGTTGCCTAAGCGCATGTTTAGGAACTTATTTTTTGTTTTTTGTGTGAGGCCCGTTGATAGATACTCTTGTGGCTTTGTGGTTCTATACCCTTCAAGCACAACCCATCCATGCGCTCTCTTGGATAGCGTGGCTCTATCCTCAATTGAGGAGACCAGTTTGATGACTTTCAACACTGCTTTTTTAAAGGTCCCAATATCCGTTCTTGTTTCCCAGAGCGTTTTTAGTCCTAGACTCTCCAGTGAGTTAGTTAGGTAGGCCCTTGCTGGTAAAGTTTCTTTGGCGGTAAGTTCAATCCATAGATTGGCGTTTAAGGATCCTTGCTCCGCTTCTTTAATTTTGCGCCAGCTTTTTATATATTGGCCTTTCCTCTCCACAGATTGTTTCTGCCGTCCAAATTCAAGACGAATTTGAGCGGGCGAAGAGTTTTTAGGAAGATGGAAGATTGCCCTATATGCACGACTGATTGTATTGTCTAAAGTACTTGCATATTTACCTCGCATTGATTCGCTGTCGTAGGAGATTATCAACAATGGTAGAGGAAGTAAAGCATTGTTTTATTTATTTCATTTGCACAGAGGCAGAGATCTTCCCTCGATTACCCCAAAAAGGTATTGTCCTGTTCTAGCATGCTATGCCAATGCTTTTCAATCCTAAGAATACTACCATGATTCGTACTGACCCCTTGGTGCGCCTCAGCTGGGTTGAAGAGAAGGAAAAACATGTGGTAATACAGGAGCATCTGAGTACCATCATATACGGGGAACTCTTGAACACCAGCCACGCTGGGGGTGAGGGGAGCGATACATTTTTGGTCATAGTTTTTAAAATTGGAGGGCAATCGCCCCATTATTCGTATCAGGAGCAGAGAAGGTGAGGGTGAGCTTATGCTGTTGAAGAGTGACATACACAAGGTATGTATTCAGCATTATCGAGCCCTATATGGCAAGCAGGATGTTATTTTAGGGGAATGTGACAGAAAGGATTTTCGGTGGGGCATATCTCACCCGCTTGCATGCCCAGTCGCGTGAGGGAGAGAGTCCATAAGGGGGCTATCTCCGAGCAGGCGCGGGACAGGATGCCCGGATCCAACGGGCTGCTGGTAGAGGTCGACCACACCTATCAGGACAGTCTGGCGCAGTGCCTAGCTGCAATGTATGGTGGCTCTGGAGAGGGGTGTGCTGCTGGACACCATGGGCCCGATTCACAGAATGAACTTAAGACTAAATCCTAAATTTACTACTATTTGGTATTCACAGAATGCACTTACTACTTTCGGGATTCACAGAATAAACTTACTACTTTCGGTATTCACAGAATTGATTTAAGACTACTAACTCTAAGTCCGAACTCGGGCCGGAAATTCCGGCCTGGAGGCAGAGCTTCCGGCTTGGGGGCGGAGCTTCCGGGCCGGAGGTGGAGCTTCCGGCCCGGAGGCAGAGCTTGCAGCTTGGAGGCGGAGCTTCCAGCTCGGAGGTGGGGATTTTAGTCATGGCTGAAATCTCCACCTCTGGGCCGGAAGCTCCGCCTCCGGCCCGGTAGCTCAGCCTCTGGGTTGGAAGCTCCGCCCCAAGCTGGGAAGCTCCGCCTCCGGGCCGGGAAGCTCCGCCCCCGGGCCGGAAAATTCCGGCCCGAGTTCGGACTTAGAGTTAGTCGTCTTAAATCAATTCTGTGAATACCGAAAGTAGTAAGTTTATTCTGTGAATCCCGAAAGTAGTAAGTTCACTCTGTGAATCCTGAAAGTAGTAAGTGCATTCTGTGAATACCAAATAGTAGTAAGTTTAGGATTTAGGGCCCGATGTAGGTCGGTCGGTAACGGCCGAAAATCGGTATTTTCGGCCGTTACCGACCGGTATTTGAGCTTTGGTATGTAGGGACACATATTTTACAGAATCGGTAAATTTACCGATCGGTAAATTTACAGATTCTGTAAAATACCAAATCGGTATTTCTACCGATTAGGTAAATTTGGTATGTAGGTGGGACTCTTCTGAGTCCCACAAGCCTTACCGATTCGGTATTTTAGCATCAAATTCAATTTGATGTTAAAATACCGATTCAGGTGTGCATGCACATGTGTGCATGCGCACCTGTGCCATATGACAGGCAGACCTGCCCTTAGGGCAGGTATGCCTGCCACATGGCCCCGAACCTTTTTTGGGGGTGCTAGAGGGTGTCAAAGTGACACCCCCTGCACCCTTGTCAAAATCGGTATTTACCGATTCGGTAAATACCGACCGGTAATGCCCCATTCATTCCTATGGGCTTCGGTAAACAAGTCCTACCTACATCGGGCCCTAAGTCTTAAGTTCATTCTGTGAATCGGGCCCCATAGGAGGAGCCCTGATCATATCGATCCCGAAACCTCAAAGTGATGCGCTCGATGCAATGGTGTACAGGCCCCTGTCTATGGTAATTTTTTACTACAAGTGCTTAGCAAAATACTAGCTAACCACCAGAAGCACATCTGTCAGCGTTGATCCACCGAGGGCAGTGTGGCTTACTACCTCGATGCAAAACCTCTTTAAATATTAGACAGCTGTAGAGTGATAGACGAACAACAAAACAATATTGCAATATGGCGGTGGTCAGCTTCACAGACACGAAAAAGACGTTTGACACCATACACTGGGAGTGCCACTGAACCGTAATGGCACGTATGAACCTAGGACAGTGGTGCCATAAGTGGTTTACTCTATTATACTGAGGAGCCACTGCTAGAGTTCGAATAGGACAGTATATATCTGAGATATTTAGGGTACACCACAGCACTTGGTAGGGTTATCCACTGTCCTCGCTTTGGTGGTTGAGTCTTTTGCCTTTGTACTCAGGATAGAGGGAGAGGGGTCCTGCTGGGGGACTGGGAGCATGTGGTATTGATGTATGCTGACGACATGCTCCTGTATCTCTGGGATGGTGACACAGGGGTACCATGGAGCACTGAGCCTCTTGAGGAACTGATGAGGGTATCGAGCCTTCAGACTAACTGAAGTAAAACCTGCACCTTCCTGATAACTGATAACATTCTGACTTTACCACCAGAGGTGGTGCAGGCTGGCATTAGATGGGAACCCAGAGTACTACAGCACCTGGGGGTTAAGGTGTACCACTCTGTGAAGGACGGCAGGGAGGGTTACTTGGGAGGGACACTGCGGGCCCAGAAGGCGATCATTAAAACTTCCAATAATGGTGTGAATTGCACTGTTGAAGATAGTAATGTCGCCTTGAGTCCTTTATTGTGCTCAACTGTGATTGCCAACCAAATTAAAAAGAGGAGACTGAAGAAGTTGCATAAATCACCTGTTCAACTTTATTTATTTTGTTTATTTATTTGAGTTTTATATAGCGCTGGCTAGACCCGGAGGTATCGGAGCACTTTACAAGAGCATCAACATAGGTGCAATATATTACACAAAGTTACACTTTAAAAACACAGACATAAGAATACTCAAGGATGGCAAACGAAGACGCTAGATGAAGCTACGACAAGCAGTGGGAATTGGGATAGGCGGCAGAGTATAGAAGACAAAAACAATTTAGAAAGGCAGATAAGGACAGGAAAGTGAGAGTGAAACAAAATGAGAGAGGGAAAGGAAGGCAGATAAGGACAGGAAAGTGAGAGAGAAACAAAGCGAGAGATGGAAAGGAAGGCCGATAAGGACAGGAGAGTGAGAGAGAAACAAAGCGAGAGAGGGAAATAGAGATAGTAACGAGTTCGACCGCGAGGAGTAGGTCAGAGGCACGGAAGAGACTAAGAAAGGTCACCCGGCTGGGACAGGAGAAGAGGTCAGAGATCGCTAAGATGGTGGATCAAGTAGGGAGTAAAAGAAGCAAGTCACAAAATGGCGGGGAGCACAAAGGTCAGAGTTTGAAAATCAGGGGAAGTCGAAGATGAGCAGCGGAGTAGAGCTATGACCGAAGCCCGGCTCGGTAGGTGTTGGCCGTTGCGAGATACCTGGGCCATACCCCCCTGTAGCTGAACAGAACAGCTCCACCGGACATCGGCCATGCTGGCACTGGAACTCCACGGGAAAAAGCCTCAGGTGCCAATTCTGACAAGTATCTTGGCTCACAAGTGCAGAAATGGAGCATCCAGGACCGCAGTTGAGGACCGAAACCCAGGTGAGAAGGTTTATCCCCTGAGGAGTTGGGAATCCAGGGATAATAGCCAAAAAGGCTATGTCTGGCCGGGTGTTCCCGGCTGGAGCTCCTCACCGGGCGACCATCTTGCATTGGACTTTAATGAATAAGTGGTCCGTGTAAGTATGAATTATAAAATAAGTGAGATTTCCTACGCAGGCATAATAATAAATTTTGTCTCATGCACTCAAAAGGATTTCTGCACCTCATCATGCTAGCCTCTCGCTGAACAGCCAACTACCAAACTTGAGGAAGAACCCATTGTGCTTCACTAGACGGAATGTCTTAAAAGATGGTGGCCACCTTAACACAGCCTACTTCATTCCTAGAAGTCCCCTAGTCTACCCTATTGCTCAGAAATCATTACAAGGTGATGTGCAGACTTCTACAAAATACTTCAATAAATACATACATTATGAAAATACCTGATGATGTTGTTGGCAAGGTATATCCAAGCAGTTCTTAAGTGTTTCTTTTCTGGCCATGTGTGATGTGGTTGCATTATGCATCAGGGGAAGCATCACCCTTCTGGAGAGGAGGGCAATTGTGCAGAAAAACTGGGAGGTGTTCCAGAATCAATGAAGAAATACTTCTCATGCGTATGCAACCTTATCTTTAATTTAAAAAATAGTTCCAGATCCTCTTGCCCCAAATCTCTACATGATAATAGCATTTGGGACCAAAAAGGAAGGGCCTTAAAGTGTTTCATGGTAAGTTGGATATTTTATATTCACCTGGTTCTCTGTAACTCTACTTTATGGATGGTTTTACTGTTTGGTGAGAATATTTGTCAGTTTTCTCAAAAATGTATTCCTAACATTTTTCTCATTTTCCTTGGTGTTCTGTATCATTCTTGGTGGTTTTCATTATATCATTCAAGTGACATACTTTTTCGAGCCTTCAGTGTGTTGTTTAACCCACTTTGCTTTTAGCATGCCAACCTAGGCAATGGCATTTTAAATCATATGTATGCTAGTTCCACGTCTCATATGCACCACTTGTCTGTCACTCATCCAATATTTTAATGGTGGACCATTATAATATTTATTTGTTTACATTGTGAATATGCCACACTCAGCTACTGTGATTTATACAATTACTTTTGGTACTATATATAACGTATCCATTTTTCTAACCATCTAAAGGTTTTCTTACCACCCAGATATACTTTGGAAATATTATACGACAATACAATTCTGATACATTTCTATACTATGCTGGGTCCATAACTTGATGCCTCCAGCCTGATGTTTGCACTACGCTAAGATTAATTGCTTTGGGAGCTCAAATGCAGCATTCTCAAGCCTGTCTGCGCTACCAATAGCATTCAGTGGATGGTGCATACATCCTAGATTCAGATGCAAATTCCTCGACTTGGACAATTTATACACTGTATTTTTATGCACAGCAAACATTTTGATGAACATCATCGAATATTTGTACGTGTTATCTGTAGGAAGGTGGAATCTGACTACATGGTTGCCCCCACTTTTTTCCTGGTATTTTGATGGTTTTTGACTTAGTTTGGCAGGGATCTTGCTATTCAGGGCCCCAGTCTAGCTGCTTCCTCTCTAAATTGATTCCATTTACTATAGGCGCATTCCAGTTTGGTTACTGGGGTACCCTTGTGAGTCCCCAGAATATGATACACTATGTACTAAGAGCATAGGTACTGCAGAGGCCTACCAGGGGCTGCTGTGCCACTGGATTCAAGCAAGCCGGGCTGAAGACGACTGGAATGCCAGAAACCAGTCCTCAGAAGCTTGTTTCCGGTCCAGGGATGGCATGGCTTGGCAGTTCGGGCTGGACTGTTCCCATGAGGCACAGGGTCAGACTGATTTGCATATAGCCATGTCTGAGACTGGGGTGGCAGAGTGGGCTAAAGAACGGTGATGGATAAAACCCAGATCTTTTGACTGGGTGTGAGGGTTTGATTGGTTCAGATGCTCCGTCCATCACCACCCCCTTTTGTACCTACCAGGGGCTGCTGCATGTATTATTCCACTCCTGGGAAGCCTTCCAAAATGACACCACAGGTTAGCTACTGCAGTCTGGGTAAGGTGCTGCATGTACCCCTTACTAAGATATAGGTTACCAATATCTACCTTTAATCACTGACACATATAAACCTATCAGACACTCCTATGGCAGGCCTTATCAATCCTGAATGCAGAGTGCTTGGTTTTGTGTGAGACGGTGGTCATGCATGGAATCCTACCCCCCTGCCAGTCTTGGCGGCGGGGGTAGAATTCCACCCTTCTAGAGGGTGAGACATGTACACACTTGGCTAACCGGTAATAGTTTAAAAGAGCCCTGGCATCACAAAATGGATGCTGCAGCCACAGACACGAGTCTGGCCTCCTGCTGCTGGACGAAACTCTGGCAGGGGAGGCCTTAACAATAGGTTTCCTGTCACATGTCACATGGAGGTCTAACCACCTCCCAGACAGGCTTTTGTGTATTGGGGCTGGGTGGGTGCACTCTGAGAGTGTTTTCAAGTCAGCACTGGGGGCACATTTAGTGTCCCTGTGCATAGCCCAGTTCAAACCGGTTGCAGGGGCTACCATCCCCTGCCCTGGCACGGAACTGGACAAAGGAAAGAGGTGTAGCCACCCCTCTTTCCAAACCCTCCCATAGGTGGGGCCCCAGAGTATTTCCAACCCCCTTTCTTAGTATAAGTAATGGACCCCTGGCAACAGGACTTTAGATTACACCTTGATGAAACTCTGAAACAGAATCCTATAACTTTGATGCTCTATTAACGGTTAGAGGACAGGAGAATATCCCTTGGGGTCAAGGACTGACTCCCCTGCTCAAACTGGCACCAACAAAGCATTTGCCAGTCTGCATCTTCGAAGCTCCCGCTGGACTCCAAAGTACCTGAAGCCAAGGAAGAGGATTTCCAGACTTCTCTAAGGCCGACCCGAGTCTCCAGCAAAGCTGAGACCCGCAGCCCTCACGAGTGACCTGGAACCGGAACCCTTGGACATCGTGCACATTTGCTAGTGCATTGACTTCCCGAGCTTTCTTGAAGTTGTGCTTTTGGTTAATTGTAGCCCAAGCCCCCAGCATCATCTGCAGTGAGGATTGTGGGCCTACATTTCTAGAGTGTTCCGTGAGCCCGCTTCTTGCATTTCCACTCGAGGCTCCTTCGCAATCCCTGGTCCGTCGACTGGTGGGTCCCCTTGAAGGTAACTACTTTTTCTTGGGCTTCCCTAGTTGGTCCAGATGTGCCCTGGCTCGCCACCCTGTGGGGAGTCCCTCAGACCTTGCTGGTCTGCACCGAAGCCTATCTCTGCTTTCTGCGTGGGTTGCTGTCGCCCTCCTTATGGCTACGGAACATCTGAGGGAGGGTGTGGATGCCGGCCAAACTATGGCTCTGATCCTGTTGGACCTCAGCGCGGCGTTCGACACTGTAGCACACAACATCTTGCTACAGTGTTGGCACCGCGCTGAGATGGATCCAGGACTTCCTTAAGGGGAGAAGCTTCCGAGTAAGGCAAGGAGACTGCTATTCCAAGGGGGTCCCCCTGGGCCAAGGCGTGCCTCAGGGCTCGTCATTGAGCCCGACCCTCTTTAATATGTATGTCGCGCCTGTTGCTTCGATTGTGGAAAGCCATGGGCTTCAACTGGTTTCGTACGCCGACGATACGCAGCTGGTGATCTCCCTATCGCACGCGCCCTGTCTTGCTGCCGATGGCTTCCGGTCGTGCATGAAAGAGCTTGCCGAGTGGATGGCCATCAACTGCTTGAAGCTCAATGGCGGCAAGACAGAGGTGCTGGTGGTGGGGAGAGCCCAGTCTGCTTGGTCGTCGGCATGGTGGCCACCCTGTCTAGGACCAACTCCAACCCCATGCCAAGAAGCACGAAACCTGGGGGTTTGGTTTGATGTGGGCCCCCAGATCAACCGGGTGGTTGGAGTGTGTTTCGGGATTCTGAAGAAACTGCGAAAGGTCCTGGACTTACTCCCGATTGGTGCCCGTCAAACCCTGGTTCATGCTCTGGTGACAGCTAGGTCGGACTACGGGAACCTGTTGTACTTGGGGGCTCCGGAGAAAAGCATGGCACGCCTGCAGGTGCTGCAGAACGCGGCGGCCCGTTTGATTCTCAGGCTGCCTAGAAGGGCGCCTTCTAAGGCGGCCCTCCAGAAGTTACACTGGCTCCCGGTGAGGAGAAGAGTGGAATACAAAGCCCTCTGTACCTGTCACCGAATTTTGAATGGTAGGGCACCCGACCCGTTGAATAAACTTATTGAAGTGTATCAACCTGCACGAGCACTTAGATCCGCAGGGGGCGGTCTTCTGAGGGTCCCCAGAGTTAAGAGAGCCCGCATGGGAGGTAGGTCCTTCAGATGCCTAGCGGCAAATAACTGGAATAAACTACCAGCGGACCTGCGCCGGGAACCGGAGGAAACGAGGTTCAGAGCGAAACTTAAAACATTCCTCTACACCAAATAAATTGTCTGCTCAGTTTTTGTGTTCCCTGCCCGCTGTCTCTCCCATTCTTAGCGCGCGGACACGCCGGTGTGCGTAACACAGCGCTTTATAAATGTCCCAATAATAATTGTTGGGTCCAATCCGGAAACCGACACCGCAGCAGTCGACATCCTTTGTGGGACATCTCAAATCCAGAACCTGGTCATCATCGACGCCTCCTGGTCCTCGTGGCTGAAGAGTCAATCTTCACCTTCTTCACCTGAAATCACCCGACATCGGTGGGCATCCGCCTATCATGCTCCTGGTCACTGGCAAGTGACCCAGACTCTGTCCCCTCTGCTTTCAGGTTCCTCTCATCTTTGATCCAGGCTTGGATCACACCGGACAATTTCCACTTGGACGCCAGCAGAACTTTGCAGCAGATCACCATTGAAAACGACACGAAAAGACTTTAGTTAAAGGGTAGAATTTGCCCCCCTGTTCACTTTTGGCAATTCAAGGCTTCTCGTAAAAAGCTGCTAAGAATCCACCGTGAATCTTATATATATCACTAGGAAAAGCTGTGAGAGAAACCAGTGCTCCTTGCAGAGGGAAGAAATGGTGGCTAATCAAAGAAAACATTAACACTGTGTAGGAGTATATTCACAGCCGTGCTGATTACTGAAAGACTCTATATTATATGAATATTATACTTTTAATCTGATGAAGGAGGAAATCGCTAATGTGGACCATGGATCTTAGCTGCGATGCCAGGTTTTTCTAACAATAAAATTTTAAAAAATGCCCAAAAAGGGCTTGAATAATATGTTTCATTTTGAAAAAGAACTAGTAAAATGGCAGAAAAGGCTTCTTATTGAGGCTGAGTATTTCTACATCACCGAATAGTTGTCATAGTGTTTTAGATAGAGATATCTTCTCCGTAAGTGTGTCTGTGCGGTATCCTGTCAGAGGAGGAATGAGGGGGGGAGATATTTCCACTCTGCTTTGCTGTCCTTGCGCTGCCACTTTCTTTCAGACAGAAGGTAGTGTAAGTGCAGCAAGCAATGTATCGACTGCAGTGATACATGCTTCTGGGGCTGCACCGCATCCCGACCACCGCTGCTGCAGGAATCCAGTGAGGAGAGAGTAAAGAGAGAATTGCCTACATTGTTTCCCGCAGACCAAGAACCGCACAGCTCATGTCCTTACAACAGCCAATGAGCGGCAGTGCGATGCACCAGGGACACTGAACACGACCCAGAAGCTAGTGCACAGGCAGGAGCCCACGGCAGATTGCAAACCCAAACCTCTTGCAGGAGGCACCTGGAAGATAGGGGAATCTCATAAGACAGCAACAAGGCGGTGGGGAGCCCTCAGTTGCCATTGCCTTACTCTAACATGGCTGACTCTGAGCTCCGAGGACGTACCATCCCACCACAGTCACAGATATGATCCTGAACTTTATGGGGCATCTAGCAAGGTATCCTCCACAGAACGATAGGGAGGTCAGTGGACAATGCACCCCTATCTGGCCAACATAAGCATGCGAGGAGTGCCTGACCCTAAAATGGCCACCACGAGTGGGCCTTCCACACACGCACTCTTTCTCCCTGTTTGGGCGAAGGATACAGCAGTTGTTCTCCGGGGCTTCAGGGACCTCTCCGAGAGTGACTACAGAAGCTCTTCCACCTCTCCTCCCATGGGGTGAGCAGGTGGATGAGGAGGACAGCGTCTCCTAGTAGCACCTGGATGGATCTATGATGCTGCCTCATAAGCGGCAACAGAAACTATTTGTGCCTACCGCAGAACCCGACAAACCTTGGTCGCTGCCCGGTGGAGCTGTCCTATGTAGCTATAGAGGAGTCTGGTTCACCCCTATGACTGTCACCAACCAAGCCGGACATTTGTAGAAATCAAAAATCCACTTCTCAGGGGTTCCACTGATACTTAGTCCTTTTAAACTCACAAAGAAAAACTTGACACAGAAGCTGGAATATAAAAGTACATTTTTATTAACCTCAAATGAGTGAGACTACGTCCCACAGAAGCCTTAGCAACTGAATGAAGCAGTCTGCCAGAATGGTCTTACTTCACGTCTTATATACTCTTTATCCTGCCCCAGGCATGTAAGGGAGTTGTACCAATTACATTCCTAAACAAATGGAAAATCTGGAGAGTCAGCAGGTGAGTAGCCTTTGGGGTTTTAGCAGGATATGGGCAAAACATTATAATTACATAGTTCACAAAGGTTAATCTGATTTAGATGGCACTGCAGGGCATGGCATGATTACATGTACAGTATCCCAACCCAAAAGTTAATCATTAAGAATGTCCCAAATTCAACCTCCAAAAGCCGGACAAACTTATAATTGAAAGCATAACCCATGTAATGAAGAAACATAAAAAGAAACAGTAACAGATGATGAACAAGATAAGGCATGTGCAAGGAAACTAAAAGTTAACGATGTCCTGAACATTGATGGGCCATCTCAGACAAAGATCGTTCAGGGAAATTGGCTTTGCGAGGTCAGTTTCTTACAGTTCATTTCAGAGTAAAAAAAGAAACCTTAGTTAATGTATACATGAACTAAGAAGGCCAGGCCACTTTATTCGCCAGACTACCTTCACAGGCCTATGTGAGGGCAACACAAATTGGTGGCACAGAACAAAATGGGGTCAGATTCGAGAATTACAGAACCTCAGACCCTCCGTTTGCCATTACGTGGCAATAACCTAAGACTCATGTTAATCTAAATCTAGGTCTATATTGATATTCATTAGGTCATTAAGGTGTTGCTGTAACATCATCTTATTATGCTCCACTTCTCTCGGGACAGGTCTCCGAACACACATAGTAGCACAAAGACTCACTTCTGGTGGACCATTTTTGGATGCTAGAGGCGGAGCCACTTCCTCTTCCATGGCAATTCAGTCAAATGAGAACTTAATTAACATTTACTTTATACAATTGCACTGGAATCGCTTATGCAACTGTGCCCAAAGTCCGTTCAAAGCCTCTCTGGCAGGCTTCTATCGTCCATCAAATCTGCTTCCATTGTCTTCTTCCGCATTGGGCCTCTCGATTCAGGCCTCTTCATGAAAATAGTACTGTTTAGTTGGAGTGCCCTCCTGGCAAACACTCACAGCTCACTCGAAAGTCTCAATGTCTCAAGGCAGTGCACCAATATCTCTCCTCTGCGGCAGGCACTACAGATAGTGTGCTCTTCATTGATCATGGGCACAGATCATCTCTTGCAGACCCAAGTACTATTAATTTGAAAAGAGCAACAGACTTTCACGCTCAGCAGCACTTTCAGGCTCCAACACTCATTATTCAGTGTCAGAGGACGCTCAAGCTGCTCTTTCATGGACACCATAATGTAGTGCCGTAGATCCTCGGGTGCACTGCCCTTCTGTTGGAGCAAAGAAAAAGAGGTGGTAGCCAAAAACTCAGACCAAGGGGTTCAAGGCACCGCACACTGTCAGAGGTTACTGGCACATGACAGGTAGAAGACTCAAGCCTCAATTCTTTCGCTCTTTTGCACTGAAACTCTGGTTCTGTGGCAAAAACCAGCTCCTCCTTCTTTTCTGATGTTCAACGCCTTCTGATGAAGCAAGCACAATACTTTGAAGATACCACTGATGGCACGCTGGCGATCGCTGTCCAGCCTTGCTACTTTCTGGGTGCTGGGACTGTAGGGCCAAGACGTCTGCCATTCATCTGCAGCTGTCACTGATGGGAATTAGGCTAATCAGCGTTCTGCAGGTCATGACTCGATCCCGCAGAACCTAGTGACGTAGGAAATGTAACACAGTTGTTAGTTTCCTTCAATTCAGTACAAAAACAGTTCAGTGTTTTAACAAGGGGACTAGAAGCAAGTGGCCTGCAATCTTCAAAGGGATGGCCATAGGCCATGGGACTATTGTGATCTAAAATACACTGTCATTCCCATAGAATACAAAAACAAAGGCAGTAGGCAAAACAGTGCCTCTAGCCTCTTCAATTGGTTTTCCATGTGAGAGCATATCCTCTACCATCTAAGGGTAGATAGCTACAAGGGAATTCTATCTGAATGGATGTCCTCGCACATAGTCTAATGGGGTAAACACATTTATTTTCTCCAGATGATTACATATAGGTGTTCCTAAATTTCTTATCTAGAACACCTCAAAAGAGAAATCACATAATACAGATTATCAGGGACATGTAGATACCTCCCTTTAATAATTGTGCATCAGGTGGACTATGCAATACAAAAGCTAATGATCAAAAATGTGGAAACAAAAGACAAGAACTAGAGAGTCCTAGTATTTCCATGATTAGAACACATCTGATCCACCAAAAATTAAAGCAGCAGAAAAAAGAACCTAAAAACCAAATTAGAATAGGCATTGAATCTGTCATATTAAAAAAAACTTAAGGTGTCTCCTATTGAGGTGGAAAACTTGTCTTACTATAGTATTGAGTCAGTTAACCAGTCCATCACTACCCTGACAGTCAGACTGGAAAACATCGAAGTAGGCCTAAATTTTTTTCTTGAAAACCAGTCTGGTCATACAAAAGGGAATTATACATAATATGGGGGTCCCTGGTACATCACTGCAGTCTGGAAGTATGAACCTGAACAATACACCAATAATATTAAATGAGCTGACTAGTGAAAGGAATACGGAAAAAGGGAAATGGGACTAGGACACAGCTAAAATCCCCAATAACTAGACACAATGCGACATTGATCAAGGGGAGAAGCGGCAAAATAAAAATCTATAGGAAGAACAAGAAATTACTCGGGTGATAGTCAAGTTTGTGACATAATACCAAGAGTATGGGTGATGCACAAAAGTCAAAATAGTACACAAATTTTAACTCTACCTCTGGCCCCTACACCATATACGGTAATCTCAGCTAATGTTCCAGTTCCTTTTTCGGGGAAAAAAATGAAGCTTGGTTCCCTTTGAGGAACAAAGCCATACACTATTTAGGAAGCAGAACATGATAAACTAATGCAATATAGAAATTAGGTCACCTTGTACAAGAGTCACAGATCTATAATTTCATCATTAGGTTCAATCAAGGAAACATAAATCTAGGGCTGTCTGTTCCTTAAGGGAAGGGGGCAGTGACGTGACTAACTGCAGGTGACACACTTTGATCCTATATATCTCTTTTATTTTACTTCAATACTATTATGGCCAAATTTGACATACACTGGCGAAGTGTTGTCTGTCTTGTTCACAGCATGAAAATAACATATCTGTGAAATTTAGTGTCAGAGCAAATTCACCCAACTGTTGTGCAGCAATATACATCGTCATCTAGAACCCTTCACAACACAGGTGAACTTGTAATAGTATCAAAAGCAGCAACATAAAACAAAAACATGCATAAAATAAAAAACGCACATATCAAGCTATCAGATATACGTGCTGTGTACCAAGCACAAAAAGCATAGACAAATTACAATAGCACGTGTAAATGAGCGGTGACGCACGCACTTCATGCACTGTGAACCTGCAGCCCAAAACCCAATATTCGGGCCTGCTTAATTTGTTAGGCTTAAAATCAAAATTACACCAAAATTACACTTTCTTTTACTTTCCCTCCTTTTGACAGCAGATCACCAGTTAGTGGAGATCGGCTGTCAAATGCAACTTACTGTGTCGCTTCTGACACACAGGACCAGCAGGAAATATTCATAAAGGATAAAATGAAAAAACATGAGAAACGCACAAACATTTCTTTTCAAAGAAGTCATAATAAAAACACATCTGTTTTCAACATAATGCTGACACTGCACATAATACACAAAATCTCAACTGTAACCAACCATCTTTTGTAAACATGCTAAACCACCTTAATTTTAACTTTCCAAAAGTAAAACTCATTCACTGACACTCTGCGTGTCCCGTGCGCCAATCCCCATTGAGGCCCTGCCTCTTTTTGTTTTCTCTTGGAAGGCCGGTCAGGAATGCACTTCTCGGAGACAAAGCCCTAATTTAATAGGATGCAGATGTCGACGTGAAAGCCTCACACAGTCCTTCAAGAGCAAAGAATAACACCTCAGCAGAACATCTGTTTCCACTTACTCCTAAACCCCCACCGTACAGACCTTAAGGTCAAAATCTGCCTTGCGAACTCCACACTCCTCAACCCCCCTCTCTCTTCCTCACTCTAAAGTTGACAGAGACAAAAAACCTTCCTAACTCTCTCCAACCTGCAATAATCAACCCTATTTAAAAACACATGTTATATATATTACTCCTTTTAGGGGCCACAATTTATTTATTCTTAGATTATTAAAACGTTCACTGTGAAGAATTCGCAGAGCACAACAACACGACATACCAGCTTTAGAACAAATGCTTGTTACCACCCCATGCAATGGTACTCATTTCATCAACCTTAAATGGATGAACGTCTCAGTAGGTCCAGCTAGAGTTAGAACCTTCAACCCTGATATAAAACTCTAACCTCTGCACCGGGCACATTGGCTCACTGAGTCATTAAAAGCAACCCCAAATAAGAACAACCTGGAAACTTGTAATATACCTAAATGTATGCATTTGCTGAAGCTTAAGGCACCTTAAAAGGTACTCTAAATGGCAAGAATACTGTTTAAATAGTCTATTTTACCCATTTCCAACTTTAGTATTTGGCGCACTTAAAAATTTAATATCCTATGATTGTGTTACATATTAATCATCCTCAGAATGTTCTTTACACATTGCAGAGATTGGACATTGGACATCTCTCATGTAAATCCTTAGAAAAATGAGTTTTTTACGCCTGCGCCAAGTGAAATTCCATGTGCAAATGTTCTCATTTTTGCTGTTCAACACAACTTAAACTAAATTTTAATGCTAGGAGGTCATAGTATGAGTAGTAAGCTTAATGAATATTAAAAAACGATTTTAGAAGCACTTATTATTATTTTTTTAAAATATTTTTTTCATAATTAATAATAATTCCTTCTTCTTCAATAAAATCAATCATTTTTGATAATTCCACATGAAAAGCAAGCTGCATCCGTTGCCTATCATTTTTAGACGCATTCATTCACAAGCCTAAGCACAGAAGCCTAACTTAAAACTAGCAAATGTTTGCGCCACTTTTTTTTTTAAAAAGGACAATTATTTTAACATTAAAACCGAGAATATGCTTACAGAAAATGCTTAAAGAGAAGAAAACCGCACTTGAAATGTCTTCCTGTGATACAAAATAATGAACCTTATTTTTGTAACCTTTTTCAAAACAGCATTCTGAAATGCAAAGGTTCACCCGTGTTTAGCTGGGAAAGTCCTTACTGAGTAAACATTCCTGTCTATTCGTAATTGCTTCATGTTGCTTAGTTAGCGGCAGCAACAGATGTTTCTTAGTGTTGAAAACGTGGGCACGGTGGCAGTCTTATTTAAAACAGCTACAAAACACACAATTTCCCTTTTGAGGCCTTTCATTCCTAGTGAATGTGAATTCTAACTTATTTTTTTTAAGCATTGAACAGTTTTATACATGTGCGCAATTGCTACTCTATAAATGAAATAACAACATATAGCTATTGTAGCATATAATATGGTTCATTTCTGAATTTGATTTCATTTCTAATTAATATTAATTAACTAACATTTTGCATAACAGACTAAAGACAACAAGAAAGACCACAAACACATATTGAGCACATTATCAGACATATACAGAAAGGGGTGAAAACACTCAGGACGCACAATACAGCGCACTTAACAACAACATTTCATAAATAGCGCCATCGCTATTCACGTACAGAAGTTGCACTAATGGTAAATCACATAAACATTTAAACACACATTTAACCCAAAGATCAAACCATTGTAAATACTAGTTGTAAATCATATTTACAAGAAACGCTTCTCAATAGTGTTCCGAAAGACTGCAAAAACAGTCCAACAGACTGCTGTATGTCCAAGAAGCCAAAATACACTCAATTCACTAGCTTTGGCTGGCAGAACACCAAAAATCGCCCTGCATATCTCCATTTATAAAATTGCTCAGAACCAAGGATCCTTGTTTGTATTATGTCCATATTTTTATTCCCTGGGGATACAAAATCACCAAGGAAGAAATATGTTTTTATACCTAAACCTATTTAGGTATTTCCTGTAAGGGAGCCGGCTAATTTAATTCACATCTCACTTTGGTACCTTCCAAAAAAGCAACACATTCTTTGATGTGGGCTTGAAACAGGCATGCCAAAAATATTGCAGAATATACAATATTATACCCCAAGTAGTGCTTAAAGTACTCTTCGTACGTGCACCGTTCAAATTTTATACAAAGTAGAGAAAAGTCTCCTCATTACCTGCCTATACAAATTGCAATTCGCATACACAAACCTATACAAATCCAAAGTTGGCCAACACAAATTCCAAAATTCAAAGCTATACCAAACAAATGGTTGTCCAAATTCTAACTGCCAAGTTCTAAATGACCAAACGGTCTTTTTTTTAAAATACTCACGCCAAAAAGGTTCTCAGTCAGGAGTAACATCATGTGGAGGATCAAAATCAGGAAGATCAGAAATATACTGGGCTGCAGAGACAAAGAATCCCCAGAACCTCCGTGCACAGAGTACCTCCTTAGTAGAGTCCTGTCCTGTCCTCCTCAGTAGATTTCTGTCTTCTGACAAGATCACTCCCTCATATAGTCACTTCTCTGATGAGGCCCCACGTGGGCGCCATTTGTAGAAATCAAAAATCCACTTCTCAGGGGCTCCACTGATACTAAGCCCTTTTAAACTCACAAAGAAGAACTTGACACAGAAGCTGGAATATAAAAGTACATTTTTATTAACCTCAAATGAGTGAGACTACGTCACACAGAAGCTTTAGCAACTGAATGAGGCAGTCTGCCAGAATGGTCTTACTTCACGTCTTATATACTCTTTATCCTGCCCCAGGCATGTAAGGGAGTTGTACCAATTACATTCCTAAACAAATGGAAAATCTGGAGAGTCAGCAGGTGAGTAGCCTTTGGGGTTTTAGCAGGATATGGGCAAAACATTATAGTTGCATAGTTCACAAAGGTTAATCTGATTTAGATGGCACTGCAGGGCATGGCATGATTACATGTACAGTATCCCAACCCAAAAGTTAATCATTAAGAATGTCCCAAATTCAACCTCCAAAAGCTGGACAAACTTATAATTGAAAGCATAACCCATGTAATGAAGAAACATAAAAAGAAACAGTAACAGATGATGAACAAGATAAGGCATGTGCAAGGAAACTAAAAGTTAACGATGTCCTGAACATTGATGGGCCATCTCAGACAAAGATCGATCAGGGAAATTGGCTTTGCGAGGTCAGTTTCTTACAGTTCATTTCAGAGTAAAAAAAGAAACCTTAGTTAATGTATACATGAACTAAGAAGGCCAGGTCACTTTATTCGCCAGGCTACCTTCACAGGCCTATGTGAGGGGAACACAAAATGGTGGCACAGAACAAAATGGAGTCAGACTCGAGAATTACAGAACCTCACATTGGACATTTGTTCTGATGGTTCTACACAGCTTCATCTGTCTTTCTCTTTGACTGATTTGAATGCTTTGCTCAGAAACTGTTTAGCCTTATCGCGGAGCCTGAGTACCCTTAGCCGTTGCCCGATGGAGCTGTCCCATGCAGCTATAGAGGAGTCTCACTATGATTCACCCCCTCGGCCGTCACCTACCCAGCCGAACATCAGACATTGTTTCTCACGGTTCTTCACAGTTTTATCTGTCAGCCTCTTAGACTGCTTTCAATGCTTTACTCCCCCTTAAGTACTTTCCCCTCTCCTGTTTTTCTGACACTATCTGCATTCCTCTCCCCTGTTTATATCCCTTCCCTCCTTTCCTAATATTTGCCTTAGTCTTGGTTTAGGCTACGCGCGAATAACTTATTTTATAGTGTAATCTCATGTTTTTGTCCTCAGCTTATACTTGTAACTGATATAACTTTCGTAACTTATAACCTGTGGATCCTCATGTGAAGCGCTCTGATACCTCTGGGTCTAGCCAGCACTAGATAAAACTTTGCAACAAAAAACCCTGCAATTTATAATTATTTTAATGTGGCTACCGAGTTAAATGCACTGTGTATAGAAGTGCATAAGTTATAAACATTTAAAGTTGTTGCGTTATTTATAAATTAAAGGTATACGTTTAGAAATGTATATTTTTCTTTACTTTAACTTTTGTTTGTAGCTAAAGAATAAATAAAGTTATATTAATTTAAGGGTGGTTTGTAAATTATAATTTTTAAAGTATACCTATAAATTAAGAATTTCTAATATTTGTGTATAACTATACCAAGGATTTTACCTTTGGGAGTTTCATTGAATACATATGCATATGTAGATGCACAAATATTCAGTTCTTACCATTGTTGAGTGCGGGGGGAGGGCAGTACAGGCTAACCCTTGAGTGAGTCATGAAGCCTTGCCCTCTCACAACAACGGTAATAAATAGAATATTACACTCTGTGCATCTCCAGATATGGTTTATGCCATGGTGTTTGTTGAAGTTTAGAAGTTTATACAAACAATATTTAACAAAAACCAGGATGCAAAGAGTTAAGTATGGGAGTATGTTAAAATCACAGTAAAGAGACCCTGTGACTATTAAGAGTGCTGTTTACCTGTGCTAAGTAATTGTTACATGCGATCTGTGATGCAGTAAAAACTGCTTTTCCCATGCAATTTTTGCTACTTTGTGGTAATAAAATTATAATTTGGCCATTGCACTGTAGAAATAAATGTGAGTAAGACTGTGTGTTTATTAATATAGGTCCTCTAAAGAACATGATATATATATACATATATATATATATCATGCCCTGCTAACATCGAGTTCCGCAGCATGAATTGACATGTACACCCCCATACTTTCACCGACCCGAGGTGTTTCAACATAAAGCATCCTGGGAGTTGTAGTGCTGGATATTGCGAGGACTTACAACAGGTGTGCTACACTGCTAAGGGGAGGAGCGGACCGGTGTCAGTTACTTTAACAAGCAGGAAAGAACTTACACTGATGACTGTATCCGGTGTTGGGCGCTGAGGAAGGCGGAAATGCCGAAATGCATTCGCCGCAACTAGATCTGTTTGCAGCTCAATAAACCAGTTTGACCTGTTCCCCTCCGGGCTCCTGCTTCTTCTTTTCAGGGGAAGTTTTCGTGGCATATATATATATATATGTATATATATATATATATTTCAAACAGTCGCGCCTTCCAACTGTGTTGGCCCTGTGGGAGGTGGCGCACACGCCGGCGGAGCACGCAGGTAATCAAATCGCACAAAATTCCTTCCCGTAAGTGCGCTCTCGGTCACAAAAGCATCCACCAGGCTTTACTCATCCAAGGGTTTCTATTTAATTACAACATGTTTCGGCTTACTCAGAAGCCTTGTTCACGTAACTAGAAGTGCTCAACAAACAAACTAATAAAGCATTGGGCAAAAATGAAACATAGGCAAAGGACTGCGAAGACGTACTATTCTTTGAGTAAAATGGCAAACATTTTGGAATGTACACATAAATAAGTGAACTCAAGGTAATGCAAATGAGTATCACAAGCGGGTCACCAAGAAAGTACAATACCAACATAATGTAAAAATTCATGAAAATGCACGTAGAAAGTCGGATGATCTCTCGTATGGAAATAATGTTTGAAATAATCAGATAATGGTCAAGTGACCGCTGATTTATCATACTGTACCCAATGCACATGGTAGTGTAAGCAAAAACTCACTCCTATGGTTGCAATATCAGTTTGGGTGCCATACATAGGACATATGTCCCGCCGCTCATGTATCATGCCCGTGCACAGCTGACGTCAAGTGTCTGATGTTTACAATGTGAAATACGTCGCACTCTATCATCGGGGTCATGTTTTTCACCATATTTAATAACCCTGAGATGATGACAAGTGCCAAAATGTGTAGGCACGAGTCAGTGTCTGCATGTGCTCATGTGAAAATAGTTTGTGCCACTGCGCTAATGCATATACTAATAAAGTTAAATGTCTCTAATGGTGGGTACTGTGCACCGTGTCTAGTGTGCTGCCACAAGTTATACACACATGAAATCTGGAACAGCAAATGCTGGACCAACGAAGGTTGCCACGTAAAATACGTCTGATCTTTAAATTGAGGATCATGGCAGCAACCAGCCAATAACAGGACCTTGAAAATGAGTGGCAGATAATCGCAAGATGAAAGACACGAAAGGGACCTATATAGAGTATACGTCAATAACGTTGGTGGATACATATTTTGTCATTTGGCTAGTCAGGTCCACGATCACTGCCGGCCACGAAAAGTGTAATCATTGTCCTGCTGCACACCACATATGGCGCTGTCAAAAAGTGATTGTGATAGTGTCAGGCATGCAGCTACTCGGTAGGTGGAAGACATAAAGTTTTGATTATGTTTCTTTTTGCAGGAGGAAAGGAAGGTACCCAATCACAACACTCGCTGGTCACGGGCTACCTACCCTTTTTGCCAACTTATCACTGAGCACGTTGGGCATCCATGGCAAGTTCGACCTTACATTTATATATATTACCTACTGGAGGTCGTCAGTTGGTAGTTATAGTTAGGACCTATTCTCCATAGGAAATCCACAACATTCTTTTCCCAATAACTTTGACGCCGATTGATGAATCTTTGCGGAATTTTCCAAACTTTTGGCTATCTCCGGTCTGCTCCTAGTCGCAGCTACAGCCCGAACTGCTGAACGGAATTACTTGGCAAAGAGGTAGTCCTCAGTTCAGACTCGTGCTGCCTTTTGCTTAAATGGTGTCAATCTGTTCAGTAGTTACTGAGAAAATTACAGTTAAAAGAATATATATATATATATATATATATATATATATATATATATATATATATATATATATATATATATATAGGCGCGGTGGATCCGCACATCCTGCGAGCACTCTGAGCGCACCCTCCCGATCATGTGCTGAATACTAATTTGCTGTCAAGTGGTTGTCAACATTTGAAACTAGTAACTGTTGGCAGCCATTTTGTGCTTCGGTAGAAGCAAGACTGAAGAAGTCTGTTGAATATGTGTGCAAAATGTATAAAGGGGGCAGGGTAGAAATACCCTGACCCTCTAGACCTGCTTAGGGGGTCCCACAAGGACTCTCAGGGCCAACCAAAGTTTTGCACGGATCCTACCGTAAAAAAAACATAGAATTGACCTTCTTTTATAATTAGCCCCCAGGGGGGCCCAATCCCGGAGGCAAAATTAATAAATTTAAAGGGGCCCCAGAGGGGTCCCCCAGCCCTGGGGACCGCCACCCCCTAGGGCTACAAAATATATCGTTGGGAGGGGCTCAAAAGCCCCTCCCAGTATAATTTGTGGGGGGGCTCAATGATCCCCTAAGCCCTGGGGACCACCATCCACGGGGCTTTCTGTATTGTGGGGTGCATGGTCCCCCTCCTGGCGCCCTCAAGGGCCCTGGGGACCGCCACCCCCCAGTACCTATGCAGAGTCTAAAGTTCAAGAGGAAGTCTCTGTTTCCCTCATCTGTAAAATGTACACCATCTCTCCCATAGATGCCATTCTTATTGAAACGCAGATTGTTGTGGTAAATGGACACCATTCTATAGTCTTGGAAAAAAGCAGAAACAGATGTATTCACATGTTTCCTAGCTTTCTCAATCTCTGGACAAATTTGATTGGGCCAGTTCCATTTCTGCCTTTGGCATATGTTAGAATAGACAAAGACAGTTTTGGGGAAAAGTTACATCAATTCTCCAAAGGTGTCCTTCATAAGTGTTTCCAGGACTACCCCAGTCAAAGTGCCCAGGTCATTGCCACCACAGTGCACAATTATGAGGTAAGGGTGTTGGAGATGCAAAAAGGATTTAACCAATGGCATCAATTGGTGCCACCTTAACCCTCTCTGTCCAACCCATTTAATGTCTACATTTGGTAAACCTATGTCTTTTTGAATTCCTTTGTTTTCTGCATACCTTTGGCTCCAGAAGATATAGCTGTGTCCCACAATCCACACTCTAAGCATCTTGAAGGGAGGCATGGATGCACTCAGATGGTCTCTGTAAATGAAATGGCAGTTTGAAAACTAAGATTTTTCTAAAATGGTGGATAAGATGCAGTTTTGAAAAAGAAATGATTGGTTGTTTGACAACATTCTACACTTCAAACGTGGGTGCATGTTTCTGTTTCTTAAAAGCATGACTCTTATTGGTTAACAAAATCTGATTGAAAGGACATAGGAGAAGCTGATATGTTGTAAAGTCAAGCAAACTGGCTGTTTTGATTAGCAACATTGTGTGATGAACTTTTGACCTGTGTGCTCAGTTGAGTGTTCCATGAACTGTTTCTATGGTAACAGACAGAAGGCAGATTGGGAGTAGGGTTCACATTTATGTCAATTGGAAATGGTTCAAATGTGTAACCAATAGAAATGTGTATTTGCTTTTAAATTAATGTGGGAAGCAATGTGATTTGATGTTTAGGTGTATATGTGTTCAAAAGGAGAGGGAAACTTTGCCATTCTTTGGTTCTGGTTAAAGGTGTACAGAACAGAGATTCTGTATAAGAAATTCTGGTGTGTGACTGAAATACTTCTTATTCTACAAAACAATTTGAAAGTTGAGTTATTAATTTGTGAGGGGATGAATGCGGTGCATTTTGATTTTAATAAGACTAATGTGTTTCTCCTGCTAAAATGCAGGGAATACTTTTTTTTCCTCTAGAATTTTATTGTGAATGTGTCTGCATTTAGAAACCATTCTGAGATTAGCATTTGTGTCTTTCATGTGTTTGCAGAGAGAGAAACCATTCTGAGATAAGCATTTGTGTCTTTCATGTGTTTGCATAGAGATAACTGTGCTGTTCTCATGTTTTGGTAGAATTAGAAACCAGTCATTTGTTATGTATTTGCAAAATGAGTCAAGTTTCTACATTAAAATGCAGTACTCCTTCTAGACTATGAAATGTGTTTTGGTAAAATGCAAGGGATAGTGTTGTTTGTCTAGAATCACACAGTGAGTCTAGTGTGCATTTAGGAATCATTCTGATAGAAGCACTCTATACTAATGTCTAGTAGAACATTTTGAGCAATGTGTACAGTCACCTTAAGTCTTGTAGACTAGTAAATGTGTTTTGGTAAAACGCAAGGGATAGAGTTGCTTGTCTAGAATCACATAGTGAGTCTGTGTGCATTTAGGAATCACTCTGAGAGAAGCATTTTGGTACTTCATGTGTTTCCTGAGATGTAATTGATTAAAAACGTATTGTGTTCTTGCATTTTGGTAGAATTAGAAAATAGACATTGGTTATGTGTTTCCAAAATGAGTTTAGCTTTAAAAGTAAAATGCAGTTATGAAATATGTGAAGTGGATGCTTTATATGTTTGCAGACAAATAAGTACATGTACTATTGCAGTGATACAGGCTTTAGGGAACGCAGTGCTTGAAACTCCTATGCACTATGCATGTAGTCGTCTAACCACCTTCACACTTGTGTTTCAGGGCTATATTTTCCCAGTCAGTACCTGTACACCCCATTTATAAGACATACTGTTATTTGTCTAGAATCACACTGTGAGTCAGTGTCCATTTGGGAAAATTGAGAGAAAATGATTTGGTTGGTTGATGTGTTTGCAGATATATAAGTATATCTACTGTTGCAGTGAGCCAGGCTTTATGGCAGGCAGTGCTTGAAACTGTTATGCTCTATGCAAGTAGTAGTGTAATCACCATCACACTTGTGTTTCGGGCCTACATTTCCCCAGTCAGTATCTGTATACTTCATTTATAAGAAATACTGTTATTTGTCTAGTATCACACTGTGAGTCAGTGTCTATTTGGGAAAATTGAGCGAGAATGATTTGGTTGGTTGATCTGTTTGCAGATATATAGTACATGTATTGTTGCAGTAAGCGATGCTTTAGGGTATGCCGTGCTTGAAACTCCTATGCAATATGGAAGTAGTAGTCTAATGATCTTCACACTTGTGTTTCAGGCCTACAATTTCCCAGTCAGTATCTATACACTCCATTGATAAGAAATTCTGTTATTTGTCTAAAATCACACTGTGAGTCAGTGTCCATTTGGGAAAATTGAGAGAGAATGGTTGGGTTGGTTGATGTGTTTGCAGACATATACATATTTGTGCTGTTGTAGTGAGCCAGGCTTTAGGGCATGCAGTGCTTGAGCTCCTATGCACTATGCAAGTAGTATTCTAACGGTCTTCACACTTGTGATTCAGGCCTACATTTCCCCAGTCAGTATCTATACTCCATTTATAAGAAATACTGTTATTTGTCTAGAATCACACTGTGAGTCAGTGTCCATTTGGGACAATTGAGAGAGAATGGTTTGGTTGGTTGATGTGTTTGCAGACATACACCTACATGTACTCTTGCTGTGAGCCAGGCTTTAGGGTAGGCAGTGCTTGAAACTGCTATGCACTATGCAAGTAGTAGTGTAAACACCATCACACTTGTGGTTCAGGCCTACATGTTCCCAGTCAGTATCTATACACTCCATTTATAAGAAATACTGTTATTTGTCTAGAATCATACTGTGAGTCGGTGTTCATTTGGGAACATTGAGAGAGAATGATTTAGTTGGTTGATGTGTTTGCAGACATATAAGTAGATGTACTCTTGCAGTGACACTTCCTCTAGCATGACCCCTTACACTACCCAAATACCACTGCACTACCCTAAACCGTAAATCTACCCTTGCAGACCTCCTACACTACCCAAACACCACTGCACTATCCTAGAACACTACCCCAGCACGACCCCCTACACTACACAAACACCACTGCACTACCCTAAACCCTAAAACACTACCCCAGCACGACCCCCTACACTACCCAAACACCACTGCACTACCCTAGAACACTACCCCAGCATGACCCCTATACTAGACAAAAAACACTGCACTACTCTAAACTCTAAATCTGTACTGTTGCAAAACCATAGTGGCTGTTTATGTACCATGTAGTAATCTATTCACTAAAGTAAAAGTTGACCAATTATGTATTCACTCAGTGTCTCTCCTTATAGTATTGTGATCATTTAGTTAATGTGCATGTACTCATACAGTGCTCCAGGTTTTAGTATTATGGAGTGCTTCAAACTGCCATGCACTGTGTATGTAATGGTCTAACCACCTTCACACTTGTGCTTCAGGCCTACAATTTCTTAGTAAGAATTTATATGAAATGTGTTTGTAAAGTAATAAAAAAGTATAATTTATAAAGTTATTAATAAATACTTATTTATGATTATTTTTTACAGCTACTGTTTATCATCATTAAAATAAAGTTATCATACCGGAGAAAGAAAGAAGAAGAAAAGGTCAGAAAAAGGATACTTACTTAAAAAATACTCAACCACAAGTATTGGAAGACCAACATAAAGTGGTTAAAAAGAGAAAGATTTCTGGTAAGACCACAAAGGGCTTTATTAAAAATATTACTAGATAAAAAAAACCTGAAAATGTTCAAAGCACTGAAAATGTTTTAAACACAAAAAAAGTGCAAAGAATAGGAAAGAAAAAAAGGCAATGTACATACAAAGGATACAACTTATAGTAAAAGAAGAGAAAATCAATATAAAGAAATCCACAAAAAATATTTTACAACAGAGTAGTCCATAATTTGATGAAACATACAAAGAAATATCGAAAGAGAACACTATTTTATAAAGAGAAGCATATCAAATCCATTGTTGAAAAGGCTTTTGAAGTAAAGAGGAAACTATTCATTTTAGTATTAAAGAGAATTCGATCACTAGATAAATCAATCCATGTAATGAAGGCGAAAAGTAAGAGGAAAAGAGTAATTAACAAAAGTAATTTTTGTGATATTTTATTAGGGGAATGGAAACACAGTTCAAGTTTTGAGCCTTTTTTAATGAAGAGAGTTATTTACAGACCAATGATTTGTTGCATGCAGTTGACACCAGTGGTTGAGCTTATGAGGTTAGAATGGTTGTCCAATTGACAAAGAGCAAATGGCTCCTAGAAATGCAAACGAAGTGATAGCTGATGAAGTTCTAGGCAGACGTCCTCAAGCCCCAGGGTACTCTTGAGATTGTAGCAGTATTTGTAGTGTACCACAAGAATCTATTGATAAATTACGCAATTTCTTACAAGCATATTGTAAACAAAGTGTTAAACAAAAGATTAAGGTGTTGCAAGGACTAGACCCTTGCAGAGTGAGAAAGCATACTGGTTTGTAAGGTCATTTTCTGGCTCGTCTTTCTAGGAAAGTATGTCAAAGTGTTTTGCACCATTTCAGGATGTTGGCAGTACATCATACTGCGGAAGTTAGTGAGAAGATTGTATTATGCAAAAAGTCCAGCACTAAAGTTAAATGAGTTGAACAGTGCTCTTTTGCGTGGGTCAGTATCAGATGTGAAAAAGGTTTGTGATGATATTGAGTTTTGTTACTTTGGTCCTGAAGAAGAGAGTGAAGAAACTCAGACATTAATAGAAGAAAATGTTGTAGAGAATGTTGAACATAGTTGTACAAAAAATTTTGAAAATTAAATTATAAAGTTTAGGGTGATTTCTGGTGAAAGTCCAATTTTTTATTGTATTTGTTGTCGCACTTCAACGTCAGGCTTTAATTCGCCCTTTTTTTAACGGCTTAAATAAACTTGATATCACTGTGTATGCGGATGATGTTGCAGTTTTTTCTTCGGATGTGCCTCAAGCCATGAAAGGCATTATAATAGAAGCAGGTATATATGGCTCAGTTTCTGGCTATAGACTTAACACCAACAAAACTTAAATTGTTATGAATTATCATCCGCCTGCCCCATCCCAGGAATTTGTTCTACTGCAACTTATCTGGGCGTCAAAATCTCTTCGGATATTGATTCTATTGTAGCATTAAATTACGAATCATTATTAAAAGAGACTGCCATGCAATTTAAGAAATGGCATAAATTGCCTCTTAGTATCATTGGCCGAATAAACTTAATTAAAATGAAAATTTTGCCTAAATACTTATATTTATTTCGAGCAATTCCTCTACGGGTCAATAATTCTTATTTTCTTAGATTAGAGGGAAATATTAGTAGTTTTATATGGGGATATAAAAAGGCCCGGCACGCTGTTTCCTCACTTAAATTCCCTTTTAATCAAGGCGGATTAGCTCTCCCGGACTTTAAGCTCTATTATTGGTCGGCTTTTCTGATTCGTCTGCGTAGCCTAACAGTCACCGATAAGTGTTTGTATTTTCATAAGTGTTTACTTGGATAGGATGCTAACCGACGGACAGGTGGGTTTCTTTTCCCTCTCTAGGAGGAGCTTGATTTTGTCTTTAAGACTTTCTTTTAGAGTTGATTTATAGTTTTGGTGGGCATGTTCATATCTATATGCATTTGATTCTGCCTCACCAAGACATATACCCCTTTTTCAAAAGGCTTTTTTTACTGTCATTGTCCAGTTGGGTCTGGTTTACAGACCACATCCTTATGTCCACTGCTGTATACTTTTTCAATAACTTACCTTGAGGGAATACCTTTTTAAAAAAAATACTTTTCAACATACATGTGATACAACAGTTCAAAATGGTAGTGTTGTTACTTTTTTATTTCCTCAGAGCGGGGCCTCTTACTGTCCTGAGCGAGTGCCAGGCGAGGCGAGGCGAGGCGAGGCCTTTCCACATAATCTTAATGGGTGAGTTGTATCTTTTATTATATCTGTCCCACATGGGATACCAAGCTATTATATACATGGTGTAGTATATATAAAAGCTGCCTGTTCAATATTGTTACATGTATATCCCGTGTCTATCTCCTTCCTTTTTTTGATACAGGTGACTAATGATTGACCTACCAGAGAAGTTTCGGTAGGCACTCACTGGGTTATTTTCTATCAAGTGATTATTTAACTTGTTTAGTCACAGTTGCAGTAGTATTCTATATCGCAGGTCCTGAAGAAAGCCTGTAGAGGCTGAAACATGTCGACCGTATCCATCCGATTGATAGTAATATTTGTTTGAATACTATCCTTATACTTTTGTTTTTAATATTACTTCTGTGATGACCCTCTGAATAAAGTACGTTGCCTTGGCATCACACTAAGTAATTTTAATTCCCTTTTTTCTTTTTCACTCTTTCTTCACTGCAACTTCTCCCACTCAGCCTTGCTACATCTTTCTCGTCACTGGAGGATCTGTTCCTAGTTCTCCTCACAATATTATCAGGTGGGAGACTTAACAGATACCAGTCTTTGTGTAAACAAAAATCCCAGATGACGAAATTCCGCCAAATGGTGGGCTGATGGGAGTATTTCATGTCATGCACTTACACCTGCTCTCACCTTCGGTAGTAGACACGTGCTCATACGCAAGTTACTGTTTGAACTTGATAAACAATATTGAGCTTTGTATAGACCTCTAGTATCCCTTGTGTGTTTGTTACAGTTTGATTGGGGGATAGGATACTTGGGAGGTCTTTAAACTATCGCCCCTGAGACCCTTTTATACTTGTGTCTTTTTTCATTAGGTTTAAATGTTATCAGATTAAAGACTATTTAGTGAAGAAATTAGAACTTACCTTGGTATTAGATTCTGAGGTATGGGACTGTATCTACAGAGAAGCAGACAAATCTATGATTTGCATAGGATATAAGATTCTTTCTGGCTTTAACACTAGCGACATCGTTAAATTAACTGAGAAATGGAATAGAAAATTGGCCTTGACTGTACCATCTGATCTAATTACTTTATCTCTTAAAAGCTTAAATGTGTCAGTTCAATCCTCTAGTCTAAAACTGCAAATGTTTAAAACTATATGTCAATTATACCATACTCCCGAGAGAATTCTTAAATGGACAATGAATAATAATTTTGGTGATCGTACGAAATGCCCTAAATGTGATCTGAGTGGTGCTGATATTGTCCACATGTTTTTTTCTTGCCCTCATCTTAGTGAATATTGGGATGGAATAATTAAGGTGGTTTCTGATAGGCTTGCTCAACCTATTTTATTTTCATCTATTGATGTGTTGGTGGCTATATGTGGGGGTATTAGCACATTCACTGATTTGTTGAATATTTTAGTTACCTGTGCAAGACTTACTATTGCTAGAGCTTGGATTAAAAAAAAAAACACCAATAGCTATGGAATGGTGGAGCCTAGTTGAGGAAATATATAATATGGAGACTGCCCTTGCTGCTTCAAGGGTCTACAGGCTAAACGAAAAGTTGACAGAATCTGGGGTTTATTTATGTCTCAATAATAGTATATTTCATTTCTTGATTTTTTTATTCTATTTTCTGTATGACCTCTCTATTGCTTATGATTTATGGAATGTTTCTGTTACGGATATAGATTGATTTTATAAATCATGGCTTTTTATTTCTTTCGTTGTCCACTTGATGCAAAAAAAAAAAAGTATTTGTTATTGGCAAACTCAGTATAAAAATTAGACTAGGAGTGTTGATCTGTATTTAAAAAGAGAAAAAGAAAACATTGATGAGTGGAAGGAATTTGCAACGTATTTATTGGTAGAGAATTGTTTTGATTTGGGTTCTGATCAGCGTATTTGTAAATATTATTATAACAAATTAGATGAGATTAAAATGCCCGCTAGAGCTGTGCATAATAATTTAGTTATTTGCTATTCCTCCAGAATTGATTGATTTAAACACCTATGAGTCTATTTTCATTCAATGTATGCACCAGTTTCAGGCTATTGTTCGTATGGAGCCTAAAACAGGTAAATTGCCTCCTTCAGATTTACAAAGAGGATTAAAAGGAAGAGTTGTGTATTTACCGTTAGATTTAAAGAAAAATATTGAAACTATTGGTGTAGAGAGTGTAGAAAGTGAACCGCTGGTTATTCTTGTTAATGGTGTGCCGACTAAGAATAAGAACATCTGGCGGGAAAATAGTGGATGTTAGGAAAGTGCAAAAGGCAACATTGTATTTGATAAAAAACAATACATACTATAAGAATGTTTATATGGGAGAAGAAGAAATAGTTTTAGCAGAAGATACTGAAACGTCAAGTGGACAAATTGAAAAAGTGGATATGTTAAGATGTGAAGAAATCTATGAACAATACAGTGTGCATCCACTTCATTCAAAAGAAGTGATGGGGAACACTACTGAGTTGTTCCAAATGAAAAAAGCAAAAGGAACTCCCATGAGTGTATGGGAAGAGAGCTTGGAAGCTCGTTGTTTTCCACAGTTGTTCCCAACTGGAAAAGGAGGACGATATGATGAACGTCCTGTGCAGATTCCTGCATCTGAATATCGGATAAGATTATATGCAGAAGACCCAAGATTTTGACAATGTATCCCTTATATGTTTCATCTTTTGTTTGAAAGTGACTTGTCTGGACTTTCATATGCAGTCAATCACATTTTGACAATGTATCCCTTATATATTTCATCTTTTGTTTGAAAGTGACTTGTCTGGACTTTCATATGCAGTCAATCACATTTTAAAAACTGGAATACATCTGCAAAATGTATCTGCAAAAGATTTTATGGATAAAGTGCACCAGAGAGATGATCATCTAGAATCTCAGTTTATTAATCTGATGGCATGTCAGCGTGGGACTAGTGAATATTGGTACCGTCGTCATGGAGAACTCAAATGTATGCTACGGAACTTAGGAACTCCTACATGGTTCCTTACCCTAAGCTGTGCTGAGTACGCTTGGGATGATTTGCTAGAATTTCTTCGAGAGGCAAATTCCAATATAAAAAATATTGAATACAAGACACCTGGAGAGTCACTAGTTTGATCCAGTCCTGGGTTTCATGTGAGCACCAGCACGAGAGAGCACGGGAGAGCGGGAGAGCAGCAGGCAGGGGAGGCGACGGAGGCAGCGGGGAGACGAGTGCCGCGAGCCGCAGTGAATTACGACTTGTGTATTGAACTGCTAGCCACTTGGAGAGGCTTGCGGGAGGCTAGCGGGAGGTCGAAGGTGGAAGGCAGCACCGGCCCCGGCTAGCTAGCGAGCAGAGCAGAGGGGGGTCATCATCGCGACCCGTGACATGCAACCCGCGAAACGCAAAGGACCCCAACCTAGAGCTGAGAGCCGCAAGTCGCAAAACTGCGAGGACAGCAAGGAGCCGCTTCCATTGTGCCCCTAACGAATTGGCGATACAGAAAAGGGGGTGGTGATAAACAGAGTGTCTGAATTAAGCAGACCACTCTTACCCAGTCCAAGGATCAGGGCTTGATCCATCACCGTTATTTATCTCACTGCCCCATCCCAGCTCAGAACCTGGCTATATGCAAATTAGTCTGTCCCTGGCCCAGTGCATCATGGGAACAGGGCAGACCAAACTACCAAGCCAATTCTTCACCAGAAAGGAGACAAGCTACCGGGGACCGGTTTCTGGCATTTCAGCCTCTTCGGCCCGGCTTGCTTGAATCCTGATGGAGCAGTGAGAAAGGGACTCATGTCTGAGTATACCCTGCCACACCTATAGTGGCCAAAAACGATACAGAAAAGGGGGTGGTGATGAACAGAGTGTCTGAATTAAGCAGACCACTCTTACCCAGTCCAAGGATCAGGGCTTGATCCATCACCGTTATTTATCTCACTGCCCCATCCCAGCTCAGAACCTGGCTATATGCAAATTAGTCTGTCCCTGGCCCAGTGCATCATGGGAACAGGGCAGACCAAACTACCAAGCCAATTCTTCACCAGAAAGGAGACAAGCTACCGGGGACCGGTTTCTGGCATTTCAGCCTCTTCGGCCTGGCTTGCTTGAATCCTGATGGAGCAGTGAGAAAGGGACTCATGTCTGAGTATACCCTGCCACACCTATAGTGGCCAAAAACGATACAGAAAAGGGGGTGGTGATGAACAGAGTGTCTGAATTAAGCAGACCACTCTTACCCAGTCCAAGGATCAGGGCTTGATCCATCACCGTTATTTATCTCACTGCCCCATCCCAGCTCAGAACCTGGCTATATGCAAATTAGTCTGTCCCTGGCCCAGTGCATCATGGGAACAGGGCCAGACCCCCTTTCCTAACGAATTGGCAACATTCATTAGCGGAGGGGAGGTGTGGTGCCGGACCCAGCGAGCAGGGTTCAGGGAGCTTGGAGGGGAAGAGAGGAGAGTCATCACCGTGCGTGGCAGTTCCTGGAGAGTTCTGGGGGAGTGCCTCACCATGATGTGCCCAGCTGGCGTGTCAGCACTGCGACCCTGACCCGAGGCTCTCGGCAGTGGAGCCTGGGGAGAGGAGGCTGCCTACACTCGGAGCCCAGTGTTAGGAGTAGAGAGGCAGTCAGCAAAACTGCCAGCAAAACAGTGAACAAGAGCACAGCATAGCAGAGGATGCTGCAAACGTCGTAATCACAGCAAATTCAGCACAAATAACGGACGGCTCTGGTTCCCGGAGTATCTTTACAGGCAGCCCCCTGTAAGCCCCCCCCCAGCCTCACCAGAGGAGAGGCGAGGCAAGGAGAGATTTGGGCAATCGCTAGGTATACCGGGCCAGGGGCTTAGCGACACAGAACGCAGAGGGAAAAGCAGAGCACCTAAAGAGCACCTAAAGAACCTGCGTAATTTGTGTAATTTTACACAGTAAGCTATCAGTACCAAATAGCATCAAATAGCATCAAAAAGCAACACAAAAGCAATACCGCAGGTGCAGTAGATCCATGAAATAGCGATCCAACAATTGCAGCGCCACGTCAATACCAAGTTTACCACCAATTGCAATAGAATAAAGGTCACCAGTGGTGCAGTAGACCCGCAAAAATTGGTCCATCAACCATATTCAACCCCAATACAATACTTCACCACCAATTGCAATAAATTAAAGGATTATACAAAGGACATCAGCGGCTCCCCTTGGGGAAACAAGCCAATAAAACAACTGTGCAATAAAGAAACATGGGGTCAGGGACTGTTCGGCAGGCGAACACAGGCAAAAACAAAAACAAAAATAAAAACAATAAAAGTAAGACAAATAACGTCACAGCGCAAGGGCCAGAAACGAGCATAAATAGCAAAGCCCACAGACACAGACAGAGGCTAGTCTCGGCACCAACACCGGAAACAAGTTCCCTTAGTGTGGGAAAAAAAAAACGCATCCAGACATTTTTCTTTCTAAAGGACCCAATGGCCGCTATTTATGCACCAACCACAGAGACAGTGTTTTTGCCTTGTCCCATAGCACCAGCAAACCAAGGCGGCCGAGCAGCCGCAAAAGCGTGCACTCACACTCGGAAAAACAAGACCTCCATCCAAAGAGCGACAGCCAAGCACCCGCAACACACATAATACTGCCTCAGAAACTCAAAAACCAATCATGGAAGCGGAAAGAAGCAGACGAATTACAGCAACAGCACAGATACACTGCTTTCCCATGTCCACGAATCAGTTACCAGGGAAAGACTTAAAGGAGTACAGCAAAGAGCACAGGGAGGATACAATAAATAATCTAGTAGACTGGGAAAGGCAACTGGATGACGCCTGGGCAAGCTCATTTTTGATATCAAACGAATCGAACATGTTGCAAATACTAGAAACTAACATAAAAAAAAGGAGTCCATGAACGAATCGATCGAAGGAAACATTGTATCACATCATAAAGAGAAGGATGCACCAGGAAGAGCAGGCATGCTGGAATCCACCGCCAGCACATCAGACCCAAAGAAAAGAACTACAAATAAGCGCACAGGAAGAAGGAGATAAGTCTTTGAAAAAAAGCAACTAAATTTGTCATCACCTATTACAATCACATCGGTCAGCAGGATTGACAAACTGATGAAATCACATGAGGAAGGAATCTCCCTGACAAACATAAACCAACTAAACTCTTCATCGCTGATAACAATTTCTTCTGCAAGTAGGAGTGACCATAAGTCCAAGGAGACCGGTAAATCTCCGGAAGAACAGCACATGGGTCCATGGAGCAAAACTCTATTGAGCACACTGGAACAAGCAATCAGGGTCTTAAACTTTCAGTCTGAGAAAATGGTAGTCCAGATTGATCTTATAAACCTAATAGCTGGACACATTTCAGGCATTAACTCCAAGCTGGACTCAATTATCTCCCTGGTAAAGCGCACAGAACCCCAGCCACAAAACCGCAACCAGCAGCTCAATTGGGGTTGTGGTAAAATAATAGATAAATTAGCAAAATTGCCGGAAATACTAAGGGACATATTAGGCGCAGTGCAATTAACAACAGACCACAAACAAAAAGGAGTAACTCTAAGGGAAGACATGGGTAAGGACGAGTTCAATGGAAAGAACACGCCGAAGGGGATATACGTGACCGACAATGGAAAAACAGAACAAGCGGAATCACGGGACCAGCAAATCGAAGTCACACAGAGCTCCGTGGACTTCTTAAAAAACACGAAACTTACAAAAAGACAATGAAAACGTGCCAGAATGGGAAGGCAAAACACACCCTTCAAGCAACTACAAAACTAGAGAAAAACGTCCTCATTTTTACAAATCAAAACATACAGAGGAAAGAAAATAAGGCATTGAGAGTTAGCATAATGGAAGATCAAGCACCAGGTACAGACCAACCAAAGCATAGAACGGATCAAAACAGATGCTACACAAAGCAAAATGCTTCAATACTCTTGGCTGAAAACCCCAAAGAGAATATAAAGCTGATGCGGCACACAACAGATATCAATTGGCCATCAGCATCACTCTTACTAACCTCCGGATGCCGAAACATACCACCAGACCTGATCCAATACACGGAAAAAGGAGAAGGGGCAGAAAAGCAGCAGGATCTAACAAAAACTAGATTAAACGAAGAAGTGGGTACCCAACCAGATAATAGGGGAAGAAAGGATAAAACAATTCATTTAAAACAAAACCCAAATATTGAGAGTTGAGAAGGGTCAGAAATTAAATCACAATCACCGCCCAGGTTCACAGCTGACGATAATATAGGTAACAGTACAGAAAATGGGAGGCAAATGGCTTGGAAGGAAAAGGGTGTAGAAATATGAGAACAATCAGGAAGAAGGGAAATACCATCAGGCATTAAGGCAAACAACTTAACCGAGACCAAAGAACACAGTATCCCAAATCCAATCAAAATTACAATAAACAGAAAAGGAAGATCATGCAAACTGCCCCCTAATGATTATGAGAGTAAGCCAAAAGGGACAGCAATACACACAGAAGCTGGAAAACAGGACCAAGGGTCTAACGATGAAAAGAAGCCCAAAACTCAGCAGGAAGACTACAGCAAAGAATCAAGAAGCCATGAAAGATTGATCCATAACGAATCTGCAAACGGTACAAACAAAGAGATAGGAAGAGCGGATGGATTAGGATGTATCAGGAGCCCTGAAAATACTCAGAGGGAGTATACTTCCAAGTTGACATTTGTACCGGAATATTGCACAAAAGGAAGGCAAGACACACTAAACAGAGGGAATATTTTGAGGTTGTTGATAGAAATTCCTGAACTAAATGGAATACCGTCGCAAGACCTCATAGCCGTAGAATTTAAGAACTCCCCGGAAAACCCAGACATTAAGGAGACCTTGACAACCTGGCCATCTAAGGATCTAGTTGAGAGGATATACACCACCAGATCAACCTTTGAATCCTGGGGAATCATACTGAGGCCTCACAAACCCCCAAGGTATCCTCATCCGCTTTTACCCAACCAGAAGATTCAAATATTGGAAGACATACATGCAAAAAAAACAAAAAACGTGCCTGCATGGGGCACGATCTACCACGCCTTTGTGCCTAATAAATTCAAACGGAAGCAACGAACCTAGAAACGCAGTTAATACACTTAATCCATAGATGAAGGCATGGACTGGTCTTGGGTGCCAAAAGCACTAAGTAATACCCGTACCTAGTGAGCAATTAAACTCGCTAACAACCAACAAAAGATGGGCGCAGATTGCTCATACTAGGGAGCAGGGTTGTAAGTTTAAGGATGAAGGTCAGAACACGTTAAACATCTGTTCCTGGAACATCCTTGGATTTAAAAACATGGGCCATGACCACGATACCCTGTCCTTCCTCGAACAACAAGATATAATACTCCTCCAAGAGACATGGATGCTGGACCCAATAGCTATATCTGGTTACATCGAACATCACACCCTAGCAGTAAAATTAGCAAGGTTTGGTCACCCGAGGGGGGCTTATCAACATATATATCACATAAAAATATTTGTCAAACAGAAGAGCTAGACGTTGGAACAAACTGGCTCCAAGTTACAAAAGTTACAGGAAAGCGAATCCCAAATAGAAGAGACTGGCAACTAATTTTGGTCAACGTACACGTTCACCCCGAAAAACAAAACTAGAAGGAAAATTTTGCAACATTAACAAATTTGATTAAAACATTGCGAAAGACGCACAAATTCTGCAGTTTGATCATTTCAGGAGATTTCAAAAGTAACCTGCTAAAACAAAATAAAATAAAGAGGCAAGTGAACTGGGGAAATAAAATCATAACACAAGGATTAGAAAGATACGGACTAGCAATCCTGAATGGCAATTGATTTCACCATCACCAGCTCTAATTTAGTCCCAAGAAGAAAATCATTCCAAATCCCAACGCGTATAGAAAGTGACCATCACCCGCAAATTACAAAGCTAAAGATAAAGTTAGCCACGGAAGAAAAAATAATCACACTAGTGCAACACCCAGAAAAGTTTAACTTGAGGAAACTAAAATGGCAAGGAAACAACATAGTAAACATAATGGATTCACTTAAAGAACACTTGACCCAAACAGGGCTGCAGACAGAAGAAAACCGCATAACAAATTGGGAAGATCTATGTCTCTTCCTTACCCGAAGTTTCCGGCCATTAATAGAAACATTAAAAGAACAGACAGTAGAAAGAATCCATGGATTAACCTCGCCTTAAGAGACGAAAAGAGAAAGATGGCAAAAGAGGCTCGAATCCAAACCATGGCGGTTAAAACAGGCAAGAATGAAGACAAGAATAAATTGAAGGAGCTACAGCAGAATTACAAGAAAATGTTGAAGGAAGCTAAATCTGAATACAAAGAAAAAATATGGGTTCAGCTACTATGGGCAAGCACCTTGCCAAACAGCAGATAATTCTGGGGAATCATAAACAACATGACGAGGGGTACCAAATTACAACAAGAAGCGGGGATTGATGAAAAAACCTGGATGTAGCATGTTCACAATAAGTACGCATTGCCAAAACCCATAAAGGACCGAAATCCGGAAGTAGAAGACCACACTGGTACAGCTGAAAATAACTATGACCAGCACTTCCTGTTCGATAAAAACAAATTGAAAGGAATAATAAAAAGGTTGAAAACAGAGGGGGCAGCAGGTCCCAACGGACTGCCCAACGCACTATTCAAACACGCGCCAGACTTTTGGGCCGACTATCTTGCGCCATTATTCAACCTGATTTACACAGAGAACAACGTCCCCAAATCCTGGAAAGGGAATATCATCCACCCTATAGTCAAACAAGGATAGCATAAGCCTGATAACTACAGACTCATATCACTGATAGATGTCGAGGCTAAATTATACGCTTCATGCCTATTATTCCACCTTCAGGACTGGATGGACGAAACACACATAATCCCAAAGTTTCAAACTGGCTTTAGACAGGGAATGGGTACTTTGACAAACCTGGCCACACTGGCACTGCTAAACGAAAAGGCAAGAAAAAGGAAAACGCGGTTATTTGCATGCTTTGTCGATTTGAAAGCCGCATTCGACAAAGTAAACAGAAGGCGCCTCTGGGAAAAACTAAGGGCACGGGGGCTGTGGAGCAAATTACTGGAAGTAACGATATCCTTGCACAGCGGAACATGGGCCAGAGTGAAATTAGGCAATGGACTTAACATCACCAGCCTCATCTGCACAGAGCAAGGGCTAAAATAAGGGTGTGTCCTTGTCCCAGCCTATTCAATTTATTTATGGCAGACATCAGCAACCATATGCAATCATCCAACCCAACTGCCACCGCCTAACCTAGCCGAGGCGCCAATACCCTTCTTACAGTACGTTGACGATATTGTGGTACTGAGCCAAAGCCCCAATGGGCTACAAAGAGCAAACCACAACCTGGTCACCTACTTGGATCAAGACAGTTTGGAAATAAACAAAGATAAAACCAAGGTTGTACGTCTTACTGACCCACAAAAAACAGGTTTAAATAGTACATAAAAGGGACCCAAATTGAAGAACAAGCGGCCTATAAACATCTTGGCATAAAAATAGGATGGGGCCCAACATACAATGAACACAAAAATGACTTAAAGGCAAAAGCACAATCACTAATATTTGCGTATAGACTCCTGAACAACAAAATGGGATGCCCGAGTTACGCACATCTTTTAAAAGTGATGGCGTCGCAAATTATACCTACATTGTCATACGCCCTAGCAGTATGGTGTGGCAAAGAGGCGGAGCTCCTAAACGACCTACAGACAAGGGTCTATAAAGCGGTCTTCAATTTACAAAAATCCGCCGCTCCAGCTCAGGTGCGGGTGCAGTTTGGCTTGCAGAACCAGAAATTCCGGAGCATTAGCGGCTTCGTGAAACTATGCCACAAATTCCGCGCATCTGACCCAGGATCATTAAAAAACATTTGCTGGAAAGAAATCAAAATCCAGATGGACCAAGATGCGCCGAATTCATGGGGAGCCTATCTGCGGAAATCCATATCAGAACTTGATATACAAACAATGTGGGACAGCCAGTGGGACAAGGTAGCTTTTGGTAGACTGGTAAACAAAATATCAAAGAAGAAGTCTTTTTTACAAGACAAAATTACAACCTTAAAACGCAGACATGGGTGGACTGTGATTAACTCATACACATCATTAAAGCCCCAAGCATATTTATTAACACACTTCAGCATCGAGCTAAAAAGGAGCTTCACAAAACACCGCCTGGGCATGCATGATTCAAAAGACCTGCAACCGTCATGGTAACGTAATCATCGAGATACATATTGTCGACTATGATACAAGGAGGGGTCTTTTAAAACCAAGTTTTAATTAATTGAATGTACGCACCTGCTGGCAAGCAGTAATACGCTGGTTGGAAGGATCCTCAATCATGTTGGCCTGCCGGGGTGTCAAATTCCTACTAAAAGTAAGGAACCTTTTAAGGCAAACCGACCTACAGGCCACGAAAATAGCATAAGGCAGGACGGCAGGCGCACAGTATATCTGACAAAGATATATTCAACGGCATCATGGAAATAGACAGAAAAATGGCCCAGTTGGGAACTTAAAACGGACATCTTTTTCACAAACACGACTGAGATGAAAGTAGGCTTTTTTAGATCACATTTCATGTGTATTATAATGTTATGCAGATTTTTACATTTTGGTAAACACGGAATTGAGTATTTAATGGAACTTTAAGTATAACACTTTTCTTTTATCAAAAACATGTATATTGTAATGATTTTAAGAAATCATATACAATAAAAATCTTGACTTGACACCTGGAGTATTGTGCTCTTTGGATCCTGCTAATGTATGCAGTTTTTTCAATCATAGATTTGAGGCTATGATGTCTTTTATCTACAATAAAAAAAATCCTCCTCTTGGAGAAGTTGTGGATTTCTTTTGGACAAAGGAGTATCAAGAAAGAGGTGCTCCTCTTATACATATGCTGTTATGGATTAAGGACGCTCCCAAATTGAATATTTAGCAGAAAAAGATCCAGAATGTACAGATATTTTGAAAACGAATATGTTGGACACATATTACCCAAACAGAAGTCATCGTCTTGAGAACATGTGTCTCTATGAAGTGCTGCAAAACTACACTTTTAAACGGAATACTACAGAGAACATCAATGATGGAAAATATGGAGTCATTGGTTCCAAAGGATGTTTGGTGAAACAAACAAAAGGAAATTTGATTAATCACAGGAAGCTGACTTGCGACACTGCTGACAAAAGGGAATTTTACTATTTAGCCCTTTTACAACTGTTCAACCCATGGCGTTAAGAACTGGAATTACTTGGAGATTTCCAGAGCTATGCAGATTCCTTTAATGCTTGTAAAGATAGCATACAATGCAGTGCTTTTGCAAATTATGTGAAAATGTTGAACAATGAAATTGATCAAGAAGATACAATTGCAGCTGAGATTGATAGAGACAGTTCTCAAGACAGTCAAAGTCCTGCTGTGCTGAGTCAGAATCCACTAGGACAACCAATTGTTGAAAATGAAGCAGCAATCGCCATGAATGAGGTGGAAACAGCAATGCATCAAGCTCAAGAAGATGTAACAAACTTAACAAAATTAGAAGAACAACTAAATGTTGAACAGATACAAATATATGAGCAAGTGAGACAACAGATTGAACATGGATTACTTCATGAAAAGAAAGATTGCTCATGCACGTCATTTGAACCTATTAGAATGTACGTGAGTGGACAAGCTGGAACAGGAAAAAGTTTTTTAATTAAAGTAATTAAAAGTTATCTACAAAAAACAACTGACTTGCATTTGTCTTGTGTTGTCACTGCTCCGACTGTGTTGCCAGCACACAACTTAAAGGAATTACTTTACATTGTTTACTAATGCTACCAGTAGAGCATGACAACAAATTGGAATACCAAGAGCTATCTGGAGAAGATTGTTGTGAAGTTTCAAGAGTCTTGAAGAAAATTAAACTTCTAATTATTGATGAGGTAAACATGGTATCAAACTTAATGCTTGCCTTTGTGCATTTAAGAATGCAGCAAATTCTTAAAACAGAGTACGACGTGTTATTTTAAGGAAAATACGTCATAGTTTTTGGAGATCTACTGCAACTGACTCCTGTAAAAGGACAACCAGTATCTAAAACACTTCCATATGAAGAGACGAAAAAGTCTCTGGGTAGTGTTGGAAACGTGAACATTTGGTCATATTTTGAATACAAAGAACTCATTACAAATATGCGACAGGCAAATGATGTTGATTATGGAACTATTCTCCAATATATAAGAATTGGACTATTGACTGAACATGGCAAAGAAGCTTTGCAGAGTCAAATACTTTCCACTTTGTTTCCAAATGAAAATGTAGTACCTGAGAAAATATACATGAAAATTGCAGAAAACAAATCTGTAATCTGCTTAATGCCAACACTGCGTGAGTGTTCTATATTCAACGAACAACTTTTGAAACTGGAAAATGAAGAAATAATAAAAATGGAAGCCATCGATAAAATAGAGCATGAAGGAATCACTATTATTTTGACAGAAAAATTGAAGACAAAATTGGATTCTTTAGAAAAATCAATATCTATAACTGCTGGTTTAGAAAAGAATCTATATTCTTGTAGAAACTGTCGAGTTATTTTAAGGCGTAATTTGGACATCGAAAAAGGTTTAGTTAATGGGGAAATGGGCAAAGTGGTAGATTTTGTTAATTATCAAACTAAAGATGGTATTGAATTTTTAAAACTTAAATTTGATCAGATTGAAGAAGTTAAACAAATTGGTCATTGTTAAGTTCGTTTTTTGCTTGTTAAAGATTTATATGTCCGTAGAAAACAGTTTCCACTTTCTCTGGCATATGCAGTGACTATTCATAAATCTCAAGGTTTAAGTGCTGACAGTGCTTTGGTGAACATTGGAAATACTGTGTTTAAAGAGGGTATGGCATATGTTGCTTTGTCGCGAGTGAGAACATTTTCTGGTTTGTTTTTGATTGATTTTGATGATACAAAGGTTACTGCAGATGCGAACTGTGTCAAAAAGTACAAGGTTAAGAAGAACAAATGCTCCCAATTTAGGTCAATATCCTGTATTTGAAAAGCGTGTGGTTGTTCGAAAAAGAAGGTATGAGAATATCTGTACTGAAGGGGTAGAGAAGGGAAAAAAACAAGATAATGTTGTGATTGCAAGCAAAAAGAAAAAGGACACTGTTGAAGAGATTGTTGGTTATCAGTTTGAAAATAGTTCTGGTGTCAACTGCTATGCTAATGTAGCGGTCAATGTTGTGTTTTTCTTGAAGGTTTGCAACAGCAAATTATGGAAAATCTGGAAAGAAAATGTGTTGCTGGCTGCATTCTGTTTATGAAAAATTAAGAAGTGATACAAGTAAAATACAAACCATTTCCAATTTTCATAATCTTTTGGATGTATGATCTGGTTCTACACAATTTACACAAAATATCCAACAAGATGCTCAGGAATTTCTAATGGATATGCTTACCGCATTGGAAAATGAAAGTGTAGAAATAGAAAATATTTTTGGCCTTTGTTATAAATGGAAACATTATTGTGAAAATTGTATGTATACATGTAGCACTAATGTAGACACTGAAAGATTTCTATATTTGACATTACCGGACTGTAAATCAGTGTCTTTTAATAAATTAATTAAAGCTGCAAATCAAAACATGGAGTGTAGCCAATGCAAATCAGAAATGTTATCACCTTTATTTTTACAAATATATGGACAATATATAATTTTAATGATGCAACGTCGTACAGCTGATGGAAGAAAATTGTACACTTTAATAAAACATTTTGTAGCTACTCAACTATAAATATCAGGAAGGACTTTTGTAGCAGTAGCAATAATTTTCGATGATGGTCTTTCCACAACATCTGGACATAACACTGCCTATCTAAAACCTGACAAAGGCTGGACTCTTTGTAATGATGCTGAGTTGGTTTTCAAACAACATTTGCCTTACGAATTACCACATTCCTACCTATTTTTTTTAAAGCCAAAGTTTTAGCAAGTTAATTCAGCCTCTGAGGAATTTATTATTATGATTTAATAGAATTACCATTGGACAATTTACATAAAAATGACTGCAAAAATACAATTTGGCCTCAAGGAAAGGTATTTCTTTGAATTATGGACTTTTTGTTGCACATTGTCTCTGTGTATAATTTTAACCGACAACATTTACAGTGTTTATAAATTTAGTTATAGAATTTTCTTAGCAGTAACCATTTTATATATGTGTGATTTGTATTATCAGGTATTTTACTGTGATGGATTGCTGTTTTTTTTAAACAATCTAATTGATTGGGTTTTTTTTGCCCGCTGTTATGTGATGAGTACGATTGAAATCACTGTTTGTAGTGAAATTCAATATATTCTGAGAACAGCAAAAAAGGCAAAGAAATTCCTTTGGAAAATGTTAAAATTTTGCTGTGCTATTAGAAATGTATTATTGCATGTTATAGCTATTTTTTCTTTTCTTTTACAGATCCTAATTCTAAAATATGGAATTTACTATATTTTACATTATGAAAAACAACTTAATAAAAATGTGTAGTGTTTTTAGTTGTATTACTGCTGAGGTAAGTTTAAGTAAGTTTTAAAATGCACAATGGACTGTGTTTGCACACACTTAAAAAGAAATGGAAGATTGATAAACTAGATTTGTGCCAGAGAATTCCATTGCAGACAGGTATCAAATAGGAGACAGCTTCAGAACACCTGTCTGCAAGATACATGGTATAGTACACAATAGAGACATATGGTGGTCTTGTAGGTCCTGGTAATTTTAGAATTATAAGAAATACAACTATTTAACTTAAAGCACATCACTAGGGGCTGATTCCGATCCTGGAAAAACGCTGTACAAATCGTGGTATAGAGAGTTTTCCCCATACAACTCGTACTTGTAAGGAGGCCACTAAAACCTAGGAAGTACGATCCGTGCAAATAGACACACTCCATACAAATTGTAAAAAAGACCATACAACTCGTATATACAAGCAATTCCGATTCGGATTGCTCTGTACGCGACGTTCCCATGTATTCCCGGCAGCAGTTTACAACTTGTACGCCCCGAAAACAGTACAAGACAGACCCCCCATTTACGCGTTGTACATCCCATGAATACAGGGGTTCGGTGCGTATGTATGGTGTGTACGGATGACACGGAAAGTGGGGTACAGTGCGTACATACGCGATGAAGGGGTACTGATCGTGTACGCACCGTACAACCACCGTACCCCAAAATCACCTCGCATGTGGGGGGACCCCTGTATGCCTCATACCCCTAAACAACCCGTACCCCAGTATGAGTCGTACCCCCAGAACGAGTCATACCAGGGTACAAGGCATATAGGGATTCGCTTAGTTGCCCGGTACGAATCATTCCCCCGTATACGGGCCATTTTCCTTACAAATCGTATGCTGACAACCCGGTACGAATCGTACTTGATGGGTTGGACAACCTTTTTACAAATTGTATGGTCTTTTTTACAAGTCCGTGTCGTACAGCTTTTCCCAATCCGATTTGTAAGCATCGGGCCGATCTGTATGTATTTTTCCCGTACGAATCGTACTACACGGGTTGGAAGGGACTTTTACAATTTGTATGGAAAAAAATAAAAAATTTATTTGTATGGAAAATAAAAATCCAGGATCAGAATTGGCCCCTAAGTGTTTTCCGCATGTGACAGTAGGTCCCATCCCTTCTCTTCAGTCATATCTAAATATGTGCTATAAGTTTCGTAAAACATAAGTACTTATAAGTGCTTATAAATGTATCTTATTCTCTGTTAGTAGTACAGACATTTACTCCTATAATAAGAATTAGCCTAGCCATTAAATCTCTTTCTTATTTACAAGGTGAGCAAAAGGCATTCTATATACCTTTTGTTTTCCATGTAAAGATAATCTCATCATACACAGCACTTTCCGTTGAAAAGGCGTTCTGTAAGTTTTGCTGTTTAAGTTTAAGTTTAAAATATTTATAAAGCGCAACATACACCTGGGCGGTTTCTTGGCGCTAAAGTAGCAGGCAGCTAACTGAGCTAGAACAGTGACTAAGGCGACAACTGGAAGACAGGCAATTTGCTAAAGAAGAGCCTGAGAAAATAAAAAGGTCTTCAAAGTTTTACGAAAACTGGAGTACTCGGTGAGGGACCTGAGATGAAAGGGGAGAGAGTTCCAGAACATGGGGGCGAGAGTGGAAAATTTAGAGCCACCCTGTTTTTTTTTCCGGTAACGAGGTACAGCTAAGAGGAGTTGTGCCGAGGAGCGGAGGTCTCTGCCAGGGACGTAAGCCTTGATGGCTGAGGATATGAATAGGGGGGCCAGGCCAGTCCTGGCCTGAAACGCCATGCAGCCTAGTTTAAACAGGGCGCGTTCCCGCACAGGGAGCCAGTGAAGAGTTTTCAGGAGGGGGGAAGTGTGATGGAATTTAGGAAGACTGAAAGCAAGGCGAGCAGCCTGGTTCTGCACTAATTGCAGCTTACGGAGGCTGTACTGAGGGATGCCATTATACAGAATGTTCCCGTAGTCCAGGCGGGACAGGACCAGTGCGGACATAATTAGCTTGAGTGCAGGGAAAGAAAAGAAACGGGAGATAGAACGGATAGTACGGAGAGTAAGAAAGCAAGAGGAAACCACCGAACCAATCTGGGAGTGCATAGTAAGTTGATTATTTAGCTTAATACCAAGAGTCTTAACAGAGGGAACAGGGGTAGGAGGAGAGCCAAAGGAGGGGGGCCAAAAGAGAGAATTCCAGGGACTGGAGCAACCACCCGTCACCACAAGTTCCGTTTTATCGGGATTGAGTTTCAGGTGGTTGAAGTTCATCCAGTCCCTGATGAAAGATAGAATAGATTGGAAATTAGAAATAGAGTCAGGAGTAGAAGAAAGATTAAAGATGAGCTGGAGGTCATCGGCATAGTTATATACCGTGACCTCCAGTTGCTGTAGAGCAAAGATGAGCGGAGCGATATAGAAATTAAACAGTAAAGGAGAGAGAGAAGAGCCCTGGGGAACACCGCACTGGACCTGACAGGGGGTAGCTGAAAACTCCCCAAGATGAACCGCCTGGGTCCGGTCCCTCAGAAAGGACGAGAGCCAAATGAGGGCTGATCCTCCTATGCCCGCCGCCTTGACACGGGAAAGCAAGATGGAATGATCCACCGTGTCAAAAGCGTCGGACAAGTCAAGGAGGACCAGCGCCTGTGGTCTACCTGCGTCCATACCCTCTCTGAGGGTGTCTAAAACTGACACCACCACTGACTCTGTCGAGTGCTTTGGCCGAAACCCAGCCTGACATGAGGCCAACCTCCCATTCTCCTCGGCAAAGGAGCTGAGTGCAGAGGTAACGTGCCGCTCCAGCACCTTCGCCAGAAAAGGGAGAAGGGAGATGGGGCGATAATTAGCCATCACAGAGGGGTCGGCTCCCGGCTTCTTCAAGATGGGGACGATGGAGGCGGCTTTTAAAGAAGAAGTGACAACCCCTCGGGCCAGTGAGTCGTTAAGGAAACCCAGAGGGGGCAAAAAGCAGACAGTATAGATCTGCCGTAAGATATGAGCCGGGCATATGTCAGACGGGGAACCGGACTTAATTTTAGAGAGGAGGGACAAGAAAAGTTCTTCAGAAAGAAGAGGGAAGGAATTAAGAGAAGCTGGGACAGGGTGAGGGAGGGGGTCAACAAAGGAAGGGGAAGGAGGGGGGATGTTAGATTTGATTGTCGTGATTTTTTCGACAAAATAAAGATTCAGCGAATCGCAGAGTTTCTAGGAGGGGGGGGGTTTAAGTGTGGTCCGGTCAGAGAACGCCAAATCATGGGTAATGGCAAAGATCTCCTTTGATTGATTCTCGGCCGCTAAAATTTTGGCCGAGAAATATGCTTTCTTGGCCTCAGTAATTTTTTGCTTATAGGTCCCCAGGAGGTGAACGTGGCAGGTCCTGGAATTAAGGGAGTAATCCAGTCTCCATTTGCGTTCAGCCCTTCGAACCGTAAGCTTCAATTCCTTCAGCTCGTTGTTGAACCACCGATTGGCGTCTTTGGGGCGCCTAATCGAGGTACGCCGGAGAGGAGCCAAGCAGTCGCTTCCTTCCATAAGCCATGAATCAATGGCTTTGGCTTGGGCTGCGGAATCCAGTCCCGATAGAAGGGGAGAGGAGGCCCGAAGTGCGGTCGAGAGGTCAGACAGGTTGACCTTACCCCAGTTACGAGCCCATGAATTTTTGATGTGGATAGGGGTCTTGGTCAAAGAAAGGCTAAGGGAGAACGAAATTAGAAAGTGATCGGACCAAGTGCAAGGGACAACGGACAGTGTAGAGAGGGTACAGTTGAGAGACCAGACCTGGTCAAGAGTGTGTCCGTGAATATGAGTAGGGGTGTGAACAAAAGAAATAAAATTAAGAGAAAGGAGAGTTTCTGAGAATTCCTTGGATGAAACACACTCCTTGTGGTCCGAAGGCCAATAATTGAAGTCCCCGAGGACTAAAACCGAGGCATAGTTGACCGCCAGGGTGCCAAGAAGGTCTTGAAAGGCCGGGAGAAAGGATGGAGTTGGTTGGGGAGGGCGGTAGACGAGCACAATGGCTAAGTGGGGGGAGAGGGAGGTAGAGCGGGCCACCAGATAGTCGATTCCGGCCAAGGGGGGTGAAGGGAGGACTTGAAACTGGAGATCAGAGCGGGCAATGAGAGCAACGCCTCCACCCGCTTTCCCGCCAGGGCGGTCTGCACGGATGGCATAGTAAGTCGAGGGGAGGGCAGCCAGAAGGGAAGGGAGGGAGGCTTCAGTAAACCACGTTTCCGTCAGCAATAGAAGGTCGGGTTTGTCAGTGTCTAGAAGAGTGAAAAGTTCATGGTGATGTTTAATGGCAGACCTAGTATTGAGTAACGCAATAGATAAAGGGGGAGAATACGAATCACTGGTGGTAAATAAGACAGGGGCCGACGGTGACGCGTGAGGAGGAGGGCAACCAGATGGGCAGGCATAACAGGGAGAATTACAGCCCAGCAGTGCGATCCGATGAATGGTACGAGGATCGAGGGGCCAATGGCCTTGCAATAGGGTCAAGTCAGCGGGTGAATATTGGGTGCGAGAGCCTGGGGTGATGGCCCCTAGCCCCGGTCTGCCGCGGACGAGCGCAGACGGGCTTAACTCTGGCGCAACTCCGGCGCGCCTACGTCGCGCCCGCTGCGCTCGTCCGCTGCGCTGACGCATGAGGAACGTCTATGTAGGCAGTGACGCGGTGGGGGAGGAGTCGGGAGGGCGGGGTAGGGATCGTGAGTTCAAAAATAAAGATTGCCGTTCGCCGCTCTTGATCAGCGGGACGGTGAAGGAATACACAAACAGACTGCTAGCAATCAGCAGAGCATAGCAGGTAGCAGGTTTAAAAAGCCAAAGTGTGCTTCTAGCGCTCAGCGCGAAGCCCTCCGCCCTCTGCCACAGGGCTTAGACAACGCGCGAGGAGAGTGGGCGGAGCCTATGTAGGCAGTGACGCGGTGGGGGAGGAGTCGGGAGGGCGGGGTAGGGATCGTGAGTTTAAAATAAAGATTGCCGTTCGCCGCTCTTGATCAGCGGGACGGTGAAGGAATACACAAACAGACTGCTAGCAATCAGCAGAGCACAGCAGGTAGCAGGTTTAAAAAGCCAAATTGTGGTTCTAGCGCTCAGCGCGAAGCCCTCCGCCCTCTGCCACAGGGCTTAGACAACGCGCGAGGAGAGTGGGCGGAGCCTATGTAGGCAGTGACGCGGTGGGGGAGGAGTCGGGAGGGCGGGGTAGGGATCGTGAGTTTAAAAATAAAGATTGCCGTTCGCCGCTCTTGATCAGCGGGACGGTGAAGGAATACACAAACAGACTGCTAGCAATCAGCAGAGCATAGCAGGTAGCAGGTTTAAAAAGCCAAAGTGTGGTTCTAGCGCTCAGCGCGAAGCCCTCCGCCCTCTGCCACAGGGCTTAGACAACGCGCGAGGAGAGTGGGCGGAGCCTATGTAGGCAGTCACGCGGTGGGGGAGGAGTCGGGAGGGCGGGGTAGGGATCGTGAGTTTAAAAATAAAGATTGCCGTTCGCCGCTCTTGATCAGCGGGACGGTGAAGGAATACACAAACAGACTGCTAGCAATCAGCAGAGCACAGCAGGTAGCAGGTTTAAAAAGCCAAAGTGTGGTTCTAGCGCTCAGCGCGAAGCCCTCCGCCCTCTGCCGCAGGGCTTAGACAACGCGCGAGGAGAGTGGGCGGAGCCTATGTAGGCAGTGACGCGGTGGGGGAGGAGTCGGGAGGGCGGGGCAGGGATCGTGAGTTTAAAAATAAAGATTGCCGTTCGCCGCTCTTGATCAGCGGGACGGTGAAGGAATACACAAACAGACTGCTAGCAATCAGCAGAGCATAGCAGGTAGCAGGTTTAAAAAGCCAAAGTGTGGTTCTAGCGCTCAGCGCGAAGCCCTCCGCCCTCTGCCACAGGGCTTTGCACAGAACAGCCATGAAACCTCTGGGTGCCCGTGCGCTATATAAATCACGAATAACATAACATAACATAACAGAACAAGACATATGTCCAGTTTTATCAAAAATTATAAATCTGGCCATGTTTGTGAATGCTGCACCATCCTCCAATTGGTGTAGCAAAGAACAACAAGGATAATTGTTTTCACTTCTCCTCATTTTTTCACTTTCAATATATGCTATAATGCACAGCATATATTGAAGGTGAAAAATGCCTTTTCTGATTATTTTTGTGCAGTAAGGTGTCCCTTGCTGTACAAAAACAATCTCCGCATGACACAGACATCCTTGCACCATGGTGCAAGGGTGCATGTGTCACCACATTGCTGCAGTTTAAGCAGCTGTGCAGAGGGAAGCACAGACTTGCAACATATTTATGTACAAATGTTGCACCCCTGTGCTTCGGAAATACCACAGCATGCTGTAGCTAAATAGTTTACAGTGTCATGCTGCTGCATTTTCCTTATAGTTCTGCACTTATGCATTCACCACACATCACAAATGCATTCTTTCAGTCAATTATGCACTACACATACATACATCTAAACTTTCACACACTAGCATACAAGTTTAGCTCTTTTTTTAACCAGAGTTGGTAGTTCTGACAAGAACTTTTTTTCTGTTTTGTTTATTTTTTTGAATGCTTTTTAGATGTTTTTGGTTTTTTTTTTAAACAGGGAAACAGGAGGAACAGAACCAAAAACTATGAGGAGAAAAAAAAAACTAACAATAGTGGTTCTCGATAGCCTGACAAACAAGGTCCACCGATTGTTCACCATAAGCAATGAGACGTCCGCATGTTACAAAATTCATCCTGACTCGTGCCAATTGGGGACGTATATCTGGTGGTGAACTAGAAGTTGAGGGTGCTGTCCCAGATGTGCTTGGTACAGCTGGTGGTGCAGGAGAATTTTGTTGTAGTCTACTCATCTGCTCTCGTGCTAGGTTGATGTATGGCAGGTCTGCAAATGCTTCTTCATACTTGCAGTCCCACATGAGTATTTTTTGTTGGGATTTCCTCTAGAGAGGACCGCTTAGCAGATTTTGCACGTTACTTTGGTTGGATTGACCTTATACCTAAGTGGTGGACTCTTCAGAATCAGATGAAGAAGGTGGATTTTTTGTCATTTTGAAAAATATAAGGTGATTCAGGTCTGCGATGAGCAAAAAAGAGCAGTTCTTCTCAGAAGAGTGCTTGAAATGGGTGGGGTCCTTCAATACTTTGAATAGGAAGTCTAATAAATCAAATCTCTTTTTTTGTGGTCACATGGGGTACGCGTAGGGCGCGCGCACCCAGCACGCACCCAGCTCGCACCCAGCGCGACTTCCGGAAACGGCATTTGAAAGTAATGTGCTTTATATATATATATACGTTTTTGAGCATTAAAAATGTTTGCGGGAGTCACGCACCCACCGCGTCCGATATGCATATGACATCACGTGCTACTGCGCGTCCGTCACATTGCGTAATACGAACATCTCGTGTATGCGCCAGAAGTCGAGTACTAGTCGCATAGCGTCCGCGTTGGAAAAGTCATACCCGTCGCACACCCTACACAGATCAAATACAACAGTCCTAAAATGGCGGACACGTTTCACGCAGTGAACAAGCAGGGTGTGCTTTGGGTGTGCGACTGGGAAAAAATGATTTAGAAAAATAATTTAAGTATATTTTAAACAATATAAAATAATGAAAAAATATATATTTCAATTTTTTTTTAAATAAAAAAAATATGTGTAATGTAATTTAAAAAATAACATATCTAAAAATAAGATTAAAAAAATGTAGTTAAAAATATAAAAAAAATATAACAATAAATATATTTAAAAATTATCATTTAAAAAACCTTTGAAATTCACAAAAAAACCATAGGTTTTAGACATGTTCTAGTTAGAAATTACCATTTAAAAAACCTTAGAAATTCACTGAAAAAAACATAGGTTTTAGGGGTGTTATAGTTAGCTGGACATTTCATCTGTACAAAACCATTGAAATTCCTCCATTATAGTTAGTTGTATTAACTATAACTTGCGCTATACATGTCTGATGGATCTGTGGTCGGCTGACCACTATGGAAATTAACTGTGAAATGAACTGTGTTTAGGAGCTATGATTTTGAGATGTTTAGCCAGCATTTTGGCCGGATGGCCACTTAACCTGCTATGTATGAATGTAAATTGAATTGATTGTTTCTATAAGGATGGAGAAATACATTAGTATAACCTTTGTATAGCCCATACAGGGCAAGATTAATGTAATAAGAATCAGGGCGCACTCATGGGCAATGCCCATTCAGGGCAAGATTGCAATTGAATAGACACGCTCATTTTTTAGAATGTTAAAATAATGTGGCATTCTATCTATTTTAACATCTTGGACGATTTACATGGGGTATTTGCACGTTGCAATATGGCGGCTCCTCGAGTAGAGATGTCTGTGTCCCTTTTTTCATTTCCATGAAATGTATACATGAATTGGTTATAAAGCATTAATGGCCGCCGCACTCCTTTGTAGAACAAATTGATGAAGGCCGATGCCGAAACGCGTCTTACTATGCTGTGAGGTTTGCTAATAAACTTTGTAGTGAACCACCCCCAAGAGTGCTGCGAGCCTTCAACAGGGTGAGAACCTGTGGATGCTGTGAGCTGTATATTTCATGGGGAACACCCCCGTTACGTGAGCACCCGCTCGAGATTGCGGCAGGCTGGTGTAGTGGGAGCTGATATATATATATATATATATATATATATATATATATATATATATATTAAACACACCCGATTTGGCGTGCTCAAGCCACTCCTTGCGGCAGGTACTCGGCGGGGTCGCTGCCCCCTTACGATATACAAACTCCTGGTAATGTTGCGTGACGGATTCACAAAAACCAGAGCCGAGGCCCAAATGATGCTCACTGCAGGATTTTATTGGCACACGAAAGACAAAACCCAACGCGTTTCGAAGTGCACAGACTTCTTGTTCACGGGTTATATATATATATATATATATATATATATATATATATATATATATATATATATATATATAATACATATTTAAATATCGAACCAAACCCCAATCACTGGATGATGTCATCAGTGATGTCATTTGAGATGTCATCACTGATGTCATGAGTGATGTCACTGACCATGTCATGAATGATGTAAAATGTGACATCATCAGCAGTGGATTGCGGGCGCGTGAGTTATAGTTAGTACAACTAACTATAACGGAGGAATTTCAATGGTTTTGTATGACTGAAATGTCCAGCTAACTATAACTATAACACCACTGGACCTGGCAAGCAAATGGGCAGTGTTGGAGTAATTTACGCCACATTGGGTGAGCTGGACTTCCGGATCTACCCCTGCTTAACGTTATGCTGGGACTCGGTGGGGATGCGGTTTGGGGAGCAGAGGAGACGCCGGCATTGTAATTACTAGATGCCAGTATCCCACAGAATGGTCCATTACTTACCCTCGCAGATTTCCCAGAGCAGTCCACAGCATTCTGGGACATGGAGTACAGATGCATGGGGCGTCCTCCATGTTGATCAGCCAAGAACACGAACTATTGCTGCTTGAGGGGGCGGAGACTACTGACATCATGCAGGAGGGGCCACCGGTATTAAAACCTTGACTAACGCCCTGCTCCTGCTCAAACCATTTGGCGCTGAAGAAGGCGACATAGATCGCCGAAATGCATTCGCCTCGGACAAACAATTTGGTTATTTGCAATAAAAGACGCCTCCACTGCCTCCCCTGATGTGGTCTCTTCTTCTTGCCTGTGGAGAAGGTTCTTGCATATATATATATATAATACATATTTAAATATCGAACCAAACCCCATTCACTGGATGATGTCATCAGTGATGTCATATGAGATGTCATCACTGATGTCATGAGTGATGTCACTGACCATGTCATGAATGATGTAAAATGTGACATCATCAGCAGTGGATTGCGGGCGCGTGAGTTATAGTTAGTACAACTAACTATAACGGAGGAATTTCAATGGTTTTGTATGAGTGAAATGTCCAGCTAACTATAACTATAACACCCCTAAAACCTATGGGTTTTTTAGTGAATATATATATATATTATATATATATATATATATATATATATATATATATATATATATATATATATATATATATATATATATATATATATATATATATATTCCACGAAACAACCAACTCCTTCTGGATCTCCTCCGACCCGTGAGAGGTGGCGTGCACGTCGGCGGAGTAAAGCCGACAATTTGCTGCTTTCTTTACCAAAGTTCGTAAAGCACGCTCTCAGGACAATAAACCAAGGTATCACACAATCTCCATAGTGCTGTTTATTCACAACGCGTTTCGCCGACAAAACGGCTTGATCACGTGAAAAATGCTGTAACATCATTGGTGTTTGTTGCCTATGTGTCCATGGACATCAAAAGAGGACTTACGTATTATAGAACATGAAAATTAAAAATACAGTATTTCTTGCATACGAAAACCTCAGTTAGGTATAAACATACAAACCATATTCATGGATATTCATTTCAGATATATAAATCCAAACATAAAAAACTTGCAATTATTTATCACAACTCGGATTTAACCATGATGTGTATCTCAGGAATTGCCCATGTATCAAAACCGAATTGATAGCGTGAGAAACACAAGCGCTCAGGAGCCACAATCAATAATCATAAGGCATGACCAGCATTTCTGCATGTACATCGCACATGACGTGACTCCTCCCATTCTCACTCTAAATGCGTATGAGACGGAAGGTCGGTTCCCAACCTTATCAGTGTCATTAAACCAAATCAAACATACTCAATGTATTAAATTAAAACCTCGTATTGGCCAGTGCCCTAAGGTTGCAAAAGTCCTATATTTCGATAAGGACACACAGTTATAGCATGTAGGTACTGGCAAGTGCCCGAAAATCAGCAGAATCAACTCATGTTTAGTTACCGTCCATCAAAATACCATTGTTTCAGCATGAAGTGCCCAGGTGATGAAGGAGGCAGAGAAGGGGAGAAGTCCCGTGAAGTGAAGTGCAGATAAAGAGTAGAACAGACATAGAGTATTTGGATGTCAAAATTGAGATCACAAATGAGAAGGTTCAGACCAAACTCTTCCGCAAAGCCACCGCGGGTAACAGTATATTGCATGCCCTCAGCAGTCACCCAGACAATCTCAAATGAAGCATTCCGTTTGGTGAATTGCTGAGGGCAAAACGCAATTGCAACAATGAAAGTGGATACCGGGAAGAAAGTGATACCATTTTAAGCAGGTTTCGAAGTCGAGGTTATCCCAGCTGGGTGCTCAAAAAAGCTAGGGAAAGGGCCAATGCGATCGATAGATCTGATACTATTTGTGACAAACCCAATAGAGTTGAGGAAGGGAAGGATGTTACCAGACTAATCCTCACCTACAGTACGGACTCCAAAGCGATTGAGAAAATCATAACCAAAAATGGGACGTATTGAAAATGGACAATGTCATTGGGAGGGATCTACCAAAGAGACCCAGTATTACATATAGACGAGGGAGGCGCATGAGGGACATGTTAGTCCATAGTGACATTACTACATATCCTCCTAAAATGAAGGGATTAGAGGGGTTCTTCCCTTGTGGACATTGTAAAGCCTGTTCCAATAGCAAGTCATGTAAAGAAGTCACTTACAATGGTGTCACTAAGAAAATCTTGTCTTTTCTCACTTGTAGTTCCACTTTTGTTGTATATGCAATTTTTTGCACTTGCAACAAATGGTATATTGGCAGCACTACTTGCATGGCTAAGAAACGGATTCTGGAACATACGAGAGCCATTACCAACTTTGACCCCAAATACCCTGTTGCACGACATTTTAGAGAACACCATTTCTCGAATGTCAAAGATTTAAGTTTTATCATCCTGGAGCAAATAACAAAAAACCCAAGGGGTGGAAACAGGGTGCTGAAATTACGCCAGAGGGAGTCTAAACTCATTATTGAATTCCAGAGCAAGGCCCCTGGAGGCCTGAATCAAGATGAGGAATTAGCCGTGCATTTGAAGATCTAATGTATTTAATAATAGATTTTGTGTAACATGTACAGTTCTCCAGTGTTCTTCCACACCTTAGAGATATGATGTTTTAGCCTTATGATTACTCGAATGATTGATGAGTTGTTTTTAATCTAATGATGTATCTGTTTAATTTTTTCAGGAGCAAGAGAGGGGGCCCACTTTATCTGCACTTCACTTCACGGGACTTCTCCCCTTCTATGCCTCCTTCATCACCTGGGCACTTCATGCTGAAACAATGGTATTTTGATGGACGGTAACTAAACATGAGTTGATTCTGCTGATTTTCGGGCACTTGCCAGTACCTACATGCTATAACTGTGTGTCCTTATCGAAATATAGGACTTTTGCAACCTTAGGGCACTGGCCAATACGAGGTTTTAATTTAATACATTGAGTATGTTTGATTTGGTTTAATGACACCGATAAGGTTGGGAACCGACCTTCCGTCTCACACGCATTTAGAGTGAGAATGGGAGGAGTCACGTCATGTGCGATGTACATGCAGAAATGCTGGTCATGCCTTATGATTATTGATTGTGGCTCCTGAGCGCTTGTGTTTCTCACGCTATCAATTCGGTTTTGATACATGGGCAATTCCTGAGATACACATCATGGTTAAATACGAGTTGTGATAAATAATTGCAAGTTTTTTATGTTTGGATTTATATATCTGAAATGAATATCCATGAATATGGCTTGTATGTTTATACCTAACTGAGGTTTTCGTATGCAAGAAATACTGTATTTTTAATTTTCATGTTCTATAATACGTAAGTCCTCTTTTGATGACCATGGACACATAGGCAACAAATACCAATGATGTTACTGCATTTTTTCACGTGATCAAGCCGTTTTGTCTGCGAAACGCGTTGTGAATAAACAGCACTATGGAGATTGTGTGATACCTTGGTTTATTGTCCTGAGAGCGTACTTTACGAACTTTGGTAAAGAAAGCACATATATATATATATATATATATATATGTATATATATATATATATATATTTCATACTCGTTACCCTCTCAACGACGCGCCCACAATCCAGAGCCATCAAACAGGAGGAAAAACGGAAGACCCAAGATGCAAGTGAGTTCTTTTATTGCTTAGTACGCCACGGCAGCATAACGTTTCAGCCTACACAGAGGCCTTGGTCACATGGCGCACTGAGAAAGTTGCGTGAATTTAAAGTGCTCGTGCATTCAACAATCTACAATTTGATTGGATAGATGTTTTTTAGTGGGGGAGTGTCCATTTTGGCTATTGACAGCGTATTGCACTTGTTATTGGGATACAGGTTTAACTTTGTACCACCACTTTCATTAATAACTGTTTAAATACATTTTTATATCCGACACACCAAGAAAATGTATACAAAATAGAGATAAAATCTTATACCATAATAAAATACATGTAGAGCATTTCATATATTTACACCTATTTACACAGTATTACAGTAATGATTACTTTTTCAAATAAATTTATATATGTAATTCAATATTTCCATTGATCGGATACATGTGCAAAATACGCTATTCACTTTCCTCATATGTGGTGCTGACATGACAAATAAAAACCAATTGGTTAAACTTGAATAATATCATTTCCACATACTAGTAATGGCACCTAACATAGCCCCAACATATTGTAAGATTAGAATACATTTTGAAACAACGTGATTAAAAACAAAATAATTTTGCTGATTTATTTTTTGCTTTATATCCACAACCTACTGCACCTCCTGACATGGAAAAAAGTTTTTAACAAATGTGGACCAAACAACTAAGTTCTTTCTTTCATATGTGATTGTATCGGCCAACAGTAGTAAAACTTACGAAGGAAACAATCGAGAGAACCAATATCATGATAGAAAAAATGGGAGATGGACAATCATGGAGAAAACAGCTAACCTGGATCCTAAAGGCACGTGTAAATATCCTCCGTGGAGTTGAGACCATTAGGAGTCTTACTATCCATCTCTAGGATATATCTAGTCTCTAGTGCTCTTAGGATACCTTCTCTATTACCACCTCTCCTCAATGGGCCAACAGAATCTATGGCGTAGTATCTACGGAGTCCACTATCATTATTGTGGAATTCCCTAAAATGCCTCGCCACTGGATATGCGGTATCATTGGTGTTTATAGCCCTGATGTGCTGGAGTACCCGTTTGTGCACCTGCAATTTGGTACTACCAATATATTGCAGACCACACGGGCACTCCAGCACATAGACCACATATTCTGTCTTACATGTCAACTGTTTATTGATTTTTTGTGGCACTGTGGAGAATGCTGTTAGGAACTCAGTTTTATTGAGCCCCTGCGAGCATGCCTTACAGCTGCAGCACTTTTTAAAGCCCCGACTTGCTGCTAGCCAATTTTTGGGTGGAATTACCTCCGGACTTGATTTAACTAAGGCATCCTGTAATGAGTATGCTTTTCGGAAGGTAATGATTTGCTTATTGGGCATGTGTTCTCCTATTACTGGATCTAGTTTAACCAGATTCCAGTGATGATTGATTATTTTTCGTAGTGCCGTATGTTGACTGTTGTAGGTCCAGATAAGTCTAACTGGTTGGTTAACCTCAGATTTTTTAGCCCTGTGTGTTTTCTTATGGATCAGTGCATTGCTGCGGGACAGACCATTTGCTTTCCTTATAGCTGTATCAATAAGGTTTTCTGCATAGCCCTAGCCAGGAACCTTCGTTTGCTGGCTGCCTGTGCTGCTTTACAGTGAATGTCTGTACTGCACACACGCCGAATTCTAAGCATCTCCCCATAGGGGATGCTCCGAATTAGGTGCGGTGGATGGTGGCTTCCTGCGTGCAGGATAGTATTTCCAGCAGTGGGCTCTCTGAAGAGTTTTGTTTCGAGCCTGTCCTGACTGACCTCCAAAGTTATATCCAGAAAATGGGCTTCCTTTTGACTGATATGCGATGTGAAGGACAAATTGAACACATTTGTGTTCAAGGCAACAATAAACTTTTCAGCCTTTTCCTGGGTCCCCCGCCAGATCATCAAAATATCATCGATGTGTCTGTACCATCGTATGATATTGCGGGTACACATTTCCTGGTGAATACCATTGAGGACCTGTCTCTCCCAGTATCCCATATGGAGACAGGCATAACTGGGAGAGAAACAGGCCCCCATGGCAACGCCTCTGACCTGCTGATAATATTGATTCAGAAACATAAAATAGTTGTGATGTAAACAAAAACTGATCATGGTGAGCAACATTTTGTTATGTTCGACCAATTCTATAGGCCGCTTCCCCAAAAAGAACTCAACAGCCCTTAGCCCATCTGCATGCACAATGCTGGTATAGAGTGATGACACATCAAGGGTGATCAACCAATAGTCACTATGCCATTGCAGTTCATTCAATTTTCTTAGGAGGTCACTAGAATCTTGAATATAAGATGGAAGTGCCAACACATGTTCTTGAAGAAATAAATCAATGTACGCAGTAGCTTTTTCTAACAACCCCCCACACGCCGAAATAATTGGTCTTCCCGGCGGCTTGGCTGCATCCTTATGCACCTTAGGGATTAGGTACAACACGGGGGTGATAGGGTGATCATTCTTTAAGCATTTAAGTTCATCCATACTTATGAGTCCACTAGATCGCCATCCCATCAGGAGTGAATGAAAGTCTATTTGTGCTTTCTTAAGTGTGCCCACATCGCAGTGTCTGTAGCAGTTTGGGTCATTTAATTGGAGGTAAGCCTCCTCTAAATATAACTTCCTTGGCCAGAGCACAATGTTGCCTCCCTTATCAGCTTGTCTCACCACTATGTTGTTGTTTTTTTGTATTTTTTGGACTAGTTTCTGATATTCAATGTTGCCCTTTTGTCTGTGAAAATTGGATTTGAGAGTTTTTACATGCAGCGCCTTCACTTCTTTGATAATGGCATCTTGGAAAATGTCTATATTATCATATGGTGTAACAGGGGTGAACGTGGAACGAGGCTTAAATTCACTCAGTCAGCCACTATGGGTGTGTACTACCTCCTGTGTGTTTTGAGAACTTGGAGCTTCCGCTCGTAACATTTCCAGGTCTTGCATCAGGGGGATGTCATTTGCCACTAGCCCTGGAGTGGTCGGTACAATCGCAGACTTTCTACCAACATTGCGTGCTTTGCTGTTGGAAAAATGCTTTTGTAGTTTAAGTTTGCGTGTGAATTTGAAAAGATCGATTCTTGTATCCACATAATTAAAGCTATTAGGTGGGCTGTATGATAGACCCCTTGATAGGATGCCAATTTCCAAGTCAGTGAAGGAAGTATCCGTTAGATTTATCACAGACAGTCCATTTTCCACAATATCAGGAAGTTTGTTTGCTTGTGGCACTTGTGTTATTGCTTTTTGTTCAAGTTCTATCGCCTGTGATTCCTTTTCTTGGGCTTTGCGTTTTGCGGAGCTTTTCCTACGCTCTCGTCGCTTTGTGTTTGGGGTTTTCGGGGGCGCAGTGTTTCGCGCCTGTCCTGCCGGATACATTCCAATTCCTGTTCCAGAGTCAATCGTGTAAACCCCAAATGATCTGAAACTCGCACTGCTTCTGTTTCAGACCCGCTGTCGATGTTGGAACTAAGATCAGTGATGCTTGAGCCATCAGGGGAGTTATGACGCACCTGGGTCGTTGCTCGAGCCGAGCTCCGCCCTGCCTGCAAATCCGATGATTTGGATGCTTTGATTGCGTCATACTTGCGAGCGAAAGTGAAAATGCGACCTTCACTATAATCAGTTTTGTCGCGTTGAAACTTGAATGCTTTGCGTTTACGGATAATATCCTCCTCTTTTTGCACTTTCTATATATAATCTTTTTTGTTTTTTTACAGACGAACATCCTGACATTTTAGCAAATCTCTTATTAACTCCAACTCAAGAGATTGCACAAAGTGGACTAGATAACACGCAAGGTGGTGATGTATCTATACTACAAACAAGAGACCCAAGCAATATGAAGAAAAAATCAAAGAAACTGCCCATGGCACCCTATGATGCAATAGATGTCTTCAACGAAGCAATACTTGCGGACTTGGAAAAAATATCAAGAGACAAAATGGATTTGAAATCATCCAATATCACGAGGAGAGAGTGGCAAGCATTAAGATCTTTGAAGGAAGACAAAACCATTGAGATAAAGCCCTCGGATAAGGGCGGAAATATTGTGATTCTCAATAAAGAACATTACGAACAAGAACCACATAGACAATTAAAGGACAAGGAGTGCTACATCACCATACAAAGAATGGAGTATGTAAAAAGTATCACTGACTTCCATGGAATGTTAATCAAATGGAAGAAGGAAGGCATGCTCTGCTCAATGCTGATGAGTTCGTATTTCTACATATTGAGTCACCGATCCTGCCCACTTTTTATCACCTCCCCAAGATCCAGAAACACGCTAAAAGACCACCAGGGCGCCCAATTGTATCTTCAATTGGGAGTCTTTTGGAGAATACATCTCGTTTCAAAGACTCATATCTTGCTCCTATTGTGAAAGACTTACCGTCATATGTGAGAGACACCCAAGATTTTCTCCGCATTATGGACGATATTAGTTGGGATGAGAACATGCTTTTAATCACATTGGATGTTGTGAATTTATACACCTGTATAGCCCATGAAACTGGCCTAATGACAATCAAATGGTTTTTAGATAAAAAGCCGGAAAAATACAGGACACACAACAACATGTTACTAAGCATGATACGCTTTTGTCTGTACCACAACATCTTCCTTTTTTGCAACCAATTATACAAACAAATCAGGGGTACATCGATGGGCTCGTGCCTCTCCCCCAGCTATGCGAACTTGTTCGTAGGCTGGTGGGAGAAGCACGTAGCATGGGCAGAGACTAATGAGGCATGGACAGATAACATTTTAATGTGGACCAGATACATAGATGATCTTTTTATCATTTGGCGTGGGGATCGCACCTCGGCTGAGGAGTACGTCTCCAGGCTGAATGATAATACCATGAACCTGAAATTCACTAGCACTATAAGTGCGACTAACATCTGTTATTTGGATTTGGAGGTTTACATAAATAACAGCACCCTCCAAACCAGACTCTACCGTAAACCAACGGCTGGGAACGCTGTTCTGCATGCATCGAGTCACCACCCAAAGAGTCTGACTAAAAATGTCCCATATGGCGAATTACTACGCCTAAAAAGAAATTGTTCAGTAGAACCCAATTTCCAACAAGCCAAGAAAGATGCTAATGACAGGTTCCTGAACAGGGGATATTCCAAAAACTTATTACGACAGGCTTCTGATAAAGCATCTGTGATCAACAGGAGGGACCTCCTGGTGCCTAAAAATGTGCCTAAAGTGGAGGAGGAGGTGAGAATGATCACCAAATTCAACACTAAATCAGGCGATCGGGTTTACTCCTTTAAAAAGAATTGGCATATCCTAACAACCGATAGCGTCTTGAAAAAACATCTATCCAAACAGCCTTTAATAACATATCGGCGCTGCCAATCACTTTCTGACCATCTTGTTAGCAGCCATTTCTCTCCAGAACCACAGCCCACTAATTGATCTAACCTAAAAGGTTTCTTCCCCTGTTTGCGCTGTAAAGCCTGCAAAGGGAGTAGAAAAACTTTAGAATATCCTGGTAGAACAGGTGAGGAGAGACCCAATAGGAAAATTAACAAACTGTTAAACTGCAATTCAGAATACACCGTTTACTGTCTGGTGTGCCCATGCAAAAAAAGATACATAGGCAGCACCATCAACTCCACAAAGCTTAGGATATTAGAACACATGCGAGCAATTGTTAATAAAGATAAGTCGTATCCGGTTGCTCTGCATTTTGCTCAATTTCATCAGAGTAATAGAGATCTACTAAGCTTTTACTGTATCGATCAAGTAAATCGTTCAGAACAGGGGGAAGACAGAGAAAAGGCACTCAGAATTTTGGAGTCAAGATACATCATTGACTTAAAAACGATGACTCCATGGGGCCTAAATAACGATGAGGAAATGTGGGTCCATCTCTGAATATATACATGGGATCATGTATATAGCTAACATTTATCCCTAAACTACCTATATGTAACATAAATAACTCCCTACAGCTCAAATTAAGTCTATCATCCGACATCATTTTAAACAGAATATTCTAATACAATACTTTAGCCCATACAGGGCCATATAACAAGAAAGGGGAATAAAACAAGGACATTAATGTCTGATACAACAAAGATATATAGGGGGATACACCCCGACAGGTCTAAGAAAATTAAAATCATTCATGGTTTTACCAGGACCCAATGTCTTTATACTACATTTCTCTAAAAGTATCGTAATGAAAAATATTGTGTTCTTGAATATTGAACTGTTTGTTGTCTGTAATGTTTTTAAATGAGCACTATGCACTTTATCTTATCACGCCATTGCCTACGTTTTACTCTGTATATATATATATATATATATAGAGGAAAATTGTACACTAAAAGATGGCCGCCACGTTGACACAATGGAACATCATCGATGTCAATGATTGTAATTTCGGCCAATAGGCTTTAAATGACGTCACTTTACAAACACAAACTGACACTGATGAAGCTGGATTAGCGAAACGCGTCTGTCAGGGGTGAAGGGGGGTTTGCATTAAATATTTTTGATAACGGATTCCAGCGTGCTTGCCATTATTTCGACTGGATAGTTGGATGTGTTGCAATATATATATATATATATATATATATATATATATATATATATATATATATATATATATTATATATATATATATATATATATATATATATATATATATATATATATATATATATTACCTACTGGCGGTCGCCAGTAGGTATATATAGTTAGGATTTTTTCTCTATGGGTTTTTTGAAAATTCTATGTCTAATAACTTTGGCGTTTGTGGACGGAATCGGCTGAAATTTTCAGGAAAATGGCACATTTTGTTTCTGAGCAGCCCTTGAAAATTTGGGGGGGGTTCGTCCAGTGGGGGCCGAGAAAAAAGGGGGGTCCCAAAACGTGTTTTTAACATTGAGTTTTCCATAGGGCGGTTGGCCTCACTTTTAGCCCGAACGGCTGAATGGATTTGCACGAAACTTGGCAAAATTGTAGGGACTGGTAGCCCGATGTGCCTTTTGTAGGTCTCAATATATGTGCTCCAGTGGATTTTGAGAAATTAACGTTTAAAAAAAGATATATATCTGTAACAGCGGACCGGTTAGCGCTCTGGTTCGCGGACTTTTCGCGCAACGGAGCTTTGTGAAGCGAAGCTGATTGGTTCTCCGGCGTCTGTCAACATTCCAAACAGTCCGTAGCGGCCGCCATCTTGTCTCTCGGTAGGATCGAGAGACAAGAGGAGGTCAAAACAAAGGGGGAAATAACTATAAGGGGGCATAGTAGATCCTCGCTGACCCCCTAGGTTTGATGTGGAGGTTTTAAAAGGGCCCCGCGGGGCAAAAAAAAATAATAAAAATAATAATTGAACGGCTGAATGGATTTGCACGAAACTTGGCAAAATATTAGGGACTGGTAGCCCGATGTGCCTTTGCTAGGTCTCAATATATGTGCTCCAGTGGATTTTGAGAAATTAACGTTCAAAAAAAGATATATATCTGTAACAGCGCTCCGCTTCGCGTAACAGAGGTTTGCGAAGCTGATTGGTCATTCTGTCACTGGGCTATAGTTGGGCTACATCTGGCTGATATTTGGGCTACATTTGTTTTTTTGTGTGTCTGGCGGCCATCTTTGGGCTACATTGGGCTACATTGGGCTTCATTGGGCTACATTCGGCTAATTAGCAAATAGCTCATCGCAAACTAGGAATGGTAAAGAATCGCTATTTATTCCTTAAAGTTCGCTATTTAGGAAATGCAAATAACTTTTATGATACATATGGCGGTTCATCTCTAACAAGATAAGAAGCATAGGGATAGATTTATGATGACTGGCGCATCACCAGGGATGTGTTAGTCATTCTGTGCCGCTGTTCCGTCACCTATGGTGTGCTGCATTTACAATGCGGCGCATCATGGGGCAAAAACAGCACAGATGCGTGATGTATCTGTGCCGTAAAGGTGGCGCATTGCTGGAGTTGTATCGCAAGTGTGATGAAGCTCCAGCAAGGGTCGGGGGTGCCCCTGTCGCAGGGTTTCTGTTCTCACACAGAACTGTGGACAGAGGATTGGAACCTCGGCGAATTAGGGTGTCCCAAAACTCACGTTAGTAATCAAAAACTATTTAGCAAGCTAGGTACAGTGTCACATTGGATATAACAAACTCTCAATGTTTAGACAATCCAGAATATGAACTTATAGTACCTCAGGATACGTGGAACTCATGAACAGTCGGTCGTTATATATTTCTTAGAAACCAGAACATGGAGTTAAGAAGAACACATGTGTATTTGAAATGTTTATTTACTAATGCCGTCTTCTCAGGCGTAGTACCTTAGATAATAAAAGTACACATATTATCAGTAGCAAAATTACCAGCATAGTTACTAGTACATAAAAAGTGAATGGTGATAGTATGTTAACATGCTGTAAATGAATAAGAGTTAGCAACACTTATAAGCAGCCGCGGGCCGTGGAGGGAGTTACGGTGAGGCAGGGAGGCGGGGAGGGGGAGAAGCAGGGTGGAGAATACAAGTACACATATTATCAGTAGCAAAATTACCAGCATAGTTACTAGTACATAAAAAGCGAATGGTGACAGTATGTTAACATGCTGTAAATGAATAAGAGTTAGCAACACTTATAAGCAGCCGCGGGCCGTGGAGGGAGTTACGGTGGGGCAGGGAGGCGGGGAGGGGGAGGGGCAAGGTAGAGAGGGCTCCACCCTGCTTCTCCCCCTCCCCGCCTCCCTGCCCCATCGTAACTCCCTCCACGGCCCGCGGCTGCTTATATCTCACCCTCCCTAATACACATATTATATTATTTGCTAAGAAGGTCTCTTTGTGTTGGTTTAGGGCGTGTCCATACTTTAGTGTCTTAGATTTGAAGGAATCACATCAGCATACACCAGCTCTCTCTTCATGTGAACCGCATCAACTGTTGTGTATGTGTGTTCGGCAAAGCAATATAAAACCCGCCTCATGCCCAGAATTGGCAGAAGTTGCACTTATGTTATGAGTATGAAGTCGTGGAGATCAGACCTCATAACAATTCTGTATCGTGTTGTTCTTGAAACTTTAGCACTCGCTGTACAGATATAGTTTAACAAGTAAAGCAGATAGTAGACCAATAACATATTATTCTCATGTAAACCACGATGAACTACTAGGTGGAAAGCTAAAGCAACAACTAAGTGTCGTGTGCAGAAGTTGCAAAAAAGGAAAAATGGCGTTTAAACCGGTAATGAGCCCATGCTAACTTAACACGGTGTAAAGATATCCAGGACCTAGATGACACCTCCTCATGATCCGGAAACGAACTGAATAAGATAATAGAAGTGCCATCTCATGAGAGCAGATTGCAAGTTTATATGTGGACGGTCCGCAAGGTAAAGCATTAAAAACTAGGAAAATTCAATGCTAAAGAAAAATAAAACAGCCAAGTACTTTATCGAGTCTTAAGCCAATAGGCAAGGTAAATAATAAAAACTTGACAAATAAGTCAATGAATTGTCAATGAAATGCTAGTACTCAGCATATCAAACATGAAAAAGGTCTATGACATAACTGTGTATGCAAAATAAGCTGCAACAGCCTCCAATAGGAAGTCACCGTCTTCATCCGAAAACAGTTCAGCCATCCAATTTAAAAGCGGAAAAGAACATACGTGCTCTCCCAGCACCGGATCCTCTATCACCATCAGAGGACAGCTCGGTGGGTTTTCAAGAAAGCTGTGTTCCAAGAAAGACTGTGCTGCCGCCAGTAAATTCCAGGGACCAAGTAGTCCATGCATCAATGCCACAGCCATAATCCTTTCGCCAGGACAAATCAACTCGTGAGTAATGATAGGAGTCATCAGCTGATTAAAGTCGACGTCAGGAGAAACCGGTCCGCAGAGACACAAATCAATGGCCCAATCGAAATCACAGGTCAGGCAGTGAAATACAGGCTGGACACAGGTGAAGTAGGAGAACCGAAAAGATAATCCATATGCCGTGCTTAATATCGCCAACGGCATTGTGCCATAATATTCTAGCATGCGATTGCGGAACAGTGTCAGCAGCTGCAGGGTCGGAGGTTGCATAGGAGGGACATCCATATTTAAAAATGTAAAAAAGCACAAGAGCGTCCGCTGGTAATGCAAGTAAAAATGCAATCCACGAACCAGAGTGGAGAAAATGGAATGAAAGGGAGCAGGGATGACTCCAAAGATTTTCTCAAATGAAGTCACGAGACCACTGGTAACAACTTTAAAAAAGTGTGCCAGGGATTTTGTGGAGGATGCGTTAAAGATAGTCGGAAACATGTTGCTGAAATTGAAAGGCAAACCTGTGTACGGGTGTTCGCTATGTGAAGTACGAAAGTTTCACGGGCCGAACTCAAGGCCACCTCTCTCTGAGACAAAAGAGCTCTTATTCTTGTCATGCCGTTGAAACGTGTCCCAAGGTTGGTATTTGTGGCCAGATTGAAAACTCCCTATGTTCATGTGTGGGAGGAAATAGAACATTTCTGCAGCAAATAACCCGTTCACTTACTGTTACGATAAAAGGAATACTTTTTAATTAACTCAGAACAATCTTCATTATTGAGCATCAAATAACTACCATTTTCCAACAACTTGAACGTGGGGATGATAGCAGGAACTGGCGTGCCTTGCAACACGCAAGCCATATTTGGTCGGTGTTTGTTGCATGAATCGTGTAACTGTATGTGCCTACACATTAGTGAATGATCTGGCGTCTCAGTGCATTCCTCTCCATTCAGATAAACTTCTTGATCATCTTTGAAACATCTGTATGTGTATGGAAGCGACCAGACCTCATGATCAAAAGCACTACCTAAAGGTTCATAAAGACCTATTGGTATATATTTCATACAATTTGAAAACTTATATAAAGCAAAAGGCAGCGTTATTAAACCGTGGATAAGGCATGTTGCCAAAAAACCCGCAATCCTCTGCTGATGATGTCACTGAGCATGTCATGAATGATGTAATATGTGACATCATCAGTAGTGGATTATGGGTAATAGTATCTCTAGTTTACTCCCCTATAGCTGTCTTTCTTTTAACATAAGTGTGTGTTTCCTTCCCTTATACTTACTGTTTTTGGTTCGCTTCCAGTTCGCGTACCAGCGAGCGAACTAGGAAGCGAACTAAGAGAAATAGAGGTTGGCACAGTTCCAAATATTGTACCAATTTTTTAATAACGGGGAGGTAGTTCTGAAAAGAACTTTTTTTTTTATTTTTCTGAACATTTTTTTACTGTTTTTGAATTTTTCGGAACAGTTTTATATTTTTTTGGGTTTTTCTTGGAGGGGGCAATGAAAACGATTCATTGTAAAGGGCTCAACAGGAGCAACAAAACAAAAAAAAGAAGTATTTATTATTTTGGGCGTTTCGGACAAACTTGCATATGATAGTCAATAGCTCTGTTGATCAGAGTGATGCTTCTTTCTCCGTAGGAAATGAATCCATCGCAAAATACGCAGGTGTGTTTTACTTCACCAAATCTCATTTGTATATTTGGCACCATCTCCCTGCCCTCTGGTCCCGTTACTTCCGGTACAACAGATCTTCTGGCCATAATAGGGAGATTATCTAGGTCGTTCCGAAACTGTGCAGCACTGTAGTTGTTAGGATGCCACCTAGTCATATGGCGATGCATTGTGTAGTTTCCGAAACTGTATTTTTTGTCGGTCCCTCTGGACAGTCTATCTTGACATATAAGGCAAGTTACGTATCTTGCATTTACTTTTTTCTGACCTTTGGGAATTTTAAAAAATTGCCAAATGAAGTTTTCTTTCCGGTGAGACGTCTTGGGCTGCTCAGGCAAAAACTGCCTCTCTTCGTGCTCGTCCTCCTGTTCCTCTTCTTCTTCTTCTTGTTGAATTACAACTTGAGCAGGTGGTCCACTCTTCCTTGGATGTGGTGGAGGTGGTGGGGAAGCACCAGCTGAAGCTACTAAAGAAGCCATTGCTCAGTGATCACAAAGGGTCTTTCTCTCACAATGATGAAAGTCAGAGTGAGGAAAGAAGGAGGGATTTTCATCATTTGGGAAAAACAAGAGTTCTCAACCAATCAAAAGTGTTCATTTTAGATTATATGACCTAGTCTTACATCATTAGGAAACCAAAAGTGAAATGAACCAATGAAAAGTGTTATTACCAAGTCACATGACTTGCTGTGTTTACGTTAAGCGCTTTGCAGGGCCTCCCGGTTTGCTTCCAGAAACCTGCGCTTTGGCACTCGCTTCGCGTACCAGTTTGCTAACGTAGCACGTCATATGACGTATCAAGCGACAACGTGGAACGTCATGCGGACGGGAGGCGTCACGATGTTGTTTTCTAACGCGGCACTTGCGGTAAAGAAACGTTTACCGGCTCGCGGTCTATTTCGCGGCATCAAGGTCAGCTAACGGGAAGCTTCCCGATTCGCGAAGCGGGAACGAAGAAAAAAAAATATTTTAAAAAAAAATTATTCATAAACATATAAAATATATTTTTGGATTTAAAGAAGAATACATTTTACAGCTACAGATATTAGCTGTTAAAAAACCAATGAAATTCACAGAAAAAACCATAGGTTATAGACCATATATAGTTAGGAATTAGCATTTACAAAACCTTGAAAATTCACTGAAAAAACCATAGGTTATAGACCATATATAGTTAGGAAATAGCATTTAGAAAACCTTATTTTACTCACACAAAACCATTGAAATTCCATATATAGTTAGTTGCACTAACTATATATCGCGCACCTGCAATCCACTGCTGATGATGTCACATATTACATCATTCATGACATGGTCAGTGACATCACTGATGACATCACTGATGACATCTCAAATGACATCACTGATGACATCACTGATGACAACATCCAGTGACTGTATGCTTCTGTAAAGTTAAAATATGTCTTACATATTGAAGAATGAGTGGATGTATAAGTGTCTGGATGAAGGATTTAGTAGGTGCATGACTGACTGTATAAGTGAGTGATTAAATGTGTCTCACTGAGTGCATGGGTTAGTGACTAAACTGTTTTAAATTGTGCATCATTGTGTCTGTTGTTTTGTAATCTGATGCATGTGTTGATCATTAGCTATATGACTAACTATATGGGTTATTGATTAGTTGCCCAAGTATTTGTATGGGAGACTGAGTGTGTGTGTGGGTGTCTGGGAGGTGTATGACTCTGTGCATAGATGTGTGAGCAGTTGATTCACTAGATGTATGGGTTCAAAAGTGCATGTGGAAACATCTGTATGGGCGGTTGACTGTGTGCATGAGTGTATTGGTGAGTGAATGGATATCTCAGTGCTACATGTCAAAGTAAGTACATATGTAAAACACAGTACATGTGATAGTTGACATATATAAATAACTGTGCATAAGAGCCAGTGAATGTGTGAGTGGCTGTATGGATTATTGTGAACTTGTATCAGGGATTGTATAACAGAGTAAATATGTGTTATTATATGTTCCAATAAGTAAGGTGTGTATAACTATATAGTTGAGGAAATCGAGGTGTGATTGATTCTTTGCAAGACTGACTAGGTGTGTGAGTAACTCCATGGATGAGTGACAGTCTGTGAGTGTCTGTTTACACTGAGTGTATCTAAGGTTATATTACAGTCTGAAGAGGTTCATTGTATCATCACATGAATGATGTCATCAGTGATGTGATCAGTAATGTCAAATGAGATGTCATCAGTGATGTCATCAGTGATGTCATTTGAGATGTCATCAGTGATGTCATCAGTGATGTCACTGACCATGTCATGAATGATGTAATATGTGACATCATCAGCAGTGGATTGCAGGTGCGCGATATATAGTTAGTGCAACTAACTATATATGGAATTTCAATGGTTTTGTGTGAGTAAAATAAGGTTTTCTAAATGCTATTTCCTAACTATATATGGTCTATAACCTATGGTTTTTTCAGTGAATTTTCAAGGTTTTGTAAATGCTAATTCCTAACTATATATGGTCTATAACCTATGGTTTTTTCTGTGAATATATATATATATATATATACACAAATATAAAAGGTTGTTCCATTAACGTGCACAATTGTTTAATGGTGTGCAGAAACTGGGATACTGGGATATAAGTGGAGGGAGGACCCCTGCTAAATTGGAGGTTTGGGCACACCTGAATTGATGGTACAAACCAGAGGAAATCATCTGTTCTTTCAGTTTGTTTGAAACTTTCCAAGTATGGCCTCTTTAGAAAGCACTGTATGTGAGTCCCAGGTGCTGATTTAGATGTGTGTGTTAATTTGGAGTAAAATCTGTTTTTGGAGGCCGAAGTATTTCCTCTAGAATTGGTATTTTCATGCGTTTTTGATCTTTAAGACATTGAGACTAGCAATTTCTCCAGAATTATTGGAGTTAATTACATCTCCTCAACTGCCTGTTGACCTCCAAGCCATTGGAGATCCTTCCATGGTTAACACTGCTGTCGGTTTTTACCCTAAATGAGTAATTATGAAGCTAATTTTCATCCTTTTTACCTACAGTATTCTTGTACTATTTTTAGAGGTATTTTCTTCTAGGGAGAAGCTAGAGTTAGAAACCTTATTTTACCTTACTGACAATGATTGGGAACATTTAAACTGGGGAAACTAGTTATATCTTCGCTATTGTGGATTTTATCACAGCATAAATGTTTATCATAATTGCACTAGAGACGATTTCTTGAACAACTTTTTACTTCTTGGAAATTTCATAAAGTAAACGTTTTTAAAGTGTTTAAAGTTATGTGGGGATGTGTAAAATGTGTGTAATGTCAAATTTCTGGAAAATTACATGAGGCTATCCGCAATTGCGCATAATGCAAGGCTGGCATTTGGCAATATATTTTAGCACAAAATGTGTCCTTGCATCCATAGTGGAGGTTGAATTTCATGCTAAAAAAGCCTAATAAACATATTCGCTGCATACAGAGACCACTTGTGTTATGATCGTTCAAATTGCTTCATGTGTGTGCTCTAACTTTTTGCATGGGGTGGTACTTAATCACCCCACATGGAGTATTTGAATGTTGCTTGACACAAAATTTACCTAAACTACACAAGATTACGCCCACACAGTAAAATGGCACCTTGTCCTAAAGTTACTTTATTGAAAGGGGAAGTGGAACATTTTTACCTGTTTCTGGTACGTTTAAGGGTGGTATCAATTCAGCCGCGGGCCGTGGAGGGAGTTACGGTGGGGCAGGGAGGCGGGGAGGGGGAGGGGCGGGGTGGAGGGTGCTAAAAACAGGCATATGGATCATTGCAGGTAAGTACACAATTTAATTAATAAAACCAAATTCGTAGCGCGCACTGCATGGCAAAAAGCAATGCTGTGCGGCTGTATCAATTCCATCTAGTCCTTCTAAACTAGCACGGTCTGTAGTTTCTAAATCATTCAATTCAACATTAGCAAGGTTAAATTCTACGAAATGCCCATGACCTGTTTCTTTAGCATGCAGTTTTTCCTTCCTATAATCTTCGCACACTTTCTTGCACAGTTAATGCCATCTCTTTTCAGTATCAGTTAAAAGAGGTTTGGTAGTGAATATGGCATTTTTCTTTTGCAGGATAGTGTCCCAGATACTGTGTTTAATGACCGGAGATGCAAAATGGGACTGTGCATCAAATAAAACATCATAGTTTGCATGGGTGGAGTCAGCAAGCCATTAAAAATAGTGTTCTAATTTTTTTTCCTGCATATATTTGCATTGGTCATGTTTGCTAATGGGTTACCTTGTTAACTGATCTGCCATACTAATCCTATGAACAAGACACTTTCCTTGGACAAAGTCTTTCCAGCATCAGTTCATAGAATGAATTATTCAAGCAATTGTTCAAAGGCTTGATTTTCTGTCAGCCGATAAAAATGTACACAGCAGTGAAAGTCTTTGCTTTTACCTCCAGAAAATCCTATTCCACAATTTGTTTGACACATCTGTGACAATTTGTGATGGTTGCTTGGCAAGCACTTCTAAATTATTGACAGAACAGCAACTCCATACCCTTAGTTGGAACCATTAAAATAGGTTTATAAATAACATCATACTCCATTTATGCCCTGCCTCGACTCCTGACCATGACCCTTCCGGATCTGGGAGATCTGTTGTTGGAACTAAACACGCGAATACTCCTGGTAGGGGCAACTTTAATGAGGTCCTTGACCCCCATATGGACAGAACCAGTACAGGAGCAGTTTGTATCAGCAATGGGCCTGTCGGACCTCTGGAGGGAGTTAAACCCATATACTCAATAGTTCACATATTTCCTGGGGCCGCGCGGCATTCTCTCCAGAATTGATTACTTGTTTACGTTCCGGTCTCAGCTGCCACGGTTCAGGGCAGCGGTACAGTTGGCTAGGGGAATATCTGACCATTCCCCGGTGGAGGTCCGACTACAAGGCACAACGATATATCACCAATTACAACGCAGGTTGGATGCCTGGTACCTCAAAGACAAATGCACAAGAGATAACATACACAAGGCTTGTACTTCCAAGAAAAACAGGGATCTGTTGACTCAGCGCTGACCCTTTGGGAGGCTTTCAAAACAGTGCGGAGAGGGTGTAATCAAGCGATAATAGGGGGGAGGAAGAAAGACTCCAGACAGAAATGTGCCGAACTGGAAAAGAAGATACTAGAAATAGAGGGCAAAGTGCAAGACATGTGTCAAGAAATGGACAGACACCAGCTGCAGCGCTATCAACAGGAATTGAGAGCACTGACAGAGGACATGCTCTGGCAACGCAGTGAATTCTTTACGATGTCGGAGATAAGGCAGCTAAGCTCTTAGCGTGGCTAGAATCACGCAATAGGGAGAGGTCCTGGGTACCTAAAGTGAAGGACACAAATGGGACAGTTCATTCAACCAATGTTATAGTATAGCCGAGGCCTTCACATCTTATTATGAGGCTTTGTATGCATCCCAGACCTCAATGACCGATTTGGACGGTCTAGACTTCCTGAAAGACAGAGCAGCCCTAGAAGCCAACTTATTTGAGGAAGATTTGCAAGGGGCATTGAGGGAACTGCAATCGAGTAAGACAGAAGGGCCTAATGGTTGGCTGATGGAACTCTATAAAGGTCTAGCAGGAGTGGTGACCAACCCAATGTTGGAGATGTACCAAGAAGCACTCTCCAAGGGTTGTCTCCCAGTAGACCAGAGAATGGCAATGATAGTGACCATACTAAAAGATGTGAAGCCCCCAACTGAACCAATGTTCGTATAGACCAATTTCTTTGCTTAATGTGGAAGTTAAGGTGTAGGCCAAAATTTGGGCCACCAGACTACGAGTAGTTCCTTGAAAATACACCCTAACTAGATTTGTTCACTGCAGGAGCACAAGGCTCAACCTGAGACAACTCTATGGCATACTACACCCAACCAGACCCTACACAGATACACAAACGGGGGGGCGATGGCTTAAGACGCGAAAATTGATTTTGTGCTCAGTGGAATGGAATTACATGTTTGCAGTCTTGGAAATATTTGGGTTTGGTGCCAGGTTCAGAGCTTGGAGCAAACTACTTTACACAGTCACTATGGCCAGGGTCAGAGTAAATGGAACCCCTTCACGCTGTTTTAAGCTTCATAGGGGCACCCAGCAGGTCTGTCCACTATCTCCAATGCTGTTCGCTCTGGCCCTCGATCCCCTGCCGACATGTATCTGCCGAGACCCCATAATCTGTGGCATACCCACACCGGTAGAGTGGGAAGAAAGGATCTCCCTGTATGCCGATGATGTGCTACTATACATGGCCTGACCCAAGACCTCCATAAAAAGAATAATTTGAAAATTCGGGAAACACTCTGGTTACACAATCAACTGGGCTAAATCATTGATTTACCGCTTGTTGGGGGAGGCTCCTCACTTGCCAATTTACTGCTTGGCCCAGGTGAGCTCAAATGGGTCAGATACTTAGGAATATATTTTACACGTTACCCATGCGAATTCTTTAGGCAGAACCTCGACCCGCAACTCAAACGAATTAAAACAAATGCGAAGCACTGGGAATCTTTGCCATTGACATTGGCGGGCAGAGCCGCCCTATATAAGATGCTGACCCTCCCGAGGCTGCTCTATGTAATGCGAATACACTATACAAGATTGCACCAGCTGTTTTTACAGGAATTGACCAGACAGTTTGTAAACTGCTGTAGAAAGGGGGAGCTCCAAGAATTGCGCTGGCAAATCTACAGAAAGGGATGTATGATGGAAGACTGGCGGTCCTTGATGTCCAAATATATTACTGGGCCTCACACTTGCTGATAATTAAGGACTGGGTGTGTGCAGACTGCCAGCATTCTGCATATAGAGTAGACAGAGGGTGCATGATCTAGGGGGTGGGAGAGACTATTGTATGGTAAGATGGGTAGGGACAACTGGCGACAACATACACAAGTCGTAGTTCATACATGGCACAAAGCTACTGATTTTCTGGGTTGGAAAGGGGATCTAACAGCTCAGACTCTGCTGTGGTACAGTGCCCTCCTGCCAGAGATAACAGGTTTGGGTGGATTCCATAAATGGAGACGTATAGGCAAAGAACACTTGGGCGATGTCTTGAGGAACCACACATACATACAGTTTCATGACCTGTAAAAAGAATTTGATTTAGTTGATTCGGAATGATTTCGACACACTCAGCTGGGACACGCACTACACTGCCACTTGCCAATGGGAGAACAACTGCCTGATGCCTCGCCACTAGAGGACCATTTATTAACAGAGGCACTGTCCCAGAAGGTGAGTGTCTATAATCTATATATAATTACTCAACAATTCCCCCGATCTACTCGGCCCCCTCATGCGGACATCGGAGGGCAATTCGGGGAAAACACTAGATGATGAAGACTGGATGGAGCCCCTCCAGGCCGCTCGGAGGATCTCCTTCGGAGTGAGATTCTGATTAGTTCAACTCAAGATCCTCCATAGATATTATTATGCACAGGTCCTCCTGCACAAAATGGGAAGAGCACATTCCCCAATGTGTAAAAGGGGTTGCGGGGCCTAGGGGTCCTTCTATCACACATTATAGGACTGAAGGGAAATTCAACATTACTGGGCCAAAATCACGTCGATAATGGCGAGGGTAACAGGAGTTCAGATCCCGGTGGAGCCTGGATGGCTCCTGCTGGGAATAAAAGGGGGCCAGGATTGGCCTAAAGCAAAAGAAATCTGGCTTAAATTAGCGGTGGGGTTGCAAAACATAATATCGTGAGGACTTGGGGTGCTACAGTTCACCCTGGCTCGATGATTGGAAAGCAGATCTGGATTGGTGCCATAGGGTGGAATAAGTGGTCTATACAGCTAGAGGATGCCCCAAGAAGTGGGAGAAAGTGTGGGGGGATTACAGAGTTTACAGACGTTATGGACATAGGAATGGTGCGGCCGTAAAAGCACCTTTTACAATCTGTATGGATCATGTATGATATGGGGAACTGTGATGCCAAGATGAATACACATGTGTAATGACTTGATCATGCCACTCAGAATGATATGTGAAGCCTGCTGTTTGTTTATCAATAAAAAGAATTAAAAAATAAAAGAAATACCAACATACGTTGGATACTAATCTGTCATACTAGATATTGAGATAATTAATTGCACTACACATCGAACAAAATCGGCACCCTTATGTATGGTTGTCGAAGAAGTGTGTCAGTAAAACACCACATGGGATGCGATCTGAGCGCGATGTGGACTGGTGCCTTGTGAGTGTGTCAGTTTACGCCCTCATCTTGCTTCTTCCCCATTCTCTCTCCCCCCCAGGGCTGCCTAGTTTAGCTGGAAGTAGTGGTAATGCCTGGTCAGACCCAGATGGGCAGAGACTAAGAACAGATCAAGACACAGTTTGCCCAACACATGGTCACACAATAGCCGGGTTGGCTCCTCCGCATTGGCGAAGGAGCATCGCCCCAAAGCCTGGCTCGGAGCCAGCAAATGAAAAATAAAACGATGTTCTAGCATCGTTTTATTTTTCATTTGCCGGCTCTGAGTCAGCTTGTGAAGTGAGGGGAGGGGCACTGGAGGACGAGTGATATGTGCACTTCTGCGCATATGTGTTTGGCGGGCCATCTTAGACGCACTTAGGTTTCTCCTGCACGGCTGCATTGAACAGCCGGTCTGGAGAAACCCCCACAGACTCCCTTGCCTGAGCGTCTACTCAGCCCGCTCAGGGCCAATCCCCACACTGCTCTGCTGGGAGAGCAGTGCAGGGATTGGATGGGAGTCTGTCCCAGAGGCACAGGGAAGAGAAGAGGAAGCCGGATGAGGGAGGCAGCCGTCGGCATCGGGTACTTTTTAAAATGTTAAATATTATCTTACACCCCTCCGCGCACTACCCTCCTACGCTCCCTCCACCTGCCCACCACCCGTTGTTTGTGGGGGCCACCACTGCACTATAGTCTGCTCTCCTTTCTCACGAATAGCACAACAGGAAATTATATCATGCTGATGAATGGAAGGCATGCATCTGCTGATGTTTACTTAGGTACGCACATAAGAAGCTGCTGAAGTTATCTTTGGCGTGAAATCAGCGTTTTTGATCTGAAAGACCTGAAAATCTGCAAATAGAAATTGTAAAAAGAACACACATCGTTTTTAATTGTTAGGTTATGTTGGACTTCGGCCTTAGGGCAGGTTCACCCCTAATCTTTTTTGCTTTTATTTGTGACCCTGTGTAGTGATTTTTGGGTCTCTGCGCACTTTTTCCCTGTGTCCCAGAGTGAAAGTGCGTGCGTGTAGTATGGCTGGCCTGCCCTCCCATAGGAATGCATGGGGAATGTGTGTGTCCATGTTAGTTCATGATGTGTGGGGAGTGCAGGCTCGAGTTTGGTATGTGTGAACTCGTGAGAATGAATGCTGCGCGATGGTATGTGCGGCTTGTATGTGTCTAGAAGGGAAGTGCTACTTCTGGACATTGATGTATGTGTGCAGTGAGGGTGCTGGAGCGTGATTGGCTGGAGCTGGCTGGCATGCCAGGCTCCAGGAAGTCTGGATGGGTCTGCCCGGTGGTGAGTGTGAGATCAGCATGAGTGATGTGCGGGAGGAGTGCACCTGGGTCCTGGATGGGCTGGGTTTTTCCCCACACAATGCTGGCTCCGCCCCCCTGTGGTTTGTCTAACGACCGAAGCCTCCCCAGTGAATTAAAGGGGTGGTTGGGCCATCAAGGGTACTCCCAAGCCAGCTGCAACTGGTTTTCCCCCCACCCTGCACCCTGAAACAAAGGATTTCTTAGTATAAAAATGGGGCTGTGTCCCCACAAAAATGGTTCTCTGTTCTTCCAGGATCCTTGCCAGAGGGGGCTGTTGCTGTTGCTGGGGCCAGGAGGACCGCCACTTGGCTTGTCTCCCTGCCTGGAGACCCAGTGAGCTGGCTCTGGCCCTGCCTTGCCCCCCTGCCTGCCTCCAGACCTTGCTGGGGCTTTGCTTTTGCTCTTAGCGCTAGAGAGCGCTTTATTTCATGCCCCCAATCGCTGGGTGCGCTTTATTTTGATTGTAGCGCCAGGAGCGCTTTATTTTCCTTATAGCGCTTGGGAGCGCTTTGCCAGGCCAAGCGAGTGCCCACCTCGCTTTATATTTTAATTTGGAGGCCGGTGCCCACCCGGCATTGCCCCGTTTTATTTAATTTGTAGGCCGGTGCCCACCCGGCATTGCTTGTGATCACCGCCGCAGCCCGGGCCGAGTGGAAGCAGCCGCTCACGTCATCGACCGGCCGCGCTGGGATTGGCCCAGCCGGCCGAGCCTCCCGCCGCGTCATCGGGGGAGGAGAGAGAGAAGCAGGAAGCAGCCTGCCGCGTCCTTGCGAGGTTCCCGAGTGAAGGGGAGCCCCGCCCGCGGCCCCAGCAGAGTCGCCGAGGAGCCGTCCTGCAGCCCCAGACAGCCGGTGAGTGTCAGGAAGGGAGGGGCGCCGGGACACATTGTCGGTGTCCGCCCCCCCCTCTGCCCGGTAGCGCGAGCTCGCGCTAGCTTCTAGAGTGAAGCCACGAGGGCTTCAAAGGGGGCATTCATTCGATTTAGAGCAACGCGGCTCTGGGGGCATTCATTTGTTCTGAGTCCCCCGTGAGGGACTCCAACGAAGCCGCAATTGTGATTAGGAGCCCGAGGCTCCTGGGGGCCATTTGTATATTTCGAGCCCCGAGAGGCTCAGCGCCCATATTGTTCGTGAGCCCTAAGAGAGGCTTGGGTGCCAGTTATTGTTTAGAGCGCTGATGCTCTTTAGTGTCTATTTGTTTTGCCAGTTGTTCTACAGAGCCCAGAGAAGGCTCACAGCGCCCACATTTGTTCTAGAGCCCCAGAGAGGCTCTTGGGCGCCATTCATTGTTCTTGAGCCCACGAGGCTCCAACGTTGCCCAGCCCTATTTACAACTGTCCAGCACTTAGTGGACAGTTGCTACGTTTAGGCTTTGTGTCTTGGCTGCCTGCGCAGCCTCCCCTGACATTGAGACTCAGGGCATTCCAGCCCTTGCGAGGCCAGTTGGCCTGAGGGACATTTCTAGTGTGGTGCTACGTGCACCCTGCGCAATTTATGATTTACTGCTTATGTGATTCCTGCGCAAATGTTCTACCTGCACCTCTGAATGTGTTTTAATGTTTCATGTGCAATTGTTTGTTATTACCTTTGCTAAAAGTGACCTGCTTAGGTGATTCTTTATGTTTTTATTCCCCTTTGCTAAAAGTGACCTGCTTAGAGGAATGTTTTGTTGTTACCTTTGCTAAAAGTGACCTGCTTGGGTAATTGTTTATGTTTTATCCCCTTTGCTAAAAGTGACCTGCTTAGAGGATTGTTTATGTATTACCTTTGCTAAAAGTGACCTGCTTAGAGGAATGTTGATGTTTTATTGCCTTTGCTAAATGTGACTTGCTTAGGTGATTATTTTAGGTTTCCTTCCCTTTGCTAAATGTGACTTGCTTAGGTGATGGTTTTCCTTCCATAGGTCCTGATGATAAGGTCCTAGTTCCCTGCGTGATTTCCCTACAGTGTTTAGGGTGGCGTAGGAGGTATTTACCCTTTACCAGTAGTTACTGGTTGTATGCTACATTTACTATTTCTGTGTTACAGTCATTATATGTTTATGTGCTAAGTGTTATACCTACAAGTATTATTTCTAAAAAGTGCATACCCCTGACAGTGGTCCAGGTGGCCCTGTCATGTACATAATCCCTTGTAAATCTTGCCCGTGCCTGTTGGCACATTGTAAAGTGTGTGTCTTATCTAATGTGTTTTTATTATAATACAAAGGCTATTTTTGATATAACCTTGTGTGGAGTTTCCTTTGTGGTGGGCCTAGGGTGTTGTCGCTGGGGTGCGCGCGCAAACGCTTTACACATCGCCTCCGAGATTAGCCTTGCTGCTCGTGTCACGTTACCTAGAGGGTGAGCAGGGGTTATCTTGGTGTGTAACTCCCTTGCCCTGACCTTAGAAATGGTGATCCCTGACTGACCTTGGCCTGAGCCTTGGCCGGCCGGGGGTCCCGTTTCTAACATTGGTGGCAAGCGGTGCGGATTGGACTTGCGTTTGCGCTGTACCACAGTGGCGACAGGCCACACTACAAAACTCTGCAATTTTAGATAACGACATTTGGGGATTATTGTTTTTTTAGGGAAGATCAGTATTGCTTCTCCTGAAAGGTGTCATTTTGTAATTTCTGTCCAGTACATTTGTTCCCCGCCCTGCTTCCAGAGTTTGGTACCTGTGTCACTTATGGTCAGGTTGAGAAGTCAGGGGTGGTAGAAACTGCCTTACCAGTCCGAGGGGAGGGTGTGTGTGAATGAGTGGTGTGTTACACTGGACAGAGGAGTGCAAGTTCTCTGAGATAGGAATCTTGCTAAATTTTTGTAATTGTATACTCCTGTGTAAGCTCAGACCCCCAGGTTCTCTGTGTCAAACTCTTCTTGAGAACGTCCGCCAAAATGGAGCCTGTTTTTGATCTCTGTTGTCTTTTTAGGTACAGTAGGTCAGAGCTGGTCAGATTCTGTGAAGAGGGAGGCATGGAGGTGAGTGAGTCGGATACTCAGTCCCAGCTTAGGGACAGCCTGATCCAATGGCAAAAGGGTCAGTGGGATCTTGAGCACAGTGAGAGAGAGAGGGCCCGGGCCGCACGCCATGAGGGTGGTGAGTCTGTGGAGAGCCCTGAAGAATGTGAGTTGTATGATGATGACAGTGGATGGATATCAGCAGATAGTGAGGACCCCATAGATAGGGAGTCCCTTGCTGGGTCCAGTGTCAGTACCAGCGCCCCATCCCTTGTTCTGTCCCCAGAGGAGTGGTTGGATAGGAGGGAAGAGCGGGAGCATCAGCTAGCGATGGAACAGCTCAGGTTGGAGCACGCCAAGCTAGAGGCTGAAAGGGCCTTGCTCAGGGAGAAGGTAACCCTAGAGGGTAGGTTATCCCCTGAGTGCAGTTATGATTTTCTGGATTCCCCAGGGAGGGTTGAATCCAGTGGTGGCAGCTATTTAAGTGTTAGTGTAGACAGTCCCACTCCCAGTTCCCCAAGTATGGTACCTGTTTCCCTAGAAGAGGAGAACAGGGTGAAGTTCAGGAACCTTAGGAAACCACCTCACCAGGAGTGGGGGTATTTTGTGGACGACTGTTCTGATGCAATGTGGGGTTGGCTGACGGCTAACTCGGACAATGCAGTGGACGGAATAGTAAATATGGTTCTCAAAGAGCAGTTGCTCAGTGTTGTGTGCCCAGAGTTGCGCCAGCACCTGCTGGAGTTGAAATGTTTTTGTCCATGGGACCTTGCAGAAGAAGCAGAGCGCTGGGACAGTGCGAGAGGTTCTTTAGAGTCACTAGTGAGTGATTCCAACAATAGTGGGTCAGGTGTCCTCCAGCCCAGCGTGGTGGAGGAGGGTGAGAGTAGCCCAGCTAGGTCCCAGGTTAGTGAGGAGGGTGTAGGGGCTGACTGCCTGTCTCAGTGGAGCGGGAGTGAGTGTGTGACCGAGCGTCCCCAGACGCCCAAAGCCCTGTCACAGAGCCTGGATGATTTCTTTAGGGAACACCAGGATGGGAACCTAAGCTTACTTGTTAGTTCACTTGAGGGAGATCTCCTAGTGTGTAGAGGACCTGGAGCATCTGTAAGCGGAGCTTCTATGGTTCTAGAGTCTGGCAGTACCGCTCCGGTAGGGAGGGTACAGGAGTCCAGCGAAAGGAGTGATGGGGGGATAGTATGTGAGTCCCCAGAAGTCCTGGATTGCCAGGCATTGGTTCCACCAAAGGTTTTAGACCAGAGGTTGGAAGGCCAGGTTCAGGATCCGCCTGACCTGAAGGGTGGGACCACTGTAATCAGTGTCCTGACCAGTTCTTCTTTCAGAGGTACCGCCCCGGTTGGGAGGGAGCAGGACTCTGGAAGGGGGGGCAGAGGATGGGAGAGCCCACCTCTGACCCCGGTGCAACCTGAGGGGTTAAACCCCAGGTTGGGAGAATGGTGTTTAGAGGGTACCCCTCGCAGGAGGAGGAGGAACCCTAGGAGAAGAGGTAAGGGGAGGAGAGCCTTCCCTGAGACTCCTGGTCCACCTGAGGTTGTAGACCCTAGGTTGGAGAACCAGTGGCAGTCTAGCCCTGTCTTGCAGACAGGAAGGGTGGAGAATGGCTATTATGTGCCAGGGGTTACTACCCCCCACTTTGTGAGTAGGCAGGATCCAGTGGCACCTGGGTGGCCTAGGGCCTGGTCCTGGCCGAGGGCAGCTGGAGAGTATCAGTGGGGTACCCCAGTTAGTCCCTACAGTAGTTTTAGAAGGAACCCTAGGGGTTCACCGTGGCGTAAAACAGGAGGGTGTCCCTGCAGTGGTGAGCCCGCGTCCGTGTTTTATCGCCCCAAGCAGGGAAGTCCATCACGGTGGTGATTGGTCTGCCCTGCGTTTTGGCTGGAAGGGGGTTGTGTTGGACTTCGGCCTTAGGGCAGGTTCACCCCTAATCTTTTTTGCTTTTATTTGTGACCCTGTGTAGTGATTTTTGGGTCTCTGCGCACTTTTTCCCTGTGTCCCAGAGTGAAAGTGCGTGCGTGTAGTATGGCTGGCCTGCCCTCCCATAGGAATGCATGGGGAATGTGTGTGTCCATGTTACTTCCTGATGTGTGGGGAGTGCAGGCTCGAGTTTGGTATGTGTGAACTCGTGAGAATGAATGCTGCGCGATGGTATGTGCGGCTTGTATGTGTCTAGAAGGGAAGTGCTACTTCTGGACATTGATGTATGTGTGCAGTGAGGGTGCTGGAGCGTGATTGGCTGGAGCTGGCTGGCATGCCAGGCTCCAGGAAGTCTGGATGGGTCTGCCCGGTGGTGAGTGTGAGATCAGCATGAGTGATGTGTGGGAGGAGTGCACCTGGGTCCTGGATGGGCTGGGTTTTTCCACACACAATGCTGGCTCCGCCCCCCTGTGGTTTGTCTAACGACCCAAGCCTCCCCAGTGAATGAAAGGGGTGGTTGGGCCATCAAGGGTACTCCCAAGCCAGCTGCAACTGGTTTTCCCCCACCCTGCACCCTGAAACAAAGGATTTCTTAGTATAAAAATGGGGCTGTGTCCCCACAGAAATGGTTCTCTGTTCTTCCAGGATCCTTGCCAGAGGGGGCTGTTGCTGTTGCTGGGGCCAGGAGGACCGCCACTTGGCTTGTCTCCCTGCCTGGAGACCCAGTGAGCTGGCTCTGGCCCTGCCTTACCCCCCTGCCTGCCTCCAGACCTTGCTGGGGCTTTGCTTTTGCTCTTAGCGCTAGAGAGCGCTTTATTTCATGCCCCCAAGCGCTGGGTGCGCTTTATTTTGATTATAGCGCCAGGAGCGCTTTATTTTCCTTATAGCGCTTGGGAGCGCTTTGCCAGGCCAAGCGAGTGCCCACCTCGCTTTATATTTTAATTTGAGGCCGGTGCCCACCCGGCATTGCCCCGTTTTATTTAATTTGAAGGCCGGTGCCCACCCGGCATTGCCCGTGATCACCGCCGCAGCCCGGGCCGAGTGGAAGCAGCCGCTGACGTTATCGACCGGCCGCGCTGGGATTGGCCCAGCCAGCCGAGCCTCCCGCCGCGTCATCGGGGGAGGAGAGAGAGAAGCAGGAAGCAGCCTGCCGCGTCCTTGCGAGGTTCCCGAGTGAAGGGGAGCCCCGCCCGCGGCCCCAGCAGAGTCGCCGAGGAGCCGTCCTGCAGCCCCAGACAGCCGGTGAGTGTCAGGAAGGGAGGGGCGCCGGGACACATTGTCGGTGTCCGCCCCCCCCTCTGCCCGGTAGCGCGAGCTCGCGCTAGCTTCTAGAGTGAAGCCACGAGGGCTTCAAAGGGGGCATTCATTCGATTTAGAGCCACGCGGCTCTGGGGGCATTCATTTGTTCTGAGTCCCCCGTGAGGGACTCCAACGAAGCCGCAATTGTGATTAGGAGCCCCGAGGCTCCTGGGGGCCATTGTATATTTCGAGCCCCGAGAGGCTCAGCGCCCATATTGTTCGTGAGCCCTAAGAGAGGCTTGGGTGCCAGTTATTGTTTAGAGCGCTGATGCTCTTTAGTGTCTATTTGTTTTGCCAGTTGTTCTACAGAGCCCAGAGAAGGCTCACAGCGCCCACATTTGTTCTAGAGCCCCAGAGAGGCTCTTGGGCGCCATTCATTGTTCTTGAGCCCACGAGGCTCCAACGTTGCCCAGCCCTATTTATAACTGTCCAGCACTTAGTGGACAGTTGCTACGTTTAGGCTTTGTGTCTTGGCTGCCTGCACAGCCTCCCCTGACATTGAGACTCAGGGCATTCCAGCCCTTGCGAGGCCAGTTGGCCTGAGGGACATTTCTAGTGTGGTGCTACGTGCACCCTGCGCAATTTATGATTTACTGCTTATGTGATTCCTGCGCAAATGTTCTACCTGCACCTCTGAATGTGTTTTAATGTTTCATGTGCAATTGTTTGTTATTACCTTTGCTAAAAGTGACCTGCTTAGGTGATTCTTTATGTTTTTATTCCCCTTTGCTAAATGTGACCTGCTTAGAGGAATGTTTTGTTGTTACCTTTGCTAAAAGTGACCTGCTTAGGTAATTGTTTATGTTTTATCCCCTTTGCTAAAAGTGACCTGCTTAGAGGAATGTTGATGTTTTATTGCCTTTGCTAAATGTGACTTGCTTAGGCGATTATTTTAGGTTTCCTTCCCTTTGCTAAATGTGACTTGCTTAGGTGATGGTTTTCCTTCCATAGGTCCTGATGATAAGGTCCTAGTTCCCTGCGTGATTTCCCTACAGTGTTTAGGGTGGCGTAGGAGGTATTTACCCTTTACCAGTAGTTACTGGTTGTATGCTACATTTACTATTTCTGTGTTACAGTCATTATATGTTTATGTGCTAAGTGTTATACCTACAAGTATTATTTCTAAAAAGTGCATACCCCTGACAGTGGTCCAGGTGGCCCTGTCCTGTACATAATCCCTTGTAAATCTTGCCTGTGCCTGTTGGCACATTGTAAAGTGTGTGTCTTATCTAATGTGTTTTTATTATAATACAAAGGCTATTTTTGATATAACCTTGTGTGGAGTTTCCTTTGTGGTGGGCCTAGGGTGTTGTCGCTGGGGTGCGCGCGCAAACGCTTTACACATCGCCTCCGAGATTAGCCTTGCTGCTCGCGTCACGTTACCTAGAGGGTGAGCAGGGGTTATCTTGGTGTGTAACTCCCTTGCTGTAAAGAAGTCCAAATGCAGGTAGAAGGATGAATTAAGTATTTATTAAGTAAATAGGATCTCATCCAAAGGATACATGTCTCACAGATAGGAAGGTCCAGGCTTAACTGCTTCACTGTCTCTACATTCTAGACTAAGGTATCAGAACTTCTACACAGAGTTCCGATGCATGTGACATCCTAGCAACAAGTTACAAGGGCAGGATGCCAGAAGCGACGGCTTAACAAAGTCAATTGCCTGACATGTTGTTTCAGCTGGGGAGTCAGCTGAAATCGTGACGAAGGCTGAGTCTGAGAAGGGTGACACGGAGTGTAATCACCTAACAGCGCTTTAAGTCTCAACAAGCGTTGATAGAGCGAGGAAGAAGTTGTCTCACAGCGCTCTGCACCAAAAGTGTTGAAGTGAGGATCGCTCTGCACAGAAGTGTTACCTCACAGCGCATAAGGTTTAAAAATCAAAAGGAAACAGTACCTTATAAGTTTTCTCATAAAATTCAGAGATTCAGAAATCCTTGTTGAGATCCTTTCTTCTCTTCTCCTTCCAATATCCCATCCTCGTCGCCAATGTAAAGAAGTCCAAATGCAGGTAGAAGGATGAATTAAGTATTTATTAAGTAAATAGGATCTCATCCAAAGGATACATGTCTCACAGATAGGAAGGTCCAGGCTTAACTGCTTCACTGTCTCTACATTCTAGACTAAGGTATCAGAACTTCTACACAGAGTTCCGATGCATGTGACATCCTAGCAACAAGTTACAAGGGCAGGATGCCAGACTTGCCCTGACCTTAGAAATGGTGATCCCTGACTGACCTTGGCGTGAGCCTTGGCCGGCCGGGGGTCCCGTTTCTAACAGGTTACAATTGTATTATTACTCAACTGCTCTTACTCGCACTGTGTGGGAATTGAGAGGGGAACTTTTGCGCGCATTTTTGACCGCCATCTTGTAAGTCAGCACTCTAGTCGCTGAACTCACCAGGGCTATTTTAAGCCAGATAATGTGACCGTGCAGCGGAAGCGCGCAGCGGGCGCGCCGCTGGCACGCCAAAGGCAAGCCCGTCTGCGCCCGTCCGCGCCCATCTGGGACCAGGGGCCAGGACCCCTGCTTGCCTTCCACGAGAAAAACTGAGGTATAATACAAATCAACTTAAATTTCTTAATGCTGCCCCGGATCCTGCTTGCCTTCATTCTATTGCTCCTGATTGTTGGAATCATAAATGTAAGCATTGTTCTTACGATTTCCAGCAACTCCGCCCTACTGACCCACATGCAGTCATACCGCACCAAGTTTTCAAGTTACTTTTATTAAACTGTCGTTCCTTACCAAAACACGCTGAGGAAATATCCTTGCTCCTCATGGAGGAAAGCCCTGATGTTTTGTTTCTTACGGAAACTTGGCTAAACACATCCACTGATCCTAACATAGTTTAAGCTCTCCCTCCTGGCTACATAATACAGAGATTAGAGTAAATTAATGGTAAAGGTGGTGGAATTGCCATCATCTTAAAGAACCATCTTATTTGTAGAATGCTCGGGAGCGCGCTCTCAAATTGTGAAAACCTTTACTTCTCAATAGGATTCACACCTACGTTAACTTTATCAGGGATCTTTCGTTCGATCATTTTAGATACCATTGCAGCAGTCCGGTTGGTCGACAAAAGAGTTGCTACTCCTCTTCACAAATCATCGTTCGATCATTTTTGATAACATTGCAGCAGTCCGGTTGGTCGACAAAAGAGTTGCTACTCCTCTTCACAAATCACGATGGTCCTCAATTTGGCGTAATTCTAAGATTAAAATTGTTATTGATCACAAACTGATGTCTTATTGGGCTACTAAGGGAATATCGCTTGTGCGTCATCTTTATGATGCAAATAATGATCCGTTACCCTTCTCCTCCTTAGCTCAACAAATCTCTCTCACTAACTTAGACTTCTACACATTTCTAAAAATTAAAGTTGCCCTTGCTAAATTACGATTGGTTCCCAATTCACCTACCGTTACCTTATTTCATTTGTGGATTAGATATGGTCATGTAGCTTCCAATATCTATAAATTTTTATCTGCCACTACTTCTGTTCAGCATACGGTTACCCAACACAAATTGTTGAGCCATTTTGCTCCTGATCTTACAGAACATATTTCACCAGATTCTTGGCAGTTAATTGGGAAGATGTCTTTGCGTAACACAATTGCTCCTTCTTTAATGCAGTCTAAGTTCTTTTCTATCAATCTCCTTCATTGGACTCCAGTTAGATTGTATTCCCTGTCTCTAAAGGAATTCGACCTATGCTGGAGTTGTGGTTTATCGGCTGGTACTTTTCCACATATGTTTTTTGAGTGTTCTCTTCTGCAATCATTTTGGGATTTGATACATAAGCATCTTATGTTAATATTTGATGTTCAATTCCAACTTTCTTTTCCCATGATTATACTGGGTCCTTTGGCCTCTCCAATCCCATTGCCATTAGATTCCTTAGAATTACAACTCATGGATCTTTTACTTACTGTTGCTGTCAAAGTGATTCTTATGGAATGGAAGTCTTTTTCCTCAGTCTCATATCACACCTGGTGGGCATGGGTTTCCTTTTTGAGAAGTGCACATACTTCGGTTGATGAGGCCCATCTCTCTCCTTTGATTTCTAGTAATGTTTGGAGAGCTTTAGATGCATATGTGGACTTAGCATTGAAAGGTTTGGTTGCTCAATATCCCTTTGTGGTGCCTGATTAAGTGTGTCTTGTGTGTCTTGTTTTGTGGAGCCCTACAGGAGTTCGTTTCTCTATCCTTTCTTTCCTTTCTCTTCTTTCCCCGCTTTCTTCCTCTTTTCCTTTCTTTTCTCTTTCTCCTTTTCTCCTTTCTCTTGCTAGCTCTCCTCTCTTTATTGCATGGTGATACTGTTGATGCTTTTTATTATTCCGGTACTGAATCTTTGTTTTCTTCAATATTTATATGCAATTTATCCAATGAATTATTTGTAACTTAGCCTTCATGATATATTATTCTTTACTGATATTCATCACCTGTATCACTTGTTATTATGTTTAACTATTTATTTACTGCCTCAAATTCTAATAAATTATTTTGAACAAAAACAAAAAAAAAAAAAAAAACGTTATCAGGGATCTTTATTTACCGTCCCTCACGATGTATAGGCCAATTCTGTAATTCACTTGCAGATACGGTCCCCAAATTAGCAAATTCTACTACCAATTTCACTGTCCTTGGAGATTTTAATATTCAGTTTGATGATCTAACTTCCAAAATTGCAACAGAATTGATTTCAGACTGGGCTGAAGGAGCTATCCTGTTATGCCCCAAGACGTATTTACTGGTCAGATCACTTTCTTATCCCCTTTTCCTGGTCTCCTACCCAGGCCATTCCCACAACCCGACTTGTACAAACGAAATCCTGATGCTGGTCAAAACTCCCACTAGACACCTGGATATCAACCTTGGAGAGATCTAGGCCTGCTCCTTACCTTGATCGTATAGTGGCCTATGATAAATTTGGCAACTGGATCAATAAGTCATTAGATTCAGTTCTTCCTAAAACAACAATCCAGCTTCATAAAGGACCTAATAAAGCGACATGGTATACTCCAAAGCTCCGAGAACTGAAACAAGTCTGCAAAAAGACAGAGAGAGGTTGGAGAAGGAATATCTCCCTGGATAGGAAGCAGGAATACAAGAATGCTATTAAAATGTATAAAATGGAAATTAGAAATACTCAAGCTTCCTATTATGAGAAGAGTATAGCTTCCTCTGCCAACTCCTTCCGTGACACCTTTCAAATTGTTAAGAAATTAACGAATGTTCCCTTGCTTCCTGACCTTCCCACTACTTCAGATTTAAGTTGTAATGAAATGGTGGAATTTTTTCACAATAAAATTGAGAACATTTAGAAATCCTTTTCTTTCACCAAAGATCCCAATCGTATCCACTATTATAAGCCCCATATAGTGGACAAGGAAATGTGCCTAGTAGCTTTCCCTACAATGGACTATGATTGTCTGTTGGCCACTGTTGATTGAGTAAAAAGTGGTTCACCCAATGACCCTGCTCCACTTAGGATTCTTAAATAAGCAACAGAGATAGTTGGCCTGGTCATTATAGATCTTATTAATTCATCTATTCTGTCCAGAGTAGTTCCTCCCCCCTGGAAAAAGCTATGGTCAGAGCTTTACTAAAGAAATCCACCTTAGACCCTGACTGTTTGGCCAACTATCGTCCAATACCCCTTCGGGGGTCGAGTCCTGCACTATACAAGAACATAAATAAATAAATAAATAAATGTCCCTCCTCCCGGGAATTAGCAAAATCTTGGAAAAATATGTAAATATTACATTCTCTGCCTATTTTGAATCCAACCACCTTCTTCTTCCAACCCAAACAGGATTTCGTCCCGGTCACGGCACAGCGACAGCTCTTCGAGCTGTCATGGAAGACTAAGAAAAATCCTCGATTCAGGAGGATCATCTGCTGTGATCCTTTTGGACTTGAGTGCGGCCTTTGATACGGTGAATCACTGTATCTTAATTGACCGTCTCAAAATTGTGGGTGCCTCGGGAACAGCCTTAATCTGGCTGACGTCTTTTCTGGAGGGGCGATCCTTCCAGGTATTTGAGGATGAAGCCATTTCCAAGCCCTGGCGCCTTGTATGTAACGCTTTTTAATGCCTATATGGCTCCACTGGCAGAGATCATACAGCCTTATGGAGTGAACATTGTAACATACGCTGATGATACTCAGCTAGTGGTCTCACTTAACCATTCTGATACATCCAGTCTCTGCCTTCTCACTTGTCTTGAAGAAGTGGCTAAATGGATGAACCATTCCTATTTGAAGCTAAATGGAGACAAGACAGATCTTATGCTCCTTGGTAATCCGTCACTATTTAAACCAATTGAGATGTGGCTGACTGCAATTGGATTAGAACCCATCCCCAAACCATATATAAAAAGCTTGGGATTCTGGCTGTACTCAGATCTTACTCTTAAAGTCCAAACCAGAAAGGTAGTTGCCGCTTGCTTCAGCATGCTTAAAATGCTTAGTAAAGTAATTCCTTTACTTCTTTTTCAAGCTAAAAAACTTGTAGTCCAGGCGCTTATTCTATAACGCCTGGAAATTAGTAATGTACTTTAACTTGGGTCCCCAGAGGTGGTGCTCTCTAAACTTCAAATGATTCAGAACTGTTTGGCAAGAACTCTTATGGGAATTCCCTCCAGACAGTCAGCCAAACCCGCATTGAAAGCCCTGCATTGATTGCCCATTTGGGAGAGAGTCCACTTCAAATCGCTTTGTATTATTCACAAATTGCTTAGAGGAAATGGACATAACATCATCTCCCCCCTAGCCAAATTATATCAAGCCAACAGGCCTTTACGATTGGATGAATGGAACTTGGCTTGTGTACCAAGGATCAAAAGAGCCAGAAGCGGAAGTCAGCTTTTTTCCTACAATGCCGCCAAACTCCCTCCCGCTTCAGCTGCGAAAGGAAACTAACCATCGGAACTTTCGCAAGCTGTTGAAAACCTGGCTCTTTCCCAGATAAGTCTCAGAAGCTTCTTGCAGTCCTTAGCGCTGGGATGTACATGGGTAGCCAGGCGCTTTATAAATCCTAATTCTATTCTAATCTATTATAGGAGAGAAGTTTGCTCTTCTAAAAATCTTTTGTACCACAAGACGTTTCGCATCCTACATTTCAGTTATGGTCAGTGGCGGCCAGCACGAATCTGGGGTGGTGCGATGGGGGGGGGTGAGTGGGGAAGGAGGTATAATTGCAAACAAAAGGAAAAATTAACTTTCCTCCTTGCCGCTTTGTCCCACGTCATCTCTCCTCCACTGAACAGGAAGCAGCCAGGCTCAATTGAGCCAATCACAATGGTGCAATGCAGTGTTGTAATCGGTCTGAGAACTGTGGTTTGGTGCTCAGTCTGGGACTGGGGCCTAGGCATGTTCTCCATGCAGGCTGTAATGCAGCCTGCATGGAGAACATGCTAAAGTGCGCATGACTGTTTAAGCATCATGCGCACTTTAGTGTGTCCACCACTCTTCTCCTGCTCTGTCAGCAGAGCAGCCCCGCCTTGCCCTTATGCTGCTGCAAGAAGAGAATGATAATCACTTCATGTTAATATCATTTTATTTTTCCTTTGTTTTAGTGGCAATGCTCCTCTGCCTTAGCGGAGGAGCCGCCACTGGAAATTATAATGAATGTCTCATAGGTGGAATTGTTTATTTTAATTATTATTATTTTAGATCATAATGACTAACTAAAGGTCTCTGCCAAACTTTAGTAAAACAATGAGGAATTTTAAGTAGTCTGAGACATAAAACATAAGACTGCACTTATAAAACTGCTATTACGTCATTTAACAGACCAACAGATTGTGGATGTCGATCTTCAGTTTGGTGTTCAAATTATTCACTTTTACAGTATGCTTTACTGGGACCATTACTCACCGCTCATCAAATCTATGTTTATTAATAAAATAAATGAGATGGCTGAGGCAGTTATTTTCAGGTTTTGCTGCATGTTGATAGCTTATTTCTGCTGCGATGGGAATCGCAGGATCACTTGCTCAATGGAAAGGAAAAAAAACTCACTCAAGTTATATATAACATTTAAAAACTACATTTCGACAGTTTGCAATGGTGCGACAAGCTGATAAAACAATACAAATACATACTTTAACCACTAGGGATCACCAATGTAAAGGTAATGAAGTGCATGACACACGTGATCAGCTCTTGCTTTTCTCCTATGCTGCTCTGTCGCTGGAAGGGTTTTTTGGGCGAGCGTAAGCATATGACCTCTCGTATACTTTCTTATACATATATCTCTGTGGGCCAAATGCTATTCCTTGCTTCTCATTTGTTTGTTTCAATGTCTTTTAAAAATCCTTGCTTACTAGTGGTCAGTCCTGTCTCTTTGTCCCTCCTATTTCCTCCAGTGAGCAGGGACTTAGTACAATATAATGACGCTTTGTTCTGTTGATCCTCTCTTTGGGGGACTATTTTATTATGTTTTCTACCTTGTGTTACGCTGTGGGTGCTCAGACATAGCTGCTTACATGTTATTGCACCAATCACTCTCCCAGTTCCAGTGTTCCCGAAGCCAGCTCCCAGGCCAGCCTGGAATGCAAGCAATTAATTATTTTTTATGTGCTTACTATTACAATGGTGGCACTCGAGCTTTAGCTGTAAACATCGTAAGCTAAATCACGGGTGCCCTGATTGCTTAAAAAGTAAAGAAACAGAAAAAAATGTTTTTCTATTTTTTTACTTTTTAAGCAATCGCAGCACCCGCACTTTAGCTTACGATGTTTACAGCTAAAGTTTGAGTGCCACAAAGGCTTCTTTACTGCTCCCTCCCCCACATGACTCCTGCTGGGTTGCTTGTTCTAAAGCGCTGCTCTTCGCTCCCTCTAGAGATGTAGCTGCCTCCTCCTCCCTTCTGACAAGTTGGAGCGGCATATTTAGAATGGGCTTGTTTTACCTCATTGGAAACCCCTGTCCTGAAACGCTAGAAACAGTGCAGCAAAAACATAAAAAATAATGTTTAATCATTGCCCATTTTCAAATTTCTTATGAATGACATCGGAAATATGTATATTCATTCGCTATTAAAGCTTCTAAAACACAAGAGAATGATGTGTCCCGCTTTGCAAGCACTTTCACTTTTGATTTACAGAGACTCGTTTTTTTAACCCTCTCGAGAAGTGAACTGGGACAGTGGCCACATGTATGTGGTGACATGGAACTTACAAGAGAGCTCGGCCAGCCACCAGATCGTACTGCGTTCGCAGTCCGTTACAATGGGGCCCAGGGGGATTCCGGTGTCAACCGGTGTCCCTCTGGGATGGTTCGCGCGATTGGAACAATCCACGCGCAAGGGATTGTGGGTCAGGCAGGGCTCGCGGACAGGGGCAATCAGCGAGGCGCGCACAGGCTGAGGAGAGCGGCGCTGCGAGGGCTTGTGCGCAGCTTGTTTTGTCGTGTGTTTCACGAGTTTCTGGGGTCTTTGTTGCGCAGTGGATTACTTTTTGCCTCATACTAGCTGTGAATTTGCCGTTTTCGGCGGGATGACGGCGGAGGGTGTGCAGGCAGAGGACCTGCAGAATTTACAAGGGCCTGAGGCACCTGTGGCAGTCCTGTCAGGTGCGCAGAGGCCGAAGAGGATGGCGTCAGACGGTGTCCTGGACGCGGTGGCAGCATGCAGATCCATCCGGGGACGTCAGTTCAGCTACTCGGTCCCCCCACATACAGGCAAGTCCAGTGGGCGCAGGGGAAGGGCAGCAAGGAGAAGCCCAGCTAGCAGGCTGGTGTCCAGGAGTTGTCCAGCTGTACCTGCAGCTGCTGGGAGGTGGCTGGGCGGGGCACCAGTTTCACAAGTAAGCAGGCCTTTGAGACAGTCGAAGGGAAAGGGGGCTGTACGTGTCATTGTGGGGGCCCCTGACCAGCTGCTTAGTGGGAGGGCGTTTGGCATCTCTTTTGCACCTCACGTGGCTAGTGGTCCCAGTCTACAAAGTCAGCCGTGGTTGGGTGCTGGTGCCTCGTGGCCGCAGGTCCTGTCTAAGGGTGTCCGGCCCCCTGTGGATTTGCCCCCCCTGGTTCCTGCAGCAGTTTTGGCTGCCCCCCTTGTGGATTATGCTGTCGATAGCGATGAGGAGGAGGAGTTGGAGTTGATAGACTTTGCATGCAGCAATCAGCCCGCTCTGGGGGACTTTTATGAGGAGGAATGCAAGGATGGCCAGGTGTTGGAGTTTCCTACAGCGGTTTCTTGTACTCAGAGAGGTACTCAGAGAGCTGGCAGACTGGCAAGGCGCACGCAGATGCGGCAATATGTTTTGTGTAACTTGACTGCCTCTGACAGGGTCTAGTTTTCGCCCAGGCCCCAGCCTTCAAGCAATGGTTCTGGGGTTGCCATGGTACCAGATTCTGAGGAACAGTTGCATGGGTCAGCGGATGTAGCGCCTGTAGTTCCTATGTCTTGCACATCTTCTTCTCATCCACAGGTCTCATTTGAATCGCCTTTGGGGCCGCAGAGTGGTCAATGGGTATGGGTGGAGCACTCTGCCCCTATGCAGCCCGTGGTGGGTATTCGTGGGCAAGTTCCGGCTGCGTTTTCTGGTAAGTCCACAGCTTCTGTCACGAACGGACAGAGGTTGACTCAGCGTTCTCGAGCCACGGCGACACCTGGCACCTCGGGAGGCTTGAAGTCAGAACAGGTGCTTGCTCCTGCAGAGCTATCTTGTCCAGGCGAATCAGGTGCGGATTTTAGCGCAATGGCCAGGTTGACCGAACTGTTACCTGTGACCAATTGGGAGACATATGATGGGGGAGTTGGGGATGGAGTGAGACCGGGTACCAGCAAAGACATTTTGCAGTTGAATGAGGCAAAGGATTATCAAGACGATGCTTTAGACTATGCTGCTGATGATCTGGTGGTGGGAAATGTCTTGGAAGGTGATGATGTTTCTTTGTTGCAGGTTCGTGGACGCCCAGTAAAGGGCGGGGTTTCCAATAATTGTTCTAGTTTGTTGCAGGAGTCAAGAACGGGCTCCTCTACGGTTCTTGAGCGGAATCCGAGTTTTCAGCGACGGGATGACCTTCCAGATTTCTCCAAGCGGGTGGCCCAATTAACTTCAGGTGAGCCTTGTTGGTGGGCTGCTTGGTCTGAGCCAGCGGTGGGTCCTCAGGTGGGGGGGGGGAGAGGAGTCGGGTGGGTACTGACAAGTTGGGCAATGCCAGAAGGGAGTCTGTTTTGGATTTTCCACGGGCAATTTCGGGTGGGAGAGATTCCATCATACCGCCTTCTCGGAGCGGCACAGTTGTCTCATCTAATGTGTCTGTCTCTAGTGCTGGACAGAAGAAGTTGCCTTATATGGGTTAGGCCATGCCGCTTGGTATACACCTTTCCGACATGACTAAACAGCATATTTGGCGACACGAATTTGTGGATGTTTTTAAACTTTTGCATAGGGACATTCAAGCTAAAGAAGGTTCCAAGGAGGAGGAGTGGGAGATTGCCCGTAGGCCAAGGGTTCCACGTTCTATTGATAACTGGACTGCTCAATTTTTAATTTATGCCAGTGTGTACTGTGAAAAATATCATGACAGGGCGGTGTCCTTATTCAAATATATGGATACCATACGCAAAGCTTATTTGCAGTTTGGAGGATATGCATGGCTGAATTACGATGAGGAGTTTAGGGCGCGGGTGGGTTTGTTTCACGATAAGCCATGGGGGAGGTGGATCAGGAACTTTGGCTGCAGTGGATGTCGGTGTCACAGCCTAATGCTACCCTTCACACTGCAAGTGGTTTGCCTATTACTTATCGGCCCTTACTACAGCGTCCCGCCCAAGCAGGGGCGGGTTTGGTTGGTAGGGGACAGCTGCCTCCCTTGGGTGCCTGCTGGAACTTTAACAGAGGATCTTGCATTCAACAGTTCTGTAGGTTTAAGCATGAGTGCTCACACTGTAGTGGAAAACACGCCGTTACTCAATGTTTTGCCCAACGCCCTTATGGAGGAACAGGGAATTTCCAGAGAGGGGGAGGTGGTGCTTTTCCAGCAATTATGCCAAAGGGCTCCTACACCCATTAGGTTGCAGGCTTTGTTGCCATGGTTGGAGCTTTACCCGGATTATGAGGCAGCATCAAAACTATTTTGGGGGTTTTTGGAGGGTTTCAGAATTGGTTACCAGGGGCCGCGCTCTTTGCGATGGTCGGACAATCTGAAATCTGCCAAGGAGCTCCCTCATGTTGTTCAGAAGAAGCTGTTGAGTGAGTTACAAGCTGGTGGGATCGCTGGACCGTTTACACATTGTTCCTTGGCCAATTTGATCGTGTCGCCTTTGGGGGTGGTGCCCAAATAATCGGCTGGTGAGTACAGATTAATCCATCATTTATCATGGCCCGAGGGGCAATCTATCAATGACTATATTTCTTCTTCTGATTCCAATGTTTCGTATGCGTCTGTTGATGATGCACTCCGGATGGTGAGAGTGGCTGGAGTTGGGGCTGAATTGGCTAAGTGTGATGTGCAGTCCGCTTTCCGTTTGATCCCGATACACCCCACAGATTTTGAGCATTTGGGAATGTATTTTGATGGCGCCTTCTATGTTGATAGGGTACTTCCCATGGGTTGCTCGATTTCTTGTGCTCTTTTTGAGATATTCAGTACTTTTTTGCAATGGTGTTTTGTGCAAAGCAGTGGTCATCAGTCAGTTTGTCACTATTTGGATGATTTTTTCTTCATTGGCGAGGCACAGTCAGGTCAGTGTGGCAAGGCAATGCAGTCTTTTTAAGGTTTGGCAGAGGTTTTTGGTGTACCGCTGGCTCCTGACAAAACGGAAGGGCCTTGCACTCAAATCACATTTTTGGGGATTGAGATTGATACCTCTGCCATGGTGGCCCGCTTGCCGCGTGACAAGCTTGTTGAGATCCGTTCTTTTTTGCTGGAAATTCTGGATAAGACAAAGATTGAGCTCCGGCAAATTCAGCGTCTGCTGGGCTATCTCAATTTTGCTTGTCGGGTGGTGCGTGCAGGGAGGACTTTCTGTCGGAGGCTTGGCATGGCGATGTCGGGGCCACCCTTCCGCATCATCTCGTTCGGCTTTCTAAAGCTGTCAAAGAAGATCTTCAGGTGTGGTTGAGATTTTTGGAGAATTTTAATGGAGTTTCAATCTTTTTTCTGGAAGACGACACGATTTGGCAGATATAGATTTTTTCAGATGCTTCTGGTGAGAATGGTTTTGGCATTTTTTGGGAAGGACGTTGGTGTGTGGAGCCTTGGCCGAGCAGTTGGTTACAGCAAGGTCGCAGTATTGCCTTTTTGGAACTGTTTCCGTTGGTGGTGGCTTTGTTGGTTTGGGGGAAGGAAATGCGTGACAGATGTGTGTTGTCTCACATAGACAATTTGGCTGTGGTTCACCTTATAAATAATCAAAGGGCAAAAGACCTGCGGGTGCTTCAGTTGTTACGGCATTTTATGCTCCAGAGTTTGAAGTACAATATTGTTTTCAGGGCCCGGAACATCCCAGGGATCAATAACTCAATAGCGGATGCTTTGTCTCGTTTTAATTGGCAGGAGTTCCGGGAGTTGGTGCCAGGAGCGGATCTATGCAAGACTGCCATTCCGCCAGACATCTGGGTCCTGGGGCACTCCGAATAACCGACCTGGTTGAGAACTCTATTGCGCCTTTCACCAGACGTAGTTATCGTCAAGCCTGGTTTGAATATTTATCTTTTGCTGAATCTTACAGAAGTTCGGGGCTGGTTCCAGGGAGCAGATCTTTTATTTTGCAGTTTGTCTTACATTTGATTAATAAAGGTCTGTCTCATACTACTATTGCAGGGAAGTTGGCTGGGGTTTCATTTTATGGTCAGTTGTTTTTGGGGCAGGATTTGGTTTCTGATGTTCTCTTGAGGCGAATGTTACAAGGCTTTAAGAAGGAGCGTTTTCACCCAGCGAGTGTGCGGGAACCAATCACTTTTGACCTGTTATGTGTGTTATTGGGGCAGTTGCCCGTTTGTTGCTATGATGCCTGGGAAGTTTCTCGTTTTCGTCTTTGCATGATTTGGTTGTTTTTTGGTGCTTTTAGGGTTTCGGAGTTGTTGGGGCTCAAAGGGCAACTGGGGTTACATTCCGGTGCCATTCAGATTCAAGAGGGTGTTTTACAGATATGGTTATGTCGTTCCAAGATGGATCAAATGGGTAAAGGGACTTGGATTTCTTTGCACGCTAGCGGTCTGGAGGGGTGTTGTCCACTTGCAGAGTGGTCCTCTTTGCTTCGCTCACCTGATTTTCGGGATGGGCCTATCTTTATTCACCGGGCGGGGGACAACATTACCAGTTTCCAGTTTTTGTCGGTGTTGCGCAAAACATTGTCATTAGCTGGGAAGGACCCCTTGCTTTTTGGGACGCATTCCTTTCGTATTGGGGCAGCGACCGAGGCTTACAAATTGGGTTTCGGTTGGGAAGGTATCCAGAGGATTGGTAGGTGGAAATCGGGGTGCTGTACTCGTTATGTTCGGTTGTAAGTTCTATATGCTGTTTTAAGTGCCTTTTCTAACATTCCTTTTTCTGTTTAGGTCGTGTTTACCATTCCTTGTCCAGGGGAAAAAAACACCACGTGGCTGGTGGGACATTCTTTTATCAAATGGGCAGCGTTTTTTGCAGAAAAGCAGATCTATGGCAGAGAGCTCGGTCTTCCTAGCAAAAGGCATGAACTTGTATGGAATGGACAAGGTGGGATGAAATGGTCTCAATTGTTCCCTTTGTTATCAAAGTTATCTTCAGTCAGAGGCATTCCGAATCTCCTTATAATTCATTTAGGTGAAAATGACCTGGTACAACTCTCTGGCTTATCCATCTTGAAGCAAATGCAGCTTGATTTAGCGGTTATCACAGAAAATTGGGTAGGCACTACGGTGGTGTGGACGGAGTTTGTTTATCGGCACCATTGGGTGGGAGCACGAAATCAGGCTGCACTAGAAAAGTCTCGTAGAAAACTAAACAGGGCGATGAAGTGTTACTGCAATAACATGGGTATCAAAGTTTTGTGCCATGCAAACATCTCAGGTACGGATATGGACCTGTTTCGTCAGGATGGGGTTCATCTTTCTGACTTGGGTCAAGCCTATTATTTGTTGGAGGTGAGGGAGTTTTTGTCTGCTTTCTGGGGTGACAATCTTTGGTGCGCTGCTAAACGTGAGATTTAATTCTACTGTTTGCTGCTGGGTTACGGGGAGGGGGGGGTTGGGGGAACAGGAAAACTCGTTGGTTTTCCTGGGTGGCGCTTTTTTGGGGGATGGGATGGTCAGGAGCGGGCTCATCCTTCCCTAGGGGGTGGGGGGGTGGGGGGGACGAGAAATTGGAAGGAGGAAATAAACTAGGGCATGGTTCTGTTCATTTGGGGAAATTGCTGATGCAAGGTTTGTGGGGAAGTTTTAAATGTTTGATATTTAAAGGTTTTTACATAAAAAAATGTTTTAATGTGCAATGTTGCATGGCTATACTGTTTACCTGTCTTAAATAAAGTGACCTTTTATGCTAAGAAAACTTTCAGAGTGTGGGTTGTTCTTGTTGCGCGATGGGGCCCAGGGGGATTCCGGTGTCAACCGGTGTCCCTCTGGGATGGTTCGCGCGATTGGAACAATCCACGCGCAAGGGATTGTGGGTCAGGCAGGGCTCGCGGGAGGGGGCAATCAGCGAGGCGCGCGCAGGCTGAGGAGAGCGGCGCTGCGAGGGCTTGTGCGCAGCTTGTTTTTGGTGTCCCACCCTCCCTTCCCTTCTAGTAATGATGTTTTCATTTGTTATATATTTATTTTGTTTCGTCACTATAGGACAGGTGACAGTGCCATTGTGTGTTGTTACTTACTGAGGGCGCTTTTTTGGGGATGGGATGGTCAGGAGCGGGCTCATCCTTCCCTAGGGGGTGGGGGGGAAACGAGAAATTGGAAGGAGGAAATAAACTAGGGCATGGTTCTGTTCATTTGGGGAAATTGCTGATGCAAGTTTGTGGGGAAGTTTTAAATGTTTGATATTTAAAGGTTTTTACATAAAAGAATGTTTTAATGTACACTGTTGCATGGCTATACTGTTTACCTGCCTTAAATAAAATGACCTTTTATGCTAAGAAAACTTTCAGAGTGTGGGTTGTTCTTGTTGCGCGAAACTTCCCACGAAGTGCTAGTCCAGTAGTTGCTTTCATTAGCCCAGATGAGTAAGCCCAGTCTTCCGTGTAGCCCAAATGTGCCTACCCATTACTTGAACCATACACCACTTATTTCCTGTAACTCCCTCAGCCAGCCCAGTACTGCCTCACTCGAGTTGTCAATTCTGAAGCAGTTTTTTGAACTCCCGAAAAACCAAAATTAAAGTCTTCTTTTCGATTCGTTACACACAGATAGGGCAGATGGAGTCGCAGTGTGGAGCTGGCAGAGTCTTCTTGCTTTGTGAGAATAAAGGTAATAAAGCCTGACTATCAGTCAACTGACCGGAGGCAACATTTTGGATGTTCCTACAAAGAAAGGCATGAGGAGATGTGATCTGGGTGTACAGATCCTGACTGAGACAAAGGCACCTCTTCTCTTTACCTGACATAGAAACTGCAATTGTAGGCCTATTTTGCAGTGATTCAGCATTCCTACAGCTGTCCCTGATATCTGACTGTCTCTAGGTTCGCTTTCACTCACCCATATGATTAAGTGCGCTGCCTGGACTTCCGCCTTCTGGTGTTTGCCTTCCCTGACAGATAGGACTTTATGTTTCTAATGAAGTTAATTCCTATTAATCTGTGTTTAAAAGAGATAAAGTGCAATATTGATGTAGAATAAGTCTGTTTTCTTAGCTTCCAACTCCCAAAGTGATGCGTAGCTTATTATGAGCAGTTTCCCTTGTTAGGTTACAGGTCACTAAATATTGTATGCGTTTTTTGTCAACTCTATCTCTAAGCACACCTTCCAAGCGCAGTCTCTTTGATTTAGAAACCTTATTAATAGACAAGGACTTTTAAAAATTACTTCCACAATAACGACACCTGCCTTGAAATGCAACAAATAAATGGGCTGCATTAAGTTGACTTTTACTATGGGACTCTTAAATCTCATGGACGGATCACTGACATAACCTCGACAGACCGAATATCGACTGTACAAAATATCGACGAAAAATTATCGACTACAAAATTATCGATTGCCTATACTTAAACAACAAAACACAAAAATATCGAAACCACATTATCGACTAAAAAAAACAACGACTACTACAATATCGACTAACAACATTATCGATTTCTAAAACATCGATTATCACATCTTTAAATGAAAAACTGACAAAATATCGAATACAAAAATATAGATAGCACATTGATCGTTTTTTTAAAATATCGAAATTACTACATCCTTGAATAAATCACTGTATTATCTTAAAATGTAGTCATACTATTCATATTTATTCACTAATTGTTTCTAAAAAGCTATAAAACATACTATATATTTTCCTAACATTTATAACACAAAATAAATACAAACATACATTTTATAATACATAAACAATGTTTCGAACAACTAAACATTTCTTACTGCAAATTATATATATTCCTCCACTTTAAAAATATAAAGATAACATACCTATACAAAATAAGTCCTTACACATTAAATAAATGTTAATTGGCGTCACCCATATAAGGAAAGCAATTAGTATAACAGGTTAAAAAATTCAAATCCACGAATTAAAACAGACTATCAATTTAAACAACCAATCCTACTTCAGAAACTATTAGACTAATACTATATAAACAAGATTACAGCAAACTAAAAATGCAGCCTAAATCTCCTAACTAAAGGAAGACGAAACTCTGCAGGATTTCTGAAAGAAAACGTATTGACTTCAACATAAAGACAGCTACACCTATATAAAGTAAGTACTACTACATTATTTTCCATCGAAAATGTAACTCTCAAACCTCACACCTATGTTTAAAAGCCAAATACCTAAAATATATGTTTTTTTTTTACTATTTATCCTACAGACAAAAAGAAAATACAGAAGACCTAGACAACACCTGGTTATCAAAAGTTAAATATAAATAAGTAAGTATATAATTTAAATGTAACTTCGACATTTAATAGATAGGTAACTAAATAGAAACTAGCTAAAAACCTCTACCAAAATATCATAAATAGTTCTAAAATATTTGTACACATTTTCTCAACTTCCACAGGTACAAAAATATATACACAGAAAATAACAGTTTGAAGAACATCAACACCTGAAAAGAACTACTTGAAATCATAAAAAGATTTACAGGTAAATCAGAAATGTGTTAAACTGTATTATTAGAATACAACATTATTTTTTGAACAAATGTAATGACATTCTCTTTTAATTACCTCCTAGCACTACAATACAAGCATGACTGAAGGAGCTAAATTAATTTATTCACAAAAAGGGAAAATGCTTCTTTGTTACATGGGATATGTCTACACTCAAGAGAAACAAAAAGATTTGAAAGTTTTTTGGAAGTGTACGAAATATTATAACAACAAATGTTATGGTAGAGCTATAACTCAGGAGACTACTGTTACTTATACTAAGGAACATAATCACCCACCCAATGTAACAGAAATAGAGATTAGACAAATGCTAGATTCCCTTAAAGAAGCTAGTACTAGTACTGATCAACCAACAACTGCTATTCTAAAACACCATTTAAGTGTACTTCCCCAACATGCTTCTAGCCAATTACCATCTATCGATTCCCTAAAAAAAACTATAGCTAGAAAAAAAAGAGCAACATGCACTACTCCTCCCACACCAAAAACTTTTGAAGAAGTGCAAATTCCCCCTGAACTCTCTGTAACTCACAATAAAGATGATTTTATACTGTATGACAACAAATGTAAAGATAAAAGAATTATACTGTTTGCCACAGCAAACAACATGACTAAACTTACCCAATGCCAAACTTGGATGATGGATGGTACTTTTTCTGTATGTCCCAAACCTTTTTATCAATTATACACTATCCATGGTCATTTCCAAAATGCTAATATTCCATTCCTTTATGCCCTTCTACCAAACAAACAGCAAGCTACCTATCAAGAAATACTAACTGAAGTCAAGCAACATACTAACAACTATTTTCCACAAAACATTATCATTGTCTTTGAAAAAGCTATGATAAACACCATCCTTAAAACATACCCACACACAGCAATACAAGGTTGCTATTATCATTTTAACCAATGTATCTGGCGACATCTACAACAATCTACCTTGAGTATCCAATACGCCACTGATAGCACTTTTGCTTATCAAATAAAAAAACTCATCGCCCTAGCCTATGTTCCAGTGACAGATGTAACTCAGCACTATAACTTGTTAATAGACAGCCCCTACTATAAAAGAAACGAAGAAAGACTAAGCCCTATGCTTGACTACTTCAAAGACACATGGGTAGGAAGGCTACACAGATCAGGCCATAGAAGACAACCCAAATACCAAATAGCTTGGTGGAATGTCTACCTTAGCACACTAAATAAGGAAGCAAAAACCAACAATGCAGTTGAAGGATGGCACAATGCCTTCCAAGCAACTACAGGCCGAGGAACACCTACCCTTCACAAATAATACAATCCTTACAAAAAGAACAGAGTTACCAGGAGCTCCGAATGGAGCAATCAGTAACTTTGATCGGACATAAACTCACCAAAGAAAGGAAAAAAATGTATAACACACTCCAAAGTCAAGTTACCCTCTATCCAACTAGCAAAGGACTAGACTATCTATCAATGATTGCAAAAACTATTCTTTAAAACATAACATAACTATACACGTGACATTAAGCTTTTTTTTAAGAAAATCCTTAATTTTTACATGTAACAATTTGCAATTAAATTATCAAATACATAATATTAACATATATACAATGAATTTAGATAATTTATTTACAAAATGTTACATACAACGTAACTAAAGCAAAAATTAAAACAGTTTCCCCACCCATAAAAAGTTTTGTAAAAAATTACCTTTCTGTTGCACCTTCAAACGTAATCCAATTCCAAGCAATCCATACGACACCATACCAAAACCCATTCAATCCATGGAAGTCCAAAAAAAAATGCAAAAATACAAGCAAATCCATAGCGATTCCTCTCCAATGTAATACACACGATATACCATTGAAAACCCGAAAATAGTAATTTGTAAAAAAAAACGCTCCTGCAAAACGTGAAAACCAAAACATTTGTGTGCTAAAATAAGAGTATATAATACTCGTCACACAACTCTGATCGAAAAAGAAGGACCTCCTCAAAAACAGTAAAACGCGACGATAACCTTGAAAAAATAAAATACATACCCACCCACACAAAAACACCCATACATATATAAAAAGACATATTTATACACCAAACATATTATCTTTGTAACATTTAAACATATTAGCTCACGTCACACACCTACAACTAAAACGCGGTAAAAATTAAATATCGTACACTCTACCTAAAACCGAAAACACAATCTTCTCTTAATAACCCTATGTACATAAACTTAAACACACCACACATACACTAACACTAACTTAATTACCTTATAAAATACAATAAAAACAAACTTACCCTCTCTAACGCGAAGCAGCATCCAACCGCGATCTGTTGAAGCACCAAATAAGCCTAAATAACATTACGCGGTTAAAAAGTAGTCCCTGTATACAGCAAAAACCTCATTAATTTCTATATTTCAACACTTTAAAAAAATACACTGAGTATTATATTAAGTGTAAATAATTATTTAAATTGTAGAAAATTATTTCTTAAATATTCATTACTTTCAAATAATTATTCAACTGTTATCTGTTACTTTAAATAATATGTTATTATTTATATATACATGTTGAAAATAATCTATATGTTAAACAAATGTGAATATATAACCTTGTTACAAATAATTTGTTCATAAAAAATAGCTCATATTAGTTTAAACATTATGTATGTATCTAAAAATGTATTTGTGTGTTTATCTATGTTAAAATTAATATTATAAATATGTTAAATATTCATAATATTAATTTGTAAAAAAAAAAATGATAACTTTGTAAAAAACAAAAATGTTACTGTTATAAAACAAATATACATATTTATCTATGACAATATATTCAATGTCTATGTGAATAACATAATTGTTATTAAATGAAAAGTACATATTACCAATTTGTTTCTTTAACTAATTTAATTACAATATATGTGAATAAACATATACATATTTAAATTTCATTTATTTGTGAAAAACATATATATGCACTTCATATATTTTTTGGATAATAAAAACTGTTTACTTACAATTTTCAATAGAAATAAAAAATACAACTCTACTTACAATTTATTTTGTATATGTTAATAAACTGTTTTTCAGTTATTCCATGTAACCCTGTGTATGTTTCCTTCTTTATTATTCTATATGATTATTAATTGCATATGAAATATTCTATTTAAAAATGCATTTTAAATTTTAATAAATGTAAAAATGTATTTATCTTTTAACTACTACAATAACAATAATTATCATTAATACAAATTTTTTATATGTAATTTTAAAACTTTATTATAGTATCCTACCAATAATAGTTATTTGTATTAAAAATGTTTTCTTATTTACACAGCACCAATTATAAACTCACAAAACCATACTACACATTAAAACCATACAAATTACAATTCCCACTTCACCAATTGTAAACTCATGGAAGGTGCTGGACACTGAACCCATACTAATTACTATTCCCACTCCACCAAGTATAACATCAGGGAAGGTGGTGGACACTGAACCCATACAAATTACTATTCCAACTCCACCAAGTATAAACGTAATTTTAACCCTGTACCCCTGTACCCAAAAACCCCAAACTGACCCTGAACCCTAAAAATACCCCTTTACCCAAAAACTGAAAACTTACCCTGAACCCTAAAAATACCCCTTTACCCAAAAACTGAAAACTGAACCTGAACACTAAAAATACCCCTTTACCCAAAAACTGAAAACTGACCCTGAACCCAAAAAATACCCCTTTATCTAAAAACTGAAAACTGACCCTCAACCCTAAAAATACCCTATTACCCAAAAACTGAAAACTGACTCTGAACCCTAAAAATACCCCTCTACCCAAAAACTGAAAACTGACCCTGAACCCTAAAAATACCCCTTTACCCAAAAACTGAAAACTGACCCTGAACCCTAAAAATACCCATTTACCCAAAATCTGAAAACTGACCCTGAACCCTAAAAATACCCCTTTACTCAAAATCTGAAAACTGACCCTGAACCCTAAAAATACCCCATTACCCAAAAACTGAAAACTGACCCAGAACACTAAAAATACCCCTAACCCAAAAACTGAAAACTGACCCTGAACACTAAAAAATCCCCTTTACCCAAAAACTGAAAACTGACCCTGAACCCTAAAAATACCCCTTTACCCAAAAACTGAAAACTGACCCTGAACCCTAAAAATACCCCTTTACCCAAAAACTGAAAAGTGACCCTGAACCCTAAAAATACCCCTTTACCCAAAAACTGAAAACTGACCCTGAACCCTAAAAATACCCCTTTACCCAAAAACCCAAATCTGACCCTGAACCCTAAAAATACCCCTTTACCCAAAAACCCAAAACTGACCCTGAACGCTAAAAAAAACCCTTTACCCAAAAACCCAAACCTATAACATTTTATAACGTTGTAATGGTATGCGTTGTAAAAGTACCTGCGTAGTAAAAAAGTTAGTTGTAAATACATGCGTTATAATGGTATTTGCGTTGTAATGGTAGTGCGTAGTAAAAGTTGCGTGGTAAACGTTGTATACCTTTAATAAATATTATTATTTCCTTCTTTATTATTAAATTACTTCCCAATCTATTCCCCTATAAACCCACAACCCGCTACAGGAATTAAAAAAATTAATTTAACATAATTAGCAATTAATCAATTAAATTAAATTAATTAGCAATTAAATTTAATATAATTAAAACATATTATTTAATTAACAATTAATTAAATATTACTACCAATTAATAAATTTACATATTTAATTAATTATAATTAAATTACTTCCCACCCTATTCCCCTAAAAACCCACTACCCGCTCCTAGAAATTATTATACTATTTGAATAAATTTTTATATTTATTAATTATTTATAAAAAAAATTCAATATAAATACATAAAAAAATAACATATATTTAATCATGACTGTCGATAACACAACTTTCGATATTCTTAAAACCGATATTTTGACTTTCGATATTTTTAAACTACTATAAATAACGATATTTTTTACTATCGATATTACTTACTCGATATTTTTTCAATCAATATTTTTTAACATACATGAAAATCGATAATAAATACATCGATATTACTTACCTCGACATTAATGCCTTCTCGATATTCTGGAGTCGATATTATGTCCAGTCGAAAATAAAAACTCGATATTTAGACTACACACCCTCATGGACTAACTGGAAGTGTATTGAATAAACATATTTTGGGGTGCAGTTTGACATCATGTAGAAACCAGATAATAGCTAGGCATTAAGTTTGGCACGGCAATATTTCACAATGTGGTATTTATTCATTTTAGCCAATCAATCAATCAATCAATCAGGCATTTGTAGAGCACGCTACTCACCCGTAAGGGTCTCAAGGTGCTGTTCGGGGGGGGGGGGGAATGCTGCTACTGCTCGAAGAGCCAGGTCTTGAGTAATCTCCTGAAGGTTAGTAGTTCTTCGGTCTGCTGTAGGAGGATGGGGAGGGTGTTCCAGGACTTGGCGGTAAGGTAGGAGAACAATCAGCCACTGGTGGTCGCTCTTCAGATGTGGGGGATGGTGGCGAGGGTGAGGTCGGCAGTCGCGAGTTGGCGGTTCAGGGCGTAGAAGGTGTGTCGTCTGTTGAGGTATGCTGGTCCGGTGTTGTGGAGTGCTTTGTATGCGTGGGTGAGGAGCTTGAAGGTGATCCTCTTGTTGACGGGGAGCCAGTGCAGGTCTCTCAGGTGGGGTGTAATGTGGCTTGGATGAGGGACATCGAGGATCAGGCTTGCGGAGGCGTTCTGTGCGTTGCAGCCATTTCAGTAGTTTGGCCGGGGCTCTCGTGTAGAGGGCGTTTCCGTAGTCTAGCCTGCTGCTGACGAGGGCCTGGGTGACTGTTTTTCTTGTGTCGGTGGGGATCCACCTGTAGATCTTTTGGAGCATGCGGAGGGTGTTGAAACAGGAGGATGAGATGGCGCTGACTTGCTTGGTCATGGAGAGTGTTGAGTCGAGAATAAATCCCAGATTGCGTGCGTGGTCGGTGGGTGTCGGTGCTGCTCCCAGGGCAGTTGGCCACCAGGAGTCGTCCCAGACTGAGGGGGAGGAGCCGAGGATGAGGACCTACGTCTTGTCCGAGGTCAGTTTCAGATGACTGTTCTTCATCCATTTGGCGACAGCTTTCATTCTTTCGTGGAGGTTGGTTTTGGCGGTGCGAGGGTCCTTGGTGAGGTAGAGGATCAGCTGTGTGTTGTCGGCGTAGGAGATGATGTTGAGCTCGTGCAGTTTGGCGACGTGGGCGAGCGGGGCCATGTAGATGTTGAACAGGGTCGGGCTGAGGGATGATCCTTGGGGTACGCCGCAGATGATCTTGGAGGCTTCGGATCGGAAGGGGGGGCGGACGCTCTTGTTCTGTCGGAGATGAAGGAGGAGGTTCAGTCCAGTGCTTTGCTTCGTACTCCTGCATAGGGTGAGGTGGCAGACCGTGTTGAAAGCAGCTGACAGGTCCAGGAGGATGAGGACTGTGGTCTCGCCGTTGTCCAGCAGGACCCTGATGTCATCGGTCGCTGCGATGAGGGCAGTTTCGGTGCTGTAGTTGCTGCAGAACCTGGACTTGGGCGGGTCCAGGATGTTGTTCTCCTCGAGGTAGTGGCTCAGCTGTTTGTTGATTACCTTAGTCGAGAATTGGAGCAGGGAGATGGGCCGGACGTTCTTGAGGTCCCTCGAGTATGCCTTGGGTTATTTGAGCAGGGCGTTGATTTCGGCGTGCTTCCAGCTCTCCAGGAAGGTTGCAGTCTCGAATGAAATGTTGATGGCCTTGTGGAGGTGGAGTGCGATGGTGGCGCTGGCTTTTTGAAGATCTGGTGGGGGCACAGGTCTGACAGGGAGCCAGAGTGGATGGTGCTCATGATTTTGATGGTGTTGTTGTCGTTGATGTTGGTCCAGGTGAGCAGGGGGTTGCTGTGGGTGGTGGCCGTAGGGTCTGAGGTCCGAGACAATAGCTTGTTAATAGTTTGGTGAAATACATATGTTCACAATGCCCTGCTAACAATACCGACCTGCATGGTTTTGTCCAAGGCCACAAGGTGGTCATCTCACCCCAACGGAGACATTCACTGGGATCCACCATATGCCACAGCGCACAGATAAGAGGAATGAGTGAGGAGAAGCACAAGTTTCGTGGAATGTCACAATAGAACTGAACTCGCAGAGAAGCACTCTGTTGCCAAAACTTGCAATCAAGCACACATCTTGAGTTCCCCAACAGCAGCCACGGGACATGAAGCGATGTATATTGTGTTATATAAATATGTTATGTCAAAAAGTATTTTCATGTCATTCCTAGTCCCTCATGCTGAGGATTTCTATTATATTAATGTTACTGTGGCAAACCTGATCGTAATCCGCTCTGAAAATGTTGCGCTGTTTGGCCGTGCATGAGGCAGTGCAAAAAATGGGTAGGCCCTTACTCTTGTGTGTGGCTGCCCCTCCCATCTAGTTGAAAGGGAACGGGGGATAGGATTATGTACCAGCTTTACAATCAATATTTTCAATATATACAGATTTGTTTGTTTAACAGTTTATGATGACTTCCTATCCCTCAGCCATAGCAAGGTTTAATTTCAAAGGGCTTTCCCAGTTTTGTGTTTTACACTTGGGCTCGTAGCAACTTGGGGGTTTTCTGCTGAGAATCCATGTTAAGAGGAGAGGGTTTAGAATGTTTTTTTTCTAGCACACAAAAAAAGAACTGCTGATGTTTCAGAATGTATCAGAATTAGTACAAATGAAGCACATCTTTTTGTAATTTTGTAATTCTAGAGTGTGGTGGAAACAAATATTTGAATATGATCAAAACACATCAATACACTAGGTGATGACATTTGCACACATTATCATTTGTGAGCAGTAAAACTGTATTTCGGTGCAAATGTAATGGCTATTTCAATTGAAAATGTGTTGCCTGTAATGGCAGTGCGCTAACACACCATGCACAATCCACACTACTCTGCCCAGCCACTCTATGCCATGCAACTCAACTCACAAAATGCCACTCCACTCTACGCCTTCAACTCCACACCGATTACCCCACTCCTCTTCAATCTACCTCACCCCAATTTACCCACCGCACCAAATCTACCCCACCCCAATGTACCCCACTTCAATTGTCCCTACCCAATTTACTTCACTCCACTCTAATCTACTCCACCGTACTCTACTACACTCCACTCTGTTCCATTCTACTTCACTCCACAGTCCCTTGCCATCCCGCCAAGTTTTAAAATGTGCCATGCTAATAAAAGAGGGGGTGGGGTGTCCAGTATTTTTAAAGACTCGTGGGAGCTAGTTCCCTCTGCCCCACTCTACATGCTGGGCATAGAAGGCCTCAATTTTCGCCTCCAAATTAACCCTTAATCTTCCTTTTCGGGCATTCTCATGTATAGGCCACCTGATTGTGCAGCAAATGAATGTCAGGATCTCTGCAATTTAATTGCTCAAAAATCGCTAGTCCATGCCAATTTTACGGTCCTTGGCGATTTTAATCTGCACATGAATGCCCCTAACTGTGTTATGCTATGTTATGTTAATTTGGATTTTTTGAGCGCTTAATACCCAAAAGGTCTCTAAGCGCTGCAAGAAGAACAGCGATGGATCCAGGCAACTAGGAGACAGTTATGCCCATGCTTCTGTGAACAGGATGTTTTTTTGTTGTTTTCTGAAAGGAAGAAGGCGGTTTTCCGTGCGGAGTTGGCTCGGCAGCCTGTTCCAAAGAGTGGGTAGGAGGGTAGAGAAGGCTCGTCCTCCTTTGGTGACGTAATTGAAATGTGGGCATTTTAAGAGGCTCTCCAAGGAGGACCTTAGTGAGTGACCTGGCACGTATTTCACAAGTCGTTGTTTGATATACACGGGTGCCTGGCCGTGAATGGCCTTATGGATGATACAAAGGCCCTTAAATTTGGCCCTTTGTTTTATGGGCAACCAATGGAGGCGTTGCAGGAGGGGTGATGCTTGCGAGTGCCTGGGTAGTTTGAAGATAAGCTGTGCGGCATCATTCATAACTATCTGGCGTTTGCCCACTAAGGAATCTGGCAGTCCAATGTAGAGCGATTTGGCGTAGTCAAGGCGAGTCAGGATCATGGCGGTTACATCTGTTCTCATGGTGGAAAATGAGAGGATAGGATGAAAGGAAGTATCAGATTGATACAGAAATGGTCAGACCATGCACATCGGGTGATGTCCTTTAGTGTCATGAGGGGTGGAGGTCTAGGGTATGTCCACGCTCATGTGTGGAAGTTGTTACTAACTGAGAAAGCCCGAGATTGGAGAATGTCTCCTCCAAGTTGTCGGGCCTGAGCCTCTTTGGGTTGTTGATCCCTGTGAAGGTTGAAATCTCTCACCACCAGAAGCGAGAGCGGAGATTAGATACGCACTCGGTCAAGAGGTCAATAAAGTGTGGGGAGCAATTAGGTGAGCGATACACAATAGTGAAAGTTATACTTGATGAGTGGTGACAGATCTTGATAGTCAAAGTGTCTGCCCCTTCTAGAGATTCACCAGACACTTTTTCCAAGGTCAGGTGCTTTCTGAATAGGAGCGCCACCCCACCTCCTTTTTTTCCCCGCAGGCCTGTTATGCCAGAAGGCGTCATAGCTATCGGGTAGTGCGGCTAGTATAGTGGTGCCGGAGATTTCGTCTAGCCATGTTTCAGACAGTGCTAGTATATCTGGGGCCTCATCTTTTAGGAGCGTGAGGATCCCAATTGTGTGTTTCTGTAGTGAGCGAGTATTCAGGGTATCAGTGCTGTTGGGATGAAGGTGGCCTGGGAAGTGAGCTGGGTTGGGGTTTGGGGTCTCTCCCTTCTGAGGGATGAGGAGACCTTCTCTTTTGAGTGCCGTTATTGTCTCAGTTTTTAAGGGGCAAGGTTTGTGATTAAAAGATCTAAGTTCGATACATGTGTAAGCCCGTAGTTGGCCAGGGGCCCTGGGCCCTGGGCCCGGTCGGGCACGGATGGGCACAGACGGGCTTGCCTTATGCATGACTTGGCACGCCAGCGGCATGCCTGCTGCGCGCGTCCGCTGCGTGTTGGCTTCAGTGTGCGAGTTATGTACCTCAATGACCCCTGGCTCCTCCCCGCCAATCAGCCCTGCTGTGCAGCAGCTGACACCCTCATGGTGGCGAGACCACGTGAGAGCGTGCGGGGGATGAGAGCAGGACCGGTCAGGAGAGGAGAACATGAGCAGCGCGGCAAATCCAGAAGAAATAAACACTCAAATGTTTAAAAGAGATAAAAATGCTTTAAAGTGCTTTTAAAAGTAGCAAATAGTTAAAAACAGAGCTTACAAAACACAGCGTGCACTGCCTGGGCTAGCGCGTCTTCTTTGACTGCACGTCGGCTCCAGCATGTGAGTTATGTGCCCCCGTGAACCCTGGCTCCTCCCCGCCAATCAGCCCAACTGTGCAGCAGCTGACACCCTCACGGTCGCTAGACCATGTGAGAGCGTGCGGGGGAGGAGAGCAGGAACGGTCAGGAGAGGAGAATGTGAGTAGCGCAGCAAATGCGGAGGAAATAAACACTAAATTTAAAAAGAGATAACAATGCTTTAAAGTGCTTTTATGGTTTAGGGGCTAGATGTAGGTAATCTGATTTTACCGATTCTTAAATACCGAATTTTACAGATTCGGTATACAAAAATCGGAAAATTAGATGTAGGGGAAAATTCGGTATTTTTTACCGAATTGGTAAAATTCGGGATCGGAAAATCAGAATTTACCGAATCGGTATTTACCGAATCGGTATTTACCGAATCGGTATTCCCAATGCATTCCTATGGGCCTTTTGGCCCATAGGAATGCATTCCTATGGGCCTTTTGGCCCATAGGAATGCATTGGAAATACCGATTCGGTAAATACCGAATCGGACAGCAAGCAAAAGTGAAACTTAACACAACAGCCAATCAGGTGCAACCACCCTCCCCCTTGCTAGCAGGAAGTGGCTACACAGGCAGCTGCAAGTAATTAGAAGGTTCTGGAGAGGCAGTTGGAGCAGAGAGACTGGGAGCTGCAGCAGACAGAGTTTGTGCACTTTCAAATTAAAACATGGCAAGCAGCAAGGACACAGAGCAGGCTGAAAGGAAAAGAAAGCTCAAATTCAGCAGCATGGAGCTACAGGTCCTTGTTGAGGAGGTGGTTAAGGTTCACCACAGACTTTTTGGGAAGCAGTCCTTAACAGTTCCAGAATCAGCAAAAAGGAAGATTTCGCTGGAAATCCTGGAGAAAGTAAATGCAGTGGGAGTGACCACCAGAGTCACTGAAGATTTAAAAAAGAGGTTCTATGACCTAAGGAGCCTCACAAAAAAGAAATTGGCTGACCACCACAAACAGGCCTCCCAAACAGGTGGTGGAAAGAACACTGCAACCCCCTCACCGACCTGGAGGAGATGGTAGCCACCACCCTGGAGCATGAAAGTGTCCATGGACTGGGAGAAGTGGACAGTTCGGCGAAAGCTGCATCAAAAAAAGGTAAGATGCATGCACAGCATTCCCCCCTCACACCCTCATCCATCCCTCACCCCTTGCAGCTAAGTTACCCCAGTTCCAGGGTGTCTGTGCCAAACTGTAGCAATGCATCATGGTACACTTAGTCAGTTAATGAAAGAGCATGTCACACAGCACTGTAACCACCAAGTTATTCAACTGAATGCATACATAATGAAGGGCAGGCAGCATGTACTAAGTGCAATTACATATGTTTAATTGTAGTGGCAGTGAGACATTTGCACCCAGCTGATATGTGCTTATATGTCCACAGGTCACACATCCAGAAGGCAGTCTGAGGAGGCAGAAGGCACGGCACCCGAGAGGGATGACAGTCATGAGCCAGGTCCCAGTGCTTCACAGGACACAGGTTTTCCGAGTGGGCAGGCACCTTCCCAAGAACCTGACGTCAGTGAGGAAATGCCGGCCTCCCCAATACCAATACAGTCCCCACTATTGCTTTCATCACCTGAAATGCCAGCATCCTTGGAGGTAGAAACACCTGCTGCACACCCTAGCAGGAGGCATGTTGTTTTCCCACTGCTATAAATGGAGACAGCTGCTGGTGAAATGGTGGGTGAAGACTCACACAACTTGGCTGGAGCTGCCATCTCTGTCACACTGCAGCCCAGCACAGAGCCTGTACCAAGTACCACTAGAAGGCGCACAGTACAAGGAAGGAGTATAGGTGCACGTGGGGAGGGGTCCAGTGTCTTCCAAAGCCTGGAGGGATCCATGGTCAGGATTCAGAGGATGCAGGGCAAGGGCATCATGGCCTGTCAAAGACAAATGCGAAACCTCAACATCAACATGCAGGAAATTGGCAAGGGCATAAAAGCGCTGGTGGAAGTGAACAGGAGCATGGCAACAGGCATACAGCAACTGTGCACAAAACTGGACTCTGAAATTACTTCAAGGCGCAGGGACAAGCAGCGTGCAGAGAGAACTGAGAAATCCATACACCGCCTGGCAACAGCCACATCCCTGCTATGCAGACGTAGCATGAATAGTCAGGAAGTCCTGACTAATACCAGCAATCAGCTCACTAGGGGCGTAGCCGGAATGACCGGTGTGCTGGAGGCTCTACTCAATGCCCAGAGTGCACAAACTGCTGCCATTGATGTGCCGGACACTGAAGGTAGCACCAGTAGGAGCAGCACGGCAAGCCCTCATGTCGTAGAGACAAGGAGGAGCAGCAGGCGACAGGGTGAGGCTACAGGCCAAACGCCAAGTGAACAGGTTGAGCCACAAACACCTGCTAGTGCAAAGCGTGGCCGTAAATGAACAGTTGATAATATGGCCTACTGCCATTGGACATTCTAATCATGGTTCAAAAAGTTAAAGTTGCACATTTGTGCCATTTAAACCTGCCTAGTGACAATATACAACTATGGTGGGTGGATTCAACACCTGTGTGTGTGTGTTTGCTCACTGTGAGCATTGCTGTGAAATGCTTACTGTTGCACTTTTGTTCTTTGACATACCTGGAAATATACAAAATTAAACAAAAGCTTGTGCTTTCAATATAGGTTTCAGTGTCATCACTCACTCAGAAATAGTTGTGTGTTATTTCCTCACGTCTGTATCTGCCATCACTTGGTGTTGACACTCCAGCAGGTTGTGTTTCAGGCACAGCACTGTCGTCGTCATGATCCTCATAGTCTGACAACTCCACCTCAGTACCCCTATTTACAGCGAGATTGTGCAACATAGCACAGGCAGCAATGATCTTACAGCAGGTGATGGGGGTATACTGCCTTGCACCTCCACTCTTGTGCAAGCATCTGAACCTGCTTTTCCAGATGCCAAATGTTCTCTCAACAACATTGCGTGTGCTCTTGTGTGCCCGGTTATATCTCCTTTGGCTGGGTATTGAGGGGTTGAGGTAGGGGGTGAGTATGAAGGAGCGGAGGGCATATGCACTGTCTCCTAAAGGAAAACGGGTATGATTTATTCACATGCATACTTGTACTGCTTACTGCAATAGGCCTTATAGGGGTCGCACAACTGTGTCTTCCCTAGGAGGTATCCTTCACCAAATTCACCTGCAGTCAGCCGTGCATAGATGCCACTGTTTTGAAATATATAGGAGTCATGGGTACTCCCAGGGAATTTTGCCACAAGGTCAGTAATGGCGAACTTTGCATTGCAGATCACCTGCACATTGATGGTGTGGGTGGACTTCCTATTCCTGTAGATGTATTCTGTGGCAGTTGGGGGACAAATAGGAATGTGCGTGCCATCAATGCAGCCAATGATATTGGGGAAACGTGCCATCTGGTAGAAGTCTGATTTTGTTTGGACCAGTTCAGCATGGGTTGCAGGAAATGATATGTAATGCTCCATCCTCTGTAACATTGCGTCAAGGAATTTGTGGAAAAACCTTGACAGGCTGCTCTGAGTCACCCCACCTACCGCAGCAACCACACTCTGATAGCTCCCAGAGGCAAGCAGGTGTAGGCTGCACAGCACCTGCACATGGGGAGGAATAGCGTGTGCCCTTGGGGTAGTGTGATCCAACAGTGGGTGGAGGTCCCTGATAAGGTCAGTGATGGTGTCTGGGGCCAACCTGTACCTCTGGAGTATCTCTGCCTCTGTGAGCATGAACAGGGTTATCCTCTGTCTGTAGACCTGCTCCTCTCTCTGCCATTCCCTCTCCCCTTCCTCCTGTAGCCTTAGCCGTCTTGCAATCACATAAAATGCCGCCATTGTGCAAGAAGAATTGCATTTTGGGTCCATTTTTATAGGTTGCACCTGTTTACCACCTGATTCCAATCCATGGTATATACCGACTCTTAAATACCGAATTTCAAGCAAATTCGGTATTTCAGAGCTTCCCTACATCTCAATATCCATTTTTACCACTTCTTATTTACCGAATCGGTAATTTACCGATTCGGTAACTTTACCGATTCGCAAACCTTTGCGATTCGGTAAATTTACCGATTCTGTAATATTTCCGATTCGGTATTTTACCAATTCGGTAACTTTACCGATTCGGTAAATTTACCGATTCGGATGATTTTCGATCTCCTACATGCCGAAAGCTAAATACCGGTCGGTAACGGCCGAAAATACCGATTTTCGGCCGTTACCGACCGGTAAAGGCCTTCCTACATCTGGCCCTAAATCTCTTTACTGATTTACAACAAAGAAAAGAGAAAAAGTAGGCAATCAGCTCCGTTAAAAGTACACATAGATGACCCTTAGGTCGCAATAGGTAGTATTAACGAAGGTAAAAAGCATGGAGCGGGCCCTCAATATGGAGCAGATCAAGAAGCGCCCAAAGAAAGAAGAACCCCAACCGGTTCCCACACCACCCTCTCCCTCCCTCCCCTCGTCCACCTGAAACGGAAAAAAAGGGAAAGAGGGGAAGGAAAATGCAGGGAACAAATGTCAGCCCTCAACGTCAAGCTTGGCGCGGCCTTTTGAGTATAGCTTCTGGGATTTGCGTATCTGGGAGACGAAGGATCTGCAGATACCGGGGACAGGTTAATTCCCGGAATTCTGACACCAGTAGTGTAAGAAAGGGTCGCCATAGCTCAGGAAACTCAGATCCCCTGCCTGCCAATGTCAATGTTAGTTTCTCCATACCCAACACCACCCATAGTCTCTGGAGCCAGCCCGTGTGTGTTGGTGGTTGAGTGGAGCGCCAGTAGGATAAGATGTTTTGGGTCGCTGCCTTAAAGCAATAGTAATCAAGTGGCCTTCGCGTGATTTGAGGGGATATGTCATTGGATTGGGCACGCCTAGAAGGACATATGAGGGGAAGCGTGGATTCTGCGTATCAAGGTGTGCGTCTACTTCGTCGAGGACTTGGTACCAGTAGGGTTGTATAACCTGAAAGCTCCAAAGAATGTGCTCTAGTGTGCCTGCCTCCCCGCATTCCCTCCAGCATCTATCACTTCTGCAATTATCAAATTGATGAATGCGATCGGGGGTGTAGTACCAGTATGTGGCAACCTTAGTCAGCATCTCTATAAGGCCCATATGGTACGCTGAATGCCTGGCCCTATGGTAAACTCCCTCCCACTCTTTGTGGCTTAAGGTCCTACCCAAATCTCGCTCCCACGTGATGCGGCCTGCATTGTATGTGTGTGTGTTGGCCGTCAGCAGCATTCTATGGATATCAGATATCAGCTTCTTGTCAGAAGTACGCGTTACTAACCACTTCTTGTATGGTGTCAGAAGGCGCTGCACATGTGGTCTAAATGTGGGGTGCATTGCCCAGTGCCGGACTTGAAAATACGGCAGTCGCTCTTGTTCTGAGAGGTCATAAGTGTCCCTAAAGGTGAGCAGCCATGACAACGCGGGCATTACCCCACGCTTCCATTACGACGCTACTTTTACAACGCAAGTCGTTACAACGACTTGCGCTGGAGGGCGCTGTTGGAAAAGGAATAGTTTAATTTTCTATTCCAACACCTTCCCTACTGTAACGTGAGCTGGAGTTGGAATAGAAAATTAAACTATTCCACTATCCAGCGCCTACAGCGCAAGTCGTTGTAACGACTTGCGTTGTAAAATCAGCTTCGTAATGGCAGCCCGAGGTAAAAGCCTGCGTTGTCATGTCATACATCCGTCCCTAAATAGCGGAAAGGAGAGAACCCTTCCAAGTCAAACAGGTGTCCCAGTGATCTGCAGGAGGAGAAACGCCATGATTTAAAGGCAGAAGCCTCTGTGCCGGGTTGGAACTCAGGGTTGGCGAACAACGGAGTGAGGGGTGACGGAAAAGTGGTGAGCTGTTTGGATATGTTCATGTGATCCCAGGCTCATGATGTATGAGGCATAGAGGTTTGGAGGTCTATGTTGTCTACTGAGGAAGGGCTCTCCCTGTAATGGCTGACCTGCCACCGCATGATCCTGGAACAGCCAATGCTTACCAGACTCCAAGCGTTGCCACTCCACCAAATACCTAAGCTGGGACGCGTAGAAGTAGAGTTGGATGTCGGGGACTCCCACCCCTCCTTTGACCGGCTGCAAAGCAGCAACCTGATGGCGGAATCGCGACTTGCGACCATGCCAGATTAAGCGCGACAGGTCCGCTTGCGTCCGTTGAATTCAGCTCTACTGAGGTCGAAGGGGAAGGGTTTGAAAGAGGTATAGGATCTGGGGATGGACAGTCATCTTCACGGCTGCAATCCGGCTCAGCCAGGACAGGGTGCAGTGTTGCCAGCTGCTGAGTACTGTACGGAGATGCTTACAGAGGTTGGAATAGTTAATCTGAGCCGTGGCGGGGATAGTAGGTGCTAGTTGGATTCCCAAGTAGGGGACCGCCGTCGACGCCCACAGCACCTGGTGTTCCTCCTGCAGATGAGCAAGAGTATGCAACGATAGGGAGATGTCTAAAGCTATGGACTTGTCCATGTTGATCCTAAAGCCCGATCCCAAAGCAAAGCCAACAAACAGGGTGCGCATTGCCGTATTTGGGTTGGATAGAGAAAGGAGAATATCGTCCACGTAAAGGCTGATGGCGTGGGTATCTCCTACAAACTTAATCCCTGTTATCAGGGGATGCTGTCGTATTCTGAGTGCTAATGGTTCCATATATAGCACAAAGAGGAGGGGCGACAGTGGGCACCCCTGTCTTGGGCCCCTCCCAATGGGGAACTGAGAAGATGTGTGACCATTCACCCGGACTGTTGCCCAGGGGGATCGATAGCAGTTTAAGATCCTGGTCCGTAGTTTCTCCCCAAACCCAGCTGCCGTTAAGACCATCTCCAGATAAGGCCAGTGCACTCTGTCAAAGGCCTTCTCCGCATCGATGGCCAGGAGCATATATTCTCCCTGAGTACTGGATGCCTTTTCAATCAGATGAAGGATGCGTTTAGTATTGTCACTGGTCTGCCGCTGTGGAATAAAGCCTGCTTGATCAGGCTCGACCAGTTGGGCCATATACGGAGCAAGGCGAGCAGCTATAATGCTAGTGTATATTTTGACGTCTATATTTAAAAGGGAAATAGGCCGGTAGGCCCCTCAGACCGTCGCATCTTTCCCTGGCTTAGGGATAACCACTATCGCTGCCTCCAGCATGTCTCTGGGGATGGCCCCCTCCCGGCCAAAAGTATTAAATAAGGTCGCCAATAGCGGCGCTATCTGCTACAGAACGTTTTATAAAAGGCAGCAGAGTATCCGTCTGGGCCTGGCAACTTGCCCAGTTTAAGGCGAGAGATGGCGGAGATGACCTCTTCCTTCTGAATCGCCCTATCAAGATGCTCAGCCTAAGACTGCGTCTGTGAGGGCATGTGAGCCTTAGTTATGTATTCAGCACTGGCTTGATTATCTAAAAGATCCCCAGCATAGAGATCTGCGTAGTAACCCCGGAAGGTCTCCGCTCTGATCTCCTCCTCATTTACCAACTCTCCTCCCGGTGTTCAGATCACGTGGATTCCTTGTCGCTGGCGAGCTTCCCGTAGTTTATTTGCTAGCAAGCGGCCACATCTATCTCCCCCCATTTAGTAAGAATGGTGGAGCCGGAGAGCGGCGTACTCAGCCTTGTCCTGGTCAATGGCCGCCAGGTGTTTACGTTCTGTGCATAATTGCCGCCGAGCCCGCGAAGCACCTGTACGTTGGTTCATCTGCTCAAGCTCGGAAACTCTCCGCATGAGTTCGGCTCGCTTGCACTCCCTCTCCGCGTTGTCAGCTGCGGATATAGCAATAAACACTCCCCGTAAAACTGCTTTCAGTGCTCCCCACTGTGTTGTTGTTGAGGTGTCTGTGTTAGCATTGAGATCAAGAAAATCTGTGATGGCTTTCTGGACTTGCTCCACCACGGAGGTGCGATGGAGCAACGTATCCCGCAAGCGCCAATGTCGCTGGGGCCGCGTCGGTGCTGGAAAGAGAAAGGAGGCCAAGACCGGGGAGTGATCTGAGAGAGAAGCTGTGAGAATGTCAGTGTCTAGAACGTGGGTTGTAAGGGAGGAGGAATAGAGAAAATAGTCTAGTCATGCATATGTTTTATGAGCCCTGGAGTAGAATGTGTAGATACGAGCACGGGGATGTAGATGGCGCCAAAGATCAATTAATCCCAGCTCCTGAAGGTGGGCCCGCCACCGGGACGTGAGTACCCCTGCCTGATGTGTCTTTTGACAGGAACGGTCTATGTCATTGTCGAAGACAAAATTGAGGTCCCCTCCCAGTAATAGGTGTCTATCCGCTGTAGCGGCGGCTTCCCGAAGAGCTTGATGGAGGAACTTGAGCTGTCTGTCGTTAGGTGCATATATGGATCCCATCACAAAGGACACTTCACCCAGGGAAAGCGATAGGTAAGAAGACGGCCCTTAATCTCGGCCTCCTTCTGAAGGAGCCGGCATTGAAAGGAAAGGGAAACCAGTATGGCCATCCCAGCTGTTTTAGAGGTATTAGAGGAGAAGAGCTGTGTCGGGAAGGCTCGGGACTTGAGCCTGTGATGGTTTTTAGAGAGGAGGTGCGTTTCTTGCAGCAGACAAATGTCTGCTTTGGACTGCTCAAGGTAGTTGAGGATCACCCTACGCTTGACAGGGTTATTCAGGCCCGCACATTAAGTGTGAGGATTTTGAGCGGAGCGCGTGTCATCCAAGGATGGTACAGTGAGTTGAGTGCTGTGTACGGCGGGGCCTGTGAGGAAGAGCAAGCGTCAGCGAGACTCCAACGCTACACTGACATGAGGGGTGAACAAATCTAACAACAAAAAAAAGGTGGACGAGGGAACCCAAAACCTAAACCAAAACCAAAGGCGAGACGTGGTCTCAACAGAGATACAAACAGCAACAAGGGGAAGGGAAACAAGGGAAAAGGATATGTCCAAAAAGAATGTTCGCCATCCCGGGAGGACCAGGAGGTCATCATGGTGGGCTTGTAGTGTGACCAGCAGGAGGGGCCCTTGTCTCCCCTCGCCATCCGCCCCCAGTCAGGAGGCCTGAGTCAAGTCTGCAACATATCGGTTCATCCTTTGTCAGCCTGGTCTGCCCCAGCTAGGGCCCCTGTAGCAGAAGCCAGGGCCTCCAGTTGGTTCTTGGCAATGTCCGCCCTGTTTGGCTTCTGAAACCGTCTGCGTCTTCTCTGGCGTTGCCACCCTGAGGGTGTGGTCTCGGGTCCTGAGGTACCACTCTGGGTGTCCTCGTCCTCGCTCGGAAGTGCTAGGCCTAGAAGTCGACAAAAGTCAATGAGAGAGTGCATCTGGTGCAATTTGCTGTTGAAGCAAAATATAAGCCTGAACGGGTGTCCCCACGAGTATTGGATGCCCTGCTGTCTCAGGTGTTCCGTCACAGGACAAAATTGGCGATGGCGCTGCAGGGTTATCAGGGCCAGATCTTGGTAGAGCACCGGAGTGTGTCCCTTGTATGATATAGGGTGAAGAGACCTCGCCTTCGAGAGGATAGTCTCCTTGGTCTTGAAATCCTGTAGGCGCACCAAAATGTCCGCCGGGGGGGCATTAGGCGCATGTGGGGGACCAACACAGTGTGCCCTGTCTAATACAATAACCTTGTCATCAGGGGCTGCGAGGATGTGGCGGAAGAAGCCCTCCGTGAATGCGAAGATGTCCGCGGTGTTGTCTGTGGCCTTGACTCCTCGAATTCATATGTTGTGTCTGCGCGACCTGTTCTCTAGGTCTTCGAGGTGTACTTGGGTGTCCAGGTGTTGGTCTTGAAGACAGAGGATCTCCTTCTGAAACATAGCAACTTCAGTCGTGGTCGCGTCACTCCTGTCTTCTAAAGTAGGTACTCTCTCTCCCACTCCTTCCACATCCCTACTTATCTCGTATCTCCTTAATTTCAGCCTTCAGCTCTGTTTTAACAGTCTGAATGTCTGCCCGTAGGGTATTAAAGAGCGACTCCATAAAAGCCTTAGTTATGGGCTCTTCGCCCGAGCTCGGGGTTGCTTTCGAGGACGCCATTTTAGGTGTGACCACCGTCGCACCAAACCCGGGGAGAGCCCTGCCAAATATGTCCGTTTGGGCCTTTGCTTTTCGTGTCCTGGACAAGGACATACTCAGGAGCACAGCCACGCACGGTGATCACCGGCCGGGGCCCCGCACCCCACCAATGTACTTAAACCTTCCTTCTGTGGACGTGGGGCTTAGTCGTTGCAATAGTGGAAGCCCATCCGGCGAGTCCCGTCTCACCAGTGGCAGAGTGCCCCCACAGTCCAGCGATGCCCGCTGGAATGCACCGTTTACCCAAGGGATGTCAGGTCGCCTCCAGTCATCAAGGGTCTCTGCGGCTGACTGCAGACCCAAACCTCAGAAGGTCCCACGACCGCGTAATAGAGCGGATGCAGCGTCCGGGCCACCTGCCGCGAGCTCCTCTATGCGGCTCATCGTGATCCGGGCCCAGAGTGGGCGTCTCGCTCTGCTAGCACCGGTGGGCGCGCTGCTTCTCCCAGGCTGCTCTGGCGCGAGGGGGGCTCCAGTGATGTGTTCCACCACCACCACCGGAGCGCAATATTATAGCAAAGAGCACTGCTGTTGTGTCAAGTGCCTCTGCGCCCTGTGCCCCTGCTTCCTGGGTTCGCGGTGCCAAGGAGTCTTGCTTCCAAAATGGCGGCCCGGGACTGCCGTGCTAGCAGGGCAGGGAGGCAGCAGGTTGGAGAATCTGGAGGGTCACTCCCCCAGGCCTTAATGCTGCTTCCCAGTGCTGTCCGTGGTGCCAAGTGTACTCGTAGCACTACGCCCCTTCAATAGTCCGCCATGTGTTGCTCAGATCCTGTGGCACTCCACTACCGAGACGCCGCTCCCGCTTTGCCGGCTGTGATCCGTTAGTCAGGCCATCCCCCTCTTACCTCCTGGCACACAGAGGCAACAAATATCTGTCAGTCCTGCACTGGACCGCAGGTCCGTGTTCCGGTCCGAAAGCGCCACTCGCGCTCCGCCTCAATCACGGCAGTCTTGCCCTGTGTCTCCGCAGCCCTGCTCTGCCGTCTCCTCTCAGTGCAGACACAGACTCGCCGTCTCAGGCTGCTTCGGGTCGGGACTCCGGATGGTGCGTGGTTCTCGGGTGAACCAGATCGTGCTCCACCGGCCTCTACAGATGAAGCTGGCCTCGACAGTCCTCGGACAGGACCGCCCCTGAATTGAGGCCGCGGCTGCCGTGTATCGCCCGGGCGCCAGGCCCTGCTCTCCATCCGGTGCTAATTGCCGCTCCACAGTGCAGCCCGTGTTGTTTATTGGCTCCGGAGGTGTCCAGACGTGTCCCATAAGTGATTGAGAAACACTCGGCTCCGACAAGTGCTAAAAGAAGCTGTTTGTGGCGGACGGCGAGCAGGGGCTCAGAGAAACACGTCCTAGTGTGCACTGCCTGGGCTAGCTCATCTTCTTCTGTGCACAAGCAGTTCAGCTGGTCTCTTCCTTAGCAGGGGACAATCTTATACAATTGGTCTCTTCTCCTACGCATAATGCAGGCCATACCCGTGATGTAGTTTTTTCTAACATCGCATCTATAGGTATGGAGACAACCTGCCCAGAGGTTTGGTCAGATCAGTACTTGATTCATTTTTCTGTTAATCTGGCCAAACCCGGCCAGGCCAAGAGCAAGGGCTCCATTATAAAAAGAAATTGGAAAAATCTGACCGCAGCTTCTCTAAGCCCAATTCTACAGGATAATTATCCACCTCTATCTTTGGACCCCAATGCAGATGCCTTTGCAGTAAATCAATGGATCTCTGCCGCTGTGGAGTCCATTGCTCCCGCCAGAGTTGTGAAATCCCTTAGACTGTTCCACTCTGCACCTTAGTTCTCTGACTCACTTAAAGAAGCAAAAAGCACGTGTAAATGACTGGAACGCCAGTGGAGAGCGAGCTGCTGTGAACTGGCAAAAGTAATCTATAAAAAAGCTTTGAAAGAATTACATAAATCGCTAAAAGTAGCTAAGAGGAATTACATTGTCTCTAGTATCCACAAGGCAGATCACTCCAAGTAAAGAGGTTTTTAAGGTGGTTCAGACCTTATTTAAGCCTAAGGCATTAGAGACCAAAGTGCAACCATCCCCAGCTCTGTGTGAAAAAATTTCTTTGACAATAACATTTCAAGGGTTTATGACTCCATCTTGACACCAGAAGCAACTGAGAAACCAGATATGCAATTGGGAGCCGCGGAGGTTCCTTCGTTCACAAATTTCATACCAATTTTGCATCAAGATGCATTGGCAGAAATTCAAAAATGTAGATCAGGTGCCCCCGGTGATCCATGTCCTACTAAACTTTGGAAAGTGTCTCATTCTCTCATTGGTGCGCTATCTCATTTCGGGAACTCTTCCCTTGAATCCGGCAATTTCCCAGACAAGTGGAAACACGCTACCCTTCTCCCTCAGAGGAGAAAGCCAAATGGTGACCCAGGAGATCTCAATAATCTCAGGCCAATTTTATTGCTGCCAGCGCTGGGAAAAATGTTAGAGAAGTTGGTCTAGAGCCAACAGACTAACTTTATTGAGAGCCACGGCTCTTCGCATGACACACAATCTGGATTCCGGGTGGGTTTCAGCACAGGGACCGCTCTCCTCGAGGTGGCTGAATCAGTGAGAGGGTCTCTTATTTCAGGGGCATCAGTGTTGCTGGTGCTCCTGGATCTGTCTGCGGCATTCAACACCGTCGTTCATGCCATGTTGGCTCAGAGATTACAAGACATGGACCTCGGGGGGAAGGTGGTGGCCTGGCTGAAATCATATCTGAGCGGCCGCTCTCAGAGACTCTCCCAACGACTATTTGAATCAAAACCTAAACACCTATTGTGTGGTTTTCCTCAGGGCTCACCTCTTGGCACTCTGCTCTTTAATCTGTACCTAGCTCCGCTTTTTGCTTTGATTGCCAACTGGGGGGTGAAGGCAATCTCCTACGCTGACGATACCCAGTTGGTTTTCCCTTTTCAAGAGCGGAGGGTAGATGCTTTCAAGAATTTTCAAGGATGTCTCAGAGACATAGCATTATGGATGAATAAAAACAAGCTAAAACTCAAAGAGGGAAAAACAGAGGTGCTGTTTTTTGGAAAGGGCCCAGCACCAGCCCCAGATCTGTGGTGGCTGTCAGAAATGGGCCTACCACCTACCTCCGCCACTAATATTAAAAATGTAGGTGTGAGGTGGGAGCCTGATCTTTCCTTTTTGGCTCAAATTCAGCAGGTCTCTGCTACTTGCTTCAGCAAATTGAGAAACCTCCGGACACTTTTACATTTCCTGCTAGAAGAATGCCGCAAATCCGTAGTCCACGCCACAGTGACATCTAGGCTAGACAACGCAAATGGTTTATACCTCAGCCTTCCTAAATATTTGATTAGATGCCTCCAGATGGCCCAGAATGTGGCTGCAAGACTGATCAGATGCATACCTTTTCGCCATCACGTCTCTCCGCACTTACACGAGCTTCATTGGCTCCATGTAGCCAAAATAATTGAATTCAAAGCTATGACTCTGGCCTACCGGGCTCTAAAGGGTAAATGCCCTGGATATCTTAAACAAAGACTCTGCTGTTATAAACATAATAGATCTCGGAGGTCAAATTCACATAATTTGCTTTGCGCCCCCTCTTTGCAAAAGCCCGTCTGGGTGGTAGAGCATTCTCAGTGAGGACCTCCGCCATGCTGACTCAGAGACCTGTTCTAGAATAGCGCTGAAGACATTGCTGTTTAGGCTTGACTAAGCTTGGGATCAAAGCCTGGACCTCTATGCGCATAATGCCTGCTGATTAGAGCACCGGGACACCACTGTTTGAGGTAGCTGTTTGCACTATATAAGCTCCACTAGTATTATTATTATTACTCCACTCCAATCCAGTCTACCCGACTACACTCAGTCTAACCCAATCAACCCCACCCGCTCCAATTTACCACACCCCACTCCAATCTACAGCACTCAATTGAAATCTACCCTCTGTGCTCCAATCTGCCCAAGTGCACCCCACTCCAATCTACCCCACTCCAATGTACCCCAATCCACCCAATCCAATGTACTCCAATCCAACCCACTCCAAATTACCTGACTCCACTTCAATATACCCCACTCTAATCTACCCCATGCTACTCTACCTCACTCTACCCTACCTCACTCTACCCAAATCTAACCCATTCCACTCCATCCAAACCTAAGCCACTCCACTGCATCCAATCTAGACCAAACCCTTCAAATCTACCCCATCCACACTTATTTATTTTATTTACTTATTTTAAAAGTTTTCAATAGCGCTAGCTTGACCCGTAGGTATCAGAGTGCTTTACATACATCCTGTAAAAAAACTGATGGAAATTGCATTACATCATATGCAGGCAGTAAGGAAGCAAACCAGGGATAAAAAGAATACAGCATGGAAGATAAGGTGGTTAACACAGTACGGTCACCAACTATACTTGAATGTCAAGAGAGAGGAGTAACCTCGGAATAATGAAGTCTATTTAGTTGACGTTGGTCAGGAAAGTAACCCAATCTACTACATTCCACTTCAACCTGCCCTTCCCCAATCTACCACACTCCAGTCTACCCCACTCCACTCTACTGCAATCTTCCCCTCCCCACTCCACACCAATACAACCCACTCCATTCTACTTCACTCCAATGTACCTCACTCCAGTATTTCCTACTCCATTGCAATATATCCCACACTATTTCAATCTACCCCACTCTAATCTAGTCCACCCTAATCTTCCCCATCACACTCCACTGCAATCTACCCCACTCCACTCTTCACAATCGTTGTCACCCCACTTGAATCTCAACTCCAACCTATCCAACTCCACTCCATCCCACTCTACCATGCTCTAGTCTACCCATTCCAATCTACCCCCCTCCACTTCAGTCCAATCTACCACATGCCACCCAAATCTACACCACTCAGTCCTGTCTAACCCACTTCACCCCAATCCACCCTATCCACTTTACCCTACCCCCCAAACTGCCCTACTCCAATCTACCCTATCCAATCAGCCCACTCCAATCTACTCCAATCAACTCCACTTCAATCTACCCTAATCTACTCCAATCTGCCCCTTCCCATTCCACCCCACACCACTCGGTTCAACTCCAATCTACTCCAGTCTACCGGAATTCACTCCAATTTACTCCACTCCACTCTACCCTAATCTACCCCACTCTACCCCACTCTAAACTACCTCACTCCAGTCTCACTCCACTCTATCCCACTCCACCCCACTCCACCCCAATCCACACAACTCCAATCTACCCCACTTCACTCAAATGTAACCCTATTTACCAGTCGCGGCCGGTAGTGGGAGTACTGGCCAGGCAAATTTCGTTGCATGCACTGCATCGCATTTGGTGATGCAGTGCATACAACGAAATTCGTTTTATTTATTTATATGTTTACTTACCTGTTAAAGTCTGTAATCCATATATTACTACCACCCACCCTGCCCCTCCCCCTCCCCACATCACCGCCCGGCCGGTACTCCCACTACCGGCCGCGGCTGCTATTTACTGCACTCCACTTTTTCATGATCTACCCCACTCCACTCTGAGAAGGTGCATTTTTTTTAAAAACAAGCTATTTAAAAAAATATACATACCATTGTTGTTTATTTAGCTAAATACATTTTTAAAGCACAACCTAACAAAAACCTCACTTCCAATAAAAAACAAATGGAAACATATGCTCAGCTGCAATCTTGCTCTTTATTATAATTGCATTAAAGGTGCAGTATCTTATGTGGCTACTAGAGGTGCCTTTACAACTCCACAGGGACACCTAGTAACAGACTGTGGTGTTCCACCCTTTACTTGATTTGTGGATTTTTTTTATTTACTCATGCTACAGGCTGGATATATTTTGATTAAATAACTTATTTAACCAACATTATCATTTGCAATGCCAATAGCTCAAACATTCTGTAGTAAGTCTGATGCCACAACCATTTATAGTGGTATTTATGCAGATTTATTAGCGACAGGTGCTGCACAGCAGCCAGCTTGTGAACAGATAAACAACAACTGAAAAAACTCAAATTGTTGTCTCCCACTCCTGCGTAAACACACAGGTGAAGGAACATTAGAAGACACATCATTATCAACATCAGCCAACCCATAATGAGAACTTTTCTTTTAGAATACCCCATACAGTTTGACAACCTTAGACACATTCAACCAATGTTTGTTGTTCACCCTGACTGCATTTGAATGAATGAATGAAAGAGTTTTTGTATAGCGCAGCAGACACTCCAAGGAGCATCTTGGCGCTTAGCGGAGAAAGGCTATCTAAGAGATTTCACGGATTTCATGGATAACTAAATGCGCCAGGTGATCTGGGGTAGCAAAAATCCATGATCAAATGAATGAATTTCTGCAAACTCCATCAATAACCAAAGGATCAAAAAACTTCTGATTACCATTCTTACAGTGCACTGGGACCTTCACATGTACCACATCACCTACAACCAACGTGTGAGGAACAGAACTTTTCCTAGCATCAAAATATGACTTTTGTCGAGATTGTACACTAGAACCATTATTCCTTACAAAATCATCAGAGAGAGAGTCCATTTTCACCCACTTTGACATTCCCCCTGGATAAACTTTAGAAAAAGACTTTCTACCTCGTAAAAGTTCAAAAGGGTACAACTTAGTGGATGAATGAGGTGTAGTGCGGTAGAACGACAACATGGACCGAACAGCATTCTGAACATTACACTTCAAAAGTCCATTAGTTTGTGCTTGATAGAGAGAACTCTTGGAATGAGTAATGCCCCCTTGCTTAAAAAAACCCTCAAATTCATGATTAACAAATTGTACTACATTGTCAGATACAATTGTGTCACGCAGAAAAATATCCTTAAGAAAATCAATGACATTTTATGAATTAGGCTCAGCAATGAAACGAACTTCAGGCCATTTAGAATAATAGTCAATGGAAACAACAGCAAACCTCGAGGAAAATGGAAGAAAATTGAAGGGACCAACAAGGGCAGCACCAATCTTCTCCCTAGGTCTTGTTGGAAAATCAATAGGTTGAAGAGGTGGAGTTCTCAATTTAAAATTCTTTTCAGCATTAGAACACACCACACATTCAGCAATGAAAATATCTATGTCTTTGTCCATTTGAGGCCACCAAAAATACTCACGCAACCTTCTTTTAGTAACAGTTTTACCCAAATGTCCCTCATGAGAACCACAGACCAGTCTTCCTCTAATTTTTCAGGTGGAACAAGCCTATCACCATGCATCAACAACCCATCTTCCACAGAGAGTTCCATAGAGACCATCACAATTGTTGTAAAGAGTATGGCGTATTTTTCTCTCTTGGCCAACCATTCTTAACACAGTTAATAACTTGGCTAAGGAGGGTATCTTTAAACAATTCATCCTTCTATTCCACCTCACTTACAGCACACATGTCATTGAAAACCAAACTGGCAATAAAACAGTTGTCCTCGGCTTCATCATTACAATCACCAGAAAGAGACTCATCTTCCTGAATCGGAAACCTAGAAAAATAATCCGCTCTTCCATTCTTGTTTCCAGGAATATATGACACTTCGAAATCATACTGAAGTAACTTAGTAGACAAAGAAGCAATTCTCAGAGTCTGTTCTTTAATCTAGTCCCCTGAAAGGATAGAGTCAATGGGACTGTGGTCAGTAGTTAACTGGAAATGACTACCCCAAATGTAAGGATTAAACTTTCTGATAGCCCAGAGCACGCTAAAAGTTCCCTTTCAATCACTGCAAAATTCAATTTAGTTCCACGCAAAACACTGGAAGCATATCCTAAGGTGTTTTCAGTACCATTAACACACTGGGTAAGAACGGCACCTAAGCCAACACCACTTGCATCCACAGTGATGGTGCACATAGCCTTGGGACCAAAAGGTTTGAGTATTCTGGGACTAACCAATTGTGTTTTGATCCATTCAAACACTTCTTGACAACCATCACACCAAACAAAAGCAACACTCTTCTTTAACATGTTTGCTAAAGGCTGTACCCTTGAAGCATAGTCAGGCACAAATAAGCGAGTGAAACTCACAGAGTCCAACAAATGATTTCAGACCAACCTTATCCTTGGGAGCTGAACTTTCAACAATAGACTTGACGAGACCAGGCCTGGGTTCAACACCATGCTCTGACAGCACATGCCCTAAGTATTCCACCTTCTGTACCTTAAATATGCATTTTTCTTTCTTTAAAACAACACCTGTATCTTGCATAACATCCAAGACATGATACAAAGATTTCTCATGTGACTCACTCGACTTACCAAAAATAAAACATCATCTTGAAAAACTACCACTCCTATGATTCCTTTGAGCATGGTAGACATAATCCTCTGAAAGACTGCCGCCACAGAGGCTAACCCAAAAGGCATTCTACAACATTGAAATCAGCCAAATGGGCAACACAAATGCTGTGAGATGCCTAGACGAAGGATCCAGAACCAGTTGGTGGTAAGCTGACGCTAAATCTAACTTACTGAACCACTTAGAACCATTGGTCACTGACAACAGATCAGAAATTTTTGGAAGGGGATGACAATCCACCCAGATGTTCTTATTGAGACTGCGTAAGTCAATGTAAAAGCGAAGTTCACCATTTTTCTTTTTCGGGACTACCAATGGAGACAGCCAAAGCGAAGACTAAATCGGTTCAATTATACATTTCTGACACAAACCATTGAGTTCCTGTTTCAGCTGTTCTCTAACGTTAAAGGGAACATTTCTAAGCTTGTGCTTGACAGGAATGGCATCATGTTTAACCTCAATTAGATGAGAAAACCTTTAATTTGACCTACACCACCACCAAACACAGAAGGATAGTGTCCAAACAGAACCTCACTGAAGCTTTCAGAACAAACAATAGATACCTGATCCATAGTCCCAGGTCTAAGCACCATTTTGAAAAGTCCCTGATGAATCTATCCTTGGATGAACAACCCCTAATGGCCACATACACTTTACCTTGAATTTTCCTGCCTCTGAATTCAAGAATGTCTTCAGAAAAACCTGCAAGTTTAATCCTCCTTCCTTCATATGAAACAGGAGACCTATCAGGAGGTTCTAAAGGTGAGGGTCCCCAAACCTCATTAAACAACTCTTGGGTGATCATGGTTATTCTTGTTCATGAGTCCACTAACAAAGTCACCTTTTTATCTCCTATAGCAATGTCAACATATGGATCCACACATTAAGAAACATCACCCTCGGTGACACAATCATCAGCCGGCTACAACCATGTCTATCAAATCATCATGAATACTACTGCAATTATCAACAGCACACTCAGCTAAAGATACATTAGCTACCGAAGAAGGAGAAGAAGAAACCTGTTTACCGTCCTGGATGCATGGACCCCAACGTTTCACACTTTGGCAAACTTTTGCAAATTACCGAATTTGCCACACATCTGTAGACAAATCGAGGATGGGCCATCACTGGTTCCACCAAGCTGCATAGCCATGTCACAGTATGAATCCAATGAATTAAATTAAACCATAATTTTAAACTTCCTTTTATCCATATATTTATCCACTTGTTTCTCATCCTTTTTAAACTGTTCATTCAATTTGTTTTATCCATACCATTGCTTTTACTAAGCCGTTAAAAAACTTCAAGGCACAGGTTGATTCCACATGTCGAGATGTTTTTTAAAAGAACCCAATGTTGTAATAAACATCTCGACATGTGGAATTAACCTGTGCCTTGAAGTTTTTTAACGGCTTTGTAAAAGCAATGGTATGGATAAAACGAATTGAATGAACGGTTCAAAAAGGATGAGAAACAAGTGGATAAATATATGGATAAAAGGAAGTTTAAAATTATGGTTTAAATAAATTCATTGGATTCATACTGTGACACGGTTGTGCAGCTTGGTGGAACCAGTGATGGCCCCCCCTCGATTTGTTTTGAATGCAGCGCAAAGAGGCGAAGCGCAGAACAAGTTTGCACACTTATAAAGTTGAATCAGTTTAAATATGGACAAAAAGTAAGAAGGAAGGTGTGCATCTCACCACCCCAATCTCATTACATGAATTCTTTGTCTCAATTTGATGAGATTGCACCCAAGTTAATGGACATGGTTTAAACACAAAGGAATGAAAGCAAGAAAAGAACTGGAGATAAAAAGAGAGCAACTAACGACTATTGGCATAGGAATTGCGTTCCCTGGCTTGACAAGTTCACGGGCATAAGGAGTTCACAGGCAGATAGTTAAAAAAGTTAAAAAAGAAAAAACGAAAAAAGTAACATTTTTAAAAAAAACTGCCACGAAGATTCATTGTTTTAATACCACATGATTCGACTCACCAAGGAGGGGAATTGGACTTGTGGGGGATTCTGTTATATATCAGTTTTACGGAAGCACCTGAGCAAGAATGTACGATTATGACAGTCACACGATTGAGAGGCGGTATAAATGCATGCTGGGAATTGTAGTTGTGTAAACACATACAAGGGTGAAGGATTTCACCAGGGGTTCAGCACGCTGTTTAGCTTGGGTCAAATGTCAGTTAATCACCTGTCGGCAATTAGGTAGTGTGGGGAACATGTGAAAAGAGGCTTTTCTGAGAGATGCTGCTTTCATTTAAACGCACTATTCGTGCTGTGGCACACTTTGAATAATAGGAACATGCTACAATGGTAGAGTAACTTTTTGAATGGTTTTATTGGAGCAAAAGCACATGTCACGGTAAGCACGTATGAAATGAGAGTCATTGTTGCATCATGAAACGAGTATAATCGCTTTATAAAATAGAGGTGAAAGACAGACAAAGGGGAATAGGCTGCACAGCATACTTAATAATAGTTGAAATAGGGATGCAGATATGAGTGCTCAATCGGGTATTTTTCAAGTGCAATAATCATAATCTGACATGTGAATATGCAGAGTTGTATGCACTCTTGATCCTCTCACGCATTTTAGAGTAATAAGAAACGTATTTTGTTGGTTCTAAATGCACATAATTATGATGTTGAGTATGATGATGGGTAAAAAGCAATTGTGTTTTTATTATATTTTTAGATGCCCCTGACGAAGGGATTTTTCCCGAAATGCATTGGGTTCTTTTGATAAACATCTCGACATGTGGAATCAACCTGTGCCTTGAAGTTTTTTAACGGCTTTGTAAAAGCAATGGTATGGATAAAACGAATTGAATGAACAGTTTAAAAAGGATGAGGAACAAGTGGATAAATATAAGGATAAAAGGAAATTTAAAATTATGGTCTAATTTAATTCATTGGATTCATACTGTGACACGGCTGTGCAGCTTGGTGGAACCAGTGATGGCCCCCCTCGATTTGTTTTGAATGCAGCGCAAAGAGGCGAAGCGCAGAACAAGTTTGCACGCTTATAAAGTTGAATCAGTTTAAATATGGACAAAAAGTAAGAAGGAAGGTGTGCATCTCACCACCCCCAATCTCACACATCTGTAGACAAAAAAAATTCTAGACATGGTCTGCCCGACTTGATGTGAGACAGATTCCCACAACGGAAACAAAAATTACTGTGTCTAAAAAACCTATTTTCAGAACGTGCTGCAACCTCATTTTAGACCTCTTTAGATTTTACAATAACCCCAGTTTCATTCGATTTGTCTTCCTTAACAGAAACCTTTGACATCTCAATACTCTTAGCAGTGCAAATTGTTTCTTCAAGAGAAGGATTACCCCTCGACAATATTTTCTGCTGAATGTTCTTGTCTGCACATTTACAAATATATTGGTCTCTGAATAACTACTCCGTGAATGCCTCAAATTGACAATCTGCACTCAATTTACACAGGGCAGAGATTAAAACGTCAACATCCTCTGTAAACTACTCAATTTCTTTCTCATTTTGTGCTCATACCAACGCTGGTAAATGCTTTAAAATTCTTTCTTTCTGCCTTTTAACGAGATGCACCTAGACAAAGGCATCATACCAATTTTTCCAAATTGGCGGATTACCAGGCAGTTCAAGGAAAGGTGCTGGTGGAGACACAGACTGTATTCGAAATAAACTAATCTTTAAATACAACTACTCAAATATAACCCTGTGAACACAGTTGAAAGTGAAAACAAAGAACAAATGACCAGGTGTGCGTGTCACTGTTGTAGGTGATATGTGTTTTCATTCAATTGAAAAGGACAAAATAAAAACAAAAACTACCATGTTGTGTGTTATATGACACGTTTCATTGACAAGCCTGGTGGGCGTGTCACCGTTGTACCAGAGTGCACGTTTACACACTGCGTAATAATAGCAAAAATAAAATTTGCAGAAAAATGTTCACTTTTTGCTGATGACATGCCAGGTGTGCTTGTCACCGTTGGGTAACTGAAATATCATTTACTTTTTGCTGATGATACTCCAGGTGTGAGTGTCACCGTTGGGTAATTGAAATACTGCTGTACCAACTTCTATGCACCACGTACTTGCTTGACTTTTATTTGATGAGGACCACTATATGGAGTCCTGAGCAGACTACTTAGACTTTTTGAACCCAAGGGGGGCTTGGGGGAGGGAGCCGACCGCCGGGAGGTCTCCTCCCCCGGGCGGTTTGGGAGGGCTGCGAGGGGTATCACTTTAAGAGTGAGCAGAAGTTTCTAGATTTGGGCTGGTCTAGTAGGACCAGAATAGCCCAATTATAAACCTCCCTCCCACTGCCTACCAGCCACCATTTTAGGTTTGGTGACCTGGTGGCTAGGTGGGCTTATAGCTTTTTTGTGGTATTTAGTGTTTGTGGGAGTTAAGGGAGCGTTTAGTCTGTGGTTCGTTACTTGTTTGCTTTACTCTTTATTATGGAAGACCACAGGGTATTGGAGGCGATGCGCCTTCTTTCTGAGGCGGGTCGTTTGGACCTGCTGGTTGGAGGAGGGCCGGCGCGCCCCCAGCGTCAGGCCTCCGCTGGCGTTTCTGCGGCAGTGTTGGCGTGCTCCCCTCCCATGAAGCGTCGCTCGGTGCAGGTAAGCGAGAGGGGCCGGTCCCGTGTGCGGAAACCGGCCCCTTCATTGCAGGCGCGTGCGGCGGCGGGGGAAGGGGGTGCTGAGGGGGAATTCGGCGCTCCCGCAGTTCGCGCTGCTTCAGCGCGACCGGGCTCTGTGGTTCGCCCGCGGTTGCAGGTGGGGGCTGGGAGCGCCCCGTTGACGGAGAGCGAGGTTTTCGGGCAGGCGGGTGAGGAGGCGGGGGCGCGTTCTCTGCAGGCAGCGGTGCGGGCGGGCCAGGTTTTACCGGCGGAAGCTCCCGCTTCGGAGTTCGTGCCAGTTGCCAAGCGGGGGAGGGGGGGGAGGAGAGGGAATAAGAAGCGCTCTGCTTCTGACCCCCTTTGTGAGCGCCGCTTGGAGCAGGTGCTCGTTGGGTCTGCACGTGGGGCACGCAGGGGTTCTGTTCAGCTGGATGGAGGACATGGGGGTGCCCTGCAGCATGATCGGTCTGCTTCGCCTGTTTTGGAGCGTTTTGTGGCTGAGACTCAGCTGGAGGTGGACACAGGCGCTAGATTGTTGTTAACACCTTCTACTCGTCCTGCGCCAGGGCTCAATGTTGCTGGGGATTTGGTTTTTGGACATCCTGTTTACGGGGGTTTGGAAGGCCAGGTGGGTCTGGAGCCCATTGCTGGACAAGTTTTTTCTGCATATGAGGTTGGGGCTATGCAGGGGAATTTAGGTAGTAATGTTGGCAGCCCTTTATTATTTTCTACCCCTGGTTCTTCTGTTGGGGCTGCTTTGTCGGTTGGGGGGGGTTCAAGGGGGGAGGGTGAGTGGGCACAGATGGGTGAAGGTAGTTTTACGCCTGGCGCTGTTGTGGTCCAGGATTCTTCTCGGTCAAGGGGTTTTATGTTTCCTGGTTTTCAGGAGGGGAGTGATCATTTGCAGGGAGATGGCAGGAGTGTGTTTCAAGGGGGTCATGGAGCTGTTCATTGTGAGAGTCGTGGGACGGGCCCTGAGCATGGCACAGGGTTGGGGGGCCTGGGAAGGGAGGGATTGGACGATTTTGTGAGGTTTCCTCCTCCTGTGGTAAGGTATTCAGGGGCTGTGGGGGTCTCGAGCACGTTTTTGGGGCGTGAGGGGATTTCCAAGCAGGTGAGTGGGGGGCCTAGTCAAGGGGATGTTAGGGGTCCTTTCATCATGTTTGGTTCTCCTGGATGGGAGCATTTTGGTACGGCTGGTTTGGCACAGCGTGGTTTTCACAGGGATATGCAGGGCCACGATGGGGGTGCGGGGGCCCCTCTTCAGTCTTCCTCTGCAGCGGCAGCGAGCGGTCACTTGGATGAGAGTGATGGTGAGGAGATGGTAGGCGACTCTCCGATTAGGGGAGTGCCTTTAAGAAGTTGTATTAGGGGGCGTTCTTTGGAGAGGTTTCAGGGGTCGATGGTGGATGCTAATTTACAGAGGCCTAGGTCTGTTTCAGGTGTTGTTTTCAGGGACCCTAGCACACCAGTCCAAACTTTTTCTTTTCAGGATAGGAATAGGTGCGGAGGTCCAGACTTGGCAGGGCGCGGTCCAGTCCCATCACGCCAAGGGGAAGTGAGGAGAGTGCCTAGCGCGGCCCTCTCTGTTCCACCGAGGGATCCCGCCGCGGCCAGCACACGAGGGTCTGGCGTGACCCCGCTGGCCCCAACGAGTAGCAGGTATAGGTGGCAGGCCTTGCCGGCGGCTAAGGAGCTACAGAGTCAACGCACAGGGAGGTACGGGCGCGTACAGTCTGCTCCCCCTCCTGGAGTTTCAAAATCATTTAAATGTACGGTGGTTGATACCGGGTTGGGTAAGACCCGTGGTGATTTGTTGCACACCAGTGTCGATTCAGTGGTGTTGGACTACGACGAAGAGAGTCCTGAAGAGGGTGAAGTGCGGGATCCGGAAAGGGGGGTGCCCTCTCATGTTTCTTCTAGTGTGTTACAGGCTCCAGTGGTCCAAAGTCAAGTGCAAGGGAGAAGAGAGCACGGCCCATCGAGTAGGGCGCCTCGCAGACCGGATGCATTGACCTCGGAGACACGGGCGGAGCCATCGAGAGTGGTCTCTCTGTTGCCAGGTGAGCAATCAGCCACACAGGCCAAACCTACGATGGTGTCTGTGGGTACAGGTGGTGAAACCGAAGTGATTAGTGGTGATGGCCGTCTGGTCAAAGGTCGATATGTAAAAGACACAGCAGTTGGTACAGATGATGTGGTAGACGTTACGAACAAGGTGGTAGGTGATGTTATGGCTGGTGCTTCCAGCAAGGTTAAAGAGCCTGTGGCCAGTAAAGAACTAAAAATCAAGAAACTGCCTTACATGGGGGTTACGAAACCGTTAGGTGCTCATCTCATGTTAAGTACCAAGGAACGAATTTGGAATGGTGAGTATGTGGAACTACTGAAGCTACTCCACAGGGAAGTCCGGTCTAAAGAGGGGTCTAAGGAGGAGGAGTTTGAGCTGGCAAAACGCCCCAGAGTGCCTTTAACTATTGAAAACTGGACAGCTGCATTTTTGATTTATGCCAGTGTATATTGCGAAAAGTTCCCTGAGCGCAGCGTGTCCCTTTTTAAATACATGGACGTCATTCGCAAGGCCCAGATCACCGGGGGTGGTTTTGCTTGGTCTCAATATGATGAGGAATTTAGGGCCAGGATGGCTTGGGACCCGGAGGCTAAGTGGGGGGAGCTGGATAATGACTTGTGGCAACACACAATGGGGTCGGCGTCAGGGGGGAAAACCATTTTTACGGCCAGTGGTTTGCCGTTAGTTTATCGGCCCTTTCAGGGGAAGCCCACCCGGGGAGGGGTGGGGGCCACTGCAACCTTGCACTCAGGGTCTGGTTTCTGTTGGGAATTTAATAGGGGCTCCTGTACCAGGGAGTATTGTAAATTTAAACATGAATGCTCAGGTTGTGGTAGGAAACACCCGTTGTCCAAGTGTTGGGACAATCAGCCATCGGAGAGTACACATGGAAAGCAAACGGTTTCAGGAACATCAAATACGACTTCACAATTTTCAGGAGGAAGGGGATACAGAGGTGCTAAGGGTGCTGGGTCCAAGGGCTCGTACGCCAGTTAATTTAGAAAGGCTGCGTATTGCCCTCCATGGTTTCGAAGATCAGTCAGCAAAAGTTACACTGTTGGAAGGTTTTCAGTTTGGGTTCCGACTCGGTTACTTAGGTTCTAGGGAACGGAGGTGGTCTGCCAATTTAAAATCAGCTTCTGAACATGCCACAGTGGTACAAGACAAACTTAATAAGGAGGTACATGAAGGGAGGATGGCTGGCCCGTTTCACGATTGGCCGATCCATAACTTGATTGTTTCACCGGTTGGAGTTGTCCCGAAGAAAGAACCGGGACAGTTTCGGCTGATTCAACATTTGTCATGGCCTGAAGGGTCGTCTGTTAATGATTTCATTGACCCGGAGGCAGTGTCTGTCTCTTACTCTTCGGTTGACGTGGCCATGTCACTTGTTGTGACAGCGGGCGCAGCCGCTGAGATGGCTAAGTGTGACATCAAGTCTGCTTTTCGGTTATTGCCTGTTCACCCGGACGATTGGAGCCTTTTAGGTATTCAGTTCGCTGGTAAATGGTACGTGGACAAGGCGTTGCCGATGGGCTGCTCCATATCATGTGCCTTGTTCGAGTGTTTTAGTACTTTTCTGCAATGGTATTTTTCCCATCAGTCCGGTCATACCCTGGTAACACACTATCTCGATGATTTTTTCTTTGTCGGATCCCCGGGCTCCGCGGAGTGCCAGAAGGCTCTGGACACATTCCAAGGGCTCATGGAGGATTTGGGAGTTCCTTTGGCTCCCGAGAAAACAATGGGCCCTGCCACTGTCCTCTCCTTTTTGGGTATTGAAATAGACTCTGTGGTTATGTCTGCTCGACTGCCCGAGGACAAAAGGGTCAACATGATTGAATTACTGGATGTGATGTTGTCAAAGAGAAAAGTGTTGGTGAAAGAGATTCAAGTGCTTTTGGGTCATTTGAATTTTGCCTGCAGAGTGGTGAGAGCGGGCAGGACCTTTTGTAGGAGACTGGGCAGGGCTTTGGCAGGTCATCATTTGCCCCACCATCGTGTTCGTCTGTCTGCTGGTGTCAAGGAGGATTTGAGAATGTGGAAGTTTTTCCTGAACTCCTTCAATGGTGTTCCTTTGGTCAGAGAGGTTGACTTTCAGTGGGATGTACAAATGTTTTCGGATGCTGCTGGCAGTGATGGTTTTGGGCTCTTTTGGAATGGCAAATGGTGTGCGGAACGTTGGCCCGATGAATGGTTGAATGGAGGTCGCAGCATCACTTTCCTGGAACTGTTCCCCTTATTGGTCGCCTTGACACTGTGGGGGGAGGAATTGGCGCACAAGAAAGTGCTGTTTCGTGTGGATAACATGGCGGTGGTGGAGATAGTGAATCGCCAATCGGCCAGGGACGAACAAGTGTTGAAACTTATGAGAGTTTTTGTTCTTGGTTGTTTGAAACACGATATTCATTTTCGTGCTTTACACATTCCTGGCGTGGACAATGACATTGCGGATGCTCTGTCTCGTTCACAGTGGGGGAGATTCCGTGGACTGGCGAGGGAAGCGGACAGATCCCCGACTCCGATGCCGAGTCATCTGTGGCACGTCGGCGAGGTCGGGTCGTTCAATTGGTGGTAGGTTCTCTGTCTGTGTCCACGCGTTCTGCGTATTCCCTTGCGTGGAAGGAATTTCTGGAATCTGGTGCTGTCAGAAGGGAGGATCTGTCGAGTCGGTCGGATGATGTGGTCAACTTTATACTGGACCTAATGGATAAGGGTTTGACCAAAGTAACCATTGCTGGGAAACTGGCGGGGATTGCTTTCATGGGGAAGTTGTGGTGGGGCTATCCTCCATCTGCGGGGGAAATTGGTAGAAGGATGCTTGAGGGCTGGGCCAGGGAGCAAGGGCACGTTGGTAGATCCAGAGCCCCTATATCTTGGCAAGTTCTTGCCAGGTTAATTACGGTTTTGCCTTTAGTTTGTTCGGATGATTTTGAAGCATGTCTTTTCTCAATGTTGATGGCTTTCATGTTTTTTGGTGCTTTCAGGGTATCGGAGTTGTTGGGTTCAAAGTATAAGTGTGGATTGTTTTGGAAGGACGTTTTTTGTTATGATGAGGGAGTTCATGTATGGTTGGCCAGTTCTAAAACTGATCAGACGGGTAAGGGGAAAGGTGTATGGTTACAGGCATGTGCTCCGAAGCTTACTTGCCCTCTACTGCTGGCGCGGCGCTGGCGTTCCTTGTGTGGGGGTGGCGATGAAGTCCTGGTTTTCCAACATATCAATGGCACCCCTGTAACACCTTATCAATTACGTATGGTTTTGCGCAAAGCGCTACAGCACATAGGTCTCGATGGCAATATTTATGGTACTCACTCTTTCAGAATAGGTGCTGCCACTGAAGCTTTTCACAGAAATTGGTCTGAAAGGGATATTAAGCGATTGGGGCGCTGGTCTTCTAACTGTTTCCAGCGTTATGTGAGGAGCTCGGCGGAGGAGGCGCATGCGTCATCCTCCTTCACAGGATTCTAACTCTCTTTTCTTTTTCAGGATCCGTTGCTGGGCCTCGCTCCTCGGTGGTAACGGTCTGGATAGTGGGGCATTCCTTTGTCAAGTGGGCCAGAGTCCAGGCAGCGAGGAGTTACTTTGGAGATCTACTTGGTTTCAATGATCGAATGTTTAACGTTCTTTGGAAGGGTAAAGGTGGGATGCTCTGGAGAGAGTTGATCCCTTGTTTGAACAACAACATGGTGGGCGGTGTCTGCCCGGATATTTTAGTCATTCATTTGGGAGAAAATGACCTATGTGCAACGAAAGGTGTAGTCTTGCTGCGAGCTATGAAACGAGATTTAGGCCTCATTAAGGAACGGTGGGCTGGGTGTCATGTTTTTTGGACAGAGTTAATCCCTCGCAGGATATGGAGAGGAGCGGTGAATCCCAGGGCTGTCGATCGGGCTAGGAAGAAAGTGAATTCGGAGGTGTCTCGTTGCTGTAGGAGCCTTGGTTTCAGCAGGATTTCACACAGGGACATTAAGTTTGAGTCTGTTGAGTTCTTTAGGGATGATGGAGTTCATTTGTCCCGTGTGGGAATGGAACTTTACTTGTTGGAGATTCGTGAGGTATTAGCCCGGGCATTGGCCATGCAGCGCTGATTTTCTGGTTTCTCTTTCGCTTCGCGGTTGGGGGGCAGAAGGGAGGCGTGTCTTCCCCGCCTACCTTTCTGGGTGGCGGTGTTTTTGGGTATCATTACGGTTTTAGGCAGATTGCTGTTTGAGTATTAGTTCGAGTATTTCTTTGACAAGTGCTGGGGTATGTTGGTCATGGTTTGACCGTTCAGTTTTGTGAGGGGGGTATCTGCAGGAGTGCAGGGTCAGGCAGGGTTTATGGTTATGGAGGACCTGACCGTTGTTATTGCAATTGTGGTTTGACGAATAAAGTTTAACGATGACGTATGTTTGTTTAATGACGAAATGTTTTATTGATGATGTAATGTTTTATTGATGACGTAATGTTATAATGCTGTTATATTGTTATTGATGTATTGTTGGGAGCGGGAGGGCTCAAATGTTTTAGGGGTGGGGGAGGGTTCGGGGGGCTGAGTTTGTAGTTATTTATTTATTTAGTGAGGTTTAGTTTTGTAAGGCGTTGCCAAGGTTTGTGTTTGTAATGTGCACCTGTGTCTTAATAAAGCGGCCTTTTACACACACAAACAACTTTTGGTCTACTTTTCTCTCACCCCTCGCCCTCCCTCCCAAGGGGGGCTTGGGGGAGGGAGCCGACCGCCGGGAGGTCTCCTCCCCCTGGCGGTTTGGGAGGGCTGCGAGGGGTATCACTTTAAGAGTGAGCAGAAGTTTCTAGATTTGGGCTGGTCTAGTAGGACCAGAATAGCCCAATTATAAACCTCCCTCCCACTGCCTACCAGCCACCATTTTAGGTTTGGTGACCTGGTGGCTAGGTGGGCTTATAGCTTTTTTGTCCCACCCCCCCTCCCTCAATTTTTGATTTAAATGTTCCTTTTTTCCCCTCGCTGCCCAGTTTTTTCCCATTGTTGGGGGTTTTGCTCCAATTTTCTTTTTTAAGTAAAAGGCTGTTTTGTGGGCCACCGGTGTGCAGGGGTTTTTCTCTTGTATTTGTATCCGTCGCTAGACACAGGTGCTGTGCGGTGTTTTTGGGTATCATTACGGTTTTAGGCAGATTGCTGTTTGAGTATTAGTTCGAGTATTTCTTTGACAAGTGCTGGGGTATGTTGGTCATGGTTTGACCGTTCAGTTTTGTGAGGGGGGTATCTGCAGGAGTGCAGGGTCAGGCAGGGTTTATGGTTATGGAGGACCTGACCGTTGTTATTGCAATTGTGGTTTGACGAATAAAGTTTAACGATGACGTATGTTTGTTTAATGACGAAATGTTTTATTGATGATGTAATGTTTTATTGATGACGTAATGTTATAATGCTGTTATATTGTTATTGATGTATTGTTGGGAGCGGGAGGGCTCAAATGTTTTAGGGGTGGGGGAGGGTTCGGGGGGCTGAGTTTGTAGTTATTTATTTATTTAGTGAGGTTTAGTTTTGTAAGGCGTTGCCAAGGTTTGTGTTTGTAATGTGCACCTGTGTCTTAATAAAGCGGCCTTTTACACACACAAACAACTTTTGGTCTACTTTTCTCTCACCCCTCGCCCTCCCTCCCAAACGACCAACAAGCAATGGCCGCTCTGTTGCTTAAATCGTCTTTAAAAGCAATGTGCCTTTCAAGCGCTCGCACAATACGTCCAAGATGGCGCATTGCTTAAATATTCTTTTGAATCAGTGTGCCTTTCAAACGCTGACACCCTACATCCAAGATGGCGGAAGCACAGCGTTGATTATTCGCATTGTCCAAAATTACTTTAAATATGACGCCTATCATGAGTGCGGCCTAAGCGGTGTGCTTTGCATGCGTCTAACAACATTTCTTTCAATATGACGCCTACGCTGCGTGCTTTGCGTGCGTCAAACAACTGCTGCGCACTCGTCTATCCATGAAATAGCTCCATCTGTTACGTCACGCAAATATCACGTCCACTAAAAGTTCATTTAAGCTGCTGCTGCCTTATTCGCAATTTGAAATAAATACCTCTGGATCTTTCAACCTGTTTGCTTCACTTTCCTCCTTACTGTCAATCCGACGAGGTTACTCCGACACACGTTGAACTTCATGACTGAAGTTCTTTACCAGATGTACTTTGTGGGTTCTGCAGACACCTGTTGATCGCCACCAACAACAATGTAGTAAGTTTGATGCCACAACGATTCGTAGTTGTAGTTATTCAGCTTTATTAGCGACAGGTGCTGCGCAGCAGCCAGCTCATGAACCGATAAACAGCAACTGGCAAAACTGTTCAAAAATACATTCTAGGTCGGAATGCCCACAACTAGAACTCCCACAACGTGAGATTTCCAACAGCTACCTAATGAAAGGTAGACCACTACACATTCACTAATGCGAGACCTATTGAATTGCAAATGCTTGTTTTCTACAGCGCTTCTCGCCATAGAAATACAACTATGCACCGCAGGCCTCTCTGTCCCTTTTACCACCTCATTCATGCACGTTGATGCACTCCTTCGTTGCGGCCATACATCGTGAACAACCTCGTGCCCTCTAAAGTCTACTCACCCGACATCCATCGACTCTCCTCCCTTTAAATTATATCACCCAAACCCTTCACTTCCCCATCCCCGTTTGTACCTCTCTTCACCTACAGTTGTCTCTTTCCTTCATCCCTCCCTCACCCTTATATCCCCCCTCTTACTCCTCTCTCATATACTCCCTCTGAATCTTGCACGCCTCTTGCACCTCACACTCTTGCTCACTTACATTTACCTTCCTGCACCTCTTCTCCCCAGAACCTTGTTTCTTCCTTGTCATCCCCTTCCCTTAATGCACCTTCTGTTTGACACCGTCATCCTGTACTTCTCTCCCCTTGCCTGTATTTCCACCTCCATCTCCCTTTTCCACAGTACCTTTCCAGTCACCTTGCTGCACTGCCCTGTGTCACAATTAATCTCTGAATCCTACCTCCTCTTGCCTCTGTCTTTCCTCTGTTGTACCATGTTTACCCCTACTGTTTCTTTATTCTGGACCAGTCGTCTAAGGTTGGCCACATATTTTCAGAAAATATTTCCATTCACAGGCTACTTTCGCGTTCAATCTCTCTTGTTCCCTTTTTCTTGCTCTCCTGTTGCATCTAGCACTTTGAGATGGTCTTAGAGCTGAATTAAGTGCTACACAAGCACACAACCTAAAACAACATGTCTTTTGATCAGGATGTATGGGTGGATGCATGCCTGGTGATCTATGTCCATGGGTGCATGTAGGAATGTGTACATGAGGGCCTCAGCCTATTTGATTTTGCCTGTTCGTGTCTGCAAGCGTGTTGAACTGTGTGCTCCTAATGCATGTGATTATGTTGCTCTGCTTACATATGTGTAGGCATGTGCAGACTGACATGTTCAAAATGACAAATTAAAGGAATTAAAAACAAAGAGTATGTCAGCTCAAAAACAAATCAAAGGGAGTGGCCCGGTACCATGTGCCCCTGAAGGGACCTGTAAAGAGAACAATTCCCAAATGGAGAGGGGGAGCACTGAGTGCGACAAAATAAGAAATGGAAGCGACTGGCCCGGCAGCACTTTGCAGATGCAGGGACTCGTATAATAAAAATAGTAATAATAATAATATTAATGAAAAAAATAACATGGGAGCAGATAGGGAGCATCGTGGAGGGAAGTAAAAAGTGAGTACCACAGAAAAAAGCAAGGAGAGAAAGAAAGGATACATTTGCATTCCAATGAAGTAGCAAAAACACACACACAAAAAAAGAGTCCTCTGAAGTCTGCAGTGGAAGGATACAACTCATCCAATCAGAACACTTGAGAAGAAAATGTTGGGTGGGACAAACATGCCAGTCAGTCAGAATAACTTTATTTTGACAACACAATGTAGGCATAAAAAGTATACTACAGTAAAAAAAAAGACATTTACAGTGTTTCACAACATTACAGTATGGTTAAAATATATAAAAATGTAATATAAAAATACAAATTCATAATTATTTACACAATACAGTAAAATCAGTTCATTGTTCAGTATATCATTTTAGCAAATTGTACATCTCTTTTTTAATGCAGATAGCAAAAAGGACGCCAGAGAACAACAAACAAAAGGGTCAGGTAATGATTGGAGGTAACAAAAGGCTACACAACACTGTCTGAACTTCATTTTACGCATAATGGGGATAATAAATCGTTTCCTTTCATCACAATAAATTTTACAAAAAACAAAAAGTGTAAGTCATTCTGAGCAGATTGCTGATCACATGGACAAGATGGGAGATCAGAAGCAACATAAACATCACGGGGAAAACCCAACATTAAAGGTATATAATTCAGACAAAATCTCACCAGAATGTACCTATGCTGTAGATTAGTAACGAAGGTTAAATATATGGTATTTGTTTGTTTTTGCATTATGCTAGGAGAAGTCAAATATGTCTTTACTGTTGACAGATTAATATTTTTAGCCTCCCTTTTTATCTGCCGATTAGAAATCAATTCAATTTTTAGGTCATGTAGTAGGGTCCCAAAAAAGGCGATGTAGCCCAACCGCTTTCAATGTGGATTCAACATAGGTTAACCAAGTGATGTTACCCACCCCATCTAATCTCAGAACATCCTTTATAATGTCTCTTGTTAAGGCAAAGGGGCCCTTTCCGCCATACTAAATGCCACATAAGAATTGGCGCCACTGCAATGGTGTCAGTAATGTAAGGTGCTCCCAGTTCTATGTGGCACTTATAGTTGGCACATGAGTTTGGTAGAGATAAAACCCTTTTTAAGAAATTATCTTCAATTAGCTGTAGTTTTACACAAACCCTTATTCCACAAAGAGCTGCCCCATAGGTGGCAGCAGACACAGTCTTTGCTTTATACACTGTTTTTATCATATCTATAGGTTTTAGGCCAGTTTTTAAAATACATTTTATTAGTGCCCCAATGTTCTTCTCCATATGAGTCCCTCTGTTAACAATCATCTTCTGCCAGTTAATTTGGGCATCAAACATAATCTCTAAATAATTAAAGGAGTCAACAACTCCCAGTTTGCCCCCTTCATCAATAATTTGTGAATAACTTAGCTGTTTAGTACTTGCTACTAAAATAAAAGATTTCGAATAATTAAACTTCATATCTAGGTTATTCATGAATTGCGTATACTCCAGAACTAGGCGGGGCAGTGCGTTGCCCATACGAGCTAAAAGCACTGCGTCGTCCACATACAATAAAATTGGCACCTGCGCTGATTTTATATAAGGGACATGCGGGGTGGTTCCTGACAGAGCAGATTGTACGCCGTTGGTATAAAGAGCAAATAAGAAGGGGGCAAGGACGCACCCCTGCCTTACGCCTCTTGCAATTTTGAAGGATCTAGTACACTCGCCATCCCGTCCATATCGAACACATGCTGTGGCACCTGAATACAGGTCACGAATAATACGAATGATATTCAGGTCAATTCCCATGGCCTCCATGATCTGCCACACCCTAGGTTGTTCCACGCAGTCAAAGGCTGTGGACAGATCCATGAAGGCCAGGTGGAGATGACCTTTTTTTGCAGCCGTGTATTTAGCTATAATTAGGCTCAAGTTCAGACACTGATCCACAGTGCCTTTCCCTTTTCTAAAGCCAAACTGGCAAGGAATAATAATATTTTATTCCAGGGCCCAATCCTCTAATCTATTTAAAATCAAACATGCCATTAGGAAGGAAAGCCAACAACTCAAGAACAGATAAGTGAAGTAGAAACAGTCTTGCACTCCTAAGCAAGTAGCAGACCCAAAGCCAACTCCAAGTTTATTCTGAATTGTAAAACCAAAGGTCTGTCAACAAGCATTACATGCATGACACAGAATAACCTGAGACCTTTCTGACATCACTGTATGTCTACCTATCACACATCAAACCCTGTGCCCCCTGCGGCACATTACAGAGTGCTCCTCAGAACCAAAAGTGATATCATGCTGTTCAGCCTCCAGTGACCCCACCACATGCTCTTTTTTTAGATTTATTTACAGTAATATTGGAACCTTGAAGTTCATGGGAATTTGATAGAATCTTCCTCTGCCTTTAATGATTGATTACTCCTTACACTTTTACCAAGTAAGTTGGATTCATTACGCCACTCAAATCCAGATGAATTATTGTGGAATATATTCTGATGGCCCTCGCCTTGCCTTTCATTTGCCATCCATCCGCTCTCCATCCTTTAGAGCTTACAGGCTCCACCTAAACTACACCACTTCCAGTCAAGGGTGGTCTATGGTACAGTTGGGCATCTCCATATGTGTTCATCTGCATGTGTGTTGATATGCATGTATGTGCAGTCTATCTGCTCATTAATTCCTGCAAGCCTGGTGTTTTTGTGTGTAAGTACTATATTTAAATCAAAACTATTGCTTAGTCATTGCTTGTCAATAAGATTTAAACCACAGGAAAGTAAATGCGGAAGGAGGACAAGAGGAAACGTTGGAGCTTGACTTTTGTTTGTGCAGTGTCGCCTAATTAAATGAGTACCAATTAAACAGCAAAGATGTGAAAAGATGCTTGTTGTGGATAGGTTAAATAATATCTATTTTATATTACACTTCGAAGACTGAATTAAAATGTGTTCATTTTGCTGCATAGGCCTGCATGCTATCTGATGTTATTCAACTTCACAGACAGTTCTGCAAAAATATTTTACAAGTATTTTTCTAATAATCTATCTTCTTTTCGTAAGTCTTTTGAACTCAACTATTTCCATTTGATTTAAAAACAGAGAAGTGTGATTGCGTTTTGCTTTAGGTACCGCATGAAAATAAGGCTGTGAAGTGCTTGCTTAGCATAGAAACTGAGAATCAATATCACTCAGAGTTCAAATTTTTCTAACACCAAACTCATTAAATCAATTCATCCAGTCCCTTTTGATGAAAAACGTATGTTAAGATTAGAAGAAAAATTGCACTGAGCCAGTTTCAGACGGCGCCATTTCATCTATCTTTTAATGAGATATGAACAAATAAATTTTTTTTATATAAAGTTGAAATCTTATTCATCTCAACCAAGTGCTCTCACATCTTTATTTTTTATTTTTCAAAAACCTTTATTGAACAAAATTGCATAGCAAAGTGACATGATTGCTCCGTATCAAGACATCATATACAGACATACGATATACTTCAACAAAAGATAAGTCGAGTACCGAATTTATGAAAACAATACAAAGAGGAAATATCGGTAGGAGCACCAATACTGTGGGGTGGAGCACAGAAAGAAGCACCTTAAGTGAGGGAGAGAGGATGGTTGAACAGAGGAGAGGGAGAGCAGGAAGCAAGCTACTCATTGACTATCACCGGTGGCAGACCGCCAGGAAGTCGCCGGCGGGGGGTGAGAGAGAGGGCACTGGGAATTGAGACTTAGGAGATAGGACGTGAGTGGGCCCCATATGTCTATTGGGCGGTATCTAGCAGGCATGAGGTCCCAGAATTTGGACAGGAGAGTCTGGCAGCGTGAGGCATCCTTCGAGCCAAAGGGCGGCCTTAGGTGCGGTCTTGCGGCCCCAGCACATGGAAACCCCGCACAAGGACAAGTAGCATGGCAGTCAAGCAACGGGAGGCATCGGGCAATATTTAACAAAGCCTAAAAGGCAAAGGTGAGGATCGGGCTGGACCAGCAGTGAGGTGATCTCTGAAATAGAGGCGCAGACCTCACGCCAATACGCAGAGACCTGGGGACACAGCCAGACGAGGTGTGAAAAGTCAGCCGCAGGAGCAGAGCAGCGCAAGCATCTTTCATTAGGAATGCGTCCCATCTTGTGCAGCTGGACGGGAGTCCGGTAGAGCCTATGTAGATATTTAAAATGAATAAGGCGCAGAAGGTAATTTGGGGACAGGCGTTTAATCTAGATTACAGCAATAGAGCCAGTCAGCTTGAGAGATTTTCGACACCCAGGTCCTCACCCCATGCCACACATGCTCGGTCAGTGGAAAAGGAAGACGCTGCCAGCGTGAGGGCATGGATTTTAGTGACTAGTTTTTGAGGGGAGGGGGACGTATAAAGGAAGTCGAGAGTGGCCATCGGGGGAGGGGGCTGGGGAAACGAGGGGTGAAGCTCCCTGCAGACAGCCCTGAGTTGATAATAGAGGGTTCATGGGGCTGGAGTCGGCAGCAAGTGAGAAAAATGTGCCCCCAGGGTAGAGATCCGACACTGTAGAGAGCCCTAAGTGAGTAGCGTATTTAACCATCCCAGAAGTTTGAAGAGGAGGAAAAGCTGGATCATGAGCGATTGGCACCTGATTCGCGTAGAGCATATCAAAGCTGGAAAACATACAGAGCCCCTCCTAGGCCCAGTGCAGGATCTCAACCGTATCAATCTCAGTGCGTGGGAGTTTTGCTGGGGCGAACAAGGCAGTGGAGAGCGGCCATGGGGAAGCAAGGTCGGCCTCTACAGCCACGTGCGGCTGAAATGGGTTTAGATAAAGCAAAAAAATGAAGAAAACTGGCTTGGGCACTAAGGGCATAAAGTGTAAAATCAAGTTCGCCGCGCAACATAGGGAGAGTAAGAATGTTATATGCGATCCTGGGCTGTCGACCAGCCCAAAACAAAGTAATGAGCTAAGAGCGGATTTTGCACAAAAAGTGGGCAGTGAGAGGGATGGGAATGTTCACGAACAAATACAAAAACTTTGAGAGCCCCACTATCTTGGTGATAGCTATGCGACTGGCCAAGGATAAAGGCAGCCGGCTCCAGAGGGGATTCTTGGACTCAAACCAGTCCACGGCACGCCAAAGTTAGCTCTCCAAAGTTCGTCTATGTCCCTGCTCAGCCAGATACCTAAGTGACCTTGTTCCAGTTCCTTCGCGGAGGGCAAGGAGTGGGTTTGAGAGTGGTGGTGGTGTTGAAAGAGAAGTGTACGCAGTGGTGGTCCGTCCAGAGGGGCTGCATGGTGTGGCTGAAGCGGATGTTATTCCCACTTGCGAAGATGGGGTCGAGGGTGTGTCCTGCCTTGTGGTTAGGGGTGATAACACGCTGTTTCAGTCCGATGTAGGTGAGGTTGTCCAGGAGAGTGGTGGAGTTGGGGTCGGTGAGGATGTCGAGGTGGAAGTTCAGGTCTCCGATGAGTATGTAGTCCATGGAAGCGATGGCATGGGGAGCGAGGAGGTCAGCAATGGTAGTGGCGAACGAGGTGCGGGGTCCGGTGGGTCTGCAGACGAGGGTGCCACGAAGAATGGTTCTAGGGCTAGTCTGGATCTGGAGGTGTTCGGCGGTGCGGAGGGGTCGCTCGTGGTGAAGGTGGAAAGTTGGAGGGAGCTCTTGTGTGCGATGGCAAGTCCGCCTCCTGGGCGGCTGGGGTGGTCCTTCCTCTGGATCTTGTATCCCTCAGGAATGGCAGTGGCAATGTCAGGCGGAGGAGGAGTTGATCCAGGTTTCCGTGAAGAAGGCAACGTCTGGCGAGAGGGTGTAGAGGAGGTCCAAGATCTCTACGGCATGTCTGTGCAGGGAGCGTATTTGGAGGAGGATGCACTTCAGGGCTTCTGTGGTGCTGGCGTCCGGCGTGGGGTCAGCGGCCGTAGTGTCCGGAGGGGTCAGCGGCCGTAGCGTCCGGAGGGTGGTGAAGGTTTGGTGGCAGTAGAACTGGCCGTGGGTGGTGTTTGGCGTGGACAGCTGGCAGTTGTTGATCCTTCCCGGGTTGAGTGCTAGTACGGCCGGTGGGTCGTATCGGTGGGTGGTCGGAGAACCAGGGTTCCTGGCGCTGGTCGCAGACGGTCACAGACGGGCGCAGACTGGCTTGCCTATGGCATGCCTTTGGCGCACCCTCTACACCGTCCGCTGTGCGAATGCCATTAAAAAAGGAAGGGGGAGGGAAGCGCAGCTGGGAGGCGGCAGGGCAGCAGGGGCAGAAAAGGGAAAACGGGCAGAAAATAGCAGGACAATCAGCGAGAGACAAGGCAACAAAAATACAGAATACAGGCACAATAAACAGAGAGAGAGAAAAGGCAACAAACAATACAGAATACAGACACAATAATAAAGACAGAAAAACAAGGCCAAAGACAGAAAAACGACAGAAAAATTGGCACAATACAACATAGATAGTAGTGGAACCAGCAGAAGAGCAAGGCTCTCCCACTGGACTACCAGGGATGAGGCGCAGACAGGAGCTGTAGTTCAGAAAATTCTGGACTCGTGTAATGGGTCTGCACTCGAGAATAAAACTTCGTCATAAATTGACGAATTTGGTATCAAAAGACCGAGAATGGCTAGTACACTATGTACAAACATTTTCGTAAATTTCGAGTGACGATTTCACCCCGAATTCGTCATTCTCGTTCTGAACCCTTGACTTCCATTTTAGGTACAGCAGCCATTTTGTGGGTTGCCCTTTACATAGACTTATAATCCAGCAAAATTCGATTCCAAAAGGACACGTACACCTTAATCGACTTTCCTATGACCTGTGCAAGTTGGAACCATTGCCCCAGGCCGAACCTGTTAGGTCAGTTCCTCTCCCAGTGGCCGAACAAGATAGCATCAAGGCTCAACAAGCCATAAAACCTTTTCATCGCGCACACACCTGAAGTATCTTGCTCACATCTGTCTCTGCTCTTTTTGCTTCACTTGCTTTATGATGGGGAGGTGCCCGTTTTTATTGGGGGTCCACCGATATATGATGGAAATACTGGACATTGCCGGGTAATTTATTGAGGGCTGGACGAAGTGAAATATGGGCTTGTCACCATGACTCTGCTTTTCCTTTGTAAATCAAATTATGCAAATAGTATATTGTAAATTCAAGAATGTTTGCCTGAAGCTAAATATTTTGTATAAAAAGAGAAGCCTGGCTTTGTGAATTCGAGCAGTCTCCTGAGAACATACTTCCTGTGTGTTGTACTTCTAGGACGCTTGTTACCTTTGTTGCAGCCAATAAAATCGATCCTTGACTTCACCTAGAAGACTCTGAGTTTCTGTGGTCTGAATCAGGAAGAACTCGAGGTCTTTGGGCGTGTTCCCTGACGCCGCTGGGTTACCGGTTCAGTACCGGTTATGAAAAACCCAGTACCTCAGTTGGCGCCCAACGTTTGGGGCGATACCAACGGTACCAGTCCAGCCAGAGGTTCGTGAGGAGCTTCGTGTGAAAATTCTGGAGGACGGCCAACCACTTCATCGACCCCTGCATGTCGACGTGGTCCGAAGGTCTTTGCTGCGAGGTTCCCCGCTTCCCGACGGCTACAAAGGACTGCTGCCCTGGCTATCGCCCTGATTTGGACCCTTGAAGTTTGGTAGAGCGAAACACTGAGACGAGTCTTCTGGTGACGTCATCGATATTTCAGTTAAGTATAAGTGGAGCGTCTCCCAGTCCTTAGTTGGTCCTTAGTCTTGGGTATCCTTTGGGATCTATTTGGAACTTGCAAGTGCCAAAGCCGAAGGACTCGTGTATTCACGAGAAATATCGTAATCGATAAATCCTTTGACGCTTGGAACTAGACTAGAGAGCGAAGATGCCTGGTCTTAGACTTGGAAATTTGTTTTGTCTTGGTTGTAATAATAGGGACTCCCGATTGGAGGACTCATGTCCGGTTCCTCCGTTTGGAACTCCAACTTATGAATTATACGTTAAACATGGAGTAGGCCCCATCACATATAATGAGGTGTGGATCAAATACACCAGAAAAGATGGTGTTTTAAAATGGCCCCAATACGGTAGCTTTGATACCGAAATCCTAGATAACCTTGAAGTTAAACTTTTCAAAAAGAGAGCCCGGCCGGCGATGTTTGACTCTTTCCGCCTATGGCGTAAGGAAGCCAAACAGAAGGAAATTAAATTAGCGAAGAAAAATAAGAGAGAAGGGGGAATTTCGATAGTGCAAGCTGCTATGCAGTTTAAAGACAATGAAGAAGAACAGATGAGCGAGCAGTTGCACAGGCAACGTAAATTGGTAATAGATAAATGCTATCCAGTTTTGCCGTCTCTTCAGCAAGAGGCAGCAAAAGAACGTGAAAAAGATCCGTTAATGTCGCATTTATTAAGTTCGCCACCCCCCTATGCGCAAACTGCCACGGCACCTCCGCAACCTTTAGTTGTGCAACCTGTGCCTTCTGTTACTCCACAGCACCCACCAGCTATTCTTCAGCTGGCTCCTGCTCCTTTGGTGCAGCCTCCTCAAGGCCCACCGATCACATCTGTTTCACCTGTGCTTTCTACTACTTTGCCTAATGCACCTTCTACTTCTCCTCATGATCCCTCTGCTATTGCTTCTGCACCCTACCTTATCTCACCCTGTTTTTCCACCCTTTCTTCCTTCAGTTTCTCCTTCAGTTCGGCAGAAAATGGCCAACACTGTTACTAATCTTTTCTCACCTCTTTTCGGGTCGCCTACTACGACCCCTAACATGGGACGAAGACAGTTGCGAAGTCAACTGCCTGACTATCATGAGAGAGATTCACTGAATCGTTTAGCGCATAAATTGGTTATGGACACTGTAAAGTATGATGTAGAGTCAGTCATGGAAGTCTTCCGTCAATGGGAAGTACCTACGCAGAGATATGTTTTTGAACAAATGTGTGTTTTTCTCTGTGAGGATTTGGAAGACAATGATCTGGAATACAACCCACAAGAGTTGTGTCGCGTGCGGTTCAATTTCGCAGAGGGCATTATTGTAGGTCGCGATGTCAAGAGAGCGGTTGAGATATTGTTGTCATATCGGATTAAGGGGGGCCCTTCTCAGTCGCTATTTGAGCATGGTAGGAAAAAGGCACGACAATACCCCATGAGAGAAGTTCCCCCACAATGGAGAGAGGGTGACACAACTGCTGACCCACCTATTCTGCCACACTTTCAGCGTGTGTGGGTACATGTCCCATGGAGGCGAGCTGAAGTTTTAGCACTTAAACAGACATTGCCTGATCCCCGTAAAAATCCTGCAGGGTATTACAAAGAGTTGTCACAAACTGCTGGGTCATGTATAATGAATTTAGCCGATATCGATATGTTATTTGGGAATGTTGTTCCACAGCCTTTATGGGGTAAGATTCGTCATGTAGATCATGATCAGGAGTTAGGTGACTCATGGGCTAATATTGCTGCTGCAGATGCCAGACAAGTTGGTGGCGCTAAGCCTGAGCCTTTAATAGCCGAACTTCCTGGTAAAATAACCGATTACATGAAAACGATAATGCCTGCAATACGTGTAAATTGGGATAAGTTGTCTGCATGTAAGCAGAAGAATGATGAAACGGTCTCAGATTTCTTCACCAGGTTTGAAGAGACTTTTGTCGACCACAGTGGTCAAGATATGAGCACAGAAGGTGGTCAGCGTTTGTTCGTCGATAAATTCGTGCACAATCTGCTTCCAGAGTTGTGTACAAAGTTAAAGGATTCTGAGAGTTCTTGGGCAGTTTCCTCCTCAGCACAGATATTGGCTACTGCACAGTATTACGAAAATCGAGACAAAGACGAGAAAGATAGAGCAGAAAAGAAAACTAAAGAGTTGAAAACGAAGGTTTTGTTACAGCAAGCATATCCGCCACGTGGTGGTGGTGGCCAGAATAGTGGTGGTCAAAATAATAGTGGTCAGAATAACTATCAGAATAATTATCAGCAGCCTCAACAGTATCAGAGGAACTCGCAAAGAGTCGAGTATACTCAACCACGTGTCCCTGTAGGCCCCAATCAGTGTTCATATTGTAAGGAAGAGGGTCATTTCAAGTATAGTTGTCCTATTTTATTACAGCGTGCAAATGGTCCTTCTGGTGTAAGAGGTCGAGGTGTTCAGCAAGCGTCTAGAGGTAGAGGACGTGGAAATTTCCCTCAAAACACACAGTCTCTTCCACCTCAAAATTCGATGAATAGGTTTGATCAGCAGAATAACGCATCTGGTAGGACAGCTCAGTACTATACTGATGATTACTATACAGAAGATGAGCATTGGGAAGGTAATGATTGCTAGGACAGCCATAGACAAAGAGAGGGAGTTGTTTCAGTTCCAGTAGATCAGAGTGGACCTTACGTTGAGGTGATTACATCAGGTGTGTCAGAGCCTTTTCTGTTGGATACTGGTGCTACAAAGAGTTCTATTATGCACTCCAAACTCCCTGGCGCACCTTTGTCTGGCGAAATGAATGTTTCTGTAGGTTTTTCAGGCGCCCCAGTTAGAAATCCGATTTCTGACCCTTTGTCCCTTTCTGTTGGACCTTGTGAATTCGAAGCACCCCTTATTCTGACAACAGGTTGTGGTGAAAACTTGCTAGGATTAGATTTGCTAAAAAGATTGTATGCGACTTTGTACTGTTCTCCTTCTGGAGTACAACTTACACTGGGTAAGAAAGTGGTTTCTCCAATGTATTTGTCGAGAGACAAACTTCCAACAGAATTGTCATCCCTCCCTAAAATTCTTTGGGCCTCTGGTCCTAATAATGTAGGTCTTTTGGAAATACCACCATATGTTGTAACACTGAAAGCCAATGTTAAAATGCCACGAATTCCCCAATATAGAATTTCTAGTGAAGGAGAGAAAGCTTTGCTAGCGATCGTTTACGAGCTAATTGCAAAAGATGTGATTGAAGAGACAAGAGGCAACGTTTCCAATAGTCCTGTTCTGCCTGTTTTAAAACGAACTGGTCCCTCTCAACCACCTGTGTACAGATTTGTGATTGATCTTAGAGAGGTCAATAAAATAGTTGTACCACAATTTCCAGTTGTCTCCGACATCACTGCATTATTGACTATGATTCCAGCTTCTGCCACCTGGTTTTCGGTGATTGACTTGAAGAATGTTTTCTTCAGCATCCCGATTGCTGAGGAGAGCAGGGATATTTTTTCCTTCAGTTTAGGAGGACGCAGTTTTCACTTTAAACACGCTCCTCAGGGCTACTGTGAAAGTCCATCAATATATAGTCAAGCTCTAAAAACACAGCTTGATACGATTGTTTTTCCTGAAGGTGCTACTCTTGTACAGTACGTTGATGATTTGCTTATTGCTGCAGATACTGAGGAAATATGTAAGAAAGCCACGTTGTCATTGTTGCGTCATCTGTGTGATTTGCATCACAAAGTGTCACTTTCCAAATTACAATATTGTCAACAAGAAGTGACCTACTTAGGTCATCTCTTATCGAAGGAGGGAAGGAAACTGACCCCAGAAAGAATCCAGGCAATAGCGAAATTGAGTGTGCCAAGAACACAGAGATAAGTGCGTGCTTTCTTGGGCATTACATCGTACTATAGATAGTGGATTCCAAATTTTTCGTTATTGGCCAATCCTTTGGTGGCATTAACGTGTAAAGATACACGCAATCCTGTTCCTTGGTCTGAAGAGTGTCAGAAAAGTTTTTCTGAATTGCGCGCAGCATTATGTTCGGCTCCTGTGTAAGGTACCCCCAACTACAGTAAGCCCTTTACATTATATGTCCATGAGAGGGAAGGTTGTGCATTATCAGTTTTGACTCAGTTGTTTGGGGACAAACAGCGTCCATGTGCATATTTTTCGTCGACTTTGGATCCAGTAGCTAGAGCGTTGACAAGTTGTTTAAGAGCCACAGCGGCAGCAGCTGTTTCTATTCGACAGTCTGCTGGTCTAGTAATGAACAATACACTAGTCGTGATGGTCCCACATGCAGTAGACACGTTATTAAATAGAACCAAGACACAGCACTTAACTAGTGCTCGACTGTCAGGTTACGAATTAACATTGTTAGCGAGTCATGTGCACATAAAAAGGTGCAACACTTTAAACTTAGCTACGTTGTTGCCAATTGTAGAGGAATTAGATGCTTCAGAACAGCATGATTGTTTTCTTAGAACAGAAGAGGAAACGAAAGGGAGAATAGACCTCCAGGACACTCCTCTTGCTGAATGTGATGGTACATTGTGGGTGGATGGTTCATGCTTCAAGCTCCCGAATGGTGACACGACTGCAGCGTATGCTGTCACGACTTTGCATACAATTATTGAAACTGTACGTATTCCACATAATTCAGCTCAAGCAGCAGAATTGATTGCACTTACAAGAGCATGTGTGTTGTCGAAAGGAATGATAGTGACTGTCTACACCGACAGCCAGTATGCTTTTGGTGTGGCTCACAGTTTTGGACGATTGTGGAAAGAACGTGGGTTCCTAACTTCGCATGGAGCTAAGATTCAGCATGGTCAGTTGGTGAATGAGCTTCTTGAATCACTGACCATGCCTCTGCAAGTGGTGATTGTGAAATGTAGTGCTCACAAGAAGGTGACTGATGATGTTGGTCGTGGAAATGCATTTGCTGACGAAACCGCGAAAGAAACTGCAAGGAATGTGATGAGCAGAATGTATGTTGCAGGTCCTGCGAGATGGGTTGGTGATGTTGGAATGTGTGAAGACACGATAGAGAGTGTGAAATCTATTCAAGCTGGGGCTACAGAGAAAGAGTTGAGCATGTGGAGAGAAAGTACGGGTAGAATGGATGCAAATGGTTGTTGGATTGAATTGTCAGAGCATCAGAGATGGTTGTTACCTGATGCATATGTGCTTGCAGTGGTTACAATGGCTCATGGAATGGCTCATATCAGCGTAAAAGGGATTTGCGAGTTGTTGGCTCCAGTATGGCAAAATGCAGGAATTCCCAAGTGTGCAGAGAATGTCGTCAAGAATTGCATGGTGTGTCTGAAACACAATCCTGGTAGGGGAACCCCAACTCCTGCTGGTCATTTTGCACCTCCTACGTATCCGTTCGAGGTTTTGCAGCTAGATTTTATTCACATGGAGAGGTGCAGTAACTTAAAATACGTACTCGTTGTTGTTTGTGCCTTCTCAAGATGGGTAGAAGCCTATCCCCTAAAAGACAACACTGCCTTATCCACAGCAAAAGCCCTTGTGAAAGAGTACTTCCCCAGGTTTGGAATGCCTAGAATGGTCTGGTCTGATAATGGAAGTGAATTTGTGGGTCGTGTGATGAAGAGAGTGTGTGAAGGGCTAGGCATTCGGCAGAAGTTCCACGCTGCAAATCACCCCAATCAGCTGGATTAGTAGAATGTTACAATGGCACGCTTAAGTTAAAACTGGCCAAAATTCAAGCGAGCACAGGTCTTAAATGGCCTGATGCTCTACCACTAGCACTCCTATCAACCAGAATGACTGCGCATTCGCGAGTGAAACTTAGTCCTTATGAAATAATTTTTGGCCGCCCATATGGGGAGTGCCTAGACCCACTAAATTCAGCGAGATTGAACACCCTGTTTTGCTTGATTATCTGTATGAATTGCGTGTTTTGCATCAACAGGTTCACGACACCCTGCCTCCGGTCTCTGAGACTCCAGGACATCGGATCGATCCTGGATCCTGGGTGTTGGTCAAGAACTTCCAGAGAACGAAGAACGACCAGTCCAGGTGGACCGGACCACACCTCGTTCTTCTTTCCACAAGATCAGCCGTTCGGGTGGAGGGGAAGGCCAACTGGATCCACGGGGGCCATTGTAAAAGAATCCCTTTTCCTCTGCCTTACGACCAGTGGGTCCAGAAGGGTGTCGCTGACTTGGAACCTGAAACCGTGCCACGTGTCATACCTTTCAGTGATGCACGTGTAAAAGGAACACTAACCGAACAAGAGAGAGACAATGTTTTGCAACCAGCAGTATCACCATCAAAGCGATTGAACACTGCAGAGCCTGAACTCTTGTTTCCGGATCAAACAGTACCTTGAAGAAATCGTTACAATTTGAGACCGAGACCTATGGACAAATAAATATATTTCTTTTTTTCCTCCAAGTACTATTTTTGACAGTGCAGCTCTCCCATCTAAGAAACTTGCTTATTTTTTGTTTTTCGAACCGCCATCCGGGTTCCGCTGCTAGGGCCGCGATTGCTTAAAGTCTTTGGAGTGCAGCTGACGACGTTAGGTCGGCAGTTCTGGTTGGTCCAAGGGAGTTGCCCTAGACTGACAGAAGCATTTCTTAGCAGAATCAACCTCCCGTCGCGGGCAGCACTTTAGAGAGGATGGAGTTTTCCGAGATGGAGAGACCTGCCAAACCAACGAACTTTAAACACAAATTATGTAAAGTGATGACAAAGAAAAGCTTTTTAATATTGTGCATTTGTATGTTATTCAGTATGATGATATTTTTAATAAGTTATGTTTTATTCTCTTTTCGTGTAACATTTGCACCCACTGCATCGCCCATACCTCCTCCTACTGTTTCCTCTCATTCTTTCCACCCTCTTCCTGACCATGAATCCAATAGAAGGTTAGAGTTTATTAATAACTCCTTTGTTCAGCTTTTGCACCAACACCAACTAGTAATGAACACGACTAACTGTTGGTTTGTGGTCTTATGCCTCACACAACAGATAAAGGTATCCCTTATCTGGTCCTGCCTTTCAGCCATAATGGTTCTGTGTGGGCATACAGAACAATGTTCATATACGCACGTGAAGTCCAACCCCTACGTTCTGTAAAAGACAACCCCAAGACTAGCGCCCTAGTCAAAGGTATAGTTGACATGATTAAGGGAGAAATCTCTTATGAAAATACCCCAGACGATGAGATATTTGCATATATAAATTGGAACGTGACCGGATATGAAGCTACTCTGAGTGAGAAACAGCAAGCTAAGAGATCCTCCCCGATTTGGATTGTACCCCATCAGGGTCACTTGTGTCTGCAAGGTACTGGCACGAATCCCAGAGCTCAGTTAGGGAAAAGTGTCTGTACTGAAACGTATGTTTTTGGGTCTCAGACTTCCCCTGCGTTTTTAGCAGCTAAGGGTACTTATTTCATCTGCCATGATAGAGCCTATACATGGTTGCCCCCTGACTTTTCGGGCTCATGTTTTGTTTCATTCCTGTTGCCTCCCACCTACACAGCAGCGGCAGATTACCACAGGACAAGGATAGTTAGAGGTGTCTTGAGTAAAGAAGACACTGCAGGTCAAGAATTTGGGGACTGCAAAGGGTTTTCTGCCGTTCTGGGGATCCATGGCTAACAGCAGGAACATAAGACAATTGACAAGGGTAGTTGAGTCCACCGTGATTGAAAATGCTGGTGCCCTTAGTAACTTGACTGCTGAGCTCCAGTCGAATCGTCTTATGACCCTTCAGAACAGGGTCGCATTAGATGTCATACTTGCAGACCGAGGTGGGGTATGCAGATTGATCCAATCGAGTTGCTGTGTTTTCATCCCAGATAACGCTCCAACAGTGTACCAGGCCATCTCCAAACTGCATAAGATTTCCGAATCTATTCATGTGGATAAAGGAGATTGGTTGTTACTGGGATGGTTCTGGGAACTGAAATCCGCCTGGGGATGGAAAATTCTGATGGTCATTGGGATGGTCTTAGCCATTCTTTTCCTGTTCTGTCTATGTGTACAGTGTGCTCCTGCAATATGTGGCCTCTGTGTCACATCATGTGTAAGGAAACCTGTATCAAGAGACGAACTAAGTACTAGAATGATGTTACAGCAACATCTCAATGACTTTAGGAATATAGATCTGGACTCAGATTAGCATGAGGATAGATTCATCGAATATGTAAGGGCAAAAGGAGGGATTGTAGTTCTGAAAATTCTGGACTCGTGTAATGGGTCTGCACTCGAGAATAAAACTTTGTCGTAAATTGACGAATTTGGTATCAAAAGACCGAGAATGGCTAGTACACTATGTACAAACATTTTCGTCAATTTCGAGTGACGATTTCACCCCGAAATCGTCATTCTCGTTCTGAACCCTTGGCTTCCATTTTAGGTACAGCAGCCATTTTGTGGGTTGCCCTTAACATAGACTTATAATCCAGCTGAATTCGATTCCAAAACGACACGTACACCTTAATCGACTTTCCTATGACCTGTGCAAGTTGGAACCATTGCCCCAGGCCGAACCTGTTAGGTCAGTTCCTCTCCCAGTGGCCGAACAAGATAGCATCAAGGCTCAACAAGCCATAAAACCTTTTCATCGTGCACACACCTGCCGTATCTTGCTCACATCTGTCTCTGCTCTTTTTGCTTCACTTGCTTTATGATGGGGAGGTGCCCGTTTTTATTGGGGGTCCACCGATATCTGATGGAAATACTGGACCTTGCCGGGTAATTTATTGAGGGCTGGACGAAGTGAAATATGGGCTTGTCACCATGACTCTGCTTTTCCTTTGTAAATCAAAGTATGCGAATAGTATATTGTAAATTCAAGAATGTTTCCCTGAAGCTGAATATTTTGTATAAAAAGAGAAGCCTGGCTTTGTGAATTCGAGCAGTCTCCTGAGAACATACTTCCTGTGTGTTGTACTTCTAGGACGCTTGTTACCTTGGTTGCAGCCAATAAAATCGATCCTTGACTTCACCTAGAAGACTCTGAGTTTCTGTGGTCTGAATCAGGAAGAACTCGAGGTCTTTGGGCGTGTTCCCTGACGCCGCTGGGTTACCGGTTCAGTACCGGTTCTGAAAAACCCAGTACCTCAGAGCCTGTGGGTGGGGGAGGGCCTTGAACATCTACCTGAACAGAACGGTGCACAGAGCAGCAGCACTTAACACCTGAGCCGCGGGGAGAGAGAGTAGGTCTCTGACCAGAAGGTCAGAGGTCTTGCTCGCTCTCCTGCGCAGCTGCCGCCATTAAATAGGGAAGGGAGAGGGAAGCGCAGATGTGAGGCGAGAAGCAGCAGGTGGGAGGGGCTGTGGGGGCAGCAGCAGTGGGAAAGCGAAAGTGGGCAGAAAATAGCAGGACAAACAGCGAGAGACAAGGCAACAAAAAATACAGAATACAGGCATAATTATAAAGACTGAAAAACAAAGCCAAAGCCTAAAACGACAGAAAAACGGGCACAATACAACACAGATAGTAGTGGAACCAGCAGAAGAGCAAGGCTCTCTCACTGGACCACCAGGGATAAGGTATTGGCAGGAGCCTGCGGGTGGAGGAGGGCCTCGAACACCTACCTGAACAGAGCGATGCAGAGGGCAGCAGCACTTAACAGCTTAGCTGCGGGGGGAGAGAGCAGGTCTCAGACCAGCAGGTCAGAGGTCTTGCACCTGCTGGGATTCAAACTTATATTCTGAAGCCTTGTGTGGGTTTTTCACCTAAGAAGCACCCCAGAGCCTATTAAAACCATTCCATACCTTCCCATCAAACTAGCAAGATTGTCCACTAAATCATTACATTGAATACATACCGGTGTTAATGATTGGTTCACTTTTATTCTGCTTGTCTCCAATCCGAGGAATAGTACCACATCTAGTTTTATAATATAATGGGATGGAAAACAATTTCTCCTATAATATACTTTTCAGTTTTGAACTGTACGATATATTAGAATAGCAACAAATTCCCCTTGCTTCAATTATATAAAGGACAAATGGTCCTATCCATGCACCCAGAGAATTACACTTATGCATGGGTGCAGGTTTTCTTCTTTTTACAATTTTCCAACATTCCTAATTGCTCACCTGGAAAGCCGCACCACAGTTTAGAATTCAGCATTGGGGAAGTGGAGCATACTGGGCAAATGCACTTTCCTTTTCTCTTCTTTACACCTCCAGTACATCTATGGGTAATCTGTTCCCCCCCTTCCATTCTCAAAGGGAAGTTAAGTGCCTAGAGTAAATCTCTGACCATTTTCAGGGTGGAAAAAGGTCGGATAACCCACAAAAGTATTTGTTTGTCCGCATTCATAGACTTCCAAAGCAACCCATGCCTTGGATACAATTTACTTCTGTAAATGTATGCGCACCGATGACAAAGTAAGTAAATGCATTTACACCTTGCTTGAATCTCTATTCAAATTTCTGATAATAAGGTATTTTCACCCCTCAACATAATTTTACAGCAGAAAAAAAGTTTGTGAATTAGGTCCTTTATATTTTAATCTGTATTATAACTAAAATTCTCTGGTTCCCGTTATTACTGACTTTTTTCAGATAAATACATACAGACACCATTTACTTTCCTTTCAGAATTTACTTTTAATTGTGGATAAAAACGGAAATTGGGTTGCTTTTTGAGTGAATCTAAATGCTATTAGTCATGACTGTCAGGTCGATAGCTGTGCGGATTGCATGTAGAGGGTTAAAAAAAGAAAGGAAGTTTATTAAAGAGGCTTACACAGCAGTAGTTATGCCCACAAGGTAGATACTAAAATGTGCATGTTTTCGTATAAATTCCATGATTTATAATCTGGGGATTTTCATATCATTGAAACCAGGCATTCATACCTGTGTGCACATTTATCAGTTAAATTATTGTGGAAATATACTAGTTTAATCTTTTATTTCCACAAACCCCAAAATAAATATGGATAAATACTGATAAGATTAGCAAAATGCAAATATGAATAAATACAGATGGAAATGCAAAAAAATAAAAACTATAAAACTGGAAGCCCTAATTATAAAACTTTTCCCCATAATACTGACTGAGCCCCAGCCACACATTAGATACATGAGTTCCACATCGTTTACCCATTCTTTAAAAGATTCACGGATACAAAAAGTTTACACTATGCAAAGTGCCTATTTTTTTAATTCACGGAAACAAACAATAGACCCAGGGAAAGGTATAGGTTGATGTCCCTCTGCTCCAGCTTGACTCGGACTGACCATCAAAGCTTACAGCAAACTACGAAGCCTATCATCATGCATAGAATATTTATAGTCCCTGAATATCATAAAAAGCTTTTGCAACTCTTGGAAGTTTTAAATAAGGATAATGCAGTGTTTAATAGAATTATCTAAACTCAGGAGACATATCATTCATTCTCCACCTTTGTCCATAACAATTACTTTCAAGAATCTTACTACGGCCAGAATTGCTTTCTTATCTGAAGCTAAACTCGGACAAGACGGAAGTTCTCATCCTCGGATCCACCCCATCGGCCTGGGACGACTGCTGGTGGCCGACCGCACTGGGAACAGCTCCAACACCCACCGACCACGCACGCAACCTAGGGCTTATCCTCGACTACACCCTCTGCATGATAAAGCAGGTCAACGTCATCTAATCGTCCTGCTTCAACACCCTCCACATGCCCCGCAAGAACTACAGGTGGATCTCCACTGAAACAAGAAGAACTGTCAACCAGGCCCTCAACAGCAACAGGTTGGAATGCGGAAACTTCAATACATTCAGAACGCCTCTGCACGCCTGACCCTCGACATCCCACACTGCAGCCACATCACACCCCACCTGAGAGACCTGCACTGGCTACCCGTCAACAAGAGGATCACCTTCAAGCTCCTCACCCACGCATACAAGGCACTCCACAACTCCGGACCAGCTTACCTCGTCAGACGACTCAGCTTCTACACCCCCAACCGCCTGTTTCACTGCGCCGACCTTGCCCTCGCCACAGTCCCCCGCATCCGAAGTGCGACCTTCGGAGGCAGATCGTTCTCCCACCTCGCTGCCAAGACCTGGAACACCCTCCCCATCCCCCAAGACCTGCTGAACTTCAGAAGACTCCTCAAGACCTGGCTTTTCAAGCAGTAGCAGCATTCCCCTCCCCCGCACCTTGAGATCCTCACGGGTAAGCTGTGCGCTTTACAAATGTACTGATTGATCGATTGATTGATTACCTCTACAACAACAGAGCCAACTGCTAGGATTTCTTTTCTTATCTCTACACCAACAGAGCCATAGTAAAGCATGTAATTTCCCCTGGTGGTGGTAACCCATGCACCCGAGGTAGGATGATATTCAGAACAAAGAACCGGCACGGGCACAGACATAGAAATAGTACTTGGCACTTTCTTTTTCACAAATTATATGTATATACACACACACACACACTAAACAATAAACATTCCCTCCCCTTGTTGTGAAGAGCTCTAGGGTGAACAAGCCTTGGCTTATAGGCTCTGCAGTCTTGAAATCACTTGATTAAATCCTGCTGTGCTGCTTGAATGGGCTAAGGCAGGCACGATAAGCAACTCTTAATAAGTTAAGTTGTGTCCCTAGTGTGATGAGAAGAACGGTTAAAATATAACCCTGCACAACCAGTTTTGGCCTTATGCGGGCTCTTCAGCCTACACAACACTGTGATTAATGTGCACATTCATCCAATACTCTCTCAAAAACCAGGACATGTATTTTTTTATAAATGTCAGTATGCCGGGACGGTCCTTGAAAAACAGCCATGTCTGGGCAAAACCGGACTGTCATGTCAAACTATCCTGATCTGCTTTGTAATTGTTGCAAGTAATGACCAGAAGAGTTCTAAAACTGCTCTGGCTCTTATGCCTCGCTCAATACCAACTATTAATATATTTCTGTCACTGGTCCCTGACATCACTCCACTTTCTACTCCAACTCCACCTTCCCATTGATTCTGCCTAACTCTTTCTTTCAGTCAGCACTTCATGTTCTTTCTCTCCATGTCTGACCATTCAGGTGCTGTCTCTCCTATGCAAATGGGAAATTGGTGCTTTATGCAAGAAAATATATTTCCAAAGAAAATGCAAGAATACGTTTCAATCAGGCTTCTCCAACGATAGTTCATGAGCTACTGGTAGCTCTCCAGCTATATCTGAGTAGCTCACTTGTGTGGAAGCCAGGCCACTAATATAGAATCTATTTGCTTGGTTAAATTAATATATATATCTCAACAGTGAAAAGTAATATTTAAGGTGAAAATATGCTTTTTCCAAAAACCCTAATTTCAATACTATATTTAAAACTGATATTTGAATGATAATTACACACCATTGGGAGATTTATAACTAATAATATTACCTTAGTAATATTACCTTGGTGCCAGGGGCATTGCAGATTTGTCAGCATTAAAAATGTCAAACGCCTTTCTTACATTACTGCTGGTAATCCAGCAGTGAGGTGATCATGGCTTGTAATCTTGCATAGAGTGGCCACTAATATAATCTTTTCTTATGTGTCTGGCACTAATATTATTACTAGCATGGAATGATTTTCATTGAACATAAGTAGCTCTTAATACTGTAAAAATTGTAGACCCCACTTCAGATGTATGAACAACAGGGCATAGCTTAGTCAGTGAGATTAGGGGGTGTTGTAAGCATCGGATGTTAAAATACATTATATGACAAGCAGGGCACATAAGAGGGGCCTGGGAGGCAGTGGAAAGGGAGAGGAACACAGATTAGTAGGAGTACTAAATGGGAGAAACACAATATTTTGTAAGAAAAACATTTTTTAGGTCTTTCAAAACAGAGATGAGAGAGACTGTGCATGCCTTTTTGTCGGTGTGTGTATGCAAAAATCACAGGTGAAATCTGACAGACATCTCACCATACCCGACTGAAAGCACCTGTACCCAACTATTCATCTGAAAATACATTTATTGGGGGGTGGGAGTGACACCCCAAACATCCCCCCTGAAGCTACACCCATGATGACCAGTATATATCAGAGAGAGAAGGCATTCAGACACTGCTGTTCACATACTATTGCTTTTATACAACTAGGCACATATATTTATGTTTAGAGACAAGGGTACTATTTTCTGAGGTTTGTAAACAGGCAATTGAAATGTACACCTTGAAATGGATAACAACACTTCATTCTGCGGATTGCACTCCCTGCTGTATAAAAATATTTGTGGCATTCCAAGTATATATTTAGGTATATTCCATGTTGTTTTGTCATGCAGTATTATCTTGTGTAAATATTTTCCTCATCTTGGTAACGTGTAAACAAACAACACTACTGCCATGGTTTTTCTGGTGAGGGTAATTTGCTTATTTTTATTTTTGTCTTCTTTATTCTCAATTTATTAAACCATATAAACACCTCAAATAGTTTTTCACACAGAAACGCCATTAAAAGAAGAATGCATTGCCATTATTTATCCGATACAACTATGATTATGTACAAATTAATTTATGAACAAAGAAGGTGCTACAGCTACCCAACAAGGGCATCCTGGAACTAAAGAAATGAATATTGCAGAAAGTAATATCGCAAACAGATATTGTAAATAATTACACCACAGTCATAAAATCACATTCAAAGAGAAACACAATTAGTACTATTCAATAGCATTACTATAAGGCACCTAAGCTTCTCTTTTCAAACAGTGAGAAGGCCACATTTAAAAATACTGATAACCCCATATAATCACTTCTACCTAGCAGATTTAATAAAACAACGCTGATTGTAAGCCGCTGGCATGCTTCTTTAATTCTAAATCGTGAGAACAAAGGAGCAAGAACTTGTTCTCCGGCCTCAACTATCATACATCGACCCAAAATTACATAAATAAATAGACGGGATAGAGTAACGTGACCTACCTGATGCGGCCAATTCAGCAACAGCCTGAGGGCAACAACCCATCCTGATTCACAGAAGCATTCAACATGTGTGGCTTCTTATGCTATAGAATTCCTCAGCACTAGAATTTGATGGCATTTACTACTCTTTTTGTCTGACAAACTCATGTCTCTTCACAGGCATCCAACTGCGGCACCATGTCTCAGTACTAGCATACCCTTAGCTGCAATGGCCTGGTTTGTGTGCTAAAACGTAAACTTAATTACCAGCATATAGATTGTAGTATCCTCGAGGCCTATTGTCACAGCAAGGACATTATGCACCTTTGGCGGCAATCACATGCCCTATGTTGGTTTATGATCCACCACATCTCCAAATTATTATGTGAGTCAACAGTCTCCAATGTATATTTGCAAAAGACAGTTACACTTCACTCTCTAATGTCTCAATCGTGTAATTTTAGTTTTACATATATTTACAGACAGTTTTTATGAGACGAATAAACCTGCCTCAAGCTCCAGTTCTCGTGGAAGCCCTAATGATGTAGACTTAAGGAGCAGAATGTCATCTGCAAAGGACCAGGCTGCTTACAGGTGTGAATCCCAACCTTAGAGGGAAGTCACCTAATCGAGATAACTGTAGGAGATATTCAAGAGGAGAGGGGGCAAGTACATAACAGCTATTGTACCAAGGCTCTGACCGTACCTTATTATCAGGTATTTTTTAAACGGGACCATGAAAAGTGATAAAAGCTCAAATGCAGGATAGGTTGTAGAAGGAGCTTTATTAGTATAACCATCAACATCAGGTTATAGCAACTGACTCTTCAGGAGAAAACATAACATTCTCATAATGATGTCAAGATGATGAGTCTGAAGGAGTTCCATTAAAGGGACAGTAACAATAACCACAACACATCCCCCATCCAATAATAAAATTAGGAAGAAATTAATGGAAAATAAATCTTAAGACATTACAAAATCATTGAACTTTCGAGGAAGGTGTGAGGTCCTCTCTGAAGTTCTTCTTGAAGCAGTTCTTTGAAAACAAGGAGAAGGAGTAATATTAGGAGTGTAAGAAGAATTATAATTACTGGTGGAATGAAACTTTGTAGTATCACACTTGGCTAAATTAGACATATTCCAAGTACAACCATTGTCTAAAGTGACAACATTCTTCCTGATGGAAGTAATGATGAAAGGACCAGTGAAGTTTGAAGTACCTTTAAGACTATGCTTAGATTTTTTCACCAGAACCTTATCACCAATATTCCACTTCCTATGTTTAGCATGCATTTTGGCATCGTAGCGTTGTTTATACTTCTGTTGATAATTTTCCAATGCCCTTCTCCTTCTCACCTCTCTTTCAATATTGTCATCACGATCCTTTTCAGGAAGCCAGGTAGGATTGAGTTTAGAACAAGCTAACCTACCTCTTAAGGCCTCGAAAGGTGATCTTTGCATGACAGCATTGGGAGTTGTGCGGTGTGCCCACCACGTCTCCCTCAATACACTGCTAAAAGAGACTTTGGATTCCAAAGCCCTCTGTGCACAACTCTTTACTACTCTATTCATTCTTTCTGTGAGACCATTAGCTTGTGGAGAATAGAGAGCTGTCTTCTGATGGATGATGCCTAGGTCTTTCAAGAAATCATCCATCTCTCTGGAGGTGAACTGTACTCCATTATCAGTGAGAAGTATTTTAGGAATTCCCTCTGATCCAAATACCTCCTTCAAAAACTCAATCACAGCTCTAGAATTGACCACACTCATGCATTTAGAAACAACCCATGTAGAAGTAAAATCAACTAGCAACACAACAAACCTTTCATGTGCAGGCATGAGTTCAAACGGACCTGCAATGTCCAGGCCCAATTTAGTCCACACAGCAACAGGCACTTCAATCGGTGACAAAGGAGATTGATTAGTGGTGCGTGATTTGTCATTGACAGCACATAAATGACAATCCTTGACCACAGCTTCCACCATGCTATCCATACCGGGCCACCAGTACCTTTCTCTTATTCGAGCTTTCGTGAGATTCCTGCCCAAATGTCCTTCATGAGCTATGTTTATGATTCTCTCTCTCAATTCAGTTGAAGGTACTACTCTGTCACCTCTCATCAAATTGTCCTGAATGAAAGTTAGATCATCCCTTACCGGCCATAAAGGTTTCAAAACCTCTTCAAGAGTATTATGATTAGGCCAACCATCTCTAATTACATCTTTGAGTATTTGAAAACCAGTGTCATTGGCCATGCTCTGTGACCATTCTTCCTTGGTGATACTAGACTCCAAAACCCAATTCACACTAATACTTTCAGAGACACAATCTCTTACAATAGGAAGACGAGAAAGGCAGTCAGCAGGTTTATTATTTGATCCAGGAATGTACTGTACTTTAAAGTTGAATTCTTGTAATCCCTCACTCCATCTTTTCAACCTAGGCGTCATATGATCATTTTGATGACATGAAAAGATTTGTACTAATGGACGATGATCAGACTTTACTAGAAACGGGATTCCCCACAAATAAAATTTAAAGTGGAGAACAGACCAATACACTGCTAACGCTTCTCTCTCAATACAAGAGTAATTAAATTCTGCTTCTCTCAAGGCCCTTGAAGCGAAAGCAACGACAACTTCTTCGCCATTCACTACTTGTGAAAGTACAGCACCCAATCCTTTAAGACTGGCGTCAGTCGTGAGGATGGTCTTGAGTTTCGAGTCGAAATGACCTAGAGTAGGCATCTTGCCAATCTCTCTCTTCACCAACCCAAATGCCTTCTCACATTCAGCAGACCAAGAAAATTGTACACCCTTCTTTAAAAGAGATCTGATAGGTTCAACAAGAGTGGCAAAACCTTTAACAAATTTCGAATAAAATTCTGCCATCCCTAAAAATGACTTGACTTGATCTTTATCCACGGGAGTTGGTGCTCCAACTATGCTCTCAGCTAACTCCAGTTTAGGTTGAATCCCAGTTCCAGAAATGACATGTCCTAAATATGTAACTGATTTTAAACCAATGCGACACTTTTCCTTTTTAACAGTAAGTCCACTTTCTCCCAACTTGCTCAAAACAGATCTTAGCACTCTGTCATGTTCACTCTCATCAACACCATACAACAAGATATCGTCCTGAAAGAACATGACATTTGAAAGGCGTCCCAGAACCATCTTCATCACTCTTTGAAAACATGCAGCAGCTGAAGCTAAACCGAAAGGCATTCGTAAAAATTGGTAAGCTCCTAATGGCGTGACAAAGGATGTAAGATGTCTACTATCCTTATGTAACACAACTTGATGGTAAGCTGAAGAGAGATCAAGTACGCTAAAAATTTTCGCACCCTTCAAGGTATTAATGCTTTCAGTTATGTTGGGTAATGGTTGCCTATCCACCCAGATCCACTCATTTAATCCACGTAAATCCACACACATCCTAATTGACTTTCCCCCATCCTTTGGTGCTAAAACCACAGGACTCAACCATTCCGAAGATTCTATTTCTTCAATTACACCTAAATTCAACAATTTCTCAATCTCACACTTAAGTGGCTCAAGCATCATGTTAGGTACTTTCCTTACTTTGTGCACACATGGTCTGGCAGATTTTTTGAGAATAATTCTATGTTCAAAACCTTTTAAACATCCTAAGGTATCTGTAAAGACTTTTGGATAATCAGCAAAATACATTTCAGAACTAGAGATATAATCTATCTGAGGGGGAGTGGCAATATGTAAATTTGCAGCAAGAAATTCTTCCTTCAGCATGACTTGATTCTTTGGATCTTTTGCTCCTGGATCAAGAATGATTCCCAAATCATGCTGATGTCTCCAACCCAGAAGATTATCACCCCTGACAGCAACATAAACTTTGCCAGAAATGCATCTTCCTCTGAAGGAAATGTTGGCTACAGTGTAACCCAAAACTTCTATCCTTGACTTGTTGTAGCTCAAAGGAGAGATATCAGACGGTAAAAGCTTAACATTTCCTAACCCCACTTCCTCATCCCAAATTTTGTTCCCAATTAATGTAAAAGGGGAACCTGAGTCAGCCATAAGCTTGAATACGAATTTGTCAATGGCAATATCACAAAATGGCATATATATAAGTTCGACATCAACTCTACCTTCACTAATACTAGAAACAACGACTGTTCGTATAATATCAGAATTTGGTTCGTTGTTTTCTCTCTTTCTGCCAGATCTGCACACACGTGCATAGTGCCCTTTAATTCCACAATTGTTACAAATACTGTCTTTAGCAAAACATTGAGGAAAGCTGGATGTATGGAAGGAACTTCCACACCTAAAGCAACGTATTTTTTGGTTAGGGAAGGAACGTTGCTGACGAGATTCTTGTTCTTTGGAGTTATAGGATTCCCTAGAAGAAGAAGGACGTGTTTCAGAAAAACTCTTCTGTAGGGATGGGTTCTTTTGAAAAGATTGACCCTTAGATCCAGCACTGACTTTGGCAACATCCTGACATTCAGAGAATTCTTCTTCTGCTAACATATGCACAGAGTCAGGAATCTTCTTCTTATGATCATTAACAGTTTGACTCTCATCTTCTTTATTTTTTCTTATTTCTTTGACCAATGTAGAAGTGTTTTCCATACCCTCTACAATATCCAGTGCATCTTTTAGTGTGGGATTTCTCGACAATAATTTTTCTTGTACTCTAGAACTGTTCGTGCATCGAACAAGTTGATCTCTGACAAGAGATTCTGAGAGTTCACCAAAATCACATGTGCGTGAAAGAGTTTTCAGAGCAGCAACATAGGTTCCCACACGCTCACGAGCGCCTTGAACTCGAGTAAAGAATCTATGTCGCTCCAAAACAACGTTAATTCTTGGGCCAAAGTACTGTTCTAACATAGTCATAGACATTTCAAAAATATCAGCAGGTTCACCATCAGCTCCACCTATGGGTATGGTATCCATACTATCGTACGTGTGTCTGCCTTCAACACCTAAATTGTGTAACAATATAGCTTGTTTTCTAAAAGCTGAAAATTTCTCTCCCCCAATGGCAACTAAATATGAGTCAAACAAATTTCTCCATCTCTTCCAGGGAAGAATGGGCTCACCCTCTTCTGAAAGAAATGGGGGTGGCTGTGACATACTAGAAGTAGTAGCCATTTCAACCAACTATACAGATAAACAGTGTCAAAATGAAGTAATTTAGATAAGGAAGAGATATTGAACTACAATGAATGTGTGAAATTAAGTGTGAGAAGGTGCATAATGTAATATTAAAGTAGAGAACACTCTGTATGCAATTTAGTGTTTTTACAGAAAGTTGTACACATTTACAATCAATATCAATATGAAAATTGAAAACAAGTTTACTGGGGAGTATTACTGTGTATCAGCGCTGAAATTCGATGATTGGTAGTCAGAAAACGCTGTTGAGCGTATTAACGTGGTTAATTTGCTATTTAATTGTCAGAATGCGCTGCCGTGCGCATCGGCGTAGTTAAGACTGTAGTTATGGTAAACAAATGCGCTGCCGTGCGCATCGGCGTTGTTGTTAAGGTAATCTAAAATGGCCGCCGCGTGATGACGTCACGCGTAGGACGTTAATCGTCAGACGTTCAGAGGCAGGAAGTGATGATCCAAGCTGCCGGAGAGTGAAGACGCCGCACGCTCACTTCAAGGTGGCGGACACTCTCGTGAGGCTCTGTTGCGTTGGTACACGTTCTTCTGATGATGTCGGAACGGGAAACGGAATAAATCACTCGCGCTATGGTGAGCGCGAAGTGCCTGTGATGACACGCGCTGGCGCTGGTGATTCAAATGGCAACATGTAACATGTAACGGTGAGCCTTAAGAAATAGGCATTTCAATAACAGTACAGTACCTGTATTTTGGAGAAATCCAGTGCGTGTTCATCCAATGTTGATAACAGGTTACTGTAGGGTTTGTTAAATCAATATGAAGCAGTCCAATAAAACGAATAGGAAAGGTTCACAGTTCAAAGTGTAGGGTCCCAGCATGCAAATTCAATCCAAAAGGAAATCCCTTGGCTGATAATCCTCATGACAAGTAATCCTTATGGTAGGCCATCCAAAGCACAACAAGTAGACTCAAATGAGTAGAATCCAAAGCAATCCAAAACACAGGAGAGAAAAAAACTTGAAGAAATCCAAAATCCACGCCAAACACGAAATTCCAAGGGTAGGGGAATTGATGGTTGTATGTGCTTGTCCCCAATCAAGCCTTGACCCTCGTCGCCAGTGATAAAAGCTCAAATGCAGGATAGGTTGTAGAAGGAGCTTTATTAGTATAACCATCAACAGCAGGTTATAGCAACTGACTCTTCAGGAGAAAACATAACATTCTCATAATGATGTCAAGATGATGAGTCTGAAGGAGTTCCATTAAAGGGACAGTAACAATAACCACAACAAAAAGGTCACCTAAAATGTGGAGATGACATCAAGGACCAGTTCAGTGTAAAATTTTAGACATTAGGATGGTTCAATTGACCTCATCAAAAACGGCAGAGAAATCTACACATGTACGGTATAGTGACACACCCCCATTCCCAACATCCCATGCCAAACGACCTTTTCAGTCATTGAGATAATGTCATCACATTCCACACTCTCCAACAAGTATGGTAGAGGGAGGAGACCCTAATGATAGGAACAATCAAGCTTCCCCTTCTTATTACTGCAAAAAGAGGCTGCGTAATAATGGTGCTGAGAATCTCACAAGGATTCCACATCCAAGCCTAGAGTCTTTGAACAGTTGTTTTCCAGAATAAATTTCTGGATCATATCACTGCTCATCCTCAATCCTGGGGTCGGCAGGAGGGGGCGGGGAGAAAGGAAAGGAGTTTTCACTGCATCCAACTTTACAAAATGTGCAGTACCTCACATCTGTCTGATAGGTGCATCTCATACACCATCAGAATGCGATGGAAGAAAAGCGGAGCCCTGATCAATATCAATATCCCTTGATACCACCCTTTAAAAATTTACATCTTTTTTCCCTGCGTAACTTGCCATATATATTGCCAGTTATACTCTTGCGTCATATCCTTATATTAAACAAAAAATTTTAGATCTGTTTGCGGCTTAAAGAAGCTTCTTTCAAACACCACTGGCATCTTAATTGTGCGTATAATGCCAAACACTCCCTTCTTGTTTCCCTGGCCTTTAACTCAAGCCAAATTGACAGCCTAATCTACCCCACATGATCCCAATTTTGTATGCCAAGGAACATAACATCTGAACATGCAACAGAAAGGTCATTCAACAGGATGACAGCTTGTTGGAAATATTATGATTAAAACAATGAGGAAACATCTAAAGAGAGCAACTCTGTACAGAGGAAGGCCAAGTACAAATATTTGACATTTCACTAATATGTAGACAAATGATAATCTGAAAAAATATTTTAGAAAATTTAGTAGTGTTAGACCATTTTTCATAGGGTTCTTGTCTTTATACTTTATCGCCCGAGCTGCTACATTTCTAATACATCCGTCTCAGAAACAATTTGTTTCTTTTTACCCATTTTCCACCATACGCACCAGAGCGTAGACTCTAGGAAAAAAGATTCCAATCACGTCTGTCAAATCAGAGGCTGCACATCAGTGAATTCCTTTGCTAGGTTCGGTCTGTGCCTTTTCAGAGCAGTGCCTGGCCCAACACTGCAGATGCTGCTTAGGAGACTTTTCATTCTGTGGCACATTAAAACCACATACTTGGGAAAGAACCATGAGCCGGGCCTCCACGCTTACTGCAATAAAACATTTTTGAGTTCCCGGGTCAATCACTGTTCATTTTCACATAATATTCTTCATACATAGGTTGTGCTGCAAGTTCCAGTGCCTCTACATTTTGATTTCCTTTCACTTTATATTTTATATTTTTGGTTTCATAGGTACAGTGTCCATTAAAATTGTTTTACTTCAGCATGTGTTTCCTGCTATGCCTTTCAAATATGCTCAGTAATGTCAAGTGCATAAAAAGGTCACATAGATATAAACATTTCTTTCTTCTTGTACTGATATTACACAGAAATTACATATCCTGAAATCCATGTGAAGTGTACGCACACATGTGCACGCAATTTCTGAACAAATATTTATACATGCACACACCTAAATATTTACAGCATTATGTTCATATAATGACACAGGCAACCCCACCCAACTAAATTGCCATTTTATTAAATCTGTAATTACGCATGCCAATGAGACAAGCAAATTCCTCAAAGAAGAATTTCCAGCCATTGCTATGGCCACAGAGACCTTGGTAAAGTGTACAATACCTGCCCTGTGCCCCCTCTGATGCTCGAGCTGATGCTACCATAACAAACAAGAATGTGTGGAGAAGATCACCAACACCCTATCCCTCAATCATCCCATCTCATACTGGCTGCTGGTCTAAATTCACTAAAAACATTTAAAATTCCCTCAGAACACAAACCTGCATTGACCGAGCTCTAGAAGGTGGCTATCTAAGATTATTCCTTTGAGCTTAGTCATATTGTCAGAAAGTACCAAGAGAGCGATGTGTCCACCATCCATTACCTCACTTCAGGATAATGTTGTAAGTAGATTAGGTAGGCAGCAGGACACGTCTTCAGGTTATTAAGATATATTTATTAAGATAGTATAGGATAAGACAGCAGAGCAGTAAACCTCACAGCTGACCAGACCATCACCTGCCAAGGCTGGAATCTTCACATCACAGATAGAACACTCTTAGGTAGTATGGGAGACTGGTAAGATAAGAACACTAAGAAAGGACTACAGACACCAAGTAGCCACATTGAAGAAAGTATAAATATACAACACATTCCTCATTGCCAACTGGGATTATCAGACAAGTCCCAGCAAGCAAGACATATTTCACCTATGTAGTGCATTCCTTGCATCCATGGTCCTAAAAGGTGCACAACCAGTCATAGAGCAGGTACTCTAGAGAAGCAGGGCTCTGCCAGTAGAAATAAGAGAGCTCGGTATAAAGCCTTAGCCACTAACTATTCTAGCTTTCTGCCGCCACCAACAAAGAGTACTACCAAAATCACTGGATTGTTGACAAAATATGTTATTGGAAATCAGAACTTAATCACAGGAACCTATTCATGAAAGGTCCCCGCACACCTCTGCCAGGCCACCTTTCTTTACTTTCAAAATCCCGCTCAAACATGACTCGGTGACTGGGCAGGTTCAAATAGGAGTTTCGGATGGGTTGTGATGGATTGCGTCTGCTGCTTTAACTGATTACTAACGAATAGATGATGAGTGTACCCGGGAGGAGTTGACTTAACCCGGATGTGGCAGCCACCAGCCCTTTCTGATGTCTTTCTTTCTTTCTTATTGTTTCCCATGAACGACACCTCTAAATTTATTGAAACACGCTTGCAAGTGCCGGCAAGAATTTATTGCCCACTTGGAAACCATAACCGCGACCTAGTAACTAAGACCAATACGGAGGGGTCCCTTGTTTAGTCTGACGCAATGATTCTTTAAATGTACCTTATATCAGGGCAAAAGTCCTAAAAAAAGAATTGGGGGGACTCTCCAAGTTAGGTGGTGTCACAGGAAGTCACATCACGGCAGGAAGTCACATCACAGCAGGGAGTGACATCACGACCGGAAGTGACTTGACAACAGGAAGTGACATCACATGTGCAGCAGATCTATCATTTGCATGTATTACAAGATTTAACCATTGAAGCTGCTCAGTACTTAGGCCTGTGACTTAAGGTCCCTGTAGGGAGGAATCAAGAGCCCAAATGTGGATGAAGTTTGGCTACAACTGCATTAGTCAAGCCATTAAGTGCTGTAAGTGAGGCATACTAAAACATGGCATGGCAAGATTTCAGGATGCTTATGTGTAAGGCTCCCCGTTTTCACAGATTTTTTACAGATAAATACATACAGAAAACAATGTGTTTTCTGTCTGCATTTATTTTTAAAAATGGAAAAATACAGAAAATTGTCCCAGTTTTAAGTGACTCTCCATGCTGTCTTTCATGAATTATAGGCTTGTATTATTTCTCTTCACAGTTTTTCTTTCTCGCTTCATCTCTCGCCTCTCTACATTTCCCTCCTCGCTGCATTTTATTCGCTGCATTATTTCTAGTCTCACAGGGGCAGATTTACAAGGTTCTTGCGCCAATTTTGCGTCACTTTTCCCATGTTAAAAGTGACGCAAAAGTGGAGCATGGGGCTTGTAAATCTGCCCCACAGTTTTTTTTATTTCTTGCTCCATATAGCTCTTGACTACATATCCCTCCTCAATGATTTTTCCTCATCGCTGTATTTTCCACCTCTCTTTATTTCGCACGTCGTTATATTTCCCCCTCCCCCCACCCCCTGATCCTACCACATATTCCTTGCTTTCTATTCATCAGCTCCCTTTGTGGTGGCTCTACCCAGGCTCACGCCCTCTACTTCAGGCCTAAATCTCTTCATCATGAAATCGGAATACAGCCGAGGGTCTGCAGCGCAAACAGAATGCGCCTTTTTCAGTTCCGGCAAGGTGACTGCTACTGGGAATGATAGATTTCCTGCACGCGCTGGCAGTTTATCTCCAGTTCATTTCAGCGTCACCTTGTGCTGACTTGGAGCATCTGTGCGATCTGAGAAAGTCGTCTGCAGGGCGCATTCACGTTTCTACATCGCTGTTTGGGTTTTTCCGGTTCCATCCTTTCCTCAAAACTGAGCTTCAATGAGTTGCTAGGTATGCAACATGCAGAGTGAAATGCAGAGGCTCTAAGAAGGAATGAAAAATAACAGAGCGTCAGTCATAAGCAAATGGTCTTTTAAAGACCTGTGAAGTGCATGGGTGCGACTGTGTGTCTTCCCGGGAAGCTCTCTCGGCCCGAATGACACACATGCCGGGATTGACAGCCAGCCCTGTTGTTGGCAGATGGACGGCTGATACGTAACTTAGAAAGTTAGGGGCAGCCTTCTGGGCAAGTAACTTGCCATCTTAGATGGCCCAGCTTTTGAGCAGGGGGGCGGCATCCACCCTGTAAAATAAGTGGGGGGACTCGTGCCCTGCCTTATATACAGATACAGATCTGAACATTTACGCTCCACAGAGTGCAGTACCCTCCGCATCCATATTTGAACAGTTTTCTTATTTTGCCCCAGTCCTGATAAGGCCCAAGACACATGCTGAAACGCGTCGACTCCACCAATTGCAGAAGCCCTGTACAATTTGAAATTATGATGAAAGAAATTAGTATATATAGTGTTTAAAACTAAAGATGGTATAGACTTCCCCTCATTCTATACTTTATTTTTGTAGAGCTATCTCCACAAAATGGAATGCTAGTGATAAATAAACTGTTTAGCATCCGCAACATAGGGTAAAAAGGAAAGTGTTATATGTATAGATTTATTTGTTGTTTTTGTGTATATTCATCCATATTTTTGTATATATGTAGGTAATTTGTCTGTTTAAAATTCTCGTAAACGCATATATAATTATATATATATACATAAATATATATATATAATTATAAGCTTGCGCTGCCAGTTCCCACAAATGACGAAGAGCAGACCCTTTAGTTGCTGGTGCAAAGTGCTTTTTAATTTGTTAGTGCTAGTGCCAGCGCGTCCGCCATGAGCCAGTAGCAAGTTGTAAACATAGACAAAATACTGTGCAAATGTACGCAATGGAATAAATAAATAAATATTATACCATGTATCAAAAAGGTATTTAGCAGCAGCATAGTGAGACACAATATAAAACATGATTTTTATATTCAAGATAAAAACGTGTAGAGAAAATTCATAAAAGCCATAGTGGCTATAAAATAAGAACTTTCATACCTAACTACACATCTTTATATGTGGGGCTAAAAAATACACGACATAACCCCTCTATCTTCAGGCCCAATTACACAAAGCTGCTGCACAATACAGATCTCTATGTTAAATTGCTGCACAATATTATAGCTACAAGTCGCAACTGTCACATACATTCTCCAATTGAATTCAGCCCAAGTGGGCCATGTTGCTGGTTCTAGTCTACCCAGCAGGTTAAAGTGCCAAGTGTGATGTGCAAAGTGCCAATGAAATAGTTAAAAATGTGCAAAAAATATAAAAGACAAACAGATCATAAAAACATGTATTTCATGGGTAACTAAACCTTGCACAGCCACAACCTATATTAAAAATGAAGTCCTACAACTGGTCGAACCCACCCGGACAGGCACAATCCTCCTGGATAAATCCTAAATGCAGGTATGAAGATCCTCCCTGTCATTAAATCCATTTGGATTCTTGGTGTTCAGCTCCAATATATATCTCGTCTCTAGGAGACGGAGTTTGGCCTCTCGGTCACCTCCTCTCCTAGATGCTGCCACTGTGTCAATGACATAATATTGGAGCTGACCTGGATTACCAGAATGTTTTAGTTCGAAGTGCCTGACAACAAGGTAGGCCTGGTCATGTCCAACAATCGCCCGTATGTGTTGGAGTATCCGTTTGTGGGCGGGTAGCCGGGTGCTGCCAACATACCTCAACCCACACGGACACTCCAACACATACACTGCATACTCAGTCCTGCATGTTAACCTCTTGCGATGTGTTTCTGTCTGAAGGGGCTGTTGTAATGCTTCCTATTACTACCATACCGACAGGCCTTGCACTGGTGACATGTTTTAAAACCTTTACTGAGAGACAGCCAAGTGGCGGATAGTTAAGGTTCCAGGGTATTCCTGGCCAAGGCCTTGGCCATGGAGGGAGATCTATGAAAAGTTAGAAGTGGTTTGCTGGCTACTTTATGTCCGATAACTGGGTCACTTTTCACTAGGTTCCAATTCTTGTAAAGAATCTTTTTTAATTCCCCATGTTGGCGATTATAAGTTAATATAATACGCGAGGGTACATTAGGAACCTGACCTTCAGCTGGATCTACCTTTTCCTCAGGGATCATGGCCTCCTGTCTAGTGATGGATAGCGTACGATTGATTGCTTTTGTAAGGCTTTTGTTGGAATAACCTCTGGCTAGGAAGTGTTTCCTACTCTCCTCCTGTGCTGCTGCACACTCCGAATCTGTACTGCATATTCTTCTGATCCGAAGCATCTCCCCGTAGGGGATGCTCCGGATCAGATGTGCCGGATGATGACTGGCGGCGTGTAAGATCGTATTGCTGGCAGTGGGCTTCCTATACAACTTGGTTGCAAGGATGCTATTCTCAACTTACACCTCCACATCTAAGAAGAATAATGAACTAGAACTAATGTTAGATGTAAAATTCAAATTAACACTGTTCTTATTTAATTCTTCTGCAAATGCCATGGCACTATCTTGGGAGCCCCTCCAGATGAGAAATAAATCATCTATATAGCGTAGATACAACAGGATGTTATTTGTGGCAATCTCCAGGTGTTGGCCATATAGGACCCGCTCCTCCCACAGCCCCATGTGCAAGCATGCGTAGCTGGGGGAGAAGCAGGCCCCCATAGCCACACCTCTGACCTGTTGATAGATGGCATTGTTAAATATGAAAAAATTCTGTTTATGGGCTGCCAGATTCGTGGGGCGTTTGTTAAGATAGAATTCCATGGCTCTCAGTCCATCACAATGTCTTATGGAAGTGTATAAGGTCGAGACATCAAAGTCATTAGCAACATATTGGGTCCCCAAGGGAACCGCTCCCCCTTACGCAGGAAATCGAAAGAATCCTTGACATAAGAGTTCAATGATTTGACTGAATCTTGAAGAAAGAAGTCGATGTATTTGGACACGTGTTCAGTCGAACTATCTATAGCAGAAATGATGGGCCGACCAGGTGGTCTGTCGGCCCCCTTGTGGATCTTTGGGATCAGATAAAAGGACGGGACCACTGGATGCTCTTTTTTCAAATAGCGGAACTCGTCCTCCGATAAAAGACCCATACTCCTCCAGGCTTGCAATTTCAAATACTGGTCCACCCATGCCGTCTTTAGATTTTGGATGTTGCTTCTTCAATAACATGAAGAGTCCCCCAGATGGACCTCGGCTTCCTTTAAGTACATCTGTCGGGGCCACAGGACCACATTTCCGCCCTTATCAGCTTGTTTCACTATAATATCATGGTTTGATTCCAATTTGCTGATAAGTTGATTTTAGCATCTATTTTGCTTACTGATGCAGAATTTCTTTTTGTTGGTGGCGGTGTATAATTTCTTTAAGTCCTGCACAACAATCTCCTGGTAAGTATCCAGGTTGTCATGTACCATGACTGGCTGGAATGTGGATTTCGGCTTGAAAGGGGTGTTACACTGGCCCATGGGTTCATTAACGGCGCTCCCCCCGATTTGACTGGGTGCCTGTTGCTCGTTCTACACTTTTTTTTATTTACTAATTGGTGTTGGTTCTATAATTTGTATAAAAGATTTTGGGATACAAATCCTAAAGAGGGATTAATTGATTTTCAACTTCTAGTTTAATGATCTTGAGTATCCGTTCCAATGCATTATTTTTGTTCCCATAACAAACATGGTCCACTGACATGGGCCTCAAGAGCAACACCACCTGTCAGCCACATTACACAGAACCCGGTCCGCTGTCTCCACCTCCCCCAATGCTTCAAACAACTCCTACAGGAAGAGATGGCCACTGTGAAGTGTACCAATGACATGCTAGACACTAAGGGCCTGATAACGAGTTTGGCGGTGTGGGAGCGACAAACCACCAGATAATGAGTTTCCTTGTCTCTGGAGGGCTTTTTGGGCGGTTCGACAGCAGTGCTTCAGAAAATGGGCACCACATGGAATTGACAAAAACATTTCCTGCACAGATTGGACTGTAAAATACCTGCAGTGCAGGAACAGGGATGCATGCACAAAGGGGAGCTGCATGTATTCCATGGGCATGGGCAATAGGGGACTCTGTAGGACCCCCTTTATTTCAGGACCACCAGCCTTTACATGAAGTAAAGACCTCCATGACTGGCAGTCCTAAAACTTGTAATATGCATGGTGGTGCCACTGCGGCACAACCAGCGTATTGCTGAGCCCCTGACAGCTGCGCCACTGCCAGGGAATGGTGGTTTCCTGGTGGTTGCAGCTGTGCAATCGCGGGCCGACTGCCAAAGTTGTAATTGAGCTGTTGGACCACCGGTGTGGCTGGACCGCCAATGCCCCGCCCCCTCAAGTCTGACAGTCCTCAGACCTCAGGACTTTTAATTAGGCACTAAAGAGATACAACCTCAACAAAACCCTCGCTTTCACTGCCCTAACTAGCAAGCTGTCAGAAAGATGCTACCTGCTCCTTTCATCATAGCAAGACCACCTAACCCCTCTCCCAAAGAAGACCAATCTAGACACTGAATATCCTGCAGCCACTGGGGCACCTCCAACACACTCTCACTGGTAACGTTGCTGAATGGTTGAGTGCACTGTTGGGCGCCATCTTCTGTGGGGCTCTGGGCCTCCAGCTTCAACATAATTTCAGCTAGTGGGTAATAAACGTGCACCAATAATGGGCTCTGCTCTTGGGCTCTTTGCGCAATTTTTTTATGTTTTCATTGATGGTGTTGTACAGGGGTTCACCCAATAAAAAGAGTCTTTAAAAAGATTGGGCTTGGCATGACTACAAGCATTGACAAAGCCATCTGGCTTGATTGCAGAATAGTATCCAAAGAAATTAATTCATCAAGCTTCACAAACAGATCAGACAGGTGCAGTAGGGGCAGCAGCAGTGTAGGCCTTCCTAACAAAAACGATTGAGAAAGTGAGAGTGTGGGTTTGTGTATGTCATATTACCAGACAGTGTGAAAGAGTGTAAGTGTGTGAGAGTGTGTGTGAGATTGGCTAAGAGGATACGTGAAGAGTGTGTGTGTGTGAAGAGTGTGAATGAGTGTGAGTGTGTGTTAGGATCAGGGGCGGCTGGTGACATTTGAAAGTGATGAGGCGTAATATTATTGTCGTACTGCACTGTGGCGAGCAAGCGTAATAAGCGAGCCTGAACAACCTACGAGGGGTTTAGGTGGGTTCTCCCCCGAGAATTCTTTTTAAAAAAGAGTGGACAAACGGTGCATTTTCAAGCAAATTTGAGGAAGCAGGAAGGTTAATAAAGCAATACGATTGAATTATTTACATAATACAATCACATATACATAAAGCATCAGTGCAAACTCTGAAAACTACTGTTAGCAACAGTGCAAGTGCCACATCCAACACAGTAGGGTCACCACAAACAGCGGTGTTTGCTTCTATGGTACACACTGGCAAATACATTTCAAGGAGCCACAAACCATATGATGTATAGAATACAGGCCATGCATACGAGACAAATTCTGCAGGGGACACAGCCCAACAAACACAGGAGCACGAGACAAGGACACAGGAAGAAATAAGACATGAGAGCAAACAGGTAAGATAATGTTCAGATGTAACCCAGGACAACAGCAGGTGAGCTGGTGGCAGGATGCTCCGGGGTTGCCGAAAGAGGGTCTGCAACAATGGCATTCCTAAATAAAGGCATACACACTGGCACTAAAAGAAATTCAGAGTGGGGGTGCTGGAGCATACGTTTCCCTTCCTCCACGTCAGCAATGGAGCGGAGAGATGTGCTACTGTGCACAAACCGCCGCACATATTTTGGGAATTGCTTACGCTCCTGCTGCACTATGCAATACGTTTTACACCATAATTCCCCCAGTGCATTCCAACGAGGAGTTTCCTTTGATGCCAGTCTCAAACTACCTGCCAAAAAGAATTTCAACGTCGGAACCAAGGTGGCAGAGCACTGATAGTGCAAGGCTCATCAACCCTATGAACGCCTTCTGCTTAAGTTAAGCCTTGAGCGTCAACCAAACTACCTCCCCCTTCAGGAAGCTGTGGAGGACTAAACCCATTAAAGAAGCTTTCATCTGAAATGTAGCACATATTTGGGGAAATAAGTAAAGTCGTCAGGGCCGATTCTACTCACATCTGCCTACGTTACTTTGTGCATAAGCGACCTAACACGTAGTTAGGGTGCCCACATTGTACTATAGAACACACCAAAATAAAATATTAACCATAAAATATTATGTTCATGTTACATATATCCTCAAGAGCTGATTTGTGCTGCAAGCAACAAAATTAGACCCCAAATTGAGCACTTGGGAAAAGACCGCGGTTAGACCTTTATTAGTCACAAAACACGGTGAATGCCTAAAGTAGTGGAACATGTTTGTGAATGTGAATTGTCTTTGAGAGATATTTGGCACTGCTTGAATTTTACGATTTATCTCTCTTGATACAAGCTTGTGTAAGTGGCAGTGTGGCGTCCAGCTACTCATCGGTTGTTTTCCTTTCTATTGCACATTACATCGACTGTTTCCCCTATTTTGCCTTCTTGGTTTTGACAAACAACCGCTTTAAGTCATCTGAGTTGTAGTAAATCGCATCCACCTCGCACTGGCCCTGAGGTGCCTTTTAGTTCGTACAGAACCCCACACCCTACCACTCTTCGTTCATGCTGTGCCTCTCACCTCCCCCTCCTCTCTCCCTCCTTCATTCGCTGTCTATTTCCCCTGCTCCTACCCCCTGTCCAATGAATCCCTCCCCTTGCCTGCTTTTTCCCCTACGCATATTGTCCTTATTTCTTGTCCTGACCTAACATGTTACTATGTAGCTATGCTCTAGTGACTGTGTATCCTTTGTAATGATGTAAACTGTAACTATGGTCCGATACTCATGTAAAGTAAAGTAAAGTCCACATTTGTAAAGCGCACAATCACCCGTAAGGGTCTCTAGGCGCTGGGGGCCGTCGGGGAGATTAAGCGAGCTATTGCCCAGAGTCACATGGTGCTGGGCTAACCTGCCGCCGGAGCCGGGGATCGAACCGTGGTCCCCAGATTCCAGCGTCAGTCACCCTGGCCGCGGCGCCACACCTCTGATACCTCTGGGTCTAGCCAGCGCTATATAAAACCTTTCAAATAAAGTGTCAGCTGCAGCAGCAGACTGTGAGTGGAAAAGAAAGTGAATACAAATCAAAGAAAACTGTGTCAAACCGCCTGAAGTGTGAAAAAACAAACAGGATAAACTTTCCCCTAGCGACTCCTGCGACCTTACACAGTACATTAGAAATAAATTAAGGAATCAGTAAAAAAAAATAGCTTTTTTATTTGTATTATTAGTGCTGCATTGCTGTAGTAATACCATGGATTTAGCACAGAAAATGATTCCATAATTATTTCCATAGATTAGGCACAGTATATTACAGTAGTCCCGGCTGTGGGGAAGTTTCTGAATAGCTATGGATATACCGCATTCGCCACATTGTCCATCATCTGCTTCATAATCTACAGATTTTAACAAAAAAATAAATCTAGTTCAAACAGATCAGAGTTACTAAAAATGCAGTGATGAGAGTTCACATGCTGTGGAAGGCCCTTTGCAAAGGTTAAAAGGTCATCTTTCAATTAATTGTTGCAGTATTTGACAGTTAAACTGGCACTAATAAGGTGAAATATTTGTCCAGACAGTGTTACAGAGTAAGAAGATGAGAAAATAATGAAGTAATATGATCACAAAGTGTACACATTATGCTGAATACTTTGGTGAACCCTGCCAAATAAATTGGTCCTCCCCTGTCGCATAATGCCAGTGGCCCTCAGTATAGTACAGTCTTACTGTAGTAATACCATGGATTTGGCACATTAAAGTATTCCGGTATTCCGTATTAACCCCGGGTATTTGGCACAGTATATTACAGTATTACAGTGGTAAATACTATGGATTTTGTTATATCCTATGCTTCCTAGTCCTGGCTGCTCAGCTTGCTTGAGTGTGATGTCATGGAATGTTGGGTGTGTGTGTATGCTTTGAATGAGTGATCAGTTAGATTGAGTGGGGCTGAACAGCAGGATGCTGCTCCCAGTGGGGCACCCTGTACCAACTTACCTTAACTAATAAATCTACTTAACTACATCTCCAGCCCCTGGTCTATCTATGATGACAGTACTTTCATCAGTTACAAAATTGGCGACGATTTTGAAAAGAACCACGCGTGAAGAGCCAAGAAATTACACATGGAACTAAAAGAAGATGGCCAGAGTTTGAAAACTAGCCTGAAAATTAAGCCTGCGCAACACCTTGGATGCCCCACTGGTGTCTTTTCCAACAGACATTCCCCAGAGGTATGTGTTGGGCGTTGGACATTATGTGGCTCGAGTGGCTTGGAACCTGCCTGCTCACAGACTGCTAACTTTGAATGTTTTGGACACCTTATCCTGTCTGCCCACTTTACAGTCTGTTCTCACATTAGATGTTTCGCCATTGAATTTTAATATGACCGGATGCCTGAAACTTGCTAATAAGAGTTAAATCGTTTTGTTCATATGGGAAGCTGCTCTAGGATAAACGTGTTTTGGTGTGCAGTGAACTGGGTCCAGTTCTACTAGGTGGCAGCACAACTTGGATGAGGATTTACAGCCTATTGTTGTTACAGAAAGTTAAAGTGTGAATTTTCGTGCTGAGCAAAGTTTGACCTTGTGCACCCAATCCTGTGCGCCATATCTGCTGTGAAGAAAGCAGAGTTCTCGTGAGAAGGAGCAGCATTTGAAGGATTTTTCTACACAGGATCAAAAGCGCAACTAAGGGACTGTCAGGAGCGCTTTTTAATCTTAAAATGTGTGTGTTTGACCTGTCTGACAACTATCTTAAGCTATCCAGAAATATTTGGGAGAAGCACATTATGGATTGTGTTTTGGACTGCTTTTCACATACAGTAAACTGGCAGTGTTAGTTTGTCAGCAGCAGGTACATGTTCGAACAGCATCGTTTTAAAAAAAACTATCTACAGCCTTGGAAATGCAGCGAGTTCGAAAAGCATTGTTTTTAAAACCTATCTGCTGCCTTGGAAATGCAGTCAACCGGCAGCGTGTGTTTTAGAAGCCAGTCATTCAAGGACGTTGTGAACATTAACTGTCGGAGTGCAGTTGTAACTTAAGGAGATGGAGACAATGGTGAGCAGTTACACCTGTATGCTCACCAGTGTGTAGTGGTTCAAACTCTTACTGGCATTCTGTTAGAGGGTGCGAGGTTCTCTTGAGAGCGGTGCTACCGCTAGCTGAGCCCTCCTGCCGGTTCCAGTCCGATGTGTGTCAGAGAATGAGACGCGTACTGACGACCTAATCCCGGATGTTCTTTTGGCAACCTTACAGCGCCGGGTTATTGAAGATGGCGGATCTGTGTGTGGCAAGACAGGACACAGTTATTCTTCAGCAAACTAGTTCAGAGGCAACGTATCGATACAGCAGAATCCAGAACTACGCAAAGAGGAATCTATCTCCAAAGATTATACAACGGTGTCTACCTTTATTGTTTTTATTTTTTTGTGATAGCGTGTTTTTTTGTCAATCGTGGCAGACTGTTGGCTGAAAGGAGAAACCGACACAACACGTGACTACTCCTGTTTAAAGATGATAGCTCATGAGAAACAATCTAACAGCCAGATTCATGAAGCAAAATTGCAATCGCAAAAGCTGCGAATTAGCTATTGCGATCGCAATTAACAGAAAAGCAATTCATCATGTCAAAAACACAGAAATTGCAAAATCGCAAAAATTAAAGTGCGAATTCGCCAAATAAATCGCAGAATCTAGGAGGAACCCCAATAGCGAATCGGAAATAGCAAGAATCCATGGATTCTGCGACTTGCTTTGTGATTTCGCTAAATAATCGCAAACACAATTCATGACAACTCGCAATTAGCGAAAAAGCTGAAAATCGCTATTTGCCAGGTGCAATTTAAGGAGAACCAAAAGCAGGTGGTAACGATAAAGGAAAAAAAATGAAAAAAATAACTAACAAGCCACAGGTGCAGCCCTGACCAAACACACTTAAGGAAACACAGTAGTAGCATGAGGACTCTCACAATGCCAGGACTCTACATGGTGGTCAGGCGACGAAGGCTCCAGGCTGCAGCACGGAACAGACGCAGGATCCAGGAGCGAATATTCCGCCAGCAGGTCGCCCTGCTGGGCCAAACTGTGGAGCAAATTTGCTCTAAGTACCGCCTGAATGGGCCAATGATCATCAAGCTGATCTGGGACCTAGACCCCCTGATGCAGCACCCAATAAGGAGGACCAATGGCGTGCCCACCCATATCCAGGTCTTGTGCTGCCTGCACCTACTGGCCTCCGGAAGCTTCCAGGGGATAGTCGCTGTTGCAGGGGGGCTATCCCAGAGCACCATGTCCCGCTGCCTAAGGAGTTTCCTGGAGGCAATGCTGACCCGGCTACACCACTACATCTCATTCCCGACCACCCAACAGGATTTGAATGAGACCAAGCTACATTTCTACAACGTTGCGCACTTCCCACATGTAATTGGATGCATTGACTGTACCCACATCCACATCTACCCACCAGCACAAACGGAATACATGTACCGCAACCGCAAGTCCTACCACTCCCTCAATATCCAGATGGTGTGCAACGCTAAGACTTACATCACGGACATAGTGGCACAATACCCGGGGAGCACACATGACTCCTTCATATTCTGGCACAGCGGCATTCACACACGACTGGCCAGGGGAGACTTTGGCGAAGGACACCTACTAGGTAAGTACACATGCCCCCATATAGTACACTGTGATCATGTAGCTGCGCAGAACATGAACTCACCCTCTGCTCCTTTCATTCAGGTGACAGCGCCTACGGTCTTCGTGAGTACCTCCTCACCCCTTACCTCAACCCTGCAACACCACAGCAACGGTGTTACAATGCAGCACACATCCGCACTAGGAATTGCATTGAGAGGACATTTGGGCTTTTGAAGAGCCGCTTCCGCATACTGCACAAGACTGGTGGGGCCCTCAAATACGAGCCTGAGGGCTGCTGCCGCATTGTGGCGGTGTGTGCAATACTCCACAACATTGCTACCAAGCGTAGGATACCTGTTGAGATATCTGGCAGTGAGTCGGAAGGGGACAACCACCCACCTGCACATGCGCGTCATGCACGCGGGTAAAATCCAGCAAGGACACAGACGCCGCAACCAAATCACAAATAACTGTTTCAGTGCACCCACTCCCCTCACCCGACATTTCACTCATGCATGACAATAGAAATAATGACATGAGTCAGATTAACTTGAACAGAATATTTGTTATTGTTTTTTGCACAATAAAGTTGGAATATCTCACACAGAAACATGAGAGCCATATTGAGTCATATGTCCCATGTATTTCAGGAGGGCATGCTTGTCTCAGCGGCATGGCCCATCATGGTACTTTATAAATTTTCAATGGCGCCTCCGGGCGGACGCTCCCAATCTTCTTTACAGCTCTTCCTCCGGATTTGTCCGTGAGGCAGCAGAGGGCCTGGTGCTGCGGCGGGGTGCTACCACCAGTGGCACGGATTGGCTGCTGTGGCTGGAAATAGCCTTGCTAGTGTCATCCCCCCCACCCGCCTGGCCATGGCCAGTTGCCTGCATACCCTGCACTGCAGTGGTCACTTGCTCCAGTGCCCTTGCGAAATCCTGGCAGCACTGGACCATTTGCACCTGCATGGCCAAGGAGCGTCGTGACAGCTGGGAGGTGGCATTCCCTATGATATAATTTGACCACGTGTACGCAGACAGGCGGGTCAGCAGCTGCCGGTGTCTGCGCCGGTTGACGTCCCGCTGGCTATACATGGCCTGGGTGTTGGCCTCCACTGCAGTGGTCATCCTCTCCATCCTGTCTGACAGCTGTCCAACATTCCTAGCGGTCTTGTTGAGCTGTAGATGTATTGCTGCAAGATGACGGGCTTGTGTCTGGTGAATGTGGAGCATACAGCGTTCAATAGAGAGCCCAGGTGCCCGCACATTCCCCCCCCTGCCAGCGCGTGGTGTGGTATTACGCGGCTCCCTCACCAGTCCGCTGGACTGGCTCCTCACAGCGGCAGTGCGGCGGGTTTGTTTTCGCGCTGCGGCTGTAGTTGTCGGCCCCACTGGTGTGTGAGTCACACGTTGTGGTTGTGGTGTGCCTGTTGGCGCTGAGGTGGCACTGTCCACAGGGGCAGGTGGTGGTACTACCGCTGGTGCGGCAGCTTGCCCTGATGGTCCTGGGTGTGTGGATGGATGTACATCTCCCTCGGTGTCCTCAGTTATGTCTTCTATTTGTAGGGCATCGCTATCCGTACTGGGTACTTCAGCGCCACCTGTGATGTAAAGTGGACGTTGATTAATGGGGAAACAACCTTTACAACGCAACTTTTACAACGAACTACCATTACAACGAAAGTTTTACAACGCAAAAACTATTACAACGCATGTATTTACAACGCATGTTTTTACAACGCAGGTACCTTTACAACGCATACCATTACAACGTAGGTATTAGTAAGTATATAATTATATTTAAAATGTTATATTTTGGGTTTTTTTTAAGGGGTATTTTTAGGGTTCAGGGTCAGTTTTCAGTTTTTGGGTAAAGGGGTATTTTTAGGGTTCAGGGTCAGTTTTCAGTTTTTGGGTAAAGGGGTATTTTTAGGGTTCAGGGTCAGTTTTCAGTTTTTGGGTAAAGGGGTATTTTTAGGGTTCAGGGTCAGTTTTCAGTTTTTGGGTAAAGGGGTATTTTTAGGGTTCAGGGTCAGTTTTCAGTTTATGGGTAAAGGGGTATTTTTAGGGTTCAGGGTCAGTTTTCAGTTTTTGGGTAAAAGGGTATTTTTAGGGTTCAGGGTCAGTTTTCAGTTTTTGGGTAAAGGGGTATTTTTAGGGTTCAGGGTCAGTTTTCAGTTTTTGGGTAAAGGGGTATTTTTAGGGTTCAGGGTCAGTTTTCAGTTTTTGGGTAAGGGTATTTTTAGGGTTCAGGGTCAGTTTTCAGTTTTGGGGTAAAGGGATATTTTTAGGGTTCAGGGTCAGTTTTCAGTTTTTGGGTAAAGGGGTATTTTTAGGGTTCAGGGTCAGTTTGGTTTTTTTTTGGGTAAAGGGGTACAGGATAAATTAAATTAAATTAAATAATTAAATTAAATCAAATAAAAAAATAATTAAATTAAATTAAATTAAATAATTAAATTAAATTAAATTAAATTAAAATAAATTAAATTATGTAAATTAAAATAAATTAAATTACATTAATTAAATTAAATTAGAATACATTAAATTAATTAAATTAAATTAATTAAAATAAATAAAATTAAATTAAATTAAATTAATTAATTTAATTAAATTACATTAAATTACATTAAATTAATTAAATTTAATTAAAATAAATTAATTATATTAAATTACATTAAATTAAATTAATTAAATTAAATTATTTAAATTAAAAAAATTACATTAAATTACATTAAATTAATTAAATTAAATTTAAATTAATTAATTATATTAAATTACATTAAATTAAATTAAATTAATTAAATTAAATTATTTACATTAAATAAATTATATTAAATTAAATTAAATAAATTAAAATAAATTAAATTAAATTAAATTAATTAAATTAATTAAATTAAATTAAATTAATTTTAATTATTTTACATTTCAAAAAATATTATATACTTACTAATACTTATGTTGTAATGGTATGCGTTGTAAAGGTATCTGCGTTGTAAATACATGCGTTGTAATGGTACTTCGTTGTAATGGATCCTGCGTTGTAAAAATTGCGTGGTAATGGTAGTCGTTGTAAAAGTATGCGTTGTAACGTCATACATCCTGATTAATGACATGTATCTTACACATTGAAGGTTGCTACATGCATGCAGGCTACCATTCCCTGACTCGCTGCAGGATTGACTCTCACTGAACAGGTCTGGCTGTATGGGCTAGATGGTAATTGTGGTCAGACTACACGTCCCACAATGCAATAGGGCTTTTGTGGTGTGCATTGGCTGCATGACTCGGGTTTCTAATGGGATGATCTGGGGTCATGGCCATTGTTAGGGGACAGGATCGCAGTCGCATGGCACTTACCTTGTGAATCTTGGGTGAGTCGGGAGGAGTCCAGCTGGGTTATCCCCACGCATGCCTGGGGATGCAAGGTGTCCTCTACTCGGTCCTCAAGTGGGGTGTTGGGTGGGACGGTGGCCTCTCCTCCTCTTGTTGCGACACGCTCCCCCAGCCTCTCTGCGTTCCTCTCCTTGGCCTGCCCTCAAAGGTCGTACCACCGTTTTTTCAAATTATCCACAGAGCGCTGGGTCACTCCCACAGAATTTACTTTTGCGCGGATGCTCACCCAAATCCTCCTTTTGTCGGCCTCCGGCACCCTTCTGGAGTCGTTCCCAAAGAGGCGGTCGTGGTCCTTGCACACTCCCTCTATCAGATATTCGAGTTCTTGTTCCGAAAATTTTATTTTCCTTTTCTTTCCTGAGGAAGTTTCCCCTGCAGCTTCCTGTGATATGTTCTCCAGTGGGCTGTCTCCTGGTTTTCAGCTGGAGGTACTCTGGAGTGGAGCTCTGAGCAATGCTGCTTCCACTTCAGGCTCACAATGCAGAATGAGGGTGGAGACTGCCTACTTCCTGGTTGTGATGTCATCACTGTGCTCAAAATGCGACTTCCAGTTTTTGCGATCTCTCAATTAGCGAGATCGCAATTTGCGATTTCGGTAATTGCGAGATCGCAATTTCAACAAGGGTATCGGCCGATTCTGCGAATTTCATGCGATTTTCGGAAACTCCCAATCGGCGATTGCGGCCGATTGCGATTCGCTTTTTTTTCGCAATTTTTCTTGAATCCCATTCTGCGATTTCTAAATTGCGATTCGCTATTTCTCGCAATTTATGATTCGCAGAATTTGAGTTTGATGAGTCTGGGGGTAAGTATCTGGAATAGTGATTGTTTCCAAGCACAGCATTATAGTGATTCTTGCGTGCGAGTCGGTTTGTGGACACAATTATATTTTGAACTGGTGTGTTGCTGCCCGTTGCTGCCCGCATGCATGCTTTCTGGGTTTCCTCCTTTCAAGTTGCGGGTCGGAGGAAGACTCATTCTGGTGCTTTTCATCTAATATTTTGATTAATTTTACCTTGTTTAAGTCTGTTGCCATGAAATTGTGGTGCATTCTGTCATGAAGTTTTCCTGTTTTTTTGTGTATCACTAATAGACGTTAATCACTGTGGTAGTGAGTGATACATGTGTTATTTAGGCATGTGGTTGTTTTTATGTCATACAGTGAATTTTCAGGTAACTGGTTGTGTTCAGTTGTATGGTGAATCTTCAGTGTGGGTGTGAATGCATTGTTGTATAGGTGCATTTTTGTTTTTAGTATGAGTAAGTATTACATTTCTGGGTGCACAGTGATTTTTATTGTGTTAAGTACCTTGTCTATTTCTAAGTGTACCCCGTGCAGTATTATTTTTTTTTGCTTTTACCTCCCACGTCAAGGTTGCGTTTGCAGTGTCCCTCGCACGTCATGGTTGTATTGGGAATGTCCCTCACACGTCAGGGTTGTGTTGGGAATGTGTTTTGCCTCGCACATCAGGGTTGCGTTGGCAGTGCCCCTCGCACGTCATGGTTGCGTTGGGAGTTTCCCTCACACATCAGGGTTGTGTTGTGTCGGCTATGTGCTTTGCCTCGTACGTCAAGGTTGTGTTGGCAGTGTCCCTTGTACGTCATGGTTGCGTAGGGATGGTTCCTCACATGTCAGGGTTGTGTTGGAAAGGTGCTTTGCCTCGCACATCAAGGTTGCGTTGGCAATATCCCTGCACGTGAAGGTTGCGTTGGGAAAGAAGTTTTTTTTCGCCTCGCATGTCAGGGTTGCGTTGGCAGAGTACTCAGGAGTAGTGATGTAATGTCAGTGTGCATTACATTTTTTGTGTTCTCCCTCGCATGTCATGTATTGTGCGTTATTACATCTATGATGTAACATGTGCAAATCTTTTTTTTTTCTTTTCATGTTCTTTAGCAAAGGGAAATAGGTGTGTTGTGGTCTTCAGAGAGTATTGGGTAAGTGTGGTGATTGCATTTTCCCTGTGGTGTTCTTCACAGTGTACTGGGTAAGTGGTGTGATTGCAGTTTCCCTGAAACATTTGCAAACTGTTTTGATTGCATCCTGCCTGTAACATGTGCAATCTTTTAAATGTGACTTTACATGTTTCATTGCCATTCTATATGAAGAATACAATTATTTATGCTATATGTTCTTAAGTAAACAAGAGAGGAATCATTTATCTCTTATCATCTTATTTGACCTTATTGATTTAATATCCTAAAATGCTATTTGATTTGTTATGAACTAAGAATGCATTTTTCCTATCTAATATGAGTTTTGTGATGTAATTTGATTTCATTTCAAGAAACGAAATGTGATTATTTTCTTCACTTTGCTTCTTGTTGTTTTATTGTTTCTAAAGGAAGGAGATATGTTATATCCTATGCTTACTAGTCCTGGCTGCTCAGCCTGCATGACTGTGATGTCATAGATTGTTGGGTGTGTGTGCATGCGTTGAATGAGTGATCAGTTAGATTGAGTGGGGCTGAGCAGCAGGATGCTGCTCCCGGTGGGGCACCCTGTACCATCTTACCTTAACTAATGAATCTACTTAACTACATTTCCGGGCCCTGGTCTATCTATGATGACAGTACTTTCATCAGTTACAAAAGATTTGACTCCAAATAGTACAGAATTCCTGTGGTAATACCCACAAACTGTGATAAACCTTCTGCTTCCTTTGTAGATTTGGAGTTAGTACACAGAGGTGAACTGCTATTTGGACACCACAGGAAACAAGCAGAAAGATAAATTGAAAAATGTTTTTTAGCTGCGCCCCACAGTTGTTTTTACCTACTAATCTCCATGTTTCCCTCAGTCTCTTCATTCGCTCGCTAAACTTTCTCTGATTCTCATATTTGTGTTCCTAGAATCATAAACTAGGGCAAACAGCACAACTGAAGTTCAAACAGCACGGAGAGCGGAACCTGCGGTGCTTCACCTCTTCCCAAAAAGATTTCCACATAGGGATTCAACCTCTGAACCCTGAAGGGTCAGGAGAGGCGCTGAGAGGGGGGCGCGCAGCGCCTTAGTGAACAGGACCTGTCGTCTGTATACCAAGGATGGGGACGTTTGGAGCCTGCACAGCAAGCAGCTATAATGCAAATGTGCTAGCCCTATCAAATAAGAAAAATGAAAAAGTGATTACATTATTAGCACAAGCTAGTGCAGTGTCCTCCAGGCCCTTTTGTCCGGTCCAGGCCTGGGCACTGGTCGAGGTAGATAAAGGCAATAAAGGCACCATCCGAGAGAGGGATTTGAAAACTCTGGTACTAAGAGACGAGGACTGCGAGCGAGAGACAGACATTAGGATAGGGAGAGTCAGTCAATGAAGCATAGTGACGTAGGCAAGAACACTGACTCGGGGAGGCATGGTCACCAGCCGCAGCCAGCATGCTCGCGGGAAGGAGGGGGTGAGGGAGGCACGGTTGAGGACTAAAAAAAATTAAAGTTACTCACCGCGCAGCCGGATAGCGCGCCACCTCCGTTCCTGGCCGCCTGGCCGTGGTAATGGTGCAGCCGGAATCGGACCATACGTGTTCCACAAGAAGCAGCCTGCAGGCATCCTCCCTCCCGTACCCTAAGCCAATCAAAATGCTGCAATGGCAGCGTTGTGATTGGTGAGGCGCAGCGGAGAGCGCCCCAGACAGGCCATTTTCTCTATGTAGGCTGCATGCAGCCTACATAGAGAAAAAGGGGGAGTGCGCATGACTGCTTTGTTCGGCCCTTGGGCCAAACAAACAGTCTGTACCCACAACAGTGGGTAAGCCACTCCCCCTGCTTTTGAGCAGGACCGCCCACCTCCCCGCCCTCAACCAGGCACCAGGTACTTCTGCTTTCTCACAGTGCGAGAAGCAGAAACATAAAATGGTACTTTTACCATTTTATGTTTCTGCCTTCTCACACTGAGATTAAGCAGTGAGGCTACGCCCCCATGGTAAAGCCGCCACTGTGTGCGATGAGTATCGGAATGCACTGCTCGGGTTGCTGTGATTTGAGCACCTGTGCGTTTGCTTACGGGTTTGAGTTGTAAAGTGAGAAATCATTCTGCATAGTGCATAACCTCATCCGCAGGAATAAGTTCCGGATCTTGGGTATGATGAGAATACCCGATTAATAATGATATTGATAATATTATGAAATCTAGTCGTTAAGTAATTAGCTTGGCAAATCGAGTTTTTCTCGTGCTTAACGGCAGTTGTGATCCTCGGCTGTAAGCTCCATCTGCCGGTACCTTAAACTCCTTATGTGACAAATAAGAGAAACCCTTAGCTGCGAACTACTGTCAGCATAGTACTACTGTCTACAGCGGAGAATATATATACACAAACACAACTGGTGCTCATGTAAAGTGCTCTGATACATTCGGGTAGAGTGCGCGCTATATAAAATTGCAAAAAAGTAACAGTACAATTCCCATTGAAACATATTTATCTATATAGTTCAAGCTCTCCCTGGTGTAAACATTAATGTGTTTCAACTATGCCCCCTGTAGGGAAAGGATGTACACAGAGACTCGCCTGCGTCACAGGTACAGTGCTGCCACCTCACGCCCTGCTGCGTCCCAGAACCGCTGCTGGCCTCGGGCTCCCACTCGTGCTGTTCCTCGCCCTGTCCTGATTCCCTGTGCCGTCAGCTCCCCACCTCTAGTTGCTCGGCTGCCACCATGGCGCTGGTACTGCCTCGCGCTAGAAGTTCCCCAACGATGGCTTCCTCCTCGCCTGATCCTCTCCCCGCGGCTCGGCGTTGCCCGGGGTCCCCGACGTCATCTCCAGGCTGAGTGAAGCCCCTGAACCCGGGGCAGCGGGGCGACAGAAAGCGCTGGGTCCCCGGCCCCTCTCCGGTTAGTCACATGTTTGTGGATGAATCGCAGCTGCTCCCTTGTGTGTGAGGCTGCTGACAATACATGTGAAGTCCCAACCCCGGTCTTCGGACCGAGTAGAATTACTTCATCTGGTATAATTTAACCGCCTTTCCAAAAACACACAGAATTGAATAAAATAATTCAAAAATTAAACACAGAGATGAGAAAAAAACAGTTTTATCATTGGGCTGAGCTTCAACGGACCTGGAGTACTTTGAAAGCTGATCGGAATCAGTAAATACGCGTGTTAACTATCATTCTCGTACCGACATTTGTCAACGTTTACTTGATTGTGTCAATGCCCACAGGGCCATGGGCGCTCCCTCCTGTGACACACGCTGCCCTGTTCTGAGCCGGCGACGATCCCCTTGATAGAGCGTGCAGGGACCAACTAGCTCAGTTTTACCATACTCACCTTGGGCCCATAAAACACTCACACTTTGAACTAGTAGTCCTGCCTAACCAATTACTAATTTAGTCACCCTATCAGTTGCCCAGAGGTCCAATTTAGGACTTATACCTGAAACCATGACTTATCAAACACTGTCACCTTTTTATAAGTCCTTTGAATCAGAGGGTTATAATAAACAGGTAGTATTTTTAACACATTTACTTTTCTTATAATAACCACAGACTCGTGGAAAGTTTTAAAACATTTATCTATAAGAGATTTTCTGAGTCAAATTGAAAAGGCCACAATCTCGTGACCATAAATTTTACAAGCAAGAATATAACCAATAGGACAAAAAGTTTGTAAGAAATCACAATAACAGCTTTAGACATTGGTACCTGGGAAGGGTGAGAAAGGGAAATAGCACATGGACATACCACATAGATTCTGTTTACCTAGAATGGTGCAATGACCAATCCTGGCCACGGACTGGGGCAAAAGGACCTGGACCAAGCTCCTGACTAATCAGGTGCTCACGGGACAAGGCAGGTGCCGATCAGGACATGTGTCCTCAGCTAAGTGCAACGCCAGCGTCACCCCCTCTCTCTAGGAAAGTCAATTAGTATCCCGACTGGGTAATCGATTCTTCTGACAGAGTGCTCAGCTAGCACCTCTGTTCTCGATCGCCTATTGAGTGCGTTGGGTCAGTGACCGATCAGCTATTCGGACAAGTCGGACAATTTCTCTATCTAAACCTACCTTAGTTATACCATTTCGAGGGCAATGTACCACCCCTAAATGTTGCAAATCTATGTGTTCCCCTTCAGTGATTGGTTAGAAAGACGAGGAGAGGTCATCACACCATACTAAGATGATGTAATTTCAATTCGATTCATATTGATTGAATCCCCACCCACAATTTACTTTCCCATGACTTTATTCTGTCCAACAATATTGGCATACAAATCATATACATTGTATTTCTTTGAGTCTTCTTGCTTCTTCTTTAGAGATCAGTAGAACAGGTTCCCAGGAACATTGTGGGTGAGATGGGTGTTAGCAGTCATTCAATGCCAATGCTTCAGCAATTTCAGAGTCAGTGTGCGCATGTGCGGCATCATTCAAGATGGAAGATGTGTCAGTGATCAGGCCAAAAGTACGAGCTAGTAGCAAAGTCAAAAAGAAACATATTAGAATACAAAAATAAATGAATGCACTGTATACCACTTATCTCTACTCTAACCCCATTATTTTAACTTGTGCATTAATAGTTAAGCAGAACAAGCAAGCTTAGTACAAGCTGCAGCATAAGCATTAGCATGTGAGATTTTAAGCGGCCATTTCTGGCACTAGTGCGCAGAAGCAAAGATTACCCACCAAGCAGAAAAGACGTCACACCACGTGAGTGTGGCAGACACATGCGCAGTGAAATTCCAGCGTTGCGGTGGGCATTTTAGGACATTGGAGTTATTGTTACTATAAGCACATTGTCAAGCTTCACCTAGATACTAGCAATGTCGTGAAATGTAAATATTAGTAAATAAAACATGTTTGTTAATAGATTACATGTTATTTAGAGAGGGTTGAATACAAGAAAGTTTCAGAAAATGCGAAACCTTGCTCCATCACCTTCCCCTTGTGGTACTGCCTCGCTCTCTCGTCGTATGCTTTCTCTCCGTTCCCACTGGAAGTCCTGCTTCAGGCTCTGTGCTATGAATACACCGCTCCACATGCAGAAACTGCAATCAATACTGGTCATCTGCAAAATCGAGGGCACCCACGTGCCTGGGTAGAAAAGTATTAAGGGCCCGATGTAGGTAGGCATTTACCGGTCGGTAACGGCCGAATTTGTCCGTTACCGACCGGTAAATGCCTTTTCCAATGTAGGGGGCATGTATTTACAGATTCGGTATTTTTACCAAATCTGTATTTACTGAATCGGTAAAATTACCGAATTGGTAAATACAGACTCGGTAAAAATACCAAATCTGTAAATGCAGATGTAGGTGGCGCTTTAAACAGTGCCACAGGCCCCTCAGAATTCGGTATTTACCATGTAATACAATTGCATGGTAAATAACGAATTCAGGTGTACATGCACATCTGTGCATATACACCTATGCCATGTGACACACAGACATGCCCTTAAGGCATGTCTGTGTGCCACATGGCACACAAGCCTGACATTGGGGTGCTACAGGGTGTCAAAGTGACACCCCGTTCCCCCTGGCAGGATTCGGTATTTACCGATTCGGTAATTACCGAATCGGTATTTGCCATTGATTCCTATGGGCTTCAAGGCCCATAGGAATCAATGGCAAATACTGATTCGGTATTTACCGAATCGGTAAATACCGAATCATACAGATTCGGTAATTTAAAAAGAAAATTTACCTACATCTGCTTACTTCATATTTACCTACTCTTAAATACCGAATCGGTATGATCCGGTATTTAAGAGTAGGTATATCGAAATTACTTACATCGGGCCCTAAGTTCCCACACTCCACCGGCGTTATGCTTTTCTCTTTTGCCTCCTACCCTTAACCCTTTTCACTTAGCTTGACCCCAACTACCTCTTCCTAATACTTTAAACCATATATGCTATTTGATAATAATGTTTAGGGGGCATCATAATTCACTAGAGACAGGAGTCTTACTCCACATATGGTAATAAATAGCATATTACACACTAATGTAAAGTTTTTTTCAAGATGTGGATTAGTCAGAGTTTTAAAGTTATGCCATCAACAGTGTAAACGGTTCACGTAGTCTTTGACTTCCTTGCATTCTTGTACTTGTTGTCTTGAATTTATTGTGGGGGAATTAAAACGACAAGAATAAATATGCAAAAAGGCTTGAGTAGGGGGAATAAGTATTATTCCCACACAATAAATGATTGTTTCAAATCCTACAGAAGTCTAGTTTACATATATATATGACTCAATGGCATCATGATGGCATGGCACGGTTGAAGTGCATACAAAAATTATGGGGGCAAGGTTGGAGGTATGGCTAAAATGAGCAAAAATAATCTGAATAAATGTTTGTTGGTCTTTCACCTTCATTTAACTGCATATAACATAACATACCAAAAATTAAAATAAAAGCAAGCTAAGGTACCACTTAGAAAATACACTCTTTTAAGTTATGAAAGTTTAATTGGTTAGTGTGATCACTGCAGTTGTCTGTGTCTAACGATACCACATCACAACTGTACCCTGATTGGTGCAATGGGGCGTAGTTATATGTGTGTATAGTTCTAAGAAGTCCCGAACTGTGGCAACATGTCAAAGATATATTGAATGTTTAAGGTAAAGCAAATGCTTTCAAAACATACATTTAGTAAAATGCAAGCAGACTGTGGAAACATTTTATATAAGGACACACTTCCGAATTCAGCTGGAAAATGCCATTACATTACTTCTCAAAAGAATACATTTTTGTCACCAAAATGCTTCTAAAAACCCTATCAATAAAACTTTTACTAGCTCCCCAGCAGCCTTTACATTTGTTGATTAAACAGCGTCCCACATTTACATTTCTCTGAGGGAGCAGGCACCCTGGTGGGAAGTCTTGCTTCTTCTTTAGTTCTCACTCAGCGTCACCACTCAGGACAACACCCCTTCCTCCCCTACCCTCCCTTTTAGGAGGAGTCCCCTCAAGATTGGCATTAACTAGTCAGGTATGGTTGTTTTTATTAACACAACGTATGGGAACTGTGTATACCACCACCATCAATACCACCACCTCGGCCAATACCAGCACCAACGCCAATACCACCACCAATGCCAATACCACCACCAATACCACCACCATCAATACCACCACCAATACCACCACCAATACCACCACCATCAATACCACAACCAATACCACCACCAGTACCACCACCAAAACCACCACCACCAATACAACCACCAACAGTACCAATACCCCACCACCGATACCACAACCAATACCACCACCACCAATACCACCACCCCCACTATTACCACCACCACCAATACCACCATCTCTACCACCAATACCACGACCACCAATACTCCCACCAGTAATACCACCAGTACCACCACCAATAATACCACCCCCACCAATACAACCAATACCCCACCACTAATACCACCTCCACCAATACCAGTATCACCAATACCAATACCAGTATCCCCACCACCAATACCACCAATACCACCAATACCACCAATACCACCAATACCACCACCTCAGCGCCTCTCGCTCACTTGTAATAGCAGGGGCATTGTACGAGGCCGGAGCTGCAGCCATTACCATCCCTCCCTCCCTCCATGCCTGCCATAAAGCACAGCCCGCCCTGCACCAGGAGGTGAAGCCAGGGCCCTTCTACAGCGGGAGTGTTTTTATTAGGCCAAATATAAGCAGGGACATTACGCAATGCCACACTGCACACTCAAATCACGGAGAGGGCAGGAAATAGTCCCCCCGCATTTCCTCATGAGAAGCGACAGTGTAATCACAGAGAGAAAGTTGTTGGATCACTTTGTTAGTGTTTATAGCTCAGGTCATATGTAACTCTCACTTCACACTTTGTGTCTGTGTAATTCATAAAACTTACACATCTTCTTCACTGCACTATTTATCACTTCTTTGAAGACGTTGCAGGTCTCTGATATTTACAATCTAACAAGCTGTTGAGATGGCCCTTTATTGCAATTCAATAGGTCTTGCATTTGCGTTTGTTTAATCTCTTAGTATTGTAAATGACAACGCCTATTATTTATGTTTTAAAACCCAAAACATAAATATAAGGCATTGTCATTTACAATACTAATAGCTCAAACTCGTGTGAATGTGCATTGCAAATGCTTGTTTATTAAGCTTATAATATGCTACAAAGTTTCTGTCAGGGATAACCCAATTGCTTTGAAGAAAATGAAATTGAAAAGAAAAAAGAAAACTTGTTTGATACTGATTAAATAAGTATGAAAAGTGTAGCATTTACTTTGGTTAAATCATGAAACACATATCAAATAACATTTGAACTCATATCAAGTAAGGTTGGAACACTAATCAAAGCAAAACACCTACTAGTATATGCTTGCAAAAGACTTTCATTTCAATTAAAGCTTAAATCAATATTTAAAAGTAATCAGAGGGCTGTCAATACAGGAAATACTAAAAAAGGTGATATGTGGTACGGTGACATTAATCGCTCAGTGATAGTGGTGCAGTGCAGATATACAAAATGTTATTATGTACAATTATTTACACAGGGAACTAGAAAGTGGTCAGAACAAAAGTAGGCAATAACTCTGGTAAACAGAAGGTTTGCTTATTGGTTTAAAACCCAGAGACTTGATAAAGCTGGACCATATATATTCGTCAACGTTTCGACCCTGACAAAGCATTATTGGAATGTCTTGGCGGGTCTTCTTCAGGGCAAGTTAGTGTGTTGACAGCCTAAAAAATAAGGGGAAGATAATTGAAAATTGTGTTCCAACTAAAGGGGTAAGACAGCTGAGTAGATAAGGGGTGTCCCATTATTCACCCAAAAGTGGGATAACTTGCTGAAGCGTCCTCTGCTGAGTGGAAGCCGTCAATAGATCTAAAATTAGATCAGACAAATTAAGCCCTGGCAATGCTCCAACGGGGGCGAGGAGGGACATAGTGTGCAAATAATGAGGCTTACCTGCATGCGTCAGACAAGCCCGGGGGTGAAGATTGCTTCATAGATTGAAAACCCTGAGAAAAAATTAACTGGGTATGGTCTAGGGGAATATGTTAAACTGAGGCAGGCAAATTAAAGTATTTTAAAAAACCCTTAGGAGGCTTACCTAACACAAGTGGTATTTAATTCCAGCAAGTGGAGGACACAGCGTAAATGAGGTACACCAAGGGGGCCAGGCGGCAGTCCTGTGGGAAAGGCATGGACGTTACGAACCACTCTGTGTTTAGAATTAATTCTATGGGAAAGTGCGTAGAGGTTAAAAACACTGTGTGTATGTAAATTTATATGCCAACAATTGCAAGAGTGCATGGGGGTGGAAGCACGCTGTGCTTGTAAAATTAATTGCAGGCACGGGTCCTGTGGGAAAGCGCATGGGGGTTACAAACCACTCTCTGTGAAAGCGCGTGGAGATTAAAGACGACTCTGTGTTTGTAAATTAACAATTAAAGTGCGCATGGGGGTGGATGCACTCAGTGCTTGTGAAAAAATCATTTTTTTAACGAGCGCCAGGGAGCTTTCTTACCAATCTGTGTTTGTAAATGAGATATTGCCAGCAATTGCAAGAGCACATAGGGGTGGAAACACTCTATGCTTGTCAAATATGCAGGCATCAGATGGTTGCTACCCGGTGGGGACTACAATAGGGCTCTATATGCGAAATCAGCTGGCGAAACTCTTACGGGCCCCACCAAAACAGCAGTGCAGGTGTGGCGTAGAGCTACGGCGGCCACGGGATGGGCCGATAGGCCGACCCGGGCTACCCCACTATATGCTTCGGATGAACTGGGCTCCCTTTGGCAATCGAAGGGATTTGATCGGTGGGACATGATCGGGATCAGTAGGGTAGATGACGTATGGATCAAGGGCAGGGTCAAGACGTTTGAGGAATTGAAAGTTGAGTATGGGCTGAATGATAAGGAATTCTTCAGATATGCGCAAGTCCGGCATGCGGTCTTGTCTGTTTTTCCACTAGGCTCGGAAGTGCCGGAGGCATCCCCGCTCGAGGATCGGATTCTGGATGGTCACGTTCCTGATAGCACGATCTCGCTAATTTATAAAAAGTTGATCAATACCAGGACTGATCTACTAGATAGTCTTCGAGGGTTGTGGACCAGAGATGGTCTAGAACTCGATGATGAGGACTGGCAGTCCGCTATTTCTTCCCCGAAGGAAGTGGCTATCCCGGCACGTCTTCGGTTCGTCCAACTGAAAATTTTGCATAGGGTGTATGTGACTGGCCCACGTCTGGTTCGAATGGGATTTTCGATGGATGGATTGTGCAGGCGCGGATGCGGTATGGTGGCTACGTTCCTTCATATTATCTGGGAATGCCCTGCTGTGATACGTTATTGGAACCGCGTGCATGAAGCAATGAGTGAGGTCACGGGAGTGCGATTAATGCCTGAAGCGCGAAGATGCTTGTTGAATGTCTGGGAGCCGAATGACTGCAATCAAGCGCAGCTCCGCTGGGCGACCTTGGGCAACATGGTAGCCAAGCGTGATATTGCCCAATTGTGGGGCGCTCAGAAGCCTCCGACACTTCTGGGGTGGACACAAAACATGGATTGGTGCATGTTTCGAGAAAAAACTGTGTATGTTTCCCGTGGCAAACCAGGCAAGTGGGGGAAAGTTTGGACCCAATGGAACGCATACCGTGGAGATATATGTACTCCCCCAATGTCGGAATTTGATGCTGATTTGTCTTCCTCCCAACCTGACGTTTCCTCCGCAGGAATATAGTTGTTTTGTATATATTTTGGTCTCCTTTCCTCCCCCCCTCTCCCCCCCCCAATTATTGATTGCACTACTGCTTGATTCCTCTATGTACCCCCCCCCCCCACGGACCACGTGATGACACGTTTTAATGTACTGCCTTGTTTTGTATTGTTCTTTTGTTTTCTTGTTTTCAAATCAATAAAAAGTTAAAAAAAAAAAAATATGCAGGCGTCAGAGAGCTCACTTACCTGGATAGGACGTAAATTATTCCTGATATTTTACCAGTTGGCGGACAGTTCCATTCAAGTCTGCAACCGAGCACTGTTGAACCGAGCAATTATTTGAGATGAAACTAAAGCCCTCCCTAAATTTAGGGACACCAATAAAGATAGCAGGCTCGTTCTGTACTTGCAAGCCTTTTGGGATTACATTTGCCTGTAGATATTTAGTCAGTACATGGCCATGCAGGCGTGAGCGGATCAATTTCTTTTCTAGCCTTTCTAGCTTTGCTAGTTTATCATTTAGGCTGGCATCAAGTGATGGTGTATTTGCCCTCAACAGAAAGTTTGAGTCAACCTGTTCCTGAATCAATCTATTGATGTACTCTTCGCTGTGGGACAGGGTTTCTTTTTCTGACATACTTTGCCCAATTGATCAATTTAAAGTGTGAGTTCATGTAAGACAGTCACGAGTGTTAAAAAGACCCTCTCAGGTATGCACCTGCACCAAATACAATATTGCAACAATGGGGCGACCCTATGTCCCTCAAACCTGGGTAAAAAAAAATATGCTACAATGGTTCTGTCGGGGAGAACCCAATTGCTTTGAAGACAATGAAATTAAAAAGAAACAAGAAAACTTGTTTGATACCTATTAAATAAGTATGAAAAGTGTAGCATTTACTTTAGTTAAATCATGAAATGCATAACGTTGGAATGCATATCAAATAACTTTGGAACACAAATCAAAGCAAAACACCTACTAGTATATTCTTGAAAAATACTTTTTGTTCATATCAATTAAAGCTAAATCAATATTACAAGTAATCAGGGGGCTGTCAATACCGGAAATACTGAAAAAGGTGACGTGTGGTACGGTGATATTGGGTGCTCAGCGATAGTGGTGCAGTGCACATATACAAATTTATATTATGTACAATTATTTACACAGGGAACAAGAATGCGGTCAGAACGAAAGTACGCAGTAACTTTGGTAAACAGCAGGTTTGCTTATTGATTTGAAACCCAGAGATTTGTTAAAGCTGGCATATTCGTCGACATTTCAACCCCGACAAAGCGTTATTGGAATGTCATGGCAGGTCTTCTTCAGGACAAGTGGGAGTGTTGACATCCTAAAAAATTAGCAGAATGGGTAACTGAATTTTCAAATTGCGGACTCCCCTAAAACTGATGCATACATTGCATCAAAAATACACAGGCTGCTTATTCCTCCTGATTCTCACCTTAGCAGAACAGGCATGTTAGACGATAGGTTTGTCCTTCCAACTATAACTTCAGTGTCAATCGGGCTGAAAGAAACATGCATCCTTAAAACATTACATTTATTTCTAAAAGGAACGGTTGCTTCCTATAATAAGTGGCACATGTCTTCGCTCATAAAGATCACTGTATCTGGAAGTTACTCAGTAACTCTGGGGGACACCTGCTTGATGGAGTATTCTCAAATAATACGTTTTTACAATGTCTTCCGACTCTACCGCGTATTTGGTCGGATCATAAAGCTGTTATGTTCCCTCTCTCCTTCCTCAAACCTCAGGCAGAGAAATTGAAAAACAATCAGTCCAGAAGGGTCCGGACTTGGAACAAGATTGCAATTGAGACTTGTGAGAAGTTGGCCTGGCATATGCTGTCCACTAGTTATAGTGGGCACCTTGCACCAGCCCAAATAACCCCTTTGAGGTGATAGGTCAAAGACAGCCTTGATTGAAAGCTATCCTGGTGGTAGCTATGGAGAGCAGCCTTCAGGCTAAGTCTTGCAGGAATGTAAAGCAGTTGGTTTACCAGTCTATAATCTCTTGAATGACCAAATGAAAGGAGAACCACATAAGGTATATATATATATATATCTAGCATCCCCTACGGGGAGATGCTACGATTAAGGCGAATCTGTAGTAACTCTATGGATTTAAAAAGGGCACAGGATCAGTGTACAACCCGTTTTTTGGAACGTGGTTACTCGAGCCAGGTGATACAGAAGGCCAAGGACAAATCTATGGTGTATTCCCGTGACGAATTACTCACTAAGAACAGCAGGAGGCAGGAAGATAAACTGCACAACATATCAGCTGAGGCCTCAGTGGATAATAGTTGTTTCCGAGTAATCACGGGATATAACAGACAACACCAACAGATACGCAAAATCCTTAACAAACACTGGCCTTTGGTCACCCATGACACTACCATAGGCAACAGTTTCCCCAAAAAAGTTTCCCTTACCTTCAGTAGGGCACCTTCGCTGCGTGATCATTTGGTAGTCACTAACCCCGAACCTTATGTAAAGTCTACCTGGTGGCATGAGAACAAAGGCTTTTACAGATGTAAGGTCTGTAAAGCTTGCCTCCATGGTCAGAACACAAAAACCTACAAGGATGGCTTTACTAACACTGAATACACCATCTCTCAGGTTTTAACATATAAAACCGAATACGCAGTGTATATCTTGGAATGCCCCTGTTTATTGAAATATGTGGGCAGCACAAAAAATGCTGTCAACATACGTATTCTACAACACCTACGGGCCATTACTAATGGTGACAACACCTACCCGGTGGCCCGTCACTTCAGGGAGTGCCACCAAAGTAACAACACTGGTTTGAAATATTGGGTGATTGACTCCATTATTAACAGCAAAAGAGGGGGAGATAGGGATGCCAAATTGAGAAAGCTTGAGACCAAATACATTTTACTTCTCAATACCAAGTCACCAATGGGCTTAAATGTCACAGAAGATTTATATACGTGTTTACCTTAATTAATGAATCATATTTACCTATTAATAATGCAGGGACCTTTCGCATTGGTTCTCGTCTGTAGGAATCACCCGGCTGGGGGTTACTGGATGGGAATTAAGCGGGGGTCGATTTGATCTTAAGAAATGTTTCAATTTGAATGTGCTGCTATTTATGAGAAGTTATTGTTTTGAGTACACGTTTACAATATTTTGACTGTGTTGGGTCCTCATACCCAGTCAGTCTATCAATATAGTTCACAGTATTAATTCACTTAAGATTTTTAACTAGGACTATAGGAATCAATATATTTTTTGATTGTGGGAGGGTAGAGGTATCAACAATGGAGCATATTGGGTAGATTTTAGTTCATCACTCCCCCAGTTTTTCTACTATGGACATGATGCATTTTCACATATATTTAACTTTGTACCAGGGTTCTCTGACCTACAGACTATTAGTGATAAAGACACCTGGATGTTGGTTCAGGAAGATAGCCAGGTGTGGGGATTTTGCACAGATTGCGGAATTTGCACTTTGAATTGCTTTTTTTGCACATTTATTGCGGAATTTGCACATATTAATGGATCCATTTGCACTGATGTGTACATTATTTAATTATGCATTTGCACTTTATTACAAAATCACTATGTTGTTGGTTTGAGAACTTAGTACAAAGATTTAGACCTCCTGATCTTTAAGCAGAAGGGCACCTGGGAGATTGATTTAATTGGATGAGCTATTTAGGAACATATAGAAACCTCTGGCTTAACATGTATCTGTCATAGATTTCAATGAGATCGTTGTTTACCCAGGAAAAGTGAAAATGCTCAACTTTATATCTGAATATATGTATATATGATTATAACATTGTTGACACTATTAACTAGATCCACACTAGGGTATTTTACCATTATGAAAGTACAATATTTATCGTTTCAACCATTATTACAATGATATTGCAAGACCCATGCCTTAGTATTTTACTGTCATACTTGTATTAATTGAGTTGGATTAACTGCTACCATAATGCTGTTGCAAGTCGCAACACAGTATTTTTTCTATGTCCTTGGTTTAACACACACACGTGACGTCAATACAACCTTCACTGGCACTTTAAAAGGCTGAACCCGTTTAAGTAACATTGTCATGTGAACAAGGCTCGTGGAGCCGAAACGTCATGGACTTTACCTGCACTAAATAAATAAGGAAACTTTACTGGTCCGTGTCCGAGAGCTTTTTTACCCTGGCTGGTTGCTATCCCAGAGCGAGGTGAGGCGACGGAATGCAGAATATATATATATATATATATGTATATATATATATATATAACCTACTGGCGGTCGCCAGTAGGTATATATAGTTAGGATTGTTTTCCATAGGGAAATCGCAACATTCTATTTGGAATAACTTTGGCGCCGGTTGAGGAATCAGCCTGAATTTTTCAGCAACTTTGCCTCACGGCGCTCCGCTCCTTCCCTGAAAGTATGGGGGGGATTCGTGAAGCGGGGGTCGAGATAAAAGGGGGGTCCCAAAACGTGTTTTCCCCATGTTAATTTCCATAGGGCGGTCTGTCGCACTTTTAGCTCGAACGGCTGAATGGATTTTCACCAAAATTGGCAAAATTGTACGGACTGGTAGCCCGATGTGCCTTTGCTATGTCTCAAGATATGTGCTCCAGAGGATTTAGAGTAATTTAGGTTCAAAAAAATTTATATATCTGTAAGCGCGCCCCGGTGCGCGTACCGGGGAGCGCTCCGGGCGCACCACGCGACCTGCGCACGGGAAGCTGATTGGCTTTCGGGTGTCTGTAAACATTCGAAACAGTCCGCAGCGGCCGCCATCTTGTGTCTCGGTAGGATCGAGACACAAGAGGTGGTAAAAACAAAAGGGAAAATAATGAAAAGGGGGCAGGGTAGACCCCCCCTGACCCCCTAGGTTTGATGTGGGGGCCATAAAAGGGTTCCTCGGGTAAAAAAAAACATTTAATTTTTTTTTGATTTTCGCGTGGGGAGCGCCCGGTACGCGCACCGGGGAGTGTACCGGGGAGCGTACTTTCGTGAAAAATAGTGAAAATAATAATGTAAAATAATCATTTTGAGTGATTACAGGTAGGGTAGCTCTGAAAAGAGCTTTTGGGTTGTGTGGCTGTTTTAGGTACCTACAAGTACGTCCCACACACACCCACACGCACACAACCCTACACCCCCACAGTCACACACTCCCCACACACACCTTACACATGCACACCTCCACCCACACCCAAACACCCCACAGCCCTACACCGACACCTTATACATCAACACTCACAACCACACATCCCACACACCCAGACACACACACACACCTCACCCCCCAACACACACACACGCACACACAGATACCTCACAGACACACCTCACACATCCCACACACCTCCCCCCCACACACACTAATGCACACCTCACAGACACATCCACACATCCCACACATACACGCACATCCTATACACATACTCCCCACACCCACACACACCCCAAACACACCTCACACACCCACACTTCCACCTACACCGAAACACCCCACACACCCACACCCACACCCACACACACACTTTACACACCCACATCCCCACCCACACACCCAAACACCCCACAGCCCTACACCGACACTTTATACATCAACACTCACAACCACACATCCCACACACCCAGACACACACACACACCTCACCCCCCCAACACACACACACGCACACACAGATACCTCACAGACACACCTCACACATCCCACACACCTCCCCCCACACACACACGCACACCTCACAGACACATCCACACATCCCACACATACACACACATCCTATACACATACTCCCCACACCCACACACACCCCAAACACACCTCACACACCCACACTTCCATCTACACCGAAACACCCCACACACCCACACCCACACACACACTTTACACACCCACATCCCCACCCACACCCCCACCCACACCCACATACCCCACACAGATATACACCTCATCCCCCCCAGACACACACACACACACATACACACCTCACAGACTTTCAGGTGGTGGCAGCTCCTGGGCTCATTGGGGGCTCTCACGTTGGATTACAGCTCTGCTGACTTTGTGTTTTAATTACTAGCAGTGACCAATACTGTTTAGTGTTTTAATTTGCTTGCACTTTTTAATCATTTGTAAATTGTCAGCCTTTGCTGCCTTGCTTTGTTTAAACGTGTTTGGCATTTCTACCTACCGTTTACTTCTGTTTCGGCATCCTTTGCCCCGGTCCCGCGCGGCTCCCAGTGTCGATCGCCTGGAGGGCAGCTCCATCAGCGCGGCTTCCGTGCCGGACAGCTGTAGAGTGGGCGCCATATTGGAACCAGCCGTAAGGGCGCGCACACCGCAGGCAGCGGTCTAGCGGCCCGAGGCTGTCCTCTATAAAACGCCCATGTGTTACCGGAAGCGCAGCGGACGAGTGCAGCGGGCACGCCTTTTGCGCGCCGAAGGTGCGCCTAAGGTAAGCCCGTCTGCGCCCGTCCGCGGCCAGATGGGGCTAGGGGCACGGCATTATGGCAATTTTCATTCTTTTTTTTTATTTTTTTTTTATTTTTTTTTTTAAAACCTTTATTGTACAAAGAAAGCTCACAAATACGGGCCTACAACCCCACGGGCTGGCCACCACACAGTAAAAAACGTAGCAAAGGAGAATAGGTTCTTCACAGGATATGGCACCAGGAGCACAGGAGAAACCACAAAGGCCATCGAGCAATCAGCACAAACAGGATAACAAAAGGTTAATTTTCTAATACGGGGCGGGGGAACAGAAGAATAACGGGCCGTGGAAGAAACAACAAGGGAGGGGCCGCGGCAAGCCGCCATTTTATGAACACAGGATGAAACAATAAGCCATACAAACATAGCTACCAAAGAATATACACATAATCGGAGTACAAAGAAGCTACAATGGCAACAGTCAAACCGCGCTCACCCGTCACAGCCCCCACCCAAATTGAGGAGACAGAACCAAAAAGGCCCCCATTGCAAAATACAATACGATACGCACCCCAACGGAAATAAAGAGACCCCCATAAAGGAGGAAGGGGAAGAGGGAAAAAGGGGACAAAAGAAGGGACTCCCACCAAATCACGCACCCCCAGGAGACAAGACAGAACAACATGACCCGGCAAGTGATATACCAAAAAGTCGATACCAAAATAACCAGCGGGCCACAATCAGACACACACCGGAATACGAACGCCACAGAAACTCCCCAGGGGGACACATGAGGAGACAGAGTCCCGAAAAGGTGAATACACAAGAGCCATAGAACTAAAAAAGGAAGAAATAAGGGGGGAAAAAGACCCCCCAATAGAGACAGACCCCCCCCACCCACCCCTAAGCCCACCCTGCACCCCTGCAGAAGGCTACGGCCTACCCCCCCGCAGCGTGCCTGTCGCCCTAATTAGAACCCGAAATATAGCGGAGCAAAGTGAAGTCGGAAACAGAAGACAAAAACGGGAAGGGCAAGGGAAGGGAACACGGGATGGGAGACACATACATACACATACACGGGGGAGGGCCGGGAAACAGGAGGAAACGCACCCGGCCACCCGCCTGAGTCGAAGGTCCGAGACCCCGGGAAGCCAAAGATTATCAGGTTACAGTCCAAGAGCACCAAACAGTCACACATAACCATACCAGGACACGTTGACCATCCAAACCAGTACAAGACTACCGCACGCAGATGCCAGTGCACATCAGCCCTGTCCCTGTTTGTCCAAAGTGGGAACAGTCCGGTCCAGCGAGGTCCAGGCCACGAAGAACAGAAGGCAGACAGCAGGAAAATCCAACGGCAGTCCAGAAAATACACGTGAAGGACAACACGGAAGATCCAGGAAAGTCACGAAGTGTAGCAAACGATGCAGGCACAGGTCCAAGGATATGTCCAAAGAAACCGACCCATCTGGGCCAGCACAGGAGAGATCGCCGGGCAGCGGCGGCAAAAAGGAACCGGGAGAGTCATGAAGGTCAGGCCGAGCAAAATCCAGTTCCCGGGCCAGAGGCAAAGGAGGCAGAGCCGGAGGAGGGGGCACCATCAAGTTCCGCACACCCACGGACGCGGTCGTAGCCGGGGCCAATTCTGCCAGGATAATTCCAGCCGCACCCCGCAACGGCAAAGCCACATCCGGCCGTGGGGGCCCGGGAGGCCCGTAGCGAGGAACCATCTCCGAAGTAATGACAGGCGCGGCCACCAAGAGTCGCCAGGAGAGCAGGGCATCCAGGACCTCTTTAAGTGTAGGAAAACCTTTACAGTATTCGTCACCCGGGCCATGCGGCGGGCCTCCAGCGCTCGTCCAGGCCCGGCCAAGACAATTGGGGTCGGTCGCCATTTGAGAGCCCAACAAGGCCGCGCGGCCGCCAACCTCCGCCGGGGCGACGGCAAGGCAAGTGTAGTCGCGCCGACCAGCGGCAGAGCACCCCGGGCAGGAAGGGGGGCCACCAGAAGAAAGGGACCTCACCGGCCACCCAACGCCGCCGGTCCCGTTCTCCGAGTCCGGGCGGCAAAATCAAAATGGCCGGACCGGAGAACAAAGGGGGAGCAAGCCGGATACACGAGGAGCTCCGGCAATGGAAGGCAGCGCCTCCACCAAAGGCCTCCTCCCCACGGGAATCAGCCAGGAAGGACCTCCGGCCCACACGAACAACGGCCTTCCGACCACCTCCACCGCGCCCCGAAGGGCAGCACCGCGGGCTCCGTCCGGGCCAGGAGCCAGCAAGAAGATCCAGGCCAGTCCGCCTCCGACTCCCCAAAATTATCGTGGGCACCGCACCGGATCCACAGCAGCCAGGACAACCGGAACAAGAGGTAAGTGCCTGCAGGGCGTCGTAGCACTACCACACAGCAAAGAGGGCTTCCCGGGGCAGGATAACAGCAGGATAAATGTGAAAATACAGGCGGGCGAACGGAGCCGAGCTAAAGCGCGGCCATCTCGGTCGCAAGCTAGCCCAATTTTCATTCTTATTCGCCTGATCAGCTGTGTGCCTTCCAAGGTCCCTGGAGTTTAGATTCTGCCACAAGGGAGCATATTAGTCACCTGAATATTGCTCGCACTCCTTCCTTGCCTACCCTTCCATCCAACTTACCCTCCCTTATACCCGGTTCCCGTCCTGCTGGGGTTCCCTTTCACATTGATCCCATTCCTTCCTCTCTACCTTCAGGGACCTCTCCCCCGACCATTGCAGCTTTTTTGCTGAACACTCGTTCGGCGGTACAGCACCAGTCTGACCTGTTTATTTTTTTAGACACTCATAAGCCAGACTTATTGTTCCATACGGAAACTTGGTTCCGCCCTGAGTCACCTCCTAACCTATTGGCAGCCCTGCCCTCCTCATACTATGCTTTGCGAGCTGATCGGCTCGGCAAAGTGGGAGGAGGGGTTGCCCTGTTGGTCCGCTCTGGCATCCAGTTCCAGCTACTTTCCTTCCCTCCAATACTGGATGTCGATTTTTTAGTTGCTCGCTCGACATCGTTTTTAATTCCCATCACTTGTGTTCTTATGTATCGACCACCGAAAAATATGGCTCACTTTCTCCCGGCCTTTCAGGAATTAATAGCAACCCTTGCAGTCAATTATTCATCGGTTCTGGTATTGGGAGACTTCAACTTCTGGCCCTCCGATCCAGCGGAGGATGCACCCTCCAAAGACTTTACCGACCTACTCAGTAGCTTGAATTTCACTCCTCACATCCACACTCCCACCCATGTCCAAGGTCACACTTTTGACCAAATTCGGTCCCTTAATATTTCGATCCCTGCTCCTATTGTTTCTCCTTGCCGCTGGTCCGACCACTTTCTGATTTCTTTTTCTCTGGATCTGGGCCTAGCGAAGAAGCCGTCCTTTCCCAAGAACACCTGGGCACGCAACTGGGGGAAAGTGGACATTCCATCTCTGTGTTCCTCTCTTCTAATATCAAGCCCTGCCATTGATAACCTGCCCACCTCATCTCAAGCAGTGGCCATAAACAGTTGGCTGTCTTCAACATGCGATCAGGTGGCCCCCCTCAGGCGCGCCAAAGTGAAGCGCTCCCACGATGCGAATAAATGGTTCGGCCCTGAACTTAAGGAGAAAAAGTTGGCTGCCCGTCAGGCAGAGCGCACCTTGAGGCGTAATTACAGCGAGTCCTCCAAACTCTTGTGCAACTCCATTCAGGCGGATTACAAGAGAGCTATCCTTAAGGCCAAGACCTCCTACTTCTCCGATAAGATCCTCCAGGCGGAGAATCAATCGAGGGAAATCTTCGCTACCGTGTTTGAACTGGCCACCTCAGATAGAACTTCAGCTAAACCAGTCCCTTCTCAACCCTTATGTGATTCCCTTAATGACTTCTTTATAAGTAAAATCGCAGATATTAAATCCAACATCTCACCCCCCTCCTCTGCCTTCGTTGACATCATTCCACCGCCCAACACTTGTCATCTTGATCAATTCACACTGTTATCTGAAGAGACCTTCCTTTCTATCCTCCCCACTGTAAAATCTGGATCCCCGGCGGATGTCTGCCCTGCCCACATTATGTGTAAAATTTTTCAAACTTGCCCTCTCCCTCCCCTGACCTTTCTTAATGACTCCTTAAGAAGGGGAATCGTTCCCACCTTACATAAGTCAGCCACAATTGTCCCCATCTTGAAAAAGCCTGGGGCAGACTCCACAGTCCTATCCAATTATCGCCCTATCTCCCTCCTTCCTTACTTGGCTAAGGTCCTTGAGCGGCACATCACCAAAATCTTGAGTGCCTTCGTTGAGACTAGTAAGTTCCTTCTCAAGCTGGCTTCCGCCCCCTGCACTCTACTGAGAAGGTGGTGGTATCCGTTATGGACACACTTAGAGAGGGGCTGGACTCCAATCTCCCACAGGCGCTGATTCTCCTCGATCTTTCTGCCGCCTTCGACACGGTTGATCATACCATCCTTCTTTCCCGTGTCGAGGCGGCAGGCGTTGGGGGTTCCGCCCTGTCTTGGGTCAGATCGTTCCTCAACGACCGTACCCAGGCCGTTCACTTGGCGGATTTCTCTTCCACAGCTCACACGGTACAATGTGGTGTCCCTCAGGGCTCTTCTCTTTCCCCTCTTCTTTTTAATCTTTATATCTTTCCTGTTATTTTTGCGTTACAGCAGTTGGAGGTCACAGTGTTTAATTACGCTGATGACCTCCAGCTCATTTTTAATTTATCTGATTCCTCCCTTTCTATTCTTAACTTCCAGTCAGTGATGGTATTCATCAGGGATTGGATGAATACCAATCATCTAAAACTTAACCCTGATAAGACCGAGCTTGTCCTGACTGGTGGTAAACACAACCCTTGGTCTTCTGCTTTTTGGCCTTCTTTGCTTGGTTCCCCCCCTCTCCCTTCTTTTTCTGTTAAAACTTTGTGGATTACTCTGAATCAACACCTCACTCTCCATTCACACGTGAGCACGGTGGTTTCGGCCTGTTTCTTTGTTTTACGCACCATTCGTAAAATCTCACGTTTCTTTTCATTATCAGCCCTCAAACTTATCCTTATGGTGATGGTCCTTTCACGCTTAGATTACGGCAATGCACTATACAATGGCATCCCCAATTATGCTCTGCGCCGACTCCAGCTGGTGCAAAACCAAGCGGCCCGCTTGGTTTTTAGTTTACCCAGATCTCAGCACATCACCCCCGTTCTTCGCTCTCTCCATTGGCTCCCAATCAAAGGGAGAGCTTTGTTTAAACTTGGCTGCCTCGCCTTTCAGGCTCTGGCTGGGACAGCCCCGGTCTTTATGATATCTCATATTCACCCTTACATTCCCAGCAGACAATTGCGATCCTCCGCCCTCTCTCTTCTGGTGGTCCCTCGTTTTAGGAGGAAGAGGTCGGGAGGATGCAAGTTTGCTGTCCCCGCCCCGTCCTTTTGGAACTCCCTACTCCTTCCTATTCGCACTTCAGTATCCTACATGGAGTTCCGAGGGAGACTGAAAACCTTGCTTTTCTCACGGGCATTTTCAACCTGAGCTAGCCCGGAGTCTGTAATTTGAATTGAGCTACCCCACAGCGCGATGAAACCGCCCGGTATACGTGCGCTATACAAATACTTTTAAATTCAAATTCAAATACAGACACACCGCGCACATCCCCCACACACACCTCCCCCACCCCCACACATGGGGAAAACTCAGTGAAACACTACAATAATAATTTAAAGTGCTTAGAGGTAGGGTATCTCTGAATAGAGTTGTTGTGTTGTGTGGGTGATTTAAGTACCAACATGTAGGTACCAATGCAGAGTCTTAAATTCAATGTACACCGTTTCCTCTGTAGATAATTTGCATGTTGTTATAGAAGGTATTGTGGTATATGGAATCCATACCATAGTCTGTCAGGAAAGCATAAAGAACATGGAGGCAGGAGATGAAAAAGAGATGTCAAATACACTTTGGAGATAATATAGTGGGAGAAAGGAAGTATCTATGAGCAAATTTACTATGTAAAACAAAAAAGTTGCACAGTATACTATTAGTCTCACATTATATTATATTCATTTTGGTACTATTTCATTGATTACATATAAAAAAGAATAATGTCTGGAACAATTTTTAATTATTAAATATCAATTTATTGCTCTGATTTTTCAAAATGTAATAAGACTTCCAACATTATGTCGTCGGGAATGTCCTCATTTGGATTACATGATTCCATTTCTTCCACATATTTCAGAAACTCTTCATCAAGAGACTGATCCAAAAAATCTGAATCGTTATTCTCTTCCTCTGGGTTGTCCTGAAGATCAAGTTCGAATGAAATATTACATTTATTTTGATCTCCTTCCATTATGTTGCTGTAAATTGCATAAAAAATAAATATATTAGTAGAGATAGGGCACTGTTGGGTTTAAGTTCAGAGAGGTAGTTTTGATTTTTTAACAGTGAAGTTATCTCTATCTATAACTATAGCAGAGGGACAGTAAATAACTATCTGAAAATGCTGAATCTCTCGTTGAGCCAGGGAGTGGTTCCGCAGGCTTGGAAGCAGGCGATGGTCATCCCGCTGCTTAAGAAGCCTGGCCTGGACCCTAAGGCCCCTGTTAACTATCGGCCTATCTCTCTGCTGCCGGCTCTGACGAAGGTTGTTGAGAAGCACGTACAGACGGTGCTCTCCAACTTTCTAGAGTCGAACGAGATTCTGCATGCCACCCAGTCAGGTTTTCGCCCGGGTCTTAGTACGGAGACTGCGCTCCTCGAGGTCTCCGAAACAATCAAGGGGACCTTGGATTCAGGGGGCAAAGCCATGCTGGTGATGTTGGACTTGTCGGCGGCTTTTGACACCGTTCCCCATGATGGTCTTCTCGCAAGACTCTATGAGATAGGACTACGGGGAACGGTGTTCAGCTGGTTTTCTTCTTTTCTAGCTGGCCGCCGGCAAACGGTCTGGGCCGCTCCAGATTCCGCCGTGATGCCGCCTTTGGGAGTCGGGGTCCCTCAGGGCTCTATTTTGAGCCCGACCCTCTTTAATATCTTTATGACCCCTCTGGCGGCATTAGCGGAGTCGTTTGGGGCCCGGATCGTATCGTACGCCGACGATACCCAGCTCCTCTTCTCCTGTAAGAGAGGAGAGGACTTTGAGGGGGAGAGTATCCGGGATTGCCTTGGGGCTGTGTTTCAATGGTTCCATCTACACAGCCTCAAGTGCAATCCCGATAAGTCTGAGGTACTCTTCTTCGGGTGCGATGTGGAACCAGGGTGGCAGGCCTGGTGGCCCATTAACATGTCCCCCCCTTTGTGTTCATCCCAACTGGCTAAGAACTTGGGTGTGAAGATGGACACGGGGTTAACAATGAAGGCCCAGATCCTCGGAGTGTCGGGTATGTGTTTCGGCCTCCTGAAGATGCTACGGAGGTTTCTTCCCCTACTATCGGAGGAGCACAGGAGGCTGACTGTGCAGGCCCTGATAGGCTCCAGGTTGGATTATTCTAACGTTCTATACCTGGGCCTGCCAGAGTACCTGTTACAGCGGCTGCAAGTTGTGCAGAACGCTGCGGCGCGAGCAATCTACGGATTGAATAGACGTGCCAGTGCCTCGGCTCTGCTTCAGACCTTGCACTGGTTGCCAATCCGTAAGCGGATCGCCTTTAAGACCTTGACTCTGACTTATAAGGCGCTTCATGTGACGGGGGCTAAGTATCTCCAGAGGAGACTCACCTTTTACCAACCGGCGCGCTCCCTGAGGTCAGAATCTTTACTTCTGGCGACCGTTCCACGAGTGAAGCGAGCACGCCTGGGAGGCCGCTCCTTTGGTTTGCTGGCGCCCCAACTGTGGAACTCTTTGCCCCTGTCACTTCGGGGAGCTTCTAGTTTATTAGCCTTCAGAAAGGACCTTAAAACGTGGTTATTCTCCCAGTAGGCCCCCTGTGTCTTGTTTTGTTATTTTGTATCTGAAACTCTCTTCTTTTAATGTGTTATGTTAGTTTTACTGCAGCCTCGTTAATTAAAAGCGCCGGGACACTCTTTTTGAGTAGCCGTGCGCTCTACAAAAGCCACTATAACATAACATAACATAACATAACATAACAAAACGTTTTTACAAATTAACTTAAAGTGCCCCTTACAAATTATCAACTTACTTTACAGAAAGGTGAAGAAGACAAAATGCGAAAATCCTTTCAAGATGTACCTCAGGTAGTTGTAGTCAAAATGGCCGTGTTTCCCTCTAATTTTTCATTTATATTCATGTACATAACCAATCAAATATCAGGAAAAAAAAGTAGAAAATGAAAGTAACATTTTAATTGGTTGTAAATTCTAACACTTCAGATGTGTTTTTGTGAAGTAATTTACCTCAGGGTATTTAGAGAGGTCTACAGGCTAAATGGCTCAATGGAATTCCATTGAATTTGGGGAAATGGCAGGGATTGGTATGTAGTATGAGCTATTCTATATTTGGTGAAAGTGTCTCCAGTGGTTTTTATGTAAATTAACTTTTAACATTTTTGGGAGCGCTTCCTGGTGCGCGCCCCAGTACGCGTACTGGCAGCGCTACGGGAGTCCTCCATTTTGTGTTTTGGTAGATTTGAGAGAGAAAATGGAGGACAAACAACGTTGGGAATGGGTATAAGGGGGCATCGTAGGCACTCCTTGACCCTCTAGGTTTTCTGAGGGGGTCTTAGGAGGCCGAAATAGGCAAACAAGAAAAAAAAAGTTTTTATTTTTCGCGGGGGGAGCGCCCCGTACGCGCACCGGGAAGCGTACCGGGGAGCGTACTATAGTGAAAAATAGTGAAAAAAGTTAGAAAAAGATAATCATTTGGAGTGATCAGAGATAGGGTAGCCCTGAAAAGGGCTTTTGGGTTCTGTGGCTGATTTAGGTACCTACAAGTAGGTACCAATGCACAGTCTTAAATTCAGGAGGAATATTCTATTCCCTTCATCTGAGAAGTGCACACCATCTTCTCTGTAAATATCTTGCATGTTGTAACGCAAGTTGTTGTTGTATATTGAACCCATTCCATAGTCTCTCGTGTAAGCAGAAACAGATTTATTCACATGTTTCCGTGCTTTTTCAAATTGTGGACAAAATTGGTTGGACCACTCCATTTCTGCCTTTGGCATATATTGGAATATACCAAGGCAGTTTGTGGAAAAAGTGCCATCAATTGATCAAAGGTGTCCTTTAAAAGCATTTCCAGACCTACACCAGTCAAAGTGCCCAAGTCATTTCCTCCTCAGTGCACAATTAACAGGTCAGGGTGTGGCAAATGCAAAAAGGTTTTCACCAATGGAATCAATTGGTGACATTTTAATCCTCTCTGGCCAATCCATTTGATGTTCACGTTTGATAAATCAAGGTTGTGAAAATTTCTGGTACTAGCATACCTTTGAGCCCAGTGGATATAGCTATGTCCAATAATCCAGACAAAATACATGGTGAGAGGAGATTCTGATGCAGTCAGATGAAGTGTGGAAAAGAAATGGCAGTTGGAACAATAAGAGGTTGCAAAAAAAACCTGTGGAGTTTCAAGCAATGATTGGTAGAATGAGATAGGTGAAAACTGAAAGTTAGGGTGCATGGTTATGTTCTGTGTAAGAAGTAATTTGAATGGTTAAAAAAAGTCATTTAAAGAAACATGGCACCAGATAAGCTGGTGTATTTGCAGGTCAAACATCCTTGCAGAGGTGATTTGCAACATTGTAGAATAAACTTTTAACCCTGGAAGCTCAGTGAGGAGGGAGTTGCTATGGTAACAGGTAGAAAAGGCTGAGGGGGGAAGGGTGTTGGTTTGAAAATAGAGAGGGAAGAGTTTTGATTGGTTACCATGAGGAATATGTGTGTACAATTAGAGGTTTTCTGTGCCATTAATGGTACCAGTGCCTGGAGAACATACCTTTTGCTCTGCTAAAGAAATATTGGTGTGTGTATCTGACACTATTCTGAATCTCCTAAAGCATTTGTAAAGGTGAGTTATGATTCATTTAATATACATAGAGACTTGAATACTCTATGGAGAAGATTTGGAAGCAAATTGTGGTTTTTTAATGTTGCTTTGTGTCATGCTTTTTGATAATGCTTGGTAAAAAGTTTTTACTGCATAGAGGAATTGTATTTTGTAAAATTGTGAAGTTTTAGTAGTGATATGGAATGCTTTTATTTGGGACCTGTGCTGTGTTTTTTAAATGTGAAGTCAAAAACGATTTTGTGAAAAATGAATGGATTTTACATTTTTTAAAAGGAATAAAGAATGTGTGCATGTTTAAAGAAATATATTTGACTCTTTACAATGATGTTACTTGTGTTAACTCAGTGTAGGAAGCATATTGAGTTTGTTTGCATAGAGGAATTGTATTTTGTAAAATTGTGAAGCTTCATGTGAAAGCGTTAATTCTATTTTGTAAAATTGTGAATTTTTAGTCGTGACATGGAATGCTTCTACATAGGACCTGTGCTGTGTTTTGTAAATGTGATGTAAAAAACGATTTTGGGGAAAATAAATAGTTTTTACATTTTTTAAAAGGAATAAAGAATGTGTGCATGTTTAATAGAAATACATTTGACTCTTTACAATGATGTTACCTGTGTTAACTGAGTGTAGGAAGCATATTGAGTTTGTTTGCATAGAGGAATTGTATTTTGTAAAATTGTGAAGCTTCATGTGCAAGATTTTGCCTCAGTCTTATCCCTGCTGTGAGGCAGATGGTTGTAAATATGATCTGTGCTGTGTTTCCTAAATGTGATGTTAAAAAATGATTTTGGGGAAAATAAATGGATTTTACATTTTTGAGTATAATGTGGCGCAAAGGTTTAAAAAATGACGCATACATGCGTCACTTTTTAAATATGGGAAAAAAAGGTACATGTTTGGGCTTTCATGGGGAGTCTAGGTGGTGAGGATTGTATCTAAGTGTGCAGTGGACTAGGCTTCATGAAGCATATCCCTGTCTGCATTCTTAGACATAGGTGTCAATTTGACTCTTTACAATGATGTTAGCTGCATTTAAAATAGTGTAGGAAGCATATTGAGTTTATTTGCATAGAGGAATTGTATTTTGTAAAATTGTGAAGCTTCATGTGAAAGCGTTAATTCTATTTTGTAAAATTGTGAATTTTTAGTCGTGACATGGAATGCTTCTACATAGGAGCTGTGCTGTGTTTTGTAAATGTGATGTAAAAAACGATTTTGGGGAAAATAAATAGTTTTTACATTTTTTAAAAGGAATAAAGAATGTGTGCATGTTTAATAGAAATACATTTGACTCTTTACAATGATGTTACCTGTGTTAACTCAGTGTAGGAAGCATATTGAGTTTGTTTGCATAGAGGAATTGTATTTTGTAAAATTGTGAAGCTTCATGTGCAAGATTTTGCCTCAGTCTTATCCCTGCTGTGAGGCAGTTGGTTGTAAATATGATCTGTGCTGTGTTTCCTAAATGTGATGTCAAAAACGATTTTGGGGAAAATAAATGGATTTTACATTATTGAATATAATATGACGCAAAGGTTTAAAAAATGACGCATACATGCGTCACTTTTTAAATATGGGAAAAAAAGGTACATGTTTGGGCTTTCCTGGGGAGCCTAGGTGGTGAGGATTGTATCTAAGTGTGCAGTGGACTAGGCTTCATGAAGCATATCCCTGTCTGCATTCTTAGACATAGGTGTCAATTTGACTCTTTACAATGATGTTAGCTGTGTTTTAAAACAGTGTAGGAAGCATATTGAGTTTGTTTGCATAGAGGAATTGTATTTTGTAAAATTGTGAAGCTCCATGAGAAAGCGTTTGCCTCACTCTTATTCCTGTTGTGATGCAGGTGCAAGATTTTGCCTCAGTCTTATCCCTGCTGTGAGGCAGATGATTGTAAATAGGATCTGTGCTGTGTTTCCTAAATGTAATGTCAAAAACGATTTTGGGGAAAATAAATGGTTTTTACATTTTTGAGTATAATGTGGCGCAGAGGTTTAAAAAGTGACGCATCTACCTACATGCGTCAATTTTTAAATATGGGGCAAAAAAGGTACTTGTTTGGGCTTTCCTGGGGAGCATAGGTGTTGAGGCTTGTGTCTAAGAATGCAGTGGACTAGGCTTCATGAAGCCTATCTCTGCTGCAAACGCTTTCTCATGGAGCTTCACAATTTTATAAAATGCAATTCTATATAACTATATAACTCAATATTTTCTCGGGAAGCATAGGTGGTGAAGCCTGTGTATAAGAGTGCAGTGGACTTAGACATAGGTCTGATCTTCTTTGTACTTGTGGACAGAGCTGTCTTCCACTATACTTTTCAATACAGGCCTCACCTTTTGTGCACCACTGGAGAATCCTCACCTGATCTGAAACCCTGTATTGATCGTTTGCTTTTTGTCATTGCTTTGTTGTTTGGTAATAGTGGTCCATAATGTGCTACTGTTTTTCTTTAACACAGATTGAAATCGTTATTTGAAGAAAAAGCAAAGATGCCCACAAAGGAAAGGACAAAGAAACAACGTAACCAGGAAAAATCAAAAACAGCAACGGAATTACAGCATTCTTCCACAACAGATACTTCAAAAAACAGGAACAAAGCTCCTGGTAAGACAACTAAGTCTTTTTTACCAAACATATGTACATCCAGAAAAAATGATGGACACCATGTAGAAAAAGAAAATGAGAGAGTAAAATTGAAAAGGAAGGAGAGAACTTCAAAGAATCCTAAAACTGGAGCAGGAGAGAATATTATGTATAGGAATAGAAGGCAGAATCAGTTTAGAGACATTTGTAGACGAATGTTTCGCAATAGAGTGGTTTTAAATTTGTTAAAAAACATTAGGAAAGGTAAACAGAGAGCTGCTTTTTATAAGAAAAAGAAAAGTGTAGAGAAGATTGTTGATCAGGCTTTTGAAGTTAAGCAAAAATTATTTATTTTAATAATCAATAGAATTAGGACACTTAACAAGACAATTGATGTTTTCAAATCAAACAGTAGATGGAAAAGAGTAATTAATCGGACTAATTTTTGTAAAGTTTTTTCTGGAGAATGGATGCACAGTTCAAGTTGTGAGCCATTTTTTAATGAGGAGAGTTACTTCCAGGAGAATGATTTAGTGCATGCAGTTGACACCAGTGGTCGAGTGTATGAAGTGAAAGACGGTTGTCCGATTGAAAAAGAGAAACTTGTGCCTAGAGAACCAGAAGAGGTGTTATCTGATGGAGTTTTAGGGAGACGTACTAAGGGTCCAGTGTACACTTGGAAGTGTAGTAGTATTTGTAGTGTGCGACAGGAATCAATTGATTTGTTTTGTAATTTCTTACGTACATATAGTAAAAAAAGTATAAAGCAGAAAGTGAAGTTGTTGCAAGACTTAGATCCTTGCAGAGTGAGAGGAATCACAGGTTTGCAAGGTCATTCACTGGCTTGTCTTTCTAGAAAAGTCTGTCAGAGTGTTTTTCATCATTTTAGGATGTTAGCAGTGCATCATACCAAAATGAGGAAATTAGTGAGAATGTTGTATTATGCAAAAAGTCCAGCACTTAAGCTTAAACAATTAAACAGTGCTCTTTTGCATGGAACAGAATTAGATGTGAAGAAGATTTGTGAAGAAATTGAGATTTGTTATTTTCGTGAGCAAGAGGACAGTGTAGAAATTGAGACAGCAATTCAAGGTAATGTGGAAGACAATGTACAGATTTTGAATACAGAAAAGTTTGAGCAGGAAATTACCAGGTTTAAGGTGAAATCAAGTGAAAGGCCGAATTTTACTTGTGTGTGTTGTCGACGAAGTCATTATAAGATTCAGACTAGGTTAGTTGACTTATATGCAAAAAGTGAAAAGATGGATAATTATGAGTGGAAAGATTTAGCAACTTATTTGTGGGTGGAGAATTCTTTTGATTTGAGTTCTGATCAGTGTATTTGTAGATATTGTTATGACAAATTAAATCAAAACAGAATGCCTGCTAGAGCTGTTCATAATAATCTGGAGTTGATAGACATTCCCCGTGAATTGATGGATTTAAATACATATGAGTCTATTTTGATTCAATGTGTCCATCCTTTTCAGGCAATTGTTCGCATGGAGCCTAAGATAGGGAAATTGCCTCCTACAGATTTGCAGAGAGGATTAAAGGGAAGAGTTGTTTATTTACCCCTAGATTTGAAAAAAAATATTGATACAATTGGTATAGAAAAAGTAGAAGAGGAACCTTTAGTTATTCTAGTTAATGGGGTTCCAACAAAGAGTAAAAAAATCTGGCAAGATTTAGTGGACGTTAGGAAAGTCAAAAAGGCAACGTTGTGTTTAGTCAAAAACAATGAGTACTACAAAGATGTATGTGTTGCAGCAGAGGAAACAGCTGCAGATGAAGACAGTGATTGTTCAGGCGGCCAAATTGAAAAAGGTGGTGTGTCTAGAAGTGAAGAAATATATGAACATTATACTGTTCATCCTTTGCATTCCAAAGAAGTAATGGGGAATGCAATTGAATTGTTTCAAATGAAAACAGCAAAAGGTAGTCCCATTAGTGTATGGGAAGAAAGTTTGGAAGCTCGTTGTTTTCCACAGCTATTTCCAACAGGTCGAGGTGGACGATATGACGATCGACCACTTCAAATTCCTGCATCTGAATATCGAACTGTAAGATTATATGCTGAAGATGCAAGGTTTCGTCAATGCATTCCCTATTTGTTTCATCCACTGTATGAAAGTGACTTGTCTGGTCTTTCTTATGCAGTAAACCATATTCTGAAAAGTGGAGCACATCTACAAAATGTTTCGGCGAGGGACTTTATGGAGAAAGTGAATCTGCAAGAAAATATTTTAGAATCTCATCTAATCAATCTAATGGCATGTCAGCGTGGTACAAATGAGTATTGGTACCATCGCCATGGGGAATTGAAATGTATGCTAAGAAACTTAGGAACTCCTACATGGTTCCTCACTCTTAGCTGTGCCGAGTATACCTGGGAGGACTTACTTCAATTTCTACGAGAGGCCAATGCTAATATACAAAATATAGAATTCAAAACACCTGGAGAACTGTGTTCTTTGGATCCAGTGAATGTATGCAGATATTTCAATCATAGATTTGAAGCTATGATGTCTTTTATTACCAACAAAAAAAATCCTCCCCTTGGAGAGGTTTTGGATTTCTTTTGGAGAAAGGAGTATCAAGCGAGAGGTGCTCCTCACATACATATGTTGTTATGGATTAAAGATGCACCCAAATTTGGAACAGATTCAGATGAGACAGTCATGAGTTTCATTGAAGAGTATTCAACATGTGCTGTTCCGAAAACTACGGAAGAAAACAGTTTAAGGCAACAAGTTTTACGCTTTCAATCCCATCGTTGTGGAAAGTACTGTCGTCGAAAATTCAGAAACAAGGACAAGTTCTACACACAATGTCGTTTCGCTTTTCCACGACCAGTGATTTCTAAAGGAAGAGTAAATAATTTAATGTCTTCTCTGCGACATACTGTGACGAGGAAATCACCAAAAAATACATACAATTTAAAAAGAGACGAAGAGTCCAAGTACATCAACGACTACAACCCAGTGATTTTGTCCATGTGGAATGCTAACATGGATATTCAATTCATTGCTGACAACTCTATTGCTGTAGCTCGATATGTGACGTCTTACATCACAAAAAACAGAAAAGACAGAACTGAAGGAAATGTGGGAGGACATTTCACATGAAAAGAGCCTAAGCAAGAAATTGTACAGTTACAGTCTGAAGATGGTGTTGCATCGAGAAATTGGAGCATATGAATGTTCTGATCGATTGTCGTCAGCAAGTCTCTATGCCAAATCTAGAACCATCATTTGGGTGAGTCTAGGTCTTGCTGCAACACGAAATCGAGTTTTGAAATCTGTAGAAGAGATAGAGTATTTGGCGGAGAAAGAACCAGAAAGTACAGATATTTTGAAGACAAACATGTTGGATACATACTATCCAAATAGAAGTCATCACCTTGAGAACGCTTGTCTCTATGAAGTTCTGCAAAGATATATTTATAAGAGGAACATCAGAGAAGATATCAATAATGGAATATATGGAGTCATTGGATGTGAAGGATGTCTAGTGAAACAGAAAAAAGGTCATTTGATTAATCATCGCAAATTGAGTTGTGATAATCCAGATAAAAGAGAATTTTATTATTTGGCTCTTTTGCAACTGTTTAAACCATGGCGTGAAGAAGAGGAACTTCTTGGAGATTTTCTCTGTTATGAAGACTCCTTTAATGCAACGAAGGATACCATAGAATGTCCTGTTTTTCCAAATTATCTGCAAATGTTGAATGAAGAAATAGAGCAAGAAGCCACAATTGCTGCAGAGATTGCGAGAGACAGTTCTCAAGGCAGTCAGAGTTCTGCTTCATTGAGTCAGGATCCACTAGGAGGACCAATTATCCAAAATGAAGCTGCTACTGCCATGGATGAGGTGGAAAGAGCTATGGAACAAGCTCAAGATGATGAAGGTAACTTAGAGGATTTGGTGAAACAACTAAACCTTGAGCAGAAACAGATATATGACGAAGTCACAGAACAGATTGAACATGGATTCAGTCATGAGAAAAAAGAGTGCTCATGTACATCATTTAAGCCTGTCCAACTGTACGTGAGTGGAGAAGCTGGAACTGGAAAAAGTTTTCTGATTAAAGCCATTGCAACTTATCTGCAAAAAAGGACTGAATCACCGCTGTCTTTTGTTGTTACTGCTCCAACTGGGCTGGCAGCACATAACATTAAAGGGATTACTTTACATCATTTACTGATGCTGCCAGTGGAGCATGAAAACAAATTGGAGTATCACAAGCTATCAGGAGATGCGTGTTCCGAAGTTTCGAGAGTCCTGAAGAAAATGAAACTTCTTATCATTGATGAAGTAAGCATGGTGTCAAATATCATGCTTGCTTTTGTGCATTTGAGAATGCAAGAAATTCTTAGAACAGACTATGATGTCTTATTTGGTGGAAAACATATTATTGTTTTTGGAGATCTTCTGCAGTTGACTCCAGTGAAAGGACAACCTGTGTTCAAAATGCTCACACATGAAGATACCAGGAAGTGCTTAGGGAGCATTGGAAACGTTAATATATGGTTAAACTTTAAATATGCAGAACTGCTTCAAAATATGCGGCAGGCAAATGATGAAGATTATAAAAATATTCTACAAGATGTAAGGATCGGAAAAGTAAGTCAGCAAGGGTAAGAAGCTTTACATGCACGATTAATTTCAAATTTGTACCCAAATGAAAACATTCTTCCAGAGAACATATTTAAGAAAATTAACGAGATGAAATCTGGCATATGTTTGTTGCCAACTCTGAAAGAATGTTCCATGTTCAACAACAAAATGTTACAGTTATAAAATGAAGAGATAGTGAAACTGGAAGCTATTGATAAAATAGAGCATATGGGAGCAACAATTATTTTGTCTGAAAATTTGAAATCAAAATTGGATTCATTAGAGAAGACTATATCTAAAACTGCTGGTTTTGAAAAGACTCTGAATGTGTGTTTGAATTGTCGTGTCATTTTAAGAAGGAATATAAATGTTGAAAGAGGTCTGGTAAATGGAGCAAAGGGTTATGTTGTTGGTTTTGTGAATTACAAAAATAGAGATGGAATTGAAATTTTAAAAATTAAATTTGATGACATTGATGAAATAGAACAAATTTGTCATTGTTCAGCTAGATTTTTGCTCGTGAAAGACTTATATGTTCGCCGAAAACAGTTTCCTATTTGTTTGGCATATGCGGTGACAATTCATAAGTCTCAAGGTTTAAGTGTAGATAGCGCTTTGGTGAACATTGGAAGTTCTGTGTTTAAAGAGGGTATGGCATATGTGGCATTATCACGAGTCAGAACTTTATCAGGATTGTACTTGATTGAGTGTGATGAAACAAAGATTTGTGCAGATTTAGATTGTGTAAAAGAATACAATAGGTTAAGAAGAGAGTGTGCTCCACATTTGCCTCAATATCCTCTGATTGAAAAACGTGTGGTAGGCCGAAAAAGAAGAAATGAGAGTAATTGCAGTGAGGTATCAGCAAAAAGGCATAAAGTAGATAAAAGTGTAATTGTAAAGAGAAACAAAAAGGATTCTGTTGAAGATGTTGTTGGATTTCAGTTTGAAAACAGTTCTGGTGTCAACTGCTATGCTAATGTAGTAGTTAATGTTGTTTTTTTTCTTCAAAATTTACAAAGACAGATTGTTGAAAATCGGGAACAAACATTGTGCTGTTTATTGAATTCTGTGTTAGACAAATGTAGTAGTGATAGAGCAAAAATAGAAAGTGTTTCAGAAATTAGAAATCTTCTAGATATATGTTCAGGTCAAAATCAATTTTCACAGAATATTCAGCAGGATTGTCAGGAATTTTTAATATATATGTTTGATGTATTACAAGATGAAGGAGTAGATATAAAAAATCTATTTGGCCTTTCTTATCAATGGCAACATGACTGTGATAACTGTGCTTCATCAAGTACTACTATAATAGACTCTGAAAGATTTATATATTTAACTTTACCAGACGGCAAATCAGTGTCTTTCAATAATCTAGTTAAAGCAGCGGATCACAATATGGTGTGTACCCAATGTAAGTCTGCAATGCTGTACACATTATTTCTACAAAATTATGGTCACTATGTTATTTTAATGTTCCAACGATGTAGACCTGATGGAACTAAATTGACAACTTCTATTAAAAATTTTGTGGCTTCTCAGTTATCGATATCAGGAAGAACCTTTGCAACTGTAGCTATTATTTTTCATGATGGTCCTTCTACAACATCAGGGCATTACACATGCTATTTAAAAACTTCTAAAGTTTGGACCCAATGTAACGACAATCATTTGACTTTCAAACAACGTTTGCCTTTTGGCTTTATAAATTCATATCTAGTGTTTTTACAGCCAAAATTTAGGTAAAGGTAATTGGCCTATGAAGACGGGAGGAGTACTCATATATACTCATACATCTGACACTATTTGGCCAAATGGAAAGGTGCAAGAATGAGTAAAGAGTCATGACTGAAAAAAAGGAGTATATTAAAATTTTGAAAATATTTCAGATGTTCTTGGAGCTTTTCTTGTAGAAAGTCGATGAAATGGATTTCTAAGTGAACAGCAAAATACTACGCAACGAGAAAAGGACCTCCATGATATACTATTTGGCCTCAAGGAAAAGTAAGTCAATCAAAGATTAGCGTACATTTGTCATTTGTCGGTATATAAGGTTTTTTTTTAAAACACAATCTTTTAGATTGTGTTTTTTTTTCCCGCTGTCATATGATGAGTAATTTGAACTCACTACTTTAAGTGAAATTCAATATATTCTGAGAACAGCAAAAATAAACTATGTAACATGTTGTAGAAGTTATTCTATACTTTGGATTGTGTAAATTAAATTGTATTCCCATTCTCTGACACTTACTTTCCTTTTTTCATCTTCTTTCAGCTCTTTTTACTCACTTATAATGTCTTTCTCTCACTCTCTGTAACCCCCGTTCCCTTACTCCACTTCTTTGACAACCCCTCATTTTCATTTCAACTGTGTGTATCCCGTCTCTCCCTTGCATAACTTTTCAGCTTTCAGTCTTTCTGCTTTTCTTCTCTTTTCCGTATTTTCCTCCTTTGCTCTTTTAGTAATTCCTGTTTACTCACTCAGCAGTATTATTGCACTCTATCACTATAAATCACCCACTCTCCTTAGCTTATCTTTGTTTGCTCTTTACTTTTGACCTCTTCTCTCTGTTTTTCGTTCACTACTTCTATGTCCTCAGTGCCTCACTCTACTTGTGTTATTTTCACTTGTGTTTATCTACCTTCTATCACTTCTTTTACAACAACTTCACTGCTCCTCTCTCATCGTTCTTCATCCCATTTCTTTTACTCTGGTTCCGTTACAATCCATCATTTCCTTTCTTTCAATGTCCTTCTCTTTACTTTCATCACCAAATTATTTTCTCTCAGCACCACTGTTTTAGTCGTCTTCTCCTCTTTTTCCTTTTTTTTGCAGACTTACTTTTTTCTTTTCTCACTCATAGTACTCCACCTCACTCAGTTTTTCTCTTAGTGTGTCTACGTTATAACTTCCTCAGTCCATTTCCTTCAATTGTTGTGTATTATTCTGTCTCCCTTCATCCTTTCACTGTATGACTGTTCTTCTCTTACTCTCAGTTATCTTCTATTCCTCATTCTTCTAAATGCATCCTTAATTAGACTGTTTTCTGTCTCAGTCATTATCTTTTTACTTACTTCTGTTTCCTGGTTTAGTTTTGCTAACTCACATTGTTTTAGTATCTTTCTTACCTTCAGTTCATTTCTCTGTACTTCTCTCTCTTTTTCTTAGTGAATCTATATGCCTTACTCTTTGTAATTTGCTCTCCTTCTATTTCTTTTTCCCTCTTTTTGTCCTTCTACCTTAGTTTATTTCCCTTTCTGTGTTCTTCACTCTAACTTTATTTCTAAATAGAGTGTTATGATGTTTTTAGCTCTTCATTTGTATCTTTTAATTTAAAATACATATTTTACTAATTATAACTCATTTGTTCTTCTCTCTTTCACAGATACCAACTGTAGTAAAAAAAATTAAAGTTACATTTATTATATGGTAAGTATGACTAACAAAATTTAGTTTGTTATCACCCTTTGCTTTAAGGTCACTAACATGTTCTCAATCTACCTCACTCCTGTGTTTTTACTCTGCTTCTTTCACTTATTCTTATTCTCCATGTTTACTCCCCTTTCCCTATTTACCCTCTCATATTCAACTTCTTTTGATCCCTATTCTTTACTTCACTTACCCTCTGTTCCCTTTCCTTGCTTCTTCACTCATTCTCTTTTTCTTAATTATTTACCTTACTCCTACACATATAGCTCATCCCCCTCCCAACACATGCACACACCTGTAATATACACCCACACACACACCACACACACACCTCATACACACAAAAAAACATCCCACACACACTCTTCAAAAACCCACACACATTCCATACACACACATACATCGAACACATATACACCCCACACTCATACACTTCTCACACATATTTCACACACCCTCATCTCTACCCACACCAAAACAGTCCACACAACCACACCCACAGACACACCTTACACACCCAAACTCCTACCTACACCCACTGACTCCCTGTAAGTCACACACATTGCATTACTTAACTTTTTTTGCTGTTTTATTCAAGCCCATTCAGGTACTGTTTCCTTTACTCTCTATGTCCACTCTCTATGTCACTCACCATGTGTTATCCTAATTCAATATTTCTCCCTCTTTCACCCCTCTTTACTTATACTATGGGTAGCGCACCGGGGAGCGTAACAAGGGGAAAACCAAGAGAAACAGTAAAATAATATTTTAGAGTGCTTTGAGGTAGGGTAGCTGTTGTGTTGTGTGGGTGATTTACTTACTGCACTCCTTCCACTCCTTTTCTCAGTCCCTCTGTTCTCACAGTTCCTCACTCCCGTTCACTCAGTCCGTCTCTCTTACTGTAAATGTCTCTGTCTCTTCACTCTTTCACTACTTGTTCATTATGCTCTCTCCCTGAAGTTCAAGCACACTACGTTATTTACATTTCTTTGCTGCTTCAAATATTCCCTATCTGTTACTTCTTCTTTCAGTTTTTTCTCTCTGTCAATCCACATGTTTTAACTTTAGTCGATTTTATCCATCTTATTTCATCCCTCTTTAGTTATGGGCACTACTTTTTTCTCTCTCTCCCTCACCAGTGTTATTTAAATCTGGTTCCGTTATTACCTTTTATTTGTACATCATTTTTTCACTTTCCTTTTACTCTTTACAGCCACTCACATTCTTCATGTGCCTCTGCTTTAGTATTATTCTTCTCTCTTTCTTTGTTTCACAGCCTTATATTTTTTTCATTTTCTCTCTTACACTTTCTTATATCTTTTACACTGTTTTACTATGTATTATACAGTACCTCTGTGTTGCTCTCTCTTGCTGTCTGTCTCTTAACATTACTCTCTCTTTCTCTTTCTCTTATGCTCTCCTTCTCTTGGTTTTTTTATTTATTTTTTTTATTGCGCTAACGGGGCGCTCTCCGGTGCGCGCACCGGGAAGCGCACCTATGAGAAAAATGAAGTCAAGAGTGCTAAAAATTTTTGTAATTTTTTAGAAATGGGAGGTAGTTCTGAAAAGAACTTTTTTTTAAATGTTTTTGTTGTTTTATATATATATTTTTTTTTCTGAACATTTTTTTATTTTTTTTGTATTTTTTGAACAATTTTATGTTTTTTGGGGGTTTTTGGGGGGAACAACGAAAAACAGGCATTAGAAAGGGCTCAACAGGGGCAAAAAAAAAAAGAAATTCACTTCTTGGGGCGTTTTGAGCACTTGTGGTTTTCAAATGCTCTATTAATTAAAATGATACTCATATTCCCATATGAAATTAGTTCACCACATTAAATGCACACTAGCTTCATGTGCACAAAATTCTGTTGTCTCCCTCGCCTCTGGTCCCGATAGAGTTACCTGTGACGATGTACTGGCCACAGGAGTTGGTAGGTTATCTTGGAGGTGACGCAACTCAGCAACGCTGTAATTGAGTGGATGCCACCTCTGCATGTGGCGGTGCATTGTATAGTTACCAAAACAATACTTTTTGTTTGTACCTCTAGACAAAACAGCTTTACAAATGAGGCATGTCACATATCGGGCATTGACCTTTTTTTGGTCTCGAGGAAAAGAATAAAATTGCCATATAAAATGGTCTTTGTGGTGTGATTTGCGGGGCTCTTCAGGCAAGAACTGCCTCGGCTCTACGTCCTCTTCCTCTTCTTCTTCCTCTTCCTCTGGGTTTGGAAGGAACTGCGCAGGTGGTCCTTCCTTCCTAGGTGGTTGTGGTGGGGGTGGGGGTCCACCAGCTGCAGCTACTGCAGATGCCATTATTTCAACAAGGAGAAACAGGTCTTCCTCTCACAAAGATGAAAGTCAGAGTGAGGAAAAAAGGAGGGGTTTTCATCATTTGGGGAAAAAAATAGTTCTAAACCAATGAAAAGTGTTATTTACAGGTCACATGACCTATCCCGCTTACGTTACGCGTCCCGCTCCGCGCCCGGAGCCCTTCCGGGGTGCTGCGCTTCGCACCTCGTTCGCGCTCCGGAGCACTTCCGAGTGCGCGAACGCGGCGCGTCATAAGACGCATTACGCGGCAACGCGATACGTCGCGCTTACGCGACGAGTCACGATGTTGTTCTCGAACGCGGCAGTTGTGCAAACGGGATGTTTCCCGATGCGCGGACCGGGTCGCGGCATAAAATTGAGCTAACGGGAAGCTACCCGGTGCGCGAACCGGTAGCGAAACTAAAAAAAAATATATATATATATATATATTCACCACTTGGCTCCCTTCCTCTCCCGTTAGGCGCTTCTCTCGCTTGGTCGCGTTACTCCTGCGGTTGAGCCAACCGCTGAAAATTACAACAGATTTCCCCAGCCAACCAACGCGTTTCGACAGCGTCCGCTGTCTTGATCACGGTCGAAACGCGTTGGTTGTTTTTTGTTTTTGACCCCCCCCTGCAATTGATGAAATAAATGGAACTTTAAAAACAAGCGATTGATTCCGTCTTCCTGCGACTCCAAACTGCCCCCAGGACTGGGGAAATCTGTTGTAATATATATATATATATATACATATATATATATATACATACAAAAATTATATTAAATACATATAAAATATATTTTTCCTTTAAAAAAAGAATACATTCAACAGCTTTTAATATTTGCTATTAAAAAACCATTGAAATTCACTGAAAAAACCATAGGTTATAGACCATATATAGTTAGGAATTAGCATTTACAAAACCTTGAAAATTCACTGAAAAAACCATAGGTTATAGACCATATATAGTTAGGAATTAGCATTTTTAAAACCTTATTTTACTCACACAAAACCATTGAAATTCGCATATATAGTTAGTTGCACTAACTATATATTTCGCGCACCCGCAATACACTGCTGATGATGTCACATATTACATCATTCATGACATGGTCAATGACATCACTGATGACATCACTGATGACATCTCAAATGACATCACTGATGACATCACTGATAACAACATCCAGTGTCTGTATGTTTCTGTAAACTTTAAATATGTCTTACATATTGAAGAATGAGTGGATGTATAAGTGTCTGGATGAAGGATTTAGTAGGTGCATGACTGACTGTATGAGTGAGTGATTAAATGTGTCTCACTGAGTGCATGGATTAGTGACTAAACTGTCTTAATTTGTGCATCATTATGTCTGTTGTTCTGTAAACTGCTGCATGTATTGATCAGTAGCTATATGAGTAACTATATGGGTTATTGATTGGTTGCCCAAGTACTTGTATGGGAGACTGAGTGTGTGTGTGGGTGGTTGGGAGGTGTATGACTCTGTGCATAGATGTGTGAGCAGTTGATTCACTAGATGTATGGGTTCAAAAGTGCATGTGGGAACAGCTGTATGGGCGGTTGACTGTGTGCATGAGTGTATTGGTGAGTGAATGGATATCTCAGTGCTACATGTCAAAGTAAGAACATATGTAAAACACAGTATATGTGAGAGTTGACATATATAAATAACTGTGCATAAGAGCCAGTGAATGTGTGAGTGGCTGTATGGATCATTCTGAAATTGTATCAGGGATTGTATAAGAGAGTAAATATGTGTTAGTATCTGTTTGAATAAGTAAGGTGTGTATAACTGTATAGTTGAGGAAATGGAGGTGTGATTGATTCTTTGCATGACTGACTAGGTGTGTGAGTAACTCCATGGATGAGTGACACTCTGTGAGTGTCTGTTTACACTGAGTGTATATAAGGTTATATTAGAGTCTGAAGAAGTTCATCGTATTATCACATGAATGATGTCATCAGTGATGTGATCAGTCATATCAAATGAGATGTCATCAGTGATGTCATCAGTGATGTCATTTGAGATGTCATCAGTGATGTCATCAGTGATGTCACTGACCATGTCATGAATGATGTAATATGTAACATCATCAGCAGTGGATTGCGGGTGCGCGAAATATATAGTTAGTGCAACTAACTATATATGCGAATTTCAATGGTTTTGTGTGAGTAAAATAAGGTTTTAAAAATGCTAATTCCTAACTATATATGGTCTATAACCTATGGTTTTTTCAGTGAATTTTCAAGGTTTTGTAAATGCCAATTCCTAACTATATATGGTCTATAACCTATGGTTTTTTCAGTGAATATATATATATATATATATATATATATATATATATATATATATATATATATATATATATATATATATATATGTATATATATTAGAGGTAAAAGCATATAAGTTACACTTAATAGCACACAGTACATTAGCACAATATATGTTGAGCCCTCTGGGCGTACCAAACCATATATTAAGAAAGTGGTATAAGAACTACGACTTGACTAGACACAAGGTCTAGAGCCTGTAGAATCCCTGGGCCCTCAAGGAACCACCCAAGTTAGTGACACAGGGGACCCACGGGGAACGTGTGCAGTGTGAGAACACAGCTGCGAATCACCTTTGGCTTCTATGGGGAAAGTCGTGGTTGGAAATTTAAAGATAAAGGACACTTGGAAGAGAACTTTGAGCAAACCCCTTGAGACTGAAGGGGTTCTAGGGCAGCACCCACGGGAGCACCGTCGTACTCGAGTTACCTCACCCAGGGAAGCCGGTGCATAGGTGTCTTTTTGTGTCTGCAAAGTGCTGCTGCCGTTGAAGGGGAAAGTGTCTGGGGTGATCCAAGCCTGGATCGAAGATGAGAAGAACCTGAAAGCAGAGGGTACAGAGTCTGGGTCACTAGCCAGTGACCAGGGGCACAATAGTCGAATGCCCACCAATGTCGGGTGATTTCAGGCGAAGGAGATGAAGCTTGACTCTTTAGCTGCGAGGACCAGGAGGCATCGACGATGACCAGGAGCTGGATTCGAGCTGTCCCACAAAGGATGTCGAGTGCTGCGGTGTCGGTGCCCGGATTGGACCCAACAAGCTTTGGCAACAGCAACCCAAGCAGAAAGGAGAAAGATGCTTCGGTGCATACCAGCGAGGTCTGAGGGACTCACCACCAATTGGGGAGTCAGGGCATGTCTGGAGCAACAAGGGAAGCCCAAGGAAAATCAGAGTTGCCTTCACAGGGACCAACCAGTCGAAGGACCAGGGATCGCTAAGGAGCCTCGAGCGGAGATGCAAGAAGCGGGCTCATGGAACACTTGTGGAGTGTAGGTCCACAATCTTCGGTGCAAAAGGTGCTTGAGCTTGGGCTATAATTAATGCAAAGAAAAACTTCAAGAGACATCGAGAAGGCAGTGCACTTGCAAAAGTGTCCAGGAGTTCCGGTTCCATGTCACTCACAAGGGCTGAGGGTCTCAGCTTTGCTGGGGACTCGGGTTGGCCTCTAAGAAGTCTGGAAAACTTCTTCCTGGGCTGCAAATACTTCGGAGTCCTGCGGGAGCTTCGGAGATGCAGACCAGCAAATGCTTTGTTGGTGCCTGCCAAGCAGTGGAGTCACTCCTTGACCCTTTTCACATTATTTAAATAGAATTTACCAGATGACGCTGCACTTTTTGAGAAAAAATATGTTAACCACTTTGACTGTTACGCCAGTTGCCTCAAGGAATATTGACTGCAACAAACATTGCTAGCAAAAGATATTTAACATTGAGCGTAGTTCGTGTAGTCACGCTACACGAAGCTGCGGGTAGTTGTAAAAGCGCTACTCAATCTATGAGTAGCTACTTGATTGTCCCGCCCTTTCGCGATGTGTTTGTCTTGTTCGGGAATGCGTATTGCGTGTTCGGAGCACTGTTTGCGTGCTCGGGGGATAGGATCTCGCAAACTTGCCCATGCACTCGCCTATGGGTGCGGCCATCTTGTTTTTCACTTGTCCCGCACATTCGCGATGCCTTATTTCCTGTTCCAGGTTGTGTATAGCATGTTCGCGATGTGCATTTCATGTTTGGGGACGCGTTTTACGTGTTTGCGACGCTTTTTAAGTGCTCTGGGGAAATCTCACGCGAACTTACCCACACGGTCACGAGCGGGCGGCCATCTTGTTTTTCACTCTATGCTATGGTTCAAGGTGCCTCCCAGGGCCAGGACCGCTCTTCCTCTACCGAGGGCTCTGCTGCTGGCCCCAGTAAGTACTCCAGTGCTTAATATTAATAATTGCGATTCTCCTATTAACATGACCAGAGAATCTGGATTTCATTAAAGACACGGAGACTATCATTATGCATACAACTTTTAATGCAGTCCAAGCATAGCCGCATATGTCACTAAGCAATAGTTCCAACTTACAATACATATGAACCAACAATAGTAACAAGCACTAGGCAATCAGCCTCTTTTAAATGTGGTGACAGGAAGAAAGGAAATGTCCAATAAAACTCCAATGGAACATCAAACTTGAAGAAATATGAATGAAGATCCACAGGTATGGAATCACGAAGAGAAGTTCAAGGGAGATTATCTGCAAAGGAAAGAAAGGTTGTAAATAATTCCAATCCAAAATATTAAAGAACTGTCCTAAAAAGATAAATTGAATAATAAATAATCATATGACCAACAGACCTGCAAAGGAAAGAATGTCATTAAAATACTCAAATATGCATATAAATAAATAGAATCAACCACCCAGGGAAAGGGTGGGAGGGATAATGATAGCCTCCGTGTCTTTAATGAAATCCAGATTCTCTTGTCATGTTAATAGGAGAATCGCAATTTCATTACAAGACCGGAGGCTACCATCATGCATGTTGGTAGCCATGTAAAACAACATCAGACATATGAGAAACAGGTTTACAATAATGATGAGCAAAGGTCCTAGAATTAGACCAATCAGCAGCCTTAAGAATATCATCTAACTTACCACCTGACCAGAATGATTTACTGGCCATTGCGCCTCTGATAGAATGTGGTTTAAAAAGACTTAGATTGATTCCTGCAAGGTTCATCACTGTTTTAACCCATCTAGCTTTAGAGGACGAAGAAATCCCTTTGTGGGGTTTAACAAAAGAGATGAGTAATTGAGTCACACCCAAAGGACGAAGAGAGTACATTCTCAAATCATATTCTTTCATACATTGAACAACACAGAGTTTAGTACAACTGTCAAAACGTGGGTAGAAAATAGAATCTGACATAGTCTTGGTTCTTTTATGCAGTTCGAAATTAACACCAAACATATCATAAGATCTATAAGAAATATCTAGAGCTTTAACATCAGATACTCTCCTGCAAGAAATTAAGCAAAGAAGAGTAGCTAGTTTGATAGAAAGATTCTTCCTGCTCAGAAGAGAATTAACTGGCCAAGAGCAGAAAAGATCTAGAATTAAATTAACATCCCATAGAGATTGATATCTAGGTTGGAGAAAGGCATTCACTGCTAGAGCACCAGGGTCGGATTGTAACCATCAAGGCCAACATTCCTCTTCCCTCGTCTGCCTTCATCGAACCTTCCCCTCCCACTGTACAATGTCATCTCACCACCATTCCCCCCCTCACTGAGGAAGCATTCCTGGAGATACTTCCCAAAGTCAAATCCGGCTCTCTGGCAGACATCTGCCCGGCAAGAATCCTGCAACAAATCTACTCCGTCTGTCCTGAACCCCCCATTACTTTCCTCAATTGTTCCCTAACGCAGGGAGTAGTGACCCCTGAGCTTAAATCAGCCACTATAGTGCCCATTTTAAAGAAGCCTGACGCTGACCCGTCCATCTCAGCCAACTACCGCCCCATTTCCCTGCTGCCCTATTTGAGCAAGGTGCTGGAGCGCCATGTCACCGCGGTACTCAGTGCCCATGTAGAGGCAAATGGGGGTCTGGCTTCCCGCCAGGCCGGTTTCCGCCCTAGGCACTCGACGGAATCAGTTGTGGTTTCAGTCCTAGACAACCTCAGGAAGGGAATGGATCACAACAAACACCAGGCGCTGGTGCTCCTCGATCTCTCCGCCGCCTTTGACACGGTGGACCACACCATCTTACTGTCCCGTGTCAGGGCGGCTGGAATCGAGGGATCAGCACTGGTCTGGCTTTCCTCCTTCCTGAGGGACCACACCCAGGCGCTCCGGCTGGGAGACTTCACGACTACCTCTCTCCCTGTCACTTGTGGTGTTCCCCAGGGTTCCTCTCTTTCCCCCCTACTGTTTAACCTTTATATCTTTCCTCTCATTTTCGCTCTTCAGCAGCTGGAGGTCACCGTGTTCAATTATGCGGATGACCTCCAGCTCATCTTTGACCTATCCTCTTCTCCCCTCTCTGTCTCTAATTTCCAGTCTATTATGATTTTTATCAGGGACTGGATGAACCACAACCATCTCAAATTGAACCCGGACAAAACCGAGTTGGTTCTCACCGGTGGTTCTTCCAGTCCCTGGAACTCTCTTTTCTGGCCCTCTTCTCTTGGTCCCGCCCCCACTCCTTCTACCACGGTCAAAACACTGGGTGTCAAAATGAACCACCATCTCACCCTCCATTCACAAATTAGCTCTGTAGTCTCCTCCTGCTTCCTCACCCTCCGAACCATCCGCACTGTCTCCCGCTTCTTCTCCCCCCAGGCACTCAAGTTGATTATGGCCGCCCTGGTAATATCGCGGCTGGATTATGCCAATGCCCTATACAACGGCATCCCGGCATTCAGCCTGCGGAGGCTCCAACTGGTCCAGAACCAGGCGGCCCAGCTGGTCTATGGTCTCCCACGTTACCACCACTCCACACCCCTTCTCAGGGAGCTTCATTGGCTTCCCGTTAAGGAACGCTCCCTTTTTAAAACCGGCTGCATGGTCTTTCAGGCCCGCCAAGGCACTGCCCCCGCCTTCATTTCCTCGCTGATAAACGAATACGTCCCCACCAGAGAGCTCCGTTCCTCTTCTAAGTCTCTCCTTCAAATCCCACGTTTCAAACGCAAAAAGTGGGGTGGAGCCAATTTTTCTACCTTGGCTCCTATATTCTGGAACTCCCTCCCCGACCACCTTCGCTCTGCCACTCATTATGTTTCTTTCCGCAAAGACCTAAAAACGTTCCTTTTTAAACAGGCCTTCTCCGTGTAATAGGCCTTTTCTTGCCCTACGACAGGCTTATTTAGTCTCAGTTGCCGGACCCTTCACTAGCGCCAAGAAACCGTACGGTGAACGTTGCGCTTTACAAATGTTTTAAATTGGAAATTGAAATTGGGCATCCAGCTGAAATAAGATTCCAATTGGGAAGTCAGTCTGCTCGCAAATAGGTCTATTTGAAATGGCTCCCAGAAATGATTGAGGGAGTTGAAAACAGAGGTGTTGAGTTTCCAGTCGCTGTAGTCCAGGATGAATCTTGAGTTCCAATCTGCACAAAGGTTGGACTTCCCGGGGAGATATTCTGCTCTGAGAGAGATTTTGTGTTCTAGGCAGAAAAACCAAAGTTTCTTTGCTAGGTTGGAGAGGTCTTCTGACTTTGTCCCACCTAAACGGTTTATGTAAGCAACAGCAGACATGTTGTCCATTTTCAAAACAACTGATCTGCCTTGAAGAAATCGTTTGAAGCTCATCAGAGCATAAAGCCCTGCAGTTAATTCCAAGTAATTGATGTGGTGGAGAGGTTCTTCCTGCGACCAAATTCCTTCAGTGTTCTGATTCTGGAGACAAGCATCCCAGCCATGAAGGCTGGCATCCGATTCTAGAATAAAATCTGGTGCTGAACCAAAGATCGCTCTTCCATTCCATGCATCCAGATTGTCTAACCACCATGTTAGTTCTGAGATGGCTTCTGGGTTCAAAGAGATGCGATCTCGGTACCAGAGGCCTGACCTCAAAGCCCTTGCTTTTATTCTTTGAAGCGCTCGATAATTCAGAGGACCCGGAAAAATGGCCTGAATGGAAGAAGATAGAAGGCCTAAAAGTCTCATTAGTTCTCTTAGGGAGAGATTTTGTTGTTTCAATACATGTCTTATCTCCTTTCTGATTTTGGCAATCTTCTTGGGAGGAAGAAGGAGAAGTCAGTTTGTCGTATTGACTGTAAAACCCACAAACCCCATGTTTTTTGAGGGAATTAGAATGGATTTTTCCTTGTTTATGATAAATCCCAGACTTTCTAAAAGTTCTATAACTGTCTTGAGATCTTGGATAATTTGAGCATAATCTTGAGAAAGAATAAGGATATCGTCTAAATAAATGATGAGACGAATACCTTTTTCTCTTAGACCAGAAGCGACTGCTCTCAATACCTTGGTGAAACACCATGGGGCAGAGGAGAGGCCGAAGGGAAGAGCCTGAAATTGGAAAAGATGATTTTTCCAAAGAAACTGAAGAAAGGGTTGATGTTCCTTTGCCATGGGAATGGAAAAGTAGGCGTCCTTCAGATCCAGCTTGACTAGCCAGTCTCCTTCCAGTAAGAGGTCTCTGAGAAGATGGATGCCCTCCATCTTGAAATGTCGGCAGACAAGGAATTTGTTGAGTTCCATGAGATTTATAACAGGTCTCCAACCCTTGTCTTTCTTCTCCACAAGGAAGAGTGTGCTTATGAATCTCATAAATTCCCTGGGAACCTCTATAATTGCTCCTTTTTTCAGCATTGAGGAAATTTCTTCCTCTATGATTTTTTCCTGATCTAGTGTAAGGGGAATTGGTCTCGGAAGTGAATTCTGGACTGGAGTTTGGGTGAAATCTATCGAAAAACCGACTACGGTGTTTAGAACCCAGGGATCTTGGGCGATAACTTTCCAGTTGTGGTAAAAGAATTTCAGTCTCCCTCCCACTTTTGGATTTGAAGAAAGGGAAGGGGGAGGAATACTCACCTTGAGTGGTGGAGTCGGCAGAAGCTCCCCTCGTTCTGAATCATCTTGAGCGGAAACCTCTTCCTCTCGGTGGGTAGAACTGAGGCTGGTTGGGTGGCTGGTATCCTCTACTACCATAACCTCTTGACCTTGCAAAGGGCCGTCGGTTGAACCGTCCGGAAGACTGGCCCCTTCTCCCGGCCCTTCCAAAAAGATTGTTGTTGTAGTTGAAAACCTTCTTCATGTTCTGGTGTAAAGGTATAGACATATTTTCCCAGGTTTTTAATTTGCTCCTCTCCGAAGAGTAAACCTTTTGGATTAAGTGAAGTTTCTTTATCAGCTAGGTCATTTAATTTAGGGCTAATTTTTGTCAAAACCACTCTTCTTCTTTCAGAATTAAGTCCTGCATTAGCATTGCCTTAGAGGACAAGGGCCCTTTGGCTCCAGCCCCGAATGGAATTGGTATCGAGAGGGCAGTCATTAAGGTAACTTTCCTCTGCTGCGTCGATAATCTTGGTTAGTGGGCCTAGAATGTCAAGAACTTTAACTTGGCAGACCTTAAGGGATCTTTCCAAGCCTTTACGAGGGTCTCTTCCAAGTTTAAAAAGGTAAGTAATGAGTTCAGGGTCAAGGTTTGGAGTCTGACAAACTTTACCCTGAATTGAAGGCCTGGAGCACTCGGCTCGTAAAAGATTGCGGGTCTCCCTTTCTAAAGGATTTCGTAGCCATTTTGTTATGAATTTACATACGTGCTCATGTGGGGTCCACTCTGAGCTCCTAGGGTGTCTTATATTGAAAGGGGAGAACATCTCCTCGCCCAAAGGATCCAAAACACTGTCTTTAGATGAGCAAGGAACATTACTATCGTTTAAGAGAAGGGAATCAATATTCTGATCATCCTCATCGAGATCAAGAATATATTCGTCTGGGAATTCTGAGCCATCGTCATTATCAGTAGGATCATTATCTAGAGCACTTTGGTGTATTGTGCCGTGAGGGACACCCATTAAATTTGTGCCGCTAAGGACACCTTCCGGTTTTGTGCCGCAAGGGACACCTGAGGCAAATGAGGTGCGAGGACCTCCTGTAAATCTTGAGGTGCTTGGACCTCCCGTGCTCTCTGGGGTATAATCAATATTTTAACTTTTTTTGTGCCTCTTACCCCTTTTTTCCGTGAGATCATTAACCTCCGCTATGTCCAGATCTGATAGATCATCATTTTCATGGATCAAAGATCTCTTAGATGACATAACTTGAGAGAGAGTTGAAAACATACATGATCTCATCTCTTTATGGATAAGTTTTTTGATGGCATTAGTAAAATCAGATTCTACAAAGTTACTATGAATTGAATCCGAATCTGAGTCAGACATGTTTGTTTAAATATATATAAATGTCTGAATCTTTGTATAATACATTTTTCTCTAAATATATATAAATGTTTATGTTTGATCCTTTAATTCTGTAAATATTAACCCCTCTCTTTTTTTAATTTTTTATTATGACTATTAAATAAACTTGTAAATATCAACTAAAACCGTTTGGTTAGAGGGGGGGTGGGTTAATCAGATAATCAAATTATGGTAAAGGAAGATTTTCTAAGTATTATATTTTATCAATTTAGCATGAACAAAAACGATGCGCACTAAGAAACAACCGATTGAACGCCTCGAGCAGGCTTGAAGTCCGTTGCTCGCGTCTCAATCAGCTGTTTTCACCGAAGACAGGACGAGAAAGGACCCTTGGCAGCCAGGGCACGCTACGCGGCTGCCGCCAATGACCATTCCTCTAATCCGCGATGATTTCGAGGTTTCGGTAAATCTTGTAGTATAGACGAGTGCAAACTTTCAGTAAAACAGAAATTATCTAAATACAGTGGTGAGAGGTATCTAGTCGGGCGACGTTCTCCCAAAAACATCTCAGAAAAGCGGGTCAATGTGTTTGCTTTTTAGTATTTAACGCGCGATTTCCAAAAGCTTAGTTTTTTTCAAATGAAAATAAAGACAAACATGAAGGGAAAGAACGCGGAAGCCAACCTCCGTAAATTGGAGGTTGGAAAACCGAACATAAGGAGTGCAAGGTTTTATTCTACCTTATAATAGTAAATATATATACTTACCCCTGTAGGGATAAAAGAGGGTTAGTGAATAGGCAGTATTAACAAAGTTAAAATATTATTAATAAAATACTAATCTTAAACTGTAAATTATACATATACAAGACTTTTCAGGAGCTAAGTAGGAAGTTGACTTATCTTGCTTGGAGCCGCATTTAAAAGAGGCTGATTGCCTAGTGCTTGTTACTATTGTTGGTTCATATGTATTCTAAGTTGGAACTATTGCTTCGTGACATATGCGGCTATGCTTGGACTGCATTAAAAGTTGTATGCATAATGGTAGCCTCCGGTCTTGTAATGAAATTATATTTCCCTAACTTTTACTGCACCTTATTTTTCTGAACTAATAATTCTTGTGCCTAATTCTATTTTTTACAACATATTCTTTGATCTTGACTATCTGTTTCTAAATGTTTGTTATCCCTGCCTCTAACTGCCTCTGCTGTGACTCTCAGTACTACTACTATTAGTCTGTCTGTAGCTAAGCTTGCCCAGTTGGCCACTCTTTATTTAAAAGGTTTTAAATAAAACTCAGATCGACCAATAGCTCTAACCACTGAGTCCAGTCCTTTGGGTTGTCCTCTTCTAGTCACACTTCTTAATCTTGAGGCTTTTCGACAATTACCACCAACAAAATGCCCACCCAGATATTAACTATTTTTGATAGGATATAGTACATACTACTACTGTTGTGGGGATTCTGCACAGCAACATACAGAACTATGCCCAAGAAAATAGAATGTTGGTGATGGGAGGTTAGACCTTCATCACACCTCAGCCCACAATCCCCTGAACGACTAGCTATAGTGTCTCATTAGGTCCCGAATTCCCCCGAAGATACCCAATAATTAGACAAACAAGAACATAACACCCTTTTGCTCACTCACTCGTGTAACTCCACCACACCAAATACCACAGAGTTTATGTGTAAGTTCAAAATTTTTTTTTTTCAACTAACAAGCTGTGTACGTTGTTCTACAATTCAGTATACGAGCCAGCCCCAAAAGCAAAATGCATAAGATTACAACAATAAACATTGTTAAATATCCATAGAAGACAAAAGATCTGTGCGAATTCTGGGAGACCCCTCACCTTAGAATGTAGAACTACTGGTTACATCATAAGGTCTGCAAAGCTCTAGTTCGTAGAAGGGAGTCTTCCACCTGTTATGAGAAAAATGGTGCGCGTTAGTTAGTATAATGCAAGCATTTCTCAGTCATGCTAAAAAGTGTAGCATGTTATGGCTAAGCAATGCGGACTGACCAGAACTCCATAACAAAGTGGCTTGTTTTTTTACTTTGTATGCAATGATCAGACAGTAGCTGTAGGAGCTCATGTGGGCTTAAAGGGGTCTTACACAACAAGCTGCTGGATGCAGAGTTTTAGTTTGAAGAGAGTGTAAAAGAAACCGCGCAGAGTATCAAATCCGAGGGGAATATAGCTTGTATTTTCAGATTAGTCCCGTGACTCACAGTAGTTTGCAACCACATCATAGGTATATATTGTGTATGTATGTAGTTATCAAGCTCCTTCCTCCGACTCCGAGGACCACTCCCTAGTACCTATGTTAATTTCTTTTCGACTGTGTCTGCGATCCTACAAAGGGTGGCCGATCTGCTGGTTACACAATCAATCCAAACAAAGTGCCTCATGTCATCCCATATATAAGCAATGATCATTGGATCAGATATATAATATGCCTTTTTGTAGTAGTCAGGGCAGGGTGAAAGTCAAATTGAGCAATTGCCCTTGATGTAACAGAGAGAGTTTGGCCAGTGCCACCCGTAATAGAAAAATACGAACTTCACCACCTGCAGACAGTAGTAAATAAAACTAACGTAAGTCTGCGTCATGACCCGAGTATGTTTGCCTTGGCCGCAAGCTGACTGAGCTGGCATGCCGGTTATAACAAGCTTATGTAATTTCACTAGACTAGAGATAAGAAGAAGACTGGTGGACTGTGTACTGGAGACCATAGTGCTAGTATAATTCCTGAAACTCCCACAAATGTTAGAGGCCGAGGAAGTGGGAGGACAGATACATACCACAAATGTTATGTACTGTGTGTGCTTGCTAGTGCTACTATGGCACGATGTGTTGAATTAATTTTGAGTTACTGTTTTGCTAAAAGTATTGGTAATAGTCTTTTTGTCTTTCTTCATATAGCTCCTCCAAAAACAACTAGGAAGGAGTTGGCAGCCATGGCCCGGCGCCAGAAGCTGAAGGCCATCTGTGAAGAGTACCGGCGGCTGGTGGTTCTGGCGGAGGAGGAGGTGACAGCAGCTGCATCCTCCTCCAATGCCCCGGGCCCCAGCCAGGCCCCTCCAGTGGCTCGATGCCACAGTCAGGCAGCCGCCCGCCACTACACTCCAACAACAACCAGCACTGCTGTCCCCCCCTGTGGATGCAACTGGAGGACATATGCGTGCAGCATGCTCCTCCAAAATGCCCGACTGGAGGAGGAGGTAGAGGAGCTTAAGAAGAGGGTCATGGTCCTGGAGATCGACATCCGAAGAGCCCGCCGCTGAAGACCCTGTTTGATTGCCCCTTTTTTATAACTTCTTTTGATGGGTGGGAATCGGGCGTTGAGGTTTGCACTTTATTTATGGACATGGGTAATTGGACTTTTTTGTTTGACCTTTTCGTTTCAGACATTGGTTGGGGTTAAGGAGAGGGGTGGGTCAGGTTTTGTGGTGGGATTTTTTACATAGTTTATTTTTGTTAGGGGATTCAATTATGTATTTATACTTTATATACAATGTTAATGTTTTGTGGGTGGGGTTACTGTAATTTACGTCACACTGTTTCCTTGCTGCTGCAGGGCCACAGCCAGTGTTTGATTTAAATAATGGTTGACTTTGTAAGACACAAATCGATGCGATACCCGTCACTGAGTGACTTGTCCTACTAGTACTGTCAGTCTCTCCTCCTAGTCCATTATTATACCTCCCCAAACATCTTTTACTACCTGCGATTGATGTGTAAGTTAGGCACAGCGATGGCTGCATGACGATGCAGGTTGGGTTTCTGAAGAGAATGGAGATGCCATGGTTGTGGTGGTAGTAGTAGACACTGTCAGTAGCATTTACAAAAAAAGAAAATGAGACAGTCATTTGCCTGAGAAAGACTCTGGGAGGAGTAGTAGTGCAAAGTAAATAAAACATAATGGTGGAGGGGATAGCCTAGTACAACAAGTTACAAACTGTAGTTGTGTCAAGTCACTCAACTAGGCCTACACTCAACACAAGCGTAACCTTTAGTGATGTGTGAAATAGGATGATGTGACAAATCCAATCGATGCCGGAAATTAATGATGATGGATTAGGTTCCTTTAGTAAAAAAGTTACCTCGCAAATATACTGATCATGGGTGGGCAAGCAGAAGATCCTCGCCCTGCTTTGAAATTTCATTGGTGTTGCTTTCACCACATCCGCCCCAGCAAGCATGTGATTCATTATTGGTGTACATTTAATCTATTTACACCTCAATAAATCACTTAGCCCGGGGAAGAGAGTTAGGGTTTGATGGATGGTTGGGAAGGAGGGTTTGGGTAAAGGTTTGACAAAGAAAAACAGTACGCATGGACAAAGAACAAAACACAATCTTTGTAGACTACCATATCCATAAATCTGTTAAGGGAGAAAAAGGAAATGCATGCATGATGAAGATACCTTGATGGTTATTGATAAGTAGTACTTACTAACTACTACTAGACAATTAGACAGCACAGGGCAGCAGTATATTAATATTATGCAATTTGCCTTGCCCTCCTGCTCTCATAGAGACCCATATTACATACAGTTTGTTTTCTGTTGTACCGGACTTACTTTTAAAGATAGCATAGAAAATTAAAAAATAGCTGTAGGGATGAATTATCAGCAGACAGCAAACATAATAATAATAACAACACACGGTAGTAATGATTGAAGACAAAGAATTAATCAAATTATTTAAAAAATGATGAAACTTGATACTGTTACTGTGTTATCCTGGTCAAAATGGGCAGTTGCATCTCGGCATTCCTCTTGGTCCTCCCTTCCATGGATGCTCCGTCTATCAATCTTGGGTGAGGCCACAGCCTGCCTGGCAGATGTAGATTCATTGCTAAGGTAAGTGTGCGTTGTTTTTTCAAGTATATTGTATAAAAAGGGGGTAACCCATATATACTACCTGACCTGTCACAATAAATACAGTATCAAACAGTGTGGTCACGGCAGTAAACAAATCTTTTGTGTTAAATTATAGTAGCAAAAACACAACACAAATTCAGTGTGGAGTATGTCCACTCCACTTTTTTTATAGTAATAGAAATAATAGAATTTATCTGATGCAATTGCATTCAAAGCATTTACAGATAGGAGCAATGGAATTACTTGTTAAGACAAATGTGCAATATCTTACAGTGGTCTTGGTGTGGTAGGGAAGAGAGGAGGGAATGGGTGTAGAGTGTTCATGTGTGTGTAGGGGACAAGACAAGGTAATTGTGACATATATACACCAACATGGTTTGTTGTATACGTTTCCATGAAAAATCAAATGTTCCCAGTATTGTACATAACTCAGATGGACCAGAAGTTAATTATAAACAGTGTCACTAGAGTTTGTGTTCCAATGTTGTAGACCTTTCGACCCCTCAGGGCATGACAGGTTGTAGTCCTTGAGGTGGGGTCTTCATCAGGACTGGGGGAGCATCTGTAGGCAATTAAACAGTGTTTAAGGGTAGGCAGCAAAAGGTATGTATGCTACTAACTTTGGGAGGTATCAATACCTACTTTGATGGAAAAACGGGGGAAGAGATCCGCCATGGTCGATTGGAACGATGGGATTACATGAGCTCCTAGAGTAGGGAGAGAGGGAAAACAGGGAGACATCACAGGTTGCTGGGTGATGCATCCAAGAGGTGTACAAATGTGGATGATTGATTGAACCTGATGGTACAGGGGTGGAGCAATCTTACTTACTCCTGGTGACTGGTTGCGGTGGGGAACAATCAAGCGTTTCCCAGGATCTTAGTTGAACAAGGTTTGGCTAATCTGCAGCAGCGTCCACTTGCAGATGTGGGGAACAATCCTGTGTGGCCTAGAAACGAAAGGAAATAACATTTCTCATGAAGGAGGGAAAGGGGATGAGTGGCCTCATGCAGTTAAATCACAATTGGATGAAGGAATCCTGGTAATGAACTACCTGGTTCGTGGAGTGACGGTCTAAAGTTAACAAAGACTAAGTGCTGCCGAACGGTCCTGTGAATAACCTGGTTGTTAGTGTGGTGATTAAAAAAAAAGCTCTGGGCAGCGCTCACATATTCTAAATATCCGCGATAGGCAATGCCAGTGGTATATGCTATGTGCAAACCGGGGGACCTCCTGCGGGCAAACAGGGTGGGTTGGCTAAAATGTTAAAAAGAGGAGCTAAGCCCGTCATTTGCCCAGGGTGCGTGGGGTCGTCAGATCATGAAATGCCCAGTGCATACAGGGTGCGTGCCGTGTCTTTAGGGAGAAGAAAGAAGACGAGTGAAAGCTCGCTTACCTTGAGCTACTCGCCGTAGCTCAGCAGTGGAGACCCAGCTCCCGGTGGGGAGCGGCATATATTACAGTGTGAGGGACGTGCGGGAGGACGCCTAAACGTGCTACGTCACGCCTACAAAGTATTGTGGCAGAGTCAGCACAAGTTTGCAATCACTGCATCGTAGCGGCAGGGCCAGCACATACCGAATGTGTTCTTGTACGGGGCAATGTCAGCACAGTGCTGCAGCCAGGTTGTGGATGGGCCCACTTAGGCATTGTATGTGTGTGGAAGCATGGCACTTAATCGGTAATGATAATGAATTTGGACAGTACATAATACAAATATTAAACAAAATATAACCCCCGTGAAAATAATGAGGTAATAATGAGCGAACTCTACTGCAGTGCTGCAATATTCTTGCCTTGACCTTCTGTCTGGTTTGTCCCACATACAGTAGATACAGGCTCAGTTTGTGGCTCCCAAGTGGGTGCTTGATGAAGAACTCGATGGACTAACCCTCCTTTTCCTTGCTGGGGATGTGGAAGACAATGGATCTTCTGAATGAGTGGCTTCCTCTTCTTCTTCCTCTGCATGAGGCTTGATTTCCTGAACTGCCCTACTTCGGGAGGAACAACTACTATTGTGGGCGGTGGTTGCAGCTGTTGTTGACCACTTATCTGCTGTGTTTCCTCCTGTGTTGATTGGGTACTACTTTGAGATAGCGATAAGTTTATTTCAGGCTCAGCATCACTGGTTTGCACGATTAGGCTGGCTACCTCTTCCACATTCAGGTTCTTGGGCCTGGGTTGGTGGGCTGGGGCCACTGATGCGGAGGTGCTGCCCCCAGCATGCCCCCCGGACACCGCTGCTGCTGGCGTACTTTTTGGGTTCCCAAAAAAGGTTTTGGGTGGCACACCAGACTCAAGCATCACTTCCTTCTTCTGCTCCTTCTTCGCAATAGCAACTTTCTTGGTACTGGAGGACCTGGTACCTGTTTTCTTTGGTGCCATCTTCTTCAGATTTCCGCAGCACTCAGTTGCACAAGTTGCAGAGATGTCTGGTCAGGTCACACGTCACGTCGTGTACAGCAGCAGGATGTCTGTCTGGCAGTACAACAGGCGATGATGACAGACACCACCTCCTCAGTCTTTTGTGCACCTAAAAGCAAAAAAAGCCAGAAGAATATCAGTCAAACGGGCAATTTGTTGTGCTTAAATTCCTACAAGCACAATCAAACAAATATAAATCTACAATATATAACTTTGTGTGTGGTGGTCACAAATATTAAAGTTTAGTAACTCAGTTAACAACAACAGTGTAGCCATTTAAGTTTTGACAACAAGGGCTTTCCTGGTGTACTGTGTACACTCAGGAAGAATAAAAATAGCAAAGAACAAAAACAAAAATACTAATGTAGTGGAACCTGTTTGGCCTTAATTTGTACATCACGTTGGATGGATGCAGCTTTAGGGACCTGCAGCGGGCAATGGGGATGGAAGCAGTAAGCCAAGACGATCAATTGAAAGACATGCAGGCCTATGTGGCAAAAACAGCACACTACTAACTACCACCACAAAATGGCCCACAGCCACATGGTCACTCATCACAGACACAAGGCCCGGAAAACAATGAACTCAAGCAGGCCTATATGGCCAGACAAAGGATGCCTGCTAAACAACACAGCGTTAATGCATAAACGAAAATCCACATAGCTAAAAAGGTTGGAAAGTTAGACAACAACAAGAAAACACACACATGCAACAAAGGCCTATTTATTTAACACACACCAAAAAACTGAAATACCACCCCAACAAGCACTGGCATAGCCAATAGGCCTCGCCTTTGGAACCTTATAAGTATTTAGTTATGCAGTACAATATCCTTGGTGCAACATCAACTGTTGCATGACTAAACACTTATAAGGTCCCAAAGGCGAGACCTATTGGCTATGCCAATGCTTGTTTTATCTACTTCTTTCCTGTTTCGAAATGTAAGCATGTATAAGCTGGGGCTGGGTCAGAATGACCTCTTGGCTTAACAGGCGAATGCCCGATTGGCTGACGGCATTAAAGGCTTTAGGCACAGTGCCACTACGGTTTAATGCTTCTTCACTGCATGGGATCACCACATTCATCCTTATTAGCATCGCTAAAGATAAACAGGTTTCTATAGCTGCTGTGCACATGACACCTTGTGTGCTACAGCCTCGCCCTCTTAAACAAACGCACTCACAGTACACAGCATGTGCTGACAGTGTGCACTTCTGCCCGGTCACAAGGCAGAAGCGCCACCCTAGCAGAAAACTTAACCGCACTGTACAGTCGCAAACACACAGAAGTGACGGGAAAGTCACAAGTATTTGACTGCAGACCAGGGAGGGTGCCAAGCAGCAGCGTTGCCAGTGTGTCAAGGACCTTATTGCACGGATAGCGCTGCTGCCGCTGTTTGAACTTGGAAATACAGCAATAATGTGAGTACAGTTTGTTCTGGTGCCACTGCACTTGCTGCACCAATGCCTGGTGGCACGGGTAGATTGGGAAACCGAACTGCATCAAATCTGTCAGTAACGTCACCTTGGTAGTAATGAAAATGAAATTACTTCCTCAGATGCTGACCCAGATCAGAGTTAAGACGTGAACTCTACATAGAAGATTTCACCTGCATAATTTCTGACGTTGGAAATCTTAACAAATGACCGCAGGATTTGCATATTGTTGGGCGAAATCCCAGAAAAGACAAAAGAGTACGTATCAACGTGCCATCAATGAGATACAAACCCATATGTAAAGCTGTTGCAGTAACAAAGGTTCCACACTTCCATTTGGTCTCCCTCTTGGCAAACTCGCATCACCCTCAAAGAAAATGTTTTTCCTCCATCCAATTTAACGGGTCACCCTTTTTGCAAATCTGTAGCACCCTCCATTCACGTTAATGTGTCACTCTTTTGACTTTAGGGCCTCATTCTGGTTAGAGTGCCAACTTGCTGACAGGTATGTAAGTGACAGGGGGGCTTTGGTTTGCACCAGTTCCGCTGCAGAAGGTCCGGGATTTTAAAAGCCCTTACTTAAAGTCTTCGCCAGAACAGCGCATGCGTGCTGCTACAGGCTCGACCTAAAAAACACATTTTGCAATTCAAACCAATGCTATCCATGCCCTAAATTATGTTTAAATTCAACAGACAACACAGAAACAGTTGTTACATGCACCCATGAGGAATACCTCTGGGCCTACTGGCAGACTAGGCCACAAGTTTGGAGGCCTAGGGCAAAAGCACAGTGGCTGGTCCCACAAAATGGCCGCCACCACATGGCCAGGCCACCAACAACAACAAGAAAAGGAAGAGAAGACAGACAATTCAGGCCTATAGCAAAAGCACAATGCCTGGCTTAACAAAATGGCCGCCACCCACATGGCCAGGCCATCCACAATAACAAGAAAGGGAAGACAAAGGACAGGAACAGGAAGTTGGAGACTCTGGGGAACTTCCTTTTAAAAAAAATTGTTTTTTGAGCAAAGTTACCAAAATCATCATTTTCAAGAAGGTTTTATGCTGCTCGAGAGATATTCTTCGCCAGTTTGCAAATTCTGCGTGTTCTGCATCGCGATCTTCATGAAAAGCCGCTATTGAGCGCAACAACGCATAGTCAGCGCAAGAAGAAGAAAAAAAGTGTAAGTCTGCGTTGTTGCGCAGTGCGGAGTTGCCAAAAGTGCAAGAGCTGAAAGCCCAGGTTATCTACTGGCTGAAAAGGCCTATTTATTTAACACACAACAAAAAACTGAAATACCACCCCAAAAACCACATTTTGCAATTCAATCCACTGCCATCCATGCCCTAAATGATGGTTAAATTCAACAAACAACACAGAAACAGTTGTTACATGCACCCATGAGGAGTACCTCTGGGCCTACTGGCAGACTAGGCCACAAGCTTTGAATCCTATGACAAAAGGACACTGCCTTGCTCCACAAAATGGCCGCCACCTACATGGTCAGGCCACCCACAATAACAAGAGAAAGTAAAGACAGACAATGCAGGCCTATGGCAAACGCCCTGTGTCTGGATGCCTCCACAAAATGGCCGTTAGCCACCCACAAATAAAAGAAATGGAAGACACACAATGCAAGCCTATGGCAAAATAAGCACACTGCCTTCCTTCACAAAATGGCCCCCACCCACATGGCCAGGCCACAACAACAAGAAGCATAAGCCAAGGGGAACGAAGGAAAGACATGCAGGCCTATATGGAAAAAGCAGCCCACAACTAAACTACCACCACAAAATGGCCCCCAGCCACATGGTCACTCACAGTCACAACAGGCCATGGAAAACAAATAACTCAAGCAGGCCTATATATGGCAGACAAAGGATTCCTGCTATGCTTACAGCGCAGCTTTAATACATAAATGCAAAAACGAAAATCCACAGGACTAAGAAAGGTTGGAAAGTTATACAACAAGCACACACCACATCCAACAAAGGTATTTCTTTATTAACACACACCCAAAAAGTAAAATACACCCCAAAAACCACATTTAGCAATTCAATCCAATGCCTTCCATACCCTAAATGATTTTTACATTCAACAGACATCACAGAAACATGCACCCGTGAGTACCTCTGGGCCTACTGGCTGAAATTACAATCAAAGAAAAACAGCTAGGCCCCTACTGAAACTACAGGCCACCCACAACAGTAAATTTTAAAAACGATGAAAATCCCCGAAAAAATGTAGGATTCAACAATGCCCCAATCAAACAAACCAGTACACCAATTCTCCAACTTACTTGTAAAATCCCAAATTCAAAAGTCCTCAAATTCAATCCAATGATATGATGCAGCAGACAGACACAAAAAGTGATCCTTCCAGCTCCAACTCCAAATGAAAGTGAACAGCACATGGACAAAGCACTGGGAGGAGCCTGCTGGACAGGAACAGGAAGTTGGAGACTCAGGGGCACTTCCTTCCTCTTCAAAAAAAAGTAATGAAAGAAAAAGGACTGTAGCCAAATCACTTTCTAAGGAGCTTTTTTAGCAAAATGATCATTTTCGAGGAGGTTTTATGATGCTCAAGAGATATTGTTTGCCAAATTGCAATTTCTGCGTGTTCGGGATCGCGATCTTACCAACACTGCCGCCAGAAGTCAGATGGCACATCCGAATGACATGTTTGCGTCCGCATACTCTTGCGGGATCGTGCGGCCGGATACCAAATCCCGTGGCACACGTGAACGGATAGGAAATCTCATCGGCGAACGCAGAATCACGTTAAGTCGTTACCGCACGAGCGAGAACGCATATTGAGCGCGTGAAGAAGGAAAACTACGCTACGTTGCAAATTGTGCAGTGTTCGGGAACTACGCGTTCTACGCGAACCACGAAGTTGCCGAAAATACGCAAACTCCTCGAGCGAACCGTAGTTCACTGCCCAGGGTTAAAGATATTCCAAATTTATTAAACAAAAATAGTTTGTGTTAAATATTAAAAAGGATCAACCAAAACCTGGACGTAGAGGACACAAAAAAACATTTGTAAACAAGCACTTGCAAATTCAATAGGTCTGGGTTTTATGTGCACATTAGTGCCAGTTACAATGAACCGAAAGAGAGGGCTTTTGTAGGAAAGTAGTCTGTCATGCAGTCCAGTGCAAGCACTTGGGTGGTGACGGAAAGATAAACCCAAATAGCCAACAGCATTAGGTGAAAGATAAATACTCTGCTGGGCTGAGCGAAGATGTGATTAGGACAGTCTCTAGCCAATGGCTAGAGAGACTGGTCAAAGAAAGCCAATGATTAAAAGAGAGAAATCCATATCCCACTTTATGCATATTGTAAGCAGTCAGTCAACACCTGTGCTGTCAAAAACCCAGACCTAAAAAGCGCAGTAAAAAAACAGTAAGGGCTCCAGGGGGGTTATTTTTCAAAATTACTTGACCTTGATAATTTCCCTTTCTTTTAGGGTTGCCTTTGTTGACAATAAAGCAAGCAATTTCTTGAGTTGTCTTCAAAATGTGCAACCCAAAATACGCATAACACTTATTTAGCTTTAGCATTTTACTGTCCTTTAGCATAGATAAATTCACATGTGTGGTATCACTTCAAGAGGAGTGTGGACATGCAGAATACTCTGCATATCCTAGAGCATCACGGGAGACAAAACGTCACTGAACTAATGCAACTCGCTACCTCAAACACCACAGGTTATCTATCTACTCTTTGGATTTGTATGGTCTTGCTAGAATTCAGGGGACACGTAGTTCTTGCTCCTGAAAAACATAGAGCTAGTAAATTCTTCATTACTGATGAAAAATGTCGACCTAAATGAATATGTGCAACAGCTGGACGGACCATGATCTTTGGGGACCATTATTTGAGGGTCACATGAAAGAGTGTGAGCAGGTTTTTGAAAGAAGTATAATAGAGTTTATTATTTAAGCAATGTGTAGCAGGTCCAAGGGCGGAGTACGTAGCTACTGTGAGAGCATTCCATGTCAACCGTTCCCAGAATTCCAAGTACATCTATTTCTCGGAAATAAATACTGTTGTGAAATTTTCTTTGGTGTTAACACTAATTAGTGGCAAAAATGTGCTTGTGCGACTTGTTAATGCAACCCACCGAAACCAGAAAAACCGTCACCCAGGCCCTCGTCACTAGCCCACTGGACTCCGGAAACGCCCTATACGCAGGAACCACAGCCAAACTTCAGAAACGACTCCAGCGCATACAGAACGCCTCAGCACGACTCATCCTCGACATCCACCGCCACAGCCACATATCCGCCCAGCTGAGAAACCTGCACTGTCTCCCTGTCAGCAAGAGGATCACGTTCAGGCTCCTCACCCACGCACACAAAGCACTCCACGACAGTGGCCCCAAATACCTCAACAACTGCCTCTCGTTCTACACCCCCACCCGCCAGTTACGCTCTGCCAGCCTTGCCCTCGCCACCGTTCCACGGATCCGAAGAACCACCACCGGAGGAAGATCGTTCTCCTACCTGGCAGCCAAAACATGGAACTCCCTTCCCACACACCTACAACTGACCGAGGACCATCTCACCTTCAGGAAACACCTCAAGACCTGGCTCTTCGAGCAGTAGCGACTCCCCCCCCCTCCCTCCAGCGCCTTGAGACCCTCACGGGTGAGTAGCGCGCTCTATAAATTTACTGATTGATTGATTGAATTAAAAAAGCACGTCATAAATAAAACTTGGCTTCAGCTCCTCTACACTGGATTTCATACCCCATCAAATTCTGCATGTAATACCGATTCTATTTAGATTAAAATGGGAATGACCAATGGTAAGGCAGGCACTGTTTGTACCCTACCCTTTATTTACACAGAAATATATTTTCCGACAGCTGTCCTACGGTTGCACGGTATTGTGGGTACTTCCTTTAATTGGGAGGAAGAAAATGATCTATTTCTGAAATCACATCTGAAATCGATAATGCACACAGTGGTGGCAGTTGAAAAAAAAGCTCGCTGTGTGGCTATAGTTAGTTGATATTGATGGGGAAAAAGTTTGATGTTGCAGATTTTCAGTACTATATCTGTCTGAAATGTACTTTTAGTGATCTGTTTCTTGGGAGTTTAAGCAGATACACATGAACCCAAATAACAAATGTATTGTGTACATATGTTAAATAATCCTACAAGAGTGACAATATATTTGAGGGTTTTCAATATTTTCCATATTTTGAAGGACTGAACACACTAATTCCAGAAATTTGAAACACCTGTTATTTCTGCTTATTTATTTGCCCTCTTTTTTCCACCTTCACAAAGGTAGGGCTGTTTGAAGACTTTACAAAGGAAAAGCATCGGACGTCCATTGCTCAGCTCCACTGCAAACAATCAACACAGATACCTCTTTGAAAATGAAAGCCATCTAACTCAGTTTTCCATTACTTTCTGATTCAACGACAAACCCCAGTGCTTAAAACAAATCCAGGGTGCTTAGTGGAACTATTCAAAGTGATCTGATGAAAAGTACAGTTAAAGTAAAATGCCCAGATCGTTTCATAGACCCAATTCCTGCATCTGTCCCTAATGATCTGTGCTAGCATCCTTCACCCTTACAAACAAATCTATTTAATTCATCTCTTGCACTAGACTGCTTCCTGGACTGTCTTGTAATAAGGCATGTCAACTTCTGCTGAAGAAACCCTCGACAGTGCTGAAGATTTTAATAACTTTCAGCTGGTCTCTGAACTTGAAGGTAATTCAAGTGGTACAGCCTGTCAACTTAACATTATCTCTGATAATTACCTCTTTGAGGGGTTCCAGTCGAGCTTCACACAAAAGTGCAGTGATGAGACTGTATTGGTGCAAGTTAATGATGATGGATCCTTGACCTGGGTGATGCTTGCCTACTTGTTCCTATTGATCTACCCACAGTCCTTGATACCAGTGATGGAGCAAGGACTCATAGAAAAAAGACTTGCTCGGAAGCAATCCTGTCATTTACCTCTTTAACATGTTATTAATTACGTATTTGTGTAAAACTAATATGCACCACATAAAGAAAAGAAGGGTTCACGGTGAGAATCCCTTCGAATTTGTCAATTTTTTTCTTTTCCTTTTTTTTTAGAAAAATCTGGGTCACTTATAGGGAGGAATGTTTCACGCCGTTTTTTCGTTCCCCCCATTCTGGATATCATTGTTTTACACTTGGGTGTATCGTAGAAGTCACATATGATCTTTCTATTCTTCTTGTTTCACTTTTCTCTTCCTCTTTCTCTCTTCCTTTTCATCACTTGCTCATCTTTTAGCACGACGGTTTCTGGTCTTATTGTCTCTTGGTCTTTGGGTGTCCTCTTCCCCAATGGGCACCTTAACGCATATGGCGTTGCCTTGATTTAACACCCTACGGGTGGATCTGGGACATATGCCTTTTTCAAACTATTCGGGTCTGAGATCACGCATGGGTGAGGGCAAGCGTGTCTCTAGATGGACGAAGCACCTGTTGCTGTCTAGACATCATTTTCTTGAAAAGAATAACTTATTTGACTATTGGTGTATCCTTAGTCGAATTTTTAATTTACGTGTAATACAGGCTATTGTTTGTCTCAATGTATGTGACAAATATGCTTATGCATGTAAAAAAAAAAATTTCTTGCAGCCCTGACGAAATTCCCAAGGCACGAAAGGGAATGAAACGCGTTGGCTGTGCCATTGTATTTTATAAAGACGGAAATAAAGAAATCAATAAAGAAGGAACTGAAGATCCTCAAATTTCTTGAACTTTTTCATGCTGAACATATTACCGAGTGCACCTCTCAACAATTTTTGTAAATAGTTCTAAAAGCAGGTTTTGTACGCCGACCAATCGTAAAAGTCACCCCATCTGGGAAAAAAACTTGTGCAGAAATGTCTAGTGCTCACACATCCGAAACTCTGCGACAAGAAACCAAACATAACAACATGGCCAGCTTAGCCGATTACTCCTTCAAGGAAAGATATTTGTTAGGCTGCCAAGACAGAAACAAATTGAGGACCACATTAACATCCCACAAGACGGAGTAACACGGTTCAGGGGGTAAGGACAGACGAATACCCTTCAAGAGTCGGCAAACTAAAGGATGTTCTCCCACTGGAGTACCATCAATTGTCCGAGGCCTGCTGAAATAGCGGAATGCATAGCGTTAATGGTTCAGTATGCCAGGCCGTCTGTCGCCAATTCGGCCAAAAAATTCAGAATGGGAACGACTCCTGCAACCACGGGATCCAGGTCCCGTCGAAGACACCAGTGTAGCTACTTCGTCCAGGGGGAAAAATAACGTTTTGAGGTGCTGCTAGCCCATGCTTTTGATAAAAGAGTCTCAGCTGGTTCCGAAAGGCCTGGGAGCGACCAGCGTTGCCTGAAAGGCGCCATGCCTTGAGGTGGAGAGAGCCCTGAGTGACCAGGTGATGCTGCTCTCCGTCTGGATTCCAAAGAAGATGAGAAAATAGGGGAAATTTCCAGAAGAACTGAAAACCACACTTGGTACCTCCAAAGCGGTGTCACCAGCACCACCTCTGCTTTCTGCCGGCGGACCTGAGCCGACAGTCGCACAAGCATGGAGAATGGAGATAATGCCTAATTCCGTTCCTGACCCCATTCCTGCAGGAAAATGTCTGTTGCCTGCGCTAGTGGGTCCAGCCTACAACTGAAGAATCTCGGGAGTTGGTGGTCCAAGCGTGACGCGAACAGGTCTACAGAGAAAGGGCCCCAGAGGCCGACCAACCACCGGAAGACCTGAGCATCCAGCTTCCACTGACTGGAGTCCCGCAAATGCCAGGGGTGCCAATCCTCAACTTGGTTGGCTTGGCCCAGCAAGTACTCCGCCGTCACCGAAATGTGGTGCTCTAAGCAAAAACTCCAGAACTCCTTTGCCAAGTTTGCTAGGGCTTGGGAGCAAGAGCCCCCCAGGCAGTTGATGTAATGGAGATGCTGTCCAGTTTTTCAGCAGGACACACGAGCGAACTCTGTCCCTGGTCCAACACTGGACCGCAAACGAGCCTGCCAAAAGCTCTAGACAATTGATATGGAGCTCTTGTTCATCTAACAACCAAGCGCCTCCAGTAGAAAAATCGCCGCAGCGAGCTCCCCACCTCGACCTGCTGGGGTCAGACTCTATGACAATGTCAGGGCGGCCCGAAGATGGCCCTGCTGTTCCAGGCGTCCATGTGGGCAAGCCACCAGGACATCTCCTCCTTGAATTCGTCAGACAGAGGGGCCAACTGGTTGTATGACAAACCCCTCCAGAGATGGTGTGCTTTCAAGCGCTGCAGTGCACAATAGTGCAGGGGCGCCGGGAAGATTGCCTGGATGGTTGATGACAGCAGCCCTACCACCCGGGAAATCTGACGGAGGGAGATGTGGGTTCTTGAGACGGTCTGACGTAGCAGATGCCAAATCTTGGCCATCTTCTGAGAGGGCAGACTCAAAGACGTATGGACCGAGTCAACCACAAACCGTAGGAAAACTATGTTTTGCGTCAGGGTGAGAACTGACTTGTCCCCGTTGACAATAAACCCCAAACTCTGCAAAAGGGAAACCCTCCATTGCAGCTGACTCAACAGTGTCTGAGGAGGTTACGCCATGCGGAGGATGTCCTCCAAATACACAATCATCCGAACACCCTGACTCCGAAGGTACTCCACTGCTGGGTGGAGGACTTTTGTGAAGCACCAAGGTGCTGCGGACAGTCCGAACTGAAGGGCGGTGAACTCATAAACCTGCTGTCTCCATTGGAACTGTAGGAAACGGCGATGTGGGGGATGGATCGGGATGACCAAGTACACATCCTTGAGGTCTAACCTCACCATCCAATCGCTCGGCAGAAGAACATCCCGGAGGAGATGAATCCCCTCCATCTTGAAGTGCCGGTACAACAACCATCCGTTGAATTCTTTCAGGTTGATAAACAGACGTCGCCCCCGTCGGTCTTCTCGACTAGGAAGATATTGCTCAAAAAACCACCGGGGTGAAAAAGTGACCGGCAGATTGCCCCTTTGCATAAAATCTCGGAGACTTCCTCATCGACCTGGAGGGCGTCTGCCACCAAAAAAGAGATGGGACAAGGAAGCTCCCCTTGACAGGGTGAATCGTAAAACTCGATGTGAAAGCCCCGAACAGTCTGCCAGAGCCAGGCATCATTTGTGACGGCTTTCCAGGCTTCCTGAAAGGATGCTAGCTGACCCCCAATACAGACGTGAGAAGGAGGAATCAGACTTACCGCCGGGCGCTGGACCGCCTGCGTTGTTCTTGTACCCTCTGTGGCCACGGATTCTTTGTCCTCTGGTCGGGTAAAAGTTGGTATAATTGGCAGTAGTGTTGTACTGACCCCGCCCAGAGCCTTATCCCCTACCGGGATTGTGTTGTCCACCACGGCAGGTCGCGCGGTCCCTGCCACGACCGGCCCCATTAGAAAAACGGGACTGGAAAACCTGTCTGATGTTGGACTGGGCCTTGTCCAAGCTAGTGAAGGTGCAAACAAATTTACCCAGTTCCTTCACAAAGGGGTCTCTGAAAAGGCCCCTGGTGCCACTACTCCTGCCTCTGAGGATGCCAGGTCGCCCAACTTGGGATCCAACTTGATAAGGAGTGAGCTCCTCCGTTCAGTCGATAGGGCATGGTTACCCAAGAAGATAATCGCCCGCTGGGCCCAATTTGAGAGAACATCGGAAGATATGGTGGAGCCTGACACTTTCGCCTCCTCCGCCATATCCAAGATGTTTGTCATGGGCCCTATCGCGTCAAGGAGCTTATCCTGACAGGAACGCCAGGAGCAGTCTATACCCTTATGAGGGTCTTTCATATATTTGGCCAAGAAGGTGGCCATCTTGGAGTCAAGCTCCGGTGTGTAGGCCACCTTCCCTTCCAAGGTGGGGCGCGTGCACTCAGCCCTTAAACAGCCCCTAGCATCCTTCTCTAAGGGGTTGCTGAGGCGGCTCGCCACTTAGCCACCTTGTCCCCAGGTGCCCAGGCTGCCGACCGTGGGTGAACTATCTCATCCGGATCAAGCATGCCCGAGGGATCCTGGGGCAACTCTGCGGTAGAACTGGCTGGTCGCCAAGACCGCAAAGACCCGTCATCATCTTCCGAATCCGCTGGGGAACCCCCATCAAGAGATGAAGAGTCCGGGCCAATGGTTTCCGCGGGGGCCGGGACCGGAGAAGGCACTGGTAGTGGAACGGACTTCTTTGCGAGAAAAGCGCTCTTGAGGCGGTTGAAAGCATCCAAATCTACCCCCTAGTACCCCTCCGGGCCCTCCTCCATTAGACTATTTTTTGGCATTGAGGGACCCTCCCCATGGTAGGTACTGACCTAGGGGGGTCCAAGTGGGAGTAAGCCAACTTGGTGCATTCCACTATGATGCGGTTCGACAGACGCTCTTCCATGGGTCCCACCACATCATTAACACATTTGAATATTGACTCATCTACTGCTTGAAAGAACTGGTAGGTACTGGACCTGTTCTTCTTCATAAAAGTCCTTGTTACTCATATTTAAGTTGTGTGCCCCAGAAACACCAGTAAACAGTATAACCAAGCTATAGCCCCAGCGAAGAAGCCTGACTCCTTAGGCAAAAGGTATCCTCCACCTCAGCCAAAGGGAGCCTTATAACTGGGGAAAAGGGGGAATATTCCCTTTGTCTATTATGGGCAGCCTGAAAGACTGCAAAATTTTTGGGACGGGGTGAAACCTCGTTTTTAGGCTGCCCAGGCTTCAAGCGCGCGGGTCCTCAGGTAAACCTGAGGGGGCCAACCGCCACCCAGCACACTAAAGGCTTACTGAGCCTAATGGGAGCCAAACCTGCCTGCAGGCGATTCACGCGGCAGCGCCGCAACCCGGACCACTGCCAGAGCGTACATAAATGTTTTTGGGAAGAATACAGACCCCCAGGGGGGCGTTTAAGTGTGGTGGCAGAAGACAAGCCTAGTATGAAAGCTAGATCCATTTTCCAGACTATTGTTTTCTAGGTAACCATGAAGTTTCAACATAAGTCATCTCCCTGGGGCCTCTTTTTGCAATTAAGCTACGTTGTGTTTTAAAATAATAATTTTGTTCAGGCTCCTAAATCCTGCTACCACACTCCCTCTGACAACTCTGATGACTCTACGGATATGGACAAAGGAGATTGAGTGATCAAAATTCTGAACCACACCAGGCTTCAAATCTAAGTGGGGAGTATTTAATTAGGTAGTGGCTTTAATTATTGAGAGACAACAAGCTAGAGCACACTTTGAATTCAAGGACAGACACCACTTGTTTTGGGATATTGTGGCTGTAAATGGCTTGCTTTTTGTCCTGCAAAAGAAGGGCTGGGAATCAGGGCCGGACTGGCTACCGGGCAGTTAGGAATGCTGCCGAGCTGCTGCCTGAATTTACTGCAGTGGGGCTGATTTCGTCCATGGAGACCTGCGTGAGCTTCGAAATACGGAAAGCAAAACGAATTTTGTTTAGCTCACGCAGGTCCCCATTAACGAAATCAGCCCCCAGCTCAGCAGCATTCCTAACTGCCCGGTAGCCAGTCCGGCCCTGCTGGGAATAGACTAAGATAGTCCACCAGTACCAGAATTGTTGATCTCGGGGAGTCTCTAGATATTTCTGGAGACACTACTCTACATAAAAACTAATCATTACAAAGACTTGTGAGGGTGACACAATGTTATAGTATGTATGGCTCACTCTATACTGATGGAGGTTTGTATATATTAAAGGGTTTGGAAATTTTACCAGTGGAAAATACTTACTTAGGTTATATTTTGACAATTGTGTGTCTGTGAAAGTGACAATGAAATCTGCAAAGTTGAGTTCTACAGCTTTAGGCTTCGTATAGTAAGAAATAATTCAGATATAGAGGCAAAGTATACTTGTTGAAGAACTATTATTGAATTTTTAAAGTGTGGTGTTATTCTTTGAGACTTGGGTCAGTGTGGCCCCATCATGTTGGCCTTATTTTTACTGGTAACTGTTGCAAAGTGACCCCTATTTGAGTGGTTACCCCTAGTTTGTAATTTTATTTGTGATCTACTAATTCGTTCTGAACTCTATTACAGGTACGGAGCTATACAATGCCCACTGTATGTGCTCTGACCCCAAAGATGAAATTGGCTTAAAACCCAAATAATATCTGATTTTACTATAAGGCCATGGTATGGTATGCAAAAACTACACTTATGACATGTACAATTAAATATCACATGTGGACTAAACTAGTATAGTGTGCCATGCACTTTGGGACTCTGAAAACATGATACAATCAATCAATCATATCATTTGTAAAGCGCACTACTCACCTGTGAGGGTCTCAAGGCGCTGGGATGGGGAATGCTGCTACTGCTCGCAAAGCCAGTTCTTGAGGAGTTTTCTGAAGGTCAGCAGGTCTTGGGTCTGCCGTAGGTGGATGGGGAGGGTGTTCCAGGTCTTGGCGGTGAGGTGGGAGAACGATCTGCCGCCTGAGGTCGCTCTTCGGAAGCGGGGGACTGTAGCAAGGGTGAGGTCGGTGGAGCGGAGCTGGCGGGTGGGTGTGTAAAAGCTGAGTCGTCTGTTGACGTACGTTGGTCCGGTGTTATGGAGTGCCTTGTGTGCGTGGGTGAGGAGCTTGAAGGTTATCCTCTTGTTGACCGGGAGCCAGTGCAGGTCGCTCAGGTGGGGTGTGATGTGGCTGCGGCAAGGGATGTCGAGGATCAGGCATGCAGAGGCGTTCTGGATGCGTTGGAGCCGTCTCAGGAGTTTGGCCAAGGCTCCTGCGTAGAGGGCGTTAGCATAGTCCAACCTGCTGCTGACAATGGCCTGGGTGACTGTTCTTCTCGTTTCAGTGGGGATCCACTTGTAGATCCTACGGAGCATGCGGAGGGTGTTGAAGCAGGAGGAGGAGACGGCGTTGACCTGTTTAGTCATGGAGAGGGTGGAATCGAGGATGACCCCTAGGTTGTGTGCATGGTCGGTGGGTGTTGGAGCAGTTTCCTGTGTGGTCGGCCACCAGGAATCGTCCCAGGCCGAAGGGTTGGATCCGAGGATGAGCACCTTCCTCTTGTCCGAGTTCAGCTTCAGTCGGCTGCTCCTCATCCATTAAGCAACGGCCTTCATTCCTTCGTGAAGGTTGGTTTTGACGGTGAGGGAGAGTATCAGCTGGGTGTCATTGGCATAGGAGAGGATGTTGAGGTCGTGCCAACGTGCGACGTGGGCAAGCGGTGCCATGTAGATGTTAAACAGGGTTGGGCTGAGGGGTGAGCCCTGGGGTATGCCGCAGATGGTCTCGGTGGCTTCGGGGCGGAAGGGGGGAAGGCGGACGCTCTGTGTTCTGCCGGAGAGGAAGGAGGTGGTAAAGTCCAGGGCCTTCTCTTGGATCCAGGCGTTGTGAAAGCGTGTTCGAAGTGTTTGGTGACAGACCGTGTCGAAGGCGGCTGCCAGGTCCAGGAGGATGAGGGCCGCTGTTTCTCCGTTATCCAGCAAGGACTTGATGTCATCAGTGGCGGCTTTCACTGAAGCCTGGTACCATGCAACCTCAACCTCAAATGTTTGAAGACAGAGCTATAATAATCAACTCTTTTACAGGCCTAAAAACCTGCTTCTAAGAGTTAATAAGTCAAATCTAAATTTACCATATCAGCCATAGGGTAGGGTGCATAATGCCTAGAAGTGGTATATGTCTTTTTTAATGTTAGCATACACCTACAGTGAAAAAAAGCTCCAAAAGCTACTTTTCCTCCTTTGGCTTAGCTCTTCTCATTGGAAATACTGGTAAAGCAGATTAAATCAATATTTCTGTATTATCCTCTTCGACACGGCCAGAAACACTTCAAGAACTTTTGGTAACTGTTTTTAAAACTCCCAATTCTTTGGTAGTCAAATTTGGAAAAGTATCTGACTGGCAGTGCCACAGCGGCGGACTGGATTTCAGCTTCGTCCTGAGTAGAGATGTCAGTACCTCTGGAAAAATCACTGAGAAATTTCAAAGATCCAGAGCACCAGCAGGATCAACCTGCTTCAGATATCTGGCCTTTGGTTGCATGGTAGCGGTTACAGTTTCAGCGGCGTCCTGAGTGGAAAGGATTTTTCTTCTCAAAACATGACACAGTCCCATTCCACATTAGGAGTTAGAAGAAATGTCAACATTTTTCTTCATGAAAGTGAAAAGGTCCCTTTTTGATCTTTTTAAAACTTTCACCAGGAAAGTTGCACTTGGGGTATCCTTACTCTGGCTACATATCCTTTAGACATGCGGTTTTCTGAAAGCTCCGGCCTACAATCTGGATGCGGTCACAATTGCGCCTAATTCACTTACCAAGGTGAAAGCGGCTCCCGTATGGAGAGTGGCGGTATATGGGCATTTTATGCTCGAGAAGAAACTAAGGATGAATAATTTTTAAACTTACTATGTGTGATTTATACACACTGAAAGAGCTTCTTGCTATAGTCTCAATGTATAGACTCAAGGGAGGTAGACCAAACAACCTCTCATTAGATTTTCTAAAACTTCTTTCACTGAAGATGTTTTTTGAATTGCACTGCCATCTGAATATTTAAAAAAGCCTTGAGAAAGTCTGGGAGGCTGAAACGCGTGTTGGGTGCTGTCCAAGTGGAATAAAAAGAGGGACCAGATACATCAGCTATTGTGGACTATTACTGGGGAATTTGTCGAATGAAATTGTAAAGATTGGATGTCCTCTTTTCAATAATGACTTTGGTTGAGGATAAAAGTAACATTGGTTTGATGCCCTTTCGTGAATTGGCTGGATTTTGTGGTCTAGACTGCTTTGTTGCAGTTCTAGCAGATTTATACCTAAGGTGGGTGGGTATTTCAGCGCCATGGGAGCACCCTCATAAAGTAATGAGTTTTGGAAGGAAAAAAAGTGTTAATTCATGAAATACTGATCCATAGATGTGCAGATGAATCCGCACATTCAATGTTTGTTTATGTGTATTTGATCATTTGGACTGAAATTGCACTTTAGTCCCGGTCTCCTGTTAACATTGACATTGGGTGCTATATTTGTCATGGTGCTTTTTCACTTTAATTCTTGAAAAAATTATATCTCCGGTTCCCATTATTGAATTTTTGTTGTTATGGAGTTTTATTGGATTTCGACTTTCTCTACTGTTTATGCACTGCTCAGATACTTAACAAATAGCCTTTGATTTAAGCTTGACTGCTTTGTGTCATATTATCTGGGTTTGAGAGCAGTTTTAATTAATTTGTGTGACATCTAGCAGGCAGTGGCCTTATTATTTCAGGATGACACTTGTCCACCCCAAATACGTATCCACTTACCCATAACTACCATAAATCAATGCTGGCTGGTGAACTATAAAGAAAGTAGAGTGTAAATATATTGGCTACAGCACAAGTGGTAAGTGGAACAAACACGCACAAAAAGCCCCTTGGGCATGAAGTGAGGTCTGTAGTATTCTATCCTATGGAGGAAATCCAAGAATATATTTTGCAGCTCAATCACTGCTAGTTCTTTATGGTCATTCGTGATTCATGTCGTTGTGCTTGACAATCTATAGTTCTGCAACCAAGAAATCGTTCAGAAGTATTAGAACAAACAACAATATTATTGGCCAATATTTAGTTAAACACCCCTGGGGCTTACATGCAATTCAGATAAAGGGGGTAACTGATTAAAATAAGTCTCATGTTTTCAACAAACTGGGGGGCATATTATCAAGGGGGTTTATCTCCGCTTTTTTGACTTTAAAAGCCAAGAAAGCAGAGATAAAATTATCTCCCTATTACCTAGCTGTCGCTAACACCAGTTAGCGACAGCTAGTAGGAGATAGCGACCATCTTGGGCCCCACTTTGCATGTCAGTGATATTTATCACTAATGATATGCAAAGTGGGCGTGCCAAGATGTTAGCGACTGGAAACAGTCGCTAACATCGCTATCTCCTATTACCAACTTTTGGAGATATTCGCGCTAAGAGCGAATATCTCCAAAAGCTAACACCTGCCCTGAGCAGTTCTTAGCCATGTTATCCAATGGGAGGTGGATAACATGGCTAAGAGCATTAGCTCGGTAATGCATGAATATCGCTGTCTTTTCAGCGATATTCATGCATTGCGGCCGTTTTTTATCGCATTTGCGATAAACCTTGGTAATACCAAGGTTTATCTGCGATAAAAATCGCCGCAGCTTAGCGGTAAAATTTTGTCTCTAACCAAGCAATAGCGATAATTATCGCTATTGCTTGGTAATATGCCCCTAACTTTCTTCACGTATCCCCTTCTCTTCCCACCCTGCTCCTTCCACTGAGATTATTGTCATGTAAAGTATCTGAGAACCTACTTGGGAAGGGTGCGAAAGTTATCTCCACAGAGATCCTACAAGATCAAACCTTCAGCTGCAGAACCAACCCTTAAGTTAGATAAAGCTTACAGGTGCAAGCATTAGAGCTCGGTTATCCCAATCTTACAGGTTCATGCCTCTGACAAGAACTGTGTATGGCAATCAGGTCATAAAAAGCTAATAGTATGAAATTCATCCACATGAGTCTTAAATTAACCAAGCATAGAAAGGAAATCTCTACCTTGAATATGGAAAGTATGTATCCCATAATATCAGAAATATATGTACCTAAATCTGAAACATTTTGTTCTGTTCATGGAAAATAGAGCCGCTGCCCTTATAGAAGGGGGGCTGTTGTTCCTGTGACCTTTTGTCCAGTACTCACAAGCACTCTGTGCATGCACCAAGGTCACTGCAGTAGAATTCATCCATATAAGAGCAGTGTCAGTATAAACAGAAGTAGCCCTGTTGATCTGACATCAGTTGTGACCATCACCTTAGTTTCTACTTCCCCACGTCTTTCATCTATTGTCATTATTTTCCCTTTTTCGTCCACTATTCTCTTGAAAACAGCAACAGCACATGGTTGACAGTGGCGTCATAAGTAGGTTTAAAATATGCAGTGTTTCGCTATATGGTGCTCGCAGCTTGCCACTAAAAATCACATCCTAATTAGAGAAACTTCAATTAAATCGGAATCTGAAAAGAAAGAGACTAAAAGCTGTCTTGTGATTAGTGTAGCCGAGTGGTGCGCCTCTCTTGCCGTCAGATTGTCTGTTTCGGGACCTGAGGGAACTGGGCTTCCTTACCACCGACCACTCCACTAGAACCAGCGCCTTGATGCTCCTAGCAGCTCAGCCAGAGTAACCTATACATACTATTTCTGAAACTCTCTTCCCTTACAATCAGAACAACCTCATCTAAAAAAAAAAAAAAAACTCCCACAACAGAGACCATCCCATCCCCAGGCCCCTGGACAGGCCCCCACTTCAGTGAGGATTAGAGGTGTCCATCATAGGTTCGGTGGGGCTGGATCACAAGCATGTAGGCTAACGCGAACCATTGATGATGTAAAGGATTTCCATTTAGATTAACTGCATGCACATTTTTCTTTACATAAATAGCCTGAAATTTTGCAATTCATCCGGCCCTCCTGGACCTACCCTGGAAGGTAAATATTTCTTCGTGGCTACCGTGCAACTGTGACTGACGTGGTGTCGCCACCTGGTGATAACATCGCTGCATAAAACTCACCTGGATAAATAAATGAAGAGCCGGCGTTCTCCCTTTAACCGGGTGTATCCTGTTTGTGTTTGTTTCTGCATCACTCTGCTGGTTTTACTGCGAGCACAGGGTGTCCTAACCGGGGCTCCGAGGCATGCAGTGGTTGCCAGTGTCAGAAACAGCCTGCTAATGATTAACTCATGATGCTGGTGTTTCTGTAATGCAGCCCAGAATTAAAAGCTATGTTTTGCTCAAGGAATTAAGTCATGGTTCACCCACAACGCTCCCATGTGGAAGACGTACACGCACCATGGGGTACAGTGGTGTGAATCGCCAATGCATACCCGTCACCCCAATGTGTGGTGACGGGTCCCGAGAGCCCCTCCTCCCGTGCCCCACCTCCCCCCGCCCCCACCCTCCACAGGTGTACCTGCTTACCTATCTCCACTGAGTTGAGCAATTTAAAGACAGGGAAAAGGACTTAGGCCAAACAGGAATGTGGCTGTCATTGGTGCAGCAGGTGCAGTGGCACTGGGGCGCACTGCTGTGAGGGGCACTGTGGACTCTATTTATTGAACTTTTACTACCCAACAAGAAGGTTTTGGAACCCATTTTCCTTGCTTGCATTTAGGGCCGGCTTTAGGCATGGGTGAGCTGGGCACACGCCCCCGTAATTTAACCCCTCCCCTGCTGGTGACGGAACCACTCCGTCATCAGCTGCGGTCACGCTGTGCTGATGACAGAGAGGTACCGTCACGGCCCGCTCGGCATGCCTGCGCGGCGCGCATTCCGCGCCTGCGCTGAGCGCTCCATTGAGCGGGCGGGGCCGTGACGGAACCGCTCCATCATGAGCACAGCGCAACCTCGGCTGGTGACGGAGCGGTTCTGTCACCAGTATGCGCCCACCGCGCGGCCGCCCCGCCAACTTAGCACTGCGGCGGAATAGCCGCCGCCGTGAAGGGGTTACGGTAGGGAGACTGTTCAAGCTGTATCACTGCTTCCTTGCCGCCTGGGGTCATTGTTTCCACCCTGCCGAGCCCTGGTGGGACAGGAGTCCCAGGGTTCCTCCACACCAGCGCCGCCAGCACAGTTTGGCGCCTATCATCGTTACAGTGGACAACCAGTCCCAGCATCCCTTGCTCCCGCCACAGGTGCCGCAAGTGAGGGGGAGGCACTGGTCATCGCGCTTATGGCGCTGCCTCTCCCCTGCGGCACGGGAGACTGTTCAAGCTGTATCACCACCTCCTTGCCGTCTGGAGTCATTGTTTCCACCCTGATGAGCCCTGGTGGGACAGGAGTCCCAGGGTTCCTCCACACCAGCGCCGCCAGCACAGTGAGGTGCCCATTATCGTTCCAGGGGACTACCAGTCCCAGCATCCCTTGCTCCCGCCACAAGTGCCGCAAGTGAGGGGGAGGCACTGATCATCGCGCTTATGGGACTGCCTCCCCCCGTGGCGCGGGAGACTGTTCACGCTGTATCACCGCCTCCTTATCGGCTGGGGTCATTGTTTCCACTCTGGTGGGACAGGAGTCCCAGGGTTCCTCCACACCAGCGCCGCCAGCACAGTGAGGCGCCTATCATCGTTCCAGGGGACAACCAGCCCCAGCATCCCTTGCTCCCGCCACAGGTGGGGCAAGTAAGGGGAAGGCGCTGCTCATCGTGCTTATAGTGCTACCTCTCCCCCCGCAGCACGTGGGCAGAGCCTGGGAAAAGCCCGGGCCAAGGGCTGGCCTGTCCTTGCTCTTCAGTGGCCGGAAGAGGCTGGGCTGGACCACCCCTCTAAGCTTCCTAAGGGGAGATCAACCCATCCCTGGAGAGCGGGCTACTCAAAAGCCACTATCAAGGTCAGTGACTCTAGGCCGCAGGTGCAGAATGTTATTGGGTATTATTCTGACCTCCTTGCAAATATGGGGAGAAGAGCAGGGGTGGGGAAACCTAATGCGGCATCAGTGCAACCGGCCTCTTTTGTTCAACAAACTTCAATAGACCGGATGTTACAGAGAGCCATTGGTGTAGTGGCAACTAAGATCGAACTAAAGGAAAGACGATTGTCCCTTACACCGGACCTAGCCACTCGCCCTCAACATAACAGAATTGCCTCTGTCCACCGATCAGGAGCACACAACCAGCGTTACAAGAAGTCACGCAGTGAGTAGGGTGGAGGAACTATACCCACGGGGTGCCCGCCCAAAAAAAAAAGGAACCCAAAACCACTGCATCCATGGGTCCCAAACATAAAGCTTCAACACTTGAGACACCGGGCGCCGCAAGGGCAGACGGTCAAAGACCATCACCTAAAGGAGGTCCAGAACAGCCAGCCTAGGTCATGGATGTGGACATGCAGGTCCAAGTAAGGACAATTGTGAGGGACGAACTAAAAAATCTATGGGATCGGGTTGATAGCCTCGCCAAATTGGTAGAAGTTGGGTGGACAGGAATGAGGTGATTCTGAGGGAAAAGGAATCAGCCAATACAATGATTCCCACAAGACCAAGCCCTTAGCCCTAAAAGGACAACACGCTCCCCCCCAGCAAGGTAACACAACCCAATCAGGAGAATGAGGGAAAGCGACTCAGTAGCCCTAGGGGGTTGGGGAAAGGAAATAGTACTCATGGTCAGGAGCACAAGAAGGGAGCACAGATGGGAAAAGTCAACTATCCAGGGGTAGAAAGGCCGCCTGCGAGAAATCCTACTGGAGAGAGGGCTAGGCAGAAGATCGTGCCACAGGAGTGACCCCACGAGGCAGGGACAGACCCCGTGTGTCAATCTCCCCCCGGCCTCAACCCCTTATGTAGTCATTCTAGCAGGAGTCCTGGAACTAAAAAAAGGGACCAGGGAATCCTATTGTGATCTAAGGAACAAATGCCTACATTGGCTAGTTAATCACAAACAGTTTCCCATCTATACTACTATTATAAAGAGAGAACACAAACCTTTGAGCCAGGTAAACTCGAAAAGTACACCACCAATCAAAACACCCAAGACATCTTTGAAAACCTCAGGGCAAGCAGAAGTACATAGGCTATTAAAAATAAAAAATATACGTTGTTTAAAAAATTTCGAAATAAAAATAAAGTAAGTCCCTTGCAAGTAGCGCCGGCCGCGACGCCTGCGTGATGACATCATTTGCATTTGTGCTCCCTGGCAACACTTCCGGAAATGGCGCCGAAGATCGCGACCTGCTGGGAGGACTGCCGCGGCCCTGCTTGCTGCTGGGTGAAGTGGCGGCCTGTGCGGGCGGGGTGCCTGGAGAGTGGCGGCCTGTGCGGGCGGGGCGCCTGGAGCGGGACCGGCGGCTGAGGTAAGGATCAGGCTCTCCGGGACAGGGGCGGGAGGGGGCCGGGGCGGGAGGGGGCCAGGCCAGGGCGGGAGGGGGCGGGAGGGGGCCGGGGGCAGAAGTGCACGCAAGCCTCAAATGCTGCCCCCAGCCCCTTTCTGCCCAGGCAACGCTGGGGCGGGCTGCTAGTAGAGATATAAACGAAATTCTCATGATTCACAGGGTGGGCTGGGTAGGATGGAGACCGAAAGGTATTACTGGCCACTGTGTTGTGATTAGTTTCAGGAATACGGAGATTGTAGATTCCCTCCTAGATCACCATTACTACAGGATTGGGGGGTCCATTAGCTCACTGCCTTTAGCCTATTTTTACCTCCGAAGCCAGATTCTGCAAGAGCCTAGAGAATACAATCACATAAGGAGGGAGAGGCAACAGAATAACTAACTCGTGCCATTAATGCAGGCACAACTGTCGCCACTATATTTTAATATCCCTGTAAATAATAGGTTTAGCCCTCTTTAGGCCGTGGATTGACTCCGGAAGGCAGAGCCCCTAATAGAAGCTCAAACTCACTATAGAGCGCCTACCATCCAGCTAGGGGGGACCTATCAATGGAGAGACCCCCTGATACAGCCTGTGACTATGGTTCAGGTAAACAAAGTAGGAACAAATAGTTTATCTGAGGGCTAAATGAAACCAAACTTCATGGGCACATTGAACTCTGATACATCTTGCAAGGATACGCAAATAACTAAATCACCATTCTGGGAAGGAGTCTCTCCACCAGTAGCCAAAAGCACACATACCTTGAAACCCAGCTTAAGTTCTACTGTCCTTAAGGACTGAACATTAGTCAGCAATATCACCCCCTCGCAGGCAAGTCTAGTGCATGGGCTAGGGACGAACCAAATAGATTGGGTTATGCTGCTTTCAGTATCCCAGCCACCCATGCAAGGAGAGGTAGACCCTCAGTGGGCTGTCCACTTGGGTAGGAGTCCATCTGGGTTGTGAGGCAAAACAAATTGAGAGCTCCTCATGTGACATCCTTTGTTTCCTTTTAACTTTCCAAACAAGATTATCCTCTCAATAAAATTATATTCGCGACCAACATCCCGCAGCCAAGAGTCTACCACTCTTGAGCAACTAAACACCCTTCTCCCAACCCTCCAAACTGTGGGGTAATTAGTGGCGGCAATTTTAACTACCAATTTGAGCCTAACATTCCCCCCGTGAGGGCCTGGACACGATAGTACTCCAGATATGCACTTTAGGATTAAACTTCTCACTGAGAGCATGCAATGGACGCACTACACCTGATGGCCTGGGGAAACACACTTTTAATAGACCGGGACACACTTCAATCACTGATTACATTATGTTAGATTCTAGGTCTTGGCACAGGGTGATAGATTTTAAAATCAGTCCCGAAATGATAGCGACCACGATGCTCTCATCCTAGAAATAGCACTGCCATTTGCCAGGAAGGCACCGGATAAGTTGCCAGCTCCAGCCCAAAGTCTAATCCTGAATAATAGAGGAAGTAGACTACTGCAGGAAGTAGAGTCCGCTGGGGTTAAATCTCCCAATCGCAAAATAAACTGGCCAAGCTTTACCACCAAGTAATTCCATACCGCTCAACCACAATTCAAGCAGTAGAGAGCAAAGGAGCCCCCAATCCCCTCTTAAGGATTTTTAAAAATCACCAAGATCTTGTTGCATCTCTGGCTGCCTTATTTTATCAAAATAAAAAGTCTAGGGCGCCTAACAAGCCTAAGCACCAATGGTTTAATGCTAGGTGCCGAGCTGCCAAATCTGACCTTATCACTGCCATTAAAAGTGGTGATAAGGCAACCATCAAAGAAGCAAGAGCCTCATACAAGGGCACCACGGCCAAAGCTAAAAAATGTTGGGAAGCCCAAAAAAGGGAGGACGCTAGAAATGCACAAATTTCACATGACCTGAGGTCCTTCTGGAACATCATAAACACCTGTTCCCAGGCTGGTAGACCGGCCGTTGGACCCAATATAGATGAAGGAGTATGGAAGGCACATATTGAAACCCTCTATACAAAGGCCAAGGATGGGGAAGCGAGTGTGGCAGGAGAGCCACTGCACCCGGGCTTAACTCCTGACGATGTCCCCCCAATCTCGGTGGGAGAAGTCACTGATGCCTTAGGTAAGATAACACCTGCCAAAGCGGCAGGATTGGACAAGATCCCTGGCGACCTCTTCCGCTCTGAACCCACTATCTGGGCCCCCTTCCTGGCCATTCTGTTTAATGCCCTATTACAAGGCATGGCAATCCCCACCACTTGGGTAGGGGCTCAAATAATACCAATCTATAAAAAGGGTTCCCCGCTTTTGCCTCTCAACTATCGCCCAGTTAGCCTCATAGATGTTGGCCAGAAAATATTTGCCTGAGTTTTATGGGGGCGTCTCCAAGCCTGGATAGAGGAATATAATATTCGTACCCCCCTACAAGCCGGGTTTAGAGCCAGAACATCAACGATTGATCAAACATTTAGGCTACAGCTGATATATTGAAAATCTATCTACATTGAGGGGGACAGCCTCTGTCTTATTTTTGTAGACCTAAAATCTGCTTTCCACCTGGTACCGAGGGACAAACTATGGGCAATTTTAACAGACATGGGAGTACGAGAGTATCTGTGCCAGCAGCTAAAACGTCTACATTAGGGTAATTTTGCTCGAATTAGATATGGCAAAACCATGAACTCACAGCCCCTCTGCCCGTAGAGAGAGGTGTCCGCCAGGGCTGCGTCATCGCATCTACATTCCCTTTTCATTAATGGCCTAATAGACTTATTGATTGCAGGGAAGAACATCAATGCCCCTAGGATGGCGCAGCGCGAAATCCCAGCCCTGATGTTTGCAGATGATACGCTCCTGTTCACAAAATCCCCCATGGGAATCCAGTGGACCCTCGACAACTTTAGTGCCTTCTGCAAACATTGGGGACTGGAGATTAACCTGCAAAAAAAAAAACGTATATGGCCTTTAATCTAGGCAATTCCACCCGCCCCAATCCTAGCTTGGATGGTAGACCCCCGGAGAGGGTAACCATCTTTGAGTATCTGGGAAAAAAAACTAGATAGGAGCGGTACTGAAAAATTGGTCAGCCCAGTGGTGGAAATCTATAAAGTCCAGGCTAGGAGGGCTGCTCTTTGTGGAGCAAAACTTTGGGGACACTGTGCATCTGGCTCGTTAGTCCGCAATTAGAACTCTTTTATCAGACACCTCATGGACCTCCCTACTAGTACACCCCTAACACAGCTATGCTTGGATCTTGGGGTTAGACCCATTGCGGATGAGGTTGCTCTCAGACCTCTTCTCTATTGGCGCCGTCTTTGGCGCCGTCTTTGGAGCACCCCAGAACTAGCGGCATATAGGGACGAATTGATTCATGTTATGGGTCTGCGAGGTTCAGGGAAGATAGCATGGTTGGTTTACATTAAGAGTATTTGTGAGGGATTGGTTAGGGGTAATCTATGGAGTACAGCAGGAGAAAACTCCCAAATAACCTCTAGAAAGACCTTGGTAGAGAGCTTTAGAGAGCACAAGCTCAACGAGCTGGAAAGGAGGTCCACCATGGACTGCCTGATGGCGGAATTCCTGGTAGTAAAAAACAGGTACAGCCTAGATCCGGCGCTGGGTGATATCCAGCTACTACTCGCCAAAAAGCTTTACTTACAATTCCCTTTTGTATCACTTTGTTCGCCCTAAGTGTGGCAGGGTATGCTCAGACGTGAGTCCCTTGTTCACTTGGCCACTGTATTCAAGATAGCCTGGCTGATGAGGATTATGAATCCGAAACCGGTCCCAGGATGCTTGTTTCCGGTCCAGGGAAGACATGGCTTTTCAGTTCGGGCTGAACTGTTCCCATGAGGCACAGGGTCAGACTGATTTGCATATAGCCATGTCTGAACTGGGGTGGCTGAGTGAACTAAAGAATGGTGATGGATTAAACCCAGATCAGTTGACTGGGGGTGAATGTTTAATTTGTTCAAACGCTCCGTCCATCATCCCCTTTTGTATCACTTTGCTCGCCCTAAGTGTGGCAGGGTATGCTCAGACGTGAGTCCCTTGTTCACTTGGCCACTGGATTCAAGATAGCCTGGCTGATGAGGATTATGAATCCGAAACCGGTCCCAGGATGCTTGTTTCCGGTCCAGGGAAGACATGGCTTGGCAGTTCGGGCTGAACTGTTCCCATGAGGCACAGGGTCAGACTGATTTGCATATAGCCATGTCTGAACTGGAGTGGCTGAGTGAACTAAAGAATGGTGATGGATTAAACCCAGATCAGTTGACTGGGGGTGAATGTTTGATTTGTTCAAACGCTCCGTCCATCATCCCCTTTTGTATCACTTTGTTCGCCCTAAGTGTGGCAGGGTATGCTCAGACGTGAGTCCCTTGTTCACTTGGCCACTGGATTCAAGATAGCCTGGCTGATGAGGATTATGAATCCGAAACCGGTCCCAGGATGCTTGTTTCCGGTCCAGGGAAGACATGGCTTGGCAGTTCGGGCTGAACTGTTCCCATGAGGCACAGGGTCAGACTGATTTGCATATAGCCATGTCTGAACTGGGGTGGCTGAGTGAACTAAAGAATGGTGATGGATTAAACCCAGATCAGTTGACTGGGGGTGAATGTTTGATTTGTTCAAACGCTCTGTCCATCATCCCCTTTTGTATCACTTTGTTCGCCCTAAGTGTGGCAGGGTATGCTCAGACGTGAGTCCCTTGTTCACTTGGCCACTGGATTCAAGATAGCCTGGCTGATGAGGATTATGAATCCGAAACCGGTCCCAGGATGCTTGTTTCCGGTCCAGGGAAGACATGGCTTGGCAGTTCGGGCTGAACTGTTCCCATGAGGCACAGGGTCAGACTGATTTGCATATAGCCTTGTCTGAACTGGGGTGGCTGAGTGAACTAAAGAATGGTGATGGATTAAACCCAGATCAGTTGACTGGGGGTGAATGTTTGATTTGTTCAAACGCTCCGTCCATCATCCCCTTTTGTATCACTTACTTACAATTTAGACATAGAGTCCTCCTGCTGTGCTCTTTTACTAACAAATGGGAGGGCACCACTAGCGGGGGTGTCCGGCAATAAACGTCTCTGACAAAACGGAACTCCATGTGTTATTTTTATGTAATGGTTATAGGAGGGCTAGGTCACGCTGGTTACTCCAACTTTGTAGGAACCTGGGGTCCAGACACTGAAGCGAAGAGTATAGGCTACTGAAATTTGACACACAAATGCACATTGTCTTATCTATTCCACTGTTCTTACTCACCATGTGGTGCACCCGTAGGGCCATCCTAAAAAAGATGGCTCATCAGAATGGCATTGTAGAAATTGTATGATTGTCTCCAACAATGAACATCCCCGGGCATAATCTGGGCTAATGCGGGAGTGGCTACACCAGCAACTGGATTACTGATTATTTTTATGTCAAATTTTAAACTGTGTAAAGTTTATCAACTTAATTTATTATATTGGGTGTTTTTAATGAAGCTCTTATGGCCTTGTGTGCCGAAATAAAGTGTTATGACTGGCTGAAATTGCTTAGAAACATGCTTTTAGTCATTAAGTTTATTTCGAGGTTGCCTGTGCCTCTCCATTGCTTGAGGTGCTCCATCAAAATCTAGTTTTCCTCCCTTAGGTCCTGTCCATTCCCCCACTGCTCCCTTACAGCGCTCCCAAGGCCTCTCAATTCTATTTTAGCATCTGAAAAAGGCATTCAGATGCGGGACTAGTGAGGAGGGGACCTGACCTCTGAACTCTCTAAATCACCTCCTAGCCCCTCCCCCCCAACTAACACCAGCCAGGAGGAGGTGATAGATGGGGTCAGTGGCAGATCACCTACCATTGAGAGCCCCCGCTCACCAATCTGTTAGTGACCAGACGTGCAAACCAGGACATTTTGTGTATATAGCGCTTTAGAAGAGCTGAAGAACCTCTGTATGAAAAGCTTCCCTTCTTCCTCAACCTGTTGGAACACCGGAGAACCCAGCCTTGCTCCCTTGCCATGGAGTGGCCTCCACTCTATTGTTCTTTTTATTTACAAGGACACACAGGGCATTGTTGGTAACAAGCAATGGACTAGTGAGAGATCACTGCATTCGCACCACCGAACCAAACCATACATATCAATTGTGAATCTTAGTGCACTCCCTCACTCATGTCTCCTGCCACTGGTTTAATTTACCCTTTAAAAACAAAAGTGTGCACTGTATACAACCCCCACTGAACATTATGATTCCTGTGCAAAGCCTTACACTTCTTAGCCCGAGTCATCACTTAAATGCCTCACCCCTATTTTAGTGTTTCTTCAATTTCAATTTATTTTATTTTGATCGGGAGCTTTGAAGAGTTCCACATAAAAATATCCATACAATTTATCAAATCAACTAATACTTAAAAAACAAGCTAATAAAATTACAAAGCATCAAAAATTCCGTTTTCATAAAATGATACCACATTCATAATTCCGTGTTAATTGCAGAGAGGTGCAATATAAGCACAAAATCAATTTCAGAGCCTTTTTAAATTCAATGCTAGCAAGGGCTGGACAAGGCAAGTTATACTGTTAGATCCTTAAACGACTTTGACTGTATGTTTGCGACCATGCTAAAAATATATTTATCATAATATAATTGATTCAACAATCATTAAAGATTAAAATACAAAGGGATTAAAAGATTCTAAGATTCGGTGTACAATGAGCAGTAACTAGTAACATAAAGACCAAAAACGTGCAAGTGCTCAAACATAATAACAGATACCAAAATCTTGGCTAATAGGTATTCAATTGTACATGACAGTATTCGTAGCAGCACACTAGGAGATAAAGGTGCAAGAGTGCGATTATAGCACCAATTTAAAAAAAAACTTTAAAATGTGACCATAACGTAATATAGAACATATCTTACCATTACATCTTTTACAGTTACAACCTTCTAATAGAAACAAACCAAAAATACTACTCATAAAATACATTAAGTTTTGCTCTGAGTGAAACCTATGCGGCCTACTGTGGCTAATGAGGCAACCTTTTCCTTCTCTAAAATATGTTTAACATTGCTTTTAAAAAAGGAAAAATATTTAAAACAGACCATTTTGGGCTTCCTAAGCTGTGGCAGTATTATATTTCAGGAAAAAAGATCTATCTTAGATATGGACGTCGTAAAGGTTGTAATAGGGGACATATAGTACATGATTTAAATCCAGCACACAGATACCACATAGGTGACAGAGTCATTCCTGTCCCTGGAGACCCTCCCAAGCTCCTGTTGAAATTCTTAAGTGAAGTAAATTCAGCCGAGGCAACACGATTGTTCTGCTCACTCCATGAGGGAGATTTCATATAATGCAGGAATGTACTTTTTATAAATACTACTCCCCACTATAAAGTTATTTGTTGGAATGTGCAGCGCACAATGCCGTATCTCTTTTACGAAATATGTCATAAACTGTTTTTTTTATTCTAGTTTTTAAAAACTTGTTTAGGAAGAACACCCATATAGCTATTCTCAAAATCAAACACATTTACTGCTTTCTGGTAATTCCTAAAGAGAACACTTTATCCCTTCAGGATATAAAACATTTCCTCACTCATTGCTATCCGTAAAGGGTTCTCAACACGGTTCAATAGTGCATTGCTCCATCACAGCCATAGAAAACACGTAAGTGGAAAGTAGCCCGAATTCGAGCCGAATCTCTGCTATGGGAGCTGCGTGATTCAGATTACACAATTGGAGCCAAAAACGCCCCTCTACTTTCCCAAAATTATCCCATCTGCTGTTCATCTACTGTTTCGCAGGCATAACTCAACACTGGGGTAATTTTAATTTATAAACTGACTCGCTGTACCCGGCCACGCGTTGCTGTGGCTCAGTCTGGTTAAATGGCAGAGAAAGAAAAGAGTAAGCGCACATTTCTAATATGTTTAATTTCACAATGCTTGTGGGTATACAATATGTTTTTGTGACTATTGTCTCTATGCGTTCCTTGTAGTTGTTAAGCAGCAAGTAAATCGATAGGGTCTGTTTGGCCTTTTGATTAAAAACACGGGCGTATTGTGCACGCGCGTATTCGAATCTAATGTTGTGTATCTATAAACACCCGCTAATGTTGCAAAGCGAACCAACTCCTCCCCCCTCCCTCCACCCACTTCCCAGTCTGCCATCCTGACACCAACTGTCCATCCTAATATATGTAGACTATTGTCTCTATGCGTCCTTTCTTAATATTGCAAAGTAAACCAACTCCTTCCCCCTCCCTCCACCCACTTCCCGGTCTGCCATCCTGACACCAACTGTCCATCCTGATATATGTAGACTATTGTCTCAATGCGTCCTTTCTTAATGTTGCAAAGTGAACCAACTCCTCCCCCCTCCCTCCACCCACTTCCCGGTCTGCCATCCTGACACCAATTGTCCATCCTAATATATGTAGACGATTGTCTCTATGCGTCCCTTGTAGTTTTTGCGCAGCAACCAAATCGATAGGGTCTGTTCGGCCTTTCGATTAAAAACACGCGCGTATTGGACACAAACGTATTCTAATCCCACGTCGTGTATATATAAACACACGCTTAATCGAATTAAACGTTGTGTCAAAATTTCAAATCAATAGGTGAAGAACTTTCGGAGATTTAAGATTTTAAACAAACGAACACTGACATTTTTATGTTTCTGTTAGGGCTTTCGATTAAAAACGCGCGTATTCGACACGTGCGTATTGGAATCCAACGTTGTTTATAAAAATACGCCCCTATTCAAATCCAACGTTGTGTCAAAATTTCAACGCGATCAGTGAAGAACTTTCGGAGATTTGCGATTTTGAACAAACGAACATTTACATTTTTATTTATATAGATAAAACATGTGCAAAGTCTCTTTTCCTTCAATGTATATAAAGTCAACTAATTGCAGAAGCATGTGAGATTGCCTTACCTCAGCATTGGTCAATAAGATCGCTACTGGAGCACTTTCTTGTCAAAATGCTAGCATCTGAAAAAGCCATTCAGATGCGGGAGTAGTGAGGAGGTGACCGGGTCTATGAACTCTCTAAATCACCTCCTAGCCGCCTTCCACTCCCCAACTAACATCAACAAGGAGGAGGTGACAGATCACCTGCCATTGAGAGTCCCTGCTCACCAGCCTGTTGGTGACCAGACATGCAAACCAGGACATTTTATGCATATAGCACTTTAAAGGTGTTGAAGAACATCAGTGGTGAAAAGCTTCCCTTCTTTCTCAACTTGTTGGAACATCAGAAAAACCCTGCCTTGCTCCCTTGCCATGGACTGGCTTCCACTCTATTGTTCTGTTTATTTACAAGGGCACACAGGGCATTGTTGGTTACAAGCAATGGACAAGTGAGAGATCACTGCATTCACACCGCCGTACACAATAATACATATAAATTGTGAATCATAGTGCACTCCCTCACTCATGTCTCCTGCCACTGGTTTCATTTATCCTTTAAAAACAAAAGTGTGCGCTGTATACAATGCCCACAGAAAATTATGATTCCTGTGCAAAGCCTTACACCTCTTAGCCCGTGTAATCACTTACATGTCCCACCCCTATTTCAGTGTTTCTTCAAGCACTGCAGGTATTTTGAATATGCACTCCCTCTTCTTGAAGCAGAACATGTAATTCTATTTACAGAGGCGCTGTTAAGCAAATTGCAGCTAGGAGTCTGAATTTTAAATAGTTATTTTTGTCTGAGAGAGAGACAGTGAGGGAGAGATCCCCACATGTTTTGTGTACGCCTGTTATGGCCCCCAAAAAGATGAAGGAATGTGGTGACCATGCTGTGGGTTGAAGCTATGGTGCTTAACCCAGTGAACTATCTTACATATTTTCTTGAGGTTTAACCAGAGCCACTGGAATTATGCAATTCTGTGGACATGTCTTTTTCCGCATAAATATAGATTTGCCGCATGTGCCACATAATCCATCATCTATTGCGAAATCTGCAGGAAAATAGTTTCTAGCTCAAACGGATCAAATGTCATAACAAAAAAAATTGATAACACGTGTTACCGTGCAATGGAAGTCCCTTTGCTAAGGTTGACTGGTCATTTCAAAATTAGTTATTGCTGTATTTGGGTGTTGAACTAGTACTAATAAGGTGAAACCTTTGCACAGGCAGTGTTGATGTGTGAAAATGCAGAAGTAGTGAAATAATATTAGGCCTCCTTTTCTTGCAGTATAATTTAGTCAACCCTGATGCATTCTACGGTCCAACCCTGCAACATAATTCCAGTGGCCATGGTGGTTTTAAAGCACTCTTTACCATGGACCAAACACAGATGTTTATGTTTAATGTAGGACTTTTAAAACCAATGATGGAAAGTCTGAACTTTTTGTGAACGTGTAGGGCTCACTGGCTAAAGGACTACTAGAAACGGATCTATCTTAATAAATAGAAATTTAGGAAGGAGAACTCATAGGTTTTGAGAGTAACTGGTGAGGGCTCCTGCCTACAGAAAGAGTTTGGGGGATATCTACCGAGGAGAGCAGAAATAAGGTGGAGCAGGAATTACGCTAAATTTGATTTGATTTGACCCATGGCACTATTTTAGCAAAGGCTGGCCCTGCTTGCAGTAGGTCCCAGTACATCTCTTCTACACCTTTGAGGTCCAACAGAGGTCCGCTAGATGATCAGAGCCACATGGGCCCACATTATACATTACAGCAGGGTGGACACCTCACAGCATGTCATCAAAGTAGTTTCCCTTAGGTAGTAACATGAAAGCCCTGAAATGGCAACCATGTCTGCAATAACCTGGAAAGAAATGGTCACCCTAGGTCTGGTGACCACAGCCAGCATCTTAAGGATGCCCCTCTTCCGTAGGGACAAGCCAAGCAGCCACAGGCGCTGCTATTTAGCAAGCCCTCTGAAATAATCCCCCGGGCGGAGAGGGGAGGGCTAAGACCCAGGGATTTCTTTTACACCTGTAGGTGTGGAGGCTGCCCACAATGGGTATGACAATTCCCCTCACCCCCCAAATTCAACAGTCTTTTTGCCCCCACCTCCCCCGGAGGCAGATCTGGGCAGTAGCCCCTGATCTGCTTCCTCGGAGGGGGGGGGGCAGGGACCCACTAGGCACCAGGGATTATGTTGGGGTTTTTTTATACGGAGGGGTGGGGGCTGCCCAGAATTCCGGTCCAGGGAAGGCATGGCTTGGCGGTTCAGGCTGGACTGTTCCCATGAGGCACAGGGTCAGACTGATTTGCATATAGCAAATGAAGATTACAGTTCTTCAAATGGCGCCCAACAACGCGGGCCTCATCAGAGAAGTGACTTTCTGAAGGAGTGATCTTATCAGGAGATTGAAATCTACTGAGAAGGACAGGATGGGACTCTACTACTCTGTGCACAAGGATTCTGGAGATTCTTTGTCTTTGCAGCCCAGTATATTTCTGATCTTCCTGATTTTGATCCTCCACATGATGTCACTCCTGACTGAGAACCTTTTTGGCGTGAGTATTCTAAAAAAAGGACCGTTGGGTCATTTAGAACTTGGCAGTTAGAATTTGGATAACCTTTTGATTGGTAAGAGTAAGGTAGTTTAGTAACGCTTACTGTAGCTTTGGAACTTTGGAATTTGTGTTGGCCAACTTTTGATTTGTATGGATTTGATATGCAAATTGCAATTTGTGTAGACAGCTAATGAGGAGATTTTTCTCTATTTGGTTTTGTTGAACGGTGCACGTACGAAAAGTACATTAAGCACTACTTTGATTATAATATTGTATAATCTGCAATATTTTTGGCATGCCTGTTTTCAAAGCTCACATAGAAGAATGTGTTGCTTTATTTGGAAGGTACCATAGTGTGATGTGAAATTAATTAGCCGGCTCTCCTAGAAGGAATACCTAAATAGGTTTAGGTATACAAACATATTTCTTCCTTGGTGATTCTGTATCCCCAGGGAATTAAAATATGGACATAATACATACAAGGATCCTATGTTCTGTGCAATTTTATGAATGAAGATATGCAGAGCGATTTTTGGTGTTCTGCTAGCCAAAGCTAGTGAATTGAGTATATTTTCGCTTCTTGGACATACATCAGTCTGTTGGGCAGTTTTTGCAGTCTTTTGGAACAAAATTGAGAAGCGCTTCTTGTAAATATGACTTACAACTAGTATTTACAAATGGTTTGGTTTAAGTACAGTCTGTGGGCTGTCCTTTGTTTCTGTTCTGAGTATTGGTTTGTGGGTTAAATGTGTGTTTAAATGTCTATGTGGTTTTCCCATTAGTACAATTTCTGTGAGTGAATAGCGATGGCGCTATTCACGAAATAAATGGCTAAAGCGCGCTGTATTGTGTGTCCTGAGTGTTTGACCCCTTTCTGTTTATGTCTGAAATGAGCTCAATGTCTGTTCGTGGTTTTTCTTGATGTTTTCAGTCTATTAAGCAAACTATCTAAATGCTTAAAAACTAAAATGTAAATTCACATTCACTAGGAATAAAAAAGCCTCAAAATCGAAATTGTGTGTTTTGTAGAAAAATAAACTTATAGTATTTTTTTACTTACATACATTGTGTTAGATATTAACAGGCAAACACTTCAGCTGAAGTAAATTTTTGCTGATTTCAAACGCATATTATAGAACACGCATTGATATGTTTTAGTTTGAAAAAGACAGCCACCATGCTCATGTTACAAACATTGAGAGACAAGCTACATAAACAGGAATATTTATTCAGCCAGGACTTTCCCCTCAGTTGCACGGGTGAAACTTTGCATTTCAAATTTTTTTTTAAAAAGGTTCCAAAACTAAGGTTCATTATTTTGTATTATAGGAAGACATTTCAATTAAGGGTTTTCCTCTCTTTAAGCATTTCTCTAAGCATATTCTTGGCTCTGTTGCTAAATAATAATTAACCCATGTAATGAAGAAACATTTAAAAAGAAAGAAACAGTAACAGATGCTGAAACAAGATAAGGCAAGTGCAAGGAAACTAAAAAGTTAACGATGTCTTCAACATTGATTGGCAATCTCAGATAAAGATCAATCAGGGAAATTGGCTTTGCGAGGTCAGTTTCAGGTGAAGAGGTCAGTTTTTTGCAGTTTATTTCAGAGTAAACCAGGTTAATGTGTACATGACCTGGGGAGGCCAGGCCACCTTGTTCGTCAGTCTATCTTTGCAGGCCTATGTGGCACAGAGAGAGCAAAAAAAAAAAGAAAATGAAGTCAGATTTGAGGAATTACAGAACCTTAATATGTGGAATTATCAAAAATGATTGGGTTTATTAAAAATAATTATTAATTAAGCAAAATAATTATTAAAAATAAGTGCTACAAAATTCGTTTTTTACTATTCATGAAGCGTAATACTTATACTGTGACCTCCTAGCATTCTAATTTAATTTAAGTTATGCTATACTGCATAATGAGGACATTAGCATATAGAATTTCACTTGGCGCAGGCGTGACAAACTCATTTTTCTAAGGAATTATATGAGATATGTCTAATGTCCAATCTCTGCAATCTGTAAAGAACATTCTGAGGATGATTAATAAGTAATGCAATTGTAGGATCTTTATTTTTAAGTGCCCAAAATATCAAAGTCAAATTTGGGTAAAATTTGGACATTTTTGCCATTTACAATAGCTTTAAAGTGCTATAGGCTTCAGTAAATGCATACATTTGGGTATAATACAGATTTGCAGGTTGTTCCTATTTAGGGTTGCTTTTAATGGCTCGGTGAGCCAATGTGCCTGGTGCAGAGGTTTGAGTTTAATATCAGGGTGGAAGGTTTTAAGTATAGCTGGACCTACTGAGACCTTTATCTATTTAAGGATGATTAAATAAGTACCATTGCAACAAGCATTTTTTCCCAATACATTAAAGAACTTAACTTAATTCCAAAGGGAAAATGTGAAAAAATGGTTTCGTTGAAAATCCCAACATCATGCTAAATGCTCTGCAGAAATTATACATTTGTATCTCTGCTCTAAAAAATAATGTCTGCTAGTTGCTTTTATTTGACAAAAAAATGAGGTATTGCATTAAGTCTTAGACAGAAAATAAGACAAAGCTCTTTATTAAAATTTTGAAGGCTACATGCCTAAGTCAGAACGATTTGCCAATTAAGAATTATTTTTCACAGTGGAAATTGTGGCACAAAGCTAACATGGAGTGTCAGTGAAACAATTTTACTTTTAGTTTAATGTTGCAAGCTGACTGACAAGATGGTAACAGTTAAGTAATGGAAATGTATTTTTGTGTTTATTAATGTGTATCATGTTTTGTCTTCTGATTAAAAGTTATAAAGGATATTTGTTTGTTATGAGAAATGTCTCTCTTTTGTGTGTTGTGTATTTTTTTTTTGCTTCTGCCCACAGATCATTCATGGATTGTTCTGGGTGATTTTAAGGCTGACAAGACACATGAGTTTGGTTGGTTGAAAAGAGATGTGTTTTTGCGTAACTCCTTTGGAAAGGAATGTTCATGTGATTTTCATGTTTGTGTATTTGGTCCTATCATGAATTGTTCTTGCTGGTCCTGTATGTCAGAAGTGACACAGTAGAGTGTATCGACAGCCGATCACAACTGACTAGTGACCAGCTGTCAAAAGGAGGGTAAGGAAAGTAAAAGAAAGTATGAGGAAAGTGAAAGAAAGTGCGTAAAAGAAAGTGTAATTTTGATTTTAAACCTGACAAATTAGGCAGGCCTGAATATTGGGTTTTGGGCTGCAGGTTCACAGTGCATAAAGTGCATGCAATGGTGTTGTGTGTTACCGCTTACTTACATATGCTATTCGTACTTTGTCTATGCTTTTTGTGCTTGATATACAGCTTGTATATCTGATGGCTTGGCATGTGTGTGTTTTTTTAATTTTATACATGTTTTTGTTTTATGTTGCTGCTTTAGATACTATTACAAGTTCACCTGTGTTGTGAAGGGTTCTACATGACGATGTATATCGCTGAATACACTAAAAGAGGGGGGGACTGGGAGCTCAAATAAGAAACTAGAATAAGAAAAGGAGGTCCAGTGCCCTTGCTCCCAAGGTCAAATGTGTCAACAGAAATGGGGTCAAAAGTTCCTCAAGGGGAGTATGCCTAAATATAGGATGCTCCAAAAGAAAAGTTAAAGAAATGAAAATAAGTATGAGTGAATTTGAATAGCTCTTACTCAGGACTTACAGGTGGTGTTGTGAGAGATGCGTGAGGTGAGGTGAATGCTCCTCTTTGGTAACCTAGTGCCCTCAGACAACCTTACGATCGCCCTAGATCATCATTGGGCGTTGCTCCTCGTGTGGGCGGCGCTGCAGTCCCTCACGGGCCCCACAAGGGGGCTCTTTGGCGGAGTTCTTTTTTCGGAGATGCCGCAGTTGTGCATGGGAGTCTGGGGGCCTAGCAAAAAAATATAATAACTAGTGAGTGTGAGGAAGTTAAAATAACCATTCAGTAACCTCAAACTAGTTTATTCAGGGGTCTGAAAGGTTCATTAAAAGGGGGTGGACCCTGGAGTTGCCCTATGAAAATAAATAATAGGGGCGGTTGTCTAACTAAATGCTGCTCTCAGGGTGGGTGCTCAAGTGGGGGTAAACAAAGTATTTGGTCGACATGTTTCGCACGTCTCGTGGTCCCTAGTGGATCCTATCGCGCTTCTTCAGGACCATATGATATGCAAAGAACAATCTAGGTTTGTTATTGCAGGTGCCAGGCCTATTGCCCGTGTACCCGCTGTACCTTCATCGTCAAGGTGGACAGCGTCTTGTCGCTGACTGGTACGGTCTCTAGTCATACCAAAACCCAACCTGTGGAGAGAAAGTCTTGTGAGCAAAAGAGCAAAGCCAACTAATAAATGTACATAACTGTGATGGAACAACAATGTCATGCCGTGCTATAACATTGTAGTGACTCGGCCCTTAAACCGAGTAGCGTAAATCACAGGGCATACATCTAGCAGCATGCGTTTGGCGTATATGCATTTCATTGGAGTAATTCAGGACTAATCTCATTAGTCTCATGTTAAAAAGATCTACAAGATGCATGGACAACCTGGCATGAGTGCATCTAAAACAAAGGTACGTGCAGACCGGGACCAGTTAAGCTACAATAGTGCCTCCGAACATGGTGACTGAACAACAAATCTCGACTTAGTACCACACGTAAAGAGATGTATGGGGATACAGCGAAAACCATGGACCCTGATCGATTGTGACACAAGGTGCCTTATTATGAAGAGTATAGCTCTTGCATATGGTTACTCTCTCAGCGTCTTAATATAAAATGCGCATAGAGCTCATTTATAGTGTGCCACATATCCTGGGAATGAGCCTGTGAGTAAAGTAAATTACATTATCTAGCAATGGTGTGGAGTAGGCATATTCTGGGTGTGCAGGTCGTATATGGGCTAGTGGTCAGCTTACATAATCAGTCTAAGGTCTGGACCCCACATAGTGTACCACACATGCTGGAAATATGTCAATGAATAAAGTAAATGACGCTGCCTAGCAATGGTGTGAAGCAGGCATCATACAAGTGTGCAGGTCGTATATGAACTAATAGTGAGCATACCTCAACTGCACAACAGTTGGGTGAATTTGCGCTGATACTAACTTTCACAGATATGAGTTACAGACAACACTTCACCAGTGTATGTCAAATTTGGCTATATAGTATTGAAGTAAAATAAAAGAGATATACAGGATCAAAGTGTGCCACCTGCAATTAGTCACGATACTGTCCTCTTCCCTTAAGGAACAGGCAGCCCTAAATTGATGTTTCCTTGATTGGACCTAAGGATGAAAATTATAGATTTGTGGCTCTTGCTAAAGGTGACCTAAACTTTTCATTTTTCCCTGAAGAAGGAACTGGAACATTAGCTGATATTACCGTATATGGTTTAGCGGCCAGCGGTAGAGCTAACATTTGTGAACTATTTTTGATTTTTGTTCACCCAAGTAATTCCTTGTTCTACCTATAGATTTTTCTTTTGCCGCTTCTCCCCTGATTGATGTCGCATCGTACCTACTTATTGGGGATTTTAGCTGTGTCCTAGTCCCATTTCTCTTTTCCATATTCCTTTCACCAGTTAGCCCTTTTATTATTTTTGTATTGTTCAGGTTCACACTTCCAGATTGCAGTAATGTACCAAAGACACCCATATTATGTATACTTCCCTTTTGTATGACCAGCCTGGTTTTCAAGAATTTTCTTTAGGCCTACTTTGATGTTTTCCAGTCTGACTGTCAGGGTAGTGATGGACTGGTTAACTGACTCAATACTATAGTAAGATAAGTTTTCCACCTCAATAGGAGATACCTTACGTTTTTTTGAATATGACAAATTCAATGCCTATTCTAATTTGGTTTTTAGTTCCTTTTTTCTGCTGCTTTAATTTTTGGTGGATTAGATGTGTTCTAAATCATGGCAATACTAGGACTCTCTAGTTCTTGTCTTTTGTTTCCACATTTTGATCATTAGCTTTTGTATTGTATAGTCCACCTGATGCACAATTATTAAATGGAGGTATCTACATGTCCCTGATAATCTGTATCATGTGATTTCTCTTTTGAGGTGTTCTAGATAAGGAATTTAGGAACACCTAGACGTAATCATTGAGGGAAAGAAATGTTTGCCCCATTAGACAATGCCACTATGTGTGAGGACATCCATTCAGATAGAATTCCCATGTAGCTATCTACCCTTAGATGGCAGAGAATAATGAAGAGAACCCAATTGAAGAGGCTAGAGGCACTGTTTTGCCTACTGCCTTTGTCTTTGTATTGCCTTTGAGAATGACAGTGTATTCTAGACCAGAATTGTCCCATGACGTATGGCCATTCCTTTGAAGATTGCAGGCCACTTGCTTACAGTCCCCTTGTTATACAATGAACTGTTTTTGTACTAAATTGAAGGAAACTAACAACTGTGTCACATTTCCTACGTCATTAGGTTCTGCGGGGTTAAGTCATAATAACCTGCGGAACTCACCCACAATCCCATCAGTGACAGCTATAGATGAAAAGTCCCAGCACCCAGAAAAGTAGCAAGACTGGACAGCGATCGCCAGCGTGCCATCAGTGGTATCTCCAAAGTATTGTGCTTGCTTCATCAGAAGGCGTTGAACATCAGAAAAGAAGGAGGAGCTGGTTTTGCCACAGAACCAGAGTTTCAGTGCAAAAGAGCGAAAGAATTGAGGCTTGAGTTTTCTACCTGTCATGTGCTGGTAACCTCTGACAGTGTGCAGTCCCTTGAGCCCCTTAGCCTGAGTTTTGGCCACACACCCCCTTTTCTTTGCTCCAACGGAAGTGCAGTACACCGGAGGATCCAGGATTGGCAAAAGGCACTACATTGTGGTACCTATGATTAAATGAAAGAGCAGCCCGAGCATCCTCTGACACTGAATAGAGAGTGTTGGAGCCTAAAAGTGTTGCTGAGTGTGACAGTCTGTTGCTCTTTCCCGATTAATAGTACTTGGGTCTGCATGAGATGATCTGTGCCCATGACTAACGAAGAGCACAATATCTGTAGTGCCTGCAGCACAGGAAATATATTGGTGCACTGCATTGAGACATTGAGACTTTCAAGTGAGCTGTGAATGTTTGCCAGGAAGGCACTCCAACGGATACTGAGAAGTACCATTTCCATGAAAGGCCTGAATGAAGAGGCCCATGCGGGAGAAAACAACAGAAGCATATTTGATGGACAATAGAAGCCTGCCAGAGAGGCTTCGACGGACTCTGGGTATTTCCCGTGTGATTGCATAGAATGGGTGTTTGGAGACTGATTCTTATTGTTTTACTAGCATTGTCAATAGTCGCTGAAATAACTAGGAGCCCTGAAAATGTTTGCAAAATAATTTTAGGGTTTGCCTGTGTAATGGCAAAAGGAGGGTCTGAGGTTCTTTAATTTTGACTCCATCTTACATTTGTCATCAATTTGTGTTGCCTTTACACAGGCTGCTCTATTCATGAAGTGTCTCTGCCCTTTGGACTGCAACATCTTGAAACCCCCCTCTGTCCTTGCTTTGAAATCAATCTCAGACACCAGCTGGCCTAACTGCATACAGACATGTCCTGCCATTACTGATTGACCTATAGGTGCTGTAATTAATTTACTTGTGGGGTGGGCAGAAACACGACGTAAGGGGGACGTTCTGGTTATATGATGCCTTGTTCTGAATGTTTTCCTATTGGCTAATATTTTGCAGATCTTGTATGTCCATATTAGGTATTTTGCATGCTTGCAAAAGCTAGGACTGCCCCTTACTTTTGTGCTGAGTTTGTAACCCTAAGCATATAAAAAGGCCTCTGTGTTTTGTACTCTTTAGACTGCCTCATTCAGTTGCTAAAGGCTCCTGTGTGACGTAGTCTCACTTAATTAAGTTTAATAAAGATGTCTTTTCGTATTTCAGCTTCTGTGCCAAGTTCTTTGTATTAGTGAGACCCCTGAGAATGAAGATTACAGTTATTCACCGTCCATCACCACCCCCTTTTGTACCGCTTTGGCCGCCATAAGTGTGGCAGGGTATGCTCAGACGTGAGTCCCTTGCTCACTTTGCCACTGGATTCAAGCAAGCCGGGCTGAAGAAGGCTGTAATGCCAGAAACCGGTCCTCGGAAGCTTGTTTCCGGTACAGGGAAGGCATGACTTGGCGGTTTGGGCTGGACTGTTCCCATGAGGCACAGGGTCAGACTGATTTGCATATAGCCATGTCTGAACTGGGGTGGCAGAGTGGGCTAAAGAACGGTGATTGATTAAACCCAGATCTTTTGACTGGGTGTGAGTGTTTGATTGGTTCAGATGCTCCGTCCATCACCACCCCCTTTTGTACCGCTTTGGCTGCCATAAGTGTGGCAGGGTATGCTCAGACGTGAGTCCCTTGCTCACTTTGCCACTGGATTCAAGCAAGCCGGGCTGAAGAAGGCTGTAATGCCAGAAACCGGTCCTCGGAAGCTTGTTTCCGGTCCAGGGAAGGCATGGCTTGGCGGTTCGGATTGGACTGTTCCCATGAGGCAGAGGGTCAGACTGATTTGCATATAGCCATGTCTGAACTGGGGTGGCAGAGTGGGTTAAAGAACGGTGATGGATTAAACCCAGATCTTTTGACTGGGTGTGAGTGTTTGATTGGTTCAGATGCTCCGTATATCACCACCCCCTTTTGTACCGCTGCCAAGAAAGGGCCTGGTAATGCCCCCGCACCCATTCTGCCTCCCACCGGAAAGGCAGATTGGGGCAATAGCCCCTTATCTGCCCCTCCAGGTGGGGGCAGAAAGCCCACTAGGAATCAGAGATATGTTTCTGTTCATGTCAGGTAGAAGCCCCATAGGCATGGGTCACTCCCCCTTTTTTAGGCACACATTGTGGTTGTTTAAGTATTGTTTTTAGTCTCATCTACCCCCAAGCTGGGGCCCGAAATACACTAGAAAAGAGGGAGAGTGTGTTTGTGTGTGTCTGTGAACTGGAGTTTGGCTGACGGTCTGCGTATACTGACCTTTGGCTGGCATTTCACTGGTGGTGTGTGTGGGCTTGCACTTGGCTAATGGAGTGTGTGGACTTGTGGTTGATGACAATGTGTGTAGATTGGAGCTTGCGTGGAGGTGTGTGTGGAGTGGCACTTGGCTGGTAGTGTACGTGGATCGGCACTTGGCTGATGGTGTGCATGGATGGCGCTTGGCTGGCAGATGCGTGGATGGCACTTGGCTGGCAGAGAGCGTGGATGGCGCTTTGCTGGCAGTGTGCGTTGATGGTGCTTGGCTGGCAGTGTGCATGGATGGTGGTGTGCATGTACTGACTCATGGCTGGCAGTTTGACTTGCATGGATCCCACATTGTTTACTTACCCAGAATCCCCTGCAAAAATCCAATTTACTTACAAAGTCACATTTCCCTCACATTTCTGTGTGGGTTGTAGGATCACCGGGCAGGCACAAATTTCCTACCACCAAGCATTCCCCTTGGTCTGGGGAGAAAAATGATACCTTACTTGTGTGGGTGTGTCAGCCTAAAAACATATAAACAAATTGCCCTTCTGGACCCGCCTCGGCGCCCCCTCAATCTCTACACGTTTTTGCCCCTTTCTTGTCATAGGCACTTGGCTCATCCACACATGTAAGGTATCATTTTTATCGGCAGTCTGAGAGGAATGCTGAATGGTTTCAAATCTGTGCCATGCAGTGATCCCACGACATTCCCACACAGATATTCCATACCTCCCTGGACTCCCACTGGTGTCTAGTTTTTACAAAGTTCTGGGTTATTTTGGCTCCCTAGAAGTCTGCAAGCCCGGGACCAAAAACACAGGTGTCCATATTTCTATCACAAAATGACCTGGCTTTTCAAGGGTGTCACCTGCGTTTTTGGTCCCGGGCTCAGCAGCCATCTAGGAAGCCCTACCAAACCCAGACATTTCTGAAAGCTAGACACCTAGAGGAGTCCAGGGCAGTGTGGCTTGCATGGACCCCCCAATGTTTTCCTACCGAGAATCCCCTGCAAACCTCAAATTTAGTTGACAAAATCCAAATCAAATCTTTGTACAGTTTCTGTGTTTGAAAGTTGTGGGATCATCGGGCTGACACAAATTTCCTACCACCCAGCGTTTCCCCTGGTCTCCCGATAAAAATGGTACCTCACTTGCGTGGGTGAGCCATGTACCAGTGACAGGCAAGGGCCCAAAATGTATTGTGGAGACATAAAAATTACCTATCACAAAACGACCTGGTTTTGCAAGGGTGGTCACCTGGGTTTCACAATTTTGGTGATGTGCAAATAGCTACTCTAACTCTATATTTTGTTCCAATTTCAGAAATACATAGGTGTCTTTCATCCAGATTTTTCACTGTATATATTTTCCCAAATGAATTGCTATATACCCGGTACACGATAAAAAAACATTGCAAGACGCTGCTCAGTGATTGGCTCTGGGTTCGTCGGGTTCTTGGTGAACCTACAAGACATATATATCCCCACAACCAGAAAGGTCCAGCGGATGTAACAATATATCTGTCACACTTAGAAGAAGTTACAGGTGAAAACATTGGCACAAATGGCTGTTTTTTACAACTCATTTTACATTTTTCCTATTCTCAACTGTTAGTTTCTATAAAAAAAAAAACTTGAAGGATCTACACAATTGACCCCTTGCTTCATTCAGAATTTTGTCTACTTTTCTGAAATGTATAGCTTTTCAGGATCAATTATTGCTTTCATACCCATTTCTACCATTAACTGGAAGAAGGTTGAAAGCACAAAAATAGCAAAAATAGGCTATGTCCCAGTGAAATGTCAAAATTGTGTAAAAAATGTGTTTTTTTGACAAAAGTCTGTCAGTCCCTGAAAGCTGGGTAGATGGTGATGTCAGCACCACAAACGCTTTGTTGATACCATTTGTTTGGAAAAAAACAGACACTTTCATCTGCAGCACTTTTTCCCCATTTCCCCCCTAAAAAAACAATTAGCTGTATTTTGGCTAATTTCTGGGTCCCCTCCAGGGGAATCCATAAACCCTGGATACCTTTAGAATTCCCATGATGTTGGAAGAAAAGGACACAAATTTGGTGTGATACCTTATGTGGTCAAAACGTTACAGGGGCCTAAGCGCAAACTACCCCAAATAGCCAAAAAAGGCTTAGCACATGGGGGGAAAAGGCCTAGCAGCAAAAGGGTTAAATCTAAATATAGCTTTATCTTCTTCTGGCTTCAGAAGTTGCAAGCTGGCTGTTTGTGCCTGTCAGCAACAAATGCTTATTAATGGGCTGCATCCTTTTGTATGTGCTTTTTTTTTAACCAAGGTTGTTTAAAAACATATATTAGCTTGTCTTTAGTCGAAGGTCAAGTCATGCCACTGTCTGTACTGTCAAGAGAGAGAAAACATGCAATGTCACTGCCGCTGTCCGTATGATTTGGCAAATTGACCGCATAGACAATGGATATCAGTAACATTACTGAATCTTGAGTAATGCAAGCCACAGATTTATGTTTCGCTAAAATGACTCTAAGAACATGGGTAATACAATCGAGTGTTAGGTTGCCAGATGACTTCATATCACTAGAGCTGTGACGAGGTCGGTGCCTTCTGGGAGTTGTAGCCTTGGTTCGATTTAACTTTCCTGACATGAGCTAAAACAATGATATATAAAAGTAAACGTATAATAAACACAGATGGGGCAGTTCCTCAAGTAAGGGACAGGCCCTAATAAATCCAACAGCAGGTCCGTTGGATCATGGGGGATCCGAATGATGAGATCAAAGTGACCTCATACCTGGTAGGGTGTCATGCTTCATCATTGGGCGCACCTCGTGGGGCCGGCACTGCTGGGTTTGGTCTGTGGCGCTTCTTCACAAAGTGGAAAGCAATTTACAACCTTAAGATTGGCAGTTATCCATGCTTGAGAGCTGAGTACCATCCTAGGGGAATCATATATTACATTTCAACAGTGAAGAGCTCCTCTTGCACATGGAAACAGAACTTTCGGACAGGAAAGACTTGTCCAGCATCCAACTGCATCTGCATGATGGGTTGTCACTGTGGTGACAAAGTCGCCCTTGTTAAATGGTAGTCAAATCCTTTACAAGCATGGACAAAGTCAACAGGCCTCTTTTTATTTTGTTAGGGAATGTATTTGGTCATAGCTATGCAAACATTTCCTAATGAAGTAACATGTTGGGATCAGCAATGAGAAAGCTTGAAGTAGGGACCCTATGCTTGACAGGCTGCCAAACAAAGCTAAACAATACCTCAAACAAGAGCATTATTGTCAGAAATGGGGTGGCTAGTTGGCAGGTTGTTACCCCGTCCAAGTAAGGACCCCTATTCAGGATAAGGGGATACACTACTGAAATAACTCCTGCTCACCCCCTTGGTAGCTTGGCACGAGCAGTCAGGCTGGTCTCAGGCAGTAAGTGAAGCATTTGCACATAACCAACAGTAATACAGTGAAAACACTATGAAAGGGCACAACACCAGTTATAGAAGAGTAACCAATATTTATCTGTGTAAAACAAGACACAAATGTTAAAAATTTAACATACAATAATCAGAATACTTTGCAAGAATAACCTTAGAAATGCAGTTTTGTGAAGTCGGGAGCTCCATCGGTGCTACAGCGCTGCTGAAATCAACATAATCCAACTGTTTCAATCGACCTTGTCAGTGTGGACCAGCGTTGTTGTCAGAAGACTTGTAAACAGTACTTTTTGTTCCAGCCGACCGTGGTGGTGGCAGTCATCGAGGCTGCAGTGTGAAGCAGAGCGGTGCGACATGCGGAGCCCTCAGGTCGACACGCAGGCAACGGCTTGTGGAGGTCGCCAAGCGGCATCGATTAAACCAGAGCTGCGGTGCAAAGTGGGCAGTGTTCCTTACGGTGCTGACAGTCACTATGCAAGGTGCGGCGTCCATTGAAGATCAGCGGTCGATGAGGCTGGCGTCAGTGGGCTGTGGTTGCGGTGTGGGACAGGGTGGTGCATCATATAGCTTACGTGCAGTGCCCCCAGACCACGGTGCAGACCATGGTGGCGATGTCAGCTGGCAACAGCGTCATCGGTGAGACTAGGGCGGTGGATTAAAGCAAGGCGGTACAGAGTGCGGTGCCCCCAGGTAGCGGTGCAAGCAGCAGCTTGGCGGCAGCAGTCATCGTCGTGGGTGAGTACAGTGTTGCGATACAAAGTGCGGTGGTGCCCTCTGCGGTGCCTTCAGATCACAGTACTGCCGGCGGTCTTGGTGACTGCTTTGGGTTGCGGTGTCCCTCAGTGACAACTGAGACACGTGGTCCCAGAGGCTGCACCCAGAGGAAGGTGAAGTCTTTGCTGCTGGTGAGACTTCTTGAACAGAGGACAAGCTCTCCCTCAAACCCTTGGAGAAACTCAAACAAAGAAAGTTAGGTCGACTCCTTACTCTGCCCAAGACAGAAGTAGCCACTGCAGGCCAACGCAGGAAAGCACACAGCAAAATGGTAGTTCCTTCTCACAGCTTCTCCAGCTCTTCTTCTTGGCATGTTTCGTAATCCAAAATAGTTCTAAAAATCTGGGATCTGGCCCCAATATTTATACCAAGTTTCCCTTTGTTGACTTGTGGTAAAGAGTCTCTGCACTTAGTCCAAACCAGTCCTGTCTTCTCTGGCCCAGCTTCCTGACAGGAGGTGGAGACAGCATTGTTGAAGGCAGATCAGGGTAATTCAGGTGAAAGTAAATCTCCTTCCACTACTCTAATGGCAGTCCAGGTCTATTCAGCCCAGCCCTGACTCATCCAGGAGAGGCAGGATACACCTCAACCCCCTTGATGCTGTCTGAAGAGAATGCACATCCCCAGCCCCTGTCACTGCAAAGCCAGACAGTCATTCCCAACCCAGCAGAGGCACATAGGATAGCTAAGCAAGAAAATACTCACTCTCTAAATGTGGTATTTTCAAACACACAACATAAAAACACCTTTGCTAAAAGAGGAATTTTTACATTCTGAGTTTAGGCATACTACCCAAAAATTTTCTATCTTGTCCCAATGGGAAGTTATGCTTGTAAGATGTTACAAAGTATCTCCCATTCTATCCTGTAGGACAGATAGCCTTACAATAGGGAAAAAGGAAATACACTGTATTTCACTAGACAGACATGCCACACAGTACATGTCCTACCTTTCACCTACACTGCACCCTGCCCATGGGGGTAACTTGGGCCTACCCAAGGGGCACCTTACATGTAAGAAAAGGGAAGGTTTGGGGCCTGGCAAGTAGGTGCACTTGCCAGGTCGACATGGCAGTCACAGTGACAGCTGCGTGCAGACACTGCAATGGCTGATCTGAGAACTCTTTGAAGAGCTGCTTGTGTGAGTGGCACAACCAGTGCTGCAGGCCCACTTGCAGAATTTGATTTCCAGGCACTGGGCACTATACTAGGGACGTAGCAGTAAATCAAATAAGCCAAACATGGAAACACTAATCCATATATACATTTTATATGGAGAGCATGTGCCCTTTAGCCCTGAATAGCAGTGAAAAAGTGCCCAGAGTTCTAAAACCAACAAAAACGGTAAAAAACAGGAGACCAAAAAGCGAAATGTTTGGGGTTAAACCCGCTGAAAAAGCCTAGTCTAACAGTTATGAAAAGGAGTCAGAAGATGAAGTTTATATTATAATCAAAGAACTTAATAGGCATAGAAAGCAAAATATTGCCTAGCAGATACTTCTGACAGATGATCAGTATTTTCTTTACATCTTTAAGAAAACCTATGTGCATGCATGTCGTTACCATGTCAACAAAAAATATGTAAAATCCAACATATTATCATGACAGCAGTGTAAAAAAATTAATGTCCCAGGGTGAATAGCCCTGTGATTTTAAAAGTTACGGCATCCAAAAAGCAAGCATTTGCTCAACAAAAATCCATAAATGAGCAAAAAATATGGCATCATGTCAGCAAAATAAATATACCAAAGGACACACAATGGCTCTCAATTAGATCCTATACACCATGTTGCATCTGCAGTCAAATAAAACTCCTACTTAATTCCTATCACCAAACGCTAATAGCAACATAAATGGGACAATGGTCCCAATTCTAGGTTGTGCCTCAGTCAGTGAATATGCTGTCTGTTGTAAGACATTTTGTTATTAGATTTTGCCTCAGCCAGCGAATACGCTGTTTGGTGCAAGGCATTTTTGTTACCTTACAGTGCACTTACTGCTCGCCCATTACATACTATTACTTGGCTTCATTGCCACTCTCATTTGCTCGCTTCTAATTCGTCAGCTTCCTTAGGCTTTCCTGCCTCTACTTGTGTTTGTCCCTTCCTTTGGAGCATGGACAAATTACAGTGTCCTTCCATTACTCGCTTTTTGAGGTGCTACTTTTTTCTGTTTGTTTAAGCACTCTACGAGAGTGAATGTGTTTTCCAGCTGTCTCTCTCCTGTATTTCTCCCTCTCCGTATTTCTCTCCTTTCACCTCCTGCCTAGCCTCCATGCTTCATTTGCTCTTCCCAGCGCCTCCTGCCCACCCTCTGTTGTCCATGTGCTTTCCTAGCTTCTCCCTCCCACCCTCCCTTGCCCTTGTGCTTGTTCTAGCACCTCCTGTCCTATGTAGTTAATGTGCTTGCTGCGCCCTTACCACCCACCCACTCTCCTTTGTTCATGTACTTGCACCAGCCCCGCCCACCCACTCTCCATCGTGCATTTCCTTGGCCTAGCTGCTCACAACCACCCCCATTGAAAGTATAGTCCTGAATGTCCTCTCGCCTGTTTAGTCACTCACCCGCATCCTCTTCTCCCACCCTCCGTTCCTCCATGTTGCTTTATCCCCCAACACACTCACTCTTTTGTCTGGGAGTAGACTTGGAGATGAAGCAACAAAGAGGTAAAAAAAACGGTATGAAGTGGCCAGTGCTAATGTGCCTTTTGTTAAAAAAAAAAAACGCATTAATACTGCCCGCTTCATAGCGCTTTTTAAAAATTATTTCAACTTTTTCACTGCGCATTCCGATATACATGTCTGCAAAATGAATCCCTGATACACTGCCTTAGAAATTAACCCAGCAACTGATGTGACAGTTTTCAACAAAAATGGTTCATATTTTTGAAAGGCAATTAAAGTTGGTAAAATGTGTGCAGGGTGAGTGAGTAGTCCAGGCACCATGAAAATTAGCCCTATTCTACATTAAAAAACTCAGCTGGATTGAGTTTGACGAACACTCGCTTCTGCCACCCAGCACACCCAGGGTTAATAAAATGGCCACTGGATGTGGACTGCTGGCTAACAGTGCTTCAACGATTGGAGGTGCAGCCAAGGTCCGATCAGTCTTAAAAAGCTACTTTTAAAAATAAGCAGAGGTTTGTGTGCCATTAGCTAGTTCCACTGTACCCACATGCCTCCCACTGTACCATTTCATATGTAGCATGTTTTTGAGAGCAAATGCGCTGTAGAAGCAACCTTTTACTCTACCATCACCGTGTGCAGTCTTCTCTGGGGCAGTTAGCCTATGTGGAGATTGGTGAGGCAGGCAAATATGCCTGCCTAGCGACCACCATGTTATACCGTTTTTTTAAAAACTCATAAAAACTCCATTAACGGTTGTCTGTCATCCATGCACGTGCATGCAATATGGGCATCTTTTAATGAAATTCCAAAGTAACACAAGAAGCTCCAGTGCGAACCTCCTACAGTTGCTTTTGCTCATCAACTATGACGCTGGAATGTGAAACTTTCATCCTAAAATGACATCACCCAGGCATATTGTCTGCTATGGCCTTTTTATGGCAGTCTCCTGTCCGAGTGGGTTAGGTCTGGAAACGAAAACAATGTGCTTAATGTTTCACTACAAGAGCTGTGCATGAAAAAAAGTCACCGGATCAGACTAGGCCGAGCGAAAGATTGACAACTTGAATAAAAAAGAATTTAGGGCAAGGATCAGAGTCAGCTTAGATTCTAGCTGTGCAGGTTTTATCAGCACTTATTATATTCTGAGAGCCCGATTGCAAGAATATTAGGCCTGGTGTTACTGGTCCGTACCCGATAAAATCTCTGGGGCAATTGGCCAGACCTGAGGGATGAGGCAAAGCCTGTCTCCCATCTGCTCCACACCAACACTGCAGGGGAGCATGGAAAACTCCGCGCTTGCTCCAGGGCATGTCCCCCAACACACTCCAACTCACGCAGCAACCTATGTCACTCGCTCAGACTAACTATTTGGATCAGGAGCCGCATTTCGGGTTGTTTGATTCGTCTTCCCTCTGATTAGCAAGGGGGAGGACACCACTTCCTGTTTAGAATCTGCTTGGCGGTTAGCGCTCTAGCAGCTGGGTCTCTCGGGGCTATTTAGGCTGAGCCTGACATCTACGCGCTGCGGTAAGGGGTAGTGGCAGTTCCTCCTGACCCGCTAGCTCGCCAGAGGCTACAGTATTGAGCCTGCGCTCAAACCTAAATGTGCTTTGTGATTTGCGTGAATTTTTTATCTGTGACTGAAAACAGAATAATTAGAATTTTTAAAATTTGCAACTCGCATTTCTTGCACTCATAATCGCCACACTCATCTGATTGGTGTACAGTAGCCGCAGGAGCCGCATTTCGGGTTGTTTGATTCGTCTTCCCTCTGATTAGCAAGGGGGAGGACACCACTTCCTGTTTAGAATCTGCTTGGCGGTTAGCGCTCTAGCAGCTGGGTCTCTCGGGGCTATTTAGCCCTCGCCCTTGGTGAGTGCGCAGCGATCGCGCGCAGTGGAGCCGAAGCTACGCCGAAGAGTAGCCAAAGAGTGGCCCGTCTGCGCCCGTCCGCGACAGGACGGGGCCAGAGGGCCACTCACTCTGTTCATTTCTCTTCTAACTATCATGGCCTCATCAGAAGACACACGTATCAGGTACACTCCACAATCCTTATTAGCTCTTCGACCTCTGGGGCTACAGAGATGCGCCGGTGATAACTGGCCATGTCCAGAAGGTCCCTTCTCCTGTTTACTATGCAGATTTCAAGCCACTCCCAATACTACTATTACTAGGCTTACAAAGGCTACTAAAACTGAAACGAAAGGCTGGAAAAGCTTTTTACTAAATGTTCGATCATTCCCGCGACATTGCGTCGAAATATGGGACACTATCCTAAGCCTCAAGCCGGAAGTATGTTGCCTCACGGAAACTTGGCTAAAGCCACATACTGTTCCAACTGTTACGGTAGGAATTCCCCTAGGATATAAAATTCTGAGACAGGACGGCCCGAAAAAAACAGGTGGCGGAACCGCCATTATATACAAAGATAGCCTTCACATTACAGTGATTGAACAAACTATACTTCCTTCTATGGAAATAATGATTTTTAAAATAAATACAGGAACTAAGGATCACTGGAAAGGTGCTCTAGTGTACCGGCCTCCTGGCCCTAATACTGGCTTTTCACTAGCCCTAACTGAAATACTAGCTCCACACATGAAGGCATAAGAAAATTTTATTTTACTCGGGGATTTTAATTTCCATGCTGATGTATCAGATGATCCTGATACAAAGCTCCTTTTAGCTGACCTCGCTCTTTTAGGTTTTCATCTGCGGAACAGCGGCCCCACCCATAGGGGAGGCCACACTTTGGATCTAATCTTTACTAATCACCCCTCAATACACTGTCACCCCCCAGATCCATAAACTGGTCTGATCATAGTATGCTGGAATTCTCCTTTCTACAGCTAGCCAAACCTTCCGATCCCCCTGCTACTCTGAGCATTAAACGAAGATAATGGCCCAAAATCACCCCAGATACATTCGAACAAGTCTGGAGAGAGCCAACTATCTCTGATTTTGACAATTCTGAGTCGGCCCTAGCCAAACTTAACAATACTCTCCTTGATACCATAAACCTTTTAGCCCCTCAAAAACTAGTTAAACAACCCTCGACCAACAAAAAAGAGACATGGTACACCGAAACATTAAAATTAGAGAAACAAAGGTGTAGAAAGTTGGAAAAACTATGGAGGAAGAATCACTCCAGTGATAGTAAGGAGCTTTACCAGCAGGCAATATCCACCTATTATAAAAATATATAAAAGGCAAGAAAAACCTGCCTTATATCCCAGATAGATGAAGCTGGCAACTCGACTAGAGAACTATATAAAATTCTCCAAACTTTTACTAATCCTTCGGCATGTGAAAGCCCCGACACATTCTCTCAAGAGCTGTGTAATAATATTTCCCAATTTTTTGAGGATAAGATTGACACTATCTATAATAAAATTTTGGCCAAACACCTTAATAATATTGAGGACTCTAGTGTCCCTTGCATAAAGACTTATACAGACACCTTTCTTGACATCCCTGAAGCCACTGAGAATGACATAATATCACTACTGAACAACATAAAAACTGGCTCCCCCTTGACCTTCTTCCTGCCAGATTGATGAACAATCTGAGCACGACACTTTGCCCTATCATTCGTAAAATCCTGAACCTCTCTTTCAAAGAAGGAAAACTCCCTCGGCAATGGAAAGAGGCAGTAGTGAATCCTATACGTAAAAACTCCACCTCCCCTTGGACGGAACTCTCCAATCTTCGCCCCATCTCTCTTCTGCCCCTCCTGAGCAAACTGGCTGAGAAACATGTCAACACCCACATTTCCAGTTTCATAGAGGCGACAGGGGGCCTGGACCACTCACAATCTGGGTTCAGGCCCAACTACAGCACCGAATCAGCACTCCTCTCCGTGACCGATAACATCAAGATGTCACAGGATAGAGGAGGCTCGATGATTCTGGTGCTGCTAGACCTGTCGGTTGCTTTTGATACTGTGTCCCACAAGATTCTTCTGAGCCGTTTGCAGGGAGTGGGCATTGGAGGACAAGCTCTTTCTTGGTTGGAGAGTTTCCTCTCCGGGCGCTCACAATCTGTCAGCTTGGGCCCCTATCGTTCCATCTCTAGAGCGCTCACGAAGGGGGTGCCACAGGGCTCATGCCTAAGCCCCACATTGTTTAATGTGTATGTGGCCCCCCTTGCTGAAATTGTGAGGAAGTATGGATTGACACCGGTGTCCTACGCCGATGATACCCAACTTCTCTACCCTTTCCACTCCCTTAACTCTAACGTTAGGGAAAATTTTGCTGAAGGTATGAGGGCTGTTTCGAATTGGATGGCTTCCAACCGTCTCCAATGTAATGTCGGGAAGACGGAGGTAATGCTCTTTGGGAAAGCTACTATACTCTGGTCCCCCGACTGGTGGCCCCTGGACTTAGGACCAGTGCCCTCCCCAAAATTGACTGTTAAAAATCTAGGGGTGAAGTTAGACCAAAATCTAACTCTAAAAGAACACGCGAATGTGATAGCTGGAGCATGTTTCCACACCATTGGCCTGTTGAGGCGAGTCTTCCCTTTCTTGCCAGATACCTATAGAAAGACCCTTGTACAGACCCTGGTGATAAGTCGATTAGACTATTGTAATAGGCTCCTGATATTAGCTAACGAGGATGCCATAAATCGGCTACAGGTGGTCCAGAATACAGCGGCAAGACTGATTCTGAACGCCCCCACAAGAACCCCTTCCAGGCCCCTATTAAGAGAACTTCATTGGCTCCCAATACGGCAACGTGTCAAATTTAAAATCTGTTGTACCGTTCATAAGTGCCTGTTCGGAAATGGTCCCAATTATCTGACTCAAAAGCTACAACTTTATAAACCAGATCGATCTCTGCGCTCAAGCAATCAACTGCTATTAAAACCCCCTCTTATTAAAAAGACCAGACAAGGTGGCCGTGCTTTCTCCCTTGTGGGGCCGACCCTGTGGAATAAACTGCCCTTCAGTCTCAGGCAAATTTCCAACCATCTATCCTTTAGGAAAATGCTCAAAACCAACCTGTTCCTAGAGGAATAACTGGCCTTGGTTAGCTACCAAGACTATAGCTCACTTGCAAAGTCCTCCTTTCCCCATCTTGGCGAGCAAAGCGCGGAGATACCCCGACCGGGGTCGATTCCTGCGCTATACAAGAAATTAAATGAATAAATAAATAAATAAACTGTGAATGCAAAAGGCCCTCAAAAGCAGAAGGAGTGTGTTCTTTTTAACCTGGTAATAACGGATTTGCATGGGTATTCCCCATTCTGGGGGCAGACATCTGTGATGGCCGATATCTGATTGGGAATGAGATTCTGCCCTAGTATCTCACGACCAAATGTATGACAAAGTCTTAGTTGGGCTGTTAAGGTTTGGGGCAATATTCACCACTCCGTCACTCAGATGCTGTCCACTTAAAACAGCCCACTATTTCACACAGGGGGTAAAAGATATAGCCACATTTACCACCAGGATATGCTCCCTTCATATCTTCCCACTGTCAATGTAACAAATACAAAATCCAGGGGGGTGGGGGAGGGGGCATTCAGATGTAGTGGTAGAAAATAGATGACAACGGGAGGTTCAATCAAGGCTGGTATTAAATCGCCCATGGAAAATACATCATGATGGCTCAAGTGCCCATCTACAAAACGCAAACGCAAACGCAAACGCAAAACTTCCAGGCAAGCTTAGACACAATGGACATTTGCATATCCGCTACCCAAACAGAAGTCTTTATTATAGCCTTATAGCCCGCCGTAGCGGGCTATAATCGGCTATTAAAGGCCCACTGAATCGTTAAAGGCCTGAGCCGAAGGCGAGGGACTTTAACGAGACAGCGGGACTTTAATAGCCTGTATAGCCCTGCTACGAAGGGCTATAAGGCTATTAGAACATTCTGCCACTAGAGGGCAGAATGTTCTAACAAATTAAACAAAGGGTTCTCGAAGTTCGAGGGGATATAAATCCCCTCGAGCTTCGAGAAGCCTTTGAAGAACATTGGAATGTTGCTTTGCGGGCCTTTACCGGCCCGTAGAAGCAGGGGGCACTCCATTGTCTGCAATGGAGCTCCTAACATTTCAATGTTCTAATAAACATTACACAGACATCATCACACAGACCATGCACAATAGAACACAGCCACCACAAATCTGGTCAGTGGGAAAACTTAGGATAATGCAGAAAAGCAAACCCAGGATTGCTGATACCTCCCTATGGAATGTGTGTTGTTATCCCGCAGTCTTTTTCCTCACAGGGAATCACAAGCCGGTCGTTACAACGACCACGTTGTGATTCCACATACCATTACCCCGCAAGTCATAACAACGACTTGCGGAGGGGGGGCGCTGAATGTTGGAATAATATAATTTACTATTCCAACTCCGGTAGGGAAGGTGTAGTATTTTAAATCTAACACCTCCCCCCCTCCGCTGCTATTTAATGGATTATTTTGCATTTGGCTTCACAGCTCCTAGGAATCCATGAATGACCTGCCATGCGATGTATACTTTTGTAACTTTTCTGTAGCATGGCTTATCAACATGAGATAAGAATGCCAAATAAAGTCCTAATCATAGGTCTATTGGTTTATTAAATTGCATCATCGGGTGGCACATGTCTCTACAGTAGTCCAGTGTTGCGTGTAACACCTTCAGCCAGGCCTGGCTTTTATCCAACACTTAGCATGTTGGGATTGCAATCCTATATTTAGTATGGGAGAAGTGAAAGAAAAGGCCACAAAATGTAAAGGGTTCCAGGATCGATGCTGCCACACTGATTATGGGGCCAAAACCCATCCACCTGTTAAGCAAAGCTTAAACAAATGGTATGTAAACTTACATCTTCGCTTGTGTAGTTGGGCCAAGGTGGCAAACATCGCGGTTGGCAAAAACTAGAACATTTTGTTCAAATTTCCAACTCTGCTTTGTAAAAATTATTTTTGAAGAAGAGGTGTCTGATGCACAGAAGACAGCATTTTCAAAATCGATGCTAGTGAAATTGACCTTGCAAATATAAATACAAAATCTCTATTCACAATCCCCAAAAGTGCATAGTGATTCATAATGTGCATTACGACTTGTAGTTCAAGAACTGCAAATCCATGTGAGTATCAAGGGAAAAGGAACAGCCAATGGGGCATTTCTCCGACCTGCAATTTGCAAAGGAATTGACAGATGCATACCGCCTCTGTCGCAATGCATGGAATGGTTCGCGCCTACTGAGGGCAGATTCAGAAAGTGTATGATGGCAATAGCTGACAGCGTACTTTCTGGTTGTGCAGCCTGTACACATCGGAAGGTGATGACAGTAGGGCCAAAGAGCACTAGATTCATGTCACATTGTTGGCGACACTGTGACCTCGGTGTCTCTAAGCAAAATTGGTAGCATTGCAGGTTCACTAGAAACCTACAATGTGTGATAAGGATCTGCCATCAATGAAGCTTCCACTCCAGCATTTGCTACTTTTTTCAAGGTGGCACAATAAGATCTTCCTTCATTAATAGGCTGGGCATGGTTAATGCATCCCACATGCTACAAAGGAGAGGCGGTGCAAAACTTTACTCTAACCAGTCTCTTTTAAGTATAAGGCCCTTGTTGTTTTCTTTTCTCAGAGTTTTTTTTTAACACAAGTCTACTTTACATGCATAGATCTCCCATTAAAAATAAATAAATAGAGGGTGTGGCCAACCGTCATGTCCGCGTGGACATGATCCACAGAGACTGAAGCTGAACGCCATCATGTTCCTCACCAAATCATCCTGCCTGCTGTGGAAGGAGCTCCTGGTCGCCCCAAGGCGGCTCCGATCCCGAGGACTGGTGACTGCAGAGTGCTGGGAGCCTCAATCTTTCCTTTGGCAAGTCGGCAACATGGCGGCTCCCGGAGTGACAACTTAGCAGCCACTGCGAGGTGGGAACATGTGGATCCCTCGGCAGTGTCAATAGCTCCTGCAAGACTGCAGGGAACCTGGGGGCAGCTTGGAGGCTCTGCGTGGGTTTCTGCTGCTTCCCGGGACCCTGTTTGGAGGGCTGACTGACCTTAAAATGGCGCCTGCCATGTGGCGGTTCCCGGGCTTACTGGGGACTGCAGAAGTGGCTACCTCCTTGAAGCTGGACTAAGGTGAGCACTCAATTGCCAGTACGCAGATGCGGTCCCTATTCTTGCATGTTACTTGCGACCTCACTGCTGAAAGGCACACCGTGATATTCTGCATGGCAGTTTATGGTGCACTATGCCCCCAGCCTCCGAATTGGACCCTTCTTCCCTCATCTGAACTGTCGATTCAATGGAGCCCGATCCCACCGCCCTCGGCCTGCGGGAACCGCACAGACTCCAGCAGATTTGGTCAGTGACCACCACGGACAGTAGAAAGGACGCTAAACTGTTGCAGCAGCGCCTGGGAGCCCACGTGTTAAACCTTTGACTTCCAGGCCCCTGGTTATTAAATGGGAGGTCCACACCCACTCTACTAAGGGCCATACTACCCTCTCTCCTTTCGCCTTGGGGGTAGAGTCCATACTGGGAGATTGCTGGGTAAGTCTGGTGGGAACCGGACCGGACTGTTTTTCCCAACTCAGCAGGCCCTAAAGCCCATGATCAGGGCCTTTGTCTAGTTCCCCTCTACACTCTGATGAGACCTATTGATTGACTTACTCCCTGGTTACCTGCTGGTCTCCTCTAAGTACAGCTTTCGGTCATGTCACTCAATGCAGTCTGTACAGTACCAAAGAAACCGCAAGCTAATAGGGTCTCAAATTGTTTCTCATAGGCTTAGGCAAAGGCTCTGAACGCTGCACGAGACTTTGAAGGAGACATGGCCTTGGTAAAAGAGCACCTATTGCCCTCTCTTCAAGACTTTAAGAAAGAACTCCTTGGAACCCCTGAAGGCAGATATTAATTCCCACTGCAAACTGACATAGACTATGTGTGTGCCTGCACACTTGATCTCGAAACAAAACACTACCAGCTCACTCAGGGGTTGGACTCAGTGGAATCTGAGACAGTCCAGAGGAAGTTGCAGCTGAGTCTTACTGAGGATCTTTAATTGATAGGTATTTGATAAATCAAGCTCAGGTAGGCTGCTCTGCCTAGGCTTCCTGTGTATTTTGCGACCCCGGTGAGGTGTGAATCTGGGGACTGGTCTGGATCGGGCCTGTGTGTGGGGGGTGGGCCCTGTTGGCAGAATGTGAAAAAGCTTGATGGACAGCTGGGCACTGGCACTTTCGACAAACCGAATGATCCTGCAACGTAAATTAGCGGACATGAACCAACTATCCCAGTGCAAATGTGGTTACAGATAGGTTGTTTTTCCTATGGGGAGCCTTGGCTCTCAGGTTGTTGTAATTGGTTTTTTTTATATTGTTTTTTATTATTTTTTGCATGTCAAGAGTCACATGAAGATGGGTTGGACAGTGTGATCGGGGACTGAGGGGTATAGGGAGGCAGGACTTAGATGGCTGTATACTACCTACATAGGATTCCCGATGAGCCTGAGTCTAGAGCAAGATATCTATTTCTATAATCCCCATGGCTGTAAATGTTAGCTCCTGGAATATAAAGGGCCTTAATTCTGCAACTTTTGAGAGTTTGCGCTAGACCGACATTTTTATGTCATTGCTTTACAGACAACCCACCGCAAACGCAGTGATGACCACAAGTCAGACCCACCCATTTACAAGGCATCTGCAGGTACCAAACGTAACGGGGTGGCCCTGCTGCTTTACCTCTCCCTTAAATTCCAAATTATGGATATTAAGGCTGACAAGGATGGGAGGTTTCTGTTGGTTAAGGGCTTTTTCAGAGGACACAAATGTACATTGCTATGATTTATGCCCCAACCTCAGGCTAGGCAGACTTTCTCCTATCCTCCTCTCCCAGTTGGGGGTTTTGCAGAGGGGGAAATCTTCATGATGGGAGACTTCATCCTTATATGGGATCCTAGTTTAGACAATATCCTTTCCCACATATCACACTGTAACCTTTACACAGTCTACAAAATGGGAGCTGGGGTTGCTTGTCCTTCTTGATGCCTGGCACACACTTAATCCAATGACAAAAGATGACACTTTTGTTTTGTACTGCTACCGCTCTTATATCCAGGCTCGATCATATCTTCATTAGCGAATCCTTGTAACATACTGTCACTGCTACCACCATTTTCCCCATCACGATCTCTGATCATGCTTTGGTGGAGATCACCCTCGATTGGCCAGCTCCAACGCCTTTTTTTCGCAGGTGGTTTTTCCGGAACCCCCTTACAGAAGATCATCTCTTTAATGACAAAATCCATAAAGCTATTACAGACTATTTCCAGACGAACAGTCCCCAGGACCTTAACTACTCCATAACCTGGGATGTAGGATTGGATTTGGAGTAGTAGCCCCTCCAGGGTGAACGGGCCCATAAGGAGAAGGACACTTTCACTCTTCAACGATGGGTGACTGCGTTGAAGGAGAAAATTATGGATATATACGGGCAACAGTTCAGAATTTACCTTCCTTCATCTCAAGCAGACTACTTACAAGTCGCAAAACAAGGTAGGCACTGAGCTGGCTCGACAGCTTCGGGCCCAACAGGAAAAGGAATATATAGGGAGTAGATGGGTAACAGGCCCACATGGATGTTGATCTGACGTTTTTTTGCTACCCTTTGATCTATTCTTACTGCTTTTATATGGCAGAATTGTAGAGCCCAACTACCACATAAAATATTGGTCCTTCCGAAGGAGGCAGCAGGATTAGCCCTTCCAATTTTCCCATTTGCTATAAGGTGGCACAACGAGTAGTGTTTGGAAACTTCTTTATAGGAATCCAATAAGCATTGGCTACATATTGACAGGGCGATCACTGGAAGAGCGATTTAGGATGTCTTTTGGAAGCCTAAGTCAGATCGCCTGGCTAATTCTTATTTAAGCACTCTGACTAGAACTACTTTGAAGGGTCACCCACTCGCACAGTCTGACAACCTTTCCCTCCCCCTAAACCGCTATCCATTACAATAAGGCTTTTACGCCAGCGTTAATGCCCGGCCCCTTTGACTTAGGAGGGGGGTTGTCTTACCATCTCCGACCATTTTCATGAGTGAGAACTCCTCACATTCAACAACTGCCATCATGATTTTTACCAGCCAGTCACAGAGTTCTACCATTAAACCAAATTAAAACACTGGGTGATGCAAACGGAGATTCGCCAAGCAGCAACAAGGGACTTGCTTCCCATAGAGAAATGTTTACGCTGTGTAGGGGGGTCCAGGTGTTGCATCTCCTTTCTCTACTCACTCCTTACTCCTCACCTCCACAGTGGCATTCGTTGTTCCTCAACACAGGGCCCCACGGGACCGGATGTATGATGTTACAACGCGATCATTTTGATCGCTGTACATTACAGTGCTGGGTATGACTATTGCCCCGGAGCAGTGGTCGGCGGCTTTCGAGCAACATTACCCGCTTTAATCGCTCAATTGGTTTCAAGGTAGCCCATTATACTGTCCTTTTACTTACATCCCATTAAATTGCACAAAATTTACCAAGAGACTTTGTGTAAGTGTTGGGGAGGTTGTGGACTTTTCGGTGACTTCTGCCACATTTGGTGAGATGTTCCCATGACACAACCTCATTGGTCTGAGATTTTAGCGCAGATGAGGGAGATCTTGTGATATCCCCTTCGCCACAACCCATCCTTTTAATATGAAACTGTGGGAGATCGTTCCGTTGTGTGGCTAGGCTTGGGTGCAGCTAAGATGGCATTGGCGGCAGCCTGGAAGAAACCTACAGGCCCCTCAATGTCACAGTGGCATGCTCGCCTGTTTCTTTGAAGGTCTATATAGCACTAGCTCAACCCGAGGGTATCAGAGCGCTTCACATCATCAATGGAAATACACAATAAAAACAATCATGGTAGTTGACCAAAAACGGGCTATACAGGTGTTAGATAGTGATTAAAGGTACATATAGGAAGAGATAGAGCAACAAGTTGCAGGAACCAGAATGTAATTGTAAAAAGGAAATATAATAGAATGTCGAGGAGGGTTCAAAGGACATAGTAGGCAGTGGGTGGGAAAGAGAGGGAAAGGTAAAAAGGGGGGCAACAAGAGGAAAAAGGGGGGTGAGGGGTGAGAGGGGGAAGGGGGGTAGTCTAAGGAGGGAGGAGGAGAGGTAGCCAGAAAGGGGATCTGGGATTTTTAGTTTCCCAAGCATTTAGTGAGCAAGTAAATTTTAAGGCCTTTTTTGAATCTGGGGTAAGAGGGGTTTCATCGAAGGTCTTTGGGTAGGACATTCCAAATGGTTGGGGCCTTACCAGAGAAGGAGCGGGATTTTGAAGCAGCTTTTTTGAGTAGGGGTGGAATGAGAAGGAGAGTGTTGGAGCTTCTCAGTGTTTGGGTACAGCCAGCTTTTTTAAGTTTAGTTGAGAGGTAGGAAGGGATCTTCTGGTACAGGGCTTTGGGAGTAATACAGGCAATTTTATAGGAGGATCTGCCTTCATTGGGGAGCCATTTGAGGGACTTGAGGGCAGGGGAGATGTGGTCAAAGCATTTACAGTTCGTTGTTAGCCTGGCGGCGAGGTTGAGAACGGATTTGAAGGGATGCCGGAGAGTGAAGAGTGCACTTTTTGCAGAGTTCTTGACATGGGAGTTAAGTGTGAGTTTATTGTTGATGGTGATGCCTAGTGATTTAACCGAATCGGCGAGGGAGAGAGAGCAGTTTAGCGCATTAAGGTCGGTGATCCATGTTTGGATGGGGAGAGGGTTGTTTTTGGGAGAGAAGAGGATGATCTCAGTTTTGTTAGGATTGAGTTTCAGATGATAGTTGTGGAACCAGGTTCGGATCTTGGTTAAGGCCAAGTTAAGGTGCAGGATATTCAGAGAATGACTAGACAACAACACCCACAACAGCAAGGAACTCTTCAGCATCGTTAAAGAGCTCTCCAACCCCAGCGCCTGCAACAACAACATCAAACCCTCGCAAGACCTCTGTGACTCACTCACCTAGTTCTTCCACCGCAAGATCGCCGACATACACAACAGCTTCAACGCACAGACCACGCACCCAACCACCGAACCAGCGCCCTCCCACCACCACCCTCTGCACCTGGACCCCGGTCAACACCGAAGACACCACCCGCATGATGAACACCATCCACTCTGGCTCCCCAACCAACCCCTGTCCACACCACATCTTCAACAAAGCCGACTCCATCATCGCACTTCAACTCCGGGACATCATTAACAGCTCCTTCACATCCGCCACCTTCCCAGAGAGCTGGAAACATGCCGAGCTCAGCGCCCTCCTGAAGAAACCCACCGCGGACCCCACGGACCTCAAGAACTTCCGCCCCATCTCGCTCCTCCCTTTTCCAGCCAAAGTCATCGAAAAGACCATCAACAAACAACTCTCCGCCTTCCTCGAGACAAACGGATCCCTCGACCCCTCGCAGTCCGGTTTCCGAGCAAACCACAGCACCGAGACTGCCCTCATCACAGCTACCGACGGCATCAGGTCCCTCCTCGACAACGGGGAAACAGCTGCCCTCATCCTCCTGGACCTCTCACCAGCTTTCGACACCGTATGCCACCGTACACTAATACAGCGCCTCAGCAACACCGGAATCCAAGGGAAGGCCCTGGAGTGGATCATCTCGTTCCTCTACGGAAGAACCCAGAGAGTCCGCCTCCCCCCCTTCCGATCCGCGACCACCGAAGTCATCTGCGGCGTTCCTCAAGGATCCTCACTCACTCAGCCCCATCCTCTTCAACGTCTACATGAGCCCCCTCGCAGCCATCGCACGCCAACACAACCTAAACATCATTTCCTACGCTGATGACACCCAGCTGATCCTCTCCCTCACCAACGACCCCGCCACCGCCAGAGCCAGCCTCCAGGAAGGAATGAAAGACGTCGCAGAATGGATGAAGCTCAGCCGTCTGAAACTGAACTTAGACAAGACGGAAGTCCTCATCCTGGGACCATCCACCTCTGCCTGGGATGACTCCTGGTGGCCCCCTGCACTGGGCACCGCCCCCAAGCCCACGGACCATGCACGCAACCTGGGCTTCATCCTGCACTCCTCCCTCACGATGAGCAAACAAGTCAACGCCGTCTCGTCATCTTGTTTCAACACCCTGCGCATGCTCCGAAAGATTTTCCGGTGGATCCCCACCGAAACCAGAATGACGGTCACCCAGGCCCTCGTCACCAGCCGATTAGACTACGGGAACACCCTCTACGCTGGAACCACAGCCAAACTACAGAAAAGACTCCAGCACATACAGAACGTTTCTGTACGACTCATCCTAGACATCCCCCGTCACGGCCACATCTCTGCCCATCTGAGAGACTTGCACTGGCTCCCCGTCAGCAAGAGGATCACGTTCAGACTCCTCACCCACGCACACAAGGCTCTCCACGACATGGGCCCCAAATACCTCAACAACCGCCTCACATTTTACACACCCACCCGCCAGCTCCGTTCCACCAGCCTCGCCCTCTCCACCGTCCCACGAATTCGCAGAGCCACCGCTGGAGGAAGATCCTTCTCCTACCTGGCAGCCAAGACATGGAACTCCCTCCCCACCCACCTACGGATGACCCAGGACCATCTCTCCTTCAGGAAACAACTCAAGACCTGGCTGATCGAGCAGTGAAAAATTAAAATCTTCATTCTCAGGGAATACTTACTAATAAAAAAGAACTTGGCACAGAAGCTGAAAATATGAAAAGACATCTTTATCAAATTTAATAAGTGAGGCCACGTCACACAGAAGCCGTAGCAACTGAATGAGGTAGTCTGATTTAGCGCAAATTCACCCAGCTGTTGTACAGGATACACATCGTCATGTATATCCCTTCACAACACAGGTAAACTTGTAATAGTATCATAAGCAGCAACATAAAACAAAAAACATGCAAAAAAACGCGCAAAACGGACATGTCAAGCCATCAGATATACTCGTTGTATATCAAGCACAAAAAGCATAGACGAAACAATAGCATATATAAATGAGCGGTGACACATAACACCGTGTCAGGTTTAAAATCCTTACCCTCCTTTTTGACAGTAGATCACCAATTAGTGGATATCTACTGTCAAATACAACTTTTAGACACACAGAACCAGCAAGAACAATTCATGATAGAACCAAATACACAAACATGAAAAACGCATGGACATTTCTTTCCAAAGGAGTTACGCAAAAACACATCTCATTTCAACCAATCAAACTCACGTGTCTTGTCAGCCTTAAAATCACCCAGAGCAATCCATGGATGATCTGTAAGCAGAAGCAAAAAAAAAATACACAACACACAAAAGAGAGACATTTCTCATAAAAACAGACATCAATTATAACTTTTAATCAGAAGACAAAACATAATACACATTAACAGACACAAAAATACATTTCCATTACTTAACTGTTACCATCTTGTCAGTCACCTTGCAACATGAAGCCCTTTTAACTTTCCAAAAGTAACATTCTTTCACTGACACTCCATGTTAGCCTTGCGCCACAATTCCTTCTCACTTAGGCATGTAGCCTTCAAAATTTCAATAAAAAGCTACGTCTTATTTTCTGTCTAAGACTTAATGCAATGCTTCATTTTCGTTCAAATAAAAGCAGCTAGCAGACATTATTTTTTTAGAGGCAGAGATACAAATATATCATTTCTGCAGAGCATTTAGCATGTGTTGGGACTTTCAAAGAAACCTTTTTCATATTTTCCCTTTGGAATTAAGTTCTTTAATTTTGTGGAGAAACCAGAAACCCTTCCTTTTAGAGGCCTGTTTAGCAAGGTCATTCTGCATTTCACAGAGACAAAGCCCTAATTTAAAAGGTCACAAATGTCAACATGACAGCCTCCTTCCATTGTTTACAGGGAAACTAAAGATAGCATCTTAGCGCAACTTGAGCAGCCTGTTCTCTTAGCCCACAGCTTCTGCTCATTCGGAGGCTGACAAAGGCGAACGGCCTTCCTAATTCCTCCTAACCTGCAATAATTCACTCTATTTTGAAAAATAATTTCTCCTTTTTAGGCGCTAAAAATTATCTCTATTCCCAGATTATTACACAACAGTTACTGTGAATAATTCACTGAACCTAATAACACACATACCAGTTTTAAAACAAATGCTTGTTTCAATGGTACTCATTTCATCAACCTTAAATGGATCTCACTGGGTCATTTAAAAGCAAACCCCAAATGGGGACAGTCTGCAAATTTGTATTACATCTAAATGTATGCATTTACTGAAACCTAAAGCACTTTAAAGCTATCATAAATGGCAAGAATGCTGTTTTAAATGGTCTATTTTACCCCAATTCAACTTTGATGTTTGGGGCACTTAAAAATAAATATCCTATACTTGTGATACATATTAATCATCCTCAGAATGTTCTTTACAAATTACAGAGATTTTTAATCAGACATATCCCATGTAAATCTTTAGAAAAATGAGTTTTGTACGCCTGCGCTAAGTGAAATTCCATATGCTAATGTTCTCATTATGCGGTATAGCACAACTTAAATTAAATTTTAATGCTAGGATGTCATAGTATGAGCATTAAGCTTCATGAATAGTAAAAAACGAATTTTGTAGCACTTATTTTTAATAATTATTTTTCATAATTAATAAAATAAATTGATAAACCCAATTATTTGTGATAATTCCACATATAAGAGCAAGCTGCATCCCTTGCCTATCATTTTAGACGCATTCATTTATAAGCCCAAGCACAGACGCCTAACTTGAAACATGACAAAATGTTTGCGCCATTTTTTTCTTTCTAAAAAGGACAATTTTATTTAGCAACAGACCCAAGAATATGCTTACAAAATGTTGCTTAATAGACTGAAAACATCAAGAAAAACCACGAACAGACATTGAGCTCATTTCAGACATAAACAGAAAGGGGTCAAAACACTCAGGACACACAATACAGTGCCCTTTAGCCATGCATCTCGTGAATAGCGCCATCGCTATTCACTTACAGAAGTTTGCACTAATGTGAAAACCACATAGACATTTAAACACACATTTAACCCACAACCCAATACTCAGAACAAAAAACAAAGGACAGCCCACAGACTGTACTTAAACCAAACCATTTGTAAATATTAGTTGTTAGTCATATTTACAAGAAACGCTTCTCAATTGTGTTTCAAAAAGACTGCAAAAACAGCCCAACAGACTGATGTATGTCCAAGAAGCGAAAATACACTCAATTCACTAGCTTTGGCTAGCAGAACACCAAACAAAATCGTTCTGCATATCTTCATTCATAAAACCGCGCAGAACAAAGGATCCTTGTTTTGTATTATGTCATATTTTAATTCCCTAGGGATACAAAATCACCAAGGAAGAAGAAATATGTTTGTAAATCTAAACCTATTTAGATATTCCCTTTAGTGGGCTGGCTAATTTACTTCACATCACACTATGGTACCTTCCAAAAAAGCAACACATTTTTCCATGTGAGCTTACAAACAGGCATGCCAAAAATACTGCGGAATACGCAAGTATTATAATCAAAGTGGTGCTTAAAGTACTTTTCGTACGTGCACCGTTCAACTAAACCAAATGGAGAAATATCCCCTTATTACCTGCCTACACAAATTGCAATTCGCATATCCAAACCTATACAAATCCAAAGTTGGCCAACACAAATTCCAAAGTTCCAAAGCTACAGTCCCAAATTTGCTAAGATTAGGCCTCTTATAGCTCACTAATCTAGCTTCAAACTTCAAGGGGTTATCTCTACCAATACACTTGCAAATATACGAGCCCCTCGGCCTTGGTAATTTGCAATAACCAAATCGAAAACCAAGAAACCAAACCCCTCGGCTTTGGTAATTGCAATAACCAAATCAAAACCAAGAAACCAAACAAAGTCGTGGGAGCGACCCACTTGTACTTCTTATTTTTACTAATCAAAAGGTTATCCAAATTCTAACTGTCAAGTTCTACATGACCTAACGGTCTTTTTTAGAATACTCACGCCAAAAAGGTTCTCAGTCAGGAGTGACATCATGTGGAGGATCAAAATCAGGAAGATCAGAAATATACTGGGCTGCAGAATCAATGAATCTCCAGAATCCCTGTGCACAGAGTACCTCCTTAGTAGAATACTGTTCTGTCCTCCTCAGTAGATTTCAGTCCTCTGACCAGGTCACTAACACAGAAAGTCACTTCTCTGATGAAGCCCACGTTGGCCGCGCCATTTGAAGAATTAAAATCTTCATTCTCAGGGAATAATTACTAATAAAAAAGAACTTGGCACAGAAGCTGAAAATATGAAAAGACATCTTTATTAAATTTAATAAGTGAGGCCACGTCACACAGAAGCCGTAGCAACTGAATGAGGTAGTCTGAGGAATACAGAGAACAGAGGCCTTATATATATGCTCAGGGTTACAAGACTCAGCATAAAAGTAAGGGGCAGTCCATGCTTTTGCAAGCATGCAAAATGCCTAACATTCCTTCTTACACAAGCCGGACAAACCCATAATAAAAGGACCACAACCCATATCATAAACAGACCATAAAAGAAGGAACAGAAACAGATAGAAGTAGGATAAGGCATGTTTGTGTGCAGTAAAACTTTATGATGTCCTGTGCTCTGATCCTCAATCTTGATCAGCTAAAGGGCAGGAACTGGTTTAACAAGGTCAGCTTCAGGCAACAGGGTCAGTTCACTCAGGTCAAACAGGAGTCAGCATGAACTCGAGCTATGGTGTGCATGTCCTCAAAAGACTAGTTTAAGCCACAATCATGGCCTATGTGAGGGCAACCACAAAATGGCTGCCATACACAAAATGGAACCCACGGGTTCAGAATTCACAGAACCTTAGCAGTAGCGCCCCCCCCTCACAGCACCTTGAGACCCTAGCGGGTGAGTAGCACGCTCTACAAATATGTTTGATTGAAATATGTTTGATTGATATCAGCATGAGATTTTATTTTATAGTACAATTGGTCGTCGTCAGCATATAGGTGGTAGTTGATTTTTTCTTGTTTGAGTATCCGGGTAAGGGGTTCCATAAAGAGGTTAAAGAGAGCGGGAGAGAGGATGGATCCTTGAGGGACACCAAGGGAGACAGAGGTTGGGCTAGAGAGGCAGTTTTGAATTCTAATTTGTTGGGTTCTATGTTGAAAGTAGGAAGTGAATCAATTAAGGACAGTGCCACTGAGGCCGAATCGATTTTTGAGTGTGTTGAGTAGGGTTGGGTGGTAAACTGTGTCAAATGCCGCGGAAAGGTCATGAAGGATGAGTAGGTAGGTATCACCCTTGTCCAGGGCTAGATGAATATCATCAACTATGTTGAGAAGCACGGTTTCCATGCTGCACCCTTTGCGGAAGCCAGATTGGAGGGGGACAAGCAGGTTGAATGAGTCAATGTGCTTGACCAGTTGGAAGAGGGCACATTTTTCCAGGGCTTTGGAGAGGAGGGGGAGGTTGGAGATGGGGTGGAGATTATTAGGGTCGTTGGGGTCGGCTTTGGAATTTTTGGGGATTATGTCTGGGGACCCCTGGTGGAGTTTCTGTCGGTAAGCCTCCCTCTCTTCTGTCCCACACACACAAGGGCGCTACATCTTTTCCAGACCTGAGCCTTGCCATTTTTTTAAATGCCTCCGGGCGAGAATCCCCTAGCAACTTGTTGGAATCTCCTGAAGTGCTAATTTCCTCCTAGCGTATGTTTGCTATCACTCTGTACATACTTATAGTTTTATTATTGTTTTTTTTTTCCTCTTAGGTTTGAGGAATGTTGGGGGGAGGGGTTAGCCAGGGGCACTACTGCTGTCTATTGTAGTATGCTCTATGGTGATTGTGTAAGCAGGTATTCAATTAGCATATGTACATATGGGTTGACCCATATGTTTGATGGTGTATTTAACTTTGACGCTCAAGGGTTTTAATGCCTTGCCATTCTGTACTGTGTATGTTCTGTGCCCAGAAAATCAAGACAGTTCGAGAGAAAAAATAAGAAATGCCATGAAAAACTTCACAACATTGCTGAACTCCTGTTTGTGGTGCTTCTTAGGCTAGTATTGGTGTTAAGTACTTATAGCAAAGGAAGGGAGATAAGAGAGTGCATTCAGAAACCATGACCTGGCAGCCTGTATCTCATTTGTCCAAACCCCAGTCTTTCATTTCGGACGTGATTCATGAATCATTACTCAACTGCTCAAATGCCATCAACAATGGTCCACATTTATTATTTATCTACAAACAAATTGGCTACAAGTTAGGAAATGTGGTACTGGTATCAAGAAACAGGAGTGTCCAACCTCCTTAATGAAGGCTAAGAGCAAAAGGTTTCTTTTCAGAAGTGTGTAAAACCTGGGGTCCGATGTACTAAATACTGGTTGCAATTTATGACCAATATTTCTTTGACCAGTATAGATATTTTAAAACCGACCTTTGTTGTAAACGGTCGGTTTGTAATAAAAATCTGATCTACCTCATGAATAATAAAGAGGCAGGTCGCAAATTGTGACTCACTCTCATTGGTGGCCATCACAGGGATGGTAGCCTGTTAGGTTCATCAGACCACAATGGCTGTTATTTCCTTTTACTAAAGTAAACCAGTTTTCCTTAAAAATTAAAACCACTGCTGCATTAAAAAAAAAAAACACTACTTTTTAGGTACTTGGCGAGATCAATTGTCGTGTTTTTAGCTACTGAAGGGGGACAGGAAATGTGCACGCTCTCAGACAGGCGAGGTGCACCAGGGACAGGAAATGTGCATGCTTGTACTGCGGTCGTAAGGACAGTTCTTCGAGTGGCCTGTAGAGAGCAACATGTTCTAAGCAGTGGATGGATTTACAGAATAAAACTGGACGGTATGGTCGATGACGTATATTGCTTTTCTACCAAAAACTGCGAATAACACGAGTTGAGTGCACTGTTAAACATGTATTCAGGAAAACTCAGATGTATGTTTGCAACTTACTTGCGCTGCAGTTTGAGACGGGCAAGCCAACAAATTAACAGAGAGCAGAGCCAGAGTGCCGCCAAGAGTCACGAGCCAAGGGTCAGCTCTGTCTCTAAGAGCCTGAGTACGACCAGAGCCCTGGACATGTATGGTACAAAAACCATACAACAAACGTGTAAAAACTTGATACTGTGTCTTCCAAAAAAAAACATTTTTTTTCATTAACTGGAGGAAGCGTTTTAATTTAGCACATCAGATTATATCTTTGCATTGTTGAAGTATCCACTAAAAGGGAGAGTTTTTAAACTTGAACCGAGAAACATACCTGCCCCCGGCCTGATGGCAATGCTATTACTGAACTATGAGACAATCTTCAGGTCTCCTATGTGAAGCCTAGATTCTTAATATAGCCTGCAGGCTAGCATGCTCGTAAAATGAAACAGCGCATGCGTATGATAAGTCCTGCATCTTGTAAGCTGTGTCACAGATGGTGGAACAGTTGTTTACAAAATGTACTGACATCAGAGATTCAAAGATTCCCTAGCTGTATTTTTATGTAGAGCAGACTATTAGGTGTGTGCGGCATCGAAGCGCTGTAAGTTACATCTTTGAATTACGAGCTACCCAAACTTAACCATACCGACTTTGTCTAACTTCTAAGCCTGGCTTTTTAGGAAGCTGGTGATTTGCAGGTTGATTAGAGCAGGGACCAGTCAAGAGATATCTTTCCTTCTTTTTCATTTAAAATTGTTTTATTTTCAAACATCCAGAACTGTGAAAATGCAAGAATAAAAAACTATTCACCTAACACACAGATTTAGAACTTCAAAAACCTCGACGTCTTCATAGACACTTTAATTAACCTGCTACAGAGATCGGTGTGGAACTTCCAGTTTCAAATCCAACTGATTTCGATTTTCATCCTTCTTTGGGATGTTAAACACAAAACAAAGAGTGAGCTGCATTATATTTCGCTTATTTACAGCTTAAAAAGGCAGTGTTAAAGTTAGCCTGTTAAAGTTAGCACTAAAAAACACCCAACAGTATAATTTTAAATTGGGATTTTTTTTGGTGCCTGGAAATAGTATTGAATTACAGATACTCATAATAAGATGTCTTTGAATGGAGACCGCATCAAAGTGCCACCTTTGACCGACATCAATTAAAGAGAATGGATGCTAATTACTTGTATCTTGCACACTGGTAACATGTAATTTAAGACACCACTAATCTTTTCAGAGTTTGGATGATTATAGTTCTCAGACACTGCGTGAAGAAGTTAGCTGATGCTTTTTTCATTCAGGCTTTTAATGCTGTATTTTTTTATTGTATATAAAAAATATATATTTACATGGAGCATGGACTATACAGGAGTGGAGGAAGAAGGAAGAAGGAAGAGAAAAAGGAAAAGGAAAGAAAAAGGCGCCGAGGGGGGGGAGGGGGGGGTGTTTGGCCGCCGGTCTTCCGTCTCTTTGCGGTAGTTCGATGGTTCGAGTAGTTCGAATAGTTCGGATGTCAGATTTCCAAGTCCTGCTTGTCACACCTATACAAAGCCCTCCGCCCCAAAAACACCAAACTCAACGATAAGGTCACTAATTTCTGGGGAGCTTTAGCAGGGAAGGAACTAAGTGAGGCCGAGAAAGCAGAGTGTTGTAACTTGGCACTTGGTATCTTCCATACTCCCCTGTTCCCCCCTCCCTTCTCTTGCCCACTTGGTATGACCTGTAGCTGTCCCTGAAGGCAGCATTAGAATGTTGTGGTTTTCAGTCCTGTCAAGCTGGGAGCACCTTATGGTTATTGTTACTGAATAAACACACCAGAAATATATCCACGTGTGGACATTCTTCACTACATTTGTGGCGACGAAGGAAACGGAGCTGAGCCAGGGTCAGTGGGGTGCTCTCCCCTGGAATGAGTTGAGCTTGGACAAGGAAAATAAAATGAAGAAATAAGTTGATAAGCTGCGTCGGGCGTTCCAAGTATATTGAGAAGCTGAAGAGGAGTAAGACCCGAGTGGAGGAACTTTGAACGGAAAAAAGTTCGTCAGGTGAGCAGCAGAAGCTGATGTGGAAAGCTGAGCGGAGCGGGAGACGAAATTGCTGTTAATCGTTCCCACCGCGTTTTGAAGTGAAATTATGAGCCTTGGTGATGAAGTGAGAAAAAGAGCTCTGTAGGAGAAAGTCCATTAAATGAGCAACTGAGGCGTGTGAAGTGATAATCTATGTCGGGCGTTCTAATGAAATTGAGTTGGTGAGGAGGAGTAAGACCCGAGTTGATGAGCATTGAAATTGATGAAATATCGTGAGGAGAGCAGTTTAAACTAATGTTAAGAGCTGAGCGGAGCTCAGGATAAGGTGAAAGATCGAGTGTAATGGGAGTGAGACCCAAGCACATGGAGATAGTTCGTGAGGTGAGCTGCGGAAGCGCATGAGAAGAGCTGGGCTGAGCGGGGGACGACATTGGTGTTAATCGTTCTTGCCGCGTCTTGAAGTTATGAATAAAAGCCTTGGCAATGAAGTTGGAAAAGGAGCAAAAGTCAGTGTGAAAAGGGACGTGTGAGAAAGTGACCGAGGCTGGAATGCCCTGCATACTCTTATTCCGAAGGTGATACTGAGAGGAATCAGAAATATTAACGTGTGAAAATAAATCCTCCTCAGCCTTTCTGTGTGCAGCCAAGGTTCAGTCACGTCCATTATTATTCCCTTTCAATACCGCCGATAATAACCAACACAGGAAAGACACTGCCACCGTGTGGACACTTTAAGCAATAAAGAGTGATTATAATCCCTGTTCAGCGCATGACCGTTGAGTCGATGAGGAAGAGGTGACGACGGAAAACATCCCTGAGGGGACCCAGGCGCAGTCGGACCTGGTGAAGGAGCGGGGCATTCCGAGTGGGTGAGCAGAACAAAAGGATAGGGAGGTTCGCCTTCGCGGGATAAAGCACCGAGAGGCGGAGAGAGACTATAGGCGGAGAGGTGCTAAAGGCAAGTTGTTTCACGGGGCCTGCTGTGGGGTATGCACTGAGGAGACCGAGGGTGCAGCGTTTCACTCATAGGTACACTAGGACAGCAAACGTCCCAAGTTTAGATCAGGTCGGCTGACTACTCTCCCCTTAAGGAGTCGAGGTACGACATCGGGCGGAGGAGGAGGGGGTCTAGCTGGTTCATGAGGAGACTATGAAATAAGTAAATGGGCTTTTCCGATCCTTAAAGAAAAAATCTGAGTGAGTCATTAACGAACTTCCTTGATTTAGAATGAGTTAAAGTATTCAAGGGTTTCCTGCGCAACGTGGAGGGTGCGCGCAAGTGAAGTATTGTATAAGGGTACAACCCAATCGATAGAAATGTGACCAGTCCCTGAATTCCCAAAAGGCACACCTAGATTTTGATCGTGAGGAGAAGAGGAAAGTGGGTTGTAGATTTACAGTCCTCCTACACAGCAGAGCAAAGTTTTGAAGTGTGACAGGCACCCGAGTCGCCCCCTACAGCTCGTAGTCGAACAAGCGCCGGATGGCACTGCCATCTGTGGGCCATTCTTTGCATCGCACTCTCGTCACAATCCCTGATTTAAAAAAAAAAAAAAAAAAAGACGTGAGGGGTATATGAAAAAATGATAAAGGTGTACAAATAAGAACATTGGCTCGTTAAGGAAGAAATCAGCCGCTGAGGAAATTGGTGGGACTGGAAGTGTCAGTTGCACGGGTCAGGGTAGACTTTGTTCCTGTTTCAGGGTCATTGGGAGCATTTGACGAGGAGGAATCCCCTACACTCGCAGGCCTTAGGATGCAAATGTAACGAGTGTAAAGCATATGCTGCAGCTGTGAATACACCCATACATCTTTTCACTCCGTATTTTGGAATCAGACCCACCCTCCTAGACCAGAGCTTCAGATTCAGTACAACTATTTTGAGGTAGGAGGCGAACTTTACATTTTCACGGTTACCCCTTTAGACAACAGCGTGTTCAACATGGAGTGGGGCCAGAAGTATAATTTTCCGCCGCCAGTGCCGTTTATGGAGGGGGATGATCAAAACGTCGCAGAATGGAGGGTATGGAAAGTATATTTTGAGAACTACATGTCACTTGTGGAGGAAGAAGCTGTGCCCTTTGTACCTAAAGAAAAAGCGGAAATACTACTATACAGTTTGGGAACTGGGGGACGGAAAAAGTACCATGTAATGGAAAAGGCATTTATGAATGGAACGATCAGGAATATTTATGAGGACATCTTGTGGGTGTTGGATGAATATTATGTACAGGTCTCGTTGGAAGAAGTACAAAGGGATGAAGTGAAAAAGGAAAGGATGGGTGGCCACGAGGAAGTCAATCTAAGTAAAATAAACCCGGGATGTACCATCTGTATTGGCGGAGTGATGACAGATATGATAACAGATTCAGGCTCGCGTCATAGTATGATAAGCAAGAGTGAATGGAACTGTAAGTTAGTAAAAAAATATGGAAACGTTTTGCAAGAGGCAAACATATCCCCGAAGTCGTATACAGGGGAGGACATTAGAGTAATAGGATGTCAAGTCATGGATTTAACGTACAAGGGAAATCATAGTAGGAGTACCATATATGTAACAGAAAGTGGACCCACCATGCTAGGGTGGATTGATCAAATGAAACTGAGAATATCACTCAATGGAAGAAGAAGAGAACAAATGAGGGAACAGGCACTGAAACATAGCATGAGTGTGACAAAGGGTGGTGCATCGAGGATCCCCACGCCTCCCTCCCAGGACGCAGAAGTTTTTAATGGGGCTGCTAGTATTAAAGAACAAGGGGAAATCACAGCCAAAGGCAACATGAAAGAAAAACTAGAATCTTACCTATGTTTGGTGGATGAGAGAGAAATACGCAAGAAACAAGAGAATGAAAACGGAGAAGGTTTAATTGGAGAAGAAGAAGAATTCGAAAGGAAGGGAGAACGCATAAGTGCAACAGCAAATGAGCGGAAAAAGATAACATGTAAGGGCAATCTATTCAGTTGCAAAGAGTCGGGGCAAATGACCACGCCGTCGGAGTTCAAGACTAAAGTGAGGGAGGAGTATGAGGTCAATAGGCAAAAGGAAAAGGAAGTGAACTCAAATTTGAAGAGTGAGAAGAAAGGCAAATATCTTCAAAGGCCCTACAGTGGGAAGGTGGAGACAGAGAGCAAGGAAACGCAAAGAATAATACTAAAAGAGTTCCAAATGCCCTACAAAATATCTTCAAAGGCCCCACAGTGGGAAGGTGGAGATAGAGAGCAAGGAAACGCAAATAATAATACTAAAAGAGTTCCAAATGTCCAGTCAGGTCTGAAGAGTTCACGCTATGATAATGGGAGCAAGCATAAGTTTCAGGATCCAGAAAACACCTCTGAGTCCTCCAAGGGAACATGCGGGATGAAACAGGAGAACGGAATTAAGACAGTAGTGGATCAGGTCGTTAAGCGAGAGCTATTTGATAAGGAAGTCAAGAAAGTATTGGGTGCTGGCAATGGCCAAGGGAGGAAGGACAAAAGATGGCCCAGACCAGTCACCGTTGATGACACTGAAATAGAGACATAGGGTGCCAGAAGGAGCTGCCGGGCCCTGCCCTGGCCCAAGTTTCTGCAAAAAGAAGTAAATATGAGCGCTACCTCCAGGACCATCCCTCCATAGGGGGATGGAAGGACTAGTAGGAGATTTGCAGTACTCCAGTTCATGATGTCCATCATTTAGACTGCAGAAGAGTAGGTGGGGTGGCTGAGGTCGCGATTTGGGGATGGGAAGTTCCTGTAACTCCCACTGTGACACTAAGCTGCTTATCCCTTTGCGACACTAGCCAGTATATAGTGTGGGACCCAGCGGAACAGTACCTCCTGCTCCTGCCTTGCCCTCCCCCACCTCTGTTAGTTCCCCATTGTGGATGGTTATAAGTTTTCCTTTACAGTTACCTTCATACAAATCCACCCCGTCGGTACAGCCTCCGCAGGCCTTGGGGGTTTGGGGTGCCACCTCTTTCCCTCCTTCTCTTGTCTCTGCTTCTTCTCTTTTGCTGTTCCTCTCATCGAGCTCTTTTCCTCTCCACTTCTGTTCCCTCGCTCCCTCTGGTCTCACTATCCTTTCTCACCCACTCTGACTCTCTCTCTCTCTCTCTCACTTCTTCCTCTGTTTCATCTTAGTCCCACTCTTCACCCTTCTCTCCTCGTTACCTCCTCGCTCTTTCATCTGCCCTATGTTCTCCCCGTTTCCCCCTTTGTCTCCTTAGGGAGGATGATGTGTTGTAACTTGGCACTTGGTATCTTCCATACTCCCCTGTTCCCCCCTCCCTTCTCTTGCCCACTTGGTATGACCTGTAGCTGTCCCTGAAGGCAGCATTAGAATGTTGTGGTTTTCAGTCCTGTCAAGCTGGGAGCACCTTATGGTTATTGTTACTGAATAAACACACCAGAAATATATCCACGTGTGGACATTCTTCACTACACAGAGCTATGGAGATCGTCCTCTAGGAAAAAGATAACGGCAACGCTAAACCAGACCAAATATTGGCTAGTGCACAAGGCATACTGGACACCGGCCCGCCTGGCCTCCCTGGGAATCCGAGAGAGTGATGCATGCTGGAATTGTGACAAAGGGAGGGGAGACTTAGAACACCTTCTGCTCAGCTGCCCTAAGATTAGGGAATTCTGGGAAAGAATTGGAACACTCATCAATGAGATCACAGGAGTAGCCATACAAATAGATTTCCCAAGTCTAGTCCTAGGCTTTGCATCCCCTTCCATCACAACGACAGAGGATCGTGACCTCATTGACCCATTCAGGCTTTTAGGCACTCACTTTGTACTCATAGTCCTAGTTTACGAGTAGCCAGTTTGGCAGTAACTGTGCTTCTTAACTGCCGGTCTTGCTTCTCGTAAGCAAGGACTATAAGAACAAAGTGTGTGTTTAAGCACCGCTTGCAGGTTTACAAAAAACATAAATTAAAGACATTTTCATTTACAATGCCAATAGTTCAAACTCTTGCAGACGCGAGACCTATTGCAAATGCTTGTTTTAATAGTTGGCAGTGGTTTGCTTCTCTGGAGCATTGCCTACTCCCCAACAAATCTTTTTTTTCATAGCATTCACAGAGAGGAAGGTGTCCCAAAGGGATCCCCATTAGTTTCCGAATGACTTGCCACCTCAACTTAGGAGCCAGTAATGTTTTCATGATTTGCAACGGCATTTCAGTTGCAAAACACTGACGTGTCAATCTGATTCAGAATTTAGAAGAGACGTCTACAACTGGCCCCTTCCAAATGCTGAATTGATATGTGGTTGCAATCATTATTATTACAATAAAAGAACATTTTCGTGTTGTAAACTCCTAATCAGAGCATTTGAGACTATAAAAATGCTTTTTACATTTGGCCCCAAGCGCTTTGGAAACACAGACAATGAACATAAATCTGCCCCTCTCTTCTGCCAGCTGACAGTTCTCCAAGTGGGATATCAAATGATATCTGCAGCAGTTGACTGGTTCTCACACAAGCAGAAATGGCCATAGTCAAATGTAAAAATGAAACAAGCACATTCAGCCATGTTTTGAAGACACAAAGCATTGTACAGCAAGCAGCCGCAAGAATGGCTTTCAATACCATCAGTCTTATCACTTTTGGAGGTCAGTATAACCCTTGACTTGCACTCTTCACACACATCTCCTTCATCACAACACAACATACATCTTCACACATGCTCAAATATAGACATCTTTTCTACCAGCACACTCCTCCTGCACACTACATACGTCTTCGCAAACTAATGAATGCGAACAGCATTTTCTCTAGCAGAGATCACACTCGCTTTCCAATACCTTGATTCCCGAGGGGATGGCTGCTTATAGTTAGCTAGCAGAAACTAGTAGAAAGAACAACATGCCAGATGTCAATGAGGTACTTGATGCAATGAAGGGATCCAGGAGGCATCTCATATTCAACCCGCTGCCTTATATCAGGCTCACAGGATGTACACCGATGCAATCTGGATATGCCTGCAGCATCTTCAATGCACTCAGGCACATATATCTGAATTCCAGTGGCACAGGACCATATCAAACATGATCCAAGCATCTCCAGATTTGCTAGAGTGAAAACTTTATAAACATGGTAAAAGAAGGCTGGTGTCAGTCAGAATTGCTAATGGCCATCTCCCAAAAGCTGCAGGGTAAATCTTTGTGAATAAGGGCAAGAGCCAGTCCACTAGTAACATGACTGGTGGATTGCCTACATTAATCTCAGCTACTGGTTATCACTCTAGGTCAAATGAACTACAACGTGGCCTGAAATAGTCGCATGAAGGGTTTTCTCTGCGCCATCCACAACAAATAAATTCAAAAGTTACCTACAGACATCTTCCTTCATAGCAAAGGTCGTCAAAAGGAGCTGTTTATTAATAGAAGAAATTTCAGGCAAATACTCCAATGTACCAGAGAAAAAGGCTACAGCTTCTGACGCATTTCCGAAAATCCTTAGAAGTTGTATTGTGTCTAATATTATTTAAAAAAGAAAAATCTTTGTAAACTTATAAAACATTGCACATCAAACAAAGTAAGAAACAGTGTGTTGCACATTCTATAATTGACTTATATCACTCAGTAGTACTATTCATGAGTGCACTCTATGTACTAGCCAATCACCATCTTAATAATAACTGCAACATATCACAGAGTAAGTCATATCATCAGTGATTTGTTGTCCGCTGTGGCGTGTGGATAACACTGATTTAAGTCTGTGACTCCTGGGCCACGGTGAGACCAAGATTGTCTACCATTGGGTGTGTTCCCGGTGTTAGGGAGTACTGTTTTGTGTATTGTAATGGAGCAGGAAGGACCTTGGGGATCCCAAATGTCTTTAGATGGCGTCACAGTAGCATAGAATTCTGAAATTTCATTGCTATGTGTAAGGTTGTTAATTGATATTTATAATAACAATTGTGACTATTTCGATAGCCATATTTAAAATTCATTTGCCCCCAGAATCGAGTACACAACTAATGTGCAAAAGCTCATTTTTCCAGTTTAGGAAGAATGAAGGGCTGATTTAGCAATGGAAGATGACCTTAAATCCTGCAGATTACCCAAAGCCCGATGACCAGGGCTTCTCAGTGTACCAGCTGAGGCACTACTTCAGGTCTGGATTTTCTCCTCGCAGTTAATCACCAAGCCACTCGTATTAAAGCATACTGTTTCTGGGCTTGATTTGTACAGATATGTTTGTCTCAGATACCCAGCTATTTGATTAAAGAGATGCTTTTACAGACAGCTCATAACAGGCACATTTACCTTATGTTAAACAAGGCTCTGTCTTGGCCTCCTCACGCCAAGGCTATTTTTATGTCGGAACATTGAGTTTTCTTTTGACAGCGCTGTTTTACTGAACCACTTCCAACAAAAACCTCCTTCAACCCTTTGAACAGTCATTACAGTGACGCTGCTTTGCAGCAAAGAATCAGAAATGTCAGTGAACGTGGTGGTGCAGAAAAAATGAATATACAGGGGAGGGCTGCAGACACCCGGCTCTGCTTAGCTGTAGAATTCTTTTTCATGGAGGCTGTACCCTTCACTAAGTGATTAAATATATGTGTTGTTTTATTTAGATTAAGGCACAGGATTTACTGGGCAGTTAAAGGGACAAACTCCATTACATTCAGAATTGTCCAATGCAAATTGAGTAGAAGATAATTAACAGCACGCATTGGCAAAGCCAATAGGCGTGGCCGTGGCAAGCTACGGAATGGGTATTGTTTTTGTTTTATTGGCAACACTTGCCACAAAAAAAATCAACCCATAATATGTCTTCAACCATCCTGCATTAAAAAAATTACATCAAAAAACAATCACCAAGGTAGCTGTCTCACTGGTGATGTTTTTAAAATAGCAAAACTTTCAGTTGTGCCATGCGTATTGTTATTAGTAGTAGTAGTAGTAGTAATAGTATAGTATTTGTGAAGAAGGCAAGAATTCATACCCAAGCACTCAAACCATAGGCAGCAACAATGTTACATAAGCACTTTTTAACTTTCACACCCCTCACCACCAATCTCTTTGACCAAGATACGCTTCTGACCTGAAATAGTCATCCTAACAGACACAAGCACCTCACTCAATGTGGTCAGAAAAAGTACACGTTTTTGGACTCCCATTATGAATAATGCACGTCAATCGCACTTCTTTTCTTATCATGGCACAGAAATTATATTGATGTCACAGCTTGATGATGTGGTTGGCACTGCATATGAAGGTGATGATTCCCTTCTGATCCTGCTACAGCTGTAGGCAGCACTCGACACAATGGATTTCAGCCTTCTTACGTTCTCTAGACTGAAGTTGGAGGTCACTGTGTAAGTCAAGCTGAATAGGACCTTCTCATAGGGCAGCACACATAGGGTAAAGACCCTTCCTTTTCAGTCATCCAAAGAGAAGGTGAAGTGTTTCTTGCCTCAAAAACCACCTCTATCTCATTTTCTATTTAACATTCTTGTCAGAAATTGGGTCTCTAATTGCAGATGTATGCACCCTGTTCATGTAGGGATAGTCCGATACACAACCCAAATTAACCTGTGCTCACCCTCTGGTAGCTTGGCACATATTAGTCAGGCTTAACTTATGAGGCAATGTGTAAAGTATTTGTGCAAAACCTAAATTACTAACATAGTTGAAACAGCAAAGAAAGACTCCACACCAGTTCAGACAAATAGAGAATATTCATATGAGTAAAACAAGGCCAAAGCAACACAAATCCAATCAGCAGAATTCGACATATGATTTTTTAAAGATTACATCTAATAACAGTGCTTAGAAGTCAATATCGCTAAAAGGTTACTTGAAGTTCAGGCCGACCACGATGAAGGGCAGGCCAGCTACAGGACCAACACAGGGCCTGCTGAAAAGTTCCTTTGTAAGAAGTAAACATCAACGTCGAGAACTCCCTGCATCTGTTCTGATTCACTCAGTCAGGTCAATGCGTCGGGATCGAGCTTCACAATTGGTGTCGAAGGAGTGACACTGCGTCAAAGTCGAGCCTCGCAGCAGAGGCTTCAGATCACAGCTGTGTCATCTGCGAACCACTCAGTCGGGACCTGCTTCATCCTCGTATCGGCACTACATCAGCGCCGGAGGACACTGTCGGTTCTGATCGGCGTAAAGGTGTCGCTGCAACGATTTTTGCAGAAAACAGCTGCAGAACTCACTTCTGAAGCCCAGGACTGGAAGGGGCACCTCAGGCAAGGGCAGCTTTCGCAGGTGGCAGAGTCCGGCAGCAACAGCAGAGTTGCAAGAAGTCTTTGTGACGCTGAGACTTCAGAGAACAGGACACAAGCTCTTGGAGAAACTTCGGTTGAAGGATGTAAATAACAGGTCCAGTCCTTCTCACTACCAGGAAAGAAGCAGCAGGATAGTACAGCAGAGCAGGTGGCAAAGTAGCATTCCCTCCTATAGCACAGCATTCAGGAGGCCAACACAGTAATACAGTCCCTCCTACAGCAGAGCAGCCCTTTTTTCAGGGAGAATGTCCTTGGTTCCAACAAAGTTCTGATTTAGTGGTGTCAGTGGTCCAGTACCTATACCCAAATGTGCCTTTGAAGTGGGGGAGACTTCAAAGAGGCTTTTGGAGATCATAAGGTCCGTGCCTTTCCTGCCTTGGCTCCAGGCTCACCACAGGGGGGTATGCAGCTCTTTGTGTGGGGACAGGCACAGCCCTATTCAGGTGCCAGTGTCAGCTCCTCCCTCCCAATGTACCTCAGGAAAGCCCATCAGGCCGGTGATGATGGGCCATCAAGATGCAAATGTCACATCCCAGCTCCCTGTGTGACTTTCCAGAGGGAAGGGAATGCACAAAGCCCAGCTGCCAGATAAGTATTATTTTTCTAAAAATTGCATTTTCAGTCTTACAATTTAAAATCCGACTTCATCATGAGTTGTGATTTTAAATTGTGAGTCCAGAGACACCAAATTCCAAATCTCTATTTTTTCCCCAATTGGAAATTAGACTTAAAAGATGTTTTAAGACAATTCCAATATTAACCTATGAGAGAGGTAGGCCTTGCAGTAGCAAAAAATTTATTTGGCAGTTTTTCACTACCAGGGCATGTATAGCTTAAAAGTACATGTCCTACCTTTTAAATACACTACACCCTGTTCATAGGGCTGTCTTAGGCCTACCTTAGGGGTGATTTGTATGTAGTAAAAGGGAAGTTTTGGGCCTCGCAAGTAGGTAAACATGCCAGTTCGATATGGGAGTTTAAAACTGCACACACAGGCTCTACAGGGGAAGGCCTGAGCCATGTTCAAGGGCTACTGAAGTGGGTGGCACAATCAGTGCTGCAGGCCCTCTAGTAGCATTTAATTATTTACAGGCACTGGGCACATATAGTTATGTTATGTTATTAATTTTATAAAGTGCAGAGCTGCCCCAGCGAAGGTACGTCCCAGCGCTGATCTCAATACAAACAGAGAGCGAAAGGAGCTAAAGAAGAGGGAAGCAGATTACTTAGGAAATAGATATGTTTTCATAGCCTTTCAGAATGACACATGATTTTGAATGCTTCTAATGTCCACAGGGAGGGAAATCAAGAGTTTAGGAGCCAGAATAGTGCACTTTATTAGGGACTTACAAGTTAATCAGATATTCCAACTATCGATAAGCCAATGTTACCATGTTTTGAGCAAATAACATGTGCAATTTAGCGCTGGTTAGCAATGGTAAAGTGCCAAGATCCTAAAGCAAGCGAAAATGAAGTCAGCAAACCAGGAGGTCAGAATCCCAAAAGTCAGGATAAACCACCCCAAGGATGCCAGGTCTAACAATTCTTATCTGGCCTCTTTTTTTGTCACCATCAGTACTAAAAGGCTGATTGATGGTCTATTACAATGATGATGATAGACAATCTATGTTCATATTAAAAGCCCTCATTGAGACTTTTTCAACTTAATATAAAAAAAGAGGGCTGGAACATTGGTAGTTGAATGTTAAACGGAGGCAAAACAAAAGTCCAACTCGTAGGGCTGGGTGGCAATCTTTGGGCTTTAAACAATCCCCTGAAACCACTGAACTCTTTACATTTCAGATCAGATTTACCAATCCTCCATGGGATCTATGTATTATTCAAGACCACAACCTCAATTCTGAACACCATTTTAGGTAGTGGTGTGTATATTCTTTTTCTGAGCAAGACAACTGAAATCAAATAACCTCTTTGTGAATGAAAAATACCACAAACGCATTCTTGGCTCATTGGTAAATTACAAACTCAAACTCGACTATCCCATTACCAAATTGGGATGTGTCACATAGTGGTAGTTTAAACAACTTTACTTTGCAGAAAAATGGCGGCAAGAATGGTTTTGAAACCATTAAATAGGATAGCATTAAGGAAGGTGTTCTTCTTTCACTGGCGTCTGGAATCAATATTGACCACATTTGTCTGTTGTTTTGTACCTTCATTGGCACCTTTCTCAAAGGACTCTTATATCAGGCAGTGATTGAATATGCCATGTTCTAGAATCCAAAGAATGGGACCACACATTTTCTGTATAGGGGCCTGCATTTGTTAATACATTGCCAGAGAATATCAAACAGCTGTCCACCACCCTCTAGAGGTTCCAGAGGGCTCTCAAAATTCAGCTTTTTAGGGCGCGCATCGGCAGCGCAGCAAGGACGGCGAGTGCTGTCCTCGTATTGAATGTTTTTATGTATTATTAGCTCTCATCTACCAGAGAGCGTGACAAGACCTAATATGGGCTCACCAAAAACTTGCAGCGGGCTTAGAGGGCGCTCACTACTTACTATTGGTTGGCTTTATTGTCAGTCTCATTTGCTCACTTCTTATTAAACGGCTTACCTTTCCTTTCTTCTGTTTGTCCCTCCATTGGAGCAAAGTCTCTTTATCATCCTTTAGATTTGATGGCTTGTATCCTTCCACTGCTCACATTAGGGAATTACTCTTTTCTCTTTGTTTCAGCAGTCCATGAGAGTGCATCTGTTTTGTAACTCCAGCCGTTGTGTGCAGCGCCCCTCCCACAAACACCTGCCTCCCCACTCTGTGTTGCTCTCGCCCTTCTGCTCTCTTGAACATGGTTCACCCCATCATCTGCGGTGCTCTCTTCCTTGTGCACTTCTTTGTTCCCCGCACCCAGTGTTGCTCTCTCTCCCTCATTTGCTGCTTAATCATTCCCCACCAGTTTTTGCAGATATTTCAATTTTTATTTTGGCAGGCCAGGCAGCCGCCATTTGCTGTGTGTGCTACACTACACAAAAAAGGATTTGAGCACTTAGCATTTCTTTTTTTTAAATTCACCTACATGAAGTGGCATCCACTATCTCAGATAGGTCAGTAAAAAAAAAAGAAAAGTGGTGCCTTCCTCATTCTGCAGGCGTCGCATTTGTGGTGAAACATGAACTCAACTACACATTGATGCGATCAGCAACAACCAGATCATAATGTATGTTTTGGTTTTTTTTGACAATGCTGTGCAGCATGTTTGCCCATGCTGTAGGAGTAAACTGCATTGGCAAAGCCAATAGGTCCAGAAGGTGAGACGTATTGGCTTTGTCGGTGCTTGTTTTTCTATGGCTCAAAGACTCATTCCACATGCTAAGTGTTGCTTTTTAAGCAAGGGAAATCTGTTTGCTAATGTCTGGTCCTATCCACTAAGCCATTGTTCATGGAACACCTATGTTCATGGAAGTGGCTTGTGCTGCAATTTACATTCATTTATCACAGTAAAAGCTGCAAATTTACATTTGCAATGTGTTTTTCTCAAACCTAGCATTACCCTGGTATGATATATTGTTGCATGTAAGGAAATGCTATGTTAATACATTTATAAAGTGCATGGCTGCCCCAGCAATGGGCCGTCCCAGCCCTGGGGCAAATCTGCTCATAGGGGTGAAGAGTTGTAGATCCAGACCACATAAGCCTTGGAAAGTTTCTGAAAATGCAGAGTTGCTAGCTTTGGGCATACACAAACCTTTGCAAGGCCCATCTCCCACCCTGGATAGGATCAGGGAATTACTCCTGCCAACAGCATCTAAGATGTATCTAAGATAAGAATGTGGAGCGAAGAACATCGAAATTCGTGGTGGGAGAAGGATCATCTTCTTGATAAAATATATTTTGTCATTAATAAACATAAACAGATGTTTTAGAAATTCAACTGTTTTGTGTTACATTCATGAATGCATAGATGGCAAGGCATTGACGTAGCAAAGAATTCACAAAAGCATTCCACAGCTCCTCTTGGAAATGATGTTCTTATTTAAATTTTTAAAACATTTTAAAGTTTTGTCGATGACATGTATTTTCTTAACATGTTCACTTTTATGGCATTGTATTGCGGAATAGAGTAGCTTTGACATGACTTGTGTGACTATTACCAATTCCCATTCTGAAATGCTTGTAACTTCCATGGCAGTCAGAACTTTACGCCAAGTTAGAAGGACATGTCCAGGAGTAAGTTATTGCTAGTGGATTGGGCAAGTAGAGTTTAAATTTGCTGTCTTACCAGATTTGGATATTCGCTCCGAACTATTATTAGTGGTTAGCTGTCAGTGTTTAATAGTGAAAAAAATGACATTTATTAAAAGAAATGTTCTTTCACATATGTTACAATATTTATAAACATATTTGATTATTGTTATTGCAAATGAGTAGGTAGTTCAAATGAATTATGCTAGTTTCACGTTTAATTTATAATGATTAAGGCTCCCTATTTTCCATTTTTACCTATTTTTTTTAGAGATAAATACAGACAAAAGACTATTTATTTTCATGTCTGTATTTATTTTTAATTGTAGATATAATCCGAAATTGAGTTGTTTTGACTGTGTTTAAATGCTGTCAGCCATGACCACTAGGCCAATAGCTGTGCAGATTGATTCTTTTTACTAGATGGTTTCAGACAATAAGTTGTATCATTCACCTACATTCTGAAAAAAAATATTTTCGCTTTAGAGGACTACTTCTCTTTTTCACACCATACTAAACCAAGTCCGCATATTTGGCCCTACTTAAACGTTAGGCTCTTGGAAGTTAGAACCAGTTACCAAAATGTAAAGAAAATGTGAAGCCAACCTTCTTTTTAGATGATACTTGAACATTAAGTAAAAGTCAATGCCATGTTGGGGCTTGGTTATATTAGATTGGAATGGTTGCTTGTGGGCTTCTTGGCACACTCAGGAGAAAATTAAGCATGCCTTGAACCCTACATTACAATGTTTTGAAAGCAAAGGAAATTCTTTGGAGCATAAAACCCTAGTGGTAGCCAGTTGAATAGTCAGCCTTTTTGTTGTCTTTTTGATTCTAGGAGCAGGTGACATCACATCCACATCAGCTCTTTGAGTTAGATAATGCCTAAGGGCCTAATTACAAGTTTGGTGGTCCACAGGACCACCAAACTTGCAGTGGAGGTGTGGTGGTGGTCGGGGACTGCCGCACCAGCGGTCCGACTGCCGTATTATGGGTATGGCTGAAGGACCTCCATGGAACCACATAAATCGACACACATCTACGATCCCTGCGTTGGTGTGGCGGTCTTGAGGTCGCAATATGCTTGGCTGTCCGCTGCGGCACCATCAAACATATTACATGTTTCCTCACCGCCAGCGGTCTCATGGCAGTTCTCACGCCATTAAACTGCTGGCGATGAGGAGAAAAAGAGGCCCTATAGGTCCCCCTCTTGCCCCTATGCATGGGGATGCAGGCAGGGGGGCACATATTGTGCCCACCTGTGTGCCTGCACCCCTGTTCCTGCACAACATGGACTGCACAGTCCATGCCTTGCAGGAATGAGCATTGGCGGTCCTGCAGTGGTACAGTTCTAATGCTCACATAAAAGCCTTTGTACTGCACCACTGCGGGACCGCCACACCACCTTCCCCCTGGACCACGGAATGACTCGTAATGTTATGGTGAGGTTTGGCGATGGGGGAGCCGGGCTATAGAGTGGCAGCCCACTTCCACACTGTCAAACTCATAATTAGGCCCTAAGTGTCTCTGATATCTAGGTATAACTGAGTGATTGTAAATTCTGGGTGACGATTACTGCATTATTATGTTCTCCTTTGGCACTTGGAGCCAATGCAGGTATCTGAAAGCTCGAACTATGTGGTCTTGGAGGGTCAGCCTCAGAATGAGATGGTCAGCCACGTTCAACATTCTCTGCAAATGGTGCATAGTGATAGCAGCAGTGATTACAACTTGTTTTTATAGAGATCTTCAGACCACACTTGTGCCCTTTCTAAGCATTGTAAATAACGTGTTAAAATGATCCCCTGTAGTAGCACTCATTTCAACATGTTAAGAAGGAAAGAAGTCTGGATGGACCTGCGCTGGATTTGAAGTCCTGACCTGCCAACCACATAACTCAATGTTGGGTGGTTAACTGAGTAAGCCACCGGCTCAACTTTATATTTTAAAGCACCACACCAATGGCCTCGCTCCATTCCAGCTCAACTCCTTATCTGATTACTGTAAGAACGTTGTTCAGAAAGCCTTTATTACACATTAGCCACTCCTTATATTCTTCCTAAGGCATCCTGGCCACAGCCCTGCATATAATCTTGTATTCATGACCCCACAATGAGAGCATTATTTCGTAAATAGCAAACAAACCAGACCTCTTGCTACCTTGAGAAAGACAAACAGCCTTGAGCACACTATCCAAAGCCCTTGACAACTTTGAATCTTCCCACTATCAAAACCTTATCAACTAACTTCAGTCTCGCTCATATTTTTCAAACACACATTAAATAACCCACTGTATTGCCTCATTAATCACTCATCTATATCAAAATGCAATATGCTTGTATGGCCTATTTGCCGAAAAAGATATATTTGACTCTCTGACTAATCCCTATCAGCCAATGGCTTCTATATGTATTTCTCCTGGAAAATTACCACCATAAGCAACCAACTAGCTACACTTCTGGCTGTCTGACCACTCCTTTCTTACCCTCTGGGCGCTTCTCAACTGCATTCATCTACACTCTTAAGCGTTAACACAACGTGCTCATCCAAGCACATTCCTACTATCAGAGTCTCCAGCCCACCCTCAGCAGCAAAAGCTTCTTTCCGTTCTCAGCATATCAAAATGATTTCCCTCACATCCAGTGTTCTTCTCTGCCTGACCTCTTTCCTCAACTATTCCCTCACACCTGGTACATACACAATTTGTTTGAAATCTGCAATGGATATACCCCTTTAACAAGCCTACTGCTGATCCCTCTTGCCACTCAAATCATCCTCCAGTACCTTAGAACAACTAATTTTCCAAGATATAACAACTTGTCTTTAATAGCTTTATATAGCAGGATTATAATAACGTCTCTGACAGCGCCAGCATTGCCCAATATAATAAAAAAGAATGTCCTAATACTCTTGGAGCTCTGCTGCATTCAAGAATTCCACCCAGCTTACTCTACCTTCCTCTCTAAATTCACCAACAATTAGTGAAATGGCTCACAACTGGTTCACATCCTACTTCTCCGAACTCTTTTTGTCAGTCACCAAAGACGAAGAGACATCAACACCTACCCTTCTACCAGTAGTCTCCATCAAAGCTCTGTCTTTGGCCCCCACCTTTCTCACTCTACCCTTCTCTCCTCAACGATATTTCCTCGTGATTTGGTTTCTGTTATCAGTTATATAATACGAACAACCAAATAATTTTCTCATTTCCTCCTTTTATACCTCAGCTCCAGTCACACATCACAATGCGCCTCATTGTGGCCATAAATCAGATGGCATTATTGTCACTCATTCTACATTTCTCTAAAATCAAGGTCCAATGTTTTTGCTGTTGAAAATTGTATTATTTGCCTGTTCAACAGAATCAATCTCTCTTACTGACTCTACCCATTTTTCACTCTTTGAAATTCACCTCCTCTGCCAGAAAACTTGCAGTTCTATCCTGCTCATCCCAAAAAAAATAGTCTTTTTACCAACAAACATACAGAAGTGGATTTCCAATTAATGAATATACACATGATATGAAACAAATGCAAAACAACATAGCTAAACATTAAGCAACTCATTAGTATTCATAATACTGAAAAATTGCAATACAGTTGATCTCTCACAACAAGATAATGTATTGTCTGAACTCTGTATAATTTACCCTTTGCAAACTGGTACATCATTATACTACCACTAAAGCCGACTAACTAACTGTCCAAGAATTAGGCTGCAAGCCTCTTTCTGACACTTGTTTCAAAGCAGTTACACTCAGTTCAAAGCTTCTTCCAGGGGCGGACTTAGGCATGTGCAAGCTGTGCACTTGCACAGGGCCGCCAAACCCCAGGGGCCGCCACGCCAATATATATCCTTAATATAATAATCCTCTGAGGATGGATACATACTTGCGAGGTGGCCCCTGGCAGGGATTTGGCGGCCTCCGGCTCTATTCCACTTCCAAACACCCTGACCCCCCCTCTTCACTGGCCTCCGCGCCTGCGTTCCTCCAGGGGCCCCCTACCTATGTTCCCTGCCGAGGGCCGCCATGAGCCTAGAGCCGCCCCTGCTTCCTCTATGACATCTTAGCCCAATTGACTTCAACTCAAAAACTAGCATTTTAGTCTTCTCATTACTCCTAAGCCACCATGCACCACCCCCACCTTTGTGGGTTAAAAGTGCATGCCATGTGCCAGTTTCCAATTATAGTACATTGAACAACTGATTTGGTGTTTAAAATGAGTGGTGGACATGTCTACTAGAGTGATCAAAATACGATGGACAAGGGGAAGTGGATTTAAAGAATGTTCTCCCACAATTTGGGGCATATTACCAAGGAATAGCGATATTTATCGCAAAATGCGCTCAGCGCATTTTTTTTATCACTGCCTTTCTCTGGATATGCTAGCAAAGAAAACATGCTATTAGCAACGTTTTTCTCCATTGTGCTAAAATATCCAGCGATAGCGGCGAAATGCGTGAATATCGCTGAAAATGCAGCGATATTCACGCATTAGCGATGAAGTGCTCTTAGCCATGTTATCCACCTCCCATTGGATAACATGGCTAAGAACTGGTCTGGGCAGGTGTTAGTATGTGGAGATATTCGCGCTTAGCGCGAATATTTCCATCGCTAGGCCTGCCTTGCTAATAGGCGATAGCAACGTTAGTGACTGCTTTCAGTCCTTAACTGGTTTGGTACGCCCACTTTGCATGTCATTAGCGATAAACATCGCTGACATGCAAAGCGGGCCCCAAACTGCTCGCTATCGCCTAAAAGCTGTCGCTAACATCAGTTAGCGACAGCTTGGTAATAGGGCGATAGAATTATCGCCGCTTGTCGGCTGAAAACGGCCACTAAAGAGGCGATAATTGCCTATCGCCCTGCTTGATAATATGCCCCTTAGTTTTTACAATGAGTAGTGCCAAATGGTAGTACTCGGTACTCTGAGAGAATATTATTGATAAAAATTAAGGTGTTTTAAAGTACCAATCAATAGAGCTTTAGTGGGAGATCTATTCTTAAGTATTTTTGGAGGGAAATTGGCTCAGTAGCAGATTTCGAGACACGCTGAGCTAGAAATGCTGCTATGAACATGAGCGTATTTAGACACAATTTTATACTTTGTGAACACACATTTAGAGGTTTTTAGGAAATATATGAGATTATTTTGTTTGGCAAAATGGCTGCACTGTCTGCACCATTTAGGGTGCATGGTCATGTCTACCGTCAAATTAGTGAGGGTGGGACATCCTCTTGTTCACCATTCTCTAAATAACCCCCAAATATCATGTTAAAACATGCTCACCAGTAAAATGGACCAAAGCTTGGGGGAATTTTTAAACTGACAGTGAATGCACCAAGATCTACATCTCCAAGAAGGTAACTGTTCATGCAGTTGCTTGTGATTCAAATGCCCAAAGAAGCTGCAAGCCTCCCTGACCCCAGTCCAAGCAGTACAACATTGCTTTCTCTCATGAAAAAATGGTGGTGTGGTCTTTCCAATAATTGTGTACAAGCAAGGGAAAGTGATGCTCTTCGATAGCATATTTGCATCTTCATGCTCTATTTCAGTATTGACAAAGCCTCTGTTCCCTCCAATAATTCGCTAACCGTGCCCAAGATTGCACTTCCCTTTAAATGGCTGTGATGAAATTTCCAGTCACCACATATATGGCATAGATCCACCAAGCAATATCTGGGTCTATTTGTATGCAACTTCTCCAACCCAAATGCATATCATTCAGCACGTGTTCAAGGGGTAGAAAATGTTATTCAAATATTGATTTAGTCCCATAGTATTATCCTGGAGAGGTCCATAAAAATCCTGAGTTTGCCCCAAATTTTCCTACTGTAATATCATCAAATTGAACCCAAAATGTCAATTTGTAGTAAAATATCCATTTGACCCGAGTTATCATGCTTGATATCTAACTGAGCCATCCATGTTTTAAAATGCTTTAACCACAGTGTTAGGAGAAGCTGCAGTACTCTGTCTGCTTACCAGAGGTCAGTCTTCTTCAGTATCACCAATGAGTACATTTGTTTAAGGCAGACATTACAGAAAGAAGGCTTCCACTGTTATTGATAAAATGGAGCAGTTGTGATAATCATCGCAAAATTAGCTTAACGCAACTCTTCACATCGCGGGAAAATAACGCTGTGTTACGTTGTATTTTCTAAATGGCGGTACCATGCGATAGTCTCACGATAACGCGTCAAATACATGCGTTAAAATCAATGCGATGCTGCAGAAATTCGAAACACGACCGCGAAATAAGCGGCAATGTCCCAAACCGTGATACAAAAATCAGTGATAACCAGTGACAGGCCTGCAATTCCCACGCGTCATGCGGAAAATGCACCTTAAAAGCAGAGAAAGAAAACGGTGAGATGACAATGTACAAGTACAACCCCACATCCGTTATGTAGAACAAATGTCCATTGTCCTGCATCAAATAGGCGTCTCCTCGCAAACAGTCACAATGTACATTGACATGCAGTCTGCATGTAACCTGCGCCAATGAGGAAACATACTTGGAACACACGCTGAAACCGCATATCCCCTTCACATTGCAGAGGGACAATAAACACCTCCTGCACACAGACGTGTCATGACTATGATCAATCAAGTATGAAAGTATGGACGAATGTAGGGGCAGTGACCCCCTTATGTACATGTTGCTCATGTAGTGAGACTTGAGTCACAGGGTGCATTCCTGCATCATGGTGGTACATATTTAACCCCAAAAGAAACCCTGTTGTCACTTGTAGGTCACAAATGACAGCCTATATGTAATGATTTGGGAAACAAGTGAAATGCCGAAGAGTGGGATTCCGTATTATCTGTGACACACAGAACTGGCATTTTGAATACGTGACACCCTAAACAACCTAGCTGCACAGAGGTGACACAGCCACCATCTATTATCAAATTATTTAATTGTCAGCCCTACATGTCACACTCACACTTGTCTGAGTGATGTGCTTGTACAGTGGAGTGACATGCACTCAGGGAATGCATTTATTTGCAGATGCTGTGCCTGTGGTCACTATTGCTAAGGACTGTCACAATGTGACGTGCTCATGTGAAGAAATTGTCAATGATGGTGTTCCTATGGGCTATTCCTGCTGGGGCTGCAGTAGGATGTGGTCCACCTGCCTCAGCCTCGTCATCATCGTCCGGTGCATCTGGCACTTGTATCCATAGGGCATTGGTGAGTACACATATGTTGTGCATCACACAACATGCAACGATCATCTTGCACACGATGTCTGGGCTGTACTGGAGCATTCCACCTGTGATGTCCAGGCACCCGAAACGTGACTTCAACACGCCAAATGTGCATTCCACGATGCCCCTGGTACGTTTGTGGGCCGCATTGTACTGCCTCTGGGCCTGTGTGTTCGGGGCTCGGAGGGGTGTCATCATCCAAGCGCAGAGCGCATAGCCTTGATCACCTGTGACAGTGCAGAGAGACATGAGTCAATAGTTGGTTATGCATGATGTGTTGGCAGGCTCACTGGTACATTGGTGTGTGATATGTGTGACTTAGTGATTCCTGTTTGACATGTACTGCTTGTAGCAAATGAGCGGCATCAATGTGTACTACGTAGCTTCATTGCTGCTCCTCCATCCCCCCGGGACTATTTACTGGTGCGCATAGCGCGATTACATCACTTGCACTCTGACGGCACACCATTGTCATGCCTGTCTGCGCATGTCCACAAGCCTGACAATGACAGTGTGATGTTGTACGCTGAAGGTGGGCGGCCATGTGTGTGTAGGCCAATGGTAAAGATAGGGCGGTCACAGATGTAGAGTACATGGATGGCTGAACTTGCCATACGGTTGTCGGTAGACCTATGGCTTATGCTGCGGTAATAGCGACACACACAACAGTTTGCATGTAAGTGCATGAATGTCGGGGCACAGACTTAGTGGCACTGGAGCTGAAAAGGTATGCAGTCTACGATGAGGCATGTAGAATGATATAAACTCTGTTATAAATAAATCAAGACTCAGTTCCAAATGTTTGACCTACTCACAGGCAGTCTAGGCTGGAGGCAGCGGTCAGCAGGGGCCACAGCCACGTGTCATTGGCTTGCGATGCACAGAGTTAGGAGTGACACCAGAGCAGTTGTTGGTAGTGTTTGATCACCTCCGTAACGATGATCCTTTTTCCTCCGGACTGAAACGCGTCTTCCTCTTACTCCTCTACTTGCGTACAATGATATGAACTCATCCATTGGGAATTCAAGAATCAGTTCCAAATGTGTGACCTACTGAACCGTAGTGTGGACCGAAGGCAGTAGTCAGCGAGGGACCACAGACACGTGTGGTTGGAATGCTATGCACAGAGTTGGTGGCACCACTTCGAAGGGAGTACAGTGATATCAAACGTCCCCTTATCATATGAATTCTGCCATCAGGATATGAAGACTCAGACTCGGAGGCAGCAGTGGAGGTGGTCAACGAGAAAGGAGTACTCTGGGCCTGTGTCGCGGAGGCCGTGATGGTCGGAGGAGGCTGCCAAGGTCATGGGCCTATGGCGTGGAGCTTGCACCGGCAAGTGGTGGCCCCTCTTTGACACACGCCGGTGTCGGCAGGTGAGCATTGAGGCCGGGGTGCAGCAGGCGCACAGGATCACAGGCAACACCACTCACGTTGTCGACCTCGTGGCGGGGTGAAAGGCGCCACCTTCCCAGACACGTTGGCCATTCCAGAAGAGAACTACACCCAGAGCTACATGCTATTTAATCGCACCCCTACGCTGGCTTGGCGTACGTGGGCCAGCCCACTCTGCTCACGCTTACAGGGGGGACGTAACAAGCTACATTTCCGCCATCTTCCCAACTGCCTGGGGTAACATAGTTATGTCCACTGTCCACTACACTCCGTACACCAGAAGTATATGTCGGCATGGACATGTCTGTGGTCTGCATACTGCAGTCTGACCAGCACATCCACAACACACTTGGCATTGTGACCATTCTCATTCATGGGTCACTTGCCTCCTTCGCACATGCCTGGTTCCCACCTCGCCCCACAATCTGTGGGGCTGAGGTGCCATGCCGTTGATGGCTCATGTACATGGCTAGCCCAGGTTACCACAGTAAGTTGTGCTGTTGTGTCTGGTGTGTGGGCATGCTGTTTGGCATGTTATATGTGAGTTTGTAACATGTGCATTACTAGAGTTTTGAGTTGCATGATTGTGGAGTTGGAGTGTGTGGTGTGTGCATTTGCTACTTACCAATGAGCAGTACATTTCTGTAGGTGCCATCCTGGAAGCGCCTGCTGATGATGAACTGTCGGAAGATGTAGGAATCATGCACACTGCCTGGGTAGTTGGCGATAGCATTGGTGAAGAGTCCCCGGTGGTCCACTACTGCTTGCACATTCATGGAGTGCATGCGCTTTCTGTTGCTGTAATTGTGTGCAGTGTCAGGAGGGGGTACAAGTAGGAAATGTGGGCAGTCAATTGCTCCCCAACACATGCGGGAAGCCAGCTATGGCATAGAAGCCTTGCTTGGTCTCCAGCTGTTCCTGTGCAGTGTGGGGGAAGTGAAGGTGCTGGGGTACCAAGATGATGATGGCATCCAAGACAGTTGTGAAGAACTTTGATAGGGCTGGCTGTGAGACTCCAATGACTCTAGCAGTTGTTGGTTGGAAGGTACCAGAGGCCAACAGATGCAGCACAGCCAGCAGCTTTGTCTGCAGAAGGATGTTGGTTGTCCGCTGTGTTGGTACCGTCAGCCTGTGGGCAATGATGTTCAGGATGCAGAGGATGGTTGTTATTTTGAGCATGTAGTGGGCAATGACATCCTCTGGTGTTAGGTCTGTGAGGCTGGAGTGTTTTCTGAAGGTGTGCTGTCTTTGTCTGCGCTGCCTCTATGGTGGTCCGTGGAGGGTGCGAGGGTGAGGGGGGGGGGGGTGCGGGCCTGGGAGTGGTGGCGGTTGGTGTTGTGGCCCTCTTGGGGCTCCGAGCTGATCGGTAGCTCCATGGCATCTGTTGTTCTTCTGGTGTGGCTCTGGGCTGGGCTCCCTTTTATGGTGCAGGTTGTTGTCCAACTTTAGTTTACACCAAGTAAGAGCAGGTGTTAAATCCCTGCTGCTAACAGGCCTTATCGCCTGTTTTGGGATCTTATCGCCGATCTGGCTGGTTGTTGTGAATATTGCAAAGTTGTGTTGTTGTGGCTTTTTGCACGGGAACGCCTACTCTGCAGCTCATTAGCGATAGTTGCCGGGGTCATCTGTGGCAATGTTTTTTGCAGCTGTTATCACAGCGAAACTGGTTATATTGGATGTTAGCACCAGCTTGTGAATGGGGCGATACATTTATTGCGACTTTGGCTGCGATAAAGTGCAGTCAACTCTGCGATAGGTCCTTGAGAATATGCCCCTGAGTGTATTGTTTACATTTTGCCTTTACAGACCCAGCTGAATGGAGAAGCAGAAAGCCCTTTGCAGAGGCGCAACTAGTGCCAAATTTTGGTGGGGGGAGAAGGGGCTACAAAATATTTCAGGGGGGGGGGGCTGATTCTTCCAGCAATATGCATACTGGAGATGCAGTGGTTCTAAGAAGGGGTGAAAACACAACTAAGCCTCGTTAGCAAGTAAGTGGTCATGTGTGTGTCCAGGAAGCTGTCTCAGCCGGGCTGACACACATGACTGGGGGGCTGAAGCCCTTTGAGCCCAATGGGTGGTCGATCTTGGAAAAGATACGGGTAGTTCCAGGGAAAGACCCTACCTGCATTAGAAAGAAAAAGGAGGTTTTTTGGATTTTTATTTTGAACGCCACACACAAGGGCCTCAACGAACACTGCCCGTGGGAAAATGCCATTTGTTTAATTACCGCTTCAACCAGTGGCCCCGCTGAGGGGATTGGTTCGGACGATCCACCTACATGTCATGTCATAGGGAGAATTCCCTAATGATGTAGCGATACTTGGGGCATTAACCTGCGTCTATGGCTTACTCCCTTGCCAGCCAATTGTAGTATCCCGCCAGAGTCGATGTGTTGGAGTTTATTTAATCCACGTCTCCCTTGGACCTTTACGTCTTGGCATGGCTAGTTCGCACCGCTGTTCTTGTCTGTTGAACCAGTGCTATAATATTGACTGCACTGTTCATCTCTTCCATCTATGAGGGGTTTCTGTTGAATTGACCCCTAAGGACTGAGCAGAGTCCACAGTCCTAAGTGAGGACCAGTATTCCCGTTCCTTATTGTTGTTGTTTTTAATTTTCCTATTTTGTTATTAGAGTGTAGTTTAGTTTCCCCTAAAACCTTCCCATCCCTTTATCTTTTTCCATCCCCTCCCATTTGACTTATTAGCCCTTGGCAGTTTCCTCTCTATTGTTGCCATGGTTTTGACAATCCAGCATCCGGCACTTTGATATTCTGTACTTGACGTTTGTGGACATTTTGTTACCTTGGTTTGGGTCTAATATGCCCTTGTGTGATCGCCCAAGATTGCTAGTATTGCAATACCTGCAGAGTTAGATCTATATGCTATGCCCTTAATTTAGTGGCGTTTGCGGATCCGTTTCGGGTTTTGACTCTCCTCGGGCTGGCTAGGAGTTACTTTCTTCCGCTCCCGCTGGGGCGGACTAATTACAACTCTAATCTCGCGGGACCTTCAAATAGGATCCATCTGCCCGCGTTCAGCCTTTCATCTCTTGTTTCGGTGTCATTCAGTCCGAACATTGGGAAGCTGCCTCCCTCTCCTTCTTTGAATTTGGTGCTCAACAGGTATGCAGCCGGGGCGTTTCTTATGTAGTCAGCTTGACGTTAGGATGCCGCTTATCCATAAACGATATACGTTATTGACCGTTGAGCACACGGCGTGTAAAAGAGTGCACTCGATTTATCCATGCGAGCGCTTGCGGACATGTTAAGTCAGTTTGGGGAATGGATGCCGGGTATCTATAAGTTGTATACTTTATCCATCATCGAGCGCATGTTCTGTCAAAGAGTGTACTCCATTTTTTTACATGAGCATACGCAGATTGATTTATACAGTCGCAGATAGTGACCCGCTGCACCCATAATGCATTGCACGCTGTTTTCAACAGGGGCTGGTATTTCGTCAATTTTCTCCTTAATCTTTTTATTTCTTCTTATGTGTATGAAATTTGTTTTTTCTTTGTCGTTAGCAGCCTCAAGCTTTTAACGTCAAGGGTGGCAGCAGGATAAAGCTTTAAATGTATTTTTACGGTAATTACTGGTTAGGCTCCACTTGAAATAGCCATCCAGGCACACTGGGGAATGATCAGGCAAAGAATTATTAATAGGTATAGATGTCCTGCCCCTGATCTCCATCTTGTCTAATTTGGTCATACGTATCCCGACATGTCCACGTTATACAGATCGGATGCCAAACTTTATATTGGAATGTTTGGGAGACGTTTTTAGGATACCACCTACCGCCTCGACAGATTGTTTGTAATTTCAATTTTGGAGTATATAGGCACCCTTAGGATCGCGCTGCTGTAAATCACGGGATCCCTTGTGTTTTCTTGTTCCTCTCGCGGACATTAGCAGCCACCGGTGTTTAGGCAATGTTGGCATCTCTATAGGAAGGCTTATGTGCTCTTTTACATTACAGAGTTGAATCTATCTGACCCTGGGACTTATCCAAGGCTACTCGGTTATCCGCCCACCCCGTTGGGGTATATCCAGATCCTAGGCCATGAACTCTGCCGCAATGTCGCAGAACTACCTTTAAAACCAGGTAAGTGTTGGTTGTCCGCTTTTTTCGACCTCCCTTATTACTGGAATGGGCCGCACCAGCAAACTAGCAAAGTCTGAATATTTCCATTGTTTCCTTAGGTGCGCTATATCATATATATGGACACGCTATTTTTGAGTTCACTCCCAAGGAACCCTCCGTCATATATACAACTCTCTGACTGAAATCTGCGCCAAAGCGATAGGAACTTTGTGACAGTTCCTCTTTATTGTTTATCAAGAAATTCCTAGTTTGGAATTTTAGGTATGCAATCGCATTGAGCAGTCCCATTGTACGTATATGCTTATATGGCCCTTATGAGATCTGGGCCACCAGAACTTGACAGACGGCTATTTCCTTGGAGATGGTTTTACATGTGCCTTGTGGTTTTTGTAGCAGCTTTTTTGTTCATTATTTGGTCACTATATATGTTGTCTGACATGTTGCTATATATTTGCACTTGTTTCCTTTTCCCGTAAAGCGCCAAGTCCCCATGGTTTAACTACGAGATCCATCAAAATGTAAATTTGAATTGTCTAAGTGAAATTATGAATTTGTGAAATTATGAATTTGTACAATTATTTAAGCCAACGTTCTTTCTTATGATTTGTTTCAGAGTGGTGTTGCTATTCCCCTCTCCTCCTTGTTGTGCCCTGATGAAGGTGTGGCCCTAGTGCAGGCCGAACACCGAAACACGTGTTGGCGCTTGAATATTGTCCCATAACTACTCCATCTGGTCTCCACTGGGTATGAGAACCCGTGGGACTTAAGTCATCAACATCAGGTGGCAATCTGTCTGTGCTGCGAGAAAGATGAATGAATTGTAGTGACGTATGTGTGTTTTGGTGTGAATGATTGAAGGGATGTGCCGGACGTTTATTGAATGAGTTGAGTATTTATTATGTGAATATAAGAACTTTCTATTCTGTTTCTGAATTGATTAATGTAAAAAAATATATAATAAAAATGAAACTATTTTTCTAATTGTGGCCCTCTTGATATTATGATGTTTATTGGTCTTGTGGGTTTTTGACTGACTGCCCTATGTTGGGACTCTATATGAGCCCATATATCTATCATACATAGGCAGCGGTTCTATTTTTTGGATCAATATCTTGTCACAGCCTGACATGTTCTCGAGTAACAAACAAGACTGGCTACAAGGAAAGACAATGTGTTTGAATTAAAGAATTCGGCATGCACCCTCTCTAGTGAGAAAAATTGGGAGAAGCAATTGGCTTCTGAAGGAGACGCATTGGATCACCATATTGCCCACAAGCTCCCACAATTTTCTGCACACATTACAATATTTTTTGCAGCTTAGCAGCTGCTGAGGCTATCCTTGTAATATTATCCCTGGAAGTCACAGCAAGGCGGTTCCTGTGAAGGCCTGTGTGTTCACTTGTGTGGCCTGGTGTAAGAGCACCCACTGCAATGCTACCTATATTGTTGTAATTCTATCTAGGACCCTAATTCGATATTCCTGATTTATGCCCTTATGTGGTTATAATAAATAATATCCTTATAAAGGCATAAGAATCATATCCATATTTAGTCGTAGCCCATGCAGTCCAAATTAAGCAAGGCTACTTCCCCAGGCTCCTAGAGAGTACAACGAGTTCTCTAAACAAAACAAACCTCCAGCAACCTGGGAAATCCCCATGGCTTCAGTTTTGATTTGTCCTAGAACTCCTGCGAGCACTGTAAGAACAGCCAGTTCTTAGTGACATCTTTATTGACGTTTTATGTCCAACCGTACGTCAAACCCGGCACCTTTCAGGTATAAATATACCAACGCTGCCTTAAGCAAACACACGGTGGTTTGGAGCAGAGCGGCTATCTACTTGCCCGAGAGCCCAGCTGATGCGAGAGCCCACGGACGCCGCCCCTCCCTTTTGACGCACTGAGAGAGACGCTGTTTTTTCTCCTGCCGAGAAATCCAGCTCCGGTGTCTCCAGTCACCCTTGCGGGTTGCTGGGATATCGAGTCCTGAAAGAGAGATACCAGACCTCCTGCATTCTATTACCAAGGTAAGGAGCTGACTAAACCCTTAAGAGAATTCTTGACTCAGATTCTTGGCAAAACCAACTTAACTTAAACTGCTACTTACTTACTCCTTCCCACGTATTAGGCTTAGGTCAGGTACACCGGGGTAGGCTATTTAGAAGCACCAGTTGAGTACGTTAGTCAATGTATATATGTATATATATATTTTATCCATTTTAAAGTATCATATGGCTAAGAAACCATATCAATGCTTTTACAGTATTATTTCATAATACTCCTTTTACTGTACGCACATTACTTTATACTAAGTATTGCAATTGTTGCAATTCATTTCTCTTGCATGAGAAAGAAGACTGCTCAATAAATAACACCTTTTATTGAAAACGCCCGTCTCTCTTTTCTCTGCACTCTGGTGAAACTAAGTATGCACGATTGACTGAGTAATATAGCTGTCTATTGTTTTCACACGACTCTAGAGATACACTCTTATTCTGAGGGAGCAAAGTTTTCATGTTTTATGGTTGTCAGAAACTAATCCCTTCTTGTCTAATCAGGAAAGTTAACTCCTTCTTGAACATTCGAGAAAGTTTCTAGTGACCTCTGAGCTAGCTGGCAAAACTAATTAAGTCTAATATAGTCAGTAGAGACCTAGTCGACCTCAGTCCTACGTCTACACTGCTGTTTATATTATTGCAATGCGCAGAGCCTATTGGGAATATAGGAACTACACTACAATATATGCCATATGTGTGTAGCTTATTGAGGGACTCTTTGGTTCAATTGTCTTACTTGTGGAACAAAAGCTCTCTTTTTGCGGTGATTTCAGCTACACATGTTACAGCTGATTAATTTGCTGAAATCCCGTTTTTATAAAGTGAAACTGAATCAAATAGGTGTTAGTGCGCTTTACAACAGAACAGTAAGTGCTTTTGATTCAATGCATATAACCAATAAAAATACTAATGTTAAAGATTGCCGGAATCGCTGTTAGCATGAGCTGAACTCATTTTGTACTTGGCAGCCATTTTAGTTAGCCATGTGCTTGCCATGTGCTATCTCCCCCTTCCAGGGCATTGCACATGCTCAGGAAGGCCAAGCTGATAGAATGCACCTGCTCCTAGTATAGAACTGTCAGACTATTCTTGCTGATGTAAGTAGAAATGTCTCTCCTCCCACATTGTTGAGCAAGCACACTTTGTATATCCATATTAGTCAATTTGCATGCTGGTATGTGCCAGGACCTCCCCTTGGTTTTATGCTGACTAATGTAACCTATGCATATATAAGGCCCCTGTTCTCTGTACTCCTTAGAATGCCTCCTACAGTGGCCTGAGGGTACCGTCTGACGCAGTCTCCCTCATCTGAGGTTAATAAAAATGTTGTTTTGATATTACAGCTTATGTGCCAATCTCTTCTTTATTGGTTTAAAAGGACCAGGTGTCTCAGTGAACCCCTTAGGAGGTTTATATTTCTTCACTAAGGAAAAAAGACTACCTCTTTACTACTCCCTTTGTATTAATGGTGGGTATAACTCCAGCTAGTCATAGATATCAATACGTTTCTTATAGAGCCATATTGACACACATAGTACATAGTACATACATATTATTTCTAATAGATTTTTATTTTCCCAATTATAATCATTTCCAGTCACTTTTTTCCTTTTTTTAATCAAAAGCGTATTTTTTAAATAGCAAAAATTCCCTATATTTGGAGAAAAAACGGTCCTCACCAGCCTATCAAAACCATTAACATACTGCACTCTCTCATACAACACATTCAGTTAAAAGCAGCAATACATGAGCAGGATGCCTCATATGTTCATAAGTACTTGTTGATCCAATATCATTTTTACTGAATTATAACGAGAAAGTATCCAAACTCACAGGTTCCAAATAGTTATACACAACCACAGAAAAATAAACATTTCATAATTTATGTGTCATCCACTAGAAATCGAAGATTAATTTTAATCAGCAGTAAATGAGCTCACACCCATTTCGGTGAAACACCATGATAATGGTGGCACTTTCCTCAGTGCAACGAGAGATGGATGAGACAATTAAAAACATTAAGGGGAGGGGAGGAACTCCAATGTAGGCTCTCCGGGGGGGACTAAGCAAAGAGATATCGCTGTTCCGTGTCTTAGCGGCAGTGGAAAAACGAGTGATCCAGGCTGCACACTACAAGGGGTGTCACCAACATATAGGTGGTAAAGACCAAAATGGTGGGTAAGCTCAACAAAGATGAGAGGAGAGAGTCCTACAGGTTACAATCGCCTTGGTGGACAGTTATCAGCTGGGAGGAATTTGTAGGTTGATAAACCACGCATGGTGTATACAGAGGACCAGCTAGATGAAGTTTCAGGCACCTTCTCCCCGTCCGGGATTCAGAGTCGGAGCCAAGCCGACCAATAATAAACCAAGGAAGGCGTAAAGTCAAAAGATAATTACATTTGAAACCTGCCAGAGTATGGTTCACAGAGGAAAGAAAACAGGCACTGTTACAAGTGTCTCTCGCAGGACAGTCATCAAGCAAGTATGTTGAGCTCCAAGTGGGCCGCAGGCCATATGAGTATCACTGTGATCCATGGTGTTGAAAGCTGCTGACAGATCTAGATTATCATCCTCTCTGGTACTGTCTTCAGTTTCCCATCTGTGGCCATCCTTCACGGCTTTCATTGCTGAAGTCTGGAGTCACATGAATCAAAATAAACTGCAGCAACTTTTGAATTACTAAGCATTATAGTATTTTTGCAGAGTAGGGCAAATTTGAGATCAGTCGATAGTTTTAGAATTTTCTATGTCTATTAGAGGTTTCTTCAGCAAAATGGTCCAGTATTTTTGTAGTGTTGTGGCAAAAGTCCTGAGGTTACTAAGGTACCCCATTATAATTTTAAGTGACCTTTTTCTGCCAGAATCATGTGAATTACTGTGAACTGTACGGGTGGATGTTTGTGTAGGTTCAAATATACACCTTTATATATGCGATGAGGTGTAGAAGGTTTTTCTGAATTAGATAAATGCTTCACAACAAACCCAGCACATACAGATACATATTCACTGAAAGTACATGTAGTAAAGTTTATTTGTAATAATGTACATTATCAGCTGTAAGAACTGGGACCACCAGTTCTCCGGGGGGGTAGATTGGCTCGAGCAGGAAGGCAGCCAGGGGCTTACGTGTAAAGCAGCTACTTAACACACTTTTCCATTGAGACGCGAAGTGGGCGCAATAATGGAGGCCACACCAGCAGTTGGGTTTGAAAATCAAGATCTTTTATGTAGGCTTTAGATCAAAGCAGTTAATGCATTAGCAAATCATCAGCATTTCATTAAAGTACCACATTAAAGCATTTCATGGACGCCTTTCAAAATGCATTTCCTGTAAAAGGGTGAAACATTTCATTAAATACTTCCAGTAAAGCAGAAAACTTGAAATAACACAGCCTGTCGCGTTATACTATTCAGCAGACTAAAAGAGTACTTTCATAAACCATGAACTAGCTTGCAAGAAGCATTGATAAACATTCCCTCTTGTAAATATCATCAATTTAGTAGCCAAAGTCAGATCATCAAAATAGTACTGGACTGAATCACTAGGAGTCAGGATTTAACCCCATCAGAATCTGTAGAAGCCCGCCCCTGCAAGAAATTCAGTACAGGGAAAAGATAACTACTTTATCAACAGTCCAAAGTCCACAAATTACTTTTTCAAGCAAAACTGTATTGCTTGAAAAAGTAATTTGTGGACTTTGGAGTGCTCGATGGAAATAATTGAATTTGTCTGAGCCATATTTATATAGCTCTATTCTCTTGTCGCGGTAACCGACTAGGCTCCATCTTGAGCACCATATCAAAAGTTAGAATAGTGATACCCTTTACCTGCTGTGCGCTCTAGATTATAACAGTTACCTTTGAGAGTTTTCACTTTATCAACAGGCTTGAAAACATTTAGGCCGGCATGAGCAATGCAGGCCACCAAACACCAACAGCCACTGACTGAACGATCTTATCACCAGGAGCTGGAAATAGTTACTTCAATATGGCCTGCTCTTCAGGCATGTACAGTTATCTGGCCCGAGTCACCTAGACACTCAATTACTGCCTCCCAGTTTCTAGAGGCACATTAGGGGGCCAACGGGGCCCAGTCTCAGTTCTCCCCAGGGGAGGGGCGACCTCTGGGCCTTACCCGGCCTTCGCCCTTCTCCCCGGGGGTTACCTTGTGTTTTCGGCCCTCCAGGGCCCTTGCGCAGTCACCAGGCGAAGGAGAGGGGTTTCAACCCTCCCGGGGCCTCGCTCGACCCGGCGCGGTGCAGGTACAGCTTTAGGGCACCAGCGCCGGGGGCGAGGCGGGACGAGCATTCGGGGCTTGGCGCCCGCAGATGGTCAAGTGCGGCGTGTGGGGCCAAGCGGAGGGGGCTCTTGTGGACCTCCACCCCCTCCGCGGTGAGACAGAGCTTCCCCGGGTGCCGGCCTTGCTGTGGCAGGCGCGGGGCGGTCGACCAATGGTTGCGTGTCTTGGGCGGGGGCGCGGCCGATGACGCGGCGGTGCTCCCGTCACGTGATGCGGGCCCAGGAAGGCTTCGGGCCTAAAGCGGCCTGGTGGCTTCGATGCGGCAGCCCTCTCCTGACACCGGGGGCCGCCAAGGGGGGAATCAATGACGCAACACTCCACCGGGGCGCCGGGGGAGTAGAAAGGAGGGTGATTTCTGGCCCAGAGCGGCCTATCAAGGATTCCGGCGGCCCTCTCCTGGCATACGGGGGCCACGGAGGGGGGGTACACGCGACCTCTGAGGAGATTCCTCGACGCCTCAGGAGGGCGCAGAAGGCTCCGGGCCATGGTGGTGAGTCAACCTGCGCTGTGCACTTAATTCCCAGACCGCTACGGGGGCAAATACGCGGCCAATGTAGCGCGTGGGTCAGAACAGCGCCGGGAATCGCCTGAGGCACTCGATGTGGGGGGCGCTCCCAGGGGCACAGCAGGGCTCAGGGCCATAGCGCTTTACAGTATAGGCAGTCCCGGATGCAGCGCTGGACAGGGGGGCACAAGATATAGCGTTTCTCACACAGTTCAGCAGATACTGCAGAGCAGTTCAGTCAGGGGGAGACAGGTAGGGCCAGGAGGGCACAGATGAAGGTGGGGAGTGCGCAGGGCAGCACAGTTCAGTACCTGGTCGATCCCCCAGCAGTCTCTGGTCAAGAGAAAGTAGTCTTCTTGGCGCTTGGATGGTTCTGCGCCCTTAGATGTTGGTTTCTTGAAGAGGGGGGGGTTGAGTTGGAGGCTGGATGAGTTTTCCTCAGTCACCGCAGATGGACCCTGGGGTTCCCTACCGCTGGGCCAGATCAGGGGGCTAGTCTAGGACACCTCACCCAGCTTAAGAGGCAGCACCTAAATCCTGTCACTCCCAGTAGCATAGGTTCCTAACTAGGCCTTCCCGCCTAAAACTCCTGCGTGGGTTCCCCAGGTCAGTGATGCCCCAACTGACTAGAAAAAGTTCCCTCCCTTGCTTAAGTATGCCCAGGTCAGGTGACCACTCTCTAAGGCGGCAAAAATCAGCCCCGCCTTTCTTCTGGAAGGTTCCAGGAGCTTCCCCACTCTGGACAGGGGATGGGTGGCTGGCATTGCAACATTGTATGGGGATCCAGCCAGCTCCTGGCAGCTAGGGTGCTACACTAAAAAGACCACGCTGCAGTAGCAGGGGCCTGTGGCAGCATGTTTGAAGTAGAGAGCACCTGCACCCTAACATGGATTAACCATGAAAAGGTGCCCGAAGACCTAAGGGCCAACAAAAAGAAGGTGGGAAAAATTAGGCAAGGGCAAAAAAAACACAGGGAAAGACCACCCTAGGGCTGACAGGTCTAACATCAGCTATGCAATACTAATAAAAGTCATGGAAAGTATTAAGAGTTCCTTCAAATACTGTAATGCAGGTATGTCACAGTGGCATAGCAGAGGGAGTGCAGGCGAGATTTCGCCAGCACCCCCACACAAAGGGCTAGCTACGCCATTGGTATGCCATGTTTACAGTCCAAAGCTTTAAAGCTTGTGACATTTGCCTTAGTAATGGCAATGCCTCCAGTGCACTTATAAACGGAACCATGTGTTATACCTGACAGTCTTAGAGTGATCTACCTCCAAGCTTCTTGCCTCTGCTCTTCATTTTTTGCTGAACGTATTTTGTTGGCCTTAAGACTTTGAGCACTGACCTCGACGAACCAGTACAAAGTGTATGTGCTCACTTTTTAAAAGATGGTAATATTGGCTTACCCCCAATTGGCACATTTAATTTACTAATAAGTCCCTAGTAAAGTGCACTACATGTAGGCAGGGTGCAGTGTATTCAAAAAGTCGGACGTGCACTTTTAAGGTTTAAGTGTCCCGGTAGTGAAAAACCCCTACATTTATTTTTCACTACTGCAATACCTACCTCTCCCACAGGGTAACTAACATTGGAGTTACTTTATTACATTCTATGTGTAATTTCCAAAGGGAAGAGATAGCCCCTTCAAGCATGGTGTCTCTGGAATCACAATTCAAAATCTTCAATCATGGTGTAGTCATATTTCCAATTGCAATTCTGAAAATGCCACTTTTATAAAGTTGGCATTTACCTGCCTTAGCAATTTGGTGCCTGCAGTCTGTCTCTGATCACATGAATGGATGCAGTTGGCACAGCTACACAATGGGAGCTTAGGTGTGACTTGTTGGGCCGTCACTGGTAGGATGGGAGGGAAGAGAAGGCCAAGACTCACTTACACTTGAATAAGCTTAATCCTGTCTTCATACAAAGGGCCTAACAACCTTCAATCAATCAATCAATCAGGGGTTTCTGTAGTGCGCTACTCACCCGTGAGGGTCTCAAGGTGCTGGGGGGAGGGAGGGGCGGGAGGGGCGGGGGCGGCTCCGGATCAGTCAAAGAGCCAGGTCTTGAAGTCCTTCCTGGACACATGCAGGGTCGAGGAGCATCTGATGTTCACAGGGAGCTCGTTCCAGGTTTTGGCTGCGATGTAGGAGAAAGCTTTCCCGCTGGTTCTGTTTCTGCGGATCGAGGGACCACTGCCAGCGCAAGGTCGACAGAGCAAAGGTTCCTCTTGGGTATGTGGAAGGATACACTCTCATTGAGTAATTTGAGTCCGATGTTGTGGAGGGATTTGTAGGCATGGGTGAGGAGTTTGAAGGTGACCCTCTTCTCTACGGGGAGCCAGTGGAGGTCTCGTAGGTGTTGGGTCATGTGCTCATGGTGCGGTGTCCCGAGGACGAGTCTAGCTGCAGCGTTCTGGATGGTCTGGAGCCTGTGCAGAAGAGTCTTGTTGATTCCAGCGTAGAGGGTGTAGCTGTAGTCCAGTATGCTGGTAATGAGTGCATGGGTGATGGTCCTTCTCCAGTCAGGGGGGATCCACTTGAAGGTCTTACGGAGGATGCGAAGGCAGTTGAAATTAGTGGAGGCAACGGCGTTGATCTGGTGGTTCATGGAGAGGGAGGAGTCAAGGATGATGCCGAGGTTCGGAGTGTGGTCTGTGAGGGTAGGTGGGCTCCCGAGGGCAGAGGGCCACTAGGTGTTGTCCCAGGCGGAGGTGCAGGGACCGAGGATGAGGACCTCAGTCTTCTCTGAGTTTAGCTTCAGACAGCTGTTCTTCATCCAGGCTGCCACGTTCTTCGTACCTTCCTGGAAACTGAGTCTGGTGTCTTCGTGATTCTTCAAGAGCGAGAGGATGAGCTGGGTGTCGTCGGCGTAGGATGCGATGCTGAGCCCATGCTGTCTGATGATGGCGGCGAGGAGGGCCATGTAGATGTTGAAGAGCGTGGGGCTGAGTGAGGATCCCTGGGGTTCTCCACAGTTGATTTCCGTGGTTTTGGAGACGAAGGGAGGGAGTCGGATCCTCTGGGTTCTGCAGTTTACAGAACTGCAATCGTTTTTGAATATATAGTTCAGAGATGTCCTCAGTTCTGGATCCATTCCCAGGGTGCAGCCCTCGTGTTTCTGATGGCTGAAGGGATGAAGAGGAGTCACATGCAACAGCTGCTAGCAGATATAATGTGTGGGGCAGCGTTTGCAAGTATGACAGACCATTGTTCCAGATGTGCGTGTCTGTACGCACGCACACACGAACTGGCTCCCATCACGCACGACCCACTCACACTGATATTAGTAATCAGTGGATGTATGCTCCTATGAGATGGCAGAAGAACAGCTCATTGTACCTGTGGAAGGACAGTGCACCAGGCAAACACTCATTGCTGTCTCTCCAGCTGCCCTTCTGAACGCTCTTCAAGATCCTCCAATCACAAATAATCAATGCCACCCTCGTTGCTGATATCATTGCTGTAGCTGGCTCATGCCTTAAATCTGACTGCAACACGCTAGAAAAAGAATGTGTGGAAGTAGATGGATTTCACAGTTAGGAGCTGTCATTCCTCTTCTTTTTATGTAGCCGGATTGATTTCAACAGTGAATGAGAAGCTTCATTGCTTGAACACGACCCTCTGATTAACAAGGGCAGTGATAATTAAGGCAGAGTGACCCTGGTGGCTAAAAATATCAAGTTTTCCTGCCCATCTAATAATGCCGCCTATCAGATTTATATGTTCACAATTTACATTTGTTAACTTTAGAACAAGGCAGTTTCAGCACAGATATTTGCTTTAAGTGCAGGGAGATAACATCTAAGCATCACCATGCCATCAATGTTCCATTGTTCATTTGAAGATGTTTTTCAGCATGAACAAAATCTGCACAGTCATAAGGATGCAAAAAAAATAGAGAAGGAAGCCTAAACGGAGATCAAATGGAATTTAAAAGAAGACAAGTATTCAGGATCGGTCTGTCAAATGTATCATGGCAAGGGAAGTCTTGAGTTTACCCATTAATGGAAGATTCAAGTCAGGGAGGAAGGGATTTCAGTGAGTAGGGAATTCCGTTTAGCGGATATGTATATCTATAGCAGGCTTGGAATTGGGTTTTGTTTATCTGTATGTTAAGGAAAAAATTTCACTTCTACATTTGTGTTTGCTGATGTTGAAATGCTCTGTGGTAGGGGTATGGCATGGTGACACATAAAGTGTATGCAGTGGCGGCTCGCATAGTTAAGAGCAGTGAGGCAGGGTGGTGGAAGTCCATAGACGACGAGATAAGTAATATTAAAGAAATAAAACCACTTACTTTATGTATTTATTTATTTATTTGAAAGGTTTTATATAGCGCTGGCTAGACCAGGAGATATCAGAGCACTTTACATGAGAATAAGCAGTCAAGAAAAGCAATTGTTCATGGTCAAAAACAAAACAAGCAAGTACATATACAATTAAGTTAAAAGGGGGACAAAACGAACTTTACGTGAGTGGAAGCAATCAAGAAAATAAATTTTTCAGGGTAATCAAAACAAGCAAGCCCAAAAATCCCAGCCCCCAGCCCTAAAAACCCCCAGGTCCCTAGCCCTGAGCCAGAAAATTCACACCTTCAATTCCCCAAACCCAATCTCACACCTGGCCAGCTTCTACAAACCTACTGCTTATGCCTTTTCTTGCTCTGAGCCCTAATACACCCTCTTGTGGTGCTCGTCTGTAATGACCGTTTTATTCCCCATGTTAGCTTCTGAAAACAGGGTCGAATTCTACCTTTTCCCCACCCAGAGCCGAAATTCAACTCTCATCTAAAATTAGTTTTCTACCACTTCCACTTGTTTAATCCTTTTAGAAAGTTGAAGGGACACAAATCCCACTTGTCCCTGATTACCTCATCAAGCTGCATTCAGATCACGGGTACAGGTACGACTTTTACCCCAAAATCCCCCCACCTGCGCCCATTCAAAAGCAAAAGACACACAATTGATGGACGGAATGCAGAACAAATCAAAACATTTTCCCCCGGTCAAAAGATATGGGTCAGTTTCACCCCTCTTCAGCCAGGATAGCTTGAATCCAGTGGCACAGTGAACCCGGAAACCACGTCTAGGCATACCCGGCGCACATAGGGCGAGAAAGCAAAAGACACACAATTGATGGACGGCAGGCAGAACAAATCAAAACATTTTTCCCCCAGTCAAGAGATCTGGGTCAAATCCATCATTCTGTTGCTCACCATGCCTCCCCAGTTTAGACCTGGCCATATGCAAATCAGTTTTGACCCTGTGCCTCATGGCAACAGTCCAGCCCGAACTGCCAAGCCAGGTTCTGCCTGGACCGGAAACAAGCACCCTAGGACCGGTTCGGGGTTTCACCCCTCTTCAGCCAGGATAGCTTGAATCCAGTGGCACAGTTATCCGCGGACCTACGTCTAGGCATACCCGGCGAACTTAGGGCGAGAAAGCAAATGACACACAATTGATGAACATTCTCCCCCAGTCAAGCGATCTGGGTCAAATCCATCATTCTTTTGCTCACCATGCCACCCCAGATTAGACCTGGCCATATGCAAATCATTCTTGACCCTGTGGCTCATGGGAACAGTCCAGCCTGAACTGCTAAGCCAGGTCCTCCCTGCAAGCAAAATTCAGCCAAAACAACTCATAAACACACCAAAATACAGCTGAACCTCGCCAAATCCTATATGCAGAAAACAAACCCATGCTGTGAGCTCTAAACTCCGGGAACCCTAGCCCACTCCAATCCTAAGCCCTAAAAACTATCCCAAAATCCTAAAAACAGCCCTGAACCCTAAAAACCAGCCCAAAGCCCCAAAAACTAACCCTAAACACTCACTCTCAACACTAAACACTAACCCTAAGCCCGAAAAACCAAGCCTGAACCCTAAGCCCTCAACACTAACCCTACACCCAACTCACTAACCCTAAGCCCAACACACTAACCCTAAGCCCTAGACGCCAGCCTTCATTCCTAACCACCAGCCCTCAGCCCTAGCAACAGCAATGGTACCAATGTGAGCATTAGCTGCTCATGTTCTACCAGGTATTAACACACTGGTATTAACTGACCAAAATCATAGAAGTAGTGCATTTGACATCAAAAGCATTTGACCTTAAAGAAGGTGACATTATGTGATCTTGAGCTCAGAGGCATCATATTAAATGACATCTTAGAGTTTCTTGCGATATGCAATTATCAGCAGGTAATATTCACAAGTGCAGCCCCTCCTGACCCCTAAATGTTGCTGCTGACATCCACCACAGATTGTCTGCCCTACTGTTCCTTGCTGACTCATGCTGGTAGGGTTCTTAACACAAAAGTGTCCACATCACCTCTCCTGCAAGTCCTGCAGGGCCAGAACATAATGACTGTTGAATAAATTATAGAGGTTCCACTTACAACCCCTGGGCATTACAGTTTTTATTCTTCAGAAATGTGGCCAAGCGTAGTGCTTCTTGTACCCGTGTTCTGAGGTTGGCCATGCATCACCAGGCAACATAGCTCTGAATAATCAGCATCTGTAATATACATACAGCACTAATATAGCCTCAGGGGTCTAACTTGACATCTTTTACAAGTAGTGATTAATTCGGCACAAAAAATATCACTGTCAAACTTGTTAGTTTGGGCTCCTAACCGTCATGAATAATTCATCGCTCTCTGACACCCTTTGAGATCTGGCTTTTGTTTAATAGAGAAAAAGTAATGAAGATCAAATGTGCATCAGTGCATCACTTTTCTTCTGATATCTGTGTCTTATTACATCCACATTGAACGTGAATCATAGTGCATCAGCCTACCCAGCTGTCCTCAGTACTATCTTGGTGTTGTCGGCATGCCTGCAAGGGCGGCTGTGTATCCCAAATGTCAACATTCCAAACTACTGTGTTCTCTTCATGTATGGAATCACAACTGTGTATCCCAAATGTTCACAATCTAAACTTGGTATGATCTTCATGTCTGGAATTGTAAGAGTGTATCCCAAATGTCCATAAATAATCTAAACAGGGTGTTCGCTTCATGTATGGAATTGTAACAGTGTTTCCCAAATGTTCACACTCAAACGGGGTGTTCTCTTTATGTGTAGAATTGCAACTTTGTATCCAACCTATCCAAAATCTTCATGTCTGGAATAGCAACTGCATATCCCATATGGCAACAACACATTCTTGGTGTTGACTTCATGTTGTGAACTGCAACTCTGTATCCTAAATGTCCACACTACCAACAGGTGTTCTCTTCATGTCTGGAATTGCAACTATGTAACCAGCCTACACACAATCTTCATGTCTGGAATTGCAACAATGTATCCCAAAAAATAAAAATTACAAACATAGTGTTTAATTATGTCTAGACTTGCAAATTTGTATCTTGACAATGCATCACGCAGGACCCATGGTTTTGGTGCACACAGTGGGGCAGTGAGATATTGGGACAGTGACAGTCTGGAATAGGAGGCCCCAGAACAGGGAGACAAAGACATGGGCACTGCAATCGACACAGGGTGATCATGCTCAGAAATTAGGAGACGTGGCCATTGAGTCTCAGAGACGTGGACAGAGCAACACACTGTGCCGCTCTGAGACCCTTCTGGCCTCCGGGGCTCTGCTGCCCTTGTACCGACACACTCGCAAGCCCCTGGAGTTGCCGCCCTCCACTGCTGCTGATTTCCGCCGTTGCGGAGTGCTCGCACCTATCCTTGGCAGCATTGGAGCCGCTTTACCGCCCAAGCGGGTGACTAGGCAGTCCCTTGGGGAGCAGTGTGCTTGTGCTCCTCTCAGCGCCATCCTTGGTGGGTGTCATTCCCAGAGTGCGTGGAGCATGACGTGCTGTCGCCCAGGAGGTGGGTTTCTGCCCTGTGCTGCACTGCGAGATCACTCGCTGTGACCTTGATCCTTGGCGTTGAGGGACTCTGCCAGAGGTGTTGCTGCTCTGGAATCGCGCCCACTGCCCCAGATTACGATTCAGCTAGTTGGGACCTCCGACATTTGGAGCAATTGTTGGCAGCCCCACGCAGGTGGGGCCTTCAATTTTCTGTGCTCCTGGGTGGTTCTTGCCACCAACCCTTGACGATTCTGGTCATTGTCTGGCCACCTGGTTTGGGGCGATCTACCACCCTGCTGGGCGCTGCCCTGTGTGACTTAGGCAACATCGTGGGGCTTGTCACCCTATACATACCCCTGGTGAAGTGCGCCTGGTAGCTGCTGAGGGCGCTTCCCGGCTGGCGGCCCCCTGTGTGCTTGGGGAGAGCTCCTATGAGTCGGAGCCCTGCTGGGGACAGCTGGTGAGGGTTTGCTCTCCCCTGCATAGCCTGCATTCGTGCCTGGCACGGCACTTGAGAAATCACTGGAAACACAGCAGTACTATTTACCCCAGATCGAGGAGCGCAAACACAGCTGAGGGTGGACACATCTCTTCCACCGCTAAGACGGGTAAAGTGGATACGACCCAAATAAAAGTGCTCTTTGACCAACGGAAGACCATAACCAGGGAGACAGAGGGGGCCACTCTTCGGGGGACGTGGTGGAAGACCCTGAGGTGGAACCCGGCGATGTAAAACAGATGTTCGCTGCAGTGCGGAAGAGCCTATTAACCATCGACAGAAAGATCGACTCGCTTGTATTCCGCATGGATAGAATGTCAGAGTGACTAGACAAACACACAGAGAGGATCCGACACAGTCCAGAAACAAATGGCCAAAGCACTGGTGGGGCTACACTATAGGGCGGAGGATTTAGAGGCCAAGCCCAGGGGCAGCAACATCCTTATTACGGGCCTACCAGAGTCCACCTCGATCGGCAACATGGAACAGTTCACGGAGAAACTCCTTGTCGTACTGCTGGGTCACGAAACCTTCTCGGAGATGTTCATGGTGGAGTGGGCCCACCGCTCGCTTGACCTCAGGCTGCCTCCGGGAGCTCCTCTGCATCCGTTAATTGTTAAGCTATTGAATTACAGGGACAGAGACGCAGCCTAAAAATAGCTAGAGAAAAAGGTGTTCTGTCATACGAGGGCTCCACAATATCCCTGTTCCCAGACTTCACCATGAAGGTTCAGGAAGCCAGACTCCAATTTGCCCCCCTGCAGCGGCACCTCAGAGAGCAGAGCATTAATTATGCTATGCTGTACTCGACCAGGCTTAGAGTTATGATGCACGGCAAAGCTAGGTTTTTTACGGATCCTAAATCCCTACAAAAATCGCTTAAAGACTTTTCTAAATCTGGAGACCGGAAATCGGACGCAAAACACCTCGATGAGTCATCTACTGGGGCATCTGGAGGCGTCCTGGATGAACAAGACTGAGGAGGAATCGACTCGCTGCTGTTTCTTATCTTTGTTGTCCCGATCATATTCATAATGTGTGTTCAACTTCTCCCCCGGTAGGCCCCTGATGTCACACTCCACTTAGCATTGAATTCTGTATGGCTCTGTGAGGATCTCCATTGAGTCGCTGAGTATCCTATTGTTGATGATAATGTGAATGTGGTCTGAGGGGAGGCTACTGTATTGGCTCGAACATGTTTTCTGTTTCAGTGGGGATTGCAAGGGGTTCATGTATAGCTGAATGATTGTTCTCTACTCCTGCAACGCGAAAAATGTTAGGTTTGTTGGTTCCGGATGTGCCTTATTAGCTTCGATGGCATAACACTTTGAGTGTTGTCTTTCTAAGCACTGGTAGTGGTGCTTTGGTAACATCCGCTCCGAGTGTTACACACTTTATCGCTTATTGCCCTTTTTTGTACACGGGGGATGGGTGGTGGGGCTTCGACTGTACTGAGTTGGGGTTTGCATGGCGTGGGTGAGGGGCGATAATGTTGTTATGGGTAGTTTCTTTTGTGTGTCTTGCTTTTGTCACAGCGTTGGTATGGTACAAGAAAAATTTGACTAAGGAGATCCGTACAAACGGGTTCCTCTGGGGTGACTTTGTGGATGGCTATCTGGGAGATACCGTGGAGAAAATGTTCCCTCCTTCCATGAGTACTAGGTAATAGGTTAAGATTGTTGACCTGGAACGTCAGAGAGTTGAATGACTATCAGAAAACCAGGATAGTGGTTGCGTACCTAACATGCATAATATAGATATTGCCCTATTACAAGAGACCTATCTTCCTTTAGAAAACCCAATAATAACGCGCAGAAAATTACAGGGTAAGTTTCATGAAGCAGGATTTTCTACACATGCACTTGTGGTCTTTATCTGATAAACCCTAGAGCTGGTCTCTCCCTTGAATGTCTTCATATGGATGCAGTGGACAGATTTGCGATTACTTAATGCAAGAGGAAAGGCATGGAATTCATCATTATAAATGTTTACCACCGGTTTGACCACTCACAATATTACTGAACACTTCTTGAGATAGCACGTCAGTTACCCCCTCTACTGCAAATATGGGGAGGTGACTTTAACTGTGTTTTAAACCCTACTCTTGACCGGTCGGGCCCTGTTAGGTGTCAATCACTAGCTGCTAAGGCAATTGTAGATGAGATAACTGAGCTGGACATGGTAGACGTTTGGCATTCACAGTTCAGAAACGAAGGCGGATACACTCATTAATCTGCTCCACACAATCTATACACTAGGATAGATTACTGGTTTCTTGCTGGTTCACTATGTTACGCAATTCGTGGCTGCAAGGTCTTCCCCCGCTCGTACTCCGACCAATCACCAATCTTATTAGACCTTGAGTGCCCACAAAAATGCCCGGCCCCATTCAAGTGGAGATTCCCTCCATATGCTCTCCATGATGAGGATTTCAGGGCTGAGATGTCTGAAGCCATTAAAGCCTTCTTTTATATGAAATAGGCTCAGTTTAGGGTTTTGTAACTATTTGGAAAACCTTTAATGTTCATATTAGAAGGATAGCAATGGCCAAACACTCAGGAGTCCTGCGCTCTATTAGAGGGCACCTTGCTTCACTAGAAATAAACTAGCTGATTTGGAATGAGAAGCCCTGGGGGAGGCAGTGACAGGAACTCAGATGAACTCAGGGCCACACTGGAGGAGTATCATGAGGAAGCAAACAGGGAGGTCAAATTCCTGGGGAAATACTCCCTAGTGAGGACATACGGGGAGAGGGATCGCCCCTGTGCTACTTTAGCAACTATAATGAAGGGTAGATGGGAGGCTTCAGGTCCCAAAGAGATCAGGTCAGCCTCGGGTGGAATGACTAACGATCTGGATGCTGCTGCTGACCGTTTTAGGAGCTATTACTTGGAGTTATATCGTACTTGATCACACAGTTCTGATGCTGCCATGCTTGATTACATAGAACACATTAAGCTGCCCTGGTTGGATGACGGTCAAAGGAAGTTCCTAATGAGGCCTCCTGAGGCCAGGGAAGTCCTTGATGCGCTAAAGACTATGCAAGCAAAAAGCGCCCCGGCCCAGGATGGTTTAACGGTGACCTTTTACAAGAAGTTCAGGGAGCAGCTAGTCCCACATTTAAGTTCTTTGTTCAAAGAGATGAGCTCAAGTGGAATAATGCCTCCTTCGATGCATGAAGCCTTGCTGGTCACACTCTTAAAGCCAGGTAGGCCTCCACATGACTGCTGTTCATACAGACCATTGTCTCTATTAAATGTAGACACCAAAATATTTGCCAAGGTCCTGGCAAATCGACTAGCCCCTCTTATCCCTGTTTTGGCACGATTCGTCCCGGGTCGCTCATTAACTCACAACTTACGCACATTATTCAGAGCTATTCAACACACCAAACATTAAGGCAGCTGCACATTTTTAGGATGACGAGAAGGCTTTTGACACAGTTGAGTGGAACTTCATGATGCTATGATGTTAAGTCATATGGGTTTGGGCGACCGTTCATTCAACTGGTGGGAGTCCTCTATAACTCCCCTATGGCTCGGTGAGAGTTGGAAATATTGTCACTTTCCCCATCACAATCTGTAGAGGCACCTATCAGGAGTGCCCGCTATCCCCTCTACTCTATGTTCTGGTCGCAGAGCCGTTGACGTGTGCCCTAAGGGAATATCACCGTCACAGAGGGCTTCGGTTCCCCAACTATAATTTAATATTTTCCACCTATGCAGATGATACGCTTCTATACATTTGAGACCCGGACACTAACCTTTCCCCGGTGTTAAGAAAGGTCGTACGTTTTGGGGAATTCTCAGGGCTAAAAATCATTTGGTCTAAATCCGCAATTTTTCCCCTTACCCCTGCAATGCTCCTGATAGATCTAGAAATCCCCCTCTCTTGGTCTACTGACCCTGTAAGATACTTGGGGATCCAGGTACACACATGCTCAGAGACGGTCTTTATGGAGAATTATGGCAAAGCGATTGCCAAATTAGAAGACAACATAAACAAATGGATGCGACTCCCTCTTTCCCCCCTGGGTCGTGTGTCCCTTATGAAGATGGTGGTGTTACCTAGATTCCTTTTCTTATTTTTAAATATACCTATGGTACTCCCCTTCCATTTTTTTAAGCACTTAAAGTCCCTACAGGTTAAGATGGCTTGGGCCGGTAAGCAACCACAGGTGAAATGGAATATCTTCACTCTCTCATATTCTATGTGTGGGCTTGGCGCTCCGGATTTGGAACTCTATTATCTTGTGGCACAGTGCTGACATGCTTTTTATTGGCTTTCATCAGCAGACTCCTCCTCCCCATTTACATATAGAAAGGGTAGATGCGGTGCCCTACCACCTTGATACAACTCTGTTCCACTCTACGGTGAGGCACACTGGCTTTTTGGTCTTGGTTAATGCAACCACGCATGCCTGGCAGCACCATTTCATAAAAAGACAAACCGTCTCCATCCTATACTCCCCCCTAACTCCAATTGAGTGGTGTGCTTGTTTCAATTATCATGGAGACGGAGGTGGTGCATGCCTTAAACAGCCTGTATATTTTAGTTATAGGCGACTTCTTCGCTGATGGGATAGGAAAAGACTGGGAAGACCTTATTGCAGGAAAGCAGGGTATTACTCCTTTTATTATGTTCCACTTCTGTAGAGCCCGTCACGCGCTCCGTGAGATGCTGGGTGAGGAGTTGATGGAACCTCCGGAGGTTTTCCTTTCTCTCTTGTGCTATGTACTGAATCTCCAAGCAAGCTTGTCCCACAAATTTACAGCAGGGTGCACGATTATAGTAAAAATCACTACACTAAAGCCAGACTTAAGTGACCGTAGGATTTAGAGGTCACGTTAGACAATGATACCTGGCGGTATTGCTGCGAAGCCACACAGCGCATCTCCCCGAATGGTCTACACCGTCTCAGTCAGTTTAAATTCCTCAACAGGGTTTATTATACTTCTGTCCGTATGCATAGATATGGCTTGAGAGACTCAGATAGGTGTGAATGGTGTGGCAAAGAGGCAGCAGGACTCTTACATCTGGCCTGGCTATGCCACCCATTCACAAATTTTTTGATTTTAGTATTTCAAACACTAAGTGACATTACCGCACACCTCCTGGCCCTGATCCCTTGCTGGCCATACTGGGCTTTTCTAAGAAGATACGTAAACATATACAGTGCCTGGTTGACATGGTTTTGTTAATAGCGAAACTGGTAGTCGCTATGCACTGGGCGCAAGGTTCTCCCCCCATTCTGACACAATGGTCTAGAGGGATGTATGACGTTACAACGCATACTTTTACATCGCATGCCTTTACAACGCGGTATTTACAACGAATACCATTACAACGCATAGTGCTTTGGGGCGCTGGATAGTGAATAGTTTAATTTACTATTCCAACTCCAGTCCCCGTGGACACTAGGGAAGGTGTTGGACAGTAAATTAAACCTATTCCCTATCCTACAGCGCCCCCCAGCGCAATGCGTTGTAATGGTTTGCGTTGTAAAAGTTGCGTCGTAAAGGCACTGCGTGGTAAAAGTTGCGTTGTAAAGGATGTTTCCCGTCTAGAGACATGTTATTTTGTAATACGCAGTCAGAACTGTATAGTGATCTGTTTCCCCCCAAGAATTTTTGGAGCCTGTATAAGAGTTTTTTAGATGGCAAAACATGATCCCCTGGGTAACGATCTCGCATTGGGTGAAGTCCGGGATGGTTTGGGTAGATACTGCAGACATTGTGGACGTCATTTGTGGATCGCTGCAACAGGTACTCATCTAACCTTTCAGGCCCTCTCTTTTCTTCATCTGAATTTGTGTAGTATTGTATTGTTTCTTGGTCACATCATTGGGCTTGTATGGAAGGAGTCCTATGACAATTGTGAACTCAAAAAGATTATATGTCTCCCTCTGGTCATTTCAGTATTGCTCTCTGCAGTGTTCTTTCAGGAACACCTTTGGATGTACATTTATACACGCTGTGACTATTTGTTGTTTTGTTCTTCCTTATTGCTTTTTCTGTTTGAGCTATATGTATTTATGTGTATAAAACCTATCAAATAAAATAATTAAAAAAAAGTTTACATAAAGATTTACAGGCTTGACTCCTAAAAGCCTGGTAAAATGTTTCACATTTTTGTACTCCTCAATCCCCTACATTAATTTTGCTTTTAACAGAGTCAACCAAATGGGAGATTTTAGCTCATGAATGATGCAAAAAGTGTGCATATGGAAATATACAAATTTCCAGCAAACAACATGAACGCTGAGCACCCTCACAGAATATGCGAGGGAGCATATCAGTACTAGCGCTCAAAGAACCAACATTTAGAGATACTACCATCACACAAAGAGTGGCCAGCCATATGGTCTGCTGTTAAGGGGACGTAAGCCAGCTTTAAGATGCTACCAGCAGGGGTAAGCAAAGAGTTCAGTATTGCATGTGGGAGCTCCATGTGTATCACATTTGCTGAGGGAAGAATACAACATAGGCAAACTATATTTTACTACTGAGCCCACTCTATTAATTTGCTCTTTGTTCTAGAAGCCATCCACCGTATTGCAAGTGCATTATATCCTGTAGCACTTGTAATAAGGCGGACGGGATATGTGTCACATTTGTGATGGTGTAACACGTCTGCCAAACTCTGAATCAGGCCATTCGTTCTGGCATTCTACAGTCCAAGCAAACATCTACCAGTGCCATTTCTCTTCTGGCTCTTTCTCACTCAGCAGAGTTCGTACTTCGCTCCCCATTGCATGGAAGGGAAATTGGGCACAGATTGACCAGATCCTTCCAAGCTCAAAACTTCCAATAAGAATGTGCCTCACTCTAATCAGGAAGACTTCTGATTGACATGTGAAGTGAAGGCCACACAGTGTGTGTAGCCCGCTGCCTGAGTTCAGCTGCAACAATAAAAGATTGAACAGTTGTTTTTGTTAAACATGGAACAAAGCTCTGAAATTAATCTGCCAGCAATGGTGCAATCCAATTGTTTAAATAAGTCGTCATTCGATGCTGAGATATTTACGGTTTGGGAATATGATCCCAAGTATTTTATCTTGCCAAAAGCAAACTGGAGAACTCTATGTTTGAAAAGTGCAACTAATCCATATCTGGACTGTTTGATGTTAGTGTGTGCCTTGGGCAGCTGGTTCAATCATTTCTAGGAATTGGAGTGATGCAATAACTTAAAAGTGTAGGGGGTGGAGGTAAGGGTGGGTGGTCCTAATGAATACATCCACACACCTGAGGAATGTAAACACAGCAGATGGGGTGAGAGTATATATGGGTAAGTGTGATTATCTGCCCTGTTTGTGATCGAGTAACCCATCTGGCAAACTCTACATCAGGCCCTAAGTCCAAGTATAGTGTTGTACTCTTCTGCAAGGCACTTATAAACGTCTAGCGAGATTTACAACATACACTAAAGGACTTTAACCAGAAATGGTTCTAAAGTCCACATTATAACATACACTAAAGGACTTTAACCAGAAATGGTTCTAAATGCCACATTAGCCTTCGATGTCAGTTTTATCTTCAAAGTAAAACAAATGTGGCACTTGTGGCAGAAAAGATTTGGATCAATGCCAATTTACATATAGTGCCAAACTTCTTCCAACAACCATCCCCTTAGCTTCATGTTTCACTTTACCTGGAAGATCAATACCTAATCTATGGGTGCATTTAACTTCTAATTGGCAGGAGTACACAAAAATCAAATAGCTGCCTCTGAGAGAAGTTAGCCACTGCACCTCTTTGAGGAACTGACATTGCTCTAGATTTAGGCCTTTTTCACAGGGCTTGCCAAACTATCCAATATATGATTAGAGCGGTACACATCGTCTTCCCAGCCTTGAAAAGTGAAACGAAAGGTTCTGGAACAAAAGACCATTCACTGGCTTTGTTTTCCGGGAGTTTCCCTTTCAAATCAGACACCTAGAACGTGAGCACTGCTTACTCGAGTTTACTACCAGAATATCAAAGCTTTCTTATCAACCTGCTAAAAACCTCATGGCAAAAATATCGACTACCAAGAATATCATGAAGGTAACTATACATAATTAAGTATAGAATTACTAAACGGTACTCCACATATATGTATCTTGATGATATCTGTATCATCAAGGTATATTGATCTGAAGTTCAGAAAAGTAAATCCATTTGCAAGTCACACAGCACTGCTGTGCTTTTCCAGTGATTGTGGGGCATATTACCAAGGAATAGCGATATTTATCGCTAAATGCACTTAGCGCAGTTTTTTTATCGCTGGATATGTTAGCGGAGAAAACATGCTATTAGCAACGTTTTTCTCCATTGTGCTAAAATATCCAGCGATAGCGGCGAAATGCGTGAATATCGCTGAGAATACAGAGATATTCACGCATTAGCGACGAAATGCTCTTAGCCATGTTATCCACCTCCCATTGGATAACATGGCTAAGAACTGGTCTGGGCAGGTGTTAGTATTTGGAGATATTCGCGCTTAGCGCGAATATTTCCATCACTACGCCTGCCTAATAGGCGATAGCGATGTTAGCGACTGCTTTCAGTCGCTAACTGGTTGGGTACACCCACTTTGCATGTCATTAGCGATAAACATCGCTGCCATGCAAAGCGGGCCCCAAACCACTCGCTATCGCCTAAAAGATGTCGCTAACATCAGTTAGCGACAGCTTGGTAATAGGGCAATAGAATTATCGCCGCTAAAGCGGCGATAATAGCATATCGCCCTGCTTGATAATATGCCCCTGTATTCTTTAAAATACAAAGTCAGGAAACACATCCCCTCCAGCCCTGTGCCATCTCCCTCTAAAACATATAGGGGAACGTAACTGATTGCATGCCCTTTGACCCCAAACACCTCACATCACGTGGTAATGCACGTCGAACTGCCATTGCAGCTTTTTGCAACACTTAAGTAAACTCTCGAGCCTGTTTCCTGTGTATAAAGAGTAAACACTGACCTAAGTTGCAAGGCAACTAGAATGGGGCTTTACAGAGCTATCTATAGGGACTGCAAGCTGGAACGAACATAGGGTTAACACCTGCTACCCCCTCGTTGCCACTAAGAGATGCTCCATCTGTTGGCTGTATGACACGCAGCCATAAAATATTAGAACCCTAGTCTGCTTGTCATGACATTTTCATTAATTGGAATGCATTCCCCAAGCATCTAGACCCTGCTTTATCTTTACATTATTGCTACTTTTTTGAGCTATCAATCTCTGTACAATGTTTGACTTTTCAAGTACGCTCTCTGCTCCAGACAGAGTGAGTCATGCTTTCAAATGTAATTGTAAACATTTTAAGCTCTTTTAGAGATAATATCTCTTGGACACTAAGAGTTATTCATGCCGTGGAATGTAATGTCAGAATTTCTAAACCCTTTCCTCCTGTTAGGGCTATTTCTGAAGCCAATAAAATGTTCAATCGCTTCTTCTTTTTAAAGCTATGGGTGCTTTCGAATGTAATCTTCGAATTTGAAAGCCCATTTCTCTTCTTAGGGCTAATCATTCATTGGGAAACAACATTTCCTATGGGTGTTCCTCTTTTAGGACGCAATTAAATAACTTCCACACTTCTCTGTGGAATTCCCTTGGAAACATTCCAGTCACTTTTCTCTATCACTGTCGTCAGGACCTATGCATACTCTCCATGTTCTGGCTGCAGAACTGCATGATTGGTGCTGCAACAAGTTCAGCATTGTGATGATGGACAGCCGATCCAGCACACTAGGTGCCCGGCTCTCAGACTGCAGTGCAGCAGGGTGTTGGGTGGCACTCGTGTGGGACCTATTCCAAAATGGCAGCTCTATTTTTGTATTAAAAAGCCAGGCATTTAATGAGCCACATCCAATATGGCACCCACTGAGAGGAGTCTGACTTTCACCTTTTTATCACATCACTTGGCAACTGTTGGAGTTGGCGGCTTTTCTCTTTCTCCGTTGAGTTTGTTTCTCCCTCCTCCCTTGCTTATTTTTTTTGTATGTTTTCAACCCAGCCCTTCCCCTGGGTTAATCTGCTAAGGCTAAGTCATTGTACTGATGTTTGTGATTCTTTACCTGTTGCTTCCAGTGGTACCTGTCTCCTTCACTTCCTCTGGGCTAGCAGTTGTAAACCTTGCGGGAGGTGGGGTTAGTTGCCTTTTCTGTGATTATTGCATTTTCCCCGTCGTGCAGCAGCACATCTAGAGCCAGATATAGAAAACACTGGTTTCATAATATTGGTTGTAATTTGCACCCGTATTTTCGTGACCAGTGTGGTAAGTTGCGAACTGACATATGTATGTACTAGTAAATATGTTTTTGAAAAAAGTAGTCTTAGTTGGTCACAATTTGACCTTCCTTATGAATATTAATGAGGTTGCAACCCACTACAATATGCAGCCATCACGGGGATTGTGGCTTTCTGGGGTCAGAGGAACAGCATGTCTGTAATTGCTTTGTAAGATATCAAACTTAGTTTAATGCAGCCCCCTTTTCTTAAAGGAGATAGGACTACATTTAAAGAGAAAAGTTTCTATTTTTTGTTAAATAGGAGGCTTTTCCTGTGGACCACTGCCTCCTCTAAAACAAACTTTTTTTTAACATTTACAAAGGGGAAAAGGTTCCTTTGTGAATGGGTTGCCACCTCCTATGAGATGTTGGTAAAATATCAATGTTATGTGAATGGATTTCTGCTGCGCTACATTGATAAATAGCATATCGATTTGGAATCCTTTATAACCCAACCTGCATCTTCCTAATGAGGGATCCCCATGGGACTCTTTACCTGGCTTTGGGCCGAATAATTTGTCAGCCTGACCTCTGTCCAGGGACTGGAAGTTCCCTATTTAAAAGCCCTTTCCAGTAGAAGGGCACTGCTTCTTTAAGAGACAATACTAGCCTTACTTGACTCATATTCCACTCCTTATTTTGATAGCCACCTCATACTCACACATTACTCAAAACTAAGGTTTCCGAATGACAAATCATTTTAAGTGGGAGGTGCTGCTACTCTGTTCACCTGCCCATGATGACACCCTATTGAAACCACTCTGAGGTTTATCTCAATCTGTAGCTCGCGGATTTTACGAATTTTTGGTAAATTCGCGATCCGCGAACTCCTGCGAATTTACCGCGAATTCGCAAATCCGCGAGCGGCGGATTCCGGGGGCAAAAGTTCAAACCTTGCTGGCCTGTTGTAACTATTTTACGATGGCGCCGGCAAGCTGCCAGCGCCATCCTCAAATAGTTACTAAGTTAGCTTCAACAGGAAGCTCTAATAGATAAAATAAAGCAGGTGCTCGAGCACCTGCTTTATTTTATCTATTAGAGCTTCCTGTTGAAGCTAATTTAGTAACTATTTTAGGATGGCGCTGGCAGCTTGCCGGCGCCATCGTAAAATAGTTACAACAGGCACAAAACGGTGGCGTCTTCTTGAATAAATATGAAGGGCAGGGTTCATTCTGGCACGATGGTCCTGGCACAAAAATTAAACCTCAACCGGAAGCACTTACAGATACCAATTAAGCATGTGCCCTAGTTGAAGCTTAAATTCAGTGACTCATTCATCGGCCCAAAAAACAATCGTGAGCATTGTCAAGGCTGGGCAGATGTGCCTTCTTCCCAAATATACCATCGAAAATCAGCTGTGATGCTGGACAGAGGCCTTTGCATCCTTGACTTTCACGAGCGCAATCCTCGTGCTGTTCCTGTGGCCAGGAGCTTCTGTATCTTCATCTGCTGCTCTGATCGGTCTCTGACCTTTTATACACACAAGAGGCATGTGCACTCGCACATGGAAGCCCCGTCCGTTTGGCCCCGCCCACACACTCGTTGTGTGCACCGTCTTCCCGCCATTTACCCACTATGGTAGCTCACTCAAGGGACCCCTGCGCCCTTCGGCGCGATTGCATAGTAACACACACCTGGTCGCTGTAGACAACTCTCTGGCACTTTAGGCAGCTGTAGTGTAGTAAAAGCACTATACATTTACCCAACGAGGTATGGCACAAAACGGTGGCGTCTTCTTGAATAAATATGAATGGCAGTGTTCATTCTGGCACGATGGTCCTGGCACAAAAATTAAACCTCAACCGGAAGCACTTACAGATACCAATTAAGCATGTGCCCTAGCTGAAGCTTAAATTCAGTGACTCATTCATCGGCCCAAAAAACAATCGTGAGCGTTGTCAATGCTGGGCAGATGTGCCTTCTTCCCAAATATAACATCGAAAATCAGCTGTGATGCTGGACAGAGGCCTTTGCATCCTTGACTTTCACGAGCGCAATCCTCGTGCTGTTCCTGTGGCCAGGAGCTTCTGTATCTTCATCTGCTGCTCTGATCGGTCTCTGACCGTTTATACACACAAGAGGCATGTGCACTCGCATGGAAGCCCCGCCCCAAATCCGCCGATCCGCAAATCCGCAAAATCCGCGGATTTTGCGGATCCACGATCCGTGAATACGCAAATCCGCGAATCGTGGATCCGCAAAATCCGCCCATGCTTACCCATAATAAGGGCAATGGCTGCTCATGGTCACCTAGCAGAGCCCCTGCCTGTTGTACCAGAGGCAGTGCTGCTAATGCAGGTGTGCCCTGCCCTGCAGACAACACTGCCTATCACCAGTGGCGGTGCGTCCATTAGGGCGCTTGGGGGTGGCCCCACTAATTATTTTGAGGCACTCAAACAAGCGTTGTGCTCGCGCCATCACTCACTCACATTTTCAATCCGAGGACAGCCGGCCAGCCACTGGACCACGCCAGAGGCAGTTGGTTCAGAAGGGGAACGGGGCAGCAGGTGTTCAGTGCCAGTGATGACATCGATAATATCAGGTGGTCGGCGTAGCACACAGCAAGAGTGCACATGTTCAGGTTTACGGCTGAAAAATGTTGCGACCAGCCCAAACCAGCACACTAGGCTGATCATTAGAAGAGTGAGGATTGTTCCATGCAGCAGCCCCCAGTCTCCCAATGAGCTGCAAGTATCACTGCTCAAGCCAATCCTGGTGCTGCTGGAGCATCATCTGGATTGGCTGAGATACACTCAGTACTTGCCAGCCAGCCAGGGGTGAGCATGATGTCTGAGCCTCCTCGAGGCAGACACACCTCGTGTTCACTGCTACTGCCTGGGGCAGTATGACTGCTTATGGGCCTGCCCTTGGTGCGAACACACAACGAGGTACCTCCTGTTGTTGGGGATAGACAGGAGGCAGGTCACCCTTCTTGCAGACTTCGCTGGCCGTCTCGGCGGGCTCCGACCCTGCTCTGGTAGTGGTATATAACCAATCTGGTCGGTGTCCCCTGAGGAGCTCCATTGAGCCAGAGCAGAAGCGATAAAGCCAGAGCACCGCCATCAGCAGTAGCAGTGCTGCGCCCGGGAGCAGAAAGGCTAGGGGAGGAGGCGACGACACCGTCAACTCAAGTGGCAGCTGCCCGCCAAGAAGGAGCTTGGCCGCCGTGCTGACCAGCAGGGAGCCAGCACAGCACCACGCTCTAAGACAAAAGAAGCTGCGGGGAACCGACTCCATGGAGGCTGCCTGTCCAGGAATTAGGCTCCGCGGGACAAACGCAAGAACTTCCTTGTGAGAACCTGACCATCAAAGTGCACCAGATACAGGTAGTTGCCAAGAACAGGGCCCACCCCTGGATATCAGTTAAGACGGCATGTGATTTAAACTGCAAATTGTTCTATACTGTAGATGTAAGTTGCAGTGTGTTGGGTGTGAGTGGGCCATATATATTATTTTTCATTGTTGTTCGTTTGCTTTTCTCTCCTATAATTGTAGGGCAACAAGTAGCAAAATGCATAGGAAACATTTCAGTAAGGGCGAATTTCAATTGACAAGTGAGTGAGACCATGGTAACCTAATTCCTAGTAGGTCCTGGATAGCTGTTGGCATTTAGGCGCCCTCTGTGACAGTACTTGTGTGTTATTCACTATTCTATAGTGATTCTGCATTTGTGGTTGTCCACTTTAATCTGCTCCAAAAAGCACTAACAATGAAGGAAGCTCTGCTGGATAACCACTGCTGTCCTCTGAAGTTTCTGCCTCCGTGAATCAGGTTACAGTTGTTCTTAAGAGTAAGTATGGGCGAAATTTGGTCCGCATAATCCGCAAATTTGTACGAATTTGCTGATTTTTTTTTTTGCGTGTTCACGGGGCGCTTTGCGTGTTCGCGGGCCGCTTTCAGCGCGCCGACCACAAAGTTACCCATGCGGTCGTACATGGGCGCGGCCATCTTGTTTGCGTTGCGTATTTCCGTTTCCGGGCGCTAGTTGCATTCTCGCGTTGTGCGCGGGCGCGATTACGTGGTCGCGTGCGCTTTTGCGTGCTCGCGGGGTAAATATCGCGCAAACGTACCCACGTGGTCCTCAATGGGTGCGGCCATCTTGTTTTTCATTTATTGCTATGGTTCTGGGCATGCTTTTTTAATACTCCCCTAATCTTTGCAATCCTTTGATTCTTTGAACTTTTTTTTAATCTTTTTTACTCATTATCCATCCCTCTCTTTTTCTACATCTATATTTTGTGTTTTTTTCTACTTTTGGTTACTTTAAAACTACTTGTTTTTAACTCTTTTCTTTTATTTACTTTTTCCCTATTCTCTTTCTATTATTTCCATTCCTGTCCAGGACCATGGCAAAGGGAGCCGGGAAGAACAAGGGGAAGGGTCCCACTTGCGGGCGATTAAGGGGGGGAGGATGTATTGGCCCGGGAGATATTCAGCACCTCCTGAAGACCGTGGCAGCAGGGGGCATGTCCGGTTCAGGGTATGGCCTCCGGGAGCGTCGCCAGCTCTGGGATAAGGTGTGCCGGGCCAGGCGTAGGAGTCGGGGGTCCGGCGCACCTATCATCAGGCGACGCACCGGTGGGCTGACCTCCTTGACCGGGAGCAGGACCTGCTCCACCTGCTAGGCGTGGCGATCCCTGGCCTTGGTGAGTAGCTATTTAATAACTACTTTGTTTTCTTCTGCTCTGTGTTATATTGCTAATATATGTTTTTCCCGAAGAGCATGAATGCTGCCGATTCGATTACATTGCAGGTAATTCAAGGTTTAAATAGCTTCTGTGATCGCCTGCTCAGTGGCGTTGCTACTATGCTTACTTGTTTGCAACTTTGTGCTCATTTGAGCAGAACTGCATAATGCTAGAGAGACTAGAGACTCAAGTCTAGTCCTTCCTTTGTACTCCTGCTGCCACTAAGAAGAGATAGTGGTGGATTGATAGGTTGAGTATATTATGACTTGTTATTTAGTAGTAGGACATTTTTTAGTGGTCTGCAATCATTATGACGGACTGTGTCTGTCACGTCGCGTGCTGCTGAGTCCTGGCAGTCGTAGTAGAACCTTTTTGTTGTTGGTTTAGTTAGTGATTTACATAACTTTCCAAGTAAACGGTCTGCGAATCCAGCAATACTGTACTATCTATCCTAGTTGACCAGATCAGATAGGTCAATCAATACATGTAGTGCAATTGTTGGTAATTTGTTTCCCCGAGATAATTTTAGATTGTGGTCAAAGAAATCAAATATTTCAACAACAAGAAAATCATCCATTTTTGTGTTTATTTTATGATCACCAGCACCTCCAAGGGGCAAGAAGACCACACCTGAGACTCCGGCGGAACAAGGTGGGCAGGATCGGTCCTCTGCAGGCTCTTCTGCTGGCCCCAGTAAGTTGTTCTGTTGTTAATATCAATAATAAGACTTCCATAACATTTACAGCTCCTATTCATTCCAAACTGTTTCCTAATTCTATTTTTTACAAAATAGTCTTTGATCTTCTTGTAGACTGTTTCTACCTTCTTATCCTGCCTCTACCATCACTCTCTGTGCTACTACTATTTACTATTATTATGAGTCGGTCTGTGTAGGTAGCTAAGCTTGCCCAGTCGGCAAACGGTGTTAAACAAAACTCTGATCCAGAAATAGCTCTAGAGGCACTGAGCACAGTCCTCTGGGTTGCCCTTGCTGTCTATTCTAGTCTTCTTAATGTTAGTGTTTTGACAATTTCCAACAACAAAATGTCAATGTCCACCAAGAATAAGCTAGTAGTTGGCGTTTTGATTTGATAGTAGCACATACCATACCGCTAGTCAGGGACTATTCTGCACATACAGAGGTATGGACAAGAGAAATAGGACATTGTTGATGATAGGTGCAGTTTGACTTTCCACATACCTTAGTCAGAACAGAAGTTGAACCCTCAATCCCCTGACCGACTGTCTAGTGTGTTTGACCAATGATTATACGACCCAGAAGAACAGAAGAAGACTACCGAGTCCCGACCTATCAGAGTCACGGAAGCATGCTTGCAAAGTGCAGTAGTGCAACTGCAAACCCTTCCGCTCACTCACTCGTGAACAAAAACCACACAGTGTTTTTTAGTTTTAAAGTTTTATTTTTAAATAAGAAATAAAAAAACAATTTCTTTATTTTTAATAGCGCAGTATTCCCAGCGAGCAGTGGTGATAGATGACGTTAAAGTTTAAACACCCTTCCCTAGTATATACTTCAACTTAACACATCTAATTATAAATAGTAACAGTGCGGGACTTGGAAGCCCTCACCTTGTTGGAACTTCAAGTCCTCCTGGTGGTGATGAGGTGTAGTTGGTTCTGTCTGTAATTAGAAAAATGTTGCACGTTAAAAAGCAAGCATTCATCAGTTGTGCCAAAAAGTGTTGTATTTTACGGCTAAGCATATAAGTTAACACCCTCCCCAAAACTGTGACTTTTTTTCTGTCCCAATAATTAAAAATTGTTTATGTATTAACATTTTCTGTATGGCATCTAAAAATATGACATGTTTTTTCTAGGCGTCATCACAACATCGTATGCGGCACTTCCCACCACCAGTGCCGGGGCCAGCAGCGTGGAGGGGTCCACTCCAGGGGCAGATGCGGCGGCGCCACAAGTGCCACCAGGAGGAGCTGCTGCGGGGGATGGCTCAGCAGCGGCGGATGGTGGTAAGTTAATATACTCCTTACTTATTGACATTTTAGAGTAGGCTCGCAAAGGGGTGTATGATGTACTGTACAGTAGACAGTACACTTGTAGAAGTACACTGTACTGTTATGAACAGTTACTAATTTAGAACAACATTTTTGCCAATCACGGAGAAGACAGTCACCCTTGACTTAGCCATAGCATTAACGGCGGTAGTTCTCGAGTAAGCAATGGCCCCCTCTATTTGACTTCAACTCAGCTGTGAAACGTTTATCGTGAAGCCAAGTCAGATCAGATGAACTTGAGGGAAGTGATGAACTAAAAGGGAAAGAAGGGTGTAAGGAAGGACAAGCGAGTCGTAACATTTATGACTGTAAAAAATGATACGTGTTTTTGAATGCATGCAGAGGTGGCTGATAGGAAGGAATCAGATGCATGGCTGCTTGAAGCAAGTATGGTTGGAGGAGAAAGAAAAGATGACTGCCTGTGTGGGTGAATCAGAAAATGCATGTGTGGTGTGCATTGCAATATATCATTTGGGTGAAACTGAAATGCAAGTCAAGACGGTGGTTTACCAAATAAAATGAATAGGGTGTTAGTTGGTTGTTGAGAAAAAGTAAAGTTGGTACAGTTGAGACATTAAGAAGAATGATAGACGTTTACTTTGGAAGCATGGATGGTATCTTCTTCCTCATAGATAGCAGAGGTGTATGTAGAGCAGACGCTCAGTGGATGAAGAGTGTTACTTTGTTTGAACAGCATGTCCGTGCCAGAATAGCAAAGCAGAGGCAATCCAAATACTAGAAGTTGTGATTGTTCAGAAATTCTCCCTTGACCAACAGTACAGTAGTTTACTTTGCAAGCACAGCCTATATTGTGTATGTATTGTATAGCTGACATTATATCAAGTCAAGTCCCTTCATCCGGCAATTATGGGTATCACACTCACTCCCTATGTTAATAATTTTCTTTCAGCTGTTTCAATCATGGGTGGACTATCGCTGTTGTTCACTCAATCTATCACAACAAAGCACCTTAAGTCATCCATCATATAAGCAAAGATCATGTGATCGGCTGGATACATGATCAGAAATGAATAATCTTCATTTTCCTTTTGTAGTACTGAAGGCCTGGGGGGGCAGGGTGAAATATAAATTACATTGAGCAGTAGCCCTTGATGTAACCGAGTATGGCCAGTGCCACCCCTATGGAAAAGTAAGAGCTTCCCTATCCCCACCTGCATGTACTGCTTAAAGTAATGCGAGTCTGCGTCATCATGGCTTGTGTCTGTTTTTCTTGGGTGCAAGCTGACTGAGCTGGCATTATGCCGGCTACCACAAGTTAACGTACAAGTACTTTCTTTCGCAAAACTAGAGAAAAAAAGAAGAAGACTGGTGTACTCTCTGACTCTCTGACTATGTAGTGAGTCCATAGTGCTGCTAGTAGAATTACTGAAACCCCCACTAATGTTACAGGCCTACAAAGATGGCAGAAAGATACATGCCAAAATGTTATACTGTGCTTGCAAGTTGCTAGTGTTACTGTGAGACAACTTTCTGTTGAATTAATTTGTGTTATTGTTAAAGAGTATTGGTTACAGTATTTTTCTTTCTTTCTTCAAATAGATGCTCCTTAAAATCTCACCAGAAAGGAGATGTCTGTCCGGGCCAGGGCCCGGAAAGCTAGAGGCCATTTGTGCAGAATATCGCCGGCTGTGGGCTCGGCAACAGCTGCATCCTCCTCCAGTGCCCCTGGGTCCACCAGCCAGCAGGCTCCAGTACGGCGCTGTGGTCCGACAGCCTCCCGCCGCCGCCGCCCCGCCGCCGCCGCTCAGCTGCAACAAAACCAGAAGCTGCCCCCCCCAGAGACTGGATGGCACGCCTGCGCCGGCTACACTGCCGAGTGGACTACCTGGAGCGCACGGTGGAGAAGCAGAAGCACCAGCTCCAGGACCTCCGCAGAGAGCTGCGTGACCACCTTTCCACAGGACACCCCTGGAAGTGACTATGTCCCTTGCCCCTTTTTTAAAGACTTTTGGGGGGGTGGGAATTGGGAGTTGGGGATTCTGAGGGACTTTTTGCGGGACATTGAAATGGGCATTTGTTGGGGTTAGGGAGGGGGGTGGTTTGGGTCATTGGACTAGTTTATTTTTGTTAGGGTAAATATATAATTATTTATTTTACATACTTCAACATAGTGTACACATTCATATTACTTTGTGGGGTGGTGGGCGGGGGTTACTGCACGTTTGGTTTCCTCAACCTTACCAGAATGAATTATCTAAAATGTCAAAAAATTTACAAAAGTGCCACTAACAGAGTTAGTGAATTCAATTGGCCTACTAGTATTTTACTAGTACTGCTGTCAGTCTCTCCTCTCCTCCGAGTCCTAGCCCATTATTCTACCTCCCCAAAATGCTTATCTTACCTGTGATTGGTATTTAAGAATAGAGCTAGGCACAGCCCTGGCTGCATGGCAAATGGCGATTACGGTTGCCCATGAAATCCATCCAAGACTGAAATTCCATTGTTGTGGTGGTACTAGGAGTGGTACCACACTAGCAGTAGGAGCATATAAAAAACAAAGGAATAAAATGAGACATTGAGTGGCCCGAGAGGAGTATTAGAAGGAACAGTATATTTGTAGACTAAGCAATGCAGAAGATAAGTATGGGGAAAAAAATTGTATGGATGGTTATGGCTACAACAAGAACAGTGAAGAAAAATTAGAGGTTTGTGGCACACCTAAGTGTAGTAAAAGTTCAGCTGGGTGATCTGTAACAAAAGATTTCCGGTCGTTTCTGGGCGCCTCAGGAATCGGCCCTTCTGGCTGGTAAGGGACTATTATAATACGAACAATGTCAAAGGAGTGTGGGGAATTCCCACACTGGTTCCTGTGGAGCTCCTACAAGGGCGAAAATGTAGCTTCTATAGGTTTTTGATGGTAATCAAGTTCATGAGTCAAAGGCAGTTTATCATGAATTTATTGGTGTGGGTCTCATATTTCAATCATATTGACTCCAAAATTATTTATCCAAAGTTTCATAATGAAGACACTTCAAGCAGAAAAATCCCTATGCATTTCGGGACAAAAGTCCCTTCATCAGGGGACACGAGTGATCTAAGAGGAAATAAACACTGATTTAGGAAATGGACGCGACCCTGTATTTGATGTAGAGAGAAAAAACGAGAAACGAGGAAAAAACCGGATGGAAAGAAAAAAGAAAGAAAAACCTCATGTTAAATTAATGCACCATGGTGTTAAAAAAGCTCAAAACGAAGTAGCAATAGGGTGATAAATGTGGTGGAAGAATGGAGGCTTCACGAATTCAACCCATGGTAGGTGTGCAAAACAACATAAACATATACGAATGTAGCAAGAGTTAGTTCGAATGAATGACGCCAAAACAGATCACCAAAAAGTCAGACTCTTTGTGCACAAAAAAAAAAGGTAGTGTGACGTAAAAAGTGAATTCTCACCAGTATTTCCAAAGAAACCGCGTTCTGTGGCGAGTGTCGGGGAAAGTCAGTTCACGGAAGTGAAGAGGTGTGTCATAGAAGTAACCGGGTAAACATGGAAGACAGACTACGAAGAGTACGAAGCAGTGTCTGTATGCTAGGTGATTATGGTGAAACGCCCGAAGAACTGGGAAAATATTGAATATACAACGGGGTCAGAACAAACAATATAATACCATCTGAAACAAAAAAATCGAATAGCGATCTAAGCATGGCCATTAAATGCTGGATACAAAATCGACTGTACATTTGAGTGTCGGCCATCTTGAATAAGGAATACATAACAAAACATTGAAATAAGGTGATATAAAATAGTGAGAAAAAAATAAAAGTCAAGAAGACAATGAGGTGGATTGAAGGAAAGAGAAATGGTCTGAGGAGTAGAAAGAAATGTGACAAGAGCGTTATTATTTTCTCTCGAGGTAAAATAGAAAATTTTTATCACGGGGTATGGTATGGAAAAAAGCATGAATATATAAAAAAGCGTGAATATAAAAAAATATAAATATGAATAAATTGTGGGGAAAAAAAAGATAAGGGGAGTACAATTGAAAAATAAGGAATGGGAGGTAGATAAGAGAGTGCGTCAATTAGAAAAGCAGGGTAAACACAGTAAGATGACAGGAGAAAGCAGTGAAAATCAAATGAAATAATAGAAGAATGTTTAAAGGCAGCAAGAACAGTGACACAGCAGTGTAACAAGTCTTGACATGTAGTAGGATGATGTTGATGTTGGATCCAATCGATGGTGGGCATGAAATTCATAATTGATTTGAAAATACTCATTGGTGTTTTTTTAAGCAGAATTACAATATCCTATGATTCCTCTAGCTGCCTTAAAATTGATTTGAGGAGGTTGCTTGCACCTTATCCTCCCCAGCAAGTGTGTGGAATTATTGCTGTCATTTAGTCACACCTCAATGAAAACCACACAGCCCGGGGAAAGAGGGTTAGGGTTTGAAAATTGGATGGGAATGGGGTTTTTTGGTAAAGTTTTGTGGAGAGAGGGGAAAAAAACACTGCATGGACAAACAACAAATGAAGAAAACAAATCTTTGGATATGAAGATATCCATAAATCTTTTAAGGGACATAAAGGAAGCGCATGCATGAAGTTGTTTGGTTCGGTTACTGAAAAGTAGTACTAACTACAACTTACTAAGTAGTACTAAACTATTAGACAAAACAGGGCTGCTGTAATTACGCAATTTCACTCAGAGAGAGAATGACTTAGTAATACATTACATTAGTTTTAAAAATAGTAAAGAAAGTTATGAAATAGCTATAGGGATGAATTTGAAGCAGAGAGTCACACTCATAGAAGTTCACAACAATAAGTTATTTAAAAGATAAGGAGAAGTGAAGAGGATACTGTAACTGTATGTTGTTGTTGTCCTGTTCAATTTGGGAAGTTGCATGCATCCAGCCATTCCTCTTATTAGCGGTACTCCTCCATTCCATCTGACGCTCCGTCGATCAATCTTGGTGACCAGACACACTGTCCACTGCCTGCCTGGCGGATGCGTAATTGCGGATTGATGTTGTTCCCATGGAACAAGGTAAAAGCCGGCCTGCAATTGTTGATGGAAAAACAGGAAGGGATATTAAAACAGCACTGAGAAAAAATATAAGGTAAGGTGTGTAGTGCACAAATAACACTTTCAGAGGTGACAGTATTTATTTATTTATTTATTTTGCCATTTGTTAAGCGCGACGAATACCCATAGGCGTCTCGGCGCTAGATAATTCACCTAATTCTTTCCCAGGAGGCTCATAAGAGGAGTAGTTAATTATTGATCGAAGAGCCACGTCTTCAATCCCCTGCGAAATTGCAACAGGGAAGAGCAGGTCCTGATGTGCTGCACAAGGTATTCCATAACTTGGATGCAGCAACTGAGAAGCGACGATCACCCCACGAGACTGTTTTAGATCGTGGGGTCACTAGTTGGTTGAGATTGGCCGATCGAAGCTGTCTGGCCGGTTTATAAGGTCTAAACTGATCCTTAAAGTACTGTGGACCTAGATCATGGAGTGTTTTATATACTATACACAGTGACTTAAATTTGATCTGGTTACGGATTGTCAGCCAGTGATATTTCCTGATGGTATCTGATATGGACGAGAACTTGGGTGTTCTCGAGAGCAGGCGTGCTGCTGCGTTCTGAATTGTCTGAAGCTTAGTGGTTACCCTTACCTGTGCATTTAAAAACAGTCCATTACAATAATCGAGGGACGATAACACTAAGGAAGTAACCAGAGTTTTGGCGGCAAAGTCAGGCAAAAACGGAATGATTTTCCTGATCAACCTTATTTTATGGTGGGCTGTTGCCGCTACCTTGTTCGCATGTGCTAGAAAGTTAAGGTTGCCGTCGAAGATTACTCCCATGTTCCTAACCTTAAGGGCTGGCCTGGGGGGGTCACCAAAAGCTGAAGGCCACCAGGTTGCTGACCAATCGGGAAAAAGGGGTCCAAAGATAAGCACCTCCGTTTTTTCGGAGTTAAGCTTAAGGCAGTTCGCTGCCATCCACTCTCCGATTGCTAGCATTCCACGTTGGAAGCGCTCTGCCACCTCGGGTCCATTGTCTTTGATGGCCAAAACCAGTTGTGTGTCATCAGCGTGTGAGGTTATGCTCATCCCGTATGCTTTGATGACATTAGCAAGGTCCGACACATATATGTTAAATAGTGTCGGACTTAGGGATGAGCCTTGAGGAACCCCACACGGTAGTGACATCTTGACAGATTGATATGGGCCCAAGGTGACTGCCTGAGATCTATCAGCCAGGAAGGATGCGATTAGATCTCTTGCAGTAAGGTGAATGGCTTTCTTTTCGACACGGTCGACCAAGATCTTATGGTCGACCGTGTCGAAGGCCGCCGATAAGTCCAACAGTACTAGCACTGCTGTTGCTCCATGATCTCGGATTGTCCTGATATCATCGGCGGCCTTAATTAAAGCGGTTTCCGTGCCATGATATCTTCGGAAACCGAATTGTGATTCATCCAGGAGAAGATGTTTCTCTAAATGATCGACCAGCTGATGATTCATGGCCTTTTCTATCACTTTGGCTAAGAATGGGAGGCTTGCGATAGGCCTGTAATTCTTTAATTCAGCCTTATCAAGAGTTGCTTTCTTCAGCAAACTGCGGTAATAACTGGGATGAGTGTGTCCATCACCAGTGGGAGCACTGAGAAAGGGCAAGGGTCTAATGTCGATCCAGTTTTAATAGAGGAGACAATAACCTTTATTTGATCTACAGTAAGTGCCTTGAAACTTGTCAAGGCTTTGTCCAGAGGGAGATCAGAGAGAGCTGATATTATAGGCCGCGGGGTAAAAACCTGGTAGATGTCATTAACTTTAGAAAAGAAGAATTTAGCCAATTCGTCACAAAGTAATTGGGAAGGGGGTGGGGTAAGATCGGGGGCATTACCTGACAATGATCTGGTAATGTCATATAATTGCCTGCTTGAGTTATTGGCTTTTTCTATTTGATCTGAGAAGAACGTTTTTTTTGCTTCTATGATCATAGCTTTATAAACAGTCAATGACTCTTTATATTTGGCCTTATCCTCCGTATCATAGTTTTTTCGCCACTGCCTTTCCCTATTTCTGTTCAGTTGTTTTTGCCTCCTTAATTCCTCTGTGTACGATGGGGCGGAGGGAGTGATTCTGTTCCTTGATAGAGTTTTAATAGGTACTAGCATATTCGTGGCATGACCTAGCCATTCATGATATTGTTGAGTGGAAATATTTGAATCAGTAGACAACAAAGGACAAGTGCTGTCCAGAAGCGTTTTTAATTCAGTCTGGTTTATATTTTTCCAGACTTTAACTGATCGTGGGGTCAGGTTATTGATCTTATTCTTCAAGTTTTCATTAATAGTCAGTCTACTAAATACCACATGGTGGTCAGTCCAGGGCATAGGTAGGATGTTTGATATATGTAGACCCTCCACATTCGAGAAAATGCCATCTAAAATGTGTCCGGCTTGATGGGTAGGGGAGGTGACCATTTGTCTAAGCCCCAGTGTGGCCATGTCAGTGACAAGTGCCCGTGTGTCCCTATCGTCTTCTTGCTCCAAATGGAAGTTCATGTCACCCATAATAGTAAAAGACTCTTCCATTACTAATGATTCCATTATGGTGTTTAGATTAGCTAGAAACGCGGTCCTTGTGCCAGGTGGTCCGTATAACAACAGTCCCTTAAAATTAAAAAGGGGAGTGAGCTTAATGCCAAACTGCAAGGCTTCACATGCAGTGGTTGGAATAGGGGATATTTTAACGGGAAACCGTTCTCGAGCTATAATTGCCAATCCACCTCCTTTTTTTCGTGCTCTGTCCTGTCGGTAAGCCTTAAAGCCCTACGGTACTGCAATTACTAAGTCCGGGTCTGACGCATCATCCATCCATGTCTCCGTAATAAACAGGACATCTAGGTTGTTATCGGTAATAAGGTCCGCTATTTCCTGCCTGTGTTTGCAGGCTGAACGTGCATTAATTAGAGCCATGAGGATGTCTTTTCCTCTATAAGGGGTTTGTGGCTTAGATTGAATCTTATGATTGTTAATACGAATCATGGTGTTACAATCAGAACATATAATATTAACATTTTGTATTAAACTTGATGGATCATGCTGTCTGCACCGAGAAATGGGAGATGATTGCAGCTCTATCAAGGATGAGCGGGAGTAAACCAACCTTTGATCCGGTAGAGCCTGGCCAGGGGTCATGGCCCTAGGCCCGGACTCAGCGCGGACGGGCGCAGACGGGCTTGCCTTTGGCGCGCCCGCTGCGCCCGCCCGCTGCACGGACGGGTAGACAAGTTATATTTAAGCATCTCTTAGGGGGATTTGGAGGAGGGCGTGAGGCGTCCAACAACAGGAGCGCGACCCTTTCCTCCCAGCAAGATGGCGTCCGAGGTGGGTGTAGTTACGGTGTCAGCCCCGAAATCGGCTGCACCGTGGATGAAAAAGTGTAATTCTAAGCTTCGGTGCGATGCTAATCTCGCCCAAAGTGCGTGAAAGTACAAGATAAAAATGCACAGTTAAAATATTTACACTCTTAAAATAATCAGGTAGTTCGTAATCAACTGCATAAATATGAACACTGAGAAAGGTTAGATTGGGAGCCCCCGGCTTCCGCCTCAGGGGTAGATTTAGTGAAAAATCGCCACAATACAATATCACAGCCCTTAAGTAAGCTGGGAGGGCGGGAGGCGTCCAACAACTGGAGCGCGACCCTTTCCTCCCAGCAAGATGGCATCCGAGGTGGGTGTAGTTACGGTGTCAGCCCTGAAATCGGCTGCACCGTGGATGAATGTGTTACATACAGGCATCATTTCTAAAGTGCATACTCTGAGTCTCCTTTTCAAGGATGGTAATTGCACACAGCAGGCCAGGGCCATGCAGACGGTCAAGGCAGGCACCACTGAGTGAACCAACCTGATGATGTAGCATACCTCTTTGACACAGACAGACAAAGCATATCTAATTTTATGCAGCAAGCCACATAGCCACAATTTTACATGAACTGCTGTCTGGTCTCTGGCATACACTACACTGGCTCAACCACTCCCATACCATGACTAGACAGACATGTAGGTCTGCTGTGGTTGTTGTTGACTTGTTTACCTGTTGTTTGCCACTCACGAAACGGCCATATTTCTTCTGTAAACCGACAATGATGATGATCCATCCATCCCAGTGAGTGACTGTGTAAAGAATAAATATAATATGTAACTTTAATCATCAAGACTCATCATCATCATGGTATGTTATTGGCAAACTCAATGTTTACACACTGAGTCCAAGGACATTAGAACACATAGATAGGATTCACTTCATGCACAACAAACAAGCAACAATTGCTTTCATCAGAGCCAGACAGCCAGTGTTGTCCACCACTTCATTACCTGTTCCACTTGTCATCATTTTATTCTTAAGTGAAGGGCCACAGGGCAGCCTCTCGTGTCAATTTCAGAAGGTGCAGTCAGCATAGTGAGTCATTCCAGTCCCACTTCTTTTGAGGGGACTCGTGTATGGACTGTAGCAAAAGTTTCTAGATTCTGCGTAATCCCGCCATCTGCCTTGAGGGAAATGGATAGGGGGAGTCTGGAGGAGGAAGAAAGAGGAGCATGACTGAGTTGTGAACTTCAGAAATGCAGACAGCGGCACCTTCAATATGGTAAAATAAGACGAAGACAGTGCTGCTGATGGATTTTTTGTGATTAAAGTTTTGTTGTGCTAAAAGTTGCAAATCAAAGAAAGACACACAGAAATAAAAGTCAAAAAGGACGGAAGAAAACAAAAAGTAAGTTTTTCAAGCCTAGTTGTCAGGGACGTAGAGCTCGTCCTCAAACTCTGTGAATTGAACATGGAGTAGGTCAGCTAACAGAGAAGAGCTTCCGTCACCTAAGTCGGTGTCCTCTTCGTCCTGCGTGGATTCACGTATTTTGTAATCTGATGGTATGAATTGCTGATTCATCTTGATCATTGTTAACCTCTCCACATTTTTGGGCGAGAGGCGGGACCTTTTTGAAGTGACAATGGCACCAGCAGCACTGAAAACTCGTTAGGAAGACACACTTGCGAGTGGACAAGACAAATAATTTATAGCCAGCCTGCTGAGCAGTGGCCAGTGAGGCCTTTTCCCATACCAATACACCAATGAGTCACGATCAATGTAGACCTCTGTTGGGTAATCCAGATAGGCCTGCACCATCCACTCAAGGGCCTCCCTGGGTGGTGCTCCACTTTGCGTACCATGTGTTGCCTTTGCATCAACACTGGAGCGAGCAAACCCTTGTTGAGTTATCCAATCCGCTTCTGACAAAATTATGGCTGGGCCTGGTGTAGGTGATGATGACAAGGATACTGTTGCTGCTGTTGGTAACGGCTGTGAGGGAAAGTGACTGCCTTCGGCCACAGAAGTGGACCTTGAAGCCGGATGGCCTGCTGCTTCAGTAGTACTTGTGGTGTTTCCTTCAATTTCCTGCCGCTCTTTTTCGAACCGAGTTGCTGGCACAGCTAGCCAATGTTTGTACTTTGAAACATCTTCTTCATCAAAAGGAATGAATACTTTGCTGGTCAGTGCCTTTTTGTACCGTGGATCCAGAATAGTATCAAAAATGTAATGTTGTTCTAAATGTCTTTTTTTAAGCCTTTCATTGACAAGTAGGCGGCTTAATAAGCTCTCCGCCAACCGATATGCGTCTTGTTTGTGAACATCAGCTCGGAACGTTGAAGACACCATCTTCAGTTGTTGCTCTAGCATGAACAACAATGGGATAGCTTTGCCCAAACTACAGTCCTCCCTGCTTACTTCACGGGTGAAGACCTCAAAAGGATGAAGCATGTCTGTCAGGCTTTTAACTAGGTCCCATGACTCCGGCTCTAGCCTCATGTCTTTCATAGCAGCAGACCGTATGTTAATGCTATTGATATACTCATTGATTACCAAGTACTGCTCAAACAGACGTTCAACCATGTAGAAGGTTGAGTTGCAACGTGTTGCCACCTCCTGGATGAGTCCTTTGACTGGCACTCCACGGCTACGTTGAATGATCCTCATCTCCTTCCGGGCCTTAAAAGAATGGCTGAAATGTGTGCAGATTCTTCGGCAGGTGGTCAGTAACTTGCTGACTGTGTATTCTATTTTCAAGAAATCTTGAACAATAATGTTAATGCAGTGCGTCAAACACGACACTCTGAAGTAGCCACCATCATGCATGGCCTTAACTATATTACTGCCATTATCCGTGGAAACATAACCAATCATGCGACTTCTTGGCACCAACCATTTAGAGACCTTACTCTTGAACTCATCCAAAATGTTTAATGCAGTATGAGATTTCTCCATGGCAAACATGGCTACTGTTGCATGTTTCCGACTCGCATGAAAAATTGTGGCATGGTCAACACCTGTAGACATCTTTTCTCTAACCCCTGCAAAAGAGACCCAGTATGCAGTGATGCACATATAATCCTTGGCTTGGCAACTGGTCCACATGTCTGTTGTCAGGTGGATAGTGTTAACAGCACTCTTCTGCAAAGCTGACCCAATCACTTCCAGCACATCTTCATGTAGTGATGGAACCGCAACTCTGGCAAAATAGGACCGGCTAGGAACCTTCCATTTAGGGCAGACTGTTGCCACAAATTCTAGAAAACCCACCACTTCCACGAAAGAAAAAGCGCTAGCATTTTAGCCAGCTTTGCGTTATACAGGCGTTCAAATGGCGCCTCCGACCAAAACATGCTTTTAATGGTGGTCTGGACCGTTTTCATATGTGATGATGATGATCCAGACTTCTTCAACCCAGTTAGGCTTGTGATGTACTTTTTCGCATTGGTGTCTCTCCCAGACTATTAATGTGCCTCATACATGTTGCTGGGGTAGAGGGTGAGGGCGCTACCACTGCAGTGCTGCTGCCAGGGGTACTCGGTATACCAGAAAAAATGCCTGTCGCTTCTTCACTTCCCCCCTGCACGATCAGCCCCTTGTCATCATCAGATGCAATATGAATGGATACATTTGGACTTGTTGTACTTTTGGCTTCCCGCATCTTCCTTATGTGTGCCTCCCAAATGATAGTGTGGTGTTTTTGGAGATGACCTCTCTGGCCTGCGGTACCATAGTTGGTACCAAGCTTACCCCGACTAACTACAGTTTTACAAATCGAACAAACGACCATGTTTTTTGCCTTTTTGCTAACACTAAAGAAGTCCCAAACTGGGGACTGGAGATATCTGCTGGTGGTGGAGGTGCTACTTTCAATGCCAGATGAAGAGGAAGATGGGCGTGGCTGAATTTGACTCTGTTGTGCACTTACAGCACCACTACTTGAGGTAATGGAGGTCGCGCTGGATGGAGGTCCCTGCCGGCCCTTCTGACAAGAAAATATGGAAGCTGTAGGTCGTGTTGGTGTAGTAGTTAACTGCATTGGTGGTGGTACCAGCGCCACGCCACCCACATCACGCTCAGCAGCATTTCGGGATAGGGTTAAAATGTCTGTCTGCTGCATGCCCGCTGGGGCTGAAGTGACGACTGTGATGACTGGGTTGTCGTCAGACTGTTCATCAGCAGCAGAATACACCACTTCGTGTTCGTCGTCATCATCAGCCATAAGTGAAAGCCTTGCGGGAACTATCCTTTTAGGCTTAGCTACCTTTGTCGGCTCATGGCGTGCCTCACTCTCAGACTGCATTGGTGGGTTCCAATCAACATCAAGATCATCAGAAGGAAGGGGGCTTGAAGAATAACTTGTAGTAGTAGCCCTCCTTGACCTTTTTCTTGCTGGGGATCTGGAAGACAATGGATCATCATCAGGAGGAGTGGCTTCCTCGGATGATACCTCCGCTTGAATCTTGATTTCCTGATACGCCTCTTCTTCTGGAGGAACAAGCATTGTGGGCAGTTGTGCCGCTCCATTCGCCTCTAGTTGCGCCTCTCCATGCGCCTCTCCATGCGCCTCTCCATGCGCCTCTACTTGCGCCTCTCCATGCGCCTCTCCATGCGCCTCAACTTGCGCCTCTCCTTGCGGCTCTCCTTGAGCACGTACTTGCGCTTGTACTAGTTGCACCTGTGGATGTTGTTGCGGCTGTGGTTGTTGAACACTCGTCAGATGAGTTACACCCTGCGTTGATTGGATGCTACTTTCTTGCGATGAGCCAACATCACTGGTCGATGGTGATTGAGCAATTAAAGTGGCTGCCTCTGCAACACTCATGGCCTTAGACCTAACTCGGCGTGGTGGCACTGAGCCCAATGAAGCGGAGGTGCTGCTCCCAGCTTGGTCCCCGGTGGACACCGCTGCTGCTGCAGGCGTAGATTTTTTTTTCCCCAAAAAAGTGTCTGTGGGCACACCAGTCTCCTTGGTAAGTGGCGCCACTTGCTTCTTCTGCTCCTTCTTACTGGCAGTGGAAACTTTTTTGCTAGAGGAGCTACGGCCACCTTTCTTTGGGCCCATCTTCTTCAGATGTCAGAACAGCTGGCCGCAGTTGCACGAGTTGCAGAGTTGTCTGTGGCCACACGTGAGGTCACGTGACGTTGTGCTGCACACACCGCTGCAGGACTTCTTCCTGGCACGGATGATGATGAACGATGACTGATGTGATTCTATTGTGCACCTCAAAGGAAAGGAAGCCAGAGGAACATCAGTTAAATAAATGTTGCATATGTCGTGCTTCAATTAATATTTGCAACTAGGCATTGGATTTATTATTATTACAACAACACACCCAAAAACGGAAAGACACAAAATAAAAATTGCAATTCTAATCCAAAATGGATGTTTAAAATAATAGAAGAGAGACCACACAGAAAGACTTGGTCCATGCTCCACTGAGTACCCCTGGGCTTAATGGATGAAAGCAAGGCAAACTGGGTGCAGGCCTGAGCACACTGCCTGGCTTCAAAATGGCCCCTTGAGCCTTGACCCCCACCACATGGCCAGGCCCTGCCTGTACCAGGCCTCAAAATGGCCCCCAACCACATGGCCAGGCCCCAACAACACCCCAAAAAGTCGGAAAGCACATAAAAATCACCACAATCCAATGCCATCCATGCCCATGCCCTCAATGATGTTTACATTCAAGAGACCCCACAGAAAGACTTGGCCCATGCACCACTGAGTACCCCTGGGCATAATGGATGAAAGCAAGGCAAACTGGGTGCAGGCCTGAGCACACTGCCTGGCTTCAAAATGGCACCTTGACCCCACCACATGGCCAGGCCCTGCCTGTACCAGGCCTCATAAATGGCCCCCACCCACATGGCCAGGCCCCAACAACACCCCAAAAAGTCGAAAAACACAAAAAATCACCTCAATCCAATGCTATCCATGCCCTCAATGATGTTTAAATTCAAGACACCCCACAGAAAGACTTGGTCCATGCACCACTGAGTACCCCTGGGCATAATGGATGAAAGCAAGGCAAACTGGGAGCAGGCCTGAGCACACTGCCTGGCTTCAATATGGCCCCTTGACCCCCACCACATGACCAGGCCCTGCCTGGTCCAGGCCTGAAAATGGCCCCCACCCACATGGCCAGGCCCCAACAACACCCCAAAAAGTCAAAAAACACACAAAAATCACCCCAATCCAATGCCATCCATGCCCTCAATGATGTTTAAATTCAAGTGACCCCACAGAAAGACTTGGCCCATGCACCACTGAGTACCCCTGGGCATAATGGATGAAAGCAAGGCAAACTGGGTGCAGGCCTGAGCACACTGCCTGGCTTCAAAATGGCCCCTTGACCCCCACCACATGACCAGGCCCTGCCTGGGCCAAGCCTCAAAATGGCCCCCACCCACATGGCCAGGCCCCAACATGACCCCAATAAGTCGAAAAACACACAAAAAACACCACAATCCAATGCCATCCATGCCCTCAATGATGTTTGAATTCAAGACACCCCACAGAAAGACTTGGTCCATGCACCACTCACTACCCCTGGGCCTACTGGCTAGTGTGGCTTTACACGCACCCCAAAAATTTTTAAAAAATCCACATATAATAGTGAGATAAAATTCCATGACATATGAGATTTAAGTTCAACCAAACTCACAGAAACAGTTGTATCATGCACCCATGACTAACCCTGGGCCTACTGGATACTGTGGCTACCCACAATATATATTTTTAAAGTTTTAAAATTGTAGTTGCAGCAACGGCAATGCCCCCAAACAAACAACACCACTTACTTGTAAAATCTCAAATCCAAAAGTGATCCAAACTCCAAAGTCCAAAAAGTCCTCAAATACAAATATCCAGCAGCAGCCACAAAAAGTAATCCTTCCAGCTCCAGATCCAAATGAAAAGTGACCAGGACATGGGCAAAGCACTGGGAGGAGCCTGCTGGACAGGGACAGGAAGTTGGAGACTCTGGGGCACTTCCTTCCTCCCAACCCCCCAAAAATGGACTCCTTGCACAAAAAATTGCAGCCAAATGTCAATCTGAGGAGTTATTCTGATCAAAATCATCATTTTCGGAAGGTTTATGCTGCCTGCGGTGGATTTCTTGTGCAGAATTGCAATTTTTGCAAGTTCGGGAAAGCGAGCTGTTCAAATCTCCCGCCGGAAGTCAGCTGCGCGCTGCATCTACGTTTTCGCAATTGTTTACTCCCGCGATGCGTGATCGCGGTCCCTTATGACGTACTCGCGTTGTCAAACTCTCGCTGTGTAAGATGGCGGGCCGCAGTGACGTACTCGCGGTCGAAAAACTCTCGCACGATCACGCAGCAAGATCCAAAATGGCGCAGCACACGCAAACCAGGAGAAAAACAACTCGGCAAACTCAGAATCACAGTAAGTCAACGGTGCGCGCGCGATATTGTATTTTTCAAGCGCGACCAAGCAAAAAAAATCCGCCAGCTTGCGAATTGCGGATTTGTGGGCAAATTCGTGGGATTCGCGGACCACGAAATTGCCAAAAATCTGCAAATTCCGCGAGCGGAACGGATTTTACGCCCATACTAACTTAAGAGCTGGTTAGTGCCCAGTGTCATTTTGGGTCTGACATGGAGGTCAGCTTTTTATGCAATTTCACTTTGAATGCAGTGTGTTTTTTGACCCTCTGCTTTGAACGGTTAAAGTCAAGATTGAGGTTCCACAGTGCCTTGTGTTGAATGTTTAAAAAACAGGAATGGCTGAAGACAGCAGACACTCAGCTGTGGTTGTGTTAGACCATGAACTGTGTGTACAACTTTAAACTAACATTCTAGGATATCTAATTATCTCTATCTCAGTGTTTTCTAGCTTCTTGCGTTTTTTCTATTTTCTGTATTCTTCTGTGTCCAGCAGTGTTTTCTAGTTGTCTAATGTGTTCTAGCTGCTGTTGTATCTTTATTATTATTGTAAAGCTTTTTGTGCCTATCTGGTTCCTCTGTGTCTATCAGGTTTTTCTAGCTTCTTATGTGTCTACCCAGTTGCTTCCTTTGTGGGGTCCTCACAACTAAGCGCCTATCCATTCAGTTGTCTGGGGTATGGGGTTACACGTGTGTCAAAGCTCTTGCGGATTCCTGACATACAGCGGCTTTACAGACTGGTGAGTCTCTCACGGCCTCCAAGCTGACTTGTGTTCTGCGCCTCGTTCCTATCAAAGCTGAGTCCAGTCCCCATGGGCCCACTGAGGACTCGTCGTGTTACTGTTTCTAGGAGCAACTTGTTTGAGCCCCTGTGTTGTTTATAGGTCTTTCTTTGCTTCTTGGCGCTACACAGACACATGGAAAGACACGGGCACAAATCTAACCTTACACCCAATAGTATATTGGTTTCTTTTTGTGAGCCTAGGATGTCAGCAGAACAAGCGGTAGACAGTTTTGCCAGTCACTGTCTTTGTTAGAACAGATTCACAATTGTTTTATTAACATTCCTGCTTTCTCAAATTTGCTTGAAAATGCACCATTTGCCCACTCTTTTTCCAAAACAATTTTCGGGGGGAGAACCCCACAAAACCCACCGTAGGTGGTTCGGGCTCGCTCTCTATGCTTGTTCTCTACAGTGCTGTACGACAATTGTTTTACGCTCACCACTTTCAAATGTCATCAGCCGCCACTGCTATCTACCCTCTCTTCTATACCGGTTTATAGTGCATACCATGTTAGGTTCATTCAACGCAAGACTGGCACACCATTCCAGGCAGACTGACACACCATTCTGGGCAGACTGGCACACCATTCCGAGCTGTAGGTTACTATCGGAACAGCGATCCGTGGCGTTCAGGTCCAGGCCAGAGCTGGCATTAGCCTTCCTTTCTGTGCACTCACGAGGCACTATGTAGCACCAAAATGATAGGTCAGAGTGTGAAGTCCTCGCTGCTGAGATCTGTGTGTAACCTGCAGCAACCGTACCTATAGCAGGCTGTGAATGGCAACTAAGATTACCAGCTGTTCCAGGCCTGTCCATCACGCTTTTGAGATGGGCACACTGATTACTACTGAGTAGGGTGGTACTGTCCTCTGCTATTAAAGCATAACGAAAAAGCAAAACTGCAGCAATTTTTTTTTACATAAAGTAGCTCGTATGCAAGTGCTCATTGGACTTTGCCCATGGCACATTACTGCTTTACATTGCTATAAATCGCTTTATTACTAATCTGAGGTCTTTAAGAAGGAATATTTAAAATAATTGAGTTCTGCTTCGTGTTTCTGGCCCAAGGTAAACACGCTTAAAATCTTTATATAGCATTGATGCGGTATTGAAGCTGGGTCAAAGGTTATAGCAGCATAGTCTTCCAAGTACAGGGTGTCCTGGACCTGGTGCTCAGCATGCCTCTTGTAGGCTGCAGCAAATCATGAGCGTGATCAGTGGGCCACTGGGTCAGCCAGTAGTTCACATGCAACAGCATGCACCGCACCATACAAGTCGAACCTAGCCTGTAACGCATGGTTACATGTATGACACATGATTATCTCAGTTACGCAGCCACCCTGAAACGTTAAACATGTGAGCTATGCTGTAATCCAACATTTAATTTTTTTGCGTTACACCGTGCGCCAGATTTGGAAGATCCTGCCCGGCAGCTGCAGTTTATGAACACTTATAAAACGTCTAAATATGTCCGCCATGGAAGAGTGGGAAAGGGGTGCACAAAAACAGTCTTGTGTTATTCAGAGGTCGGTTGGGCGATGACATTTGCAGTCACCATAGAAAATGCTTGGAAAACCTTTAAAACCAGAGGTGTGTTGGTATTCACAAATATTCCACATGACCGTAGCCACCCTGAACAAGCATTGGCATTGCCAACAGGTCTGGGTGATGAATTAAAGTCCATTTTGAGCCACGATGGTTAAGGCACTCAAAAAGTTGCCATTCGTGCACTCTGCCACTCATCTTTGCACTCATGCATCCATTCACAGACTCACTGTTGCATTCATGATGAAACAACAAAGCATGCACACTCAACAACATAAGAAGGATACATTAAATGAAAAGTAGAAAAAGAAAATATGCTGATGACTAAACATGGTGGATAAACATAATGATTCCATGGGACTCTTCTAGTTTATGGTAAATGTGACTTTAACTCTTTATGCTAATCTCCAATCAACATTTATTCTCCAACACTAGGTGTAGTTCAACATATACAATAAATCAAAAAAGTGCAGACAGCGCAGTTCTCAAGTATGTGATATTATGCTCATTGTACAGTGATGGATAAATACAAGCTGGATGTTTATTTGAGTTAATAAATTCAACAACAGTCTGTTTTTTCATCCCAGATTCTTATTTCCAATTTAATTGTGTAATACACAATTCAGTATATAATTGTCGACGTTTCGCCCCTGCAGTCAATGTGCAAGGTTCTCCTCGGGACAATAAGTGCCGTTTGGCACTTCACCTCTTAGCAGTACACTTTGTTCACATGCTGGGTACACTTTTTGTATGCTAAACCGGGTACAGTGCGTCTCTTCCGTCAGCAATAATCCGAATGCCTAGTCGAAACGATACACAGTCCACCCTTGAGACAGTTTGTGAATGACTGGAGGTGAGTGTCTGGAAAGTTTCAGTACTCTGTCCATCATCTCCTAGTGTTTGCTATGTGGAGCTGCTGCACGCTCCCTATAAATTGGGATGAACATCCTTTGAGAGAAGGCAGACGTGCTGAACTCCCCGAGCATGGGCAACACGACTTAGAGGGAGCATGCTATTCTTCATAAAGGTAGTCTCCTCAATGCCACTTTGCACACGTATGCTGCAGTTTATTGCAAAATGATAGCACAAGAACAAAGCAAACAGAATGCAAGCTTTTGTTGTTCATTGCACTTGTGTTTTTTCCACTATGACACATCTGGTGTCATAGTGTGACACATTTGTGTGCTCAATAAATCTCACTACCATAACATAACTATTGTTTTAGCCTTAAACGGATCACTCATAAGGAATCTGACACCATTTTTCCCGGTGAACCAATAAGGCTTATAGGGCCAGATCTACAACCAGTTTTTGCATGCGCAAACTGGGTTTCGACCCGTTTGTGCACTCAAAAACCTGAAGTCACATGTACAAACACTCTTTTGCGACTCGTATAATAGTGCTTAGCGACTCTGTAGTAATGACAGGAGACATCCACGAGGTTGAGTAGATTTATTTAAGGTCTGATGAGAAGATCCAACAGACAACGCCTGACGAGTGTGCAAGCACAGCACTGGCTTAGTCCCAACTGTACATTCCAACTGTCACCAGTCTCTAGACCAACTGTCAACATGAGCTTGGCTCGCACGCCAACGGGCAGTGCGAGGCAGATACTAACAGAATGTCCACGCGTCAGAGGCGCGTGTGGATAGAACACTACATAAATCTCTTTCCCTAGAATGAGGGAAGAAGAACACAAGAGCAGAGAAGGGAAAAATGGAAGTGGGAGGAAAGGAGAGAGAGAAGAGCGAATTACCTGAATCTTACAGGCACTCTGATGTCCCTGCAACTCCTCCTGGGGGAGACAACAGGGTTGTTAACAACATCCAAAACTCTGAGATTTTGAACAGACGAATGTATTGGGACTGTGTCAGAGCCTTGGACAGGCCTCTTACCACATAGGTCATTGACCTTTACAATCTTGTTCATGTTCCACTTATTACGCTTATTGACACGAACAGTAGTGCCACAGATTTTATCAATGCAGACTGGTTCGCTGAACTTGGAGTCACCTTTCCTGACAAAACCTTGTTTCTTTATTCTCACCATGTCACCCACAACAAATTTCTGGTTGGAGACATGTTTCCTGGAGTTGAAGTATGTTTTTTGTTTGGTTTGTACATTGCAGATTTTGTTTTTAACCATGTTGTCAAGCTCATGGGCAGGCATTCTACGTTTGAACCACTTTGACATCCACGCAGCTCTAAAATCAGGTCTAAAATAAGAGCAGTCCTTTCTGCCTTTAAGTAGTTCAAAGGGAGACACATCTGAGGACGAGTGGGGCGTGGTTCTGTAGAACTACAGCATGGTTCTGACAGCCATGGGTATGCTTTTGTTGTGATCAATGGTCCAGCGTATACAGTCCCCAATGACTCTATTAAGTCTCTCCACCAGCCCATTCGTTTGGGGATGATAGAGTGAGGTTTTGATGTGGATGATGGAAGATTCCTTAAAGAATTCTTCAACTTCAGCAAAGATAAACTGTACCCCATTGTCAGAGATAACAGTCTTTGGAAATCCCTCCCGCATGAAAATCTCTTTCATGAAGTCGAGAATATCTTTAGAGTCAACTTTGGCAACAAATTTGACTTCTGGCCATTTGTAGTAATAGTCCACTAAAACTATGGCGAACGGAGTCGAATGAGGTAGGGTGTGGAAGGGACCCAACACGTAGATAACTAGTTTCTCTCAGGGATTGTCTGGCAGGGGAATGGGGGTGTGGGTCGGGTTGGATACGAGTAGCGTCTTGTCACAGCCAGCACAAATGTTGCATTCTTGGACAAGTGCGTCAATGTCTCTGTCCATCTGAGGCCATCAGAAGTATGCATGTACTCTACATTTGGTGAGTGTAGCACCCGGATGACCCTCATGAGCTTTAGTGGGTAGAGTTTTCCTGAAGTTGAAAGGGGGAACAATCTTATCCAACCTGAAAATGAGACCATCTTCAACAGATAATTCCTCACAGATTTTTACATACGGTTGCACATCAACATTTAAACTCTTCTCTTTGGGCCAGCCTTCAGTAATGTATTTCCTAACACATTTAAGTACTTCATAAACAGTCCATAGCATCATACCAATCACTTTCATTGACCGAACTAACATGTTGTAGTTCAACACTTACGACTACGGCAATTTGGTTTAACTCCATCTTCTGACCTGTTTGGAATGGGTGGCAACCATGAAAGAGTGTCTGCACGTACTTTCTTTCCACCAGGGATGTGTACAATTTCAAAATTCAATTGGAGAAGTTTAGATGCAAGATGTGTGGTGTCACTTTACCGAAACCTGTGAAGTTTCTATGCTTTTGGCAATGCGAATGGACGCTTCAAGAGAGGGATTCTCAAGTGAGAGGAGCTTTTGTCTAATTGCTCTATCAGAACATTGGCTTATGAACTGATCTCGTACCAACTGCTCACTAAAGTTGTCAAACTCAGAAAAATTATAAGGGCAGTGATGTATGTACAACCAAATCCTGGGCACACATATATTGGTTTAAACAAATAAGGTCAAATGACGTAAGTCTATAGAAAAGTCAATTGGAATGAAAGTTCGCAGAAGAGTCTTTTCTTGTTTCTTTAATTCAAATCACGTAGAAAAGCAACCAGCAAACAAAAACCAGCCAACACGTGTTTCATCAAGGAGGATACTCCCATGACTTCTTCAGGGCTGTAGAGCGGAGCAGTATACTCGAGATGCCGGTGATAATTCCAACCCGGCAGGTCTGAACCGCAGGGTGAGTGAGAGCGTAACACAGTGTCTGTATAATATTGTCCGATAGTGTAGGGTCAAGGGCAAGCCAAGGGCGGGCAAAATGGTACGTGTCATGTAGTCATTGATCCATAATTAAAAGAAAGTAGAGCTTGTTCAAGTGTAGAGTAGCGATTCATCCGGACCACGTCAGTGTTGTGGATGCCAGGGGAAGACACAGGTGTGTGTTGGAATCCTTCCGGAAGGATTCTGACGCGAGCCACGGACGGAGCTTCACTGCAAACAATCGAAATCTTGGAATCTCTAACACACACCCGTGTCTTCCCCTGGCATCCACAACACTGAGGTGGTCCAGAGGAATCCGACGAGCCCCAGTGCGGGCTGCCCCTAAATCCAGGCCCCGGCCTCTGCTCGAGCCACGTGTGCTAGGCCTCCATCCCCGGGCCCGCCTCCGCTGCCGCTATGCGGTGTCCACAGCCGCCCAACACGGGTACCAGGGATGGCGATGCTGCGGGGCAATCTTCCAGAAGGGCATTTAGCTGTCTAGAACCCCTTTGAAGCTATACAAAGCTGATGTTGGTGGGCGGTGAGACGGAGCTCATGAGATCGCATCCTACCTCGCCTCCATCTTGGCCAGACCCCCAAAACATGCTTGTTTATATAAAAAAAAATATTTTTCATGAGTCAGCATTTCTTACTCTAAAATTTACAAGATAAGTCATATCTAAAATTGTAGTATGACAAACCTAGAAATAGAAAATTCTTTGTCAATCAGGCCTGAATTTTCAGGAGTAAACAAAATCTAAAAAAGAAGAAAGACAACTACTCTAAAAAAAAATCTTAGTGAATTAGGCACTATGGAGCTTATTTACAAGCCCCTTGAGCTGCAGGTGTGTCACTTTTAATATGGGACAAAGTGACGCAGCGGCGGCGTAAGCGGCTTGTAAATTAGCCCCTCTGTATTTTGAGAATTCAATCATTCAAGGCTGGGTCAGACTTGCACTCCTAGAGTACTGGATCATTATGCTTCTTAAACAACAACTTTAGCATCTGCAGAGCTTTCATGTGTACCAGATCCAGGGATGTTTAGCTCAGTTAGTGCAGGCTTTTGCTTTGCATTTGGGGAAGGTATTCGTAATTGTGTCAAGGCATACACAGGACTACAAGTCTCAGAATGCAAATGAAAATCCTGGACTGGATGAGCTACTCATGAACTTGGGAGATATGGTAGCTCTACTTCTTGGCGCAGAGGTCAGAGTGAGGTGTGGTTATCAGGATTGCTCACCTGTTGCTGGTTCGAAAAGTAGAAGGAGTATTGGACTGCGAGCACGTTGGAGCAGCTCTTCCTTTTTCCTTTATACTCCACTCCTCGCGGAACCCGCTCCGCGGGTCCCGCATCGCCTCTGGACAACTTGGACTGCGCTGTCAGAAGTGCGCTGTGCTGTGAAGCTGAAAGCCTGCTTTGAACAATACTGATTGAGCTTCGGTGGCGGTGGTGAGTGCAGGGCTGCGAGCGAGGGCAGGCGCAGGACTACCAGTCCCAGGAGCGCCTGACCCTCGGCATCTTCATCAGCTGACCCGCTCTCCCTGCTGGCTCCTCCCCCGCCTCAGCGAAGCTAAAAACCAGCGTGTCAGTTTCCTTGTTGGATTGCTCACCTGTTGCTGGTTCGAAAAGTAGAAGGAGTATTGGACTGCGAGCACGTTGGAGCAGCTCTTCCTTTTTCCTTTATACTCCACTCCTCGCGGAACCCGCTCCGCGGGTCCCGCATCGCCTCTGGACAACTTGGACTGCGCTGTCAGAAGTGCGCTGTGCTGTGAAGCTGAAAGCCTGCTTTGAACAATACTGATTGAGCTTCGGTGGCGGTGGTGAGTGCAGGGCTGCGAGCGAGGGCAGGCGCAGGACTACCAGTCCCAGGAGCGCCTGACCCTCGGCATCTTCATCAGCTGACCCGCTCTCCCTGCTGGCTCCTCCCCCGCCTCAGCGAAGCTAAAAACCAGCGTGTCAGTTTCCTTGTTGGATTGCTCACCTGTTGCTGGTTCGAAAAGTAGAAGGAGTATTGGACTGCGAGCACGTTGGAGCAGCTCTTCCTTTTTCCTTTATACTCCACTCCTCGCGGAACCCGCTCCGCGGGTCCCGCATCGCCTCTGGACAACTTGGACTGCGCTGTCAGAAGTGCGCTGTGCTGTGAAGCTGAAAGCCTGCTTTGAACAATACTGATTGAGCTTCGGTGGCGGTGGTGAGTGCAGGGCTGCGAGCGAGGGCAGGCGCAGGACTACCAGTCCCAGGAGCGCCTGACCCTCGGCATCTTCATCAGCTGACCCGCTCTCCCTGCTGGCTCCTCCCCCGCCTCAGCAAAGCTATAAATCTCCCACTTGGTACCGCAACGCGGGAGCGCGCGGGAGCGCGCCGGGTGAAGCCCGGGACAAGGGCGGGACCGTCTGAGGCCGTCAGAGGCTGAAGTAGGCTGGGCTGGGCCCCCTCCCTTTGAACTCTGGTATTATTTAGTTTGACATTTCTCTACAGGCTTGTATTGTACCTTAGGGTTGCGGGAGTTTCTATCTATTTCATCTTGTGTAAACTATTCTCATGACGGCTAAAAAACTGCGTTCTGGTCGCGTTCTAGTAGGGAAATCTGGGTCTAAAACGAAATCTAACCCTTTACGCAATAAAATTCCGTCCTCCATGCAACTGAAAGGCCAGTGTCAGCTTTTCAACTTATGGGATAAAGGGAAAGACAAGTCGATTGAGCTGCAGCCCCCGAGCGAGGTTCCAGAATATAATGTTCCTGAGTCTGCTAATATGGTTATTAACGTTTCCTCTAGCCTGAGTTTGGTTCCTAGTCAATCTTTGTTAATACCTGCTAGCCCCGAAATAGTAAGGGGTTCGCCTTTGACTTCAAACGACTCGCAACTGAGACTGAATTCTCTTCTTGAGTCTTCGGGTAGTAAGGTTTTGAAACCCGATAGTACTGTTCCCCCCCAAGCGTCTCTCATGGAAGTTCCCAAAGTTATAGTGAACACTAGCCCTTTGTCAGTTTTGCCAGTTAATCCGCCCGTCCTAGTAGGTGATTTTACATTACCTGACATCGATCTAACAGCTCACAAGGATCGGATGACATCCTTACAGGGGAAATCTAGGGGTATCCCAAATTCAAATGAAGTTATAACCATTTCAAGTGCGGGTCCTCTAAGTAGTACACCCTCTAATAAATTGGATTTTTCCCTTGCTCAATTAAATTTTACCTCTTGTTCTGGCCCTATTTTGAACAATTTAGCTGAGGGGTCTCCAAGTATTGATGGGAGGTTAATTTCCAATTCATTATTCTCTTTGGAATCTATACTATCTTCGATTCTGAGCCTACTTGAAAAATTTGTTGGAGGCTCTGAGTGTATTTTTGACACGGTAACTCAAATTTTAAAAGTTCTTTTGCAAAATAAGAATGGACCAGTGTCTGATTGCCCTCCAACGCTTGCTACTCTGATGGAGACCCCCAAAAAGAGTTCTCCAAGTGCTCAAGTAGCACTGGATTCAGCTCAAACTCCTCTCCTCATGGATGGCCAAAAAGCAATGAATCCAGTAGCGCTACCAGCTGACCTTAAGATTTTCAAGGCGGTTTCGTCTGGTGCTAATTGCATAGCTTCCATTAGTGATAAGATAGAGGTAGTATCTACGTCCCCAGTCAACCATAAAATTGAAACTCCCTCTCTTTTCCCTATATTTTCCTTACAGTCAAAAAATGAGGAGATCTTTATAGCAAATACTGGAATGGTAGAAAAATGGATTCCCCCAAAACACAAAAAGATCAGAATAAAGAAGAGAAAACTCATTCGAAGATTCTCTAAAAAAAGACAGAGAAAACTTCTATTTGATAAAAGTGTGGAACCAATTCTAGAAGATCCCCCTCAGGCTGAGCAGTCTTCTGCCTCTCAGGAAGATATGATTGCTTCCCTAAAGTGGAACTCATGTCTATAGGATTAGGTCCCATAAGTTCCACTAACCCTTTCCTCCCCAAGGTCACTTCACCTTCTGTTAATCCTTCCTCTCCTATCTCAATCCTTCAGCAAGGCCTCTCCAAGATGTACCCAAGCTCACCTCTCCTTCTGTTAATCCTTCCCTCTCCTCTCTCAATCCTTCAGCAAGGCCTTTCCAAGATGCACCCTCAATTGTAGTCATTCCTCCTAAAGAAAAAATAAATGTAGATACTTTGTTTCTTGATTTTTCCCCTTATTTGAAACTGATTTAATTTTAAATAGATCTGCCTTACTTATTTGTTTCAAAGAGATTGAAAGTTTAAAATTAATTCAAACATCTGATTTGGATGTAGTATTCCTTCTTAACTCTTTGATAGGGAGATCCACAAGGGTGAAATTCCAATCTAAAGTAGTGTTAAATCTTATTTTACAGTGGGCAGAGGAATTACAAATCAGAGGAATAGATGTTATGCCATACTTTGGGGAAAAACGAAATCAATGTGCTTTTTCCAATTTGTCATCTCCCTCCAATACGGGTTTGATGTCGTCGGATTGGTCTAGTTCTAGATCGGAGGACTTAAAAATATGTGTGTCCAGGAATGAAAGGCGAGTGTCATATAAAAATCCTCCTCTTAAACAAACTGTGAAGGATGATCAGTCTAAATGGAGTTGGTTACCTGGAGTTTTAGCGAGTAAATATGCTTCCTGCCCCAAACCGCATTCAAATTTTTAACAGAGAGCTGAAGCTCATTTCGTGGAATACTGCAGGTTTTAAAGATCATAAGGAGAAACTATGCTTCTTGCATTCCCATAAGGCGGATATAATCTGTTTACAAGAAACATGGGTGGAAGGGAGATTAGCTCTAGAAAAAGATTACTTTGTTTTGGAAAATATTGCAACCTCCTCTAGAAGAGGCCATGCAAAGGGAGGTATAGCATGCTTGTTAACAAATAGAATAAAATGGAATTATTCACATTATCTCGATCCAGGGAAATTGTTCCAGGCAATAACCTTAAAAGATGTATTTGAGGATTGCCCTAATAGATCGCTGGTAGTGATAAACATCTATATTCCCCCAAATTGTTGCTTTAATGACGGTCTAAAAACACTGTTCTCCTTTTTAACTAAAACGATGGATGCTTCCCCGTCTCCTCATGTATTAATGGTTGGGGATTTGAACTGCAATATATCCAATTGTGGGCTGGATTTGTTTAGAAACAACCTTAGGGAAGAGTCTCTGAATATACCATCGGCCCAGTTCCCTGCTAAAGTTAAAACTAACAAAAGAGGTAAACTTGTCCTAGAAGGCCTACATAAAGTTGATTGTTTAATAGTAAATGGGAGGCTCCCCTCTGACACCCCGGCAGCTTTTACGCATAAATCAAATAAGGGAAAATCTATCATTGACTATGTTATGGTAGATTATGCTTTATTTTCCCAGTTGAAAAATATGAAAGTCATAGAGTCTAATCTTAGTGACCATAATGCGTTGATGCTTATAGTCTCTGTCAGTCTTCCGAAAGTGGATTCTTGGAGTATGGATACGGATCTGGTGAATTTTGACTCCAATTCAGGGAAATGTTTCTGGAATTTTCGCTCTTTTGAAAGTTTGGTGTCCCTTTTGAATCAAACTGTCAAGAGTTTACCTCTCTGGGAAGGGAGAGAGCTGTTGGGATTTGCTAACTTTTTAGAATCGGTAATTTCCGTAGCGAAAAAGAAACTTTGTGTGAAAAAATCTTTTGCAGTCCCTCATCCACTGCGGGCTATAAATATAGAAATAAATAAAGTAATAAGGGGGCAATATTTATCATTTACCCAAGAAGCCAAGCTTAAGTTGTCAATTTTAAAAAGAAGGAGAGTTAGGCTTAAGGCCCGTTTAAAACGCAATAAGGAAGACTCTCTTTGGATACAACTGAGGGAAGCTTCTTATAACGGCCAAACCAAGATTTTCTGGTCTTTAATTGGCAAGGGTTGTGGGACTAGAGCCAGTGCCACTCCTATTGCCATTGAGGAACAGATTTGGGTCCAATATATCGAGAATTTGTACAGTAACAATAATTCACAATTATACATGGTGGAATCTAATTATGTTTCACGTGTATTTGATTGTCCATCGGAAAAGGAAATCGAATTTGCTATTATGAACATGCGTTCCTCTGGTGCGATGGGTCCAGATAAAGTCCCCATCTCTGTATTAAAACAACAGAGTGAACTTTGGAGCAAAATCCTCTTTCCAGTGTTTAAATTTTGCTTCTCTAGTGGAACAGTCCCCCCCTCTTGGAAAGGAAGTATCATTGTTCCTTTATATAAAAAAGGGGCAAGAGATCTTCCCCAAAATTATCGTCAAATCGCTTTGCTTGACGCCATTGGTAAGGTTTTCGCAAAATGTATTCTTACCTTAATGAACCAATGGGTAACTGAGTTTAAAATCCTGCCTATTGAACAAACAGGTTTCAGACAAAATCACGGAACTCTAGATAACTTGACGTCATTACAAGTTATCACGGAAAAATATGTGAAAGTCCGTGGTGGGCAGGTATATGGCGCTTTTATTGATTTCTCCACCGCATTTGATAAAGTGGATAGAATATTGCTGTGGAGAAAGTTATTTGATTTAGGTATGCCCCCCTTTCTTATTAAGTTAATTCGCGCTCTCTACTCAGATACCTGGTGCAGAGTTCTACTGGGAGGTGAACGTGGTTTATCTAAAATAATTTTTACCTCTAATGGGTTAAAGCAAGGTTGCCTTTTGGCTCCTTTGCTGTTTTCCCTTTATACAGTTGATTTACCTTTTGCCCTCTCAGCATGCGCTGGTATTGCCCCGTCTTTGGGTGGAGTTCCAATTGCATGCCTTATGTATGCAGATGATATCTTGATTTTGGATCTTACCCCGAAGGGCTTGAATAATCGCTTGCAAGCGCTTTCTGAATACGCTGAAAACCATTACCTATTGATAAACACGGCAAAAAGTAAAGTGATGTGTTTCTCCGGTAGGAAGAAACCTAAATTCCTTAACTTTCCTTGGGTTGTGGGGGATCAAAAATTGGAAATTGTGAAATCCTACACCTTCCTTGGCAAAATTGTCACAAATAATCTAAGTGACAAAGCACATATAGACAATAACTCGCGGAAGGCTATTTCACAGGGAAAGAGTTTAGTATCCTTGTATAAAGCCACAGGTAGAAGGCATTTTTCTATTCTTCTAGATGTATTTAGAGCGAAAGTTCCTGCCTCCCTGTTATACGGAATAGAGTTAATAGATCTAAAAAAGTGGAGTTTTTTAAACTCCGCGGAAGGGAAAATTTTGCGTAGTTTATTATCTGTTAGTACAGCAAATTCGACTGCTTCCCTGAGACAGGAACTTGGTATACGTAGTAGCTGGGTTCAAGGTTTGGCCAGTATCATACGTTGGGTAGTAGGTATAGCAAAAAGTGAGTCTAACACCTTAAGACATCTTATAAAAAATGAATTGCTGGGAAACTTCAATGACTATTCCATGATTGTAAAAAACTTCAGATTTGCCGTGGTACAATTGAAACTGGATAAAGAGACTTTATTTTCTTTATCCTCTTACCAATTAAAAACCATCTTGAAGTCTACCACATGGGAACTGGGGTTTTGTCAGGATAGAGATTCCCGGCTGTTAAAAAAAGGTTGTACTCCTGTTATTGAGTCCTGTATTTGGCGGAAAGCTCAACCTTATATGTACTGGAACATCTCTCATGGCGTTCGACGCTTAGTGTACTTAATAAGACAAAATCTGCTTCCGTTGAAAGTTCTTTGTGCCAGATGGTATGGCCATTCAGCACTTTGTGATCTTTGTCAGATGTATGACCAGGACTTAAATCATGTTATTTTTGTTTGTCCTGCCCTGATGCCTTTCAGGCGTAGATGGTTACGACCAATTTGCCATCAACTCAACATTCTCTCAGCTTCGTCATTTCAGGCGGCCTTGATTAACCCACCTAATGAAATGTTTTGTTTGGACTGTACAGTTTCTTTAAATGTTTTTTGGACCTGTATTAAGATGTTAACTTTTATTTTGTTCTTAGTGTTGAAATGACATTTTATGTGCTTCTTGCTTTGTATGTATATTCTGGCTTTTATGTGGACCTCATAAAGAGTTCCTTTATCATAATAAATAAAACTTGACCAAAAACTTGACTTGTGTGGTTATCTGTCCATTGCTGCTTTAGATCAATGTGTTCACCACTGCGGAGCTTACATCGTATTATGAGCCAGCCCAGGCTATATTTAACTACTTTGCTATGTATGTTTTTTCGGAATGCGCTATGTCTTTTGTTGACAGCACTATTTGGTTTGCAATTCACCCCGTTGCTCTGTTAAGTAAACAAAGCAGGTTATCTCTGTGGACAAGCAGTATCTTGGTGAAACAACACACATATCCACAGGGGATCACAGTGCTTCCGTGCGTCCTCAAGAGACCCAGAGATGAAAAGCTGGAGCTTGATTGGAAATGAGATATTGCAGCAGGGAAACTCCTTTCAAGTCTGTCTGCTGCACGTACACTGACGCATGTACGCAGCTCTGAGCTGGCACCAGGCTGATGGCATCAAACTGGTGAAGGTGAACAGCATGCATTACATTTCAAAATGCAAAAGGTGCATGTAGGCTTTACTAGACGTCGAGAGTTCAAGTGCAAAGCTTGCTCTAATAGTGCAATATGCTATTGTGTTATTGGATTTTATTGGCAGAGTAGACTGATTTGCCCACAGGTTTAAAATAGTGAGCTAAAAGCTGGGCTGTCTTTGGGTGGTCTGTGCCTTTGTACTCCTTGCCGTGCTATGCTAAATGATTCAAGGCTTGCAGGGCCTGGGATGCACCGCCATATACATGTGGCCTCCCTGCACAGCAGAGTGCTGGGGATAATGGGTGTTGTCACGCACAAGTTTGAAATTCGAAATGGTTGGACACTGTGCATCACTTGCACAGAGGTTAGTGTGTACTATCCATGATAACCACAACTACCTTCAAGTTGTACCCTCTGTGCACGCACTGGAGTCAATTCAAATGGCCGTTCACTGATGGCAGATCCACCACCAATAACACTGCCTTCAGCTGCCCTCAAAATGAGGTGGCAGGCAGAATGTACAAGAGGGCTGATGGGATATTAGCCAAATGTTGGTGGAAGTCTGATTTCTGCCCCATCTAAGTGAAGGTTTCAGTCCTTTATCTATAAACACACAAATAAGGCTTGCTTTAGAAGTGGTAGATTCTCATAAAACCATCATTAGTGTATATTGGGCCATATATGCTATATTGGTGCTTCCTGAAATATGTGGAAAAAAGTGCAATCACCACCAGTCTGACGCTATTTCTTCAAACAAACGGTTTCAAATCTGCTAAAACACGTATGCAACATAGGTTTTACTGAGTGTGGAAACAACTTAACGAAAATAGACGTTTGTGTCAAAACATGTGTACCATCAAAACATGGAGCAAATGCAAAAAACTGTCATCATACATTGAAAGGGCTATTTCGACTCACCAGCTAGTGTGAAACTCAAAGCACATGGCACGATTATCTGTGATGCTGCCAGGAAATGCTTTTAAACTTGCCTGTAAGTCGCTCATATTTGGAGGCAACATAAGGAAAGTCAACTTTTACTGTGTTTGGGAAATACATCTAGAGCATAGGCACTAAAGAGACTTCCAGAAGGAGCTGGGCTTGACATCTGTAATCTTATCATCAAGTTAACAATAAACCTTGGAGGACATCTAAATGTGCTGTCATTCCCTGTGGGACTGATAACACCATTTTATAGGGGCTGACTTTCCTGTGCAAATCACATGCAGGAACATTTCGAAAAACATTTGTAAGCAATATGTAAATGCTCCCAGGCCAAACAACGATTGGTTGGATGAAAGGATCTTCATTCCTCTCCTTACATACATGAAGCATTATGGCAGCCCTTACTAATTAATGGAGGAGTGCTCTAAGAATGACATTCTCTGTAGAGCAGGGATATTGGTTGCCGTACATAACACAGCAGCATTTATTTTTACAGTTTATATAGTGTGAAACTCGCCCATGGGGCAATGGGAATTAATGCACAATGAGAACCAGATGTTAAACTTTTTTTTAGGCGCAGGAGGTTACGTGATTTGCCCGGAATCACATAATTTTTAGCCAACTCCAGGATTCAAAGCTGGTTCCCCAGTTCCAAGGTCTGCTACTATTCCTGTATCGTATGATATATAAAGTACAGATCAGATCAAATTACAGGAACCAGGAACTGACCTAAATATAACTGGCACAGTCCCAAGCAGCAGAGTCTGCCTTGTTAAATATGTTTACTTCACCCATCGTAATGTTCCAGAAATATGTTCAAGTGCTGATGTGATGATTTGAAGCCATGTTCTTGGTGCAAAGGTTAGCCACTGGGGGTCAGATGTACGACTGTGAGAAATAGCGACTTGCAATTTACGAGAAATAGCGATTTGGAAATTACGAGTCACTAAATCTAATGTATGTACAAATCTGGACCTCGATCTGCGATTCGCAATCGAGTTACATCGCAATTACCGACCTCACATTTAGTGAGTCGGGACGTGCTTGCGAATTGCGACACTGTCGCAATTTGTAATTGCACTCGCAATTAGAGTCTGAGGCTTTAAAAATGTCTAGACACTTCCTGGAACTGCAGAAGGACCCCAAACCTGGTAGTGGTGTCTATCGTGATTCCCGCATAGCAGTAGGAGTACACTGTGGAGCCAGAACACACTCAAGACTGCATCCAGGCACCAGCTTGGCCCTGCAATGGCCAGCCGGCAGTGTGAGAAGTGAGCAAAGAAGCACAAGAGAAAAATCTAATTTTTCGACAGAGAATTAAAAATTCTCAATGATAGTTGTTGCAACAACCATGAACAGCTGATCGGGCGGGCCTACCAGACATTTCCTCAGTCTGAAAAATGCTAAATCTGGAGGGAAATTCAGCAACAGTTTAATGCCCTTGGAGATGCAGATAAGGCCATTGATGATCTGAAAAAAGATAGTAAGACCTGCACTCTCGTGCAAAGGAAATGACTGCAGCACGGCTGGGACAGTCCCAAGGGTCTGGAGCGGGGCCATCTAATGCTCCCCCCATCTGTGGAGCCCCAACAGCAGCCACGGCCCCTGCAGGTAAGAATGGTGGGGAGGTGGAGCCGGCTGGGGGGGGAGTTAGAGACGACCACAATGGAAAATTACATATTTATTTAATTTTCCCCTTGTGGTCGTCTCTCGAAATCACCCCCAAGCCGGCTCCACAGCCCCACTGCTCTTACCTGCAGCGGCCCCAGCTGCCCAACAGGATCCTGGACAGGATACAGAGGCAGCTTGTGCGTCAGGGACCGTCCACACCTCTGCACGCCCCTCTGGTAAGTGTAAAATACCTATTATTTCAGCATACCTGCCAGAACCCTGCAGTCCACAGACATGCAACACAGATACCCTTAGACACTCCATTTCATGCACCAAAGGTCACAGCTGTTGCATCATGGGATATGTAGTCAGGTTCACAAACAGTGGAGTAACTCTCTGAGATAAGTTGAATAACATGGTTCAACCACTGAGATAGTGTTTCATACATGCAGGGCAAACAGAGGAAGAAGCAGAAGAGCAGGACTTTGCCCAGATGGAGGCAAAGCTGGATGTCCAGCCAGAGTTGCAGCCAGGTACATCTGACAATCAGGGCAACACATCCCAGCAGGCAACTGCACCAGCAACAACTCCTGTCACCAGGATCCGACAGCTGCTGTGCTTACAGAGGCAGCAATGGGCGAGGCCTTATGCCAACTTCCCAGCAGGCACGGGCCACCAGGTGGAGGCCAGCGGCATCAAGCAGGCAATGCTGCTAATTCAGCGGCTGTAACAGAGACATTTGAAGGTGATTAACAGGAAGCTGTCCCAGGGATTCACAAACCTATCCCTCCAATTGGCAGACAACCAGGCCTGGCTGCATGTCAAGTTTGATGCATGCACTGATTATGGTGATTGGACAACTCTGCACCGAGCTGGTGGAGGTGAGAAGCCAGCAGAGGTACTATGTATGGAGCAGGGCAAGAAGGATGAGGGCCTTGACCTGGGCGATTGGCAGCCTGGCCCAGGTAACCACCCTCCATCCACTCAAGATATACGCTTTCCCTGGAGGTGGAAATGGCCCAATATAATAGAGATGTGGCCAGAGGTCTGCTGCATATGATCACTGCTGTTGAGGCCATACAGTCCTCCAGTCTTGTCACTGGGGTAATGAGAGATGCTCCTGACAGCAGAGTGTCCAGCCACAGCAGCCTGCACAGCAAAGACACACATGCTGCATAGGAGCAGCAGCAGGCAGCCCACATTCCCAAAGGGTAAAACCCACCAAGCAACCCAAAAAGGCAAGAAGTGACTGCATATTGCATGTTTACCATACTATTGCCACCATGGCCCATTGTTGGCGGTGGAGTAACCGCCCTTTGTCAAATACATTTTGGTTGTGTTGCCCATGAAGGACATGTTGTGCTGCAGTTCATTTCTTTTTTTTTTGTTTAAATTTTTTTTATTTGCATTTTGAATTAATATAACAATACATATGATATCAATTGTAGGAAAATAAACAAGTTAATACAGATATACAAAAAAAAAATATGCAATAAGCCATAGGCAAATAACGGGAAGGATAAAAAGTGGAAGGGAAAAGTGAGGAAAGGGGGAGAGAAAGAGAGAGAAAAACGAAAAGGGGGATAGGAAAAAGGAAGAAAGAAGTAGGTAAAGAACGTGTGGGAATATCAAAAGTCACTCAAGATGGATGGTGGGAGGAAAGATAGGAGGCAAGAGGGAGCCAGAGGAGATCTGATTTTATTTTTAGGGGAACAGAAGAGGATGAGGCAATAGCAATCCTATGTTCATCACATATAAAATTCCACCAAATGTGAACAGAGATCTTAGAGTTATCTTTCCAACACAATAAAACAACTTTAAATGCAATAGCCAGAAACAGGTCCAACAATCTTGCAGAATGAGAAATAAGAACAACATCAGTAGACAAGGAACCTAAAAAAAATGTTGTAAAGATAACGGGGCAGAACAACCAAATATGCGCATACAAATCTTCCAAACCTCTTTCCAAAATGATAGGACTGAGGGGCATTCGTATAACATGTGTTTAAGTGTCCCCGTCTCTTTAGAACAGGACCAACATAAGGAGGAAGAAGTTTGTGAAAACTTATGGATATTAACAGGAGTAAGGGTTGCTCCAAGATATATAAAAAACAAGGATTGAGTAATACGAGCAGCAGGAGAAATTTTGAACAGTTTGGACCATATACGATCCCACAGTATGGCAGAGAAGGAAGTATCAAGATCAGTTTCCCACGCAGTCTCAACAGGAGATTTAGGGCGAAGTGTGACAGTGGAGAGTAAAGACGAATAAACAAGTGCAGCCTTAGGCTGTTGAGTAGAAAATAAAGGGTATAGAGGTGAAATAGGAATAAAAGAGGGAAAAACATCAGGCAAGGAAAGAGAAGCTAAGTGTGACTGGATAGCAGATGTAATAATGGTATATTCATTTACATAAGATGGAGGCAAGTTAAATAAAATTTGCAAATTGTGAAATGTAATGATAGATTCACCATCAAAAAACTGATGTACAAATATTATATTCTTTTCTTTCCAATGCTTAAAATAAAATTATTTACCTTTATAGCGAAGAAATTTGTTATATCATACATCAGACAATAGAAAACATTGTAATGGGGAAAAGGTAGAAGAAAATACATTATGTAACATAGATTGGGAGTATTTCAAAACAGGAAATTTGGATATAAAAGAACAATTTGACATAAACACAATATGCTGAAAGGAAAAGTCCTTCATAAGAGAACGTTCTAGGAGAACCCAAGTAGGTATAGGTGTATCATTAAAATCATAAGCCAAGGAAAAGGATTGTTTAATCAGGAAGGCGGAGTGATACAGTTTAAAATGTGGAAAGCGTACACCACCTTCATTTTTAGGACGATACAGTTTATGCAGAGCTATACGGGGATGCTTATCATTCCATAGGAATTTAGAACAAATAGCATTAATGCGTGTAAAGAATGAGTTGGGAATCTTAAAGGGAAGCATAGAGACAGTATATAGTACATGGGGAGTAATCATCATTTTAATCGTATCCAGTCTGCCCCACCATGAGAGAAGTAAGGGGGACCAAATTTGGAGAAGGGATTGGATTTTCTTGATAAGGGAGTCAAAAGTAAGTTTAAGCATGACATTCAAGAAGGATGCAAACCAAATACCCAAGTATTTAATTTTAGAAGGACACCACGCAAAATCAGTATTATTAAACATGAATTGATAACAAAGCGCATTAAGTGGGAGGACTTCTGTTTTGGATAAATTCAGTTTATATCCCGATATAGAGGAATACAGCTGAACTTCATCCAAAAAAGGAGGAAGAGAGGATTCAGGATTAGACATATATATCAAAACATCATCCGCATAAGCAGACAATTTAGTTTCAATAGAGGAGAGTTTAAAACCAGTAATCGAAGGATTAGAACGAATTCTCTCTAAAAAAGGCTCAAGACACAAAACAAATAACAATGGAGAAAGGGGACATCCTTGTCTCGTGCCTCTAGATAATGAGAAAAACTTGAAAACTGATTGTTAACAAAAATACTGGCACGGGGAGAAGAATAAAGGAGTTTGACCATTGAAATAAAAGAGGGACCAAAACCAAACCATTGCAGGGTATGGAACAGGAATTGCCAATTGATACGATCAAAAGCTTTTTCAGCATCTAAGGAAAGTGCCGCCAACGGGACCTTGAGACTTTTACTGTGAGCGATGACATTGGAAAACATGCGGGCATTGTCCGCAGCCAGTATTCCTTTCACGAAGCCCACCTGGTCCGTCTTGATAAGGCGGGGGATAATGGAGTCAAGACGAGACGCAAGGATTTTAGCAAAGATTTTGCAATCGTAATTAGTTAGGGATATAGGGCGATAATTTTTGCAATGGGAATGATCTTTATCAGGTTTGGGAATTATAATAATGAGCGCCTCCAAAAAAGATCCAGAGGCCTTCGCATCTAAAATAAAAGAGTTAAAAAGTTGAAGGAGTTTTAGAGCAAAAAAAGCATGGAAAGAGGAATAAAATTCCACAGGTAGGCCATCCGGACCAGGTGCCTTTGATTTTTTGAGTGAGGTAATGGCTTTCATGACTTCTTGAAGAGTGATTTTACCTTCAAAGAGAGCAAAGTCATCCGGAAGTGATGGGGGTGGGAGAAGGCCATCAAAAAAGGACGTTAGGTTTGCATTAGAGGGATGAGTGTCATCAGTATATAAGTATTGGTAATAATTATGAAAGACTTCAGCAATGTCTTCATCTGCTGAAACCAATCTATTGAGAGAATCATTAAAAATTGGTCCGACATTTTTGCTATCAGATTTAACTTTCAAATAGTTTGCAAGCATTTTCCCCGCTTTGTTTTGGCCACCATGGAATTTGGACTTGATTTTAAGGAGAGTGTTACAGGCTTCATTAGTAATGATCTTATTGAGTTCAGTTTTAGCTAGGACTAGACCTTGAAGGGCAGAGGAGGATTTAGAGGAAAAATACAAATGTTCAAGATTTTTAATTTTCAAAAGTTGATCCTCATATCTCTTCCTATTCAGCCTCTTCTTTTTAGCCACATATGAAATAGTAAACGCTCTGAAAGCAGCCTTAAAAGTGTCCCAATTATTAGGAATGGAGGTATCGTCAGGATTATTAAAGGAAAATAATTCATTAAAAAACTCCGCACTTTCTTTAAAAAAAACTGAGTCAGATAAAATAAAGGAATTAAATTTCCACCGGCTAAATTTAGAGGAGATAAGGGAGAGGTCAAGGGTAGTATAGACAGGAGCATGGTCAGAGATAAATATGGAGCCAATTGCAGATTTTTGAATGGAAGGGAGCAACGATTTACTAACCATAATGTAATCTATTCTGGACCGGGTTTGGTGAACATTAGAAAAAAAAGTATATTCCAACACATCAGGATTGCACAATTTCCAGGAATCATACAAAGGACGCGAGGCAATGGCTGATTGAAAACACTTGTGAGATTTGTCAGGTTGGAATTTGCTAGAGGATAGTCTATCAGAGAAAGGGTATAACCATTGATTAAAATCACCAGCAATAACAAAATCGGGGCAGTCAATGGACGAAATCAGGGCTTTAATGTCATTCCAAAATTTAGGGTCAGGACGAACCGGGCCATATATATTTAGCAAAAGCAGCGTCCTATTTTGTATAATCACTTTAGCCATTGCCCAGCGTCCCTCGTAATCATGTTGAGAAGAAAGAATCTGTACATTTAGAGCTTTGTGAAATAAAATAGCAACCCCCCCCTTTTTTAAGAACAGCAGGAGAAAAAACTACTTGACCCACCCACTGCCTTTTCAGTTTAAACGATTCGACGTCAGAACAATGTGTTTCTTGGAGAAAAGCAACCTGTGAATTAAGTGTAGATAAATGAGACAATACCTTTTGACGCTTGACAGGGTGACCAAGACCTCGCACGTTCCAGGAAACAAAGTTACACACATTGAGGGAAGGCATGATTGACGACACAAGGATTGAACACATGGCAGGGGGAAGGCTACAGAAAAGGAAATAACAAAAACAAAAGAAGCATGAGGAAGGAACTCCCAAAACACTTAAAGCACAAATACAAAATCTACTCATAATGACAGAACACACCAGATATAGGAATATTCGAAAGAGAAACCACATAGGAAAAGCGAAACAAGAAGCAAAGGAAAAAGGAAAAAGAAAAAAGAAAGGAAGGTAAGGGAAAGGAAGAGGAACAAAAAACACAGAGAAAAAAATAAACAGATCAAGGCAAAGAAGCCTGATCGGAGAGAAAGGGAATAACCAAAACATTAGAGGCATGGAAACACCAGACTTGGGCCATATCCCCACAAGCTACCGACAATAAATGGACATATATAGAAGAAGAGAAGAGTAAAAAGTGTAGGAGCAAAAGTACAAGAGCAATAGGGAAGATTAGAAGGGTCACGTCAGAAGAAGTCATTGAGGAAGAGGAGAAGAATCACAACTAGAAGGATAAGAACTGCAAAGAAGAAGCAAGAAAAGGTAATATTAAGTAGCAAGGTCCATAGTTGCAGGAGAGACACTTTGCAGGAAGGCATGCAGTTTTTGAGGATCATCAAAAGAGCGTGTGCGCCCATTGTGCGTAATCTTGCAAAAACAAGGGTGTAGAATGCCATATTGGATGTTTAGCTGTCTCATGAGCGGTCTGAGATTCAAGAATTCCTTTCGTCGGGCATTCGTCGCAGATGAGAGATCTTGGGATATGAAAATATTATGACCTGACCATTGGAGACGACGCTTGAGTCTGGAAGCCTTCAAGACAGACATCAACTCTGTGAATTCCAGAAAAAGCATAATGATGCCACGAGGTTTGTTAGAGTTAGAGTTCATACGGCCCAGGCGGTGAGCCCTCTGAATATTAAGAGGGAGTGATGCAGGTTGAAGATCCAAAAGATCCTGAAGAAATTTACGTAGGAAAGACACCATGTCAGAACCTTCCACATTTTCCGGAACACCATAAACGCGTAGGTTGTTTCTACGGTTACGATTTTCCAAATCCTCCGTGTGCAACTTGAGCTTATGGATCTCTTGCTCTAAGAAAGGAATTTTAACTGAGGCATCGTGGATATCACTGACTCTGTGCTCCAAATTTAAGACTTTGCCCTCCATAAGAACCCACCAGTCCTCAATCTGTTTAAGTCTCTCACTAGTGGCTGTCATGAATGGTTGGAGACCATGGACCTCCTCAAGGATGGAGTCCAGTACAGGATTGGAGGAAGATTTAATTGGAGAGGGCGGGTCATTTTTAAGATGTTTAGGTTTAGTGCCAGTTTGAGACAATTTGGGCACAGGCGAGTCATTAGCCATATTGGAACTGTAGATGGAAGCCAGAGGTCATTGGAGAAGTAAGAGAGATACAGAGGACACTGCACAGGGCAGCCCGTGCCAATTATAATGACAGGGCCTCACCTGGTCACTCAACAACAAATACGATTAGAATGAACAGGCTAGGTACTGGAAGAGGAGATAACAGAGCGTAATACGCAAATTTAGCCGTTCAGAGTTGGTGAGGAGACATCGCAGGCGGGAAACGCAGGCAGTAAACTAATAGATAGTATCAGCTCCCATAAGATGCAAGTATGAAGATAGGTTCATATAAGTTGATCACCAGTGAAACCAATCCATATTAGCTGAGGCACAATGGCAAGAAAGACAAGGCTGAGGCAGAGAGAAACTTCTACATTGATGTATCTAAAATGGCGGCACCTCTTCCAGTCACCTCAGACAGTGGAGCATCGAAAAATCGGCATTAGGACAGATTTCAGCAGATTCCAAACATCAAAAATTCATAGAGTGAAGAATAAAAGTCATTGCCACAATTGAAATGCGAGCACAAGCACATGCGGTAAAATAGCGGGCTGTAAGATGCGATGAAAACACCGACGCGGGCACAGCGGCCAAAATGGCGGCCGCCCGCGTCTAAGGAAAGTCAATATTTACCGCCGCGTATATTATACCCTTCGCCGCATGGAATCTTCGTAGGACTGTAACACTGTGTGCACGGGTCCTTCCGCCGACTCTGCAGACGTCCAGCCGTCAAACAAAATGGTAAACAAAGCTCCTACGACACCTGCGGTTATAGTCCAGCGGGGAGCTCACAGGAACACCGTCCTCACCGGCTGCCGCGCAAGCCACGCCCCCGCTGCAGTTCATTTCTGAATATCCTGAAATCAAAGAGTTTCCCAGTTTGTAAAATCTACTACTAGTCTTGTCATTTATGGAGGGTGTTAGGTAAATGGATATATCTTGCAGTGAGAAAAATTGTCTGGCTATGTGGTCCCTGCGTCGTCTCCCCTCTGCTGTTCTACTTTACTCGGGTGGGTGTAAGACAGGTGGGCCTGGGTCATCGCCCTCTGAGTCTGTGTACAGTGTTGTACCGTCTCTTGTATGGGTTGTTGGGAGACAGGTAGGGTGTAATATCTATGGCTGCTGGGCATACACAGTCACCTAGTGAGACATATATGAGGGTGAGACAACATACAGAGAGTAATGTTTTCACTGCTACACTTCACTTTGTGCAACACATTGCATTACCTACGTGGTATTCTTCATCAAAGTCCCCCCTTTCTAGTTGCTGGTGAATGCCACTGTGGTGAAAGATGTAGGAGTCATGGATGCTCCCTGGAAATTTTGCTACAATATCTGTGATGATGTGTTGTGTATTGCAGACAACATTAATGTTTAGTGAATGCTTGGTTTTGCAGTTCCTGAATATGTATTCAGGTGGGATGGGGACATATGGGCACATGGGTCCCATCTATGCAGCCAATTACCTGTGGAAATCTGGCTATCCTGTATCACTGGCTTATTATTTTCTGAATTTCTATAGCAGTCCTGGGCAGGTAGATGTGTTCGTGTATGTGGTGGATCATGGCGTCAAGGAACTTGCAAAAGAAACATAAAAGCGCACTCTGCGACACCCCTCCGACCACTGCAATGACATCTTGGCAACTACCAGTGGCCAATAGCTAGAGGGAGAACAACATCTGGGCATGGGTGGGGATTGCATTGCTGCGCTGGGTTCTGCTTTCTAGTTGTGGCTTCAAGATGGCTATTAGCTCTACAATAACTTTGCTACTCAGCTTGTACTGCTCATATATCTCTATGTCGTGTCAAACATGGTAAGCCTGTAACTGAAAATCCTCTCCTGTCTCCGCCTCCTCTGCTGAGCAGCCAACACCCACATCCTCCTCGTTGTTGCGTACAGGGCAGCCATTGTAGTAAGATTTGTGATGCATTCTGGGCTTGTTTCTATAGGTCGGGCCCTGTTACCACCTGGTTTGGATTCATGGTAAATTGCATGTGCAAATGGGTCTTTTTGCGCTTATATGCAAATTGTGACTCGTCTGTATATGATGGTTAGCGATTCGCAAATGGCGAAACGCTAGTTGAGACACACAAATTCTGCAAGCATATTTTTGTGGCTCAGTAATCTGTTGCATCGTAAAATCTGATTTGCAAATGTCTGTCGTACATCGCGTGCGGCCCATTTTGCATGCACAAATTGTTTTGCCACTTGCAAAACGGTCATACATCCGTCCCTAAGGAAATAACCAACCATGCATTTGTTATTTTACATCTCCCTTATTAAATGCTGCTGCAGCCTGCTTCTTCATCACTTTGCTTCTGGTGGCATGCAGCTATTCTTCACTTGTAGCTGTGAATGAGGTCCGAGGGTAAATAGCGTGATTTGGTTGCAGCTCAAGTCAGCAAATTCAGGAAGGAAAGATTGGGGTGAGGTAAGAAGTTGTCAAGAATGGTCAAATGGGGGTTTGTTGCTGTAGCTGATTCACGGCCCCACAAACATAGCAGAATGTGCAGATCGAGTTTGCTGCACCATAGGTCATGATACATTTGCTGTACATTTGTTGTACATAATCAACAAGGGAAAGGATCACTAGTCCTGCGTAAACCAAGGTATGCAGGTAGGTAAGTGGGTGTCTCCCAATAAAAAGACCCTCATACACGTGTTTTGTCTTGATTTCTCGTAGCGGTATATGATGGGTGCCCGCTCGTTTTTACACGTGAGTGCGTAATCCTTGGGTCAATTCTTTTGTGTGCACCCTCCGCCAGGAGGCTTTACCTTTGGTTAAGGCAGTAGTGATCGTGGAAAGGTGGGTGGAGAGGTGGTGATGTGTGAAAAATTGCCCGGACAGCCAGAGATTGGACTTTAATAAATCTGGATTCGGACAATTATAAAATTGTTTCGTGCTGCTATGGAATTGGTTATGGATTCTAGCGCACTTTGATAATGTGATAAAAAACGGTCGACATGTTTCAGCCTGTGTTGCCAAATGGTCAGTAGGCTTTCTTCAGGACCAGTAAGTGGTGGGGTGAATAAAAGTGAAAGAATAGGTAAAATTATAACCTGATTCTTCGGATAGTAGAAGGTCGCATTGTACCTGTAAAGAAAAAGAAACGTACACACAACAACGAAGGGGGGGGGGGAGACACACAATTATGTACAATTGTACAATCTCAAAATCACTAGATTTTGAAAAGAAACTAAAAAATGGCATCAACTCTCCCATTCTCATGCTTCAGCGAAGGAAAGTGATTTTGCTATACTTATAATTAAAGCTAAGGGCACTGCACTACAGTATAGCAAAATCACTTTCCTTCGCTGAAGCATGAGAATGGGAGAGTTGACGCCTGATATGACCGTGATTCTGCGCAAAGTATTGCCATCTTTTAGTTTCTTTTCAAAGGTAAAGCCTCCTGGCGGAGGGTGCACACAAAAGAATTGACCCAAGGATTACGCACTCACGTGTAAAAACGAGCGGGGACCCATCATATACCGCTACGAGAAATCAAGACAAAACACGTGTATGAGGGTCTTTTTATTGGGAGACACCCACTTGCCTACCTGCAGACCTTGGTTTACGCAGGACTAGTGATCCTTTCCCTTGTTGATTATGAATAACTAAATGGAGACTGAAAGGATCCGATCTCTCTCTCCCCCCCCAATTGATTATACGTAAATTTGTTGTAAGCAACCTTCTTGTCAGGCACTGCTGTGATCTGCACACAAGAAATTACACACTTTGGGGACTTCATTATGGCTGATTTTTAGATCTTCAAATGTATACTAATCGTGCAATGCTGATCACTTCTTTTAGAGGTTTTCCTTGAATCTTACTAGGATACCACATCGGGGCCTGTACTGCCCGCCCTTACGCTTCTTTTGAAATAAAAAATCATGCCACGTCATTAGTGATAAAACCTGGTGACTCCCCTCTCATATTCTGCCCTTTAATGACATAGGCCAAGGGTTACTCTGTTTTTCACCCCAGCATGTTAATAAACAATAACTTATGAAGGGGGCTGAGGATCAGTTCTATGTGAAGAGAAGATATAAGGATGTTGCTCGGTTGGGGGGCGTGGCTAGCAGCCGATGCCAGCAGACGCAGCCTAACGAGGCTCCCGTCCCTAGCCCCGATAAATCCTTCTTTTATCCCCCAAACAGCGCGGACTCCCTGTGAAAACCGGGTCGAGTCTGCCCCTGATATCGGAGCCTGCCCGGGAAGAGCGCCAAGCGTGTACTTCACCCGCAACCGGTGCTGCGGCCCCCGCCGGTCCCAGACGGGACAGACACCTAAAATGGTGGCGTGGAACTCCGAGACCCGCCGGACTGAGCCCTGAGCGACCTGGCACCCGGGGAACCTGATACTCCCGACTGCGCGAGGTGAGAGCGGTCCCAGAGCGGCTGCTGGAGTGCGGAGATCAGAGCGGAGCCGGCAGCGGACTGGGAGGCGCCCAGCAGCGGCGCTGTGGAGGAGGGAGAGTTCCGTACCTCTGAGGGGCTCCAAACTCGAGGTCCCGGCTTCTGGGCCTGGGCGGCTCTGGCGGCGGCGCTGCGGCGCCCGACCCTGCGCTGGCGTGTGCAGACCACGGGGTGGACAGAGAGGACGCCGCCAAGCCCAAAGCGCCAGCGGGGCACCCCCACGCACAAACAGAGGCACCTGAGTGAGCTCGGACAGGGGAGTCTGGAGGCTGAGTGAGAGGTGACTTGCCACCAGAGAGGCGGTGAACGAGCCCGGACTGAGGACCCAGCATCCCCACTTTGTAGAGCCCGAGTGGGGGCCCGGCGGGCTCCTACGCTGGACTGAGTCTCCGAGCAGGGCGTCCAATCCCGGGGGTAGTGCCCCCCCCCCACCCCCGCACACAGCTGCCCCGCTTCGTTGCCTACCACACGGGAGGAGCCTGCGGGTGTGTGCGACACCCTGCGACGACCAGCCGGACAACCTGACCGCCGTGAGGTGAGCTCCTGGGTGTGAACGTTGGAGCGGTGGGTTGGTTGGGGCCCGGCAAGGAGCTGGGCGACACACCGACAGCTGCAAAGCGGCGACTGCCTGGCGGCCGTGCATTCAGCCGGCGGGTGGCTCCCTGGCTGGGTGAACGTAGAAACTGGCGGCCCCGCTACTGGAGCGACGTCCGGGCCCACCGCTGGGAGGCCTGCATCGGCGGCAGTGAGGATCCCTTACACGCAAACACCCTGCGCAATAGCAGAGGCCTCGGCGGCCCGAAGTGGTGGGGGAGCAGCGAGGAGACGACGCCAGTGAGCGGCACGGGGGCTTCAGCTGGCCAGTGGCGGGAAGCGGATAACGGCAGACCGACTTCGAGTGGGCGCCCCTGGCCTCACAGACCGCGGACTACAACAGACTGGTCGGTGACGGCTCTGCATCGACGGAGTGACCGGCCAACCGGCTACGTGACCTGTCGGTCTCGGCCGCCTCCACGTTTGCCCGGCGGTTGGCCCGGAGGAGGCATGGGGAAACCGAAAGGGCCAAAAGGTGACGCAGGGGCGGCCACGGAGGCCCCGGACGCCATGCCGCATACCCAGTCGGACTTGCTCACGATGCAGGACAGAATCCTGGAAGCTATAGCGGCCACGAGAACCGCCTTGCAACAAGACATTGCTCAGGTGTCGACGGGCCTGGGACTCCTGCGGGCAGACCATGGGAAACTGGCCGACAGGGTCAAAGACGCAGAAATTATCCTGAAGGAAGTGGTGCCGGGACAGAAAGCCTTGGAAGGGAAACTTACGGACGCCCTGGAGCGTATCCAGACACTGGAAAGGAGGGCGGAAGATGCGGAAAACCGAAGCCGGCGGAACAATGTACGGCTGGTAGGCCTTCCGGAGAAAAGCGAGGGGACGGACATGCTGGGTTATGTGGACAACTGGCTACGGACAGTGGTGGCGCCGGAAGGCCTCTCCCCCTTTTTCACGCTGGAAAGAGCTCACCGAGTGCCTGCCCGACCCCCCAAACCGGGGCTCCCCCCGAGACCAGTGGTGATCAAAGTCCTCCACTACAGGGACAGGGACTGGCTTCTGCAACGAGCAAGGGAAGCGGGCCCGTTCCAAGTTGACAATAGCGCAGTCACGTTGTTTCCGGACTACACCTTTCAAACCCAAAAGCAACGAGCTTCATTCCTCTCCATTAAAAAGGAACTGCGGACGGAGGGACTGCAATATTCACTGTTATTCCCGGCGAGACTCTGAATCTCGGTGGATGGGAAGGCACTGTTCTTCAATTCATCAACTGATGCCTGGGACTGGTGGGACTCCTACAAGGCTGGAACGGATGGGGCCCACCAAAGGGCGGCCGCAGAGGACTTCCAAAGGGGCGCAGTGAGGAGATCAAGACGAATTCGGAAGAGGGGCCAACACCAGAAGCGGTTGACGGAATCACAGACAACGATGGAAAGGAAGGCGGCACTGCTAGCGGTGAAGGAGGTCTCAGGCTCGGAGGTACCACAGCAGGAGGAGGACTCGAAATCGATCTCAGAGGACAAGCAAACAGGGTCGGAAACTGAACTGTCGGAGGTGGACAGCGTGAAGGGCCCGACGGTAACGCCACAAACGGCGGAGGAGATCTTCGGCAGCTGAGTTTTGAACTAGGGGATGTGGGGGCTGGCAGCGTCGATCTGGAGGGAAAGGCGAAACTGACCGATGGAGCAGGCTGCAGTGAGACTGAACTATCGTGAGTTTGGATGTACTGAGGGGGGCGAATGGGAAACGGGACGCTAATTTAGCTGCGGTAGCTAGTACTCGCACCCAGAGGCCCCTAAGGCCACCGCAGTACAGATTGCGGGCTAGAAAGTTTTGAGAGCACTTTGCTCAATTGTTTGGACGGGGGTAACTCTTCTACAGTTAGGTCCTGTTCTAGGGGGGGTGGATGTCTGGAGATGTTGGGGTTACTCAAGGCAGGGAGGGGGGTAGGGGACGGGGAACAGAGCTGGGGAGGGATGTAGGACGAAGGGGGTGGGGAACGAACAAGTTGGGGAAGGGGGGCGGGAGGGCCGTTACTGGTGTCTGGCCACTGTGGAACGGGGCTCTTGGCCTTCAATGCCAAGACTATGGATAGTGTGGGATCATTAAAATGTGTGTCATGGAACGTGCGGGGTCTGAACTCGATGACTAAAAGGCACAAAGTTCACTCATACCTAGTCCGCAGAGGGGTTCACATCGCCTTCCTACAGGAAACGCATCTGACCAAACAGGAGGGGGTGGCACTCCAAAGGAGGTGGCGGGGTCACCTGTTTTACACCACATATTCAGCGTTTGCCAGGGGGGTGCTGCTATGGATTCGGGCTGGGATCCCCTTCCAGGTCACTAGGCATACTGAGGATCCGGAGGGTCATTTTGTAGCAGTTGAGGGGTTACTCAGGGGCCGTGCCATAGCGCTCTGCAGCATTTATGCGCCCAACACTGAACAGGCACCTTACTTCACTAAACTCTCCACGAGCTTGGCAACCTACTTCGCGGGTCCGATGTTGCTGGGGGGAGACTTTAACTCTATAGCAGACACTACATTGGATAGGTCACACCCACCGCTCCATGCTTCCCCGGTGCACAGGCTAGCGAAACATAGGGTACATTGGCAAGGGCAGTGGGATCTCACTGACGCATGGCGCGCACAACACCCGGCTGAGCGGGACTATTCCTTCTATTCTGGCATGCACGACCTACATGTCCGCATCGACGCGTTCCTATGCTCTCATCAGGTTCTCCCGGCGGTTGCGCACACAGAATACCTCAAACGTACAATATCGGATCATAATCCCCTGCTGCTCACCCTGACCTGGATGAACGGGACTGCTCCGATTCCAACATGGCGGCTCCGGCCGGACACGTTGGATGACCCGCCCTTTAGAACGGACTTGGAACTCAGAATCACCCAATATTTCACTGAGAACGAGGGGACCGCCTCTTCCAGAGCCGCTGAATGGAATGCATTCAAGGTGGTGGTAAGGGGGCACTGTATAGGGAAATTTGCGGGGATGAGACGGACGCTGGTAGAGGACGTGGACAGGGCGGAACGGACGCTGCGAGCGGCCGAGCGATCGAGGCCCGGCCATCCCGAATTGCAGAGTAGAGTTAGTGAGGCGAGGGAGGCAGTGGCGGTTGAAGTAGAGCGCCTGCGCTGCTTCGATTATAAAGCTTATGTGACCAGGACACTCGCTGAGGGGGATAAGACGGGGACACTCCTAGCCTGGCTGGCCAACCCTCACAGAGGGTCCACCCCAATACTATCCCTGGCGGGAGCAAACGGGGAAACCTATCACACGCAACCGGACATAGTGCGGTGCTTCCAAGATTATTACGGTGCCTTGTACAGGAAAGGGTTGGAGTACCGACCCGAGGCGACGGAAGCCCTATTGGCAGAGACCCAATTGCCCCAATTAGACCCGGAAGACGCTACGGCTCTCGGGGGGCCGATTGGCCTTGAGGAGATTAGAGGAGCCATCAAGAGGATGGCGCGAAACAAGACGCCGGGAATGGATGGTCTCCCTATTGAGTTTTATGTGAAATATATGGAGCTCCTGGCCCCGAGACTCAGAATGGTGTATAATGAAGCCAGGGAGAAAGGTGAGCTGCCCCAATCGATGCGCGAGGCGATCATGATCCCTTTGCTTAAACCGCGCAGAGATATCGCGAACCCGACGTCATACCGACCGTTGTCGATGCTGACGACGGACTACAAAATTTTGAGCACGATTCTGGCCGGGAGATTGATCACTCATATGACGGGATTGATTCATAGGGACCAGTCGGGCTTTATCCCAACCAGGAACACGACTCACAACATTCGGCGGCTGCTCAGGCTGCTGGCGGACCCCCCACAAACGGCGTTTGCCCCAATGGTGTTGTCAGTCGACATCAAAAAGGCCTTTGATAGCCTGGAATGGGACTACCTCTATGCAGTGATGCGGAAATTCGGTCTCGGGGAGGGTTATGTGAACTGAACCACAGTGCTCTATGCACGGGCGGGGGCGAGGGTGAGAGTGGGAGCTCTGATATCGGACCGCTACGATGTGAACCGGGGGACGAGGCAGGGCTGCGCGCTTTCTCCGCTGTTGTTTGCACTGGCCATGGAACCATTTGCAATGCTGGCCAGAAGGGGCGATGCGTACCCCGGACTGGAAGTGCGCGGGACCTGCCACCATATATCATTGTATGCGGACGACCTTTTGCTGTTTTTGGAGAACGCTGATGAGGCGGTCAGGGGTGCAGAGGATCTTCTGCAGAGATTCGGGGTGCTCTCAGGCTTAAGGGTGAATTGGGAGAAGACATGCTTATTCCCGCTCCGGAAAGGGGAGGCATGCCCGACGACCACCAACAGAGTGCGCTGGGAACCTGATTGCCTGCACTATCTTGGGACCTACATATACCACGATCCCGCCAACTTGTTGGATGGGAACATCGGGCGATGTATCCGAGGATTGAAGGGCAATATGGCTTTCTGGGCTACCCTCCCCCTGTCTATGACGGGGCGAGTGTCCCTCCTCAAAATGATCGCCCTGCCGCGGCTATTATACTTTTTTAGGACCTTGCCGGTGTGGATACCGGGAGAAGTGTTCAGGCACCTGAAGTCCAGCATAGTAGCTTTTCTATGGGGAAGCGGCAGGCGGCGTATAGCACTGACGACTCTCATGCGCCCCAAGGATCAGGGCGGGCTAGATGTCCCGGACTTTGAGCTCTATTATCTGGCAGCGCAGCTTCAATTCTTTACGCAAGAAGTGGCGAGAGTGTACCGGGGGCCGGAACATGAGAGGGACGCGGGTACCCCCGCCATGTGCTGGCCTATATAGCTCTCCAGCAGAAATTATTACTGAGTGGCCTGACCCAGGAAGAAAAGACACTGCGGTTATGTTGGACTCGCATGCAAAAGCGTGCAGGCCCTGGTCACCCTTATGCCCCAGAGATGCCGTTGGGGATGCTGACGGCACTTCCACATGGGGGGGATTGGTCGAACCTCCAACTGTGGGAAGAGGCGGGACTTCAGATGGTGGGGGACTTGTACTCCGACGGGGTGCTGATGGAGTTCGGTACCCTGCAGGAACGCTATGATCTTCCACGGGGTGACTACTTGGTGCATGCAGCAATAGTGCGGGCGCTTCAGGCACATTGGGGAGAGGGACTGATGGAACCAGAGACATCGTTGGCATGTCAATACACGATGATGTCAGCAGGAACGAGGAAGGCAGTTACATGTCTTTACTCCAGAATGCACACAGAGAACATTCCACCACTCACACGTCTCAAGGCACAATGGGAAGAAGACTTGCAGAGGGAAATCCCAGACACAACATGGTCCCAACTGCTTCAGCGAGCAAGGAAGAGCACCAGAAACGCCCGTTTCCAATTAATACACCTCTATATCCTGCACAGAGCCTACCTCACTCCAAATAAGATAGCAAGATATTTTGGCGCAGTTGATGCAGCATGCCCCAGATGCACGCTAGTTGGCGCTGACTTGCAACACATGCTTAGGACCTGCCCGCGCATCCAAGAGTACTGGGAGGGAGTTGGGGACGCCCTAAATGAGGTCACGGATAGAGCACTACACTATGATAGCGCGGTCGTCCTCCTACATTGGTTCCCACACACGCGCAAAACGAAATTGACGAGCAAATTTATTGACATGGGCCTTCTGATCGCAAAGAGGGAGCTCACTAGGGGTTGGAAGTCAAAGTCAGCTCCGACACACAAAAAATGGCTGAACGAATTTCTGAAATGGGCGGCGGCAGAAAGCACACTCAGATACCAACTGGCCCGGCGGACAGCAAACGATAAGGCTCAGGAGGCGGCACTGGCGTGGGAGGCCCTAGTCCAGGCGCTCAGAGATAGTATGGAGTTGAGTGACGAGGAGGAGGGAGTGGCGCTACAGGGAGCCCCGAGGGAAGGGATATCGGACCCTGCACTGACACCTGACACAAGCACCTAATGTACTGTTTCCACAATCCTACACACACAGCGTTGCCCGAGATTTTACACTGGACAAGTAGGCTTAGACACCAGGGGGACGGGGAGGTAGGGGAGGGGAGAGGGGGGTAAAGTTGACCTGTTTATTTGGATGGAGAGAGATTACGCATAACTGTAGAGCAGGGGGGCAGGATAGGCGATGTCGAAATAAAAGCTGAGAACATTGTACAGATGAGCTGTTTCTATGAGTACCACCTGCACCACACTACAAGATTGACCGCCACCCAGCCTCCGGGATGTGGGTCGAAAGGCTGTGTATGCAAACGATAATCGGGCAGTGCCCGCAATTGTACTGGAGTTATTGTTGATGGTGGTACAAAATATTCGACCAAATCTCTGCAATAAAAATTGTTTTACAAAAAAAAAAAAAAAAGGATGTTGCTCGGTTCTGCAAAAGCCCTTTTCTATCCCCTGAGCATTAATAGTGATGTGCACCTTCACTGTAAAAAATAAGGAATCCAAAATATTGTGCCCCTTGCATTCTCACTTTTCGAGAAGGACCACTCAAAATTCAAATGACTCAGAAGAACAAGTACACATTTTGAGCTCGAATTTGCTAACATTAATAAACTCGGGAGGAAAACATTTCACAAACCTTAACACAGTTTTCGCAAAAGGTGAGCTACAGTGGCCTAGCAGTGGTGCAGTTGGTCTCAGTGCAAGCAAAGGGGCATGGGCCCTCCTTTCATTAACATCTCAGTCCCTCCCGTACAAGCCATTCCTCAAACACCTCCCACTTCATCATCCTTTACCTCGCCTATGCGCACAACCATACCACAGTCTGTGAACTGCTACTTTGGGTGTCCAAGGCATAACTTTCCCAAGAGAAGAAGCAGAGAAGAAACATTGCATTTTTTATGACTAGATTAACCAATCGCCATGGATATTAGAACAATATTTTACCAAAACGAAATTGCTTTGCAGAGTATTCACTTCTGACTGTTAAAGCCCCTGCTAATGAGCATTTATATTGTCACGCACCTAGATGTAGTAGCAGTTTGCACAGGGCAATTAAGAATCAGATCACTTCTCAGCAAACAATACAAACCTAATCTGAACTCACACATTGTCTCTGTCTATGATGAACGACAATGCATACCTATACCCCCGAAGTGGGAGTAATTTCACCAAGATATATAGAAAACATTTTTTTAACTATAAATTGTACTAGTCCTTTCCATACGGTCTACAAAGGAAAGCATGATTTGCACGATAATAGTGCTTCCTATTAGCCAAGTTGTTAATGTTTCGTTTTCTAATCATGAGTTCCCTTTTCACAAGACAGATCAGCAGGGTTGAAGTCCTGGTTGCAGTAATACACACCAATCTATGAGACATTTTCAAAAGTAAGCACACAGTTCTCCTAGGTATGGTTTGCATATTTTTTCAGTTTGTTGCACTGTGTCCAAGGCAGTTATTTAAAAACAGTTTCCCCCATTTGCGCTAAATCACAGCACTACAATCTCGAAAGAAAATATGAAATCACCTGTGATTCAGGTAGCATCACAATTTGCTTCAAACTGCACCAGCCAGCTATCATTTTCATGCACTGGTCACAGTCTATCATGACGATGATGATGTTGAATAGGATTTATAAAGCTCTCAGCTGCTCCACATGCATGCACGTTTCATCTCCGATGCCTTTCCTATTTTACACGCTGTTCATACAAATTGTCTGATAGCCACCACACCTCACTTAGGTTGAAATTCTTAAAAAAAAAATAAGACTTCTACACCCATAGATCTGTTCTGATGTTGGTTTTTTACGTTTGGGTGTTAATTTCAAATATTTGAGAATTCATAAAGCCTTCCAAAAGTACTCCTGGAAAGCTGTGGCAGTCACAGATTTCCAGCTGTACTCGTGGAAACTTTAGCAAATGTCCATTCATGTTCATACAAAGGCATTTCCACATGCCTAAATGTACATAGTGTATAAGTATGCTTGTGAAAAGGTGTAGCATGAATGCAATTACATTCTTCCATCTACAGGGAAAAATCTTTTTCTTTTGGAGAAACCTCTTTCCCCTTCATTCCCACAAATAATGATGGCATTCTGAACCCACTCCAACTTAGAAATTGATTTATTACTGTCCTTGACAGAAGTAAATCTCTGAACATCTCCATGGTGAGAATGAGCCGAGAAAAGGTTTGTGAGTTCCTCCAAACAGGTAAGCTTGTAACTGATCCCAAACTTTTTTTTTTTTTTTTTTTTTTATTTTGGTAAACCTTCATTGTACATAAAGCAGTTACAGTCACGGGCAAGCAAATCAATAGAGCCATAAGCATGCAACATTTCTTCTTCCAATTGCCCGATCGCAGCCCAGGATAGGGACCGTATCATAGCGATACCAGGATGAAGGAGGTTTCTTTTTAAGAGTTTCTAGAGAGTACAGGATAAATGCCGAGCAATCGTTTCAGGACCTACAGCAGGCCATCAGAATGTGTAGCGGCCACCAGCATAACAATTAGAGTGGGAGTGAAGGGCGAAATAAACAATACAAAGTAGCCATCATTACAATCACCATACGTGATAAACCAATGCCCCACCCCACAAAAACCGAATACACTACAGGAACCCTGTGAAACAAAAACGCAGAAAAGAAGAAAGAAAAAGGGGTCATAGAACCAAGGAGGAAACAAGAAGACAGAAAGAACCCCCCCCCTCCAACCCCCCACCCCGCACCCCTGCAGAAGGCCATGGCCTACCCCCCCAGCAGCGTGCCCGTTGCCCTAAATGGAAACCCGAAATTTAGGAAGACAAAAGAGAAAGAAAGAAAGGTGGAGGAGGAGAGAGAATTAACATACTGGCCCCCAGCCACCACACCCATCCGAATCCCAACCCTTCAAATCGGCACCAGGGTAGCCATCATTTCAATCAACGGAAGGCATGTCCCACATAGTCACCAGGAAATCAAACTCAGCAATCCAGGACACGACCTCAACCCTGTCCCGTGCGTTCCAGTGCACCAACGGAGCCCAACCGCAGTCGACCCATTCCCATAACAAATATTGCGAGGAAACGGAGCCCCAAATCTAGTCCAGACTGCAGTCCACACACAATGAGGCGACTTATCGGAACACAAACACAGTCATCAGCATGGCAGTCCAACAATCCCAATATCGCTCCGAAGTGTATCTTCCAGGTCACATGCACAAGATCCGGGAGGGAGAGGAAAAACAAAATGTCCGACAGTATCTGAGGCAGCACTAGGGTTTTCGGGAGCATAGCGTAGAACGATACTGCCACCTCTGAGTCCAGCGCCAGTCCTACCGAGCAGTCCGAATGTCCGGGAGCCTGCTCACAAGTTACCACACGAACCGGGACCTCCGATGTTGCAGCGTTCACAGGGGCCACCATCGCGCTTTTCCCGGGTACAGAACCAGGCAGGTCATTGTGAGCCTGAAGACTGTCTGGTAGCGAAAGTCTCAAGGTAGACACCATGGCATCCAGTTTACTCCCCAATGCTCGGGCGCCACTTTCCAGGGTGGAGCGCAGGGCACCAAGAGCAGCCAAAAGGTCACGACACGTCAACCCAACTCCATGTGCCAACACTGCCATGCTCCCCATTTCCACGCACTCCACTCCTTGCTGCAAGCCAGTACTTCGGGTGTTACACTCCACATTATCGATTTGGTCAGCTAGCCGCTCCACTAACGTGTGGGACCGAGCCTCAAACATAGGCACACCAGGCTCCATGACAGTGCAGCAATTCTGTAGGGGCAGTATCAATAAATGCCCAATCGGCAGCATCCGGTGCAAGCCATCCGTGAAAGGGAGCAGTTCATGTGAGAATTCGGGAGCAGCCCGCCAAAAGCGGGCCGGGCGGCCAACAGCGTCCGATCGGCGCACTTGAGGTTAGGCACATAATTACACAAACCCTCGAAATTACTACGCCAGGCGTATTCCGATCCGCACCGCTGGTTGTGCTAGCTGTCCTCGGCCAGAAACAAGCCGATCATTTCTTTGCTCCAGTTGAACGACTCCTCCCCTGCACGGGTGACCGCTGTTGTTCACTCAGTTCCCGGCCCCGTTCAGAAGGCAAAGACCCGGTTCCAGCTCCATTGCAGGCCGCAAGATGCAGATGGATATTTCTCCGGGTGCATGGCTGGGAGAGACCTCGGGATCACGCGACCTGTGACCGGGCGTCCTCACCGACGCGAGAGTGTGAGATAAGTCCAGGATTTATCACAGGATATCAAGGCGGGAGGAGAAGGGCCGCGGAGCCGAGGTCTCAGGCGGCCATCACAGTCGCTGTCTTGGCTCCTCCCCCTGATCCCAAACTTTAATGGTATTCCTGTCCTGGACTATGTCTTCCAATAGAAGATATATTCAACTAAAAATCTAAGTGTTAGTTAATCTTTTTTATTAGTGTACAACCATGTTTTATAAATGGCACAAGTGGCTTTATATTAATAAAATGCGGCTACTGGTGCATGTGAGTAAAATAAATTCAGCAAATTACTCTGAAATTGGACGTACAGGGTCAAATTATGAGTCCCTGGAAGGATAATAATTATTTATCGCACCCAATAAAAGTCTACACCCCAGGGGTCAGAATTCATCAGATGTGATAAATATCACATCTTCCAATTTTTCTCTTTGTAATAGAAATAACATGCAGATTTTGGTGTTTAGTGCACCAAAATCCACATGTTCTGGAAATTACCTAGCCATTAATCCCACATTAATTCTGCCAGATTTGACTACAAAGCAAACTAACAGGTCTCTCATAATCAGGTCCATAGTGTCCAATATCACTTTCATGAAATATTTCTCCCTTCAGGTTTTACCAAATATTTATTTCAAACCAAACTTCACACATTATCTGCCTCTTTACACACACATACCAACCCTCCGGATTCAGACGGAAGACTACCGATTTCAAGGCTAATCTCCGGCCTCCCAATTCCTGCAGGCAAAACCTGATTCCTCTGCAGGCTGCAGATGGCAGGGGCAGGTCTTGTGTGACTCTGATGATGGCCACTGGAGTCAATCTATCCTGGCTGAAGACGGCTGATAGCCAGAAACCCATCCTAGGATGCTTGATTCCGGTCCAGGGAAGACATGGCTTGGCAGTTTGGGCAGGACTGTTCCCATGAGGCACAGGGTCAAGACTGATTTGCATATGGCCATGTCTGAAGTGGGGTGGCTTGGTGAGCAAAATAACGATGGATTAAACCCAGATCTGTGACTGGGGGTGAATGTCTTGCCATTGTGCAACATTCCGTCCCTCATCTTGTGTGTTTTGATGAACTGACAGTAACCTGCTCCTGCAAGCAAGTGCAAAAATTTTTTGTCATGCCTATTCTGCCTGCCATAGTGATTTATCTGCGCTTCTGGCAGGTATGGAAAAAAATATATATTTGAATTTCTGATATCTGATCCTGCAGCAGCACACTTGCAAGTCCCAGACATGCCTATAGGCCCGATGCAGTTTGCAATAGAAGACAATGGGAGAAATACATTCTCCTGATTATTTTAAGAGGAATTCCCAGTTTCCTCTTCTAAAATGTTGGCATGTATGTCTCTACACACTCAGCTGCAGAAGCTAATCCCTACATAGCAACACACACTGTACTCTGTGAATATGCGGTGTGTAGAAGTGTTTTAGGTAACCCGTATTTACTGGAGACTGGAAGGAGAGCTAAACACAACGTATGAAACGTGTTTGCCTTTAGTGGTGCTAATGAGGATTGTGGTTGCCTGCTATTGAGTTAGTCAGACTCCGGAACCATCGAGGGACTAGTCCCAAATACTTTGATGGAGTTTGTCTACCAGACATTAGCTCAGACTCCTTTAGCATCAATGGAGGATCCCCACTTGTACACAGCTTGTGTTGGAGACAAACCTGATATCAATGATCATGCGCCAGGTTTTCGCCCTGCCCCCTTTAATACCGGGGAGAGGTCTTACTGCTCCTGTGAGTGGAACGGGGAAGCAGAAGGCTACCATACCTCACAACTACCTCTGAGTAAAGAGTCTTACATGTCTAGAAATACTTTCACTCTTTTAATATTCAAAATACTTCCCATTGACTTGAATAGTGTCACCCACTTTTCAATCCTTCGCAACCTAAAAAAAGTTTACCTCTATTGGTTGCACTAGTTTCGCTCACCATAGTAGTTGACTTTACCCTCCTTGGATTCTTAGGTTGAAGAGTATATGGCACATGCATAAAGTACATAAGGATTTTTACATCCATACTAACATGCTTTAGTCACAATATTACATCTCCACTGACCCCTGAAAAAGCATTATGGAAACAACAAATGATCAAGGAGCCCTCCCAGAACTCAGATCTTCTCCTTGTTTGGGGTTGAGGAAGTGGAATTAGAAGGGAATGGGACTAAAGATGTGGGGGACCGAAATGAACTGTCTAATTCAGCTACAAGGCCAATGTTTGAAAAAAGTAAGGGCCCCTTAGGTACCCGAAGTCCTAAGTCTATAGAATCCATAAATAAAATGGTGCGCAATAGCACACTGGGTTTAGATATAACGTCATCATCTTCAGCCTCTATGTTGGGCATTATGCTGATGTTGCAAAAAATGTTGCAAGGGCTGTTAGAAGTCTCAGTGTTAAATAATACCCTGTTAAATAATCATGAAATACAGTTTAAAAGAATGGTAGAAGAACTTCAGGGGATCAGGAGTCAGATGCCATCAATGGTTAGACCAGTGCAAGACCCCCTAACAGAAGGCCGTATCGAAGGCAGTACTGGGGTCAGTGCGCAAGGGAGTGATCAGCAAGATGTGTATGTCTCCAGATTGCCGATGTTGAAAAAGAGGCAGGGGGACTTTTCTTGGCCAAAGCTCTTGAACCGTTGGTAATATCCAAGAAGGCTAACTCAACCACAGGGGAGAAAGAAGGGCTTTACAAAAGGGAGGTGAAAGGCGGAGCAGCCCAGAGTACAAGCTTATGAGAATGAAATCCAGCAAAATAGTAAAAGGGAAAGAAGGTACCCAGAGAGTTCATCTGATTTAGCAGCAGTTGAAGCTGAAGGGAAAAGGGTCCCGCGAAAATGTACTCGCAATTACTGTAGAGAGGCCAAAAGTCTAAAAATCTGTGGAAACAAGCTGAGAGGGAAAGAATCTCCAAGAAGTTCAGCGGTTGGAGGTATTAGAACTAATACACTATCTAGAAAGGAGGAAATTGGGATACAAAAGCATCAGATTCTAGCAATAAGCTGTGGATATATTTTAAACCCATTGAATCAGAGATGGGGAGGAAAAAACAAAGGAAGATCGTACCTTAAAATCGTCCCAACTTCTATTTTCCTTTGCTAAGAGCCCAAACTTGAAAGAAATTGGGACTAAGGATTTGAGACAGGTAGGATTTAGTAGTAACAACAAAGGCATTGAATATACATAGATCCAAGTTTATTCAGGGCTTGTTTAGGCAGCAATTCAGAAAGCTGAATAGGAGACATTAAACGAGGGGATAAGGATAATATTTGAAGTAGAATTCAAAGGGGAAAAACAGTTAGACTGAATCTTTCTGAGATACCACGTAGGCTTGGGAAAAGGTAGATGAGATGGACAGCGGGGGGCATGGGGAAAGGGCAAATATTACAATCGCGGTAGAGAATCAGGAGCGTAATAAAAATTGGGGCAAATGGAGAGCAGGCAATAGCATTTTAAGTACATCCTCGTGGGATTTGAACAGGTCAGGGTGTCGATTAGGACACCGAGTTGCCGCATAGCTTGAAAATAATCTCTCGGAATATAAATCGATTTGGAGGGCAAACAAAAGTGGAAAGTTTAAAGCACATAGCACAGAACGTTGTTTGCAGGAAACATGGCTATGCTGCAACACCCCAGTAGTGGAGGGTTTGTTCAAATTCATAAACCAGCCCATAAAAAAAAAAGATTTGGCCGTCCCTCTGGGTGGATCATGACTCTCACCTCAACCAGGACAGCAAAAGAGGTGAAGCCAATAAGTACAACATGTAAATGGTTGTTGATTTGCAAGGTATCCCAATTAGTCACCGAAGAGAATGATGCCCATCTAATTCTCATAAATGTGTATATTCAATAGGGATCCCAAAACGAATATGATACTGAAATAGGGCTTTTTACAGAAGATATAAATACCTTAAATGAAATGTATGGAAATGATACGATGGTGGTAATGGGCAATTTTAACCATAAACTAAATTACGGAAAGATAGATCAATGGTTTGAGGAAATTTTCAGCGCTTATGATAAAGGACCAGCTAAATTCCCCACCTGTTCATCCACAAACAGGATGAAGCGTTAGGGAAATTTTTAGGATCTTAAGGGTTATTCTGCTTAAATGGCAGGATGGACTCTGACCGGAAATAATTAAGGAAAAACCTAATTGGACAGGGTCCATGGAAGATTTAGAAACAGTTTTTACGGCAGAAAAAGTAAAAGAAACAATTAAGAAGCTAAACTTATCTCGTGCAGCAGGGCCCGATAATCTTCCGTCCATTATAATCAAAACACAAATAGATTGGTGGGCAGGATTCCTATACCATATGTTTATTGCTATTTTAGATTCAAGTTATATCCCAAAATCTTGGAGAGGGGCGATTATTAGACCACTACATGAAAAGGGTGATAGGAAGGACCCAAGGAATTACAGATTAATCAACCTGTTGGACATTGGAGAAAAGGTATTCTCCAAAATAATCCTGGGCAGATTAAAGGAGTGGGTGGAGTGGCGGTCGATAGTGCCAGTGTAACAAGGAGGCTTCAAGGAAAGACATTCTACTATTGATCACTGCTTTTTTGTATGGGCAGTGGCACGAAAGTCCTTGGAGCAGCAAGGAAAGCTGTATTGCTGCTTTGTGGTCTTTCACGCAGCCTTCAATTTGGTGGATTGAGAGTGCTTATGGAAGACCCTGAGACACTATGAGGCCCCTGAGGATCTCCAGCTGGTAATTCAAGAGTTGCACAGCCAAAATGGAGCACAGGTTATTAAAGATACATCAGGGGGCCTAACATCTGAAATAGCGATAAATAATGGCCTCAGACAAGGCTGTGTTTTGTTCCCGCTTCTCTTTGCCATATTTTTAGAAGATCTGCCTTCTATCATGGGGTCTGCCAAAGGTGCTCGCCCAAAAGTGAATGGGAAGCATTTGTCCTTTTTTTTGCGGTTTGTCGATGACCTAGTAATTTTGGATCAAACTGAGATGGGTCTACAAAGGAAGCTAAACATCTTCAGCTCATATTGTACGACAAAACAAATTACAGTAAACATGGACAAAACGAAAATTCTGTGCTTTGGGAAGAGGAATATGAAGTTCAATTGGTATTTGGGTCAAACCAAATTAGATATTGTAAATGAATATAAATACCTTGGAATATGGTTTGTTATTTCCTTAAAGAGGGGCCTGCATTTGGAGGCGCAGAAAATAAAAGCACAACTAGCGGTATGTGGGCTGAAAAGATTTAATCGCAGCTATGGTGATATGTCCCACAGACCATTGCTAAGGGCCTACAATGCAATCATCCCCCGCAACTCCAATGTGGTACAGAAATTCTTTGAATGGATGGAAAAGCTCTTGGGATAAGGACGAAGGCGAATGTTTAAAATCATTACTGTCCCTCCCTAGTTTTTCAATGATTCAGGCAATTAGATTGGAGCTAGGATTGACCGCATGGAATGTCCAAGTACAAGTAAGCTAACTTAAATTCTGGAAACGCTTGGGATCAGGGGAGGTTACAAAAGTGTCCCAATGGTGCATGAAGGAGATTCAGCACAGTGAATTAAAATCGGCCAAAACTAAAAGAAGTACACTCCAGACCATTTGTGAACACTTGAATGTGAAAATAGATCTGTGGACCTTGCAAATCGATGTAATAAAGAGTGTACTTAAATTGCGGGGGAAGGAATTGTCTAGAGTGGTAGATAGGGAGTACCTGAGTAAGAAAGACTCTGTAAAGTTTATGAGAAATAGCTGGGAGAAAGAAATCAGTTACCCCTATCTAGACACATTACCGAACCAATGGCTGAGAAGTTTTAAGGACAAGAATTGGTATTAATCCAGCCTTGTCAAACAGAATAATAAAATCAGGCTTGATGTAACCTGATGGAAAATGTACGTGTAAGATAGAGACGAAATTTAATATTTTACACATTTTATTGGATTGCCAAAAATGTTTAAACCACCCTAAACTGTTTATACCTCCGATCTTTTTAAAATATGATGTAAGATCGCTTACACAAGCATGGGAGCTACTTGCGGATATGGAAAATTTAGATACTGCAATAGCTATTCGAAAATATAGGCAGATTGTAAATAGGTTCCCTGCTTGACTATAAGTTTAAGTGAACTTATGAGTATTGTGATTTAATATGAAGTTTTATGGTTTTAAAATTCTGCTTGCAAAAATTGTTAGGAATGAAGTTCTAAGATAAATAGATGTTTAATCCACGGAAACTTTGATTTTAAATGGCATAAGAAGATGAGTTTTCTATTGCTTTAGAATTCTTTTATTTCTTTCTGTAAGAGCTTATGTGGTTTAAAGACCTACGGTCTAAATAAACCTTACTTATCACATTGCACAGTACATGTCCTCTTCATCGTGCGTGGGGAAAAGAATGTTTTAACATTTTTCTTTTGAAATCCTAAAAATAAATTATCTGGCTTAAGCTTACTTTAGCAAACTAATCATTGAGTGTTACTGCAAACAACCATGGATTGTACTTTGCAGTGGCAAAAGGTTATCGTTTTATTATTCCTACTGCAGTCAGTAGAGGGGGCTGGCCAGAGCAGGGGGAGGAGTCAATCAATCAATCAAGAACTTGTAGAGCACTCTACTTACCGTGAGGGTCTCAAGGTGCTGGGGAAAAGGGGGGGGGTGGGCGCTACTGGTCGAACAGCCAGGTCTTGAGTAGCCTTCTGAAGGTCAGCAGGTCTTGGGTCTATCATAGGCTCAGTGGGAGGGTGTTCCAGGTCTTGGCGGCAAGGTGGGAGAAGGATCTGCCGGTGGTGGTTGTTCTTTGAATGCAAGGGACGGTGGCGAGGGCGAGGGCGGTGGAGAGGAGCTGGCTGATGGGGATGTAGAAGAAAAGTCGTCTATTGAGGTAAGTTGGCCGGTCTTGTGGAGTGCCTAGTGTGCGTGGATGAGGAGCTTGAAGGAAATCCTCTTGTTGACTGGGAGCCAGGGCAGGTTTCTCAGGTGGGGGTGATGTACCTGTGACGTGGTACGTCGAGGATCAGGTGTGCAGAGGCGTTTTGAATGTGTTGCAGTCGTTTGATGAGCTTCGCCAGGGCTCCCTCGTAGAGGGCGTTTCCATAGTCGAGCCTGATACTGATTAGGGCCTGGGTGACTGTTCTTCTTGTATCTGTCGGGATCCACCTGTAGATCTGGCGGAGCATGAGGAGGGTGTTGAGGCAGGAGGAGGAGACTGCGTTGACTTGCTTGGTCATGGAGAGTGTTGAGTCGAGGATGACTCCCAGGTTGCGTGCATGGTCGGTGGGTGTCGGGGCAGCCCCTAGTGCTGTTGGCCACCAGGAGTCGTACCAGGCTGGGGGGTTGGAGCCAGGGATGAGGACCTCCGTCTTGTCCGTGTTCAGCTTCAGGAGTGGTGTGCACTGCACTCCCTAAGTGTGCATGAACTGTCTGGCCATCCCTTTGGGGCCGACTACACATTGCATGCGCATTTTGCATGTTCCCCATCAGGCTGCATTCAACAGGCTCCCTGTTCCCATCTGAGTGCCAAACTACAGTGCTCAGACCACTCACAACGCTGTAATTGGCTCAGAGGAGCCTGTGTGCCCGGGTGCTTCCTGCTGCCGGCCCGGACAGGAAGAAGGAAGAGAACGAGGACAGAGGAGAGGCGGTGGCCAGCTGTTTTAAGTAAGCCTTTTTTTCTTTTTCTTTAATTCCTCTCCCCCCCTGCACCCCACCACCCACATCTGGTAGCAGCCCCTAAAGCCTTTTAACCAGATTATTGCTGTCTCTTTCACTACACTCTGAACCCCTGGGATTGATTTGCTTGTAACAGGACTCAGAAACGACGCTGCAGCATTTCATGCATTGTATTAATTCTCTGCTGACTGAGGGTCCAAGTGACACATTTTAAACTCGAGGAAGTGCACTGCCTCCGAACTGTGACTGTGATGAGCGCATGCACAATAAAAACACACTCTACAATGCTGCAAACCCAGCCTAAGCTGTGACTTTCCTTTGGAAGGGCTAGAGCAGCACACAGGGGGCAATATTCATGGCACCCTCCTGCTATTAGGTCAGTCGGTGGATGGCCACGTGACCCACAGGAAGGTACTAAAGGGGACAAACCCTTGATGTTTCTCTACTGCCAATAGGAGTATGTTTTCAGTAGCCACCTGGCAGAGTAAGGTAGCCATGGGCAGCGCCATACTTTGGCCCCCTGACCTCAGGCAGATTATGTCACATCCAAACCAAGTGGGGTTGGCAGGGGTAGTTAGGTGCACTTGCCACCTTGACCTGCCTCTTTTCCGATGGTGCCAAGTGCAGAGGAATTGGGGGTCACAGCAAGACGAACAGAGGCAGCGCTGGGTCCTTTCTTGGTTAGTTGAGCTAACTTAAATTCCATTCTTGGTCCTCATCTTCTTGAATAATTATATAGGATCTTGCAGGGGAAAGCGTTGCGTAATTTTACACATACGCGCAGCCATATTCAGGTCAATTCCTGCCTCTGCTTCTCTCCTGCTGTGCGGCTGGTTACTGATCTTTAGGATCCAAGTAAGAGGTAATTATAAAAGCCTACGATATTGGGTAACAAACGCCAACAAAGAGCATACCTCTTTTGGTCCAGTTAGTTGTAGTTGAAATTGGTGTAGCTGTTAACTGGGTACTCCATGGTGTATGCAGTTCTGTCAATCCAGATTGAACTGACTGGACACGAGCAGTAATAGATTGCTTAATTCCTGGCATAAGCAACCATACATCTGATGAAGGTTGGCATGTTTGTTTGGAGGCTGGCCTATGTTAATGGTAGCAGTGGAATGTCAGCGGCAATCTTGGATTGGATAGGGTCAATGGATCTGGTTTCGTAATTTGAAGTAGGGATGGCACTCTTGTGAATTGGAGGCATACAGAATGACTACTTTGTGGAAATAGTCACATAATAACAGTTTGGCTTTAGGGTATGTTATCCACCCAATAGGCGTTTCTTGCGCATTGGTAATATTATCAAGTCAATATACCAGGTTGGCACAGCAAATACTCCCACTGTTTCTTCAGAGCGCTTTTGCTTCAGGAATCCCAAATATGCCCTACAGTCGTTCTTGTTTCACTTATGATTATCCTGTACCTCCACAGTATCTTCGAACCAGATACATTTAGGGGCATATTTACAATGCCCCTGCGGCACTTTTGTGCATCAGAGCATCACTTTTGTGATGCTCTGGAGGCCGAGTGTGCTGGCCCATATTTACAAGGCCATGCAAAGCCACCCTGTATGACTTTTCATGTCCTTGTAAATATGGAGTAATGCAATGCCTTACTCTGTGTGGAAGGGGCATTGCATGGGTGTTGCTGTGGATGTTCCCACGCAACAACCATGGTTTTTGACACTGCCACAGATTTACAACATAGTTTAAATCTGGGGGAGCACCAAAACTAGCGCTTTCCCAAAGCAGGCGTAACAAGGAGAAATGTTTACATTTCGTACAGTTTTTTCCTCTTTCCACTGGCGCTGCATTCTGCAGCACAAATAGAACCAGGAAAACGTCTCCTTTGATTGTTTTTATACAGGAAGGTGCTTGGGTCTGGGCCTTTGGCTGCAATGGCACAAAGGCTTCACCCCTCCATTGATCAAACAGGCGGCCTAAATATCAAGTGAAATTGTTCTTGCTACATGTTCTGTGTCATAGTTTGCATTCATTTTTCTGACAACTTCAGCTGGCTATTCCCGTTGCAGGTTTAAGCTATCTTTCTGCTCAATATGACTACAGTTGTCCCAATGTACTTGCATATTGCCTATGTCTTATGTTCGCAAGTTTACAGTTGCCCACACATCAGCAATACCATAAGGTATGTCCATTGTTATTCATGACACTTATCAAAATGTTCCTAATAATCTACAAGGCCCCTCGGTGCAAAGCCGATTGTAGAACCCTTATTCTGTGCAAGTTCGTTAGGGTTGTCCAAGGCCTGACAAATGCATCTTTGCCTTTTCAACATACAAATACATGTTGTTAAATTTGTTGTGACCACTCCAAAATCTAGTTTAACATTACACCTACTGTGGGCATTCCATTGTTTTTGCCCTGGTTGGTCCCACAGCCGTTACCGACCGGTAAATGCCTACCTACATCTGGCCCCGAATGCCTTAGATGCCACTGGTAGTGCTGTCCACAATGGGGTCCAGCACTGACTATTTTCCATCATCATGAAAGCCAAACAACTGATTGGGATGGAGACAGGTCGGACAAAAGCATCATATTTTTTCATGTGATCTGTATTGCTAATACTTTAGATTTTTGGTAGGATACTTGTGATCAAGAAACTTTATCACAAGTAATGAGTTATATTCCACATGAATGTGTTGGCCGACAGATCACACAGCTGTCGGATAGTGGCATATTACAAATAATAATACCTGCATCTCCACAGACTACTCTTAAGTCAGAGAGAGGAAGAGTTTATTTTATCATGCATAGTTAGTTAGAACTATTACATGTACATTTAATTATTTTTACAAGACAGGCCATTACAATACAGTGTGTCCATTAAAACACTGTATAATCAAGTAGGGCTGTGCCAAGCTGACAAGAAAGTTAATGTAATTTCGGCATCACGTAGACAGCGCCATCAAATCAAATGAAATATCAGCTTATTAAAATCAATCAAAATATTGAACTCAAAATGTTAGATATCGACCAATGCCTGCTTCAATAGGGATCCACTAAAACTTTGTCTTCTAAGTGACGTGTGGCTTTCGTCAAGTAAAAGTGCTAATCGTACTGTGCAATCCTCTTGCTTTAAGGTGCCTTTTCGCTGCCTTTGTGGTATGCTGAGTAAAGTGCTATTTTCCTGCTGGATAAACCTAGGGGAATGAGGTGCATAGTATTTACAGTTCATTATACAGTCGCTGACCTGATCAGATAGCAGTGGGAACAGGTGAAATTAATGGCAGGTAGTGGAGTATAAAGTGATACTTGCCTGCTGCTTCCTAAGGTTGACCATTGCTCTAGAATTTTTCCAGCTACTTGGCGACGAGGTTCAAGATTCTCACGGCCCTGCATGATAATTGCACCGAGGACCCTTCCCAGTAAGGTGATTATAACTGGTCAGCATGATCTGATTTGCAAGGCTCTTCGGCCACATGCATCAAACGATTTTGGAGTCTCAAACGGTGCGAATCGGAAAATTCGGCCGTTTGCGATTCCAAAATCACTTTTTGGTATGCATGAAACAAACCACAATTTTTTGCAATTCCTAACAATGCGATTGCATTTAAGGAATCGCATTTGTGCGATTCCTTAAATGCAATGCATGAATGTTTCAAAAAATGCGAATTCTGAAATAGGAGGTGCAAATTAACACGAGGTTGACCCTCGTGTTAATTTGCGAAATCTTTCAAAAATGCTCAAAAAAGCATTTTTGAAAGTGTCATGTTACACACACACATGTCCTTTGGACATGTGTGTGTGAAACTTGCACTTAAAAAAACATTTCAAGGGTGCAGGGGGGTCCTTTGGACCCCCTCAGCACCCTTGAAATGCATCAACAAATTGCGATTCGCAAAACAAAAAAAATGCAAAATGCATTGAATCCTATGGGCCTCTAGGCCTATAGGAATCAATGTAATGCCATTCCTTAATTGCGATTCGCAATTAAGGAATCGCAAATACCGAAAATTAAGAAATCCCAAAAACTTTTAAGATTTCTTGATGCATAGGATTTTGCAATTCCTAAATTGCGATTCCTTATTTTCCCAATTTAGGAATAGCAAAATCCTACAATGATGCATGTGGCCACTGCTTAACCGCGGTGCAAATTCCGCCGCATTGCAGCGGTTTTAGCGAGTGAGCGGGGCAACGGACCTGCGCAGCACTAGCCAGGTAGTGCTTGTGACGGCCGTTAGCCGACAGGAGCATGGAAGGGGTGAAAGATAGTCGTAAGAATTTTTGTCTGTGTATGCACAATGCCAGTGCCAATGCACAACAGATTAAGCAGCGTTTCATTGATGTGTCCACAAAGCCATCACTGTGTTCAGGAGGGCACAAGGTCTTTCAATGAGACACACAAAGGAGTATTAGCATTAGATCATGTTTCTTGGCCTTGGAGAAATGGGAAGATCGATTTGGCTGGGGATCCCAAGCTGCGCATGATGGCATGACCATCCATGCGTGTCGTTTGCTTGCGAAAGTGGCCTTGTCTATGGCAAATGAAAGCTTGGCTGCTTTGTTGGTGAGTTATTTGAAAACAGCTTATTCCATGGGGTTGTGCCAGGCTCCCTCTAGTTGCAGTGCTGTGACTGAGTGCTGTAATGCTGGGAGCACAGAATTATTTTTGTGGGCCTGCCTTTCTGTTTCCAGCCAGCACTGATGTGCGACCGAATTTGCTTAAGCTGCCCTCATACTGAACCAAAATTTCACTAGGGCCCCCTGCCAGAATGGGCCCTGATGATGCAGGCCAAATTTAAGCCTAATTTGGGCTTGTGAGATGCACTGAGGAATTGTAAAGAGTTTTTTAAAGAAGCTTGATTGTAAAGTGTTTAAGGTTGCAGCGTCTTTTCCTTTGAGAAATTCAGATCCACAGGTTATCGAAGGGCTGTGTTTGGCTCCCACAACCTGGAGGAGATGATGAGTTGAGGTGTTTCAAGTCCTGTGTTTCAAGGTTTTAAATGCAAACAGTTGACTGTTGGCAATGACTCGTCTCCATTGTAGGTGCAGTTTGTAAGTTAAGTGGGGGGTCTAGAGGGACTCTGAGGTATTTATGGGTTTTAATCAATTCTAAGATGTTGCCATTGGCCCGCCAGGAAGATCTGGGCTGCCTTTTGCTACCTAGGCTCATAAAGCAAAGAGCCTTGATTTTTACTGTATTTCAAGCCGATTCGAAAATTGTTGGTAAACCCCAGTAATTGGTCTATCGACCGCTGCAGCCTGTTTGAAGTTTTGCTGAGGAGGATAATGTCGTCGGAGTATTGTAGGCTTCAGATTGTTCTTTGCCCTGTGCTTGGGCCAGGTGGCTGTCGAGGTCAGCCACAAAGATGTTGAATAGACTTGTTGCAAGGACGTACCCCTGTTTTAAGCCAATGTTGGCGTACATTTTTATGGTGGTTCTTTGGCCATCCCCTAGCTTGATTTGTATCCATGTGTTGGAATAGAAGTTCATGATTGCCTCCAGCAGTTTCGCCGGCACATCCCACTGTGCCATTTTTTCACAGCTGGGCCCTCTGGACTTTTTCGAAAGCTATTTTAGGTCGATGACGGAGACATGGAGCTTGTGGGATCTGGCGATTGCTTGCTCAGCCATAATGGTAACCACCAGCAGGTTGGTTAGAGTTCTCATTCCTGCTCTGAAGCCTGTCTGGATTTTTTGATTTACATTTGAGCGATTGACCCAAATCCTCTAAATCAATTAAGTCTACGGTATAGATCTTAGCTTCTAAGTCTATTAAAGAGATTAATCTATAGTTGATTGGCTGGAAGATACAAGATGTTGGTCAAGATGTAAAGAAACAGACCCCCTTTAGCCCTGCCTGTCCTTTCCTCTTTTATTGTTGAATTTATAAATATTCCTTGAATCCCACGATTTTTGATGGAGACATCTGCCAGGATTCGTGCAGCAGTAGGATCTTATTTTTGCGTAGAACAACCCTCAAGCTGCTCTGATGGGTCTGCTAATTAAAAACCTGACTTGCTGGTGACCATCAGGGTTGACTTGCTGCTTTGTTGCTCTGAATGGAGATAATGTCCTTGTTATTTATAGTCCTTCCTTGACTGGGGTGCTCTGGACCAATCACCCCTTCAACAGCCCTGCCATTGGCGGTGGTGGGAGCAGAGAGCTCAGGTGGCAGGATGTCACGGATTACCTCATGCCGATGTCCCATGCTGCAAAGTTTTCCCTGTGCTACCAGAATTGGGATGTGATATTTATATCCAACTGGTCCACTGCTGGTGATGTCATTATCTGGTTGTTTGGTTCTAAATTTGACTGCTTATATGTTGTTGGACCTGATACGGTGCAGACATTTCAATGCTTCAAGCAACCTTAATACTGAGCTTCGGTTTAAAATGTCAAGGAAGCCCCTTGATTTATTAATGAGAGATCAGCTCAATCTTTATATTTTCCTGGATTGGGATGACCTGCCCCTAGTGCCGTTCCAATTTGGTGGTGGTTCCCGTGGGTTCTACTGGCAGCTGTGCACAGATTTAGGAGGCTTGGGTGGTGGGTAGGGCCTGGGGCACTCTTTGAAGTTCTGTGTGGGTGGCTAAAATGATAACCCAGCTTGGTGCATTGTTACCCCCGCAAAAGATGGGTGCCTGTTTTGTGGCTCAGACCTGTCCGTATGGAAAGGCCTATTGAGATTGGAATAATCGGTGACTGGGAGTGGAACGCCTTCGAAGCCCCAAGGTGAAGTTGGTGGGCATGCTGTGTCGACAGAGGACTCCTGATTGTGTGTATGGAGCATTATTGGGGCTTGTGGCCCAGAGTGTCCGTTTGATTCAGTAGTTGTGGCTGGGTCCAAGGCTTCTAAGCCAAAATATCGGGTGTGGAGTGGAGATGGGAACTGTTTTTTGGGCCTTCTCTGTGGCCATCTTCTTACTTGAACAGCGACGATGTACTTAGTGTTGTGTGGAACTAGCGCCGTTGATTGCTTTTTCGCCTTTGTTTTTTCCAGCTTTTCTCAGATGCTTGCGTTCCCTGTTTTGAGTAGTAGGACTTACCTGGTCTTCTTGTGTAGCTGGATGTGTTGCTAGGATAATAACTGGTCCTTTAATTTGTGACTCCTCTGAATGCAGAGCTAAATTTATTTCTGGATCCTGCTGCGTGGAGAGTTGGAGTGATGCTCCCGTTAATTGGACACTCGAGCTGGCACTGTTCAATGTTAATCCACTGTTTGACAGAGGAGAATCTGCTTTGGGACACCCTCACTTCTTCTAGTAGTTCTGAGAGTAATGTGGGGACCATGGCAAGAGTGTCCATGGTCGAGGAGCAACTATGATAAGTTGTGGCCAGGACGTGATGTACTTGTCTTATCATGGTGTTTAACTCCTGCAGTTTGTAATCAATTACCTGGACGTGCACAGTGAGTGCATTGAGAAGGTCAACTTGTGTGTCTAGCTTGTCAGCTAATGAAATCACCTTTATTGTGCTCAATAGCTGTGGCCATATGAATGTGCCTGACTGTTAGTTTACTTAGTCTGAGGGTGACCATTTTGCCTGACCCAGAGGGCTGGTGGTTATGTCATTATGGATCTCATTTACTCAGAAGGATGGTGCAAATGGGTTAGGGTATTTCGCATTCTACTCCTTAGTGTGTCTGCTGGGGTGGGAGCTTTCTTCTAAGGAAGTGTGAGCCCCTAGGGGTAATTTGATTGGGGAGAGCAAAGTGTTGTAGTTGTGTTTTTGGGCTAAGGAGGGAGAAGAGCAGAGCTGTTCAGAGGACAAGACATGCGTCTGTTCGAAAGGTCTTAAGAGCATCTCCTTCCAAACTGAGGAGGCGTCTGGGGCCCCATCCAGTACAACGTTGTTTAACCAGTTGTATGATTGGTTTGTGCAGAGTGGCCGGGACCTGTGCTGCGGGCTGGTCTGGGTAAGGTTGGGTTCCATGGGTCCCTGTAAGCAGAGGAGCTGCATAGTCTGCTGGGTAGCCTAGTTGTAGGGGCCACTGTTCCGTCTCATGTACAAGGACCTCCACCAGGTGCTGGGCCCTGGCCTGCGTGTCCGGATGTACTATTGTGAGAAGGTAGCTATGAGGTGGAAGCAGTGGTTCTGTGACCTTGTCCGGTGTACCTGCGCCCCGTCAGGAGCGGCTCAGGCTATGGTTGCTGTTTCTTCTTGACTGAGGGCTCTGTATCTCCTTCACTGAGGGTGATTCTCTGTCACAGACTGGTTCTTGGTCGGTGGAGCTGAGCGCCTAGCAGGTGTTAGTTAGAAATGTGGTTATCTTCTTTTTTTTTCATCCCAGTGGCTAGGAGCAGGATGCTGTTGGTATGGGGAGCTGACCTCCCTGCAGTTCGCCTCTGAGGGTTGGAACTGAGGCAGGTGAGTCGAGGTTGATCATGAGCTTCTCCTTTGCACCCCCTCTGTGTTTATTTTCCTGGCTTGGGCAACCTGTGTACTCTTCCTGATCTCATGCTGTTCAGATTGTGAGTTTCGCAAGTTGGTAGGGAGTTGGCAGCAAAAGTTAATCAGGCTGAATGCGTGAGGTGTGTAAATTGTCTTGGGGAGCTTTTCAGGAGGCGCAAGCCGCATCCAGGCCTAGCCAGGCCACTTACACACCAATCCCGGCTCAACCCTTGACTGCCACCGCTAAAAGCTGCGTTGCACCCTCCGAAACCGACCTGAGCGATGAGTCTTTCTCACTTGCCTCCCTCTCTCGCCTCTGCAAACTTTTTGCACTTTCCTCTGCGCATCTCTGTGCTTCTTTAAATCTTAATCTAAATCCGGTATTTGTAAAGGGCAAACTACTCACCCTGGAGGGTCTCAAGGCGCCAGGAGCTGTCGGGGAAATTAAGTGAGCTATTGCCCAGAGTCATATGGTGCTGAGCTGCCCTCGGCGCTGGGGATCGAACCTCCTGAATCAGCTGCTCCACACCTCTCCCTTTTGCCCCTTTAGGAGGGTGGAACGGGGTTGACAGTTGAGAGCTGAGGGCTGGAGGAGGGTTGCAAAGTGGCTGATGGCCTAGAGGAGGAGAGTAGAGGATAGGCAGGGAGGGTAAATAAAATGCCTCCCCAGCCCTCACAGCTTGCTTGTGTCTCTATGGCAAGCTCCTGGCTGTTTTTCATGGCCTTCCTAACTCCTCTACTGCTATGCCGATCGCTGGGCTTCCGCAGCCCATTTATTAAAGTCGCAGATTTTTCCCTAATTGTTTCTCGATTTTATTGCTTTTTCCAGTTGCAGGTTGCAGCCCTCAGGCTGAGGGGGCTGCCGCCCCCCCCCCCTCCCTGCAGTTCAGTTCCAGCTCACTTCTTAGCGCTCCTTGGCCGACTCATGCGTTGATGCTGAGGTGACTGGGATGGCGTTGCGACTCGCCTGAGGCACAGGCACCTGAGTTTCCCACTGGGTCTGAGCCTCACTGGGCCGGGCTCCAGGCTTTTCGACCTGGAACCACATGGGGGTCTGGGGTAGCGATGCTTGAGCCGAGTGGTGTACGATGCACCTACCACACTTCGACTCACCATGTCTCCCTGCCTCATGCCTTTGTTGACGCTGAGACGTCTCTCTGTTATTTATGTATTATGTATTTATGTATTGCATAATAGGTGGATCAATTGGGTATATATATGTGTCACTGTTGCTTCTGCTTCATATTTCATTTTAGTTGTTTTCTATACCTCTAACATTACCTTTACATTCTGAATGCTTCAGGTTTGACCTTCTACAGATGAAGACATGGACTCGCAAGCCTGCGTTATTTGCCAGCCAATGACCACTGAAGGGCTGAAGTGTCCCTTCAATGAAGTAGGACCTGGAGATAAATCTCAGCTATATAAGAACTTTTTAAACCAAGCCAGTGAATTTCGTAAATTGAAACGACTCCCTGTGACCATCAACTTCAAAGAAGCCACTACATGTTAAAGATTTAATCAAGTATCAAGCTAGTTGCCATAAATCCTGTAACTAAAATGTCAACAAGTGCAAGGTGGTAAGAGCTCAGAAAAAAAGAGATTTGGAAGAAGCAGGACCATCCAACAAAGGTGCAGAAGGAAAGCAACAAAGGGATCGCCTGTCACAGATATAGAAGTTCTGCATCTTCTGCACAGCAAGTGAGGGTGACCTTAATGAGTTCAGGACAATTGATGCTGATAAGAGGAATATCAGACACATGGCCACTGACTTACAGGATACTGCTGTTGTAGCCTAGAGTAGCTGCTGGAGATGTTATAGCAATAGATGTCATGTAGCACCTGAATTGCCTCATTAAATTACAGAACTGTCATTGATCTCTCATGAAAGAAAGAAAAAACACTGATGGAGGTCATACGGAAGAAAAGAAACTAGAAGCGCCGGCTTTCATTGAACTTATCAACTTCATAGAAAACTCAGTAGAAGATGTTTTCTGCTTCAAGCTGTCTGAGTTGCATCACAAGTATGCAGATCATGTTGTGGCACTTGAAATTCAAAAGGAGGTCAACAAGGTTTGCTTCAATAAAAAGGTTCTTGGCTACTTTCCACTGGGCCAAGTGCAGAATGATCAAAAGCATGTTTGCTTATTTTTGACCAAGGCATGAAGCAAATACTGAAACATGCTTTTGCAGATTATGAAGGAGATGCAGCCATATTGGCAAACGTTGCCAATATCATTTGAGAAGACATCTTGGGATCTGATAGATTTCACTTCGATGCCACCTTCTCACCAAACTGTCACAATAACTCAGTACCAATGACATTGAAAATGCTTCTTTCAATGTTGTTGAACGGGTCTGGCATCAGCAATCAAAACTCGCAATAATCCCAGGAAAATCTATCTCCCAAACAATCAAGTTCAACTGAAAGAAGACAACAAAAGAGCAGTGAATTCCCCCCTCCCTGGCAAGGAAGTAGTGACAACATAAGGAGACTGCATTCTGATCAGAGGCAGTAACCTATCCATGTCAGCCTGTAACCATGAAGAGGCAGATACAAGACTGGTCTTCCATGTTCAATGCGCCCTGCAACAAGCCTTTGTGTCTTGTTTGGTCCACACTGTGGACACCGATGTGGTAATGATGCTGACAGGAATGATTCATCAGCTACAAGACTTGTAGAGCCAATATCTGGGGGACCATTCATTACACCGAGGAACTTTTCCTACATTCACATCAATGTCATTGCTCAGACATTCGGAAAGGAGAATTCCACAGCCTTGCAGGTGTTTGGCAGCTTCACTGGCTGTGACACTGTCTCTGCATTCCTTGGAAAAGGGAAGAAATCAGAATGGATGGCCTGGAAATCTTATACGGAAGATACAGCAGCCTTTGCCAACATTGCCAGGAATCCATTCATAGCAGTGGACATTCAGAGTGGCAAATTCCGAATTATTGAACACTTCACCGTAATCTTGTTCCAGAGAATAAGCCAACTGGAGTCAGCGAATGAAACCTGCAGAGAAATGTGTTGTCAGCACATCAAGATAATGGAAGCCATCCTACCAACATAGTCTGTTCTACTTGTACAAAGTGTGCTGTTTATCAAGTAGGCATCTGGTCCACATGTGACGTACCTCAGCAGAAACTACCTAGTCTGGAGGGATGGGGTAGAAAATAGATAGAGGCAGTCAGTGCTGGACCCCATTGTGGACAGCACTGCCGGTGGCATCTAAGGCATATGGTGTACATGTCCAGTGTGGCTGCAAAGCTGCAGCTGGTTGAACAGTAAAGTGTGCTTGCAGGAAGGCGCTGTGGACCTGCACTGAACTTTGCAAGTACACTTGCATCAGAATCCAATGACATGGAATGCTTTACAAATATGGAAAAAGATAATATAATGTGACTTCCAGTCAGGCTGTTATTAATGTCATACTGTGGTTTCTTGTATTACCAAAATACTATCAATTTCTATACTGTGAGACATTAGGTGATCCCTGTCCTTAATAGCTTCTGGGAGTCAGAATTGTACCAGGTTCATACAACAATACATGTGATTGCACAATTCATGCATACTTAAATAAATTAATATAGAAATTAATTCATGATTTCACAATGTGAACAGTCACAAATACATGTGAATTACTACACACATTAGGGAAAAGTACATATTAAATGAAGAGTTTTTATGCAGGGCAACCTCTAACCATAATCCTGTTCTACTTTCATTGGGGTGGAATAGAGGACAGGTGCGGATACCGGACTGGCACTTGGAAGTTTCACTTTGGAAGATCCTGTGTTTCGCACTGCCATAGGACAAGCAGTGGAAAATGATTTTTAAATATATTTTTATTGTATTTTCATAGACATGGTACACACAAAATAAAAACACATTTACTATTTCTCGCGCATAGGGTTTCAGGAGAATGAGCCTTTGACTGCAGCTCCTCTGATAAAGTGGGATGCGTTCAAGATCAGGAACGGTCGGGCTGCTGGAGGAGCGGGGGCAGGCGGGCGGTAAAGGGAAAAAAAAAACATTAAAATAAACTTACCTGCACTTGTCCCCATCATGCTCTTCTGCGCCTCTTCACCTCATCAGGATAGCACAGGCTCCCAGAATGCCCTGCGGCCAATCCTGAAGCTGCTCTAGCACATGAGAGCAGCTTCAGGAGATTGGCCTGAGCACCCTTGATTTGTGCTCCAGGACAGAGTGGGAGTCGTGCCTGCTCTGTTCAACCAACCCATCTGCATTGCTGGGTTGGTGAGAGCTTTCATTGTGCATGATGGTTTGGCCAGCCTCAGATGGCTGGCCAAACCATCATGGGCAGTAATGGGAGTGCACTACTACTCCCCTCAGTGCCTGTCATACTACCAGGCCCCGCGCCCCCATGACTCGTCAGGAAAGGAAAAATAAAACAAGCTTTGTTTTATTTTTCCTTTCCAGACGTTTTTGGACGTGTGGGGGGTGACGCTCCTCCGCGATAGCGGAGAAGCCGTTTCTGTTCAAGATTGTTATTCGAGGGTGCTATATAGTGGAGATAGTGTAGTTTATGCATACCCTTCTGAAAGAGATTGAGAAGCATGACAAAGTGCTGCAAGAACTAAAGTTGGTGAGGCCAGGAAAGACAGATTTGAAGCAGCAACTTTCAGACTCCAGGGATCAAGCAGCAGTAGATACAGAAAAATTATGTTGCTTTGACTACAGAGAGTATAAGAGAAAGGGGCATTCGAATCTCAAAGGCAAGTACTCTGTTGGCCTTGCTCACAAATCTTAAGAATAGAGGTACACTGGTACTGGAGGTAGATTCTGAAGATGGCACACACCTCTATATGCAGGAGGCTATCAAAAGAAGATTTAGAGAATTTTATACAGAATCACATGCTGTGCCAATGGAGCTTCCTTCACAGTTTATCAGTGAGTCTGTAGACCCAGTAGACATGCTGAGAATTACAGTGGAGGAGGTAAGGGTGGGGACGTTACTGTTCAGGAATTGAAGGCTGCTATAAAACATACGGCAAGAGTGTAAATCCCTGGGTTGAATGTGCTCCCTGACGAATTGTATTCTACTTATATGAGGCATTGCCCCCAAAGCTGGTTAATCTTTACTCGGCTGCCTGTGAGGCACAGCCTTTGCCCCACACAACTGTGGAGGCTTTTGTAATCCTGTTGTTAAAACCCAGCAGATGTATGGGCTTATTACCCACTTTCCATGCTAAATCTGGAGTACAAAATGCTTAGTATAGTCTTGGCAATGCACCTATCACCATTAATACCTAAATTAATACATAGAGACCAGTCTAGGTTCATTCCGAGCCTAAATACGGCTCTTAATATTAGGAGGGCACTGGCAATTATGGAATCTGATTCTGGTGAGAAAGAGAAAGCGGTGATTGCAACAATAGATATTAACAAGCATTTGCAATGCAATAGGTCTCGCATTAAGAAAGTTTGAGCTATTGGTATTGTAAATGTCAAATTTTTTATTTATGTGTTGGTTTTAAAAATTGCGAAATTAATAGCTTTGTCATTTACATTGGCACTAGTTATAACTTTTGCAAATGTGACACTTATAGCATTTGTAATGCAATGTGTTGTATTTTCGTGACTTACATGTATTGATATAACAAATAACATTGGCTTTTATTTTTTTAATAATTAATACTTAAATAACATTTATTGTAATTTATAATGGCAATAGCTTAAACTTTTGTAAATAACTTATGAAGATTATGTTCAGTGTATTTTATTGTGACGAAAATCCAGGAACAGAAGTGAAATATTAACATCTTTTTGTGACATTTGTAATAAAGCTTGAAACATTGAGAGAACATATTTGAACCAGTTGTTGTTGAATGGTTGCACAGATTGATGCTGTGGTGGCGCAGAGTGATGTTGTGGTGGTGACGAGTGATGCTGTGGCATTCAGTGATGCTGTGGTATTCAGTGATGCTGTGGTGGTGAATTTGTGCCCCGCTTGAGGGGCATATTATAATTGTAGTGTGGGTTCTGCAAATTTGTGCTGTATTAGTAATGCCTAATACAGTGCTGGTGGTCAAAGATGGTGTAGTGGTGGTGAATGATGCTGTGTTGATGCTGTTTAATGATTTGGTGTGCTGAGTGATGCTCTAGCGGTGTTGACTAATGCCGAAATGGTATAAATGATGCTGTGTTTGTGCTCATTGACAATTGTGTGTACCTTGAGGAGAGATGGGAGAGGGGAGGGGAGAGAAGGGAGAGTGAGGAAAGAGGGGAGAAAGGGGGGAGAGTGGGCGAGAGAGGAGAGAGAGGAGAGAGGGTAGAGGAGAGAGGAGAGAAGGGAGAGTGTGGAGAGAGATGGGAGATGGTAGAGCCGAGGGGAGAGTGAGGAGAGGGGGGAGAGAGAGAGGAGACAGGAGAGAGGAGAGTGGTGAGAGGGGAGAGTGGTGAGAGGGGAGAGTGGTGAGAGGGTGGAGAGTGGTGAGAGGGAGGAGAGTGGTGAGAGGGAGGGTAGAGTGGGGATAGAGGTGGAGGGGAAAGTGATGGGAGAGTGAGGAGAGAGGGGAAAAAGAGAGGGGAGGGGAGAGTGATGGTGAGAGGGGAGAGTGGTGAGAGTGCATACTGGTGAGGTGGGATGAGAGAAGACAGTTGTTATAGGGGATGGTGGTGAAGGGAGAGTGGTGAGAGGGGAGAGTGGTGAGAGGGGAGAGTGGTGAAAGGGTAGATTGGTGAGAGGGGTGAGAGGGCAGAGGGGTGAGAGGGCAGAGTGGTGAGGAGAGGGGAGAGTGGAGAGGGGAGAGTGGTGAGGAGAGGGGAGAGTGGTGGTGAGAGGGGAGAGTGGTGGTGAGAGGGGAGAGTGGTGAGGAGAGGGGAGAGTGGTGAGGAGAGTGGTGTTGAGAGGAGAGAGTGGTGGTGAGAGGGGGAGTGGTGAGAGGGGAGTAGAGAGTCAGGCCTGGAGAGAGTGAGGAGAGGGGTGAGTGAGGAGAGGGGAGAGAGGCGAGAGAGGGGTGAGGGAGGAGAGAGAGAGGGATTGGAGAGGGAGTGTAGTGGTGAGTGGTGAGAGGGGAGATGGGTAGAGGGGTGGGTGAGGAGAGGGGTGAGTGAGGAGAGGGGAGAGAGGAGTGAGTGAGGAGAGAGTGAGATTTGAAAGAGGGAGGGGAGAGTGGTGAGAGGGGAGAGGCGAGGGGAGAAAGGGGAGAGAATGAGGGGTGAGTGAGAAGAGAGGGGGGAGGGGAGGTTGAGGAGAGAGGGAAGATGGGAGGGGGATAGTTATTTTTCACTTTTCAAAAAGCCTTTTAAAAAAATCAATCAAGCTTTTTTTATTTGCACCTTTCTAACCAGTCCTTGGTTCCAGGGCAGCTAAGGTATGCACTTCCTGGAGACAAGCATATGATTTATGAGGTATTTGTGCTGGACTTGATAGCCATGTTATTGCATCTATTATCAGTTGCTGGAAACTTCCCTGTTATGGAGCCCCCATGTTTGTCCGGCATGAAAGTGAGTTTTACCATCTTCCCAGCCCCTTGCCAAAGCCTTCCCGGTGTAAGCTCCACATAGGCAGCGTTGAATTTTCTTTGTGCCTACATATTTAATGCCCGTGCAACAAAAACCTTGCGCTGCAGACAGACTGAGTGTTTCTTATACCTACATGTTTGATGCCTGGGGGAAATACACCCCCACTGGGCTGAATATTGTTAAAGAGATCCCTAAAACTCTTATTAGCCAAAAAAACATCACAGGCATATTCTCTAGTCAATGTTAAAGATTGTGAAGGCTAGCGCGCATCTTTGGACAAAGCCTTTAGTGATGTTTGAAAACTAAACAAGAAGAACTGTACAGCATGTATCTCGAACTGGCACTTATCAAAATGGAAGCATTACCGTTGCTTCTTTCTGCTTCCGCCGCCTCCTCCGGTCCCTGTAGCAGCCGTGCAGCACAAATAAGTAATAATTACAGCCACAGCGGCCTGGAAAAGCTGCCTCCTCCAGCCAGGGTCACAAAGCTCTCTGGCCACTTCCTGCGGAAAGCTGAATATGGCGCTCATAGCTGTGGAGCAAGTCCCGGCTAAAGAAAGACGAAAGCGGGCGCCGTGCAAATAAAATATATAGCGTGGTGCCATTGCCTAATAAAGTTATGCGCATGGCAGCCCTTGAAAGGCCATGCTGATAAAGAAAAAAATCTTAAGCAAGGAAATAAAAAACACAAGAAGACTAAAGCTGTCGCCGTGCTACAACATATATCGCGGCGCCCGTGGTTCTTAAAGTTATGCTCATGGCTGGTCAGGAAAGGGCACCATGCCGATAAAAAAACACAATAATGGACAAAACCGGGCTTGCTAAAACATACAGCGCGACGCCCGTGTCAAGGCAGGAAGCATCAATTAAAAAAAAAAAACAAGGCAGAGTGGCGGGTGGCGGTGTGCGATACTGATGGTGGGTGGCAGTAGGGGTGATGAAGGTGGGGGCATGACACAGACGTGCATCGATATTCAGCGTAACATTAAAACCTAGTTAATTATACACAAGAAGAACTGTACAGCATGTATCTCGAATTCGCACATATCACGTGGAAGGAGGGAACAGGGGAATGAAGAGGATATTACATAATGGCTGGAGTGGGAGACTGATGCGGGGAAACCGGGTTCGAGACAGCACTGATACCTTTGGAGTGCGGGTACACAAGTAAAAAAATTAAAAGTTAAAACAAGCAGTGCATAAATCATGAAAGGAGCAGGCAATTACTGAAAACTACAAAACAAGCTCTTGGCATTGCTGTGGGGAGGGGGGGGGGAGAAATGCGAGACACGGCCTGGCAGCCGTAAAAAGTGTGAAGCAGGGGGCGGGGGAGCGGATGCCTTTGAAGTGAAGCTCTCGGAGGCAGGCGGCTGGGGGAGCAAATGGTAAAAAGCGCGTGCATGTGCACATGCACTCAACGTAATCCGCGATGGTTTCAGAGCTTGGATGAGCCTCTATACTCTCGTCCTATTATCGCTTGCGCGATTAATAGGACGAGACCTAAAAAGGCCTTTGATAGTCTTCGCTGGGATTTCCTTTATAGGGTGCTCAATAAGATGGGTTTGGGTAACCAATTTATCACATGGGCGAAGATTCAGCATTTAGCACCTATTGCTCGAGTCGGAACGGGTAGGCATATTTCAGAACAATATGTGATGGGAAGGGGGATTTGACAAGGTTTTCCTACCTTTGCCATTATTATTTGAAATTGCTATGGAACCACTTGCAGGTTGTGTGAGGACTGGTGGGTTTACAGGGAACTGGAGTTACAGGGTGTCTGTCCAGCATTATTCAGCATTATATGGAGCTGATATGTTATTTCTCAGTGATGCAAATGTAGATTTACCTCATGCTATAAGCCTCCTAGATCGGTTTGGGCAAGTTTCTGTCTTATGCATAAATTGGAATAAATCATACTTGTTCCCAATACAGAAGGATGTGCCGCAATCTGAGGATCTAAGGAGGTGTGGCTCACTGGTTAGAGGAGAGGTGTGGCTCACTGGTTAGAGGAGGCAGACCTGGAAGCAGAGGTCAGCCCAGGACCAGGGTTCAATTCCCGGCTCGGCGTGGTCTTGAGTCCTAAAAAAAATGTCCATGGACTCGACAATTCTCGCTCCGGTGCCTACTCGATTCACAGGTTCACACTCTGCGACTCTGGGCAATAGCTTGCTTAATCTCCACAACGGCCCCTCGCGGCGGGATGCCTGGCTTTCACCTTGCGGATACCCTGCCAGGGTTATCTCACAGGGGAATACCAGGACGGGTTCCCTAAGCAAGCGCTTAGAAACCGCTTGGTGATTTGCGCTATATAAATTCCTGTACATTTACATTTACATTTTACTTATTTGGGAGGGAACCTGTCTAAAATATCTGAGGGTTCATTTATACCATGCACCCACTGATTTATTTAGGAGTAATATTGGTGTGAATGCAGAGGTCTACGGGCATTTGTGAATTTCTGGAGAAAACTGCCACTTCCATTCTCAGGACGAATAGTGGTAGCAAAAATGGTGGCATTGCCCCGATTGCTTTACTTCATCACAATACTGCCTATCGGGATACCTTGTAGAGTCTTTCGGGAAATTGATTCCCTGCTGATTTCTCTTATAAGGGGAACGGGCAGGCGCACAGTGGCCTTGGCTAATTTACAACGACCCACATTACATGGAGAATTTACTGCGCTAGATATGGAAACCTATTACCTAGACTACAGTTACAATGGTTTGCACAGTGGATTCACTCAAAAAGATTTCCAGAAGAGGCAAATTCGGGGAAGCTACCCAATTTAGATGTGTTGTATAGAATACTCTTGACCCCTGGCAGAGGACCTGTGCTGGGAATGCCCATGTGTTAAAGGTTGTGCGTGACTGTTGGCGTCGGTCACTCCAAGAAACTCATACTCGGATGCCCTGTGCTCCGGACATCCTGCTGAGAAGTTTGGAGCAAATCAATCCAGAGAGAAGATTGAGTGGCTAGGTAGAATGGGCTAACCACAGGGTGTTTCGTCTAGGACATCTGTATAAAGACGGGGTGCTACTACCATATGAGGAATTTCTGCATCTTTTGAAATCCCGAGAGGGCAATTTTTATTACATTGGGTGGTGATTGCCAGGGTGTGCTGCCATTGGGGTATGGGCTTAGAAGAGCCTCAATTACACAGTGCTTGTCAAACATTATGTATTACTTCAGGCTGCATGAAGGCGGTGACGTTTCTTTATCAGGCATTAAGAAATGATATGGCCACGCCTCTTGTTGGTCATTATAAATGTCAATACAATTATGTTTAAAAAAAGTACATATAAACATATGAGTACCCCAGTCATATATAAATGCATATATAAACTCAATTAAATACATACAGATATGCATGAAAAGCTGTAGTTTGTTTAAAAATGGAATAAGTATAGCGTGCATACAGCTTCTATTGCAACATTCTTCACTACATACCTACGTGAATGTACAATGTACATGCTTGTACATCTACTTATACTTTAAGGATGACGGTCTATCTCGAATGTCCATACTTTGAAAGTCAAAAGAGGGGCAATTGCGAGGATGTATGGACATTCTATTAAAGGGTCTCGCATTGATAACTGCAATAATCTCTCTATATGTCCATGGCACACCTTTTAGGTAAGTTCTAGAAAATTCTAAACTTGGTGACAACAGACTCTGACAAGATTCCCTAACTTGTGATCCATCCTTTGACCTCCCAGCGAGACTTTGGGTAATAGTCTTGGCCGCAGTTCTTCGGCACAACGCCCTCCATCTTGCCAGTCCTAGTTAATAGGCACGTCTGATTTTTTTGGTGCATGCCTAAGTAAGTAATTGCCCACTCAATACGAAATTCTTTAGGGGCAAATTTTCCATGGTCCATGGGCACCACTTGCGTCTCCTGGTATACCCAAGGTAAAGACTTAATTTTCTTTTTTTTCCTGACGGCTAGATCAATTTGATGTGTCGGTGCCTACATACAAATGGTTTAGTCTGTATTAACTGCTTTTGGATTTGGATGTGCCCCCCACAAGGATTGTCATTTTGTCCTTTTGTGCGTCATGCAAGCCCTACCTAATGTTGTCTACAGATCCACTGGCGATGCAACCCTCTGCCACCGCCAAGTGCCACTGATTCGAAGCAGGAGTTGCTACCTCACAGCGCTGTACAGAATGCTTGTTTTAAAACTCTGCGCTGCCTCTGGAAACAAACTCAATTACGCACGCCTCGGCTTGATGGTGGAAAATGGAGCTTGTCCAACTGATTGCAAACGAATCACGAGGCCTTAATGTTCCAAATCAATTTAGGGAACAACTTGTACTTCTGGCCCTCACAGCAATTAAGAAAAAAGCAATCAATTTGCATTTACCGGTGCCACAAATACATTGGCTAATGGCAGAGCAGGGCCTCCTGGACGCTTTTGGAAATATGTGAATCTTCAGATTTAGGTTTCGGATTAACCTTTGGCTTTATTTCTTATGAAAACAGGCAAGAAATTGATGTCAGACTCTGCGAGAATAACTGTTATTGACAACACAATAAATGTTTGTGATATTCATAGGCTGCACCCCTTCGACTGTAACACAGAAGAATGCAGGATCTTGCTCCAACGAGTTTGAGGGGGGTAACTAACTGACCTAGGAACATATACAAGTTCCATTATAGATTTTTCACAAGAGACTCGGAAATCTTCCCCAAGCCAAATTTTAATTAGACATTTTTGTATTTTTTATTTTCACTTAGGCTGAGTACAATTGTATCTCAGATGGGATGATGTTTTTCATTTGGATCATAGGATTTGTCTTCCTAACCTGGCAAAATCAATGTCCCCATCTTTTCTTGACACATCCCTTGATTAAACCCCACAGGTTTCTCCATCTGTTTTAAATAAATTCCTATATCCAATCTTTATGTTGTTCTTCACTTACTGTATGCCCCTCGCTGTCAAAATAGTTTTCCCGGTAATTGTTTTAAGACACTTTACAAGCGCTGGGGCATCTACGGAAAGGTCAAAATGTACAGGGCATGTATTTTTAGCAATGGATGGAAATTTGTGAAAAGTGCTCCAATGGTTAGTCGTGAGCATAAATTAGTAGAGACGAGCTCTGTGGTTCTTCAGAGCACAAAAACAAAAGAAACACCAGTAAGAACAAGATGTTACTCATTTTCTTTCTGTACAAAACATACGAAGGCAGCATTGCCTTTCTTCGAATAGATGTGGTCGGATTCAGGGACACGCAAAGCCCGTGTACTTTCGTGACATTCAGAAAGAGTGAGAATAGATATAGTAAGTGGAGAGTACCACTTACCGACAAACGCCGCCACTGCAGAGAGTCTTTCAGGGGGCAGAGAAATCCCTGTGGATAACGCCGACACCGCCAAGAGTCACCGGAACACCTGACTCCGCGCCGCCGCTCCGGGGGACTACAACTCCCGGCAGGCCACGCGGCGGCGCGTTCTGAGCGACGCGGAAGGCGCCAGTGAGCGCAAAAGGACAGGATAAAGCCGGCTGCACCCCGGCAGAGCGGGGGGAGAGTACCACTTACCGACAAACGCCGCCACTGCCGAGAGTCTTTCAGGGGGCAGAGAAATCCCTGTGGATAACGCCGACACCGCCAAGAGTCACCGGAACACCTGACTCCGCGCCGCCGCTCCGGGGGACTACAACTCCCGGCAGGCCACGCGGCGGCGCGTTCTGAGCGACGCGGAAGGCGCCAGTGAGCGCAAAAGGACAGGATAAAGCCGGCTGCACCCCGGCAGAGCGGGGGGAGAGTACCACTTACCGACAAACGCCGCCACTGCCGAGAGTCTTTCAGGGGGCAGAGAAATCCCTGTGGATAACGCCGACACCGCCAAGAGTCACCGGAACACCTGACTCCGCGCCGCCGCTCCGGGGGACTACAACTCCCGGCAGGCCACGCGGCGGCGCGTTCTGAGCGACGCGGAAGGCGCCAGTGAGCGCAAAAGGACAGGATAAAGCCGGCTGCACCCCGGCAGAGCGGGGGGAGAGTACCACTTACCGACAAACGCCGCCACTGCCGAGAGTCTTTCAGGGGGCAGAGAAATCCCTGTGGATAACGCCGACACCGCCAAGAGTCACCGGAACACCTGACTCCGCGCCGCCGCTCCGGGGGACTACAACTCCCGGCAGGCCACGCGGCGGCGCGTTCTGAGCGACGCGGAAGGCGCCAGTGAGCGCAAAAGGACAGGATAAAGCCGGCTGCACCCCCGCATCGCGGGACGCGAGCGGGATGCCCGGGGCTAAGCCCGGGCAAAGGGCGGGCCCTCTACGGCCCTCATCGGCACGACCGGCCAGGCTAGGCCACCCCCCTGATATTTCCTGCATATTTCATAAGGTACTGTTCCCAGTTCAGTTCTTATATAGATTTTGGTTATTTTAAGAGGCATTGGCCTCCATTTCCATTACTGGATGGTTGACTGACCTGCATGGTACATTGTTGCCAACATTGTCTGTACTCACCAGATCTGTGCCCTGAGGACTATCACAAACTATTTTAACAATCATGGGGAAAAAGCTGATTCCTGCCCCGGTTGAGCCAGTGAATACTATCGACTCATACTTAGTACAAGTAGTCAGTAGTATTAACAACAAGAGAAGGCAATCACTCGGGCTAAGCCAATCACCTATCTTGCATACAGATAGTCCCTCCACAAGCATCTTAAGCACAGCGACATCGGAGTCACTCATGGAAAAACAACCGTCAGTCCCTGCAGAGCAAGACCCTCATAATAATAACAGTATTGAGGTAGCGGCTGATGCCGACGCTGATGTTGACCTATCAATAGATAGAACTGATCTAATAGATCTTTCAGATAGCGTTTTTATTGATGTGAACCATCAGCCAGTTGTTCCGGAGGAAGTTTCACAATCCTTGCAGCCCTCAACACGGGCTGTTAGAGCCTGCAGAAGACTTCAAGCTAAGAGGGGGGGGAAACAATCAGGAAGGAAAAAACCCGCAACACCACCCACTAGGCGGGGGGGGAGACACACGGAGCCCGACATTGATATAGAGCCCAAATGCACTAGTGATGATGATCTTTTTATTAGGATCCAAGAAATGATAGATATCAAGATTAGGACAATAATTAAACCCCTCATCGGGAAATTAGATAAAATAACATCTGAGGTTAAAAAACTGGGTGGGGTACATATTAAACTAGTAGACGAGGTTGAGAATCTATCCTCTCTCGTCACAAATTTAATACCCACAGCTGTGGAGGTGACCCCACCCGAAAGCAATTTGCAACCCTTGCAACAAGGTCCGCTGCTTTTGCCAGCGTTGCCTTCTGTACCTATTCCTGGTCAGGATGCTGTCATAGACAATAGAGAAGGCCGAAACAGTAACACCGGCGCAACAGTAGTTATACATCAAGAGGATGTTTCAGCCCAATTTGTCGTGGAAGCTTCGCCAGTAGTGCTGGTGCTGGCGAATGTCCCGGTCCTATCAGAAGGGAAAAAAGAGTCTAATCAAGATTTAAAAGATAAAGCACTACATTGGCTCTCCAACAATATGTATATGGCACAACAAGGGCTTGATAAATTGGCAGGGGATATTGTCATGACTAGGAGGGTCTCCTGGATTGGCAGTAAGCCTAAAAAGTTCCAGGGGGACTGCGTAATCCTAAACTTTGCCAATTTCGAGGTCCTCCCAGAAATTCTGAATAATGTTTTCCCACCCCAACGTCGTAGCGGCTCTATAGTTCCTCTTACGCTTAAGTTTTTCTATGATGCGACCCGGTTTGCCACTATACCCATTATTCCAAGTCATAAAAGACACGCTAACCCCAGTAGCTGGGGCGGGGGTACCACATCTCAACATTTAAATGACTGGTCCAAGCGTACAGTATATCGTGAGCCTGGAAGATTTAATTATCATACAGAGCCAACTAATAGGCAACCCCTTGCATACGATACAAGGCCTAATGGCTGGGGTTCTGGCCATATGGGCCATGAATATAGTGCACATGTATTTAGGCCCTCACACTGGTTGAGAAATGACCACTTCCCCACGCGCCCATATATTCCACAACCTATGTGGAACCCAGCTTCACACGGACAGGGCCAGGTGGCTACTCCTTTTGAGTGGGGTTTTGCCACTGGAAATAGGTTCGGTCCTTTATCGGACCTGAATACTTGTGATTGACTCGTTCCAGGAGTTGATATGGACAGGGAGGTGTGGAATAACCCAATAGCAATATGTGGTGATTTGAACATCTTTGAGCAATTAAATATTCCTGCCCCAAATGTAGCATCAGAGCCTCAAGTGTCAATGACCTCTGCACAGCAAGTGTTTGAATCTGGTATAGTGGCTACGGTAGACTTGAGTATGGAGGGAGAGGGTATACAGAGCCCGTGTCTAGTTGGTAATAGCCATGGTATATCACGGCAACTAGCAGCGGAGGGTGATTTAGAGGTCACAAATGAATTGAGGTTACCCACTGATTCCTGCAGGATTATTAGTTGGAATGTAGCAGGCTTAGCTGCAAAACGCCGGGATGTTTCCTGGACTAGCTTTGTCACTGAGCACCATATAATCGCCTTACAAGAAACATGGGACACATCCAGCAATCTTTGGTGGGATGGGTTCACCTGCTTTACTAAACCAGCAGTGGCTAGTAGGGCAGGCAGAGCTAAAGGTGGCTTGGTGATTTTGTTTGCATTAGATCTAGCGGGCAGCTACAGGGAGATCAGTACTGACTCTGATAATATCCTTATGATTGAAAGGGTGATTAATAAAACCTCTAGGACCTTATATGTAAATTTTTACAATTCGGGGAATTTTGAGTATAGCGGTCGCAATATCTCCAGTTTGGACAACATTTTAAATTCAGCAGTACAGAATACTGAGTTAGTTTTTGAGTTTATTTTATTAGGCGATTTTAATATTCATTTATGTAACCTATCATGTAAGGGAAGAAGTACAAATGAGTTTGATGATGCAGCTTTACAGGGCCCTCATTTTGAACATTCTGCTGAGGGCCAGGAGCTTGAGGATCTGTTGGCTAATTATGACTTGTATGAACCGGTTAGTGGTCTGAGATTGCCAACTTTTACCGGTGCCCAAAATGGCACAGTGATTGACTTTATTTTTGTCTCACAAGGGATTGTAAATCAGACTATGGCTTATTGTACAGTTGCTACACACTATAGTGACCATAACCCAGTTTTACTCGAAGTGGCCTGGGGAGCCCAGATGGGTGCGCCACCAAGGAAACAAAAACCGGCTCACCCACTGAGGACCACTGATCAAGACCGACGAGTGAAGTGGGCTAAAGTGATTCCGGAAAATTTTTATGGAAAATGTTTTCCTAAAATTAAAGATAATGTGGAGATTTGCAAAAATCCGGGCACGCAAGGTTCTCACATAGTAGCGGCTTATGAGGCAATCTGTAATCAGGTATCCAAGGACCTTTTAGCAAAACCATTTCAGGTCGGACAAGGACACAAGCGATGGTTTGATTCTGCATGTTCAAAAGCCCATAGAGATTTGCTGGTAGCCTTAAAAAAGTCTCCAAGGGACAAAGATGTAATCCTGAGTTTAAGGAAAAACTATAAGTCAGCCGTCAAGAAACGCAAAGACACCATCAAAAGCGAAACATGGGACAATCTCCTCTCGGCAGCAGTGCTGAAGGATAGCAGGAGATTTTGGGAGATTGTCAAACAGCCCATATTCTCTGTTGACAGCAATGCACCTATGGACTGCGTGATCACAGATGAAAAATGGTTGTGTTTCTTCAAAAATGTTTATGGGGGTAACGAAGCCGGTTGTAATGATGTTCCTTTAACAAATGTGGATTTTCAACCAATCAACTTTAACCCACAAGAAGTGGAGAAAGCTATCCTGGCTACCACTAAACATAAGGCACCTGGTCCCGACGGAGTCCCTGCTGACTTTTTTATGTACTGTCCTAAACTGTGGGCTGAGGTCATGTCAAATGTGTTTAACGCAGTTAATTGTAACCCAGCTCCTGCCTCGTGGGCCAGATCCACCATCGTCCCTATTTTCAAAAACAAAGGACAATGGGATGATCCCGCGTTCTATAGGCCTATATCCCTCTTGGACTCAACGATAAAAATTCTGGGCAGAGTTCTTTTATCTAGATTGAGGGAGAACGTTGAGGGTTGTGGTGGGTTGTCTGACCTACAATATGGTTTTAGGGAGAGAAAAGGGACGGTCGAACAATGTATTAATCTGCATCTACTCATCTCAAAGTACACAGTGGCCAAGGAGGGTTCTGTGTTTTTAGCATTTATGGACCTATCCTCGGCCTTTGACCTCGTCAATAGGTCAAAACTTTGGTCAATTCTTTTAGAGATGGGTATTGATGAAGCCTTGGTAACGTTCATGGCAACCATGCATCAGGAGCTTTTTGCAGCTGTCCGAGTGTCAAACAACGGCAGATGTACCCCGCTTTTTAAATCATTAAAAGGGGTCCGGCAAGGCTGCATTTTAGCGCCCACGCTTTTTACCATCTATATCAATGGCTTGGGGGAATATTTGCGAGACCAGGACGCGGACGTACCACGTGCAGGAGGAGTCCATATTCCGGCGCTCCTGTACGCGGATGACGCCGTGTTGATTGCTCGCACTGGTGTAGGTCTGCAGCGTCTTCTAGACGCTTTTGGCTCGTTCATGGATAACCTAGACCTTAGGGTTAATGCCGCGAAATCGCATACTATGGTTATGGGCCGTGAACGTTTCAAAAAGAAACATAAATCATTTTTCTGCAGAGGGGCTTTGGTTGCCAAGGTAACCACATTTCCCTACCTGGGCGTTTTGTTTGACCAGAATGGATCGTGGGGGCCACAGATCAGAGCTAAGAGGCTGGCGGTCATAAGATCTTCCTCAGCGCTCCTGGGCTTTGCTGGCAAGTTGGGTGCCAGGCCCATGGAAGCCCTTCTAAAGATTTATAAGTGCAAGCCTGTTGCTATCGCCCTGTATGGATCCCCTTTGTGGGGGTATGTGAATCTTGACCCAATACAAAGGGCAGAAAATAGATTTATAAGATCATTACTCTCTATCCCCCAGTCAACTCCGACTCTTTCCATACATAAAGAGGTGGGTTTACCCTACCTGTCAGACTCATTGAGTTTAGCCCCTCTAATTCTGTGGCTGAAAATGTGGTTGAACGAAGATCTCCCTTTGAACCACATAATATTGAAGGATGTTTTATTACTTGATAAACATAGTAGCATCCCATGGTTGGCCTATTTGATCAACTCATTTACTGATCTGGGTCGCCCGGAACTCTTTTTAAGCCCAGATAAAATTAGAGCTTTGGACATAGACCTTATAAAACAGTCATTCAGGGTTATGAAGGAAACGCGTCGTGAAGAAGCTGAGATGCAGAAGCCAGCAGTTAGGGCCCATAACTTTTTGGTGAGCGAACCATCTCTTGCATCTTATCTCATTTTTGTCACAGTCCCTTACCACAGGTTTTTATTAACTAAATTTAGGTTTAACCTGATACATTTTTATTTAGGTTCTTTTACATCTTGGCAGAAGCCAGATTTAGCACCCCCCTGCAGTTGCGACCATTTTTCTGTTCAGGATACAATGCATTTCATTATGTTTTGTAGTTTATATAATGAGCAGAGAAGAAAATATTTGCTCCCTATCCTGAAAGAAGCAGCCTTTACTCAGGTGCGTCCGGCGTTGCTTTATCTACAACTCCTGACTAATCCCCGTACAACTTTTTGTATTGCAAACTTCTTAGTGGCCGCTGTAAGGGCAAAAAGGGGAGGTTAGATGTCGCCTTAAACTTTTTAAAATTGTTCTGTCTTTTCTTTGATGGATTGTAAAATGTATTTTCTATTTATTCTTGTACATAGTATTTATAACATAATATGCATTTAGTTTGATGTTTTTTAGGTAATTGAAGGGTCATTTATGTATATATCCCTTTCAGGGTTTTTATTGTTTGTTTCTTTGTATGACTTATAATAAGTCGAATAAAGATATTCTGACTGACTGATATAGTAAGTGACCATAGCAGGATAGATCCTAAAAGAATGGACCACTTAGGGACCCAAAGCACAAACAGTTGGCCTTTCATGATCAAAGTGCACTCTTGCCATAGTTCCACGTAACTATGCATTCAAGCACTGAAATGTGCATACTCCATTCATTCACCAGAATGTTATAGCAATAAGTCGTTGTAGGATTTGGTATAACAGGTATTTATTTTATATCCATTAGTTATTAGTACTTTGAATACCCTACTTATAGGCTTCCGTTATTGGTACAATTGCTATGTAATTCTCCTCCGTCGCTAGTACCATTGGTACACAGATATTTCTTACCATTATTCATTGGTACCTTTCATACGATATTTATAGCCTTAGTTTGCTGTTGCCAAGGCGCACCTTTCAGTATTGTATCGTCATTCTGCCACCGGCATTTCTATGCGGTTTCAATCTGTGCATTGTTACAAAAAAATACTGCCTATAACTATCTACTGCTAATTGTGGTCCCTTCCGAAAAACCTACTTTTTATTGTTTACCAATTTATGTGCTGCTAAATTGTGTCACTGAGTTGGAAACCCGCTTCATTAATTAACTTGCACTAGCACTCTAACGAAACGGTACAACAGTGATAAAATTCCACCTAGCCGCCATTTCTCCACCTCAAGCTAAGGTTAGCGCTCAAGTGGTTAAGGTGCACAGGCCTATCTGAACTTCTCCTGGCCTACATATGGTTCAAAGGGAGGGGATGCGACCAGCTAGGTCGCTCCCCCACTACACAGCTCCGCCTGTGCTATCCTGCCCGCTGCTGCTGCTGGTAAGCTCACGTACCCCGTTTTTGCCTTCTGTGCCACGTTTGCCTTCTGTGCCCCGTTTTGCCTCTGTGCCCCGTTTGTCTCTGTGCCCCATTTCTGCCTTCTGTGCCCCGATCCGTTCTTCCCTGATTGTTGCCCTTGCCTGTGTAACCCCTGTGTGCCCAGACTCTGTGACCTTACTGTTGCCTTCTGTGCGCTGATTCTTGCCCAGTTGCCCCCAGCAACCTCACCACTCCCAATTCCTGCTGCTGCGTCCCCTGCGGCCCCACCCCCCTCACTGACCATTCGCTGCTGCCCCTGCCTCCAGCCTGTGCTATCCTGCCCGCTGCTGCTGCTGGTAAGCTCACCCTCTGCCTGCTCTCTCTGTGCCCCGTTTTTGCCTTCTGTGCCACGTTTGCCTTCTGTGCCCCGTCTTGCCTCTGTGCCCCGTTTGTCTCTGTCCCCCGTTTTTGCCTACTATGCCACGATCCGTCCTTCCCTGATTGTTGCCATTGCCTTTGTAACACCCGTGTGCCCCGACTCTGTGACCTTGTCGTTGCCTTCTATACCCTGATTCTTGCCCAGTTGCCCCCAGCAGCCTCACCACTCCCGATTCCCACCGCTGTGTCCCCTGAGGCCCCCCCCCCCCCTCATTGACCATTTGCTGCCTCCCGCCTCCCAGCTGCTCCTCCCTCCCACCTCCCCGTATATGGCGACGCACGCAGCGTGCTAGCTGCAGGCGTGCCTAAGGCAAGCCCGTCTGCGCCCGTCCGTGTCTGGACTGCGCCCGGCGCTAGAACCCCTGGTCCTCGCGCCCCTGTGCCCACCACGACGACCGCCACCGCTACGATGCCAGCACCCTCCACGCACTCAATCCCGGATGGACACCTGCTTCAAGGCCGCCCCGAAATGCACCCATGGTCTCATCACCTGCCAGAACTGCAGCTACACCCGCTTCAGAGTCGTCGAGGCACCCGCCAAGAAGGACCCCAACCACCTCCGATGCATCCTACTGAAAACCCGCTCCGCATGCAAACACGCTGTTGAGCTCTGGGACCTTCCTGACACATCATCATTGGACGTTGCCTTCCTGACAGAGACCTGGATGAATGACTCCTCCGCACCCGACATCGCCATACCCATCCCAGACGGCTATAAGATCACCCGCAGAGAACGCACCAACGGAGCAGGAGGAGGAATCGCCATCGTCCACAAGAACACCATCAGGGTCTCGACCAGGACCAACGACAGTCTCTGCAACATCCAACACTTGCACTTCCAGATCCACACAGACCCCAACACTACCCTTGTCTACAGAACCCCCCGGACCCCGACTCCACCTCCGACTTCATCAACACGCACGCCCTGACCTCCACCCACTACATCCTCCTCAGAGACCTGAATTTTCACCTGGAGAACAACAACGACAGCAACTCCACCACTCTGATCGACAACCTCGGACTAAGACAGCTCGTCACAACGCTGACCCATTCCGCCGGCCACACGCTAGACCCCGTCTTCTCCTCAAGCTCCCACGTCTCCTTCAGCCACAACACCGAACTCCTCTGGACTGACCACTGCTGCATCCACTTCACTTTCCAGAAACCCACCACACACCACCGCACCCAACATATCCCACGGCGCTGTTGGAAGAAAGTCACTGAAGACCAACTACGGGCAAACCTTGCTCTCAGCCCACCCACTGACCCCTCCAACACCGATGACGCTGCCCACAACCTCAGACGATGGATAGACAATAGCGCCAACATGCTCGCCCTGCTGAAAAAACCCACCTACAGAGGCACCAGCAAGAGAGCCAGCTGGTTCACCCCAGAACTCCTAGCATCCAAGCGTACCTGCCGGAAACTAGAGCAAAAATGGCACAGCGGAAAGACACCAGCCATCCACGCAGCCCACAAAGACGCCGTCCGCAACCCCCATCACCTCATCAGGTCCACCAAGAGGATCTCCTTCAAAGACCGCCTTGACAACAACGCACACAATAGCAAGGAGCTCTTCAACATTGTGAAGGAACTCTCCAACCCCAGCTCCAACAACAACGACATCCCGCCGTCGCAAGCCCTGTGCAACTCCCTCGCCACCTTCTTCCACAGCAAGATCACCGATATCCACGACAGCTACAACACCCAGACAGTCCCAACAGACACGGACACACCAGACTCGCCGCCCACCATCGACCACAACCCCCTAACAGCATGGACTAACGTGAACATCGATGACACCATCAAGACCATGAGCACAATCCACTCCGGCTCCCCGTCAGACCCTTTCCCGTACCACATCTTCAACAAAGCCAGCAGCACTATCGCACTCCACCTGCGCAACGTCATGAATCTTTCCTTCAAGACCGCAACCTTCCCAGAGAGCTGGAAGCACACCGAGATTAACGCCCTACTCAAAAAACCGAAGGCGGTCCCAAGGGACCTCAAGAACTTCCGGCCCATCTCTCTGCTCCCGTTCCCAGCCAAGGTCATCGAGAAGATCGTTAACAGACAGCTAACCAGATACCTCGAAGAAAACAACATCCTGGACCCATCCCAGTCAGGGTTCCGCAGCAAACACAGCACAGAGAATGCCCTCATCGCGGCCACCGACGACATCAGGATCCTGCTGGACAACGGCGAGACCGCAGCCCTCATCCTGCTGGACCTCTCTGCCGCCTTTGACACGGTCTGCCACCGTACTCTACACGCACGACTCCACACGCACGCCTCCATGACGCAGGGATCCAAGACAAGGCCATGGAATGGACCACCTCCTTCCTCTCCGGCAGAACCCAGAGAGTCCGCCTCCCCCATTCTGATTCAAAGCCTCTGAGATGATCTGCAGCGTGCCCCAGGGTTCCTCCCTCAGCCCAACACTGTTCAACATTTACATGGTCCCGCTCGCATGCATCGCCCGACAGCACGACCTCAACATGATCTCCTACGCCGACGACACGCAACTGATCCTCTCCCTCACCAAGGACCCCCTCACCGCCAAACCCAACCTCCACAAAGGAATGAAGGCTGTCGCCGACTGGATGAAGAGCAGCCGACTAAAGCTGAACACGGACAAGACAGAGGTCCTCATTTACGTCGCCAACCCATCAGCCTGGGATGACTCCTGGTAACCAACGGCACTGGGGGCAGCCCCGACACCCACTGACCACACACGCAACCTGGGAGTCATCCTCAACTCAATGCTCTCCATGACCAAGCAAGTCAACGCCGTCTCCTCCTCCTGCTTCAACACCCTCCGCATGCTCCGCAGGATCTACAGGTGGGTCCCAACAGATACAAGAAGAACCGTCACCCAGGCCCTCGTCAGCAGCATACTCGACTATGGAAACGCCCTCTACGCTGGAGCCCCGGCCAAGCTCATCAAATGACTGCAACGCATTCAAAACACCTCTGCACGCCTCATCCTCGACGTACCACGCCACAGCCACATCACCCCCCACCTGAGAAGCCAGCACTGGCTCCCCATCGACATGAGAATCTCCTTCAAACTCCTCATCCACGCACACAAGGCACTCCACAAGACCGGCCCAGCCTACATCAACAGACGACTCCTCTTCTACGTCCCTAACCGCCAGCTCCGCTCCACCGACCTCTCCCTCGCCACCGTCCCGCGCATCCGAAGAACAACCACCGGTGGCAGAGCCCTCTCCCACCTCGCCGCCAAGACCTGGAACACCCTCCCACTCAGCCTAGGACAGACCCAAGACCTGCTGACCTTCAGGAGGTTACTCAAGACCTTGCTGCTCGACCAGTAGCAGAACCCCCCCTTTTTCCCCCAGCGCCTTGAGACTCTCAAGGGTGAGTAGGTGCGCTCTACAAATTGTATGATTGATTGATTGATTGATGCGCAGCAAGCACACCAAAGACACGCCAAAAGCAAGCCAGTCTGCACCTGTCCACATCCGGATCGCGTCCAGTGCCAGCCATGCTTTCCATCTCAACCCCATCCAGCCTCCTAGTCTACATTACGGTAAGGACTCTCTACTGGCTCTATATCCCATACCCTGCTATACCCTTCTTTTCGATGCTCAGCGGGTTAGCCACTCACCTTACTGCCCTGCTTGTAAGTTTAGAAAGAAAAGCAGCTGGGTCATAAATTACTGCACCACCTGGACTAGTCACAAAGTAAAGATGATATTGCCCACCTCAAATGATCTGCCGCTTGTAGATCATAAAAATGAATATATGGACTGGTTGGATTAGAGGCAATATATAACCACAAACAATTGGTACAGAAAAGCACATCAATAAAAACGTCAGCAGAGAGTCGTTTCTGGTCTTTTATTTTCAGATGTGCTTGATATGCGATTGATAGAACCAGCCAACGTGTTTCACCCAAACATGGGCTTCTTCAGGGCAATAGATTATGGTTTGAACTAGATCCTCAGTAGCTGGGTTAATCAATATTTAGCTTTATTCGACCATAATATTCACAGTCATAAAAGCACATAACACAATCAGTAAAATTGAAGTTAAAAAGGATTATTATAATACATAGATTAAGAGAAATAAAATGCAAAATTCACGTTTAGAAAGTTACATCAAATAGTATCCAACAGCATTTCAGATCCCACTATTACACCTAGAAAGGGGCCTCCAAGGCCTCAAAGAACATGTTTTTCCAATGCCACAGGACCTTTTTCAAAAACTTGGAGACCCTCCAAGCCACATGCTCATTCTCTAATAATTGTAAGCGAACAAGAGCTGGGTGGAATTGCCTAAGGCCTTGTTGTCTTTGGAGAGGTAGTAAACATACTTTCCTTAATTAAAAAAACAGCTTACACAAAAGGAATAGGTGAATAGTGGACTGCTCTGAGTAGGAGTCGCGCACACACGGGGATAGAGGTCTTGACCAGTCATTTATCTTGGGTGTAGTCACTAGTCTGTGTGCAGTGCCTAGTCTAAATCTGGTCAAAAGCATTCTATCATATCCACTAGGGACAAAGCTTAAATAAGGTTCCATAGCCAGAGAAGTGAGCCTTAACTGATGTTGCATAACTGTAGGTTTAACGGCTTCATCGGCTACTCTTAATAATCCTAACAAAGCAAGGCCCTCTTTCTTTGAAGTTTTTCTCGAGATTCCAGCCATAGAGCTAGGGTTTGTATAATAATCTGAGTGGCCAAGATCTATCATAAACCTGTGAACGTACCTAAGCCAGGGGATCTTGTGCGCCCCATCCAACCCAATACAATCGTGCAGATTATCTCGATTTAAATGGGTCTGTTCACTACCCCATATCCTGTACCAAAGGAATATAGGCTCCAGCTTAATTAGGTCCATTAAGTACAGTAGGCCCAGCTCCTCATGACACACAAATGAGGACGTGCCAGGAGGAACCGAAAGAATATATCTGAGGAAGGCGTTTTTCACGGTTTGTAGAGGGAAAGAATTAACAAAACCCCAGACCCCGGCCTCATAAATCACAGCGGATATACTGCGCTTCTATATTTACAGGAATTTGCCTGGTGGCTTCCTGCCCAACTTCTTCGCAAAGATGGCAAGGGCACTAGTAGATCTAATTAAGCCAAGTATTTTCGACTCCATTGAGCGGGTCCAAGTATCGTTCTAATTAAAAAGGACACCAAGGTACAAGAAAGTTCTTGTTGATGCTAACTTCCTACCATCCAGACAAATGTCCCTGCCCTTATTCTTGCGTGTCCCTATACCACAACTCATTATAAAAGTCTTTGAGACATTGATACATAAATCCAAATCAAACATAAAAGAGTTAAAACTGTCCAAAACCCTTTGCAAGCCATTTTGCGTACGCGCCATTATCACTGCGTCATCTGCATATAGCAGGGCCAGAATCGGTCGCCCGCCTGCTTGAGGGAAATCTTGTCCTCTCTTTAGGAGTGCCTTGGCCAGCCCAGTAGTGTATAGATTAAAAAGAAAGGGGGCCAGGACACACCCCTGCCTAACCCCTCTCCTTACAGGGAATGTTTTTGTGCACTGACCCTCCAAACCCATATCTGACGCTGGCCGACGCTCCCTCATAGAGTCGCTGCAGGAAGGCGATAATATTGGGCTCCCCCCCTTAGTCTACGAGTATCTCCCAAAGCCTAACATGGATTACGGAATCGAACGCTGCTGTTAGATCCATAAAAACTAAATAAAGCCTCCATTTTTTACCTCTTGTGTATTTCCCTACGAGAATAGCCAGGTTAAACTCTGTTCGATTGTACCCAGCCCCTCCCGGGCCCCCGTACTGAAAGTCTGACAGCACCTGATTTTCAGCTGCCCAATTCTGTAAACGTTGTAGGACAACTCGTCCTGCCACCTTCACCATAGAATCAATGAGGGAAATTAGTCTGTAGCAGCCAGGATCTTGACGATTTCCCTTCTTGAATATTGGGACAATGATAGACTCTGTAAAAGTCTTTAAGAAGGTAGTGGAGTCGCTAACGTTAACCAATTGAGTCAGGAGTCAGTGGTGTAACAAAGGCCCCTGCTGCCCCTGCGGTGAGGGGGGCCCTTGAGCTCCAGGGGCCCCCTAAGCACACTGTACACTTAAAGTTAACTCGTCCCTCAATGCGCTGAAAATGCACGTTTTTTCCAGAGCAGCTGGTGAATCTGGGCGGGTGACTGCCACTCTCTCCCTGCCTGCTGCATTATCACAGACTCCTTTTGCAACACTAAACTGGAGTGATTTGGAAGACTGTTATTTATAGCGCTAAGAATCGGCAGAAGTGCGGTGTTCACGCAATATAGATCACAGATTATACAGCCTGCAAAGCATTAGACACCTGAAAGCTTACCGCATCTCCCTTGACATTCGCACAAACGAGATCGGAAACTACGTCAAAACTGCTGCATAGCCGCATACCCAATTCAACCGCTGCCTCAGGTCCGTGCTCATCATGAACACGTTTAATGACCGAGGGTAGGACGGTCATTGACGGAGTGCCAAAGCACCTTGTATACACCGCCGCAAAAATTTTACCCCAAGACTCACAGTCCCCTGCCTCTGGTATCAAGTCTTTAGGCACACTAATTGTCAGAATCCTGTGTTTTTCAACAGGAGTCGTGTTAGGAAATACTGCTTCCAGCTGGTCAAATTTCTCGACAAGCCAGAAAGGCATATCATCCTTATCCTGGGGGCGCTTGCCCATCACTGCATTAACCATGACAGGACTAAGCTTCATACCGCTCGGTCCGGCTGGTAGCGCCGCAACACCTGGGGCCCCGCCCGGGAGATTGCGGGTAATGTATTGCACTAACGACCTAATTACACTAATTGCGATTGTATGTAGCAGCCGTAAATCTGCAACGGGAACCGCTCCATGTCGAGGATGCGGTGTAAATCTAGCCAAAACAGGCCAGGTAGCGCCTGGAATGGACAAAAGACCTAATCTTGAGACTAACAAAGTGTGGGGTAGGGCGCCATTAAACCAAACTCGGTGCTGCCAAGCATTAATCGGAACTTCCTGGGTCCTATATGGAACATATTCCTGTGGCACGGCAGTAGGAGAATAAGTGTCGAACACACCAGTATTTGCGTTCACAGCAGGGAAGGTCACCCACGAATAGAAAGTTTAGTAAGGGTAAGCTACTTCCGCACTCACTACCATAATAACTGCCATGCCCTCTAGCCCGACGTTATAAGCCTGCAAATGATTGCGAAACGCAATTCGACTATGCTGCGGTATGTCAACGTCAGCCATAGTGACACAGTAAGAAAGAGGTACAACAAAAAACTACGTAGCACAACAGGGTAGTAATTCAAAAGGAAACCATTTGAAAAGATTCAAGCTTGAAAAGACCTATGTAACTATAGGCAGGTTTGTACGACACCACTGTCTTCCGGAAACAATAGTGAAGGGGGTTAAGGACTGATATAAGCACTACTCAAGCGTCATGTAATATGACCACCAACGATTGGGCGCCACGTCGCAGGGATTCTGCTCCTACACAGAACTGTGCATAGAGAATTGGAACCTCAGTGAATTAGGGTGTACCAAAACTCACCTTAGTGTCCAAAAACCCCTACCAGACTAGCAATCAGTGTCTCATTGGTTCTTCCATACTTCCAATGATTAGACAACCCAGAACATGGACTTAGAACACCTCAGGTAACGTGGAACACATGAACACTCTTTCGTTATACTATCATACCAGTCCAGAACGAGGAGTAAATGAAGACACGTGCAAGTTTGAAATATTTATTTCTAATGCCGTGTTCTCAGGCGCAGTATCTTAGCTAATACAAGCAAACATATTATAAGCAACAAGGTTATCAGCATAATTACTATTCCATAAAATACAAAGAGAAAAAGCATGTTAAAATGCTAAAGGGAAGAAGGCTAAATGGCACCTCAGTCCTACCCTCCCTTGCTAGTATATTATATTATATCTACAGAAGGTCTCTTTGGGTTTTAGAAGGGTGGCCCCATACCTCTGGTCTTAGTAGAAAGGGATTACATCATCTTCTACACCAGCTCTCTGCATGCGAATATTCATCAAGTGTGTTTGCATGTTCTGTGCAGTGCATTATTAAACGCGCCAAAACCAGAGTTGGCCACAGTTGCATATGTGTTATGTCTAGGACGTGCGCTGATCAGACCGAACAACAACCACTGCGTTGAAATAACCTTGAAGGCCTCGGCACTCACTGTTCAGACATAGCTTACCAAGCAAAGCTGATACAATAGGAAAACATATTATTCTAGTGTGAAGCAAAATATTCTACTAGGCTCAAAGCATTAATAACGTGCCGTGTTCAGAAGCAGCAGAAAGGAAAAATGACGTTTAAACTTCTAATAAACTCCTGCTAACTTAACACAGTGTGAAGGCAAAGCCTATCTCCATGACACTCCCGTCCCCCTCTGCAAATAGAATAATTTTTAGGAGACTCAGGCGTTACTATCCTGCCAGATAAATATGGTCATTAGAGTGCGGAGTTTAGTGAAGAGTCCTCGATCTACTTCAATGGGAAGGCCCTGAAAAAGATATAAGAACCATGGTATGACAGTCATTTTGTTGGTTGAATGTGGCCCATCCATGATAAATACATAATGGCCCAAAATTTGAGGTCCGCTGTTAGTTGTTGAAGAAGCGGGGAATAGTTGGCCCCATACAGAGCGAATGTCTTGGGAGTGATTTTCAATCCCCAGGTACGAGAGCTCTTTTTTTGACCCATTGGAAAGGGGTGCTTATTGCTAGCGTCTCCATCTCCGATGGGGGGGCAAGTCTAGTTCAAGATAAAAGATTTGTGGAGACTAATATGATAGTGGGCTACTTTCTCAAAAATAGCTAGTTTCTTTTGTAGGTTTGCTAAGGAGGTGAAAGGCAAAGTCAGAAAAATGAGCACCTCGTCTGCAAAAAGTGATATTTTGTGATTAATAGACCAAAAGGGGAGGCTTTAAATCTCTTTCTCCTCTCTCACCCTAGCTGCAAGAGTCTCTATACTGAGGAAGAATACGAGCGGGGAGAGAGGGCACCCTTGGCAAGTTCCCCGCTCAAATTTAAAGTGGTCAGACCCCTCCCCATTAACAATTACTCGCGAAAGAGGATTCGCATAATTATCATGGACCATGTTAATAAACCGTTTGCACTTGCCAACTTTGAGGAGAGTGTAAACAAGGAAGGACGAATCCACCCAGTCAAAAGCTTTTTTGGCATCTAGCGCCAATAGGAATGCCAGTACACCTTTTCCAGTGGCCTTTTCGATCTGGTGGATCCTCCTCCTCAGAATATCATGTGTTTATCTCCCTTTAATAAACCTGCACTAATCTGGGTGGATCAGATCTGGCATGATTTCGTCCAATCGAGATGTCAAAATATTAGTATATATTTTAGCCTCTAGGTTCAGTGGAGCGATGGGCCTACACAAAGTTGTGTGGGTCCTACCCGGTTTTGGCAGAACTGAAATTAGCACTTCACTCATCGAGAATGTAACCTCTCGAGGGGTAGCTGTGTGACTGACAGTGCAGTCAAATGGGGTACCAAATCAGATCTAAAAGTTTTAATAAATTGGCCGCAAAGCAATCTGGCCTGGGTGATTTATGAATTTTAATGGCAGAGATGGCAGCGATGGCAGCCTGGACCTCGTTGTCTCTAATTGGATTATCTAGAGTCTCATTTTGGTCCTGGTAAATTGGGGAAGGGGTATGTCATTTAGATATTGCAATTGGGCTGTTGTCACAGGTGGCTCGGCTGTGTACAATTGTTTGTAGAGATCTCTAAAAGGATGCAGCTTTATCTTTTTCGCTGTTGATACACTCCCAACTTCTACATTAATGTTACCAATGTATTCCTTTTCATCTTTAATTCGCTAAATTGGTGACCTAAGAGGGCTCCCACCTTATTTCCCTGATTGTAAGTCCCAAATTTAAGACACAGCAGAGTGAACTCTGCCCTATTTGTCTTTATTGCATTTAGCTTACCCCTCAGAGTAGACAGGGAAAGGTTTCTTTGTGAGTTCGTTCTGCTTGTTGCAATTCCTCCTCTAGTGATAACCTATCTTGGGTTTTTTGCTCTATTAAAGTCACTTGGAGTGAAATGCATTTCCCCCCAACAACAGCTTTACAGGCAACCAATTATTAAGTTAGTATCCCCAGGGTCATTTGCATTAAAGAAGACTCTGATGTTCGTACTCAGTTCATCTCGAAATAGACAGTCTCTTATTAGTGAACTAGGGAAGACCCACCTATGATATTTATGTTTTGGGGGGGCCCACCCCAATGTCGAGGCCATAGATGCATGCTCTGATAAGGCTATGGAATGGATTTCTGAGTGTAATATAGAGTGTTCAAGGAATTGGCTTACAAAGACATAATTAATGTGTGCATTATCATACAATAGAACAGGGTATCACAAAGGTGATAAGTCTCTCGGTGCTAGTGGCACGGGTTAGTCAAGGAATTTAGCCATGAGGAAGGATTTAGCCTCCTAAGCGATGTTTAGGGTGAGGCGTTTTCACAGTAAATGAATTAACATGAACACATTTATTTACTTTAAAAGCATTTAACTAGGCAGGGCACTGTTGTGGTAGCATGGCGACACTGACCTTTTAATCCATGGGCATTTCCCCAGTCGGCAGGAGCCCTTGGAGATTGGTTTTGAAATTAAAAGTTCCAATCCTTCGCTTTCCTTTTAAAAATCATTTTTTTCAGGTGTGTCGGCACCTTATTTCATGAAAAGCAAATCAAACTGCCTCTCCAGAGAAGTGGAACTTTCGAAAGAAAATGTGAAGTCTTCCTTAACTAAAATGTTGCAAGATTTCCGTTTTAATGTCTGGTCAGTTTCCATAGGTTAAACAAGTGTTAACGTAAAGCACCCCTGCACTTTCCTCCCTAACGTATAATTATTTATTCTGTAAAATGCTCCTTGTACCTTTTCACCCCCTCCTTCCTTGTACATACCACTTTGACTCCCTGCCTACCATAGGACCCTCATCGCTATTTACCCCCCTGACTTATTGCTATTTTCTCTGTATTACTCCTTCAACCTGTAAAGCGCTCTGATACCCTCACAGGTCAAGTTCGCGCTCTATAAAACTTTAAATAAATAAAATAAATAAGTATGTGTGGTGCAAATCTGAAAAGTAATCACGAGCCACTGAATGGGTGGTTCTCCAAGCATCAATGAGGCCTGTGGGCGACGTAGTATCCCAGTCCAGTATAATCAGGCAGTGCCACACCGCATGCAGGAAATCTGCCATGCTGGCCCGCACCGTGGATAGCCCACAGATCAGGAGGGATAGATCACATGTAGTCTCCAAGGTGAGAGATATGTCATGTGCACTATATTACATTTGATTCATTTGAACCACATGCTAACGAAGACCCTTCGTACTGCTGTATGTATCTAACCAGTCATGAGGCTCAAATGTCTCTCCACTCTCACGCTGCCAGACTATCTCCACCCGAAGTGGAGCCACACACCAATCAGCACAGAGCATATTGTTAATATGTGTAATGAACTTATGATCCTCCTGCAATTGAAAGAAGGATCACCAAAGTCTGAGAGGGCTAAGGGGCCTCCCTCCGTTCAGATCAGAGGCCACCGAAGTCATCTGCGGCGTTCCTCAAGGCTCCCCGCTCAGCCCAACACTCTTCAACGTCTACATGAGCCCCCTCGCAGCCATCGCACGCCAGCACAACCTCAACATCATCTCCTACGCCGACGACACCCAGCTGATCCTCTCCCTCACCAAAGACCCCGCCACCGCCAGAGCCAACCTACACGAAGGGATGACAGACGTTGCCAAGTGGATGATAAACAGTCGCCTGAAACTGAACTCGGACAAGACGGAAGTCCTCATCCTGGGATCGGCACCCTCCGCCTGGGACGACTCCTGGTGGCCCCCCGCCCTGGGCAGCGCACCCAAACCCACGGACCACGCACGCAACCTGGGCTTCATCCTGGACTCATCCCTCTCCATGACCAGACAAGTCAACGCCGTCTCCTCGTCGTGCTTCAACATCCTGCGCATGCTACGTAAGATCTTCCGATGGATCCCCACCGAGACCAGGAAGACGGTCACCCAGGCCCTCGTCACCAGCCGTCTGGACTACGGCAACTCCCTCTATGCCGGAACAACCGCCAAACTCCAGAAGAGACTCCAGCGGATCCAGAACACCTCAGCACGACTCATCCTGGACATCCCCCGCCGCAGCCACATCTCCGGACACCTGAGAGATCTGCACTGGCTCCCGGTCAACAAGAGAATCACCTTCCGTCTCCTCACCCACGCACACAAAGCCCTACACAACCAAGACCCAGGATACCTCAACGGCCGCCTCAACTTCTACGCTCCCACACGCCAGCTCCGATCAACCAGCCACGCCCTCGCCGCCGTCCCCCGCATCCGAAGAGCCACCACAGGAGGAAGGTCCTTCTCCTACCTGGCCGCCAAGACTTGGAACTCCCTTCCGACCCACCTCCGCCTGACCCAAGACCACCTCGCCTTCAGGAAGCAGCTCAAGACCTGGCTGTTCGAGCAGTAGCGGACCCCCTCCCCCCAGCGCCTTGAGACCCTCCGGGTGAGTAGTGCGCTATATAAATGCTATGATTGATTGATTGATTGATTGGGAGAAGATGTTGCGCCACGGCTGCTATCTTAGCATATTGGAGAAATGTACCTCCCCCCAGTGTGAATGTCTTCATTGCATCTGTCATAATTACAAAGCGACCCGCTGGATACACATCAGACAGCTCTATACAACCTCCCTATTTCCACTGGTCTATTGCCATTATACGGGACATCTGCTCAAAAGGGCGCACTATCCATATATCTAATTCAGGTACATAGAGCACTCTACCTATTACCTATAGCACCGCTCTCTCCCACAACCAGCACATCTGGCAAATCAGATGCAGAAACACATCAGTCATGACACCTCCCATGCATCACCAACACTCCCAGCTGGTGGCCATTGTGGGTGCCATCCAGCAAGGTCCTTTCCTAATTCTGTTCCCTATCTAGCCAATGTATAGCATGTTGCAGATGTGCTGCTAAGTAATATAGTTCCAGATTGGGACCTCCATTCCCCCGGTCCCATTCTCTCTGAAGGGTCTCAGGCTTACCCAACTGTGTTTACCAGCCCAGAGGAGCTCCGCCAGCAAGCAGTCATGCTCCCGGTACACCTTTTTCAGTAACTCATACATTGCGCCCTGCAGTACATACAAGCATCACCATCTTTATGAGGGATATCTTCCTCATCAGGGATAGCCTCAGAGTCTTCCACAAAGCTATAGAGGGGCACAGATTTGCAATCACCCTCCCCATATGTCTGTTGTCCTCCGTGGGTGATGGGAACAGATTTGCAATCACCCTCCCCATATGTTCTCCGTGAGTGATGCAAATGCCTAAATATTTGAAGCTATCAACCCGCCATGGTATCTTCGCCTCCGGCAAATGGGAGTGTTAAACGTCGCATATCCGCTCTGCGTAAATATATCATCATCTGGGTAGAGAGACACAGCATTGTCTAAGCTGCCAATGCGAATTCCCCGTATCCCTTGCATCTGTCGAAGGCGACAGGCCAGTGGCTCCATAGCCAATGCAAACATTAATGGGGACAGGGGCTTCCCTATCTGATGCCGCTCTGTAAAGGGATTTCATCAGAAACATATCTACCTTTTCGTACTCTTGCCCTTGGGCGACCATACAAGAGCATTATCTCAGAAATATAGTTGTGCTCCAACCCCACCTTATCCAGGACCAACCAGATGTAGTCCCACCTCACCAAGTCAAAGGTTTGCTCTATGGCCAAAAAGGCCATAGCATAGTGGTCTTCTTCTAGCATGGGAGTATGCTTCACAGGTGTCAGGCGGCGGGTTCGCATTGTATTTCGGTTTGGTATAAACCTGATTGGTCTGTAGGGACCAACTGAGGGAGATGCGGGGCATGTCTGAGTATGTTTAGGTCTATATTAACATGGAAAGAGGCCAATATGAACTTGCCTCTAGGGGGCCCTTCCCCTGTTTTGGTATTAGGACAATAAGTGCTTCATTCATGGAATTCGGGAGCACCCCCTTCTCCAATGCATCATTGCAAACAGTTAACAGTTGGTCCACCAGTGTCCCTACAAATGCTTTGTATAATTCTGTTGGAGCCCATCACCCCCAGGTGATTTGCCATTTTTCAGTGCACCAAGGCCACCAACATTTCTTGCTGTGTCAAAGGGGCCCCATTTGAATCTCGGTCCTCACAAGAAAGATACTGCAGCTGCAGATACTCCAAATACTTCAGAAGCTAGGCAAAAACCATCTTCGCAAGGCGTCACTGTATAAACTGCCCTCAAATGTATCACAAATACATCATTTATCGTCTACTGGGCAAAGACCATATTTACCCCTTTGGCAATAAGCGCTATGACCAGGGGGACGGTCGTCTTTGACTGAATCAGGCTTGCCAGAAGGCGACCTGGTTTATCCCCCTCCATTTACCAGCGCCTCCGCCCAGTATAACAAACATGTTTTTGCAGCAGATCCCATAGCTCACATAACCCCCTTAGTACCACCTTCATGGCCCTATTCTCCGTGCTATTCTAATTGTGCTCAAAATATTGCCATATGGCCTCCAACACTACCTCTCGGAAGACCTGGTCTGACAAGACCTCTGCATTAGGCCGCCACAGGGGTACCCAGGGTAGCAGCCACTCCAAAGCATGGTCAATTGTCTGAGATATAAAGGGTAAGTAATGCATCTCAAGTGCTCTATGTGCGGCGTCTGTATGGATCAGAAAGTAATACAACCTGCTGTATGTGTTTGCCGCTGGGGTGTAACATGAATACTCCAGGCCTTGTGGATGATGAAGTCACCAGATACCAAACTTGTCTGCGCCTGCCAAAATGCTGCTGTCATATTTGGCTCTGTGTCCTGACGCGGGAGTGTTCTCTCCACCAGGCCATCCAAAACACAGTTCAAATCCCCCGCCAGAAGGATTTCCGCCGTCAGGAAACCCTACACTGCCCCTAGCACCTCTACATAAAACGCAACATGATCAATGTTAGGAGCATAAACATTAATAAGGCAAAGCTTCTAAGCATTTAACATTCTTTCCACTATGACATACCTCCCATTCCTGTCAATCTGAGTGCGTGTGTTAAGATGTCACTCCCCGGCCAATCCATATCAAAACCCCTCTGGCATATCCAAAATATGACGTGGCATACACCTGTCTTCTTCAACATCACCTCAAATACTTAACACAATCCCCCTGTAAATGGGTCTTGTGTAAGAAGGTTACTTCTACTCCGTATCGTCGGAGGTAGGCATACATTCTATTGCACTTTGCCGGATTATGGAGACCTCACGCATTCCAATTTAACTTTTCATACTTGGGCCCCAGGATGAAGATACATGCTAGGACCCACATCTGATGCAGCCCATAACACATTCCAAACAGTGTTGGAAGCACCCCTTTATAAAACTCAAACTGTAACAACTGTAGCCCCAAATATCCCTCCTGTATTGCACCCACAGGCAGAAACTGTGGACCCCGCTGATTCAACAAATGGCCATAGGTGACTGCAAACCCTGCACCATTCGCTCATCCATCCCACCCTCAACTGATGTGCCTACCGGCATTCAGAGTTGATGCTGTCCTGGTAGCCAAGACCTCAAATGTCGCAAGCCTCTAAGTGGTGCTCAGCAATCAGCGTCTTCCTCACCCCTGGTCTCACCCAGCTAGGAGGGTATGGAGCATGGGTACTCATAGTACAGCCTGCAGGCCACCAGCGGCCCGGCAAGCATTTCTTGGCTGCCCGCGGACCTTGCAGACATCGTACCTGTGGCTTTTTGGTTTTTTTGAGTGTCAGAAAACACCGCCGGTTGCCGAGAGACTCTGCTCTGTGGGGGCCGGGCGATTCCAGCAATAGTCAGAGTGGAGATGCAGGGGCGCTAAGAAGAGGTGAAATACAACAAAGCCTCATTAACATGTCAATGGTCTTTTAAAGACCTGTGAAGTACTCGGGTGCAGCTGTGTGTGTGTCTGGGAAGCTGTCTCAGCCCGGGCTGCACACACGCGGGGTGAGGTGACAGAGTGTGACAGCAGGGTGTAAGAGCCATGTGAGGTGACGAAGGGCAGCAGGGAGGGAGAGCCAAGTGAGGTGACAGAGGGCAGTAGGGAGTGGGAGCTGGGTGAGATGGCAGAGGGTGACAGAGGGAGGAAGAGAGAGGGAGACAGAGAAGGGGAGACAGTGGCAGACAGAAAGAGAGGGAGACAGAGGAAGACAGACAACGGGAGACAGACAGAGGGAGACAGACAGAGGGAGATAGAGGGAGGGAGACAGAAGGAGGGACACAGAGGGAGGGAGACAGACAGACAGAGGGAGACAGAGAGAGGGAGGGAGACAGAGGGCGACAGACAGAGTGAGACAAAGAGAGGGAGATAGAGAGAGAGGGAGACAGAGAGAGAGGGAGACAGAGAGAGAGGGAGACAGAGAGAGGGAGACAGACAGTGGGAAGGTGGGAGACAGAGGGAGGGAAACAGACAGGGAGGAGACAGACAGAGGGTTGAGGGTGACAGAGGGAGACATACAGAGGGAGGAGGGCGACAGAGGGAGGGAGACAGACAGAGGGAGAAAGACAGAGACAGACAGAGTGAGGGATACAGAGGGAGAGAGAGGGAGATGGACAGAGAGAGGGAGATAGAGAGAGGGAGGGAGACGGAGAGGGAGGGAGACAGAGAGAGAGAGGGAGACAGACAGAGTGAGTGAGACAGAGGGAGACCGAGAGAGAGGGAGGGAGGGAAAGAGAGAGAGAGAGAGGGAGAGAGAGAGAGGGAGGGAGGGAGAGATTAAGGGAGGAAGGGAGGGAGAGATCGAGAGAGGGAGGGAGACAGAGAGAGAGAGATAGAGTTAGAGAGAGAGAGAGAGAGAGAGAGATGTGTGTATGCCGGAACTGGTGGCTCAGTGGACGAAGGCGTCCGATGCAGGGGCCTGTGTTCAACCTCATGGTCACAGCTTTTTTTTTGCTCTAGCTCCACCCCCCTACTCGACTGACCCCGCCCCCACCGGTGCAGCCCTCGGCCACAAACCACACTGTAAATTTGGCCCCCGAGAAAAGGTTTGTGAGTCCCCATGGTATAGAGGCACTGTATATAGCTAAAAGAAGATATTGATGCACATGCTTGCAAGCAACAATAATAATATTTCAGGGTCTCATCATGTTCACCAACACAGCTTAGTACAAAGTCAATAGTGTTGCAGTCTCTTTTGTGCCCACCAGTTGTGGTGTACCATCGGACATCAGCTCATTCCACCTCAGCGCCGTCACTTTGTGTCTCTGGGATACAACTCAATTGCGAGACAGGGTTTTGTGTTTCCAAGGATTCCATCGCGTTCCTCAGAAAGCCATCTGCAGAAACCAGGATAGGTTCTCTCTCCAACGATACTGAGGAGCCATGTCGCTTCTCGGATGTTGGTTTGTTGCGCTGGAATCATTGCGACCTCTGGCCCTTCGGTTCCTGCCGGGTTGAGATTCTTTCCTGGCCCAGACCCAGTGACTCCAACCACTAGACCGCCGTTGCCGGTGTATCATAGATGTGCACTTCCCCATCATATTGGATATGTAGCCTGGCCCAATACATCAGACTGTACTTTATGTTTTTGTGCTCTCGCAACTATCGTTAAACAGATAAAAAAGTATTTGAGAGGTCCTGTACCCTCTTCCTGTAATCCAGAAGGACATGTATGCATTTGTCCTCATATCTCGGAGGGCAATCATTGCACTAGGTGGCAACCTTGGGAGCGGCGCCCCTGGGTGTGGCACCACCATCAGCGCTCTGTGGGCTCTCTCTGTTGAGAAGAATTTTAAATGGCACTTTTATGTGTGTGAATTGGTGATCCATTCCTCCAGGAAAATGAATGAATGAATGAATTGAATGAATGAATGAATTGAATTTTGTACCGCGCACGGTTACCCAGGGGCATCCCAGCGCATATAGACACCAAGGGCAGGCAACTGATGGAGGTAAAGAAGATGCAATTATTCTGGAAAGAGATGCGTTTTCAGATGTTTTCGGAATCTAAGAAGATTAGGTTCGGAGCGCAGTGCTAGTGGGAGGGAGTTCCAGGCGCGCGCTGTATGGATAGAAAAACTCCTGCCCCCTGAACGGGCTCTCCTAATTCTCTTTGTCTGAAGGAGATATTTATTGTCGGAGCGTAAAGCTCTTGTGGGCTTATAGGGCCGAATCATGTCCTTCAGAATAGCTGGTCCTTGCCCCTGTATGCTCTTATGGGCAATGCAGAGGGCTTTAAATGTAACTCTCTCTCTAACAGGGAGCCAATGGAGTTCTTTTAAAGCAGGCCTGGCTGACTGCCTGGCCGGAACGTTCCGCAGCAGCCTTGCTGCTGCGTTCTGCACTTGTTGCAGGATCTTGAACGTTGACTCTGGCGCTCCGAGAAAGAGTGCATTACTGTAGTCTAGGCGAGAGATGATTAAGCCTTGGACTAACAGCTTCCGAGAGGGTTCTGGCAGCAGGGGGAGAACCTTGCGGGCCGACCGGAGCATTCCATAACACACGCCAGCGGTCTTCTTGGCGTGTGTTCTAAAGGACAGATCCGGCTCCAGCCAGACCCCCAGGCTCTTAATCTCCTCCTTTGGGTCGGGCGGGGTGCCCATACAATTGGGCCAGCTGCTCGCCGAAAGGGCAAAACTAGACTGGCCCAGGATCATCAGCTCTGTTTTTGATCCGTTCAATCTGAGCGATGACCTGGACATCCAATCGAACACCTCTCTTAAGCAAGAATGGAGCGTCTCAGGTTGTTTCTCCAGCTGTGTCAAACTCACCACAAGCTGGGTGTCATCCGCGTAGCTTATGGTCTTAAAGCCAAACGGAGACACCACACCCTCCAGGGGTGCCATGTATACGTTAAATAACGTGGGGCTCAGGGATGAGCCCTGGGGCACCCCGCAATGAAGTGGGAGGGGAGGAGATTTTGCATTTCCTTCCCAGACCTCGAAGGTGCGCCCCTTCAAAAAGGAGGCCAACCATTCCAGGGCCACTCCAGCGACACCCGACTCAGCTAGACGTTGTATCAACACCCCGTGGTTGACGGTACGAAGGCCGCACTGAGGTCCAGGAGGATCACTGCCACTGACCCCCCTGCATCCAAAGTGCTCCTGGCCTCCTCTACCACTGCAAGCAGAGCCGTGTCAGTTCCATGGCCCGGTCGAAATCCCGTCTGGGAATCCCTCAACCAACCATTATCCTCAAGGAAGTTGGATAACCGATGATTCGCCAACCTCTCGGCGATCTTACTAACTCCTGATAACAAGGAGATGGGCCTGAAATTGGCCTGATTCTGCGGGTACAAGCCAGGCTTCTTCAGAAGCGCTTTGACAACCGCACTTTTCCAATCAGGTGGCACAGTCCCATGAGAGAACGAGAGATTGACCAGATCGGTCAAGGGCTCTCCTATCGCCAACGCGGCCTGCTTTAAGTACCGCATAGGGACTGGGTCCCACGGTGAGCCACTTTTCAGACTCCCGAGGACCTTCAGTACTTCGCCTGAAGATACAGGGCCAAAAGACGTCAGTAGATTTTCCGACATGCTGAGGTCCTCAGAAGGGGCCGCTGATCCCATCATCACAGGGAGAGAACTAATAATAATATCAATTTTGTTCTTAAAGTCCCATAGATGGACCCTCGACCTCCTCCGGGAAACCAATAAAGCATAGATAGTTGTGCCTGGAGCATCCTTTGGCATCTTCTACACGTTTCGCCACTTGCGTCACACTGCACTTGAAGCTAGCCACATTGGCTATAAGGTCCTTTATTTCCATCATAAGAGTCGCCACTTCAGTGGTGGTCACCCTGTCCACCACCTTACGCAGATGACAGTGCAGATGATTAATGTTGATGGATATTGCATCTATTTTGCTTTCCAGAGCCTGCCTGAATCCGAGGGATTTCAGCCAGTATTTCAGAGGTGCCCTGGTGTTGGTCCGAAGGTACCTGCGCCATATTATTCTACAGCCCCTTTTCCTGGGGGCCCAGTCCGGGGACTGTGTAAGGCACTGTTTTATTTGATTACACAACCTTTGATTCCTTATCTTTCACCATTGTAGGTCCACTTGTGGGAATGTATGAGTGGAGACCAAGGAAACCATGCTTGGCATGCCCTCACTGGATAGCAATTGCAGGCAGCCCCAGCTTCTCCTCCTGTCACTCCAAGTCATCTAATTGCACAGCAAGTCTCTGTGCAAGCAGCCCGGGAGTAGGTTTAACTATTCACTCTCTGTACTCAAAGCTGCTCAGCACCAGACCCACAGTCCTTCCAAGGGAGTAGCTCAAAGCTGCTCAGCACCAGGCCCACATCCCTTCCAAGGGAGCAGGTGCAATTCGCTCTCTACATGTGCGGTAGACATAGTTGCCTGAACCGCAGGAGTCAGCAGCCCCTAAGAGGTCTTCTTTTAGCGTCCCTGCCACTAAAATATGATGAATATTTGAGTTAAGGTGTTTCCACACACCTCACTCTAGTTTCTACTGCTTCTCTGTCCATACCGGCTCCAGCCTCAGTAGTCCTGGCATTCAATCAGCCCATCCAGGCTGCAAGACACATGTGCCAAACGCCACCTGGCCACCCGCGTCGGGCCATCTCCAAATACAGCTCATAAACCTACCACCCTGCAAGACAGGTGCGCTTACCTTGGTGTCAATGTAGGCCAGAGGATTCACTATCTGCAGGCAGCCTGCATCCACAAGTTTCAGGCCCCCAGGCGGCTCCGATAGAAGTCCAGAGCCTAAGCCGGGAAATCTCTGTGCTTGGCCCAGTCTGGTTCGGACGTGCCACTGATCTTCAGACTGCCACACCCACTGATATGCTGAGTCACTCTAGGCCGCCCTCCTGGCCATGGCCCCGCTGAAACTTTCCAGTCTCACCAGACAGCAGGCACAGGTCCGATTTGCAACATTTTGAGCACGGTGAGACCCCAACGCAATCGGCTACACAGCACCGGAGTCCATCTGTTTTGAGACCGCACAGTTTAGTAGGATTGTGCTCCTCTTGGCCGAAGCATTATGGAGACGCGCCTAGCCAGCCATTTTGGTTGTCCATGCACCCCCCCCAACATCACATCCATAAATTATTAGGCAGATCAGGGTAACAAAGTCCTGCCTGAGCAGAAAATGAAATGGTGTAGCTGAATAACATACCAGCCAGCTGCGGTATCTTCTCATGGAGGGGGAAGCGCACCCCCGCCCCCTTCAAGTCAATCAGGGAAAACAAAATTGCAATAAAAAGATTTTATTGTCATTTTATTTTTTCTGTCACAGTACGCACTGCAGCAGCCCCAACCCCAAGCCCAGAGAATTGCTGCATGTGTACTCTGCTGCCGATTGGCAGCAGCAGAAGACTGAAACAGGGCTCACTGGATGCTGCAAAGTGTGCATTTCACTTTAGTTGTTTTTTTTGGGCCGGCTAAAGTGACATGCGCACTTTGAAGCTCTCGGTCAGCTGGGTGGAGACCAAGCACAGGCCTCCAGGGTCTAAAGGAGCGTGCAGCCAGCCCACTTCATCCAATCCAGGCCCCTCTCTCATGTTGCTTAACAGCATGAGAGCAATGTCTGGATTCGTTAGGTAAGCTCTTCATGCGGATGTATGATGGTACAACGCGGTATAAAACACCGCAGACCATCACAACGCAGGTTTTACATCGCAAGGAGTTACAACAACTTGCGTTGGAGGGCGCTGGACTTAGGAGTAGTGTAATTTACTATTCCAACTCGAGTCTACATACAGTAGGGAAGGTGTTGGATAGTAAATTACACTATTCCTTGTCCTAGAGCGCCCTCCAGCGCAAGTTGTGGTAACGACTTGCGTTGTGAAACCCGCGTTGTAATGGCACTGCAGTGTCATTACTGCGTCGTAAAGGATGTTTCCCCTTCATGCATCGGGGCAGGAGAAGAACCCCGAGAAGGACACGACGTCCGTGGGTAAGTGCTGTTTTATTTTATTTTATTTGATATGTGTAATGCATGTAAGTGTAGTGGATGTGTTTTATTTTGTAGTTAGTATTATGTTTTCATTTGGAATTTTGGAGGGAGGGGGTATTTTATTTTGGGGTTTTGGAGGGGGGTTTAATTTAGTTTTTTGGAGAAGAGGTGGGGCACTTCATTCACCCCATCACTTTCATAGGGTACCAGCCGCCCCTGATAGCAGCACAATATTATTTATATATCTACCCACTGGTAATAGACATATGAATACATACATAAAATACCATTAACAATGGTAAAGGAAGGTATTTTTTGGAATCAAATTTTGTGATAAGGACGAGTGCTTGAGAAAAGCTGTTACTTTGCTTCAGATTCACAAACTATGGAGGATTTGAGGGTTATTCTAAAACTAGTATGAGCTAATACTATCCCTAATAAACAACAAACAATGATTGCATCATTAGAGGTCAATTGAGCCTAAGTGCAAAGTGATGAAATAAAGCATCTAGGGCCAAATGTACGTCAGAAACATTTTGAGAGTTCCTACTTGTGCCTTTTTAAATACTTGCAATTAGAAACTTGCAAAATGTGATGTACAACAGTGTCTCAGACACTGTTTGCAATTACCAATAGGGTCGCAGGCAAGTCGCAATTTGCGACCCATTGGGAATAGCCTGTAATCACAGGGATATGGCCTACTGGGGTCAGCAGACCTCCATGTCTGTGATTGCTTTTTAAATGAAGCAATTTTTTTCGTTTTAATGCAGCAGTTTTTCTTAAAGGAAGGAAAGGTGTTCTTTTCAATTTTTAAGAGTAGGCAGTGGTCTGTCTGACCACTAAGCATGGGCGTAAAATCCGTTACGCTCGCGGATTTTTCGGATTTTCGGAAAATCCGCAATCCGCGAACTCTCGCGGATGTGGCGAGAATACGCAAATCCGCGTGAAGCGGATTTTTTGCTTGTGTTCGCACTGCTCGCGGTCCGCGGCGCGCGCAGCAACAATCTCGCACTCGCGAAAGTACAAAAATTACAAGGGGAGGGGTAAAGGAAGTGGCCCAGTCTCCAACTTCCTGTTCCTGTCCAGCAAGCTCCTCCCACAGGGGTGGGGTGAAGGAAGTGCCCCAGTCTCCAACTTCCTGTTCCTGTCCAGCAAGCTCCTCCCATTGCTTAGTCCATTTCCTGGCCACTTTGATTTCGATCTTGACTGGGAAGGATTACTTTTTGTGGTTGCTGCTGGATATTTGGATTTGAGGCCTTTTGGATTACTTTTGGATTCGAAATTTGATTTCACAAAGAAGTAAGTTGATGTTGTTTGTTTGTGGTGATTTTTGTGTGTGTTGCTTTTTTTTCAACTTTTTGGGGGGGAAAATCTGCAAGTTCGCGAGCTGAGGATGTTTTTGCTTGTGTTCGCACTGCTCGTGTCCCGCGCAGCAACAATCTCGCACTCGCAAAATTGTAAAAATTACAATTCTGCACATGAATTGAAAACCACCAGGCTTAGTTATGGGTGCATGCATGATACAACTGTTTTGTTGATTTTTTTTTAACATGATTCTGGCCAGGGCATGGATGGCATTGGATTGTGGTGATTTTTGTGTGTTTTACGACTTTTTGGGGTGGTGTTGGGGGCTTGCTATGTGGGTGGGGGCCATTTTATTGCCTGGTCCCATGTGGGTGGGGGTCTAGGGGCCATTTTTAAGCCAGTTTGTGTGCTTTGTGCCATAGGCCTGCACCCAGTGTGCTCTGATGTCATCCATTATGCCCAGGGGGCCCAGAATCGGTCTGTTCGTGGATTTTGCTGGTTTTTCGCCACGTTCGCGCCGTGAAGCAACAATCTCGCACTCGCGAAATTGTAAAAATTGCAAATTTGCACAGGAAAACCACCAGCAGGCAGCATAAGCCTTCTGAAACTTGATGGATGGCATTGGATTGTGGTGATTTGATTTGTGTTGTGTTTTTTGACTTTTTGGAGTAGGGGTTGGGGGCTGGCTATGTTGGTGAGGGCCATTTTGAGGCATGGTCCTGGCCATGTGGATGGGGGTCAAGTGGCCATTTTGAAGGCAGGCAGTGAGCTTTGAGACATAGGCCTGCACCCATTGTGCCTTGCTTTCACCTATTGTGCCCAGGCGGAGTCAGGGGTACATGAAAGTACAACCCTCTCTGTGTGTGCTCTCTTGGATCAATGTTAAATTCCTGTTTCCCAAAAATTTAGCAAATCCTAATTTTGAAATTTCCATATTGTGTGGTGTGCACGTGTGTATTCATAAATGCCTACTTGCAAACTATTTATTGAAGCGCTACATATGCAACATATATTTACTGATGTTCCTCTGTCTTCGTTTGCTTTTAGGTGCACAAAACTCCGCATCATCGTTGAGCATCAGTGCCAGGAAGAAGTCCTGCTGCGGCCTGTTGTTCCGACATCTGAAGAAGATGGCTCCAAAAAGAGGTGCCCGTAGGTCCTCTTGCAAGACAGATGTCTCTACTAAGGAGAAGAAGAAGGAAGTGGCACCACTTACCAAGGAGACTGGTGGCTCAACCACTAAATTTTTTTGAGAAAAACAACAAAAAAAACAAAGGCCCACCATGAGTGCTGCACAGGTAGCCTGTTTAGTTGTTGAATCACCAACGACCAGTGATGTTGGTTCATCGCAAGAAAGTAGCAGCACACCATCAACACAGGTTGTAACTCATCTCACAAGTACTATTCAACAACCAAAGCCGCAGCAACAACTGCATGGGCTACTAGTACAAGCAGAAGTACATGCGCAAGGAGCTGTCCGAGAAGGAGCTGTCCGAGAAGAAGCTGTCCGAGAAGGAGCTGGCTGTGAAGGAGCTGGCCGAGAAGGAGCTGGCCGAGAAGGAGCTGGCCGAGAAGGAGAAGGCCGAGAAGGAGAAGGCCGAGAAGGAGAAGGCAGAGAAGGAGAAGGCCGAGAAGGAGAAGGCCGAGAAGGAGAAGGCCGAGAAGGAGAAGACCGAGAAGGAGAGGTCCATGGAGAGTTGCAAGTAGAGGTCAGTGAAGATGCCCATGTAGCGGCGCATGGAGCGGTGCAAGTGCCCACAATGGTTGTTCTTCCAGAAGTAGGGGCACAGGAGGAAATTGACTTTGGAGCCGGGGTATCATGTCAGGAAGACGAAGCCACTCCTCCTGATGATTCATTTTCTCCCAGCTCCCCAGCAAGGAAAAGATCAAGGAGGGTGTGTAGAAGTTCCTCTTCAAGCCCCGCTCCATCAGATGATGATCTGGATCTAGATTGGCAACCATCTCCGACGTCTGAGAGGGAGGCACACCATGAGCTGCGAAAGGTATCAAATGTTAAAAGGAAGGGCCCCGGAAAGCTCATACTTATGGATCCGAACGTCGGACTTGATGAAGTGGTGCATTCTGATGTTGTTGAACAGGATGACAGCAATGACCTAGTCATCACACATGTCAGTCCAGCCACACCGACCATGCAGCAGACAGACATTTATACCCTATCCCGACGTCATGCTGAGCGTGACCCTGGCGACGTGCCACTGGTAGCACCACCAACGCAGTCAAGTAGTACAACAAGTTCAACAAAACCTACAGCTCCCATATTTTCTCCCCAGAGGGGGACTCCATCCAGCTCGACTCCCTCAAGTAAGGTTGCTGCAATAATTGCACAACCCAGTAGATGTCTGCAAGGCTCATCCACCACTGCTTCATCTGGCATTGGCAGTATCACCTCGTGCGGCAAAACCAGAAGTTTCCAGTCCCCAGTTTGGAACTCTTTTAGTGTCCATGAAAAGTATGATAACATAGCCGTTTGATGCATTTGTAAGACTAGAGTTAGCCGTGGTAAGACTGGTACCAACTATGGAACCGGAGGCCAGATAGGTCATCTTGAAAGAAAGCACGCTGTCGAATGGTTTCCGCACCTAGCAAACGTCAAGGGAAAGCAATCCCAAAGGGCAAGTGGCCAAAATATACCCATACTAGGTGTTTCATCTGAAGATGACGGGGAGGTAGAAGAAGCGTCAGACATGTGTCCGGTTGCACCCAGTACCCCTGGCAGCACCACACCCTCCGGAACACATAGGAGGCACACTGAGAGTCTGGGAGACACACCAATGCGGAAAATGTCAACACTGATCAGAAGTGGGTCGAAGAAGGCATCAGCATCATCCCGTAAATTTGTCCAGCACACCATTTCAGCCATGTTCTCCTCAGATGTGCAATTTCAACGCAACCACCCAACTGTACGCCTGTATAACACTAAGCTGGCTAAAATGCTAGCGGTGGACCTTCTCCCTTTTTCGTTTGTCGAAAATGTGGGGTTTCTTGAACTCGTGGCAACACTGGCCCCTAAATGGAAGATTCCTAGCCGGTTCTATTTTGCCAGGGTTGCTGTTCCAGCACTACATAAAGAGGTGCTTGAGTTGGTTGGGGCAGCTTTGCAGAAGAGTGCTGTTCACACTATACACCTGACAACAGACATGTGGACCAGTTGCCAAGCCCTTGATTACATGTGCATCACTGCACACTGGGTCTCTTTTTCAGGGGTTACAAAACAGATAAATGCAGGTGGTGACTTGGTCGAGATTTTTAAGGGTGCTCGTAAACATGCAACATTAGCCATGTTTGGCATGGAGAAAAGTCATACTGCAGCCAACATTTTGGATGACTTTAACAAAAAGGTCTCACAATGGCTGCCCCCAAGAAAATGCAAGGTTGGTTATGTTTCTACTGATAATGGCAGCAATGTAGTTAGGGCCATGGAGGACGGTTTCTATTTCAGAGTGCCGTGTTTGGCGCACTGTATGAACCTTGTTGTGCAAAATTTCTTGAAAAAAGAACTTGCAGTCGACAAAATACTGACCATCTGCAGAAGAATATGCACACATTTTAACCATTCGTTTAAGGCCCGGAAGGAGCTGAGGCGCAAGCAAAATGAACGTAGTATGCCAGTGAAAGCACTTATCCAGGAGGTGGCAACACGTTGGAACTCAACCTTCTACATGCTTGAGCGTCTGCATGAGCTGTTTCCAGTAGTCAATGAGTATTTCTACAACCTGGGTGGTGATACGACAGAAATGATGCTAGCGGTGGAGCAATGGCAGCTAGTTAAAAGCCTGACAGACATGCTTCGTCCTTTTGAGGTCTTCACGCGTGACGTCAGCAGGGAGGACTGTTCTTTGAGCAAAGCTATCCCATTGTTGCTGAAGCTCGAGCACCAAGTCAAGGTGGTCTCTTTACAATTAAAAGATGCTGGAAAGAATGAAGCATATGAGTTGGCGCAGAGATTATTACAACGCCTAGTTAGCAATAAACGGCTTATAAATATCAAGAAACAACAGCACTACATTTGTGCTACTATTCTGGATCCACGTTACAAAAAGCCATTGTTTGGCAAAGTAATAATTCCTTTTGAAACATCAGATGTTACAGAGTACAAAGGTTGGCTAGCTAAGTCAGCCATTCGTTTTGAAAGAGAGCGGAAGGAAACTGTACGAGAAGACAGTACTACTAGTGAATCAGCAGGCCATCAGGCGTCCCCAAAAAGCACTTCTGCATCTGTGCCTCTGGCAGAAGTGAGTGACTTTTCCACTAAGCCGTTAACCACACCAGCAACAGTATCATCTGCACCAGGCCCAGGCGATATGTCTGAAGCGGATTGGCTAAGTGACCTAGGGTTTCCTTGTCCCAGAAAGGACACAGAAGTGCAAAGTACAGGAATCCGGGAGGACATTCTTTCAATGGTGCAGGCCTATCTGGATGACTCAACAGAGGTCAATATTACTGAGGACCCATTGGCGTATTGGCATGGGAAAAGAAAAATATGGCGAGAGCTCACCAACCTGGCTATCAATTACTTGTCTTGCCCACTCGCAAGCGTGTCCTCAGAACGTGTTTTTAGTTCTGCTGGTGGCATTGTGACTTCCAAAAGGTCCTGCCTCTTGCCCGCAAATGTGGAGCGGCTCACCTTGATAAAGATGAACCAGCACTTCATACCATCAGATTACAGAGTACGAGAATCCACGCAGGAAGAAGAGGACACCGACCTACCTGAGGAAAGTTCTCCTCAGTTACCAGAAGTGCAACCGACTGATGATTTAGCAGAGTATGAGGACGAGTTCTGCTTCCCTGACAGCGAGTTCTGAAAATGAGTCAATCATTCATTAACTGTAAATTTAGTCCTCCTTATTCACTTTTATTCCTGTGTGTCTGTCTTTCTTTGTTGAGCAAGTGCTTCATCACATTCCCAACAAAACTGTAATCAACCAATAAAACAACAAGCCCATCAACAGAACTGTCTTGATTTTGATGCCGCAGCATTCCTCAGGTTCACAACAGTTAGTTGACAAGAACTCAGTCCTGGTCGTCTATCCTGAGTCCTCCTCCTCCAGACTCACCCTATCCATTACCCATAATGCTGATGCCTGGATTCTGCACAATGAAGAAACTTACGTTGACGAGTCCCCTAACGCTTTAGGACTCTGTGAATTCCAGGTGGAGCCAGCCCTCAAACACAAATTACTGGTAAGATAAGCGTTTGGTTGGGAGGTAGTATAATGGAGTATTAGGAGAGGCGAGAGAGTGACAGTGGTACTAGCAGTAAAGTCCTAGGGCTCTTGAATTAAACTCTGTGACAGGCATTTACTTTGGAAAACATTTGGCCTATTACACGTGAACGTTTAGGCGTTATTATTGCTCGCTTGCCTGTCTCAGGGGTGCTGTCTGTGGGGCTTCTAGGTTTTTGGGTTGTGTGAGCACCGCTGCCACATTTCTAATGTTGATTGCTTTTGTTTTGCAGAAAATCCACGCCGGGAAACTCCAGTTGGGGCCCTGCTGCAGAACGCCTTAGGACACTGTGAATTCCAGGTGGAGCCAGCCCTCAAACACAAATTACAGGTAAGATAAGCGTTTGGATGGGAGGTAGTATAATGGAGTATTAGGAGAGGCGAGAGAGTGACAGTGGTACTAGCAGTAAAGTCCTAGGGCTCTTGAATTAACAAACTCTGTGACAGGCATTTACTTTGGAAAACATTTGGCCTATTACACGTGAACGTTTAGGCGTTATTATTGCTCGCTTGCCTGTCTCAGGGGTGCTGTCTGTGGGGCTTCTAGGTTATTGGGTTGTGTGAGCACCGCTGCCACATTTCTAATGTTGATTGCTTTTGTTTTGCAGAAAATCCACGCCGGGAAACTCCAGTTGGGGCCCTGCTGCAGAACGCCTTAGGACACTGTGAATTCCAGGTGGAGCCAGCCCTCAAACACAAATTACAGGTAAGATAAGCGTTTGGATGGGAGGTAGTATAATGGAGTATTAGGAGAGGCGAGAGAGTGACAGTGGTACTAGCAGTAAAGTCCTAGGGCTCTTGAATTAACAAACTCTGTGACAGGCATTTACTTTGGAAAACATTTGGCCTATTACACGTGAACCAACACGATGACAGTGTTCAGTAAAACGAACTTACTGCAAAACCACCACCCACCAGGCTCAAAAGTAGTAAAAAACAGGTATGCTCAGATAAAGTTTGAAAAAGTATATTTTTATATCCCTAACAAAATAATCTCCCGCAAGACCCTCCCTAACCCCAAATAAATAGTCCATCAAAAGTCCCCAAAAAACCCAACTCCCAATTCCCACCCCCCAAAAGTCTCTAAAAAAGGGGCAAGGGACACTCTACGGATGCAGGTTGTTCACTTTGGCCTCCAGGGCATCATGCCTTAGGGCCAGGGCATCGTACTCCTCCCGGAGCATGGCGTGATCTAAGCGGAGGCCCTCCATCACCTTTTTGTACTCTTCCCATTTCTTGACCTCCGCCTCCAGGTTGGACACTCTGCGGAGTGCACGGCGCAAGCGAGCCTTTACAGTACTGTGAGGAGGTGCAGCCTTTGCTGCTCGGCGTTGGCGTCTTCCAGCGCGGCTCTGGTTGGCTGGAGCACTGCGCTTACCGCCAGAACATGGGGTCACGGAGGAGGATGCAGAAGATGTTACATTTGATGCACTTGAGTGCGTGTCGTCCCCCTCCATTTCCACCAGCCGGCGATATTGCGCAACAGTGGCATCCAGCCTCCGTTGCCGGGCCAGTACAGCCAGCATACTCCTGCTCGGTTTTGCAGTTTTAGTATTACCAACTATATGAAGAAAGAAAGACATAATCTGTAACGAATGCTCTTTAAGAATATGATTAACACAAAATGATTCAGCAGGAAGTTGTGTCACAGTACAACTAGCAACTAGCCAGCGCAGTACAAATCTATTCAGGCCAGTATCATGGGCGTCTGCATGGAGGGGCAAGGTGGGGCGCTTGAATCACCATTTCCCTTCCCACAACTCACTTGTATCCTTGGTTTGGTGCTCTTTCATATGAAAGAGATCTGGCAGAAGTGAGTGACTTTTCCAATGAGCCGTTAACCACACCAGCAACCGTATCATCTGCACCAGGCCCAGGCGATATGTCTGTTTCCCTCTCTCTCTCTCTCTCTCTGTCTCCCTCTTTCTGTCTCCCTGTGTCTCCCTCTACCTCGCTGTCTCTCTCTCTCTGTCTCCCTCCCTCACCCTCCCTCTGGCTCCCTCCCTCTCTCTCTCTCTCCTTCTGTCTTCCTCTCTCTCTGCCTCTATCTGTCTGTCGGTCCCAGCCTGCTGTAATTACCATATTGTAATTTGTCACTTGGCCAGCACTGGATACACATCATATGCTATCTAAGAGTCAGATAGTACCATGATCCAGCTTACCTGTACTCGCCACCACCACTGCCTGCTTCCTCACAGTCTGATTGTCCTCTTGCGCCGCATCATCCCCAGAGTAGTCCTCAGACTCGGAGTCGATCACGATCACGTCCGAGCTGGCCCCGCCACCAGATGTTCCACCTAAAAAATATATTTAAGACTGTTAGATTACACCACTCACTAGTATTTGGTTTAGGAATGAAGAAATTTGAAAACAACAGAAAAAATAATTGACTGTCTACTCTAGTCTAAAGTAAAAATGTCCCTCCTTCCAGGGAAGGCTGTTGTCTTGCTGCTTTTTTTTGTCACAATTGATGAATGCTTGCTTAATTTTAACACACATCATTTTTCTCTGAACAGACAGACGCTGGACTTCTACGGACAAGAGCAACATCAACTAAACCAGGTGAAAGCTCGGCTCGACCACAAGAAATGTGTTCCATTACTCATCAACTCAGCACCAAGCACTTTTCCTTTTCCAGCTAACTTTATTTTAATATATGTGTTTACTTTTACTTTTAATAAAGCTTTTAAACTTGAATAGACTCTGTGGTTTTTGGTCCTCCAGACTAGAGTGACTGAGCGAAAGGTTTTGTAATTTTTGCAAGGAGGAGTCCGTGCCGCTGACACTACCAGGTTTATACAGTGTGCCAAACACGCCACTCTGAAATATTATTACTCTGGTCTTTGGTGTCCATAGTTTGGTTTGTGGAGAATTGTCCCTGCAACAGTAGTATTATTGATTTTGCTCCTATCTAAACACTGTTTCGAAAAAATTAAATTAGGAACGCTTGGACAACAATAGGTCCTCTATATTTAAATGAAAACTTATTGGGGCCAGCAAAGGAGCACTCGCCGCCCTGGCCTGCATCCTCCTCCTTTGGAGCCACTGCATCCGCTGTTTCTGTCCGCTTGCCCCTGGGCGGACCTGACGTACAACATGAAAGAAAGAACAGAAAAAAGTGATGATTGCTGCTTGTCGATGTCCTTGTCAACCAAATCAAACATTTAGAAAGAACAAGAACCAACTATTTCAGCCAAAAAGAGGGCTACAAAGGAAGGACTGCACCTGAGCCTCTACTCTAGGGGCAGATTTACAAGCCCCTTGCAGCTCTTTTGCTCCGTTCTTGCGTCACTTTTGTGACGCAGCGCCACAACAAGAGAGGCGCCATGGTGTGGCGTATATTAACAACGTGACGCATATGGGAGATGCATCCCATTCTAAAGCCCTGCGCCATAAGGGAGCGTTCCAGCGCAAGGGAGGGCGTTCCTGCGCAGGAACGCATGCTAAAAGTGGCTATGGGGAATAGATAAAATTTCAATCAGTCATTTAGGACAATGATGCGTCACTGAAACCCTGCGCCTGCATGAAGCAGACTTACGGCTTGACGCAGCATTGCTGGAGCTGCGCCATCGTTGCAACGCAACTCCATCAATGAGCCGCCTTTACGGCACCGATGCGTAACGCTTCGGTGACGTTTTGGCACCATGGCGTGCCGCATTGAAAATACGGCGCACCATGAGTGGTGCCGGCGTGCCTCACACTTTGCAGGGATGCGCAGGTAATTGCTAATCTGACACTTAGGGGCATACTTACGAGTTCTGAGCTGGACACCTCCAGATGTGCACCAGAACAAATGCGTAACGCAAAACTAACCTTGCGTCACGGCAGATGCACCGCAATTACAATGCGGCAAACCCTGGCGCAAGGGTAGGCAGATGCGTGACGCATCTCGTGACGAAAGAGGGGCGCATCTCTAGAGTCGCGTCGCAGGCGCGATGCAACTATAGCAATGCTCAGGGCTGCCCAATACTCAACATACCGCATCAGTCCTTACGCCTGCTTCAAGCAAGCAGGCATAAAGAATTGACGTAGCAGCGTCGCGGAAGTGCCTGCGTTAAATCTTGTAGATTTCACGCAGGCACTTTTGCGAGGCGCACATCTGCCTGACCGCCACCCTCCCCCTGCGTGGGAACGCACCCATTGTGGCGCAGGCCCAGGTCTTAACGTGGCGCATCTCCTTAGAAGCATCACGCTGTACATGACTCGCAGGGATGCGCCACGTTTACGTCGCTGTGCGTCAGGTAAGGCAGCGTAAACGTGGCGCAAGGGGCTTGTAAATCTGCCCCTTTGTGTCTAGCATTACGCAGTTCTGTAAAGTACACTCATACATTACTCAGCCCAATTAAATGAACACAAAATAGAAAACAAATAAGCAGTGGCACCGCCACAGAGAAGGAGAGCAGTGCACCTGAAATGCACAGAAGATTTTGAAATATTAATTTAGCTCTCCTATCAATGTAATCAGCAGCATTATTGCTCTTTGTAAAAAAGTTAAAGCAAACATTTGCAATATTATATAACACACAGAGCAGGAGAAAAAACAGAGTAGTGAGTGATGAAAAAATTGCTACTACTACTCACCAAGCCCAGGGACCTCCACTCCCAGCAGGTCGAGCAGGTCGTGCTCCCGGTCCAGGATATCGGTCCAGCGGTGGGTCACCTGATTATAGGTGCGCTGGACCCCCGTGATGTTAAAAAGGGCCCGGCACACCTGCCCCCACCGTTTCCGTCGCTCCTGGCTGTTGGTATAACCAGCAGCGATCCTGCCGCGATGGTCCTGGGGAGACGGCGCTGCACATAATAAACCAGTGAGCCCACCTCCTCAGGGCTGAAGATCTCCCTGGGCACCACCATTTCCGCCCTCAAGCGGCCACACGGGAGCCGGGCACGGGCTGCGGTGCCCGTCTTGGGCAGCTTGACAGCTGTCTTCACCATGTTCTGGGCAGGTAAGGAGATAAAATGAAAAAGAATAAGAGTAGAGAAGAAGGAAATAAAAGTTTAAAAAAGTAGTTGAAAAGTAAACAAAAGTAGCCTAAAACACAAAAATATAGACCTAGAAAACAAGAGGGATAGAAAAAAAGTTTAATAGATCAAAAAATAAATAAAACAAGCAAAGGATGGCAGAGATATACAGAGGATAGAAACACCATGCCCAGACACATAGGAATGAATGAAAAACAAGATGGCCGCCCGAACACGTGCGTGTAAGTAAGTTCGCACGCGATTTCTCTCGCGAACTCGTGCAAACTTGTATTCGCAAGGCGCTCATCGCGCGAGATTACACATAGCGGGCGGAAATGGAAATACGTCACGCAAACAAAATGGCGGCGCCCGTACTCAACCTTGGGGTAACTCGCACGAGTTCGCGGCTTACACGATCGATTTCGCACGACGCCGCGCCTTGCGAATAGGGAGAAATTACCGAAAAACGAGTTTTGCAAAAGCAAAACCAACGAGCAGGTGCAAAAGTTCGAGCTCATCATTTGTAACCATTTACCTGTAGTGCTTCCTGAAGGGGCCCTCCAGAATCCGGTTGCCTACTTGCAACTATTGTGTGACCCTGCTCTGACAGTCACAGAATAGTTACAAGTATGCCATTGCATCCTGTTAAAAAAAATGTACAATGCAACAAAAAGGAAAGGGAGCAGACAAGCAGGTGCCAGCCTTCATTAATGTCAGTTGAGGCAGGGCAGGTGTTGCGGTTTGCATAACTTAAAGCACTTAGCAGGTGTGCTTTGCTTTGCCTCAATAATGTACACTCACTGGTCAATCAGAGGGTGTTGTGATGACACCGAGGGTGGCATGGGTGTGCCAGCCAGAGGGTGGCATGGGTGAACCAGAGTGCCAGTGTTGACAGAGGATGGCAGTGCTTTGCTTTGCCCCAATAATGTACACTGGTGAACCAGAGGGTGCTGTGATGACACAGAGGGTGACATGGGTGAGCCAGAGGGTGGCATGGGTGACCAAAGAGAGTGCCAGTGGTGACAGAGGGTGGCAGTGATGAAGAAAGCCTTGCAAACAGGCTGGGCACGCAGAAACAACAAGTTCGCTAAACTGGCGACCCGACAAGTAAGTTCGCAATTTGCGAAATTGTACAGAACCCTCGCGAACTTGCAGAAACCCGCGCGAACACACACCCCCCAAAAAAATCCGCAAATCCGCGAGGATTCGCGGATTTTGCGTATTGTCGCAATCCGCAAATACGCAAATACGCAAATTCGCGGATTGCGAATCCGCAAAATACGCCCATGCTTAGTGACCACTGCCTGCTTTTGAAAAATGTTGGTGACCACACTCACAAAAGGGAAGGTGTCCCTTGGGGCCTGCTTCTTGTTTGCGAATGGGTTACCACCTCCTTGATGGAGTGAGTAAAATATGAATTTTTTTCTGACCGTATTCCGGTCACAAAACATTCATACATGCTCCTGCGACTCGATATTAGGAAAGAACACCCTTGAAACGCCCCTGACTAATACCGAATCACCTGTTTAACAACTCTCAAAATTGGATTAGTACATTGCAAAAGGCTCTTTAGCGGTTGCAAAACTCCCAATTCTCTGTCATACATTTGGCCCTTAAATCACAAATATAATTAACATTAATGTTGTTTGCCAAGACATATATGAGAAAGTCCCAACTGCAGTAAAATGAACAAGAGCCCCACAAATGTGGTAAAACTGAAGTGCCAATATAGTCTGCATGAGAAAAGACTGGCAACCCCATTATAGGTAACTTGATATTTCAGCTAATGCAAGTGACCAGACTGTTTCATAAAGGAATGTGCAAAGGTTTCCAACTTTGCTCCTTCAAAATACTTCTAGATTTTTTTTGCGCTTGCCTTATTGTTGACCTAGATGAAGATGGCAAAGTTTAAAAAAAAATGTAAAACATGTGAGTAATATACCCTCAAAATGAAGGCATTTATAGGAGAACAAGACGTTAACTGTTTGAATCTTCATGCAAAAATGTGCAGCTGAAAATTCTCCCCAAAAAACGTTTTTTTTGCTGAAATCTTCACACACTGGTGACGTGTAAAATACTGCACATTTTTGCAAATTTACAAAAATGTAAACTTTGCACAACTCTGCAGGCAGAATTTTAAATCTACAAGATCTGTTTTAGTCCCATGCTCTTTTTTGCATAGGCCCAGCTATTACACTGATTTTTTTTCCGGGAATGAAAATCTTTTTTTGTGGCAGTGGTTTTCTCCGGCAGTGGTTTTCTCGTTTTGTTTACAAAACCAAAATATTTTCCTGATCCCAGAGAGGAAGCCAGAGAAAAATATTTTAAGGTCTTTCAAGATTTTCAGATTTAATGAGAATTCCCAATTTCTATTAAATCCTGCCCACACCTAATTGTGGCCATTTGTCAGAGCTAACAATATATTGTCTAAAACATATTCCTTGACTGTACGGAAGAAGGAACTGGGTAAAGAGGATGACATTAGCATTTTTTGCCAGTTCATTTGGAAGAACTGTCTTTTAACTTATTTCAGTGCAGTTTATTGTGACTGTCTGCAGGTGAATAGTGCCAGGAATTTTGCAAGAGCTGTGGGTGAGAACTGGCATGTGGCACATTGTAAATGTCCAAAATGTAGGGTTCTGTGCTTTCCAATCTCTTAAGATTGTAAAACTATTTTGTCTCACTTCAAACTGCTGAACAAATTGTTCTGTAATCTACCGAACACTCATCCAGCAGCCTCAATTTATATTAAGCAGTATTCCCGGCTGACTGTGCCCCGCATAATTATATCCAATATGTAGCTTTTCCTCTGAATGAAAATTGAAAATAATAATGAGAACAAGTTATAACTAACAGACTCCAAATTCTATGAATTATTGACTAACTCTGAGTCACTGCACTGCTTCAATTCTTTATCTTAGACACGTGTTTTATTGCTATATTCTCCTCTTGAAGTTTGTTTAAACATGACTAAATCTTAGCTGTTTCTAGTTGGATATTATGTTTATGGTTTTGCTTGAAATGCACCCCCTTCTAATAGTGGGGTGATATTTCTCTCTGCGTAGGAAATTTTCACTTGTACACCAGCCTTATGTCTGAGAAGAATGTGGAACTAATTGTGGTTAGAAGACTGACATATAATTGTGTAAAAAGACAAGGGGCCTCATTTACAAGCCCATTGTGCCGCTGGTGTGTCACTTTTTTCAAGCACCAGCGGTGAAAAGGGCTTGCCCATATTTACAAGGCCACATAAAGTCACTCTGTGTGACTTTTCATGGCCTTGTAAATATGGGCTCCTTTCACGCTTTGCTCTGCATAAAAGGGGCATTCCATGGGTTACTGCGGCTGTTACCATGCAACATACACGTACCTGACACATTCCCAAATTTACAATGTTTTGTAAAGCTGGAAACGCGTCAGAATCCTAAGCCTCCCCAGGGGAAGCGTAGAAGTGGCGCAACAAGAAGAAATACTTTAATTCCTCCTAGTTGTTTCCTCTTTCTATGCCATAGAAAGAGGAAAATCCCATCTATTATTGTTTTTGTGCAGGAAGGTATTCCTTCCTGCACAAAAACAAACATCCCTGAAACACAGGCACCCTTGCAACATGATGCAAGGGTGCCTGCGCTGGCACATGAGAGCAAATTGTGCACCAGCGCAGGAGAAAGCACACGGATGCTTCGTATTGTTGTTAATACATCCCTGTGCTTTTAAAATGACGCAGCTCGGCGCAGCAAAATGGCTTATGGTGCAGCGCTGCGTCTTTCTGTTTTAAATGAGGCCTAGGGTATTGAAATTATCCCTCACCTTACAGTATGCCCATTGTCTATTCACAGGTGAAGACGCTGCCTGTGCAAAAGCAGATACCAATTTTTACAACAGTCTAGCTTAGAATGTTCTAATCAGAGAAGGATAAAAATAATCCTTGAAGATGCAAACACTAAGGGATACATTAGGATGGCGGGCGGATCCTGCATTCCTAACATTGTGGCGGGCAGTGCACTCAGCACCGCCCGCCACAATGCCAGGAAGGCATGTTGTGCACTTCTATGCACAACATGGCAGGCACCACGCGGTGCCTGCCATACTGTGCATGGAACTGCAGGGGGGTACCATAGGTACAACCCATGTGCAACCCCCAAACCCCCTGAGTCCCTGGGGGCCCGCAACATCGACCGGGCGGAAAAGCAACGGACGGTCTTTCCGTTCGCCGCGGACCTCCCAACCATTGTAATATGGCGGGGGGGTCATTTCTGCATGGATAGCGGGCGGATCGCCCCCGCCGGGCCGGCAGTGACTACCGCCGGCCCCGCGGGGGTGATCCGCCCGCCATCCTAACGGGGCCCATAATGGCTATTTACGATGCTAGCTTTATGCTCTTTGGCAAAACTGACTATATTGGAGCTCAGACCTTGGCCTAAAGTAAGAATTCCCTGGATTTGCTGCTTTAAATGGCAATGGCAAGGCTTTTCTGACCATCTTTTTTGGAGTGAAGAGAACACTCCCTCCCTCATCCCCCTACTGTGCCTGTGCGAATTTCTTGATCTAGCATCAAGCAGCTAATAAAAGACATGAACTAAATCACAATAACACAGGGAAAGTAAAGCAGAACTGAGGCACTCAAGAAGAAAAACATGGTAAAACAATTATTTGTGGGTTAAAAAGAACTCGTTAGACAGGCAGCTCCCAGGCAACCGCATTCTGGCATGAGTGCAGGTGCTGTAGCTGGAATGGGGTAATAGTGGAAAACTGTAATTAAATCAAAGACAAAAATATTAAAAGGAAGCAAGAACAAAGAAGAATTTAACTTACAATTCTTCTCCAGGCAAAACATTGCCCTGGCTCCTCAAAAACGGCAAGTTTAATCAACGAAACAGTACCTTTTGGACAGCTAAGTTCCATTACCAGAGACCCATTCAAGAGCTGTGCTCCTGTGACAAATTTATATTGGACATTCTAAAGACAAATACTGTGACTTTTTGGGAAAGAGCTTTTTCTGTTGCTGAGGTACAGGAATCGAACCATCTCCCACTAGCAATACAATCCCTCTCCAAAATAAATATAGCCAATAAGAAACATAAGTTCTTCTTGTTTTAACCATTGCTTTGATTCTTTAGTTTCCTTGAATGTTAAAAGTATTTTTAATTTTCATTCTCTTTTACATGTTATCTTTCTCCGTTGATGCCAAGAAACCTTGGCGAACATAGTGCTGACAAATGAAATTCAATGTAACATACATAATAAGTTATCCCCAAACAATTAAACGTAGTAATTGGTCAGAGTATGTTGAAAACTTAGTGTTAGACCTGGCACCATTGGCGTGGGTTTCCCCTGCATTTTTTGCCTTTGCCTTCTGTGTTTTTGCTGAGTGTTGGACTTCGTTTTGCTGGTCTAAATGCTTTGGGCACTTTGCCACTGTTTTTTCAGTGCCAAAGTGCAAGTGCTCCCTTTATAAATCATTGTTTTGGATTGGTGTTCCATAATTGGCATGTTTGACTTACTAGACAGTCCCTAGGACAGTGCTCTGTGTGTGCCCAGGGCCTGTAAATCAAATGCTGCTATTGGGCTACAGCACTGATTGTGCCACCTTCATAAGCAGCCTGTAAATGTAGCTCAGGCCTGCTAATGCAGAGCCGGTGTGCAGTCTGGTACTGCCATGTCGACCTGGCTAGTGCACCCACTTGTCAGGCCCTAACCTTCCTTTTTCTTACATGTTAGTCACCCCTAAGGTAGGCCAAGGCACCCCAGTGGGCAGGGTGCAATTTATTTAACAGGTAGGACATGCACTGATGTGTGTGGCATGTCCTGATAGTGAATTGCAGCCAATTTCGTTTTTCACTATTGCAAGGCTACCTGTTCCCATAGGATAGAATGGGGAGTTTGTTTGTAACATATTATAAACATAACTACCCCTGGGTACCAGTTAGGAAAATTAAGTTTCAGTATGCCTGAACTCAGATTGTTAAGGGGCAACTTTTAGTAAGGGTTATTTTTACATTCTGTGTTTCAAAATGCCACTTTTAGAAAGTAGGTATTTTCTTGCTTAGCCATCCAAAGACCTCTGCCAGGATGTCTATTGGCTGTCTGGCTTTTGGTATGACAGGGGCTGGGGAGGTGCAGTGGCACCAGAGAGTCTGATGAGTCAATGCTGGGCTGAACAGACCTGGACTGCATTGAGATTAGGGGGAGGATATTTCCTTTCACCTGAATGGGCCTAGTCTGCCTTCCACAATGCTGTCTCCACCTCCTGCCAGGTAGCTGCACCAGTGAGGACAGAATTGGTTTTGGCTGGGAACAGACACTCTCTGCCTTCAGAGAACAAAGGATTTTACTGTATAAAAAGAGGAGCCCAGACCCCAGACTTATAGATCACTTCTGGGAATCAAGCAGAACCTTTACCAAGGAGAAGAGCCGGAGAAAATGAAGAGGAATACTGCCCTTGTGCTGTTTGCTGTCTGGGGTTGCCTGCAGTGGCTACTTCCTGCCAAGGAAAGGAGAAAGGACTTTGCTGTTTGCTGTGTTCCCTGCTTGAAGAAGATATCCAAGGGCTTGAAACTGAGCTTGCCTCCTGTTCTGAAGTCGCAGGGACACAAAGACTTCACCACCAGCTCCCCTAAACTTCCTTGCTGGGAGTTCTGACCTGCAAAGAGGTGCCTGCTGTTGTTTTGGACCTCTATAGACTGTTTTCCGCTGGGAACTGGAAAACCAATGCAACACCGAGAAGCGTGATGCATCTGTACCTGTTTCTGACGCATTGCCGAAGAATTCGCTGCATCGCCTGCCCGCAGCTCAAGAAATAACTGCATGCCGCATCGAGTGCATAATCTCTGAAGTCCGAGATCACTGCACCGATTCCGACGCAAGCCCTGCTCTGCGGCTGCAAGAACCCACGCATTCTACCCGATCATCGCATTGTTGGGGGATGCAGTAAGAAACCTCCTCTCTGGTAAGGAACCAACGCATCACCTCCCCTGCTCAGCAGTAAGGAACCGACCCTTCACCTCTCTCTGAGCAAGGAATCGACGCATCACCTTCCATGAGTGTAAGGAACCAACGCATTATCTTCTCTGAGACCCTTTTCGTTTGTGTGCGCAATGTATCCAAGGTACTTTGTTTGAAAAGTGTCTCAGTTGCACTTTGCTTTGAACTGAACTGTTTCTACCATTTGAAAGTCATATTTGTATTACTCTATTGTGAATTTTTGTTGTTTTTGTCTTGTTTGGTTAAGATAAAGATTACTTATTTTTCTAAACTGGTGTGGTGTCCTTTTGTAGTGTTTTCACTGTATTACTGTATCTGTTCACAAATGCTTTACATACTGCCTCTGAAATAAGCCTGTCTGCTTGTGCCAAGCTACCAAGGGGGGAGCAGGAGTTATTTTAGAAGTGCATCCCCCTTACCCTGACTAGAAACAAGGGTCCCTATTTGAACAAAGGTACCTCTACCTCTGCCAACTAGAGACCCCCATTTCTCACATTGGTGGTCAGTGATGAGGAGCTGGACTTGCATTTGTGTCTTACATACAGTGATTAGTGTACGCTACTAGAATAGTGCAGACCATTACGCGACCACATACATTTAGTAGAATGTTTTCCTTGGAATTGTTTGCAACTTGAGAACTGCCAATTTTCACCATGAGTAAACCAGCATCACTCGGATCTGTGAATATTGAACTTGAAGAGGAGAGGGCTGATACCTTCACTGTACCACAACTTAAAGCAGTCTGCAAAAAATGTCAAATCTCTGTAAGAGGCCTCACCAAAAAGGAGCAACACGAAAAGGTGATGAGGGCCTGGTTGGAATCAAGGAATGCCAGTGAGCATATCGAGGAGCCTATGTTGGAGGGAGAGAATTAAGATGGGCAGCAGGATGGGCTATTGGGCCTGACTGGAGGGAAGTTGCCTTCCAGGAGGGGCAGCAGTGTGTCTTCAAAGGGTCTGACTCCAGAGGAGTTGGAGGACAGGGAGAGAAGCAGAGTGCATGAGTTGGAGCTTACAAAACACAGGCTGGGGAAGGAGTGTGACACGGAGAGTAAGAAATTGGAGTTAGAGAAGCAGAAATTGGCCATGGAAGAGAAGAAGATGCTCTCAGAGCATAGAAGTGGGTTGAGGGAGTTGGATCTGAAAGCCAAAAGTCTAGAGACCAATCCCAATGGTGGCAGCGCACCATCAGTGCCTGGTGAAGAGAAGGTATACATCCCCAAGAAGGTTATTCAGGATTTCAAGAAACATGAGGACATTGGTCGGCGATTCAAGGCTTATGAGGTAGCAATGAGATCCCACAGAGTCCATGAAGGAGATTGGGGAGCGGGGTAGTGGGGCCGCTTTATCAGTGAAGGAAGGGAAACATTGCTAGCATTGCCCACGGAGGATCAGATGTTGTATGCCCTCATGAAGGAAGCCTTAGTAGCAAGGTATGGGTTAATCACAGAGCTGTACAGGTAGAAATTTAGAAACTGTAAGAAGCAGGAGACAAGTACTTGGTTGAAGTACGTGTCCTACTTTTGCAGAGCACTGGATGGTTGGGTGAAGGGTAGCAATATGAATGATTTGCAGGGGCTTTATGATTTGGTTGCATGGGAGCACTTGTCAGATAATTGTTTTCCAGAGCTTCACCAGTACTTGATTGACAGTAAGCTGACTGACCCCAGGAAGATGTCTGTGGAGGCGGACCGCTGGGTCAGCACCAGGGTCCAAAAAGGTTGTGTGGTAGACTCTGCCAAAGATGGGGAAGGGTCCCCAGAAGAGTGGGGGGGACAAGGGTAAACAGAATGGGTTCCAAAAAGTGTCCCAAAGTAATTCCCAATGGAGCCAAGGTAAGGGTTCCCAGCATTCCAGGGAAAAGAAGCCATGGGTTGCGACAGGTAAGCCTGTTTATAGGGGTCCCAGGGCACGTTATGGTTGTGGTCAGGTGGGCCACTTCCTAAGAGATTCTAGGTGTCTCAAGAAGGGTACCATGGCACCCACTGATGCATCGCCCCGGGACATGGCTAGTGTAGCCTTGGGGGAGGAGTCGGGTGCCCAAGAGGGGGTGGGGTTCCACAGAAATGTCTGTGGTCTCTTTAGGAGACAGTGAGATTGTCCCAAGAGCTCATTTGCCTGATAACACTAAAATGTACAGGTAGCGGGTGACCATCAATGGCCAAATTGTAGAGACACCGGAGTCAGTGTGACAGCTTTCAGTTGGTGACTGGTGTCTTAAGAGCAGGTGGTCCCCAACACATTCTACCCAGTAGTTGCAGCTGACAACTCAGAGTGCCTCTGCAAAGTGGCACTGGTTCCCTTTGGATCTCGGGTACCTTGAAAGTAGCTGTGAGGCCAGCCATGCCTGTTGACTGTCTGCTAGGCAATGATTTGGAGAGATCCCCTTGGCTAAGGTTGCTGAGCCCTGGCTTCAGAGCCTTCCTACTGGGTCTGGCTCATGATGTGCCTTTGGCAGGACATTTGGGGCAAGCCAAGACCTTTGAAAGGCTTGTCACCCACTTTTACTGGCCTCAAATGCATAAGAGTTTCGATACTCATTGTAGGTCTTGCCAGTTTTGCCAGGCAAGTGGTAGAAATGGGAGGAAGTTTAAAGCCCCTCTCCAACCTTTCCCTGTGGTCAGCACCCCCTTTGAGAGGGTGGGTATGGACATTGTGGGGCCTCTGGATCCCAAGACAGTCATGGGCAACAGGTTTATCCTGGTCTTGGTGGACCATGCCACCTAGTACCCAGAAGCCATCCCTCTACAGACTGTGACGGCCCCATGGTGGGTCGTGTGTTGATGGGGATTTTTCCTGTGTGGGGTTCCCCAGAGAGGTGGTATCTGACCGGGATACCAAATCATAACTAAGTATATGAAGTCTCTACGGCAGGAGTGAGGTATTACCTATAAGTTCACCACTCCTTTGCAACCCCAAGGTAATGGGCTGGTTGAGAGATTCAACCGGAAGCTGAAGGGCATGATTATGGGTCTTGGTGAACCCATGAGGCATAAGTGGGACGTCCTCTTACCATGCCTTTTGTTTGCTTACAGGGAGGTACCGCAAAAGTCCGTAGGGTTTAGTCCCTTTGAGCACTTGTATGGGCACCCTGTGAGAGGACCTCTAAGTCTGGTCAAAAAAGGCTGGGAGAAAGCTCCCAGTAAACCTCCCCAGGATGTACATAGCTATGTGCTGACCTTCAGGAACCAGACCAAGCGCCTCAGACAACTTGCTGAGGCGAATGTGAAAGCCAGCCGGGAGGAGATGAAACGTTGGTATGATCAGAATACCACTCTGATCGAGTTTCTGTCTGGACAGAAAGTGTGGGTCATAAAGTTTACTTCTTTTTCTAAACTGCTGTGGTGTCCATTTGTAGTGTTTTCACTGTATTACTGTATGTGTTCACAAACGCTTTGCACACTGCCTCAGAGATAAGCCTGTCTGATCGTGCCAAGCTACTAAGGGGTGAGCAGGGGTTATCTAAAGTGTGTATCCCCTTTACCGTGACTAGAAGCAAGAGTCTCTATTTGGACAAAGGTACCTACATCTGCCAACTAGAGGGCCCCATTTCTAACACTTAGCAACATCTTGAAAACAACTGTCAATCAACCAAAAGATCTCTGCTTCAAAGAGATTGCTCAAATTCATGACTGAAAAAGTCAGGTTCAAATATTTGGATAAGGTAGCCCATGCACACTTACCCGAATAGAATCCCAGTACATCTCTCTTTGAGATGCTGCTCTTCTGCACCTCAATCAAAGCACTACAAACACACAATACACCCTGTTATTGTAACCTGATTCAGGTAAGTGGTCTAAGTGTTTCTGAACCCAATTGATATCGACCACTCCTATGTGTAGGTCCAACCTTACCCTAAATAATATCTGGGGATGCCTCAATGGTGAAAACAAGCGTCTCAGAAGGTTACATTGGCCTCCTGGTAACTGGCATTCGTACCTGCCGTCAACCGCTTGCTCGCTTCAGGTTACAATAACAGAGTGTATTGTGTGTTTTTCCCAAACCCCTATTCTATATTTTTCTATTCTAATCTTTTCCTGATGAATCACCATATGATTCATTATGGACCAATCAGGTGTGAAGCATCTCGACCTGACTATTGACCTATATCACTACTCACCTGATTTGAATAATAACTAACAAACCCTCCTCACTAAAAGAAGGTTATTGAGTTCCTTGCTTTTCTGTTTATAATCATATCGAACAGCCCCAAGAATAAACACTACCTAGGGTACAGTTACGCTATTTTTAATTCACTTGCACACTCCCCACACACCTGAACTCACTACTGTGGCATTCCTCTAAAAAGATCTCTGCCAAAGAGCCCTCTCGCTGTTCCCGTGGGGGACTGCAGCGCCATGCCCAATGATAAAACATTACACATTAACAGGTTTGTGAGGGCTACTCTCCAAATTGGAGGATTTCCCCTGCATCCAACCTTTACTCATTGATGTAGATAGGGGGTTTGTCAAATACTGTTGCTCTTCACCTATACTCTACACTGCTGAATGGGCTACCACCTACTCATAGGAACAGTTACCCTCTAGTGATTAAGACATATTACCTTGTGAGCACGGGTACTGGACCTTTTTTCTTAGCCCCCCGTCCCTCTCTTTGTGTTTCAGATTAATCTTAGGCCAACATCACTAAAGGCCGACAAATCATTCATAAAGAAAAGTTTTTATTATTTCGAGACACATAACAGACATAAAAGATATGTTAAAATGGTACATAGTTGTTCATGTGAGAGATACAACTGCAATAAATAATGGTAGTACACAATTCACAAGATATCATATAAGACTGTATGTATGCAAAAATAATATTATTATTATTAATCTCATGAGAGGTTGTTTAGCAACTTGTGATTATTTCTTTGGCATGCCAAATCAGGCGCCATACAATAAATTAAGCATAATGGACAAGAGTTTGGTAACAGGAACAATATGACAGAAGTGACATAATGGGCAAGAGAGTTGGCAACAGAGGGATGTTTGTGTAATATTTCTTTGACAGAGTCATTAATTGTGTATATGGCATAATGGACATGACACATAAAGGCCCTTGTTGACAGTACAGTAAGCAGAGTGTGTGTAATCGAAATATAGAACTTGTGATTTCAAACAGTAGATTCCTATTCGCAGAAATAGGATTTAGGGACTTTTCCATCTGCAGACAGCACGGTTCATGCGTGGGATAAAATTCCAGGACAAGTAAATTCTACACAGTCAAAAGGAGTGATGGAATATGGCGAGTTCCCACTGGAGCTTAATGTGAGATGGCATTAACTTTGTTGGGAATCATAAATATTTGCTTCTGACACTTGATCTGCGTACAGAGGGAGTAAACGGTGTAACACGTGTGGTAAAGTTCAATGCAGGAAAAGAGGTTTCTTCACATGGAAATAGAATTCCTGCCTAACAAAAAAGAATGACCAAAATTAACTTGAAGTCACCCTTTGATCCCAGGGGTGCATCTCTGAATTGTTCTCTTGCAGGCACATGCATCACAATTCCAAATAGCGATTTCTTAATTGCGAACAATAAAGAATCGCAAATAAAAAATCGCTATCCGGAATGCATAAAGCTACTTGCAAAGAAATAGCAATTCTCAAAAAATCGCAATAATGATTTGCGAGGACACAAATGCGAGGCGCAAAACCAACAAATCCCAAATTGCGATATTGCTATTAGCAAAATCGCTATTTGCGATATCGCTAATAGTGAAAATCGCAAAATGTTTGTCGCATTGGAAGCCGGCTGATGACTACACAACCAGGAAGTCATCCAGCTGATGCTTCATTCAGTGCCCAGAGGAGTACAGAGGAGTAGGTAGAGTACTGGAGTTGACCTGAAACACTTCCTAATCTGTATCCAGCAACTTTGTCTGACACAGGATGGAGACAACAGCATCAGTAGAGAGTGCCACGGCCATGAAGAGAAAGATGAAGTTCAGTGAGCGTGAACTGGAATATCTCATTGAGGAGGTCAGCAGAAGCCATGACAAGCTCTTTGGCAAATTGTCTCTGAAAGTGCCAGAGGCAGAAAAAAGAAAGATATGGCTGCGCATCAAGACAAAAGTGAATGCTGTGGGTGTCACACAACGCAGCATTGATGACTTGAAAAAAGGTGGTACGACCTGAGGATACGTGCCAAAGAGAGCATAGCCGAAAGGCTAAAGGAAGCAGGTGCCACAGGAGGAGGGCCATCGACTGCATCCAACAACACAGCCCTGGAGGACCTTGTGGAGGCGACAATCCAGCCTGAGGCAGTTGTTGGAGTCACACAGCTGGACACATCTGGTGCAGCAAGTACCGCACAAGGTAAGATGCATGCAAGCATTATCCTTTGCGTAATGTATAATCGTGCACAGACACCCAGGCAAATCACAGTGTACAGATCAAACTCCAGCCTACGTTTTCCTTCATACACCAGATGCATCATGGGAGTTGTAGTCATGTCAGCCAAGTGGGCATTCAAAAGCAACAATGTCAAGCAAAACACAGCAACACTGCATGGCAGCCAGTGTTTTCAGTCAGTTATTTATTGTGAGCTAAGTATGCTAAATGTAAAATAATTGTAAGATTCACCAAAATGAACATTGCACTGTTTCACATCACAGATGCAGATGAGGCAGACTCCGAAGATAGTGACCACCTCCACATCTCAGAGACACCTGCTGAGACCGATGTTGAAACTCCAGTGGCCCCAGCATGCACACCACCCCCACCACCAAAACGCAGGGCACATGTCCCCTCACTGCAGCCAATGGAAGCTGAGTTGACTCCTGCATCCACTACAGGGTCCAGCCAGCCTCGTGTTGCAACACCACCTCCACAACAAGCACAGGTCCAACCTGGCACGACGGTGCAGGTCCAGGGCCCATAATGCTGCACGTGAAGAGCAGGCTCAGAATGTGTATGGAGGTGTAGAGTCCCAAATGTTAAGCGTGCAGGGCCTGTAGGGAAGACACATGGGATCAATTAAACTCCAGATCTCAAAGCTGGCAAAGAACATCAGCACAATGGCAGACAGTGTGCATGAGTTGACAAAAGTGGTTGCAGAGGGTAACAGGCAGCCAAACTCGAGCCTACAGGAGCTTGCAGGACAAAGCACTAAGCGGAGGAGGCATCACCAGAGCATATTCCGCATGTCAGCCAACACAAGAGCCACCAACAAGCTCAGCAACACCACTGCGCTGCTAGCACGGCGCTCCGTGGCAATGCAAATTGATCTTGGACATTTTTGTGGGGATCTTGCCAGGGCCCTAGGACAAGTGACCACAGCTGTGGAACATCTCCAGACCATAACTGTGGGTGGCCTCAACTTGACAGGGGAGGAGGGGAGTGAGGAGGCATCGAGCCTAAGTAGCCTGTCTGTGCCAGTGACTACTGCCAGGAGGCGCAGTTCACACAGCACCACATCTTCAGTCACACATTAGGGTGATGTAGCAGAGGCAGGCTAAAGGAGGCTAGGGGTGCATGGCAGGAGGCGCTAGCCAGGCATGTCCTCCTTTTTTGACCGTGGTGAGGTAACCATGCTCAATTACAAACTAGTGCTTGCTATCCAGTGTGTGGAACAGTTAATTTGACTTTGGACCTTAATGCAATCACAGTCATATTTTGCACTTATATGATTTTGGATAAACATGAGCTCATGTCAATAAATACCTTTGCGTTCACCATTTAGTTGTTATGGCTCATCATTACCTACCTCAGAAATAATGTTGAGTGATGTGTACACATCTCCTCTGCCCTTCTGCTGAGTTCGCCACATGCACCTGTAGGTGTTGTGTGGGTGGTTGGTCGTCCCCATCAGACTCACTGTCGGACATCTCGATGTGTATGCCTCTTCTGATGGCAAGTGGTGGAGTGGTGTGGCTCACTGGTTAGAGGCGGCAGACCCGGAAGCAGAGGACGGCCCGGGACCAGGGTTCAATTCCCGACGCGGCAGGGTCGTGGACCAGGGTCAGCGGACTCGATAATTCTCGCCTCGGTGCCTACTCTTACCAGGGATCACACTCGGCAACTCTGGGCATTAGCTTGCCTCATCTCCACAACGGCCCCCCACAAACGCCGGGGATGCCTGGTTTCACCTTGGAGATACCCAGTAGGGACCATCTCATAGGGAAAGCCAGGACGGGTTCCCCAGCGGTCTATAGCGCAGAGATACTCCTTCGGGAGTCGATTCTAGCGCTTTAGAAACCCACAATTAATGTTGTGCAACATGGCACATGCAGCCACGATCCTGCAGCAGGTCTCTGGGCTGTACGGCAGCGCTCCATCAGTCTTGTGAAGAATGCGAAAACGACCTTTCAGTATTGCGAAGGTGGGTTCTATCACATTCTGTGTGCTGATGTGTGCCGCATTGTACCTCTGCTCATGTGGTGTGGCCGGGTTGAGGTACGGTGTCAAGATGTAGTCCCACACGGCGAATGCGCTGTCACCTACAGGGTGGAAAGCAAAGGGTTAGCCACAGTTATGCAATTACATTTGTTTGATTGATTTAGCAAATAGGTATATGTGTGTACCAAGTAGATGTCCTTCGCCAAATTCACCCCTGAGCAGATGCCTGTGGATGCCACTGTGCCAGAATATATAGGAATCATGGGTGCTTGCTGGAAATTGTGCCACGATGTCTGTTATGATATGCTTAGCATTGCACACAACTTGCAGATTAATTGAGTGATAGGATTTCCAGTTCCTGAAGATGTATTCGTTGGCTGACGGGGGACAGATAGGGACACGCCTACAGTCTATGCATCTGAACACATAAGGGAATTGAGCTACCTGGTAGGAGTCAAGTTTTGTCTTATTCAACTCCAGTGGGGTTGTGAGGAAGGTGATGTGGATGTGGATCCTTGTCATCATGGCATCAAGGAAGTTTTTGAAGAAGCGTGAGAGTGAGCTTTGTGATACCCCTCCGGCTACCGCTACTACCCCCTGGAAACTGCCAGGCAACATTGGACCTGTACATGTGCGGGGATAGCATGGGTCCTACGGGTCTGGTGCTGCAATAGGGGTTCCAATTCTGCAATTAGGCAATCCTCAGTTTGGCTTCTGCACTGAGCTGCTGCATTGATCCTCATCCTACTTGCCAGCATGTAGAGGGCTGCCATTGTGTAAGGCTTCAGGGGTCTTCTGAGTCATTTTTAAAGGGTTTCAGATTAGTGGCACCTGTGCGAATTGTTTTTCTTTACTTTACTACCTGATTGTGATTCCCCTTATTCTGCACTTGCTAAATAGCGATTTTCCTGATATTCGCTAATTTTCCATGCATAGCATTGCGATTCTTCAATTGCTAATCGCTATTTGCGGTTGCTGTTGTATGTTTCGCTGTTAAGGATTCACAATGTTGCTTCTCGCTAATTTTGAGGGAGATTTTTTGGTTTATTGCATTTTCAGTATTTTGGTTGCTGTATTGGGAAGTGCTGTTTTGCGGTCGCTAACGGTCTATTTTACCAAATCGCAATTTTTGCAAGGATATTTATCCTTCATGCATGTGCCAGTAGGTGCATACTTTCCGGATATAATTTAGGACAGCCAAACGTATGACAGAAAACCCTAAAAATCCATTCTTTACATCTTAGTAAAAATAGGTGATTTGTGCAATCAAAAATTAAGAAAACTAAACAAATCTTGTATGCTATTGCTTAAGTAGTTTACAACTTATTTTAGTGAATTAATTCATTTGTTGTGTGATGTTGAAATGCCCCTTAGTTGAACTCGCACATTCTAGATAGGTTTTGCAACTTTTAATATGCCCATCCAGCTCAATTAGCCTATAAGTTATCTGCAGGAAGTCTTATGATACCTAGAGGATGCACTCTCAATTGTGGATTAGATATATTGTTCTACAGTTATTACACAAAACATCTACAATTGTGGTTATGTAACTAAAGCTGGCTAATTCAACATCCTTTTAATAAGTGATATGACTTAAAATGTGTTGTTCACCCACCTCGTTAAGAAACACAAACTGCTTGTCAATTGATTTAAGTCCTTCATTCTGTTTCCAGCACAGACATGTTTGGTTGGTGCAAATTGAAAACCCTCCTATCAAGCCAATTACATTATACCCAATGGGTGACAGACCAAACCATTTAGTGGGAGCTTCACTACCATATAATGGATGGACTGACGTGTGGCAGACCAGTGTTAATGAGTACCACCATCCATAATTCGGTCAAATTGCCTGGCAAGTGTTACAATATGGAGTTTGGAGATCTTGGGTCAAAAACAACAGAGGCTAAGTTATACCAGAAATACAAGTTTCTTAAAGCAGTTGACAGCAGATTTCTCAAAAACTAAACAGAATCTTTTATTTGACTAAGTATGACCTTAAAACAGATTAAAAGTAATATAACTTGGTTCTACATTAGCCAGTTATGCCTCTTTTAATGCATTTAAGCGTGCCTTTTCAGTGACCCTTGAGCAGCTCGGGGCTCATAGATATGGATGTATAACATATATAAGTACTTGATGTCTCAGGAAATGGGACAAGACTCAATGAATTCAAAACCATGTTCTGTATTGGGAATGTATGTGTGATGGCTCAAACAAACAAACTCAGTAAGCATTCAGCCTTTGCTCACAAGCGTATATCCAAAAACCGTAATCATGTTAAGCATGCAGGTCTTGAACAATTGTCAACCATAATCAAAATATATTTCCGCCATATCCCATATGATCTTACCATTTATAAGGATCTTCGGTCGACTGGACCTTTTTATCTGCTGAAAAGTGTAAAGGGGAGAAAAACAATACGATCACCACCATCAATAAAACCTACCAATTCAGACTCAGAAAGGACCACCTGACTCTGACTTACAATTGAAGGGTTTTATTACAAAACAAAATATAACTGAACATACAAGCACCTCATAATGAGGTTAAAAAAATACATGGGCACTAATACGAAATTCATTCTACGGACTAACCAAATTCGATGCAACGTGAAAAGAATATTAAATTCTAGGAAAATTAAACAAGCAACAATTGCTCCAAAATCCAAATTAGTCTTCATCAGTTTTACAGAAAGGAAAAAAGTATCAGTTAATTCTGTCCCTGCTCTAGCACTAAGGTGACATCCCTACATAGCATCCTTCAGGCAGAGTCGAGAAAAGGTGTCAGCTCGTAAAGAATTCTTAAGAAGTACACTCACGTTGAAAAAGAGTCATAAGTCAAAGCTAAGTCTTCATCCTAAAAATCTATCCCTTCTCTTACCCTCCTAATGGCTCTCTGCTCTCCTCTGCCCTCTCAGCCTCGTCTGCCTCTCCTTCCCCGGTGCACTGTCCCTAATACAAAATGATCAACTCAAAGAACACGCCCGAAACACCTCCTTTGGATCGACATCTTTGGCAGGTGATTTCCCACAAACTTGTGCTTCGTCCAAGAACGGTTGAGTTGTCCTTGGGTCTCAGGCTTCTCCAGCAAGCTTCCAATTATCAATTTTTCCTTTAACATTGTAACAGGTCTCCTCCATACCTAACTCCTAAAACAAGGAGCATCAGTCTAACTAACGAGGAAAATGTCCTTGCACCTCCTACGGAAAGTATGTGAACAAATCAACCTTGCACGTACAAATCTGCTGACTGCACTAAACTGAGAGCCTTCCCAAGGAAAAATAAATTTCAGGCCTACTCGATTCTGCTAACATAAGAAACCACGGACAGGCCTTTCATGTCAAAACGTGAATACTCATTTCAATTCGGGCCTTTATACATCCAACTTACACAAAATTAATAAACGTTGCATCTATAAGCATTACATTTCTTTACTTTAAGGCACATTTAGTCATCCCTTCCCATGCAGACTTTATAGTGCACGTTTAAATCTAATTCAATACATTACACCCAAACTGATTCATTCAGCACTTGCAATAGGTTATTACATTTAAATATTGTTTACACTTTTCTACTAACACAAATTAAAATCCTAGCATTGTACATACCTAATTCATTATTACATCCACATTTTCTAATGATTAATACTTAATTCATCTCAGGATAACATATGGGTGCGGACTACCAGTGATTATGATGCACCCCTACACATTTCAGAATAACATGACGCTCTATCAGACTCTTTTATTTTATAAGACTCATGTCCTGCTGGAATATTCAGGCAATTTGATCATTCCACAAGAACATTGGGTCCCAGCACAACCATTTCCAAATTCAAAACTGCCACGCACTATCTTGGTGAATTTCACTGACTATCGTGTTAAAGAGCGCATATTAGCCAAGGCCATACAGAAGAAACAGTTTTCAACAGCAGAAAGACCTCACTGTTGTATTTGTTTAAAGTACAGGGTGCTCAAGCAACACTTGTGCATCAATCAAAGTTAAAGGTCTTGGTGAAAGGGCAGTTTCATATGTTTACCAATTTAACAGAGGCTCAGGAGCTCCTGCAAAAGATTTTTAATTGAGTATAAATATGATCTTTGTGTTGACTGCCATTCGGAGTGTTGAATTAGGTCAAGGATATTGATGATGTTGTCAGGGGAGGTTTTGACGTTTTGACTTAAGAGGTCAAGATCCTATGTGTCTTGAGTAGGTTTTTGATGGGGGCGTTGGAGCTTGGGGAGGGTGGGTTCATTGTCAACTAGAGTGCAACACCATGGCACCCCGGGAGGGTCGCTACTGTTGCAATAAGGATAATGTGGGTGAGTCTCCTACTGCAGGGTTTAGGGGCTCTTTGGGGTGGGGTGGAAGCACTGAGCAGTCTTAGGCTTGGGGGGGATCCATGGGTGGTGGGCAGTACTTATAGCAGAAATGAGCAGAATCATATTAGATCATGCATTTTCAGCAACATATCACATAGGAAAGTCACTAATAAGAAAAGGATTTATATGTAATGGGTTTTAAAGTCAGATGTATTTCCTGCAATGTCAATAGTGTGTCAAATAAGCGGAAGTACAGGGGGTTAATTAAATGGTTGACCTCTTTTTCTAAAGAAGTTCTATTTCTACAGAAGGTCCATTCAAAAGCAATTTATCCTGAAGTATAACAAAAAAGTTTATTTTGTCTCAGTTGGATTGGCTGTAAGGGGAGTTACAGTTTACCCAGGGAGAGGATTGGACTGGTTGGTTTCTCAAGTTATTAGAGAACCCCAGGGAAGGTACGCCAAGAAAGAAGTTATCCAGGCTTTGTTGGTATCCCACCTGGACTAGTGTACTGTTATCTTCCTGGATGCTTCTAAAGGCAGACTGGGGATGCTTCAAAGAGTACATAATGCTGTAGCTTTGTTACTCCTGAACATCCCTAAATGATCCACCTTAGGCACGGGACTTGTAAAACTTCACTGGCTCCCCATTATGAGCAGGATTTCTTTCAAAGTACTTTGCTTTGTGCATCAGATAATTAATCAGAAGGGCCCAGGTTACCTTTGATTCAAAAATACACTCCTTCCAGACAACTTGGGTCTTCTGGGGCTGCACTAACTGTGGTTCCAAGAGTAAACAGAATGTGCTTGGGGGTAGATCTTTTAGACTCCTAGCAACTGTGCTGTGGAACTCTATGCCCAGGGATATGAGAGCACAGTCATCTGAAGCTCGTTTTAGGAAAACACTAAAGATCTGGCTCTTTGGGAAATAGCGCAGCTCTGTTCTGCCTTGTGGTAAACTGACTGTCTGACATGTGGAGTTTTTATCAGTTAATACTAGCACAGGCACTCCAGGGGAGTAACCAGGCACTCTATACATTCCATAACATAACATAACATAACATAACATAACATAACAAGGTAGATTTGGCTGAAAGTCAGTGTAAATGGTCATTCTTTAAATTTGGTCAACTATTACGCCCCAGTTATTGATTAACCAGATTCAGTCAAACAGAATTTAATATTGCTATGGGAGCACTGGGTCCAATAATTATAGGCGGTGACTTTAATTTTATTCAGGATGTGTATGGGATAAATCTAATGAAACTCAAATGAATTAAAGCCCAAAACCAAACAAGTAGTTGATGCGCTGAAGCAAGACTTTCAACAAATTGATCCGTGGCGTAGGGATCATTTGGGAATGTCACAATTTTCTTGCTTCTCGCACCACTTTTATACAGCTTCCCATATTGATTATTTTTTATTTTTCATTCACTTAAATAGGTAAGCTCAGATATTTGGGCTAATTCATTTTCTGATCATTCTTTGGCCACCATTATTGTGGAGTTTGATGCAATCAGAGGGGAAAGGTCCAGGTGGCAGCTGGATCAGAACGTTTTTACTAACCAGGATTGGTTAAAAGACATGAGAACATTCATTTTCATCAGAACAGAGGTACAGTATCACTGTTTTTAGTCTGGAGAGCCTTTAAAGCTTCTGCATGGGGGCAAATGATTGCTTATATGGCTCAGCAATCTAAAATTCCTGTGGAGTGGATAGCTGAGCTTCAATCTGCAGTAGATGTAAGCCTTCAGGTTCCACAATCCCCCATAGAGAACCAGCTGGGTAAAGCCAAGCACAACTTGAGAGAATTTGTTATCCTGGAGGATATTAATAACTTGAGAGCTTTTCAAATGACTGGAAAATTCTTTGCATGGTCAACGTGGGTTAAATGTGATGCTGCATTTGTTAGTGAGCTACAAAAGCCACTGACTGGGGAAGTGGTTTTTGATAGGGCTGAACTCTCCCAAGTTTTTTTTGCAGCATTACAAGATTTTGTATGAAAGTAAATATACGATCCCACAGGCCAGTATATCCCAATATTTTCAGTCTATCAGGTTGCCACAATTGGTAAACTCTCAGCTAGAAAGAATGGCCTCTAACATGTCAGCACTAGAGATTCAGGAAGCTCTTGCCACAATGCCCAGTTGGAAGGCTAGTGGCAATGATGATTTTCCAGTTTGGTTTGTAAAGTATTTGCGAGTGAACTTACACCTTTTTTGACGGATTTGTTTAATTTTATTAGAGAGGTTCTCTCATCCTTTAAGAAGTCTACGGTTGTTAGTTTTTAAAAAAAATATTAGAACCTAGAGGATATCAACTCATATCGACCTATTAACTTGCTGAAAAGGGATAAGCTTTTGATGAAAATATGGGCTATTCGCCTCACTCCGACAGCCCAGGCTGTAATACATAATGCAAATACCCAGGATGCTTGTTTCCAGTCCAGGGACGACCTGGATTGGCAGTTCGGGCTGGACTGTTCCCATAAGGAACAGGGTCAGGACTGATTTTCATAGGGCTGGGTCTGAACTGGGGTAGCGAAGTGAACTAAAGAACGATGATGGATTCAACCCAGATCTGTGACTGGGGGTGAGTGTCTGAAAAGTTTCAGTACTCTGTCCATTATCTCCTTGTGTTTGCTCTGTAATACATAATGATCAGGCAGGGTTTGTGGATGGTCAAGTGATGTTGGCTAACACTCGCTTTCCAATACATGCACTGGACTACTTCGCGGTAAAGCAAACTCCTGCAGCTGCGATAATGAAATGAAATGAAATGAAAATAAGATTTATAAAGTGCTGCAGTTGCCCTGAGGCGTCCAGGCGCTGAAAAACAGAAGATGCCCTCAGAAGGTTACTCCTTATTGAACAGAAGGGTTTTGAGCTGTTTCCGGAAGCTAGTTAGGTTGGGATTATCTCGCATCTGCAGAGGGAGGGTGTTCCACAATTTAGACACATTGTACGAAAACGAACGTCCTCCTGCTCTGGCTCTAAAAATTCTATGAATTTTGGCTAATGATGCGGTTGAGGAGCGAAGTACCTTGTTGGGCAGATATGGAGAGATCAGGGGACAGTTGATTTCTGGGCCCATTTTCCAGAGAGTCTGGTGGGCAATACATAGAGCTTTAAACTTCACTCTGTCCCTCACGGGTAACCAGTGCAGAGTTCTTAGGCCAGTTTTTATTGAGGTCCTCCGTGGGACTCCCAGTAGCGCTCGGGCAGCACAATATTGAGTGCGCTGAAGTTTTCGTAGGGTGTAGTCTGGTGCTCCGAGATAAAGAGCATTGTTAAAATCCAGACGGGATTGGACAAGACCCTGTATGATTATTTGTCTGGCCTCAAAAGGGAGAAGGGGAAGAATTTTTTTGATCACCCTAAGGAGGCCAAAACAAATGGCCGACACCATGGTGGCCTGTGTATTAAGGCTCAATGATTTGTCAAGCCATACTCCCAGACTTTTGATATTATCTCTGGGGGGTGGGGCCGTACCCATACTTGTGGGCCATATCAGCTCCAAGGTGGAGGGGGCCGCCGGGCCCAGGAGCATGAGCTCGGTTTTGTCGTCATTAAGTTTCAGACATGAGCTCATCATCCAGCTCTTTACATCTTCCAGGCAAGCCGCTAGATTAGGCGGAGGTTGGAGGCCACTCTTCTGTGCAAGGGAGACCACCAGCTGGGTGTCGTCCGCATAGGAGATGATACTGACACCATGCGGACGAACAATCCCAGCCAGCGGCCTCATGTAAGCGTTGAAGAGCGTCGGGCTCAAAGATGAGCCCTGCGGAACTCCGCACCCCAAAGGCCTACTAGATGATACGGATGTGCCGTCAAAGACCTGGAAGGTTCTGTCCGATAGAAAAGACTCGAACCATACCAGGGCTTCTCCAGACACTCCTAAGTCGGCAAGACGGTTCAGCAGAGTTTTGTGATGTACCGTGTCAAACGCGGCACTCAGATCGAGGAGGATCACTGCCACTGACCCCCCTCGATCCAAGATCCGTCTTGCCTCTTCAGTTACTGCCAATAGAGCAGTCTCTGTCCCATGGTTTGGGCGAAAGCCCGTCTGGGAGGCATCGAGGAGATGGTTTTCCTCGAAGAATTTCGTCAGAGTGGTATTGACGTGCTTCTCCAGGATCTTAGATGCCCATGGGAGCAGAGAAATCGGGCGGTAGTTGCCTGGGTTAGCTGGGTCGAGAGAGGTTTTTTTTAGTAGGGCCCGCACCATTGCGTGTTTCCAGGTCGCAGGTACCGTCCCACTCAGTATGGAGGAATTCAGTAATTCCAGAAGGGTGGGGAGAATGGTTATGCTGGCCAACCCCAGTGAGCCCGGTGGAGCAGGGTCACACGGAGAGCCGGTTTTTATATGTTGAACTAAATTCTCCAATGTTTCCAGTGTCATCAGAGGTAAAGACTCTAGCCTATTGACCCTATCAGAAACTGAGACCAGGCGTTGGGAGGGCGAGTCAGTGGGTGGGTTTGAGAAGGAGTGGTAGATTTTATTCACTTTTTGAAAGAAAAAATCCGCCAACTCATTGCATTTGGACGGAGAGCTGCTATTGTCTGTGGCAGGCAGAGAAGGTTTTATCAGGGAGTTTACTATGCAATATATTTCTTTCGGCTTAGATTTTGCCGTTGTTATTTTGTGGTTATAGTAGGCTGCTTGCGAAGTTTTTATGGCCAGTTTATAGTTCCTAATCATTTCCCTATAGGCGATTTTTTCAGCAGGGCTATAGGTCATGCGCCATTTCCTCTCTTGTTTCTTACAGAGACGCTTTTGATTTCTGAGGTCTTCTGTATACCACGGGGCTGATTTACTTTGCCTTTTTGACCTGGATGAGTATATAGGGAGAACCGAGTCAAGAGAGGTGGTTATCCACTCATCATATTTGGTGTTATTTGACATCGGGTCATGGGAAAGAGTGGGTCTGGTGGTGCTGAGAGCCTTCGTCCAGTTGTCGATAGAGAGTTTGGACCAGTTTCGAATTTTCCGAGATGTAAAAGAGGATGGGGGAGGTTTGCTCGTGGTCCAGGTGAAGGCTATCAGGGAATGGTCCGATCATGGAAGGCTACTGATGGTGCCCACTTTAAGCTGGTCACTGTTACTAAATATCGGGTCTAAAAGATGCCCCTTTTCATGTGTGGCAGAGGGGACTAATTGCTCCAGTTGAATGGCAGCCAGACTTGACAGCATCTCTAGTGCCGTAGGGTCCAACAGGTTGTCAAAATGGATGTTAAAATCCCCCAATAAAGTGAAGTTGGAGGGAGAGACAACCAGTTGGGAGGCCACCGATAGAAGGGAGGTGTTAAATTGTCCGATAGGGCCAGGGGGGCGGTAGACGAGAATACCGGTGAAGCTGGTATTGGGGGTAAGCTCTATTGCAAAAGAGATATTTTCGCAGTCCTCAATCTCCTCCGCTGAACAGCGGCAGACATAGCTCTCCTTGTAGATAATCGCAAGGCCGCCACCTCTGCCCAGCGGTCGATCAGCCCGCGCTATCTGATATCCCGGGATAATGGCCTGTGCCAGATCTGGCTGAGAGTCTTGATTTAACCATGTCTCGGTCAGGAAGATTACGTCTGGTGAGTGTTCATCCAGTAGCAGGGAGATTTCTAAGCAATGTTTCACTAAAGACCTGCAATTAAGCAGAAACATTGAATAGTCCTTTCCCTCAGATCTGGCAGTGGTGGTTTTGATGATCAGCTCAGATTTGCAGTGCGTACAGCAGCGAGGGATCTCCAGGGGATGTATAGGGGGACCACAACTGGGTGTAGTAGGTGGACGAAGCTGATGTAAGAGGCTTGAGCTGTATACATATCTGTCGCCCCCGAAGGGGCCAGGGGACATGGCCCCTGGGCCCGGCCGGGCGCGGACAAGCGCAGACGAGCTTGCCTTAAGCGCGCCTTTGGCGCGCAACCGTCACGCCCGCTGCGCTCGTCCGCTGCGCTTCCGGTAAGGACACATGTTTTATAAAGCTGGAAGTTTAGTAGCAGAGGGGGCGTGGCTATGGGTGTAGGGCGTGCCTCTGAAGACCGTCCAATAGCGTGAGTGCACTGAGAATTCCCCGCCCGCGTCAGCGATCAGTCAGCTGAGCGAAGGGTTTCGATGCAAAAACGCGGTTAAAATACACAGTATTACACAAGAAATTTTTTAAAACAGTCTAGTCCCTGCTGCCGGCTGTGCCTCAGGAGGAATCTGCTGTTAGACGCCGCGCTTGCAATCAGCGAGCGTTTTAACACTAAGGGGCGTGGCTATGGGTGGAGGGCGTGCCTCTGAAGACCGTCCAATAGCGTGAGTGCACTGAGAATTCCCCGCCCGCGTGAGCGATCAGTCAGCTGAGCGAAGGGTTTTGGTGCAAAAACGCGGTTAAAATACACAGTATTACACAAGAAAATTTTTAAAACAGTCTAGTCCCTGCTCCCGGCTGTGCCTCAGGAGGAATCTGCTGTTAGACGCCGCGCTTGCAATCAGCGCGCGTTTTAACACTAAGGGGGCATGGCTATGGGTGTAGGGCGTGCCTCTGAAGACCGTCCAATAGCGTGAGTGCACTGAGAATTCCCCGCCCGCGTCAGCGATCAGTCAGCTGAGCGAAGGGTTTTGGTGCAAAAACGCGGTTAAAATACACAGTATTACACAAGAAAATTTTTAAAACAGTCTAGTCCCTGCTCCCGGCTGTGCCTCAGGAGGAATCTGCTGTGAGACAGTGATAATGGCCGATGCAGAGAAAGCATTTGACCTGTTTAGCTGGGATGCGCTTTTTTATGGCGTGGCAAGGTTTTGTTTCTCTGCCCAGTTCATCACAAAACTGCAAATCTGTATCACGGGGCACAAGCGAAGGTGTTTGTCAATTCGAATCTTGCAGGGGTAGTAGATATGTGTCACCAATCTTAATCACTTTCTTTATAGAGCCTCTGGCATGGCGACTTTGGGAGCGTAAGGGGATTGAAGCCCCTGTAATAGGGATGGCCAAATTAAAAATGTTCACAGACAATATAATTCTATTTCTTATGCCAGAGAAGCAGATCATCCAAAAGGTGTTGGATGATTTTGAGCAATTTAAAATAATTGGTGGATATGCAATTAACCTGAACAAAACTGATCTGCTTCTTTTTAATACTTCAGTTAGAAATCTTCATCCTTCTCTTCAGCAGCCGGTCCACTCTCAAAGCCCGATCCACTATCTCGGTATAATTGTAACACATTAAAATGTCCTTTTAACTCTATTGCTATTTCTTATTTTAAATGTCCCTATAAAAGTCAATACAAGCTATTTTATGGAACTGGAGGCACTTTTTAGGCATTCGTATGGAATAAGAAGGATTTCAGGGTAAACCTCTCTGCACTCCAACTAGATACCAGGCCCGGTTGGTGTACATTACCACAGGTGCAGACATATTATGAAGCATCTTTCTTAGACGAGTTAGCAAGATTAATCGATGGAAGGAAGACAGTCGATCTTTTTTTTATAGACAACATGATCCAGGAAGCGGGATACCAGCTTCTGGTTTTTATTAAGACAGCTAAACTCCCAAAGAAAACAAGATATAAGGTTGAGCAGGAGTTTGGCCCCTGACTTCAAGCACTTCACCTATCTAAGCTCATTCCAGTAGGCCTTGAGTATTTTCCATTACAGGAGTGTAAATATGTCAGCCTGAGAGTACCACAGTCAGTTAAGATTTTGGAATGCTAGTGGTTTTAAAGAACTGGGCCATTTCTTGTTGAGGGGTACATTTATTACATGGCAAGAACTGCATGCTAGGTGTGGTGATCGATTCAACTTTTTTTTCTGGGGTTTCAGCAGATTATCACTGCCCGGAATCCAGTTTAAACTCTTACCCCATAGGTCGAACTCAGGGGGATTGCTAACTGGAATAGATTGCTATGTGATCAGGGGGCAGTCAGTAGGTGAAAAGGTTTTTAGATAAAATCAGTCTGTCCACACAATGAACCTTTTCGTGGGTAGAGGGGCAGTCTATCTCACTATTAGGCCATAAGGCTCTAAGGGCAGCACATTTTATGAGGATGATTATGATTGCATGTTTTAAAATCTGATCCCACTCTTACAATATGCAGGTTTGACCCGCAGGTGAGTTCCTGGGAAAATATTGGAGTGGTGGTGACATAAAATTCTCTCTATTCTTAAATTCTAAGCAGGAGTAGGTATTATCCAACCCGCTTGTAATCAATTAATATATGTCCACCATTTCAACTGCACAGAACTCATATACAGTGTCACCTTTATTATGTACATTTCTTGTCGAAATTGCTTCTGTTTAGAATACAAACAAATAAATAAGTAAATAAGTGTGGAGCATTGTTTTGATCGATTGCGCAATGTTCTTTTTTAGAGCCATGGCTGTTTCTTAGACTGAAAGCCACACCTGCTGAATACACCACCGCATCCATGGGTTGGGCGGTGATCAAGCAGTGCATGATGTATATGGAAATATTTTCTGAGGAAGGAAATCATTTGCATATAAATGCTAGCAAATACCTCAACTTTAACCAGCTGAGCAGTGTAAACACCTGTAAAAGGATGTGGCAGGGAGCGGCAGTAGATCAAATAAAGCGACGTGCTTGACGTGATATTTGACAACAGTTTATTATTATGTGATGGGCCTTTTTAATGTCACTGGAGCATTTCTACCAGGAACTGAGTTTAAAATTCAGTTTGGCTGCGGTCCACTTCTTTCCTTTCTGCAAAAACAAAAGATTTCACCACGTAGGCCAAAAACCATGCAACAGACCAGAGCACGATTAAAAAAAATGACAGATCACTGCATAAAAATAAAAGCAGCAGTATAATTGCTCCAACTGCGTTTTACTTCTTGACATATACTTCTTGACATATTTATCCACTTCGTTTTAAGGAAGCAATTTTTTGGACTTGAATAAAAGTGTCTTCAACATTTCACTTTAACACACAACTTTGACTGGCATGGGTCTTTGCTGCGCCGTTTGTTTATCGTATTTATTTTTACAATAGCACAGATATTTGGCAGGATTGCAGCTTGCATAACTGCTAAAATATAGATGAGGTGTAGCACTCATCACATAAAGAGCTAATTGGCAAATAAGCTGCTTTAAACTGTCTTAAAATTGTAGAATGTTGGGAGCTCCACTGAAGGCATGAAGTGGCTCAGGGCTAATACTGGCAGGTACAAGGCTTCTGATCCAACAATCCAAAGTTTGTCTTTCTGCTTCTCCCTTTTTAATTTAAAACATTAAACACTCCTGCTTCTCCTTTGTTAATTTTGATCCAGCGGATTACCAGCAACAGGTAACCTAACACCACATACTCACCTGAGCCCATGAATTCAACTCACAACACACTGGCAATACCCACTGGGGTCATGTTTTTATAATTCTCTAGATTACTTATTTCTATTCCCTAACTAATCTTTTCACTTATCAAAACGTTTTTTCCTCTGGTCAATGGACCCTTAGTTGAACTAGTTGATGGTGAAATGTCATATGATTTCAATATACTTACACATTGGACATGATCACAGAGTCAGGATGACTTTTAAAAATGGTCACAGAGTCGGGATGACTTTTAAAGTTTTATCTCAAATGAATTCACGTGAACCACTTACACAGTACAGAACAAACTCCATCTCCCACAGGAAGGAAGATTTCAAATAATCAATCAAAATGCATTCATTTATACTTTGCAATGACACTGCATTAAAGAGAGAGGATAGAGAGAAAAGCACATAGGCGCATACAAAGATATATCTATAATCAGGACAAGACAGGCGACCTCTCTATCACCGACGCTTGCGTAGCACCCCTCTCTGACACTCTCTTCCTCCTTGAGATTCTTCCGCGATCATCTTCTTAATAAATTTGCTTAGATAATTGGTTCAGCTATTCAAATCTTCTTCAGCATCTCCGTCTCCAGATTCTCTGTGCTCTCAGACAGCATCACGGTCTCAAGCTTCTCACTAACTAACTAATGTTACCTCAATTATGCCTTTCTGTATGCTGGTACCACCCATTAATGTTTCAAACTTATGAAATTACTAACTCTGACTGGACAGGCCAGGGGAGGTGATTATCACACCATGCTTACATATTACTCTTTTCAGTTAGCCCTTTATTAATAAACCCATCCCCTTAATTCTTTATTTAAACTTTATTTCCCACCCACATTCACAATGTAATTGTCACAAATTATGAAACATTCTGCAGGTTCCCATGCATTTTGGTAGACTATCATTCCAGTTCTCATGAAAGCATCCACTTGAAGCCTTGGACGAAGCTCAAGTTGACATGGCGTCTTCCAGCTAGGTTGCACTACGCATGCGCGGCAGAACGAGAAGGAATAGATTGTGGCTCACGATTCTGGGCCCATAATAAGCACTATTGAAAAAGTTTAGTTTTCCAGCAAGCAGGTGGCAAGTATGTGAGTTTCAAGTGGCCATTTTGTTAACTACTGCTCAAGTGCAGTAGTTCCCTCCAAGCGAAAGATCTGTCATACTACGTAGATGCAGTAGACGCATGCGCACTGAAGAATTTCAGTCAGCGGCCATTTTAGAATCACTCTCGATTTACTGGTTAATAAAACGCATAGGCAAGCTTCATTCCCATTTATAAATGTTGTGTATTGCATGTTATTTCCATAATACAAGTTTAGTACGGGGTTAAAGGTTACATGAGAAGATTGCATCCAAGCAAGTCTCTTTTACCACGAGTCCTTGCTCCATCAATCTCCTCTCTGATGGCATTTTAAAGCCATCACAAAATTACCCATCCATCATCAGATGCCAGCTTTAGCATTTTTCAATTTATCTCCCCTTTCTGTTCTTGTTCTCATCTTTGTTCTTTAATCCTATCATTTGCTCATATAATTTGCCTTTCATTTCTTCCAACTGAATCTCTTCATACTTGTTTTTGTTTCCCTTTCCATTTATCTCATATCTCCTTCTTCTCAGTTTTTTAGTGCAACACTTACACAATGTTATTATTGCTAACACTATTATTGCTATGCCTATTATAGGAAAAACTACTTGTCCTAGGGCACCTTTCCCTATATTGGAAAACCAATTCCCTACTGAAGAAATGCTTTTTGTTAATCTTTCCCATACATTATCAACTTTCAGTGGTTTCAATTCTTCTTGCAGTTTTCTAATATTCTTTTGTCTGGTATATAAGTACAACAATGCTGTACTTTAGAGACTCCGCCCTCTTTAGCTAATAATATATCAAGCGCAAGTCAATTTTGCAAAACCATAGACCTAATTGCAACCATTTCTGCATTAATCATCAAGAAACCTCCAGCAGTATCAGTCGTAAGACGATCAACCACTGTTGACAATTGACAGATTCTATGTTTATTTAGTATGACTCCCACTGAAGGTATCAATGCACTGAATATGTCACCTATTATTTTTGAAAAACGTGCTCTTTTTCTACGTGTTATTTCGTTAGTGTTTTCATTGCTTCCAGTGATTCTTTGACATGGTACATTTCGGAAAAACATCCGAAATAGCAACTCCCATACCACCTGGCAGGCAGCTTAAAATAAGCTTTATTCCCACACACGTAGTAAACTCCAGTTCCCCCTTTAGTCCCCAACCTCCAAAGATTAGGAAGTTATGTTCGCATTCACTGGAACCAATACATTCGTTATTACAGTCTATCTTTAATCTATGGAGGAATATTTTCCCTGTCTTTTACAAAATCTAGGGTCATTGCAGAATGTTCTTTGCCAGGTGTATAAATTCCTTCTTTCTCTTCCCATGATGGAATGTGATGTTTCTGTTCAGCAGCTTTTCTTTGGAAATCTCGCCTCCTTTTCTCGACTAAATTCAAAAATACTTTCTCTTCTTCATGTAATGAACATGTTAGATTGTCTTTATGTGCCTTTTCTATACCTAGTGACTTCATTGTTAGGAAAAATTCACCGATAAACTGTGCATCTAAACTACTACATACTGGATTCATATTCTTTCGACTATGAATTTCTGTAAACACTACATCTATATTAGAATAATAATATTGTAATTTCCCTGTTCTATAAAATAAACTTGACAGTACACTATAAGAAATACCATATGTTAAAGGTAAATGGCGATACGTCACTCCCTCAGCTCCTGAAGTAGGAAATTTCATACAAACATGTTATGTTATGTTATGTTAGATGTGCTTGTATAGCGCACGGCTGCCCCAGCCAAGGGGCGTCCCGGCGCTAGCTGCCTATGTCCAAAGGACAGCAAGATGGATTTGCAGGAAGTCCAGAGGTGAATATAACATAACTAATTAAAAAGGTGAGTTTTTATAGCTTTGCGAAAGGATAAAAGGTCATTCATTGCGCGGATTTGGGCTGGAAGTCCATTCCAAAGTTTGGCGGCTAAGTATCCAAACGAGCGGCCGCCCATTCTGGATAACTTGATGCGGGGGATGATGACCAAGTTCTGACCTTCTGACCGAAGGGACCGCCTAGGGACGTAGGGTGAGAGCAGAGGACATAACATAGGTGGTGAAGAGAGTTTCAAAATTTTAAAAGCAAGACAGAGAGTTTTCAAATGAATCCTCTTTTCAACAGGTAGCCAGTGTAGGTTCCTGAGGGTGGAGGAGACCGATTTGTGCCGGGGTAGCCCTGTAAGAGCTGTTGCAGCGGCGTTTTGGACTCTTTGTAGTCTCGTTTTCTCAGCTATGTTAGTTCCCAGCAGAAGTGAACTAGCGTAGTCCAGCCGTGATAAAATAGCCGACTGTACTATCACTTGGCGGGTTTGGTGGTCGAAGAATTTTAGGATGGGCCGAAGATTTCGAAGAATCCCGAAACATGTGGCGGCGACTATTTTTGTGTGGTGGGTAAAGTTCAGCGCAGAGTCCACCCAAACTCCTAGGTTTTTTACCACCTTCTTGGGGACAGGCGGTTGGTCTAAGGTTTCAGGCCACCAGTTATTGCCCCAGACCGAAATGTCTTTGCTTAGAAGCAGAACCTCTGTTTTACCGGCGTTTACTTGGAGGTAGTTTGCTGACATCCAGCTGGTGATGTCACTGAGGGTTTGCCTAAAGTTCATGGCACTCAGGCCGTTATCGTCTTTTAGAGCCACCACCA